>NC_084849.1:13815906-15015906 GCF_033115175.1 Lepus europaeus
ATAATTTTCTCTTTTAAAAAACGTATGCCAAGGGTGGCTGCTGTGGTGCAGTAGGTAAAGTTGCTACCCATAAGGGAGCCAGTTCGAGTTCCAGCTGTTCCACTTCCCATCCAGCTCTCTGCTGTGGCCTTGGATAGCAGTAGAAGATGGCTCAAATCCTTGGGCCCCTGCACCTGCATGGGAGACCTGGAAGAAGCTCCTGGCTCCTGGTTTCGGATCGGCACAGTTCTGACTGTTGTGGCCATCTGGGAGTGAAACAGCAGATGGAAGACCTTTCTCTCTTTCTGCCTCTGCCTCTCTGTAACTCTGCCCTTCAAATAAATAAATCTTTAAAACAAACAAAAAACATGTGCCAATCTTGCAGATAAAGAGAAAGAGTCTTGAGGTGAACAACATGGCTAGCTGTGTTTCCATTCATAACATTGTCAAGCGTTGGCCAGCTGCCTAACACCAGGTAGCTCAGCTTACAAAAAGTCAACACTACTACTGCAAGTCATTCTGATTTAATTTTAAAAAGTGGGGGCTGGCGCTGTGGTGTAGCAAGTAAAGACACTGCCTGAAGTGCTGGCATCCCATCTGGGCACAGGTTTGGGTCCCAGCTTCTTCATTTCCGATCCAGCTCTCTGCTATGGCCTGGGAAAGCAGTGGAGGATGGCTCAAGCCCTTGGGACCCTGAACCCATGTGGGAGAACCTGGAGGAAGCTCCTGGATCCTGGCTTCAGATTGGTACAGCTCTGGTCATTGCAACCAACTGGGGAGTGAACCAGCAGATAGAAGGCCTCTCCCTCTCTCTCTCTCTGTCTCTCTCTCTGCCTCTCCTTCTCTCTCCGTGTAACTCTGACTTTCAAATAAATAAATCTTTTTTAAAAAATGTTTTAGGCCTAGGTAATTAATGAGGTCTTAAATCTAAGACTGTAGGCATATAAATATTTCTATGGATATATATCAAGCATACTTCACTTATACAATACTTACAGCCTCGGGAGGCCATAGTGCAGAGTCCAGTTCTGAATATTGCTCATTCTCACTGATAGCTCACTTGAATTTCTCATTTATATAACACCCAATAAAATTACATAAGTACTGAAGTGACTGCTTGTCACTGCTATCATAAAGGTTACACATAGGGCTGGTGCTGTGGCACAGCAGGTTAAAGCCCTGACCTGCAGTACTGGTATCCCATATAGGCACTGGTTCGAGTCCCGGCTGCTCCACTTCCAATCCAGATCTCTGCTATGGCCTGGGAAAGCAGTAGAGGATGGTCCTGCACCCACATGGAAGACCTGGTTGAAGCTCCTGGCTTTGGATCAGCTCAGCTCTGGCCATTGCTGTCATCTGGGGAGTGAACCTGCATATGAAAGACACCTCTCAGGCCGGCGCTGTGGCTTAACAGGCTAATCCTCCGCCTTGCGGCGCCGGCACACCGGGTTCTAGTCCCGGTTGGGGCGCCGGATTCTATCCCGGTTGCCCCTCTTCCAGGCCAGCTCTCTGCTATGGCCCGGGAAGGCAGTGGAGGATGGCCCAAGTGCTTGGGCCCTGCACCCGCATGGGAGACCAGGAGAAGCACCTGGCTCCTGGCTTCGGATCAGCGAGATGCGCTGGCCGCAGCGGCCATTGGAGGGTGAACCAACGGCAAAAAGGAAGACCTTTCTGTCTCTCTCTCACTATCCATTCTGCCTGTCAAAAATAAATAAATAAATAAAAAATTTTAAAAAAAAAGAAAGAAAGACACCTCTCTCCCTCTTTCTCTCTCTCTCTCTCTCTCTCTCTGGCTCTACCTCTCTGTAACTCTTTCAAATAAATAAAATAAATCTTCCAAAAAAAAGGTTACACACTAACATCCTTATTAATAAATCACTCTCAATGCCAGAAATATGTGTAAGTGAAACAGTTTCTGAGCACTGCCAGAAAGTTTTTTCAAAAGGAGTTTTAAAAAATTTCCTTGTTGGAATAAAAAGTTTTAAGAGTTTGGAAATCCCAATATGAAGACCTTAAGAAATTGTCACTGTATCAGTTACCTGTTTCTGCATAAGAAACCATGCTTAGATATAATGGCTTATGGGGACCGGTGCTGTGGTGTTGTGGGTAAAGCCACTGTCTGCAGTGTTGGCATCTCATATGGGCACTGTTTTGAGTCCCAGCTGCTGCACTTCTGGTCCAGATCTCTGCCATGGCCTAGGAACGCAGCAGAAGATGGCCCAAGTGCTTGGACCCCCTGCACCCACATGGCAGACCCTGAAGAAGCTTGTGGCCCCTGGCTTTGGATATACCCAGTTCCATTTGAGGAGTGAATCAGTGGATGGAAGATCTCTCTCTCTCTCTCTCTCTGCCTTTCAAATAAATAAATAAATAAATCTTTTAAAAATACATAATGTCTTAAAATAACTTTTTTTTTTGCCCCTGCGTCTTGGGGTCAGGAACTCAGGCAGCGCTCAGAGACAGATTCCTGCTCCTCATGGCAGGGTGGCTGGGTGGCTTCCTGTGGAGCTGGCGGTTTCAGGATGTCCCCCTCACTTGGCAGGCACTGGAGTTGGAGGGGTTCGAACCACGGGCCCCAGCCTAAGCCGGCTGGGGCTCTGTTGTGTGGCTGGGGCCTTGCAGTGGGCTCCTTCTCCAGCAGGACAGCCTGGGCTTCTTTACAAAGCAGATGATAGCATCGCAAGTTCAAGTTCAAGCCTCAGCCTGGAAACCCCAGAACGTCCTATTGATCAAAGTAAGTCAGCGGCAAGCCCGGACTCAAGGAGCGAGGAAGCTGACTTCCCCTGTGGAGGGGAAGAGCTCCCTGCCCCCGTGGAGATGGGAGGAGTTGTTGGAGGCCATCCTTACACTCTGCCATAGTCGTGTTCTCCCAATAACAAGCAGCCATTCTGCGTCGAAAGTTGTTCCAATCAAACGGAAACTTTACTCACTACAGTTGAGTACTAGTTGAGTTTAGACTACCTCAACTAAAGATGCCAGAATACTTTCCCCAATATAAATGCATTTAGGGAAATGCTTAAGTGTTGTTATTTTTCAGTTCTTACAATTTCAAGGGAGAAGATGCGATATCACTTAATTAATATTAAAATTTTAAGCTGGCCGGCACCGCGGCTCACTAGGCTAATCCTCCGCCTGTGGCGCTGGCACCCCAGATTCTAGTCCCGGTCAGGGCGCCGGATTCTGTCCCAGTTGCCCCTCTTCCAGTCCAGCTCTCTGCTGTGGCCCGGGAGTGCAGTGGAGGATGGCCCAAGTCCTTGGGCCCTGCACCCCCACGGAAGACCAGGAGAAGCACCTGGCTCCTTGCTTCGGATCAGCGCGATGCGCCAGCTGTAGCGGCCATTGGGGGGTGAACCAAAGGAAAAGGAAGACCTTTCTCCCTGTCTCTCTCTCTCACTGTCCACTCTGCCTGTCAAAAAAAAAAAGTTTTGAAGCTAAATTCTCCAGTCTTTAAGATATGGGGAATTACTGCTAATGCTTTACGTGTGTGTGTATGCGTGTGTGCATGCGTGTGAGCATGTGTGCGTGTCTTTTCCCTGACAGTCACTTAGAAGTAGGGAGAGAGATGAATAAATTATCTTGTTTTCTTGTTCTGGTGACACCATATTGCAGACTTGAAATTAACTTTCTAATCCCACTAATTGTTTTTAAAGAAATAGCACGATTTGATTTTGTGAATTGCATCACACCAAGTTCTCTGCGTTTGGGTACACTAAGATCTTACCATGGAAAGCGTTCCTGGTGTTAAGCAGATGGATGATGTGGAAACCGTACGTATGGAATGAAGCTCCATGACTATGCAAATACGCCAACCAGTTTCATGGCTTTGGGGTGATGCAATGGAAAATGTTCTCAGTGATGCCCTGGTAAGTGTTAATTTTGCGGAATGTAGTCTTAATTAGAATTTCAAATCACCTGAGAACAGAAAAAAAATTAGAAGTTGTATCAAAACCAAGAACTTATTTGAATTTAGCATTAAGGAAACATTTGAATTAATTAATCTGCACAAAAAGAAGATAACCCACATTCAATAAACAAGTTCCAGTTAACATTTGCCAAAGTATGACATACTAAATATGTGATTTTTGTCTGACACCGCTTAAATTAAGAAAAAAGTAACGCAATGGAATTAAAATTATTTAGTCTATTTGACTCATAAAACTTTAGTTACCCATTTAAGAAACAAATTGGATTTTGTTGAATTTTGTCAAACTCTGTATTTTAAATGTCCTTTAAATTTCAAGACTGGGGCCGGTGCTATGGCGCAGCGGGTTAACATCCTGGCCTGAAGCGCCGGCATCCCATATGGGTGCCAGTTCTAGTCACGGCTGCTCCTCTTCCGATCCAGCTCTCTGCTATGGCCTGGGAAAGCAGTAGAAGATGGCCCAGGTCCATGGGCCCCTGCACCCATGTGGGAGACCTGGAGGAAGCTCCTGGCTCCTGACTTCAGATTAGCACAGCTCTGGCCATTGTGGCCATCTGAGGAGTAAACAGCAGATGGAAGACCTCTCTCTCTGTCTCTACCTCTCTCTGTAACTCTGTCTTTCAAATAAATAAAATAAATCTTTTAAAAAATATATTTCAAGACTTTCTTTTTTAAAAATTCTGTTTTTTTTTTTTTTTTTTTAATGATTTATTTGAAAGGCAGAAGGACAGAGGAAATGAGACACACACAGATCTTCCATCCAATGGTTCACTCCCCAAATAGCCCCAACAGCCAGGATTGGGCCAGGTGGAAGCCAGGAGCCAGGGACTCCATCTGGGTCTCCTACGTGGGTGGCAGGGGCACAAGGACTTGGGTCATTACCTGCTGTCTTCCCAGCGCAGTAATGAGAAGGTGTTTCAGAAACAGAGATGCCTGGATTCGAACCAGCACTCTGAAATGAGACATGGCCCCCAAGCACTGGCTTAACCTGCTGTGCCCCAATGGCCCAAATTCCCAGAGCTGTCTTCAAATTTTAACTTTCTAGCAGGTTCATCAAGTCTTCAATTGTAAAATGCTTCCCTTAAAGAAAAAGGCAACTTTCTCTTAAATTGAAAGATTTTTACAAAATTTTCGATTGCCTATTTTGTAACACGCAAAATATCCTTAAGTTTATGAATTCTCTTTCCTGCTGACTTGGGGCAGTGTTTGCTCTACAGTTTTCTGTACTTTTTCTCTTGCTTTACTTTTCAGCATTGCACTTATTTTATATACACATTTAAAAAAAAAATCACATTGCCACTGAACTTGGGCCAAATGCTTTGAAAGAGTGAGTTGGGGGGGGGGGTGGAGGAATAGGATGAAACGTCTATAAATAGCAGCTCTTTGTGTAGCCTTTACTGTATAATAAAGTGTTGTGCAACTCTGCCATGAAATGCAAATAAGGAGGTGATTTGCATTTTCTCATTACTATGCATCCTCAAATGGTACTTTCAGCCTCTGGCCAACACTAAGGTCAAGTCCTCACTTGCACATATCCTGCAGGGTTGCTGCCACAGAGGGGCAGGAAGCTGTCCCCTCGTCTTGCACACAGATGGTGCAACATGTTTGCACACAACTGCTTTTTTTTTTTCCTCTGCATTTTCAGACTCACAACCCCAAGCAGGGTGGTCCAGGGCTGGTCCATTGCCAAACAGAGCCCGACTACTGTAGCTACACTTCCACTACCTCCTTGTGAATACCTTTTTGTCTTTATTATTATTTATTTATTTGAAAGAGTTACAGAGAGAGGTAGAGACAGAGAGAAAGGTCTCTGATACTCTGGTTCACTCCCTAAATGGCTGCAATGGCCAAAGCCAGGAACCAGGAGTTTCCTCCAGGTCTCCCACGTGGGTACAGGGGCCCAAGGTCTTGGGCCATCTTCCACTGCTTTCCCAGGCCACAGCAGAGAGCTAGATGCGAAGTGGAGCAGCCAGGACTTGAACCGGTACCCATATGGGATGCCAGCGCTTCAGGCCGGGGCTTTAATCCACTGTGCCACAGCGCTAGCCCCCCTTTTCATCCCTTTTCATCGAGATCCTAACACAGAGCAATTAGACTGCATTCAAAGGAGAGAGAAGGAGCAAAGATTGTAAAAGAAGAAATATTTTTAAAAATTTCGCCAGCCCGTCACATCATTAGTGTGACAGAATAATGTGACTGGCAAGTTAGCTGGACAGATTTGCTGCCTTGGGCTCATCACAAAAGACTAAGGAAAACCCTCAAGCCATTAAGCCTTAGAATTCCAAGGTAGGGGCTTGCCTAGCCCAGGGAGCCTGAGTGCCTGGAAACTTCGGGATTTTGAGTTGAATCGTGAAAACTGCAAGCCCTTAGAGAGAAGGGGGCGGGAGTGTTGTGTGGGAGGGGAGCAGCCCAGTTCCCTGAAGAACTCCACAATGAGAACGGGCTCAAGGCGCAGCCTGGTGGGAGAGAGACCCGCTGGGGGTGGGGCGGAGGGGCGGGGCACACAAAACACCTGCAACCCTTGTTAAAATGCAAATTCTGGGGCAGACACCTGGCTCAGCAGTTCCGGTGCTGCTGAGATACCCACATTCCCTATCAGAGTGCTTGGGTTCCTGGCTCCAGCTCCTGCTCAAATAAAGCACCCTGGGAGGCTGCAGGTGGTAGATCAGGTAATTGGGTCTCTCCCACTGGGCAGGGCCTTGGGGACTGAACCAGCAAATGGAAGATCCTCCATTCCTCTTTTTGTCTGCCTCTATATCTTTGCCTTTCAGTAAACAACTTTTTTTTTAAAATTTTTGACAGGCAGAGTGGACAGTGAGAGAGAGACAGAGAGAAAGGTCTTCCTTTTTGCCGTTGGTTCACCCTCCAATGGCTGCCACGGCTGGCGCGCTGCGGCTGGCGCACCACGCTGTTCCGAAGGCAGGAGCCAGGTGCTTCTCCTGGTCTCCCATGGGGTGCAGGGCCCAAGAACCTGGGCCATCCTCCACTGCACTCCCTGGCCACAGCAGAGAGCTGGCCTGGAAGAGGGGCAACCGGGACAGGATCGGTGCCCCGACCGGGACTAGAACCCGCCGCAAGGAGGGTTAGCCTGTTAAGCCATGGCGCCGGCCTAGTAAACAACTTTTTAAAAACATTATTTATTTGAAAGGCAGAGTTACAGAGAGAGAAGGGGAAAGAGAGGGAGAAGGAGAGAGAGACCAAAGGTGGAGAGAGAGAGGAGGGAGGGAGAGATCTTCTATTTTCTGGCTCACTACCCAAAAACGGCCACAATGGCCGGGGCTGGGCCTGGCTGAAGCCAGGAGCCTATAAGTCCATCCAGGTCTTCCCACATGCAGGGCCCAAGCACTTGGGCCGTCTTCTGCTGCCTTCCCAGGTATATCAGCAGGGAGACGGAGTACAAGTGGAGTAGCTGGAATTCGAACCTGTGCTCAAATGGGATGCTGGCTTTGCAGGCGGCAGCTTAACCTGTTGCAGCACAGTGCTGGCCCCAGTAAATTTTTCTTTAAAATGCATGTTCTAATTTAGGAGTGGGTGGGGCCAGAGGCTGTTCTTTCTCTTCTTCTCTTTCTAGATTTATTAACTTATTTGAAAGGCAGAGAGAGAGAGAGAGAGAGAGAGAGGGAGGCATTCTATCTGCTGGCTCACTCCTCAAATGCTCACAATCGCTAGGATTGAGCTGGGCCAAAGTTGGAAGCCAGGAACTCCATCTGGGTCTCCCATTTGCGTGGCAGGGGCCCAAACGGCTGGGCCACCTTCTGCTACTTTTCCAGGCCCATTAGCAGGAAGCTTGATTGAAAGTGGAGCCACTGGGACTGGAACCAGCGCTCTGATGTGGGATGCTGGTGTTGCAAGCAGCCTAGCCCACTGCACCGCAGTGCCAGCCCTGGGTGTCTAACAAGCTCTCAAGCAGGCTGGAGGTTGCCGGTCCCCGGATCTCACTTTGAGTACCCAGGGCGGAGATAGTGTCCTGTGCCCATCTCGTTCTCTCGGAAGGAAGACGAGAAGGGTGTCAAAGGAGAGGCAGAGACTCTGTGACACTGGGAGCTATGACAGCAGTTCTGGGTGGCTGAGTTGTCCCCTGAGGGGAAGACACCTTCCCCACCAGAGCTGCGGCTCCCACGGGCTCCTTCCTGCCCATGGGAAGAGCACCTGTTCCAACGGAAGCACGGGCCGGAAGGCGGGAGACCCGGCTCCTCACCACCCCGGGTCCCACACGACTGGAGGGAAGCAGAGGGAACCGAACCTTAATCCTGGCAGAAGGAATTTCCAAACTGTCTCAGCCTGCAGGAGCAACAGTGGAGGACCCCGAGCCTGATACACTTAACTGAGAAAAACCAAGCAAAGTCAGTGTTCTCGAGCCCAAGTATCACAGAACAAATGCACCGGAGTTATCACTTTCAACCGCAGACAGAAGAGAGAATCAGATTGAGGAAGTGACACGTAACTCTTCATTAGCTTCTCAGTCAACCAACGGTGAGGGGCACATGCATGAAGGAGCTAAGATCTGATGTGGACGATTCTGGGGCTTCGACAAGACAAAGTAGCTGGGGAGGGAGTGGTGCTATTATCTCAGGTTTAACATCCTCATCAGCCTATGGGTTTTTTGCTACGGTCACTGAAGACACACATTCTTCAGATCACCCTTCCAGCTCTGCCCCTCAAAGTTCTTGCTCTCCATTTCAACACGATTTCACCCATAGGAACACGTTCAGGAGAAAGACCCAGTTTGATTTTCTTCTCCCAGCATCTTCCAAAGATAGCCTCACATCCCATTCTCTCCTAAGAGCAAGACTTAAAAATAAACGGAGGCAGTGAACGCTGCCTCCGGAGCCAAGTCTGTTCCAAAGCGGAGAGTAATAAAACCCAGGGCTCCTCTTCTCTAATCCAATTTGAAGAGCAAATGCCTTTCGTGGGTAATTTTGTTTGTAATTTCTTATCCTGCCATCTCCAGGACGTGGGGTTTTATTAAAGCGTTTCCAAACCTGGTTGCCATTATGTAAGCCAAGTTTCTGCCCGCGCTCATCAACGTCACCATCCACCCGGAGACACCGGCCTGGCTTGCCCTTGATCCTCCACGGGGGCTCCGAGCTGGGCAGACAGACGGCGAGGGGACAGGGAATGGCTACATCTTCTCCCGACCGTCTGTTCGTGACAAATCAGAAGTCACAAAGTGATCCATGCAGTGTTTTCGCTTGGCCAGGCGTTTGTTTGTGTTTGGCTGCCAACATGGAACATATAGGAATTTCACATACAATCTGAATTTCTGGTTTCTTTAAAAAAAAAAAAAAAAATCAGAAGATCTGCGGCAGGCATTCAGCAGAGCAGTTAAGAAGCAGTTAAGACACAGGTCCCACACCGGGGAACCTGGGTTTGATCCCCCTCTCCAGCTTCTGATTGTGGTTTCCGTTATGCTGACCTAAGGTGGCCGCGGCGATGGTTCAGGTAGCTGGGTTCCTGCTGGGTTCCACGTGGGACACGGAGGTTGCGTTTCTAGTTTCTGGCTTTGACCTGACCCAGTCCTTGTCATTGCGAGCGTTTGGGGAGTGAACCATTCTGATGGGAGATCTCTCTCTCTCTCTCCTTCTCTTCTCAAATAAATAAATACAAATTTTAAAAATTAGATCTTCCCACATTGGGCTGCTGTCCCTCACGGCTGAGTACCAGGACAGTGACATCTCATGCTGCCTGCATCTGAACCCCTCTCCCACGTTTGGGGAGGAATCTGATCAGAAGTCTTGGTGGAAGGCAGGCGTCATTGTTCTACTATTGCAGCTATCTCCCAGGCGTGGCCAATGGCTTCTAATTAGGGTGCCCGTTTTAGGAAAAACCCAGAACAGAAGAGAATTAGCCAATTATTGTCGGACAGTGCAAATGGAGAACCCAACAGTTTCCATGGCTGACGAGGGCTAAGCAAGTCGGTCGTACCCAGCAGTCTTAGCGGTCTGCGGCAGCCACAGTTTCCTTAACGACTGGACTTGGGGTCACCTGGCCTCTGCTTTTGCCCGTCTTTCCTTGCCCCTTTCCCGAGGCTGAGTCCCCCAGCCATCCAACTGACAGTGCGAGCTAGCCAACGTCTCTGCTACTGTGCTACAGTTCTTTTCCACTTAAATTTTATAAGACCCAAAATTCTACCCTCTTGAGGCAGAACATCTTCTCCATCCCTCTTCCTTTATTTTTTCAACACTTTAAAAAAATTATTTATTTGGGGGCCGGCATTGTGGCTCAGTGAGTAGAGCCACCTCCTTCAAGGATGGCATCTCATATGGGCACTGGTTCGAGTCCTGGTTGCTCCACTTCTGATCCAGCTTTCAGCTAATGCGCCTGGGAAAGCAGCAGAGGATGGCCCAGGTCCTTGGGTCCCTGTGTCCATGTGGGAGACCCAGAAGAAACTTCTGGCTCCTGGCTTTGGCCTGACCTAGCCCTGGCCACTGGGGCCATTTGGGGAGTGAACCAACAGATGGAAAATCAAATCAATCTCTCTCTTCCTCTCTCCCTCTCTTTCTCTAACTTGGCCTTTCAAATAAATAAATCTTTTTTAAAAATTATTTTATTTATTTGAAAGGCAGAGTTACAGAGAGGCAGAGGCAGAGTGAGAGAGGACTTCAATTGCTGGTTCACTCCTCAGATGGCAGCAAAGGTGGGAGCTGTGCTGATCTGGAGCCAGGAACTTTTTCCATGTCTTCCATGCGGGTGCAGGGGCCCAAGGACTTGGGCCATCTTCTGCTGCTTTCCCAGGCCATAGCAGGGAGCGAGATTGGAAGAGGAGCAGCTGGGACTCGAACTGGCGCCAGCCCCTATTTATTTTATTTGAGAGAGAGGCTTCTTCCATTTGCGGGATCACTCCCCCTTCATGCCTGAAGCATCAGGGCTGGGCCAGGCTGAAGTCAGGGGCCAGAAGTTCAATCCCGGTCTCCGACGTGGGTGGCAGGGCCCAGCTCTCTGTGTCATGACTGCTTGCTCCCAGGGTGCCCATTGGGAGGAAGCTGGATTGGAAATGGAACCTGGTCTTGAACCCAGGCTCTCCTACATGCATGTGGGCTCTGAAGCAATGTTTTAACCACTGCGTTTGGCCCACCCCAACCCTCTTCCTTATATGTGAACTCTAGGCTCCTTGTCGACAAGTGAAGCTGTAACTCTGGTCTTTCTCTTTAAAATGAGGGAACGTGTTCACCTCTGAAGCCAATCAGTAGTCAGAGTACTAGGATGGCTCTGATTGGCTTAATCTAGGGCAGCCGGTCAACTTTGGCTGAATGTTAGAACCACCTGGGTGGGACCCTTATACATTGCCAGTGTGGGGTCCCACTCCTGGCAGCTGCATTTAATTGATCTGCCTGGATTTCTGACACTGGAATTTTAAAACTCCCAGCTTTAATATCCAGCCAATGCCGAAAGCCATTCATCTAGTCCAGTGCCCATCCCTGCCCATTTCACAGGTGGGAATTCTGAGGTCGGTGACTTGCCCCAAAGACGACACCTTCAGTTCGCAGCAAAAACAAGAAACAAGCAGAACCTCACACACCAATGACATCGAATGGGACAGCTTTGTTTTCCTAGACTATGCATATGAGTCCCGTTCAACCAAATTTATGAGAGGCTATTGTTTTGGACTAAGCTCCTGCACTGGACCCCAGCAAACCAAACCAAACCAGAACAGTCACCTGTGCTAGATGCCAAATAATCAAACTGGATTTTCATGGACCAGTTTTCTGAAAACTAGGAGACTGATTGTAACCATTCCATAAAGGGCTGCTCATCCTCAGTGACAAAAAGGTGCCTTCTGCTGCAGCCCATGCATTAGCCTGCCTTCTGTTGCTACGACAAAATTCCTAAGGCTGGGTCATGGCGGAAGTACACAGGTTTCTTTAGCTCACAGGTTTTGAGGTTGAAGGTCAAAGATCAGGCACCTCCATCTGCCATCCGGTGGGTGGCACTGTGAGAAGACACCAGGCTGGAGCGAGCTTCAGAGAGGTCAGCTTTGCTCTGACAACTCCGCCAGGTCACCGTCAATCACTTCCAAGGGTTAAGCCCCCATGACCTCATGGCCTTGCACGAGGCCCCACCCCTTAAAGGTTCCACCACCTCCCGAGGTTGCCCTGTGGAGGACCAGGCTTCCAATGCAGGAGCCCTATGCAGATCATGGACCCCTATAAGGAAAAGAACTTTGAAATGATTAATCCACTTTTTGTGCCTGTTTCGGCTTTCGTTGGCCTTTTCTGCTTATAAAGTCCAGCCCCTCTGCTCAGCCCAGCCTTTCTGTGTTATGGATAGGATGTTGTCCAATTCATTCATCCCAAGAAAACCATTTTGGTCATTAAGCTCAACTTGTCGAAACTTTGCCTTTTGATGGCACCCATTGTCTGCTTGTTTTGTTGTTGTTGTTGTTGTTGTTTTCTTTTAGAAAGTTGAGTTCTGGGGCACCAGGAGTCCAGCGGTTTGATAACTCAAAGCTTCTCTCCCCCAACAAGCTTATTATAATCCACTGGGGAGGCACCCTGTAGACAATAACCTCATGAATACATGATATCATGCCCACCAACAGAATTCTGCATTGCAAGCAAACAGAACAGCAGGTGCACGGGGAGTTTTATGAGGACTTAGGCCAGTCCGAATCTCCCAACTCACAGAAGTAGGGTGTGTCTCCAAGGCAAGGTCACAGCATGGTCTCACCTGCAGCTTTTGTTTGAGAGGGAAAACTGGAAACAGGAGCAGGATGGTGGAGACTGAGTTAGGAGGAGGATGGTGAATGCCCTGGATGCTTTGTGGATGTTATTTCATTTCCTCCTCACGGGCATCTTTGAGTGGATCTTACCCGACTAGGAGAGAAGCAACGCGGCACGCCCAGGAGGAAGCCGTGGTGCGCTGATGAGCCAAGCAGCAGGTGTGGAGGTTGGTCTTGGGAGGCAGCAGAGCACCGGCATCTCCTAGGCTTCCCTGAGCCCCTCCCTCTGGGCCACCAGGTAGGGGCTGAGGTGAGGCCCTGTGGCCATCGTATACATCGAGGGCTGCTGGTGCCGTTCCAGCTCCCTCTGAATTGCGTTGTGCGGAACCCTGGGCAGCACTGTCTCGCCCCAGTGTTGTTGTCTTTCTTGCCATGTTTTCCTTTTCTTTTCCTAAAGTATTTTATTAGAGATGTTACACACACTCATTGCTGAAAAAGACAAAAGTGGCCCAGAATCCTCTCTCCCCAGGAATAAAAAAACACTAAAATAAAAATTTTTAATGCTTTTATTTTCATTTTATTTGAAAGGCAGAGATACAGAGAAATCTTTCAGCCGCTGCTTCACTCCCCAGATGCCCGAAACAGCTGGGGCTGGGGCCAGGCTGAAGCCAGGAGCCAGGAACTCAGCCCGGGTCTCCCAAGTCCGGTGGCAGAGACGGAGGTCCCTGAGCCCTCCCTGCCTTCCCTGTGCAGTAGCAGGAAGCTGGACCAGAAACAGAGCCAGGACTCGGACCCAGGCAGCCCCTTTAGCCTCTGTGCCAAACGCCAGCCCCCAAACACTAAGATTCTGTTAGCAGTTCTCAGAGCACCGCGCTCCCTCTTGTGTGTTTATTAATTACGCTTTTCCAGTTGCACGGAACCACCCAGCTGGAAGGTTTGTTTTTCTTTTGTTTTCTCTCTGGAGCCTCTCTCCTGGAGGGCAGCCCTCTAAACTCCGTGGGTGAGGAGGGAGCGGGGCTGTTTGGAGCTGTGTCCACGGCCAAGTAGTGACCGCCCTGCTTTGGGGCCGGAAGGTATTGTGAGCATTTTTATGTCGCCGTTATTAATATTGGGCATTTCTATGCACGAGCTGCCCCTGTCACTTGGGTTGTTTTTGCCTTAGGATTTCTTTTTTAGCTCTGGTTGCTGTCTGATCCTTTGAACGTGACTGACTCTTGGTAATGGCTGGAATTGGCTTTGGCCTTGAGACCTCAATTTGTAAGGATGATTGGCGGGGCCCCTGGCCCCCATCTCTGGAATCCCCCGGGTAGCTGAGAGCGCGCAGGGCAGGCTGGAGGGGAGGAGCCGAGGGAGGCTGCGGGTCCGCGCCTCCGGTAACCTAGCAACCGGCGCCTTAGCAACGGAGAGGGGCGGGACGTAGGAAGGAAGTCGGAAGCTAGCGACCCAAGTCTCGCGAGAGTTGCGTTTGCGCGCGAACTCTTTAACTACAGGGATCCAGGGGTTCCCTGAGGGACGCCACAGCCGCTGCGGACCCGGTCACCTTGGTCCCCCAGCCATGGAGCGCTCCGCCGTGCAGCAGCAGGAGCAGCCGGCGGCGGCCAAGATGCGGAACCTGCCGTGGTAGGAGCAGGCGCGGCGGCCTCGGCGGGAAGGGGTCGGCCGCGCTGGGGGCGCAGGTGGCGGCCCTCCTGGGCCCGGCCGGTGACAGCGCCGGGGCTCGATCCCGCGACCCAGAGTGTCCTCTTCCCTCTGGCCGTAGTCTGCCGTGGAGCTGCCGGCCAAGCTCTAGACCAGAGTGGCGGTGGGGCCCGGGGCTGGCTGTCCCCAGGCGCCGCGCGTGGAGCGGCCACCCGATTTGCCTGGGACGCAGGCGGGTCGCCCGGCGTGGGAGCTTGGGATCGCTGCCGGGTGCTCCGAGTGCAGATCTTGCGCGCTTGCCCGTCCCGTGTCCACGGCTAGGTGGGGTCAGGGGCGCCTAAGGCGACATTTTCGAGTGGCATCAGCACGTTAGAATCTGTGCGGTCCTCCCACTGTGCTTGCCACATTTCCCGTCGCCCCGAGAGGAGCCACTCCCCCTTTCCGCCTATTCTGGGCTCTCCGTGTAAGCGGCATCACACGATGTGTGGCTTCTCTCATCTCGCCGTGTTTGCAAGGTTCCTCCGTGTAGTGGGAGTGTCAGAACTCCATCGTATGCATAGAGGGCGCTTCCTCTGGACCTTCGTCCGGCGGTGGGTGTTTGGGTAGGGGTTCCCCGGGGAAGTCTCTGTCCGTAGTCGGTGCCCACTCAGGTTGACATCGGAGGTAGACAGCTGGAAAGGTGAGACGAGAGCTCCGTCTCCCATCTTGGGCTGTTAACACGTTGGGCTAGTTACTGCACTGAGTGGGGGACGGGGACACGGGAGCTGTTGTGTGCCTTGTACCATGTAGTGACACCCAGTTGTCACCACTAGAAATGTCACCAGGTAGCCCCGGAGCGCCCTGGTTGAGAACCACAGGTCTGTATGGAACCCTGCAGGGTTTCCTTTCTCGTCCTCTTTGAGTTGGGGTAGGAAAGGCTTCTTCTGCACATACAAACCGTTCTCGAGTTTCCGCATGTCGTATATATTCTGAATTCTATTGCAGGGTCGAAAAATACCGGCCACAGACGCTGAGCGATCTCATTTCGCATCGGGACATCCTGAGTACCAGTAAGTACCCGGGGTTAGTTACTCTCGTGTGTGCTGACGAGGAGTGCGCAGTCTGATCAGGCTTGTGGGCTGCGGCTGTAGGCGTGGAGCCCTCCCCTCTCCTGCTGCACTGCCTCAGACTTGCCCACGGCCCACAGCCTGGGTGCGGAGTGTGTGCGTCCCAAGCCCGCGGCTCCCGGGGTTGGGCCGGTCCCAGGGACTGACGGTGGCGCCCTGTCTTCCTGATCCTCAGTTCAGAAATTCATTAGTGAAGACCGACTGCCACACCTGCTTCTCTACGGCCCTCCGGGGACAGGAAAGACGTCCACCATCCTCGCCTGTGCGAAACAGCTGTACAAAGACAAAGAATTCGGCTCCATGGTCTTGGAGGTAACCGGGGTTATTCCTGCTCCACAAAGGACTCCGCCTCTGAACTTGCCTGTGCTGGTTTTATTGTAACTTCAAGTGTAAAAGGAAGCAGGTTGGAAGTGAGCTGTTGGACTCCACTCTTCTCCGTGTGGTCATCTCCGTCCAGTTGGCGCCTGCCCGCCAAGGGTGGTTGTGGGCTGGCGATTCCCTTCACCCAGCCCCTCCTGGGCCCCTCCTGGGCCCCTCCTGCCTTCCCGGCGGCCCCTGTACCGCTTTCTGCCTGGAAGGCCGAGCCATATCGCCTCTACGCTCCCTTTACCCCCTGGCTCCTGGATGGGTTGGCCAGTAGGAGCCCTGGCATGGAAACGGGGCCAGGAGAGAGTGCCCAGACCTGCCCTGGGGGTGACTGCCAGCGGGCGCTGCCCCCCTCCCTCCCCCACAGGGCACAGCTCACGGGTGGTGTCCCTCCCTCCCTCTCCAGGGCGCGTGGTCCTGTGCGGCCCCCCCCCCCCCAGCACCTTTTAAGTCATCACTTCATTGATTCTCTTCAAGTGACTACATTTGAGTAGATTGCTGGGACCTGGGATGGTACACGTGGATTAGAAAAGTCCAAATACTGTTTCTGTAAGAGAAAACCGTGTATCTTACTTTTTGGGTTGTGGGAGCCGGGATGAACATTGTTCTGCCAGGCCCTGGGTGCTGTCGGTGTGGCCTGGCCAATGAGTCCTTTCCGGTTTCTGGGGAGCGCCGCCCTCGAAGGCTTGGGAGAGTTGCCATTTGCCTTTCAGAATGTAAGGTATTAGCTTAGTGAGTTTTGAGGACAACTTTGTTTTTTTTTTTTTTTTTTTAACTGTCATTAAACCATGAAAGCTGAATTGATGAAAAAATACCTGAAAACCAAGAATTCTGGGGCAGGCGTTGCAATGCAGCAGGTGGAACGGCCACTTGGGCGGCCGCAGCCCTTACTGTGTCCCAGCCCCCTGCTCACTCGTCCTGGGATGCAGCGGGAGACCCACCTACGTGGGAGACCTGGGTGGAGCTCCTGGCTCCTGGCTTCGGCCTGGCACAGCCAGCTGCAGGCATTTGGGAGTGAATGAGCAAACGGTTCTCTCTCTGTCACTCTGCCTTTCAGGTAGATGACGATAGATGACATCAAAAATAAAAGCAGGAATTTATAGAAAGCAAATTGTGGTTTCTGATTTTGGGTTTTCTTCTTCCACATTTAGCTGAATGCGTCGGACGACCGAGGAATTGATATCGTTCGGGGACCAATCCTGAGCTTTGCTAGCACAAGGACAATATTTAAGTAAGAATTATTTGCGTGCTTTCTCCCCTTGGAAATCTTGATCCGTGAGGCGATGTGGCTTAGTTTTCCAGTTTTTGAAGGGGGAGAAAGAGGGCCTTGTCAAAAACAGCATGAAAAATAAAGTTCCAGCACGGTGGTAAGGAATGTTACAATACAAATGGTGAGATAGAATATTATCTAAACCTACACCAGCAAGTGCCTTCAGGAAGCACTGGCTTCATTTCGTTAGCAGACCAAAGACTGGCCATAGCCTAACTAGGTGTTAGGCTCAGATGAGCGAGTTGGAGTTTAAACAAGATGAACAGATCTGGAAGAGTACGTAGGCTGTGTGGAGAGACGGATGAAGCACAGAGGAGGAGGGGGCACGGGGCAGGCGCAGTGATGGGTGGAGGAGGAAGGCAGCAGGGAGGGCACCGGGAGGGCGGAAGTTAGACCTGGGTTCCCGGCCAGGGCTGCAGGCGCAGTGGGCACTTCCTGTTAGCCCTGCTTCAAGGTCTGGGAGCAGTGGCCTGTGAGGACGGAAGTTTAGGCCCGGGTGGTGCAGCGACACAGTGCCGTGTGTCTTCCTAGGAAGGGCTTCAAGCTGGTGATCTTGGATGAAGCGGATGCCATGACTCAGGACGCCCAGAATGCCTTGCGAAGAGGTGAGGAGCTGCCGAGGGCCGTGCTGGAGGCCCCGAGACGCCCGTGGCTTCTCTGTTTCTGTTCAGCTCGTGGTCTGGAGAAGCCTCTGTCCTCTCTCCCGCATCCTACGGCCCCGAGCAAATTCCCCTCGGCCTAGCAGGGCTTCCGCTCAGAGCTGTAGGGGCGTGCCCTGTCGGGCCTCCTAAGGGGGGGCGCTCTCTGCTGTCACCCTCCTGTGCCTCTGGACTTCACTCCACGCTTGGGAATTTGCATCGTTCCCAAACTATTGGACCATTCTGGTGTCTGCCCTTGGATTCCAAGTGGCCACATTGTAAATGGATACTGGAGTTTGGCGGCGCTCGGAAAACAGACCCTGCTTCCCCACGCATGCGCCGGTGAAGGACCATGCCGTGTGTGTCTTGTGGGTCTGAGGCCATCCATCTGTCTTAAAGGGGACTTGGACTCTGTTAGGGTGCTGAGTGGATCAGCTCAGAGAGGAGTTAGGAAGGGAAGGAGCGGTTTGTGTGCATATGGGAGGGGGGCGGGGAAGGAGAGGGGGGCGGCTGCTTGGAGCACAGCTTCTGCTCCCAGCACACTAACAGTGCTTCTTCAGCCTCGTGTTCTGTGGAGTGACTGTCAGTCTGGGCAGGTCCCCGCGCGGGAACACTGGGTCCCTGCAGAATGGGACTCTCCTCGCGGGCCTGCTGCTCCCCCGGTGCTCTCAGGCCCCCTCCCGCCCAGGAGAGCGTGAAGCTGCCCGAGAGTTTATGCAAAGGACAGGAACCCTGGGTCGCTGGTGTTAGTGGGAGGAGGGGCGAGCGGGCCAGAATCCTGGCGAACCATCAGAAAGAAAATGTCCCATGAGATCCGCAGGAGGCGGCAGGTCCATCAGCTTCTGCCAGAGGGAGCGGCTGCCTCCCATCCCGAAGCCCCGCCTCTCCCCTAGTGGTAGACCCCCTCCAGTTTGCACTCTGGAACGTAACCAGGGAGAATGTCGGGGGTGGGGTCCTTAGGAGAACGTGCGGTTGTATTTTCCCTCCCCAGTGATTGAGAAATTCACCGAAAACACCAGGTTCTGCCTCATCTGTAACTACCTGTCCAAGATCATCCCCGCCTTGCAGTCCCGGTGCACACGGTTCCGATTCGGGCCCCTGACACCGGAACTCATGGTGCCGCGCCTGGAACACGTGGTGGAGGAGGAGAAGTGAGTGTGCGGGTTGGGGACTGAGCGGGGTGAGGGAGGCCCGGGGTGATGGCTGGTTCCCACTCTCATGCGCTGGGCACGGTCACCTCTGGCGCCTGGCCCCTCGCCAACTTCCTCCTCCTGGAAGTCCCTCGGTTCTTGTCTTGTGTTCTCCGATGCCGCCCTCCTCGCCCGGAAGCAGGCCCGATTCCTCCTCCTCCTCTTTGTCATCGCAGACGGCACGCGACCCAGTCCCTCCTGCGGGGACGCTGCAGCCTGTTGTGGACTAGAAGGCGGGTCCCGATGCCACACGAGCTGCCTGCCACACGGCTGTGGGTTCCGAGCGAGCGTTGGCGCCACAGTGGCGGGCGGATGGTGCCGGGGTTCGTTCTCCAGAGCAGTGGCCCAGCGCCAGGACCCCTGCTCCTTCGGGTCTGCCTGCACCTGGCGTGGCCGGGACTGCTAACGTGGAGTCCACGTCCCTGACACCAGAGAGAGTTCTAGATGGCACGCATCAGGAGCGTGTCAGCAGCTCTGGCCTCCTTGTCGTCTAAGGCCGGAGTCACTGCAGGCTGTCCGGGTCCCCTCGGCAAATGCCGTGTGTGCTCCCAGGAGGCCCCGTAACGAGTGCTTCTGCCTGTTTCCTTTAGGGTCTATGTCAGTGAAGACGGCATGAAAGCTCTTGTAACTCTGTCCAGCGGGGACATGCGGAGAGCCCTGAACATCCTGCAGGTAGGGCCCTGCTCGCAGCCAGCCTTGAAGAAAGGCCTAAGCTGCAGGACTGCCGCTCTGAATTCAGAGGCCCGGACCCCCCACGCCCTCACCCACGCCCCAGCCTTAGTGTGTGGAGGAGTTGACCCCTTTGTGCTAACCAGGCAGAGGCAGGGAGGATTCTGCAGCCGCACAGCCCAGCCGGCAAGCAGCAGCGTCCCCTTAGGATGTGGCTCTCCCCACTCTGACAGCACGCGGGGCCGGGCCGTCCTGCACGCAGTAACATCGCTGCCTCAGCAGGTTCCTCCTGGCCGCCTGCAGCCTGGGGCTGTGGGGCCGCCTCGAGGGTCCTCCCTCTGTGTGCAGAGCACCAACATGGCCTTTGGGAAGGTGACGGAGGAGACCGTGTACACCTGCACGGGGCACCCGCTCAAGTCCGACATCGCCAACATTCTGGACTGGATGTTGAATGAAGACTTCACCACAGCCTACAGGAGTATCCTTTCTTGTGTCCGTGGCCTGGGGCCTGGAGGGGGCCCCGGAGCTCACATAGCTCGGGCCAGCATCTTAGACCTTGCTGGCCAAGGCTGATGGCCGCATGTGGCTCTGGGCAGCGCCGAGCGGGAGCAGGCGTCTGTGGCCCCAGCGTTCCTCCCGAGGGCTCTGAGCTGCCTGCGGTTTGAAGGGAAGGGAGGGCAGCCGCAGGCCTTGGGAGGGAAGGTGCACATCCTTTAAAGTGGTCACTGTTAGCTGTAGTTTTGCTCGGATTGGTGCCCTGAAGCCCTTGGGGAAGGCGTCTGGCTCTGTCCTCTACTAGCAGGAGACAGAAAGCCCTTCCTGAAGATAGAACTTAAGAGAAATAAGAATGGGGGTCTAACGTGTGCAACTTCCACTTGAAAAACAGCTGTGTTGGAGTCATGAGTGCTGCTTTAAAGTTGCCCCGGGATAGGAGTTTGTTGTAGTGGTTAAGATGGGGCCAGTGTTGTGGCAGAGGGTCAAGCCCCGGCCTGCAGTACCGGCATCCCATATGGGCACCGGATCCAGTCTCAGCCGCTCCACTTCCGATCCAGCTCCTTGCAAATCCACCTTGGAAGGCAGTGGGTGATGGCCCAAGTATTTGGACCCCTGTCACCCACTTGGGAGACATGGATGGAGTTCTAGACTTCCAGTTTTGGTCTGGCCCAGCCCTGGCTGTCGTGGCCATTTGGGGAGTGAACCAGCAGTTGGAAGATCATTTGCTATCTCTTCCTTTTCTCTCTGTAATTCTGCCTTTCAAATAAATAAATCTCTTCCCAAAATAGACACCTGTATCCCACATTGGAGAGCCTGGTTCGGGTCCTGGCTCCATTCCCGTTGCTACTTCCTGCTGTCATATATCCTGGGAAACAAGAATCAGCAGATGGTGGTTCAGGTACTTGGGTCCCTGCCACCAGGTGGGAGACCTGGGTTGAGTTCCTGGCTCCCAGCTTTGGCCCAGCCCAGCTCAGCCCTGGGTACTGTGGGCATTTGGGGTGTGAAGCAGAAAATAGGAGATCCCTCTGTCTCTGACTTTCAAATAAATAAAATCAGAGTCACAGAGTTGCTCACCGGGGTTTGGATTCCAAGTTCCTGTAGAGTGGGTGTTCCGGATTTTGCCCCTCGGCCTTAGCCGCTCCTCCAGATATTATGGAGTTGAAGACCGTGAAGGGGTTGGCGCTGCACGACATCCTGACAGAGATCCACTTGTTTGTGCACAGAGGTGACGCGTGGCTTCCCCCGCCGGGAGGGGGCGCGCGTGGGGTCACAGATGGTGCCACAGAAGGAGGCTCCAGTCTCGAACAAACGGGAATGACTGAGCGTACAGCTGACTCCTTATTTTTTGGCAATTCTTTTGAAAAACTTTTTTAATCTTTAGAAATGCTGGAGGAAGTGGGGAAAAAAAAAAACATCTTGAAGGCTACTTCCTCCCGGAGTTTATCGTCTATGGCAAAAATGAATGTTTGAGTTCAGACTTCCGTAAGATTGCTTGCCCGGAAACAGGGAGATGCCGTATGCTCACACAGACCCGCGGTGGGGAGTGTCCCGCCCACTCCCCACGTGTGGCCTGCGAGATGTGTGCTCTGGCCCTGCCGGCGCGACCACGGGAGACCTGAAATCCAGCACCGGGGTGCCAGGCTCGTTTAAGTCGATCATGTCCTGTGATCCCCAAATGATGCTCTGAATGCCCAAATGGCCCGCGGCGCATAGATTCCCCCCCCCCCCGATGTAAGCCACCGGGGTCTTAGGGAAACCCTCCTGAGCTGTACCCCTCCTGTACCGTCTGTGTAATTGATTCTCAGCCCAGAGGAAATCCCCCAGCCCAATTAAACAGGTCTCTTGGGGAGCCCCGGGCCTGCATGTCTCCCCAGACTCCCAGGGGGACCTCGACCCAGCCTTTTCAGCTCTCATCTCCACAGCAGCCATCTGCAGACTGGAGCCTTCTCGGGGCAGTGCACGCTGGTTCTGCCTGCTCGCGTGTTTTTAAACTGGGATGGTGAGAACTTAGCATGCAAGTCAGCGCGCAGACCTGCCCCGGGGCTGCAGGAGCCGTGCTGGGGGCTTCCACGCACTCACGAGCACCAGGGAATCCGCTGATTGGTCTTTTTTTACTCTGAAGAAACGCAGGATAGAGTGGGTGAAAACGGGGATGCCCACACCACGTGTATGTTCATCTTAGAGGTGCACTTGTTCAAGCCCCGCCTGAGGCCTCCAGAGTTCAGTTAGCTGTTTGCTGTTTATACTCGAGCTTTTTCCCCTTGGTAATGACGGACAGACCCTCACTCACTGGACTTCCTTCTCCCTCAGTTGACTTCCCGTCGTCAGTTCGAATACACCTGCTGACTAAAATGGCAGACATCGAGTGAGTGATTTTCCGTTTTAATTCTTTCCTTTTCCCCCACCCTGTTTGATCTCGAAATGCTTGGTTTCAGCTTTGTCTACATTGTTCCTACACAACAGAATCCACTTAGTGGTACTGAGTGTTACGTGGCAAAGACAGTGGCTTCTTATTTAGGCATCGGAATAGCAGCAGGGAGCGGCACCGGCCGGTTAGATTTGGGATGAGGCCTCTCCGGAGACCTCAGAGGCCTGGCCCACATTGGTTCTGGGGACGCTTGCTGTCTGGGAGGCCTGCTATTCAGTGCAGACATCTAGGTCATGTGGGGACGGCCAGCTACCCAGCTGTTACTAAGGCATTTTGGCATATGCGTTAGCATGTCGGGAGGAAAGCAACAACAAACTCCTTTTCCCACTCTGCCTGGTCAGCAAACACGGTCATTAGCCCCCAGTGAGGCCGGCAGCTGTCATTCAGGTAGACGGAGTGCTGGGATCAGACACCCATCCGCTCGCCCCGGGGTGGCTTGAGGGCACCCGCCAGGTCTCGGGGGTGTGGCTTTCTCCTGTGTGCACGAGCCAGACAAGCCGCCGGCAGCCTGCCGCACTGGCACAGGTCAGCCAGACTTTCTAGTGAGCATCGCAACCCAGAGGAAGAAAATGTCGGCTTTACTTCCCTCCTAATGCGTCATGCAGCTGAAGAAATAGTCCTCTGTCCCATCCATCCTGCGTATAAACACGGCTGTCTAGAACTACAATTCTAAAAATTTCATTTATCCTCACCAGTTTGTTAGATTTATAAAATCGGTATTTAAGGCTGAACAGAAAATGTGAGAGGGACAAAAATACAAGCTCGCTGCCCAGGGTACTTTTTTGTCAGCTCCCACCCGCCCCTTTAAACAGATTTCTCAGCCCTTGGCTATCAAAGGCAGCTCCGTCCTTCACGCTTCCCGTGCTGGCTTCTTTCAGGTACAGACTTTCTGTTGGCACCAACGAGAAGATCCAGCTGAGCTCCCTCATCGCTGCTTTTCAAGTCACCAGGGACCTGATTGTCGCAGACGCCTAGGTGCTGCTAGGCCTGTGGGCCCCAGCCTTGCAGCCCCGCTGTGCCTCAAGAACAGAGGACCCAGTTACAGGACAGGGAGTGAGCCGCCGTCCCCCCAGCCTGGGGAACCACTGTCCCCGCCGTACGTGGTGCACCTGCAGATGCAGGGCACCACGTTCCCGGGGGTTCAGCACGGGCTGTTCAGCAAAGTTCTAATGTCTCGCTTCTCTCTGCACTGCCCCGTCTGTCTTGTAGTGGGGGGAAAACCTGATTTTCAGCATTGAAGCTTTTTATCTTTCAGTTGCTAGATGACAGGAAGTTGGCCTGTCTTTTGGTCTGGAACATAACGGCTTCACTTCTAATGTCCTAGTCTCTTCCCATGCAGCCTTAAGCACCTCCCAAGTGAAGTTTACCTGTGTCCTCTGCGGCACTGTTTTGGCCAAAACAATGAACTCTTAGAAATAAACAGACTGCTGGGCTGCTGTTGTGGTAGATAGAGCAGGGTAAGCCACCGCCTGCCACGTGGGCATCCTGTGCGAGCCCCAGCTCCAGCGCCCAGCTAATGCACCTGGGAAAGCCGCAGCAGATGGCCCAAGTACGTGTGGGTGACCCAGTGCATGGAAGATCTTTGTAACTCTGCCTTGCAAATAAATAAATGCTTTTAAAAAAGGAAACAGACTGAGTTCTCTTACTTTAAAAACTGGCCTTTTTATTTCTCCTCCTCTAAGCAGAGGAGTTACCAGCAAGTTCCAAATCGCAGTGTGGACAGTAGGAAAACCTTGAATTTAAAATATAGAGTGAAGCCTTTAGACGATGCTGTTGGGGGCCGGAGGTTCTGGGAGGCTCGCTTGTGGAGTGCGGGTTCACCCTGACTGCCCCAGGACTGCTGAGCGCCGGGACGCTCGCACGCGCAGCGCCTTCCCTGACAGCAGTTCGCTGTCCCCGTGTTAGTGTTCACCATCGGAACAAAGCAGCTTGCGGGCTGGTCGTGTTACAAGCGACTTCCCTCAGCACGTCGCGTGCTGACTTGTTTCACCTGCTTGTACGTTAGAGCCTTGGCTGACAGCACAGAGCCAATGCCTCTTCGGAGGGTGCTCTTCAACACTTCAGTTCTCAGCTGTACGATGGTGGGAAAGCAACACACACCCAGCAGAAGCTCGACTCGGAATGTCGCTCTTCTGGGCTGCTTCCACTCCACACGATGCTTCTGTTGATGGTCATGGGGGGACCCGTGCCAGGCCTAGCCAAGGTACGACACGGCCAGGCTGTGGCGGGCTGAGCAGGACGTAGCCCGTGGAAGCCGAGGCGCCTGTATTATCTGACGGGAAAGGTCACACAGTGAAGGTGGGGGCGTCAGCCCTCAGAGGTGGCAAGGCCGACCGACTCGCGGCTGTTGGACTACTTGTTTTTAAGGGTGATTATTTTTTCTTCACAGAAAAGGATGGAACGGCCACAGCGTGTAACTGTCACTTCCCTTCAAGGAGAGCCTCCTTTGGAAATGTCTCTTCAAGCAGGGGACCACCCGCTCGACAGCTGTCTGCTCCACTGGCCTCTGCGAAGGGCGGGGTGGCACGGCCACGGGGGAGGATGCTGCGTTTCTTAGAAAATAATTTAAAATATATTAACTTTTCCGAAGGCAGACTCTGACCGAGGTCTTGATTAGGGAGCTGTGCCGCAGAAGGGAGCTATTTTTGTCGAGGGGCGGAGCTGAAACTGGCTGATTAATCCCAGGAGGCTCAGCAGCACAGACAGGTCTCGCACGTGGGCCTATCCGCTGGGGCGATGCCAACACCCATTCTCCATGCAAGTAAGACACATCTTTGCAAGTGTTCGCTTTAAGTACTCTGGTTTTTAGATACCACGGAGAAAAACACAGTTGTACCTTAACATCTGAGAAAATACGAATAAATATGAAGCTAACAAATGGCACACGGCTGGCAACTCGGGAGCCTTGTGACCAGTCATGCAGTTCAGGAATATGTCCTTGGATCATCGGACACACAAATTTGTCACCCCTGTACATGCACACCATTGTTTCAGAGACAAAAACAAAACAAGCCAGGAATAGTGTCTCAGTGGGGAGCACTGCCTCGGTTCACCTGGAATTTGGCTAAAACCTCACGCCGACGGGCTCTGGGAAAACCTGGTCCTGCCGGCGAGAGCGGGGCCCGAGGGAGGAAGCTGGCCAGGTCAGAGCACTGCGGACCACATGGGGAGGACTTGAAACTGCCACCACAGCAGCTGCAACACGAAGCCGAAGCCGGCGGGCCCCACACGGAGGTCCGCCCGCCCGCCCGCCCGCCCGCCACTCACACAGCAGTAACTGCTCTTTAATCAACGACTAGGAAGAATTAAACAGGGGCTGTTCCTAAGCGGACCGAAGACTTAAAGTAAGGCCCTGTGGCCGTGGAGCTGGAATCTCTCCCTCCAAGACTGCCACGCCCATGGAGCAAAAGGCCCAGGGCAGGTCCACTGCAAACTGTTTCTGCTACATTCTCTCTGGCCCAGTCCCAAAGAAATGCCACTTCAATCCCAGACCACGTGTTCGGCCCATTACTCCGGACACTGCCAGGAAGATGGAGGCCGCTCACAGGAAACCAGCCATGCTGCATCGCTAGAAAGTCCTGTATGTGAGGAACTCTTTCATTTTCTTGGGGATTGGCAGTGCTAGGACTTGGTAGGTCGTCAGGAAGCTTCGAAGGGCTTTCCGGCATAAGTGCTTCAGTGAGGAGAGGACTCTGGGCGCCGTCCAGAACTGGACGTGGCCATCTCTGGTCCTGCCACGAAACAAACCCACGTGTTAGGACAGGCCTGGGAAGTTCACGCTTTTACTGCGATGCATGATCATGTGTCTACTTGGACTTGAACTAGGCGACTCCAGGGACTGAAACGTAACTCGACGGTGGGGATGGACGTAAAGGCCGCAGTGCTGCACAATGAAGAGGCTTTAACGCCAAATGCTCCCACCTCTGTGGGCACTGGCCGTTCTGAGTCAGATCACTGTTAGTCAAGTGTGACACAGGCACTAGAGGTGTCACCGTGAGGTGGTCTCAGCCCCGTCAGTAGCACCTGCCTCCTTGTGGACTGGCCCCACCAGGTGGCACGAGCTGTTAGCATGCAATGGCATCCAAGTCAAATATTAAGAGTAGATAACGACCCAGTGCCATGGCAGAATAAAATACCTGAATTTCCTACCAGATTCCCATAAAGCCTTCCTCTCTGTCCCTAAAAGGCTGCAGAAGCCGCTGCCATGTGAGCAGCTCCGATACATACCCTGTGGCAATAACTCCACCATGTGGAAAAAAGGTGCAGCAAAGACCATTGGTCATAGGAGCGAACGCGATAGGAGCCTTCAGTTCCAGGGCCCAGATCCTGAGGAGCCTGCCCAAGAAGAGAGGGACACGGTCAGGCCTGCGCCGCGGGGTGCTGCCGTGGCTCGGCGCGGCCTTCTCGTTACCTGTCGTCTGCCACGGTGGCCAGGTACAAGCCTTCAGGAGAGAAGCACACAGAGCGCAGCGAGCTCATGTGCACGTCGCTGTCGTCCATGGCAGGGTCGAGCTGGGCGTGGCTGAGGAGGAAAAACAGGATGGTGGGCTGCAGGGAGGCGGCCCTCCCCCATCGGGAGAGGGGGGCTGCACGGAGGCGGCCCTCCCCCAACGGGAGAGGGGGCTGCAGGGAGGCGCCCTCCCCCATCGGGAGAGGGGTGCTGCAGGGAGGCAGCCCTCCCCCATCGGGAGAGGGGGGCTGCAGGGAGGCGGCCCTCCCCCATCGGGAGAGGGGGGCTGCAGGGAGGCGCCCTCCCCCATCGGGAGAGGGGGGCTGCAGGGAGGCGGCCCTCCCCCATCGGGAGAGGGGGGCTGCAGGGAGGCGCCCTCCCCCATCGGGAGAGGGGGGCTGCAGGGAGGCGCCCTCCCCCATCGGGAGGGGTGCTGCAGGGAGGCGGCCCTCCCCCAACAGGAGAGGGGGCTGCAGGGAGGCGGCCCTCCCCCATCGGGAGAGGGGGGCTGCAGGGAGGCGGCCCTCCCCCATCGGGAGAGGGGGGCTGCAGGGAGGCGCCCTCCCCCATCGGGAGAGGGGGGCTGCAGGGAGGCGGCCCTCCCCCATCAGGAGGAGGGGGGCTGCAGGGAGGCGCCCTCCCCCATCGGGAGGGGTGCTGCAGGGAGGCGGCCCTCCCCCAACAGGAGAGGGGGCTGCAGGGAGGCGGCCTTCCCCCATCGGGAGAGGGGGCTGCAGGGAGGCGGCCCTCCCCCAACAGGAGAGGGGGGCTGCAGGGAGGCGGCCCTCCCCCAACAGGAGAGGGGGGCTGCAGGGAGATGCCCCTCCCCCAACAGGAGAGGGGGGCTGCAGGGAGATGCCCCTCTCCCAACAGGAGAGGGGGGCTGCAGGGGGGCGGCCCTCCCCCATCGGGAGGGGGGGCTGCAGGGAGGCGGCCCTCCCCCAACAGGAGAGGGGGGCTGCAGCCTGGAGGAAAAGGCCTCTCAGAAGGCGCCCAGAGACGTGGACGGCCAAAGGGTTACTAACACTTCCCTGTGCTAATTTCCTTATGCAAACTAGGTCAGCCCTCACTTTAACACCACAGTACAAACTCGGTCTTTTTTAGGCTAAGATACATGACAATTATAGGACTACCTATTATTTGCTTCATGAAGTAACAAAGAAAAAGGAAAAAGTAGACCTAGCCTGGGAGAACATGAGAATTCATTTTGGAAGTAACGGTTTTGGTAAGGCCCTCAGCCTGTTACTACGGTGATCAGTGAGCGGAAACCAGCAGTCACTGGGGTTCTCACCACAGTGCAGCCACAGCGCACAGAGCCTCTCCGGTCAGAGGACCAAGGACACTCGGGGCTGAATGGAGAGTTTCATGGGCAACGCCGCATTGCTAAGCCCTGGACCCAGCAGGCCTCTGGATCCAGGCTGTCCCCTCCCCGGTTCGGATGTGAACCGCAGGCAGGCGTGCCACCAGCGATCCCACGGGGAACGGCCGCAGCAGGTTCAGGCCTTACCGGAGAGACCTCAGCCTCTCCCCAGTGTACGGGTCCCACATGATCACGCTGGTGTCGTAAGACGCCGTGACCAGCAAGGCAGAGTCGGGGGAAAAGTCACAGGAGACAACACTGCTTTGGTGGCCCTCGAGCTTCCGGATCAAGGTGTAGGACCGCATGCTCCAGAGAAAGACCTGCGGGAAGGAACAGGTGCCTGGTGAGGGCCAGAGCCAGGTGCACAGCACTCCCAGTGAGAGGCCCCGCTGACTCCCTCCTCAGGCCCCACAGCCAGCTGAGCTGAGTGCACTCCCCCTCCGCACTGTCAGGTTTACAAACAGTGGACACACTCCGAGAGCTCTCTTAAAGGGAGAACAACCCAAGGGAGCCTGGGAAGACTGTGATGGGGAGGCCTCTAAGCCTGTTTGCGCTGAGAGACCTAAGCCAGGTGCCGCATTAACACCGAGAACAGAGGCCGGTGCTGTGGCACGGTCGGTGCAGCCGCCGCCTGCAGCGCCAGCATCCCACACGGGCCCTGGTTTGTGTCCCGGCTGCTCCGGTTCCCACCCAGCTCCCTGCTAATGCTTCTGGGAAAGCAGCAGAGGACGGCCCAAGTGCTTGGAACCCTGCTGCCCACATGGGAGACCCGGATGGAGTTTCTGGTTCCTGGCTTCAGCCTGACTCAGCCCTGGCCATTAAGGCCATTTGGGAAGTGAGCCGGCCAATGGAAGATTTCTCTCTGCCTCTCCCTCTCTGTGAGTCTGCCTTTCAAATAAATACAACTTTAAACAATCCCAAAACTGGGTTAGCAGTGAAGGCGGGGGCCACCCCACAAAGCAGTGCATCCGGGAACTCTGCACTTCAGACCCAGCGCGTCACCTCACACCTGACAGCCATTCCTGCTGGACTTCACAAAAATAAAAAATGAAAAATAAAGGAATGTTTAGATGTTGATTTCACTTCCTCCCCTTCATGGGGTGGGGAGCCTGTGTTCTGCCAGGGGCCATCAGGATATTTATGTTACTGACAGGCCAACACAATCACCACCTGAGAAACCAGCCTGCTACAGATTCACGGACTTGAGCTGCCTCCGGGGCCAGTCCCGATGATTTCACAGCCTTCCATGCCCGGGGGCTGGACCTGCCTCCGCCCTTCAGCCCTGCTTGAAGCAAAGTTTCAGGAGTTCCAGGCCTCAAATGAATGATTAACCACCTGGGCTGTACTGAGGGTGAACTCTGAACCTTGCTATCAGTCCCAGCAAATGGCTCATTGCAAATACAAAGCACGAACAGAAACAAACGGGGTCTCTAACAGGCAGGGTCTCAGGACAAGTTTCACAAGTGAATGCAAGTCCTGCTTCGATGGATCAGATTAGATGACTCAAAGGAAACTTAGTTCTACAGGTGCGCTGCAACTTTGAGGCTCCAAGGGTAGGAGTGTGGAAGGCACACCTGTCTCACTTTATAAAGGGAAACAGCCCTCCAATCACAGGAGACTTGCTTCCCAGTTCCCAGCCCCGCCTCTCCTTTGGTCCTTGTGGTGCAGGAGGCCATGGGCTCCATCGGAGCCAATACAGACGCACTTTGAGGACACTTGGTGACACAGACACACACACACACACACCGGGCTGCTGCTCCAGGCCCCTACATCTCCCTGGACTGCGGCAGGGAGGAAGTGGGGGGACAGCAGCTGATAGCTGAGACAGTGGGGGGACAGCAGCCGATGGCTCAGACTCACAGTGGGGGGACAGCAGCCGATGGCTCAGACTCACAGTGGGGGGACAGCGGCCAACGGCTCAGACTCACGGGGGGGGGGGGGGGGGGGACAGCGGCCGACAGCTCAGACTCACAGTGGGGGGGCTCAGACTCACAGTGGGGGGACAGCGGCGGACAGCTCAGACTCATCAGGGGGGGGACAGCGGCCGAGGGCTCAGACTCACAGTGGGGGCTCAGACTCACAGTGGGGGGACAGGCTCAGACTCACAGTGGGGGGACAGCGGCCGAGGGCTCAGACTCACAGTGGGGGGACAGCGGCCGACAGCTCAGACTCACAGTGGGGGGACAGCGGCCGACGGCTCAGACTCACCGACTTCTCCCCAGCTGCGGAGCACAGCATGCTGCAGTCCGGGGAGATGGAGCAGCAGTAGACCCACTGCAGGTGGCCCGACAACACCTGGATCTGTTTCCCTGCACAGACAGAAGTGGTTGTGAGCCAACACTCCAAACACCAAAGCAGGAAGACCACCGTGGGCTCTTTATCAGCTGGGCCCCAAAGCCCACTTACTGAATGCAGAAAGATGCCACAGGAGGTGTCATGGAAGCACCTGTAACCCATTAACACGGTATTTTAATGCCCCAGGAAAATCACCACAAATCTATGCACTAAGAGGTACATGGTTACACGTGTACCTCTTTGGTAGCAGAGAACATTCCCTGAGCACCCTTCCCAACTTAGAAACACGCTGTCTGTCCCTGGTTTAAACTCCAGCACTTCTGCACTGTCCCATGGATCCCAGGGCAGAGGGCAGGCCCTCCCCCAGGGACCCGCACTGGTGTGGAGCAGTACAGGCGAATGCACCGAAGCCAGGATGACTCCCATTGTCTCCCTGGGTCTTGGCCTTTGAACCAACCAGATGCCGGTCCACAAGGGAATGAGTGAAGAAACAGTGATAGACCCAGCCTGTTAACGCTGACGCAATTAGAAGCAAGGAGTTTTCCAAGGGTTACGAGGGATAATGTTCAATGAAAAAGGCAGAACACAGAAAACATGATGATTTCATTTTTGTGAGCTGGGGACCCCAAATCTCCTGAATAGGAACGTATGTGTGCGTGGGACTGCACGAGTATAGGGAACACGATGGGAAGATACACACTGGGCTCTCTCACGGGCTGCTGGGTCACAGGGGAAGCCGCAGGGATACAACAGAGGGAGGCGAGAGAGAACGGGGAGAAAGAGCAAGCAAGAAAACGAAGAACTTCTGTAAGCAGACGCAGAGTCACGCATCTGAATTTATGAAGTTTATGTGCACATGTGGATATACAGAATTAGTATTTTAAAAATGTCACCATTCAGGACCAGCGCTGTGGCAAAGTGGGTAAGATCGCCACCTGCAGTGCCAGCATCCCATATGGACGCTGGTTCGAGTCCCGGCTGCTCCTCTTTGGACCCAGCTCTCTGCTATGGCCTGGGAAAGCAGTAGTAGATGGCTCAAGTTCTTGGGCGCCTGCACCTGTTTGAGAGACCTTGAAGAAGCTCCAGGTTCCTGATCAGCCCAGATCTGGCCGTTGTGGCCACTTGGGGAGTGAACCAGTGGATGGAAGACCTCTCTCTGCCTCTCCCTCTCACTAACTCTGCCTGTCAAATAAATAAATAAATCTTAAAAAAAAAAAAAAAAAAAAAAAAAGCAAGCCATGGTTTGTTCAGGTGTCAAATCCCAGGATGTTGTGAGAACTGTAAAATAAGGCAACGAGGTGGGTGAAGCAGGGGTCAGGTATCTGAGCACCCAACTTTCTTCCTCTCTTCTCCTGTGAAAAGCCACAATAAGTGGAGTCATCCACTCCACCCACCCAGTCACTCTCTCTTATCCTTTCCCACCCATCAGGAGGTTTCCAAAGTCACCGGCTGGTGGCCGGCTGCCTCCAGCACTTGTTTAAAAAGCACTAAGAGTGGCTGAGCACGGCCTTGTTGAGGCCACAGCGAGAGGACGGCCGGCCGGGCCACAGCGAGAGGATGACTGTCTAGGACACAGTGAGAGGATGGCCGTCTAGGACACAGTGAGAGGATGGCTGTCTAGGACACAGTGAGAGGACGGCCGGCCAGGCAAAAGTGAGAAGACGGCCGGCCAGACCACAGCGAGAGGACGGCCGTCCAGTCCCAGCGAGAGGACGGCTGTCCAGGCCACAGTGAGAGGATGGCCGTCCAGTCCCAGCGAGAGGATGGCCGTCCAGGCCACAGCGAGAGGACGGCTGTCCAGGCAAAAGTGAGAAGACGGCCGGCCAGACCACAGTGAGAGGACGGCCATCCGGGCCACAGGAGCAGGCCCACAGCAGACACCAAATCTGCCCACACCTGGATCCTGGGCTTCCAGCCTCCAGAACTGCCAGCTGTGCCGCTGAAGCCACCCGGCCACCCTCACGCTCGTTTCCGGGGCAGGAGAAAGGTCCCCTCTCGTGGCTGTGGGAAGCTGGGACAGTCACGGCCCAGGCCAGCCTCTGGATCTTTCCTGCCAGCCCGAGCTGGCTAAGCCACCACCCTCACGCTCGTTTCCGGGGCAGGAGAAAGGTCCCCTCTCGTGGCTGTGGGAAGCTGGGACAGTCACGGCCCAGGCAAGAGTGCTGGCGCCGCAGCATTACGGTGACCGATGTGCCCTCTCCTGGCCCGTCACAGCCTCCCACCTCTGTTCCCTGAAGCCTGAGCCCACCCATCTGCAGAAGAGGCAGACCCTGTGTCCCCTTCCCAGGTAATGATCAAAACCAGACGCACGTGGGATTCCTAACCGGGCCACTCCCTGCACACACAAGGCAGAATCCCATAAAAGCAAACCCCTCTGGCCAAAGAGAATTCACTCTAGTCCTAGGTTCTATCCCACAAAGAAACTCTGACCTCTAACAGGAAGCACCCAAGGGGGACTTCTGCAGACCAGTGGTACTCCACATGGGGTGACTCTAGCACTACTGGAGAGGGTGCTACCAGTACCTAAAGAGAAACGGCCAGGCACGCTGCTCAGTATCACCCAGCCCCAAACGCTGGGAGTGCCAAGGATGAGAACACCTGCTCTAGGTCACGTGTTTCCACTGCACGCGGCTGTCACTCCAAGGGCTTGAACAATCGGTTCTCGGTGGCGCAAAGACATCTTACATTTCCCATGTGTAAAGCACAGGTGTGCATTCAGGATGTGAACCGATACAGTCAGAATTCACACCTGGGTCCCACATCAGCTGAGTCAACCGACAACAGACAAATAGTCCCTTTAAAAACTGCATGTGTGTGCAACATGTACAGACACATTTTCTCGTCGTTAGTCCCTAAATGATACCCACTGAACTGCTCCCATCCTGTCCACATAGTACCAGGAGTTAGAAGTGACCTGGACATGACGTAAGCACAGGAGGATGTGCCCGAGTTATGTGCACACACAGCACCACGTGTTACACGGGACTTGAGTCCCCGCGGGATCTGGGATCTGCGGAGGGGTCCGCAGGCCGATCGGGGACTGCAGGGAGCTTCTCTGGGACGGGGGCGTGTCTAACACCACCCCTTAGGAGGCAGGACCAGCAAAAAGGTCGAGAAACGCCGATACAGATAAAAATGACGGTGGGCAAGTGGCGAAAGGGGGCAAATGTAACAGCTGAGGACGTAGCACGCGGTTCCGCCCGCCCCCTACCGTGCTTATTCAGGTCCCAGATGCGAAGAGTCTTATCCCGGGACGCAGAGACCAAGATCAAACTGCCGCTGGGTGTGAAGCTCAGGTCTCTCACGACATCTTGGTGGCCGGAAAGATTCAAAAGCAGGAGCCCTGGCGTGGGAGCAGGAGCAGGAGCAGGCAGTCAGAGCGAGGGGCGGCCCCCGCGGTGCTGCTGGGAAGTGTCACCAGCCTCCCAGGACCTACCTGTCTGCACCTCCCAGATCTTTATCTGTCCATCATTGAGTCCCGTGGCAAGAATCAGGCAGGAGACATCTGGTCCTTGGGGGTGGTGGCGTGCCCACAGCTTCCTACTGGGCGGCGAAGGCCACGGGCTGAAGGCCAAACCCCAGACGATCTGACCACAGTCCAGCGTCTTCTCCTTTGGGCTGCCTCGCCCTTTGGGGTCATTTTTGCTACTTCGGCTTTTGGCTTCAAACCCTTTAGGGATGCTAGGGGAAGCAGAGGTTTCTGTATGAGTTTAAAATGGTTACCAAATCAACCAGCTTTTCATCCGGGGACATCTTAAGAAACACACTGGCCTTGGGTGAATTCTGATGTCACTTTTCTCTTTGCTTCTTTGCAGAACCAACCCAGCAGCGGCCTTGCTGGCCGTGCCTCCTCCCCTCTGCAGCAGCTCTGCAGAGGGGTGACCTGCCTTGTGGGACAACTGGATCACGGGGGCTCCAGGGAGTTCTACGCTTGCTCAGAAAGTTCCCCTGGGCCCTGATGCGAGGAAAGAAAGCCGCATTCCGTTTTTCCCATGAGACAGCGAGCAAACTCGGGCCGTGGGTCTGGAACTAGGACAGAACTCAGAATCTGAATATCCACCTGCCGCTCTCCTGCTAACGAGTCCCTCTCCTCCAGCTCAGAAACGCCAAGGCACTGGGAAATAAACGCTTTTCTTGCAGACACAGTCTGTTTGGTACATGCTGGCTTCCACCTTCACCTACGAGCTTCCAATTCATGAAGCTCTCGTGTGCGTGTGCGTCCCAGGTGTACGCCCAGCATAGGAACCGAGGAGCAGGGACGTGAGCAGAGGGTAAGAACCTACCGAGCTGTTCAGAGGTCCACTGCCCCAAAAGACCTCTTGGCCAACCCTCTCCTTTCACATCGCACTTAGGGGAACCATCAGCTGAATGAGGCTCTGTGCCTGGGACACACAGCCCTGGCCACAAGTGTGCCAGGCAAAGTCCCAGCGGCACAAGCAGGTAGGCAGCCCCGCACAGTCTGCTGTCTGCCCCACACCTGACTGTAGCACTTTTCTCCGTGACCCGACCGTGACTGCTGTATATCAAACCCAGGGGAAAGGACACGCAAAAGCCAGAGCTGGGGACAAGTTCGGATTGGTTCCGTGAGAAACCCTACACACAACATACATGCAAACTGGGATTCGTCATGTGTTCCATGTGTTCCTGGAAAATCACTGAGTAGATCACAATTCAACTGTATGTGAAATACATTAAAGGATTTCAGCCAAGATCACCTGTAAAACTAGCAGGAAGGAGATCATGGCTCCCGCCAGCCTACGTGATCTAAATCACAGGTGGTCAGACCACGCCCAGGCCAGCAGTCTGTTTTTGCTCTTTCAAAAATCTCTTGATGTGTCAATTTTTTTTACTAAGGTATAGTTGACAAAAATTATAGCTCTCTGATGAATGTCATGTTTTGATATACATATACATTATAAAATAATTAAATGGAGCTCATTCACACATCCCTCGCCTCACATACTTAGCATTTTTGGAGGTGAGAGCATTTAAGACTTCCTCTATTAGAAACTTCCTAGTGCACAGCACGATCTATCCAGTCCCTATGCTCACCTCCAGGACTTCCTCACCCTGTGCCCTTTGACCAGAACCTCCCCACCCCCACCACCAGGGAACCGCCGCTCTCTGTCAGAGTCCAGGCATAAACCCACGTGCTGCTGCCTTTCTGTTCCCAGCTCATTTCACCTGGCGTGCTGTCCTCCAGGCTCATCTGAGCTGTGGAAATGAGAGGGTCTTCCTGGGACACAACACTCATACGGAGGGGAGTCCTCGGGAGAGACTGCCTGGCCCACCAAGTCTGACGCTGTTACTAGCTGGGCCCTCATGGGACACGGCTGCCGGCCCCTAGTCTAAAACACCCACGTGGAGGCTGACACTTCGGATCACCAAGCTGAACGTGATCCTGAGGGTCTGCACCTGAGCCTGCCCAATCTGTTAGGAAACTGGCGCAGTTTTAGCCAGGTGGCCGCATGGCCCAGCTACCTGAGCCAGGCTCCACCCCCATCCTAATGGGATTCCTGCTCCTGCTTCCCTGCCCGCCCTCAGGCAAAGTTTTAAAAGGGCCTGTTCCTGAACACGTGCTCTCTCGGCTCTTGGTTCTTCTCTCTTGGCTCTGCTCTCCTCTCTCCTCTCTGCTCTATCTTCTCTCCTTGCTAACTCCTCTCCTCTCTGTCTCTGTCTCTTATACTCTCTTTCTCTCTCTTTTTCCTTCGCCGCCCCTTCACTCCGGTCTGCAGGGTGTTCCCAATAAACCCTTTCCCTTACTCCAGTGTCCGGTGTGCTTTGCGACGGCTAACATTAAGATATAACACAATCCACCCACGGCCCCTCCTCTGCCCGTTCACACACTGCCCAGACCCACCTGGCCTGCCCAGCTCCTGAGTTTGCCATCCCAGAAAAGACTTTAATGGCAGCTTATAGGAAGAGCTGCTTGGAGCTTTCACCATTAGATCAGCTTTATTTTTTGTTTTATTATTATTATTATTATTTTGGACAGGCAGAGTTAGACAGTGAGAGAGAGACAGAGAGAAAGGTCTTCCTTCCGTTGGTTCACCCCCTAATGGTTGTTACAGCTGGCGCGCTGCGCCGATCCGAAGCCAGGAGCCAGGTGCTTCTCCTGGTCTCCCATGGGGTGCAGGGCCCAAGCACTTGGGCCATCCTCCACTGCACTCCCGGGCCACAGCAGAGAGCTGGCCTGGAAGAGGAGCAACCGGGACAGAACTGGCACCCCAACTGGAACTAGAACCCGGGTGCTGGCGCCATAGGCTGAGGATTAGCCAAGTGAGCCGCAGCACCGCCGGCCACATTAGCTTTATTTTTTATAAAACTCTGCTCTGTATTTGAATTAAGGGCTACACCTGCAGCTACTTTGTTCCAAAGGAGTTAGGACACGTTCATGTGTTATTTCATTTCTGTATGTTTGATTTTCCTAGAAATCGTCACGTGCAGCTTAGCACGGGTGATTCATCCCAGGAAACGCGCGAGGCGACTCTGTCCTTGAAAGGACACCACAGACTGTGCTCACACAGCCCTCAGTGGCTGACGACAGCCCTGGGATACAATCTCACGAGAAGAATCGTCACGTGTGTGGCCTTTCAGAAAACGAAACATCGCTATGTGGCACATGGCTGTACTAAAATCTCCACGTGGGACAGAATTAACATTGCTGGAGTCCAAGGTCGGGCAGACCTGGAATTAGAACTCAAGTCTCAGGGCAGGCGTGGCGTGGCAGGGAAAGCCGCCGTGAAGCCAGCATCCCATAGGGGCGCTGCTTCCCTTCCCATCCTGCTCCCTGCTATGGCCTGGGAAAAGCGGCAGAAGATGGCTCAGGTACTTGGGGCCCTGCCACCCACATGGGAGACCCAGACGAAGCACGTGGCTTCGACCTGGCACAACCCTGGGCATTTTGGTAAACGAGTGGATAGAGGATATCTCTTTCTCTCTTGTCTCTCCCTCTTTGTAAACTTGACTTTCAAATAAATAAATCAATCTTTAAAAAACTACAGGGGCCGGTGCTGTGGCGCAGTGGGTTAATGCCCTGGCCTGAAGTGCTGGCATCCCATATGGACGCCGGTTCTAGTCCCAGCTGCTCCTCTTCCAATCCAGCTCTCTGTTGTGGCCTGGGAAAGCAGTAGAAGATGGCCCAAGTCCTTGGGCCCCTGCACCTGTGTGGGAGACCCAGAAGAAGCTCCTGGCTCCTGGCTTCGGATTGGTGCAGCTCCAGCCATTGTGGCCATCTGGGGAGTGAACCATCAGATGGAAGACCTCTCTCTCTCTCTGCCTCTCCTCTCTCTGTGTAACTCTGACTTTCAAATAAATAAAAGTAAATCTAAAAAAAAAAAAAAAAAAAAAACTACAAAGAACTCAAGTCTCAGGCATCCTAGCCTTAATCTCAAGAAATACTCTGTTTCTGAGTTTGCTGGAGTCAAGGGGTGAATTACATGGGAGGTGGTAGCCTGGAGATTCATTGGCTGAACTTCGGTTCACTGAAACGAGAGTTTCCCAAACTTTCATTTCTAAAAGAAGAACAACTGTATAGTTTATGTCAATTCTTTCTAGCAGCAAGAACACTACCTAAAGGATTTTTGAAAAACAAGTAACAATCTTAACAAGAATATAAATGCCCACATTCCCTCTTTTAAAGGACTTTATGATAACATTTAAAATTATAGAGAAACATGGAAGAAATTTGGAAATGAGACAAATACGAAAATAAAAGTTACCAAAAATCCTAAACCACTTATAGTGTGTTTATTATGGTTAAAACATATGTTTTTAAAAAACAAATTCAGTGGGGCAGACATTGTGGTGCAGCAGGTTAGGCTACCACCTGTGATGCACTGCCTGGAGTCCTGGCTGCTCCACTTTCAAGCAACTCCCAGTTAATGCGCCTGGGAAAGCAGTGGAGGATGGCCCACACACTTGGGCCCCTGCCACCCACATGGAAGGCAGGAATGGAGTTCCAGGCTCCTGGCTTCAGCTGGCCCAGCCTCAACCGTTGTGGCCATTTAGGGAGTGAACCAGTGGATGGACGATCTCTGTCCCTTTCTCTTCGTAACTCTTTTTGAATAAACAAATAAGTGTTTTAAATACATAGAAATAAAAAGCAAATTTGGGATCATGTTGCACTTATGAACCCAGTTCTTTCTGGTTTTATAGCCTGTTTTTTTCAAGAAGCCACACACCAGAAGCATTTCCCAGGCTTACGAGTCTTTAAAATGGGTAATCTTTTCACCCAAAACTGGTAACTTCTCATTTAACATATTAATAACACTTCTCTCTACATATTCAACAGGTACACGAAAAGGATCAACATTCAGATCCCTTTTACCACTCTTCTTAGTAATATTGAAGAGTTATATGAGGATACTTCAAAAAGTTTGTGGAAAATAGAATCAAAAGTTTACACTGGAGTAAAAAATGTTTAAAATCCATGCACATGCAAGTTTATCTACATTGATGCATGTATGTGAGTATATGATATTTGGGAAAACAGAAGATTTTCAATTTGATACTTTTAAAAACCCTTTTCATATCAAAAATTTACATCCAACTGAAGCCTAGATGTGAAATAGGTCCCTTGTACTTAAAGCAGAGAATCGGCAAACAATGATGACCTTGACATCATCATTAAACTGACCATACAAGGAACTGAAAATTAGGATTACAAACCCAGCAGTCTGACGGCTATAAAAATGCCGTGCGGAAGTGAGACAATTTCCTTAACCATCTCTCTTCCCTATATTTTATACTAGTCCTGACTTTTCCACTACTAAATAACGAATTTCATGATGAAAATCAGTGGAAGTGGACGACCCCTCTCTGAGAAGAGAAGGGTTTGTAAGTCCTTGGTGTTTCCAGAAGGAGGGCTGTGGGGCAGAACCCACAGCAGTCTGAGGACGCCAAGCTCAGTTTCCCCTCTCCTCCCACTCCTCGGCCAAACGTGTGGGGGTCTTCCCCACACACCCAGTGAGCAACCGACTCTGCTGCCCGGAATTCCACTCCAGTCCGTGGCTTCAGACTCAGAGCCGGCGTCAGAGGCCCCAGCACTGCCCTCCGCACCTCCAAGCCTCACTGCTTTACCTCTGTTTCCGACCAAACAGCCATCAAGTGGTTCCACGAAGGTGCTGGAGTGGCTCACAGAACTCAGAAAAACACTTTGCTTCTCTTCCCTGGCTCATTCCAAAGGATCCCGATGAACACCAGACACAGAAATTCCGGGGAAGGAGCGTGGGAAGGGGTAGGTGACACACAGGCCCCTCTGGGACAGAGCAGCCCTCAGGAGGCGCCCCGTGTGCAGCCACCCAAGAGCTTGCTGCGCCCAGTCCTTCTGCGTCGTTATGGAAGTTTTGTTACGCAGGCATGGTGGAATAAACCTCTGGCCGCTGGATACCAATGGTCCCTCTTCTCCCAGGAGACTGATGGTTGGAACTCAAAGTCCCAACCTTCTAATCCTGCCTTCCCAGTGACCAGCCCCCATCCTGAGGCTACCCAGAGACTGCCAGCCATCAGTCAACTCAACGACACACAAAAACCACACAGCTCACTTCAGAGACTCCGGGGACTGTAGGGACTGCGTGCCAGGAAATGGGGACCAAGACTAAATGCAGACTTTGTAAAATCACACCCTGCAAACCCAGCAACGTGCAAAGCTCCCATCTCAGCAAACCGGTAACAAGGCAACAAGGCTCAGGCTGAATGTATTAAGAGCTTAAAACAAATAACCCTATTTGTAAGAAAACCCAAAGTAGAACAAATGAGACCCTCAAGGGCTGGGGCCTTATGGACTGATTTCAGGATTCCCAGCCCTTAGCTCACTTCTGGGCAAATAAGATTTGCCCCAAATGTTGGCTGAATAAGCACATGTAGACACAAAGCTGCCCTGGGACAAGTGAAAAGGTACCAATGCTGGGTCAGCTGGCTGGGAGCGCAGCGTTCAGACACGGGGACGGCCATCGCAGAGAAAGGAAACCCTGGCGCAGAAACTAAACTGATCAGTAACAAAAACAATCGACTTTCAAATGGCCACAGGATACACATGGGTGCTTCTCCAAAGGAGGCTGACAAAGAGCCACTCAACAGGTGAACCGGGGCCAGCAGGAAAACACAAACAGCGCTTCAGACCCACTAGCATGGCTGCGTTGTCATCAGACAGCACGAGGGTGGCTGGGGGCAAGACAGGAGAATTCGGAACCTGAACTCCAGGCTGAAGGGCCACTACTTTGCAAATCGGCCATTTCCTCAAAGGCTTAACCACCTGTAACAACAGGCGTATACATGCGTGTTCATAGCAGTGCCACTCACAACAGGTGAAAACACAAGCGCCCTCCAACTGACAAACTGTGTCACCGTCTGGCATCTCCAACGATGCGGTCACACGGGGCAATAAATGGAAAAGAAGTGCTGATCCGCGGTGAGGATCTAACCCCAAAAGGCCACACAGCAGGAGTCCACTCACATGAAACACCCGGAGCAGGCGGATCTACAAAGATGGAAAGCAGATCAGTGGGTGCCTAGGGCCGGAGGGGAGTGGCTGGGAGATGTTCACTAAGGCACACGGGGTCTCTCTGCGGGGTGATGAGCTCGCTCATTCCTGTGCCTGGGCCCCGGGGTACTCACAAGTGCTCCTCCAGGGGCCAGGGGATCAGCTTGACGATGCAGTGTCCTTGAGACCAGGCGAACCAGGAGCCGTCGGGGGAGAAGGCGACGCTCCAGGTCTCACAGCTCGACTTCCAATCGAATTGGTGGGGGCGCCCGGGCTTGAGTTCGGCCAGCAGCAGTGGTTCCTCTGGGGCGGGAGACAGCATGCTTCACAGACCACCCTCCCTCCAGAGCACCTCTGCCTGGTTCCAGTCCCTGGAGGCAGCTGTCTCCCCGATGGGAAACGCCACAGATTCCAGGAGGGAGTTGTCATTTAAGTGACCTGGGGCAGGAACAGTAGCCACAGGCCACATTCCACCGGGGTTACTCAGTCCCAAGCACTCTCCACTGCTGGTTAATCATGACTCAAAGGAGGAACCTTTGTGCAGGCAACCCAGTGAACCACCTTTTCCAATGAATGCCCGGACAAGAAGGTCTTGGAGTCTGCAAGTCAGGACCGCGCTAGATGGGGAAAAAATCAAAATCGCAGGACTGCTCGAAAGGGCAAGGCTTTCCAGTGCACTTCCGCCTCCTCCAAAGAGCGCGCAATGGAGAAATGGGAAATGGACACTAGGGTCCCCTCTCTCCTGGTTCTGCCGCTACTGATGAGTGCCCCCACCCCATCTCCCCAGCTTCCACCCCCTCTCTGCGCCCACTGAAACCTTCATCTAATCTTGCCCAGGTCTCCGGTAGTCTCCTGGACCATTTTTGTTCTGTCCCTGGAAACGCTGCAAAGGCTCAAACACACAATTATGTAATTTCTGTCAAATACATTCCAAGGCTGCTACCTGTAAAAGGCACCGAGCCCAGGCCTTTCACCTGCCCCGTGTGCCCAGCCCTGGGCCCGGCCTCCTTCCCCCAGCCTCCTGGACACAGTAGCTCACTGACAGTCACACCTGGCTCATTTTCTTTTTGGAATCTTTTGGAATCAGCATTTAAGCACCCTCCTTCCAAAACCAAGGCCTAGCACAGCATCTTGTAAAAGCAGGCACTGGACGGATGCTTCTTCATGGACTGAACAGCAGTTCAATTCTCCACTCCGAGGGAAGATTCTCAAAGGCCAACAAACTGTACTGCACACTCCAACTGGCTCCCATCCTGGATGATGTCACTTCCTGGCCTGTGTGTTACTCAGAACAGTTCCAGACTGGCCCTTTTATGGCCACTGATAAGTACTAATTTAAACAACCCACATTTCATTCCTGGGGGCACCTGTGGTGGTCACAGCAGGGGGCGGGGCACTGGTGGCATCTGGCGGATAGAGGTCAGAGGTCAGCAATTCTGCTCAACACTCTACGGAACAGGCCACCACAAAGACCAACCTGGCCCAAAGTGTCCACGGTGCCAGTGCTGGGCACAAACATCAGCCTGACTGCTCTGTAAGGTCGTCTTCCACTGACCTACAGAAAACCTCTTTATTCCATCCTCGTAAAACTCATGCCGGGTTCCCCCATCCACAACCTACACAACCTTCTGATACCCGGGGGCTCTAGCCAACGTTTCTCTCTTTATCTCCCAGACCACCCACAAGCGTGATCTCCCTCCCATGTTTCCAAGACTTCATACGTCTTCTACCCATCTCCATAGCTTCCATCCTAACCCACGCAATACCGTCTCTCCTCGCTGCCCACAAGGCAGCCTTTCTTCCAAACGTTCTCATTTCCACACTGGCCCCTCCCTACCCATCCTCCTCACCTCCCAGAGTGATCAGTTTCAAGCACTATAATCTGGTACAGCAGTGAAGCCTGGGTGCTGGGTCGAGTCCCGGCTGCTCCACTTCCAATCCAGCTGCCTGCTAAGGAGTCTGGGAAAGCAACAGAAGATGGCCCAAGTGTCTGGGCCCTGCACCCACGTGGGAGACCAGGATGAAGCTCCTGGCTTCGGCCTGGTCCAGCCCTGGCCATTGCGGCCATTTGGGCAATGAACTAGTGGATGGAGGATCTTCCTCTCTGGCACTCTGACTTTCAAATAAATAAAAACCTTTCTAAAAAACAAATAAAATAAAAAGAATATAACACAACTCCTTACCTGGCTCCACCTGTTTCCCACCTGGGTTTGTACATCTCCCGTCTCTGGCCCCAGCTCCGCACACTGGCCAACGGGCCCTGACTACACGCACTTGGTGCCAACCGCAGGGCCTTTGCACCAGTTTTCCCCAGGGCTGGCACTTTCTCTTCGTTCCGGTCTGACTCAAAGGACAACTGTTCTCTGCCCCCTGGCCCATCTCCCTCACCAGTCCTCACTTTATTCTCTCCCCCAGCACTGTGTCTCCAACCCTCCCTACCCAGCAGCCACAGGGCCACTCCACAGCAGAGACCTTGTATGTGTCTCCCCAGCAGGGAGCAGGCAGCCGGTAAATATTTGTTGGATAAACACACATGCTATACTCTTTAAATATAAATGAAATAAAGCCCCTTAAACTGCTATGCTGCTCATGTCAAACATTTCAGCCGAAGCCCTTCTGCCCAGAATGCACGCTCTATTTCTGTGACTGAGGGATTTCGTGTCCGCTATTTCAGGTTCAGGAATTTCAGGAGCTAAAAGAAGAAAGAACCCAGTGCACTCCAGTCTCTTGGAGTCTGGGCCCAAACTAAACCTGGCTACTGGAAAAGAAAAGCCATCACTAGTACGGAATTTCAGAACAAAACGGAACACAGCCCAGAGCATCCGGCTTCATCCGGGAGTGCACCTGCAGGGGCCCTTCCTGGGGAAAAAGCCTACGGATCAGGGTTTTCTTTACCTTTTAATAGACAGAAGTAGTATCTCTGTACGGTCTACAAGATCCTTAGATAGATGCTGATGTGCAGAATGGCCTAGCCGAGTTCATTAATATATGTAGCCCCCAGTTCGGATTTTTTGTGGTGAGCAGATTCAGAAGGCAACTGTCAACTCCAGACTGTAATTCAGTAACGACAGTCACCATGACATACAATAGGTCTCTTGATCTCACTCTTCCTGTCCAACTGAAGCTTTGTAACCTTTGACCAGCACCACTCCACCCCCACCCCCTAATCAGGGTTTCCTGACAACAGTGAGTGGGCTGTGTTGGGATAACCAGGCTGAAGGGGAGGACACTTACTATGAGAGGCAGTCAGTGCCAAAATGGAGATGAACTACGACCCCACTCTCACTCTCGTTTTTCCTGCCTCAGGACCTTTGCATTAGCTCTTTCATTAGCACGGAGAGCTCTCTGTTGCCCCTATCACTGGGGCCCAGTGTCCAGTGTCAACATCTTGGAGACCTTCCTAGCCTCATTCTCTAAAGCGGCCCAGTCACTTCTAATTGTTTAATTTTTATACGGGCCGGCACTGTGGTACAGTGGGTTAAAGCCCTGGCCTGAAGCGCAGGCATCCCATATGGCCGTTGGTTCTGGTCCCGGCTGCTCCTCTTCCAATCCAGCTCTCTGCTATGGCCTGGGAAAGCAGTAGATGGCCCAAGTCCTTGGGACCCCTACACCCGCGTGGGAGACCTGGAAGAACCTCCTGGCTCCTGGCTTTGGATCGGCACAGAGTGAACCAACCGATGGAAGAGCTCTCTCTCTGTAACTCTTTCAAATAAATAATTTTTTTTTTTGACAGGCAGAGTTAGACAGTGAGAGAGAGAGAGAGAGAGAAAGGTCTTCCTTTTTCCGTTGGTTCACCCCCCAAGTGGCTGCTACGGCCGGCGTGTTGCGGCCAGCGCATTGCGCTGATCCGAAGCCAGGAGCCAGGTGCTTCCTCCTGGTCTCCCATGCGGGTGCAGGGGCCACGGACCTGTGCCATCCTCCACTGCACTCCCGGGCCACAGCAGAGAGCTGGACTGCAAGAGGGGCAACCGGGACAGAATCCGGCGCCCCGACCAGGACTAGAACCCGGTGTGCTGGCGCCACAGGCGGAGGATTAGCCTAGTGAGCTGTGGTGCCGGCCTAAAATAAATCTTTAAATCATCATTCACAATTTTTTTCCAGTTTTTAAAATTTATTTATTGCAGAGACAGAAAGTTGGATAGACAGGGAGCCCCAGCCACTAGGTCACTCCCCGGATGCCTGGAAGACCTGGGCCGGGCTTGGGTTTCAGTGGAAACCAAGAGCCAGGAAGGCAGCTCAGTTTCCCACGTGGGTGGCAGGAGCCTGATTACCAATTCCTTGAGCCCTGGCTGGTCGATACCTCTCAGAGCCTGCACTGGCGGGCAGCTGGAGTGAGGAGCAGGAGCCAGGAACCCAGGCACGCTGAAGTAGGACACAGGGGTCGGAACCGCCAGGCCAAACACCCACTTCCACGGATATGTTGTTGCTTATTTGTTGTTTTGATGTATTTCCTGTCTCCTTCCCTCCCGCGTGAACTTGCCTGTTGACCACTATTGAGCCGTAGAAGGGGAGTCCAGTCAGCACAAGCCACAGCTACACAGGACTCCTGACCCCTGGAGACGCGGCCAGTCCCAACTGAAATGGGCTATTAGTAATACAGAACCCACGCCAGATTTCAAAGGCTCAGTGCAAAAACCTATGAAATTCTGCAATCACTTTTTGATTATGTAAATGAATCCAGCTGAAACAATAATATCCTAGATATACTGGACTGAAAGAGACCAAGTTTTAAATTTAATTTTCCTGTTTCCCTTTTTTTTTTTTCTTTTTTTAATGTGGCCAACAGAACATTTTAAATGCTACATGTGGTTCGTATGCCGTTCCTATTGGCCCGCTCTGGCCTACAGGGTGCCTGGCACATAGTAGACACTCAATAAATATTTGCTGAATGAATACAGGAAGCCTAACCACTGCTCTGGAGATTTCCACTGCTGCCCATTGTAATTCTCTTACAATGGGTTTTATTCAGTTTGAAAAGGGCATGAAACTCTCTGGCCTTCCCCCCACCCTTTACAGTAGCTTGGCAGCTCTTAACAGCTCTGCCCACACCCCCAAAACAGTCGTCAATCACTAGGAAAAACCCAGACCTGGAAACAGACTCCTGGTCCAAGGGAGGCAAGCCACACACCGCTTTCAGATTCAACTATAAGGAATCAATAGCAATGACGGCGGAAGCTATAAAGTGATCCAGGAAAGATCCAGGAACACAGGAGGGGCCATTTAGAAAGAATTCCCCGGGTAACACACTGGTAACCCTTATCTCGACTGGAAGGGAGACCGACCTCGCTCCAGCAAACAAAGACACCTCATTTCCGAAATTAAAAGGTAACACCACCCCAGGGAATACCCTGATGGCAACCGACCCACCCGCAATCAGACCCCTCCACGCTCAGAGCCTGCAGGGGTTCTGGGGCAAATTCTGAGCCCTGGGCCTTGGATCCTTCTGAGACTTCTCCAGCAGGTTGAGGAGCGAGGGCTCCCAGAAAAAAAAAAAAAAAAAAAAAAAATCCCAAATCCGCCCCGGATTTTCCTACAGGTGAGGTGTGGGGGCAAGGCAGGGAGGAGGCCTACCTTTGCATAACAAACTCACCCGTGGGACCCACCGAGACCGAGGGCCCCTGGGGGCTCTCCCCCGGCCAGCGTGTGAACAAAGATGGGGCAGGGCCTCCCGTCGCCCGTCAGCGCATCCTAAACCTGCCGCGTCCCCACGCCACCTCCCCGGAGCCCGGAGAGGCTGGGCCATTCTATTTACAGGGACCCACACCCCACTGCCCTGCACGGCCGGGCCCGTCACCCCGCACCCAGCCCTGGAGGGGCGGCTGATGCGCAGCCCGCCCGTGACACCCCCCGCCCGTGCCCCGAGTCCCGTCCACACTGCCCCCGGGCACCCAGCCCCTCGGGATCGCCCCGGGGGGGCTTCCCGCTCCCCTGCTCCACGCCCAGGCGCAGGTGGCCGCCCCGGGCGCCCCCACCCCGCAGGCACAGGTGACAGCCTCGGGCGCCCCCCGCCGTCCCAACGGTGCCGCTGCGCGGCCGCCGAGCCCCGGGTCCCGCGGCGGCCGCTGACAGCGAAAGTGAAACAAAGCTGGGCGGCCCGGCGCTGCCCGCCCCCACGGCCGCCCCGGGGTCACCGCCCGCTCCCGGGAGCGCGGGCCTCGGCGGGCGCGTCCCGGGCCCACTCACCTCCGGCCTCCATGGAGGACACGCGCGGCCCCCGCGGCAGGCGGCGGGCGCCTCAGCCCCCAGGGCCGCGGGCCCTCATGCCGCCCCCGCGCCGCCCGCCCCGGCCCCGGCCCCGCCGCTGCCGCGCCCGCCGCCGCCCGGAGAGGCCATCAGCTGCTTCCCGTCACATGGCGGCGGCGCGGGCGGGGCCGCGCGGGGGCGGGGCCTGGGGCGGGGCCGGCGGCGGCGCGGGCGGGGCCTGGGGCCGGGGCCGGGGCGGCGTGGGCGGGGCCGGGGCGGGGCCTGGGGCGGGGCGTGGCCGGGACGGGACGGGGCCGCGGGGACGGCGGAGGGGGGTGACGCGGGGCGAAGATCGAGGGGGCGAAGGGGGCGCGGGGGCCCGGGAGGTGGGGTGAGAAACCCATGGGAGGTGCTGAGGGGAAACGGGAGAGACTGAGGGGGAAGTGGGGGGCACGGGGAAATACCGGGGGGTGGACTGAGGAAAAAATGGGGCGGGGGGGAGCCGGGCTCGGGGAGAACGTGGGTGGGGGAGGGATGAGGACGGGCCTGAGACCCGGCGAGGGATGACGTGGTGGGGGGATGAGGAGCAGTGGGGGGAGCGGAGCTGAGGAGGACGCCGGGGGTGGGGGAAGTGCGGCTCCAGGGACTAGGGGTGGGTGCGGGGCAAAGATGGGGACATTCGGGCCCTGGGCGAGGAAGGGGCGCTGGGACCCCCGGCGTAGGAAAGCCAAGGGGAGGGAGGGGTACGGACTGGCACCGGCGTGCGGGGCGAGGGGCCGTCCTCTCCCACCGTGCTGGCCCCCTCACCCGTGTGCTGGCCAGGTGAGAGGCAGTGTCCACCAGTTGTCTGGTGCCTCACAGCTGGGGGCTTCGGAGCGTCTCCCTGGGCCCGGCTGGTGGTCGTCGCCCCAGGATGTGCCGCCCCCCCTTCACTCCCTTTCTGGTCTGTTGGCTTCCAGTCAGTCCCCCTCCTCTCTGCCTACCTCCTTCCCCCGGTTGTGTCCCATCTTTGCTTTTTAACACCAACTACAGGTGTGTTTCCTACGACTACCTGTTTTTAACTCCAGTCCCTCCATTTTAAATTTTCTCCTGTTGCCCAAGTGTTGGGCGAGCCCCTCTCTCAGCTCTGCCCATCCCCCTCCTCGGGTTACCTGCTGCTCCCGGACACCTCTGTCCTGTGCCTGTTCCAGGCCCCTGGATTACACCTGCATTTACCTGGCTTGTCCATGTGGGGCTCCTCTTACCATGTCTCTTTTCCTCTGCTCACCATCCATTTTAACCTCAGCATCCCCCATTTCCACTGGGTCCAGACTCTCTGAGCTTATATCCCGAGGCCTTCAAGTGGGGCGGGGGACAAGCGTCTCCCCCACTAACAGCTTCTTGTGCTGTCTGATATGACCCGGCTGTATCACACCTTCAGGGTGGTTGCACTGTTACAGGCAGAGCCAATAGAGGAAGGGGCTGAGCCACTGGAGAGATACGGGCTGTCTCCAGGAGACATTTCCTTGAGCCCCAAGCTAATCAACATACCTATGTGAAACCCCCATCCAATGGGCACCCCCAGAAGAATGACCCCATAGTAATGTCTTAAAAATCCGAGACACATCCTCGAAGCCGGTATCCTGTTTGCACGCTCTGCCTGGTCTCCTCTCGGCCCAGACGCTTTTCTGTCAAATAAAAGTTTCTGTGCCTTTGCAAATTGTTTCCCGGCTTTTAATTTCTATACTAAGTCGAAGAATAGAATCCACGAAACTCACTCCTACAACCGCCCTCCCCTACGCGACATATCCCAGCCCGTGCTGGTCTTCACCCTGGCTCCCATGGAGTCCCGGATCTCCACCAGCTGTTCCGGGCTTCCAAGCCTCCTCATTGCCACTGAAGTAGGCAGGCATACAGGTTAAAATTGATCAGATTTGTGAACTGGAAGACCACGTCTTCGCCACGCCCCTGTGTGGCCTCATGCCCCTACCTGATGCCTTTGCCATGCCCATGTGGCCTCATTCCCCTACCTGGCCATACCTGGGTGCCCACCAGCCTATCAGGTTAATTAACCAACCCCCTTTGGAAGTGGGTTAAAAGCCGGGCCACAGTATGGCCCGGCCTGCTCTTTTTCCCTGGCCTCTTGCCAGGAGGGGGCTGGCTATAGCCCTGCGCCTCCAGGGTGCATGGCCTTTGGGCCATGTGCTCTACGCTTCCTGGCCTGTAGCCCCGCGCCTCCAGGGTGCATGGCCTTTGGGCCATGTGCTCTAGGCTTCCTGGCCTACATGCTCATCCACGCGGCTGGTTCCTGGTGCTTGGTATGAACCCCTAATTACCTCTCTCAAATTAAGCTCTCACTCTTCTATGCATCTTTCTCACTAAATAAAAGCTTAAAATGTACCATGCTGCCTCGTTTATCTGTGCTGGTATTTGGAATTCTCTAAATATTAGGCAAGAACCCTCTTGGGCTTATTAATATCGGGGATTTAGTAATAAGCCCGTGTTGAAATCGTATGGCACCCCCAATTCCGGTAGCACATGTGGCACCCCGGATAGCATTTCTAGGGAACTTTAAGGGGCCACATTTCAGGGTAAAATTTAGGGGGTCTTCTCCGATTTCACCACCACACCCACCCCCTGTCTTCTTCACCTGTCTGCTTTGCCCCCTGCCCCATTCCACTTTCCTTGGTTTTTTCCTTGGTCTTTGGTTGTCTCCCCAGTTCCACTGAAGTCCTGGTGTCTCCAGGGCCTTATTTTTATGAACTGATTTTTTAAAAAAAATGTTTGTTTTCATCTATTGAAAGGCAGAGCCCCAGAGATGGCTCTTTCATCTGCTGACTCGATCCCTAACTACCTTCAGCAGCCAGGGCTGAGCCAGGCCTCAGGCCGGGTCTCTGGGTGGCAGGGGCCCAGACACCTGAGCCATCATCTGCTGCCTCCCAGGGTGCATTAGCAGGGAAGCGACGTATCCTGGACTTAAACTAGCACTTGGACATGGTATCTGGGTACCTCAAGTGGCCACTGGCCACACCACACCACCCTCCCCTGTATACTCATTTTAGCATGCACAGGTCATGGAAGAGAACAAAATGGCTAAAGGGACAACACTGTTGCCAGTATTAGGAAACCATTAGAAAAACTGGGGGTGGGGAGGGAAACAAACATTTTCCGAAATCTTCCTATTTACTACTAATCCGCTCTAAAGATAACTGAAGCATTTATTTAAAAATAACTTTATTTCATAATCTTAAAAAAAAATCCATATTATAACCTCAGAACTGATTTCACCCAACCTCCCACCAAATATTAAAATGTAAATAACTCAGAGGGATCTGCTTATTTTTCTTTGCAGTAGTTTCTGGCCAGTCCCGTGGTGGGAATAGTGGTTGGCACTTATTGCATCAGAATAAGTTTTACCCAGGAAGGATGCTATTCCGGATCTCAGTGCATAGGTTATGGAAATTTTCCATCATGCATTTTCCTCCTGCGGTTACAGGACTTGAGTGTGCTTGTGAGACCTGGAGCTAATAGCAAAGCCACAGGATGACAGAGCCCCTTGCCAGTGTCCACTAGGTTTTGAGGGAAAGAACTGTCATTGCAATAACCCTGAAGTGTTTCTCTCTCTGGTTCTGATAAGATCTCCCGGTATCTGAGTTAACAATACATGCAGATATTTTTACAGTACAATTTAGCAACTCGGACTTTGCCATACAAAGTCCGTAACCCACGATCAGCATGCTTGTGGATTAGGGCATGGCTCATCTTACAGGGAGGGAAAAAAAAAAAAGCCCTAATTCTTTCAAACTCCTAAAAATGTACAGACCTTTAGTCTCTGGAGTCTTAGCTGACTAGCACATATCTGTGCACATGGGGCTTGGATGTAAGTGGTAGTAATACAGATCAATCGGTCAAGGGTTTATGTAGTGTTTAGCACTAGGTCCTTGAAGCTCCCATTTGCCAGTGGAAAAACCTTCAACTATTTCCTAGCATCAGATGTGCGCAAAGAGAAGAGGAGGTTGGAAAAGGCATCCCAGGGATCTCGCAACACATTCTCTGCAATACTAGCAAGGGATTCCCACCCTTTCCCCCCACCCCCACCCCCACTCCTTTTCTTCTTTCAAATCTCTTCCCTCTGAACAGTGGATGCTCCAAGAAGTCAAGCATCAAAGACTCTAAAGGAGAAATCAGCTTAGTCTTCAGTGACTTTTGAAGCAACTTGAATATCCCCTTCTGAAATCTGACACTAACTCCCACAGTTCAGAGCCACCAAGTACAGGAGCTACAAAGCAGGGAGAGACCTAGCCAAGCTTCACAGCTGTGCGTGAGGAGTGGAAATTGAGCCCGCTTCCGAGCTGGGGATAGGGCACACCTTCAGTGACTTGCCCTAGTTCAGTCCCTTTGTTCACAAAAACAGATCTGTCCCAGATCGCACCTGCAGGGTTCCTTTAACCAGCTTCTCTCCTTAGGATACTGGAGAAGGGAAGTTCTTCAAGCTCTAGGTCTTGCCCACTGGAGCAGGATATATAACAGCAAAGAGTGCAAATTCAAGTCGAATTGTCATGTTTAGCACACGTCTATTGCACCCTTTTGAGGTCCCTGACTTGACACAGATTTGGATGAAATGAGAAGAAAAGAACCAAAAACTGCACAAGGATCTGTTAGAAGCATCAGCAGCCTAAACTCATCCGGGAACTTGGTGTATTGATCCGTGTGTCCTCATCGTTAGGAAGTAGGGAGGGAACAAGTTTCCCTGTTCCCATTTCTAGGATGGAGAAACTGAGTCCAGGTGGACTGATTTGTCTAAGGATACTCATTTACAAACCATGCATGCTGCCTCCAGTCAAGGCAACAGGGAAGGTGAAGAACCGGTTAGGCTGCAGGCTGATCCTAGGGGTATCTCCTAGGAGGCTGCTGTGAAAATATGTGAGGTTATAAGGAAAGGCACTTCCTCCCATCAGACCCTACTTCTTTTTTAAAGAATTTTCTCTCCAGGGAAACCAAGGTCATCAGGAGCGCTCTGATAAGGCCCTGGCTGAGACCATTCTACCAAGAACAAAAGGCACCAGCAGCAACTTAGAGTGCACGTCTCTTTCTTCCCCAAGGGAAGACAAAGAAGACCCCTAGCATCTACTGAGAACCTCCCAGGCCTTTCGTATCCAGAGTGGCCTCATCTGTCCTCACACCAGCCTCAAAGGAAGGTGTGGTTTCACCTACTCTACACATGAAGAAACAGGCCCAGGGAGAGGTACGTCAACCAAGCCCATTAAAAATACGAAAAGGAGCAGGGCCCCGATTGCAGCCTGAGTGTTTCTGACTCAGAAGCCTGACCCACTCTGCCTTCCTCGGACTTGTATTAGTCGCTGAAACCTCAGCTCTTCCAGAGACCTGGCATTTGCCTGGTTCCTGTGTCATCAGCTCAGCTGGGTGGTTGTAAAGGAAGTTTCCTTATCACGCCATGATAGGTCGTTGTGTGCTGGGGCAAGCTGGTTACCAACCTTTAATAGTGGCAAAGGGCACCAACACCCAAGTGCCTCCCCAGCCTGATCAGTGTTTGTCACAGTAGGTCAACCTGGTAGAGCCAGGAGTCACAGCAAAAGTGGCTTCTCTCCCACACACATGGCTCCTTCCCAATGCTTTCTTAGCATCCGAAAATCTTACAGCCTATCACAACAATTTTTGTTTAAAAATGGAAGGAAAAGTGTGTGTGTGCGTGTGTGTGTGTGGACGCATGCGTGTGCGCACGCGTCCATTTTGCAGAGACCCAAACTTGCTAGTGCAAGCCCCCAGGCAGGGGTCCAAGTCAAGTCCAAGTCCAAGTCAAGGAAGAACTCATCTTCAATACTGCTTTCAGGACAGAGAACACCGGACAATCCTCTTCTTCAAACTGGTCTTTCTTCTTCTTGAACAAGGTCACTTTGTGGCTCACTGCTATCGTCTGCAGGGGGAGAGCAGACCCAACTCTGAGTGATCTCAATAGAGGGTGATTTCTAGTTCTTTCCGGGTGAGCCATGCAATCGGCTTTCAAAGAGAAGGTGGGGCTGTATACCCCACCCCCCATTGCTGTTCTAGTCTTTCAGTGTCCTCCAGACATGCTGGCCACCCTCCCCACTTTGGGCTCACACCCCCACCTGCAAAGCTCTTCCTCCCTTCTGCTTATTCCAACTCGGCTGTCCTTCAAGACCAGCCTCCTCTCTCCCCTCTGCTGGAAAGCTGCTCCCGACCAGTGCACCCCTCCACACACCCTCTCTCAAAGTGTGGGCTCGATCTTGCTTCCGATGCAGTTCTGTACATGTTAATCTGTCCACCCTAACTGGCCTTGGAAAGCTCCCTTTGTGCTCTTTTTCCGTTACATCAAACAATGCACAACTGTATCTTTCCCAAGCTGGGCCCTGGATAATGCTTGTCAGGATAATGCTTGTCAGTTTGATGCCTGTGTTGGTAGTCAATACTGGTTAAGTGTCCCTTACCCAACCCACCAGAAGTGTTTCAGATTTCAATTTTTTTTGGAATATTTACATATACATAATGAGATATCTTGGGGTTGGGACCCGAGTCTAAACATGAAATTCATTTATGTTTATACAGAGCCTGAAAGTAATTTTGCATAATATTTTGAATAACTTTGTATATGAAACAAAGGTTCTGTATGCTGAACCATTACACTGGTGGCATCATGTTGGTACCCAGCAAGCTTCAGATTTTAGAGCATTTTAGATTTCATATTGTCAGATTAGGGATGCTAAACCTGTAGCAGATTCTCTGGTTTTATATTAAACTTTAGCTTTTTATCTTGCCCAGCCTTTAAAAACATTGAGGGGCCGGCGCTGTGGCGTAGAAGGTTAAGCCTCTGCTTACAGTACCAGCATCCCATATGGGCGCCAGTTAAGAGTCCCGGCTGTTTCACTTCCGATCCAGCTCCCTTGCTAATGTGCCTGGGAAAGCAGGGGAAGATGGTCCAAGTGCCTGGGCCCCTGCACCAGCGTGGGAGATCTGGATGGAATTCAGGCTTCTGGCTTCAGCTGAGCCCAACCCTGGCTCTTGCAGTCATTTAGGGAGTGAACCACCAGATGGAAGACCTCCCTTCCTCCCCCACCCCTCTCTCCCCGCCCTCCTTCTCTGTATCGCTGCCTTTCAAATAAATAAATAAATAAATATATTTTTAAAAAAATCTGACCTCCTTCCCTGGAGATTTCCTGCTGGCAAGGTCTCTGCAGCAGATGAGAGAGTTTTTCAGGAAACAAGGAGCTCACCTTGCAGATCCTGGAGTCCATTTCCCATCTGTTCCAAGTTCCCATTCACCAGCGCCGTCACTCTATGGATGTGGCCATGCTGGTGCACTTCCTTGGGCAACTCTGCTCTCACATTTTCTTCCTCTTCCTCCTCCTCCTCTTCCACAGCATCTTCTTCCTCCTCCCCTTCCTCTTCCTCTTCTGAATCCACTAAAACCATGACATCACCTATGTCTTGTCCCCTGATTTCCAAAGGAAGAAACACTAATCAAGAAGAGACCTTGTTTTTCCCAACCTCAGCCTGCACTAGATTCTCGGCAACCCCTGCAGTGATGCAGGAAGTTCTTCCTGTATCTGGCTTGGGTACGTCAAGAGACGTGCCAACAGACTGCTATAGATGGACACAGCTCCTGCCGGGTGTCTCCTACCCCTGCTCCTGCGGCAGGTGGCCACAGTGCCCCAGGCATCTACCATTCCATTTCTCCTCACAGCACTTATGTGAGGGTTCTTCAAAAAGTTCATTGAAAATGGAATTCAAAGATAAACTTATCTGTAAAATAATTGAAATCCACGTATACTTTTCTCATTATGAATTTTTTTTAAGATTTTATTTGTTTATTTGAGAGGTAGAGTTACAGACAGTGAGAGGGAGAGAGAGAGAGAGAGAGAGAGGTCTTCCATCTGATGGTTCATTCCCCAATTGGCCGCAACGGCCGGAGCTGCGCCAATCCGAAGCCAGGAGCCAAGAGCTTCTTCCGGGTCTCCCACACAGGTGCAGGGGCCCAAGGACTTGGGCCATCTTCTACTGCTTTCCCAGGCCATAGCAGAGAGCTGGATTGGAAGAGGAGCAGCCGGGACTCGAACCTGAGCCCATATGGGATGCCGGCATTGCAGGCGGAGGATTAACCTACTGTGCCACAGCCCCGGCCCCCTCATAATATGAATTTCCATGAACTTTCCTTTCCTTTTATTCTTAAAATGAGATGAAATTATTCCCTCCTTGGGGCCGGCGCTGTGGCTCAGCAGGTTAACGCCCTGGCCTGAAGCGCCGTTATCCCATATGGGTGCCAGTTCGAGACCTGGCTGCTCCACTTTCAATCCAGCTCTCTGCTATGGCCTGAGAAAGCAGTAGAAGATGGCCCAAGTGTTTGGGCCCCTGCACCCATGTGGGAGACCTGGAGGAAGCTCCTGGCTCCTGGCTTCAGATTGGCGCAGCTCTGGCATGAACCAGCAGAAGGAAGACCTCTCTCTCTCTCTCTCTCTCTCTCTCTCTGCCTCTCCTCTTTCTGTGTATCTCTGACTTTCAAATAAAGAAATAGATATTTAAAAAAAAAAAAAAGTATCCAATTAGAATTCCATTATCCAGCACAAAGACAAAATGTAACATAATAAAATGTAAAAAAAAAAAAAAAAAAGAAAAAAGAAAAAGAAAATCTTTAAAAAAAAATTATTCCCTCCTTTTAAAAATTTTGTTTACTGGGGTTAGCGCTGTGGCATAACAGGTAAGGTGGCCACTAGCAGCGCTGACATTCCGTAGAGGCAGCGGTTCGAGTCCCATATGCTCCACTTCTGATTTAGCTCTCTGCTAACCTGCCTGGGAAGGCAGCAGAAGATGCCCTTGGGCCTCCACACCCATGTGGAAGACCCGGAAGAAGCTTCTGACTCCTGGTTTTAGATTGGCCTGACTCTGGCTGTTGCGGCTATTTGGGGAGTGAATCAGTGGATGGAAGATCTCTCTCTCTCTCTGTCTCTCCTCTCTCTGTAACTCTGCCTTTCAAATAAACAAATAAACCTTAAAAAAAAATTTTTTTTTTTGCTTACTTATTTTGAGAGGCAGAGAGACACAGAGAAAGAGAGAGCTCTCATTCACTGGTTCACCCCTCACATGCCTGCAATGGCTGGGACTGGTCTAGGCCAAAGCCAGGAACCAATAACCCAATCCAGATTCCCCACGAGTGGCAAAAACACAGCTTCCTGAGCCGTCACTGCTGCCCTCCACGGTCTGCATTAGCAGGAAGCCAGGTTCAAATCCAGGTACTCTGATGTGAGACGCACATGTCTTAAGTGGCTTCTTAACTGCTAAACTAAACACTGGTGCCCTGGGCTAGCGCCATGGCTCACTTGGTTAATCCTCCGCCTGCGGCACCGGCATCCCATATGGGCGCTGGTTCTGGTCCCGGTTGCCCCTCTTCCAGGCCAGCTCTCTGCTGTGGCCCGGGAGGGCAGTAGAAGATGTCCCAAGTGCTTGGGCCCTGCACCTGCATGGGAGACCAGGAGGAAGCATCTGGCTCCTGGCTTTGGACCAGCGCAGTGTGCCGGCCATGGCGGCCATTTTGGGGGTGAACCAGTGAATGGGAAAGAAAACGGAAGGAATGGGGTGAACAACAGAAGGAAGACCTTTCTCTCTGTCTCTCTCTCTCACTGTCTAACTCTGCCTGTCAAATGAATAAAAAAAAAAAAAAAAAAAAAAACACTGGTGCCCCATGAACTTTTTTAAGACCCCTAGTATGCTCGGATTTCAAAATTATTGTGCACCAAAATTAACTTATCTTTTAATTCCGTTTTTTCCATGAACTTTTTGAAGTACCTTGTGTATACTATGTTCTCACCCACAAGGATCTTTCTGCTCCACTTACCGAGATCTCTCATTGTTTAAGGCTCAGGTAAAGTCCTCTCCCTCCCCCTTAAGCCGGGAGCTGTGACTGCATTTGGAGTCCATGCACCGCGGCTCGGCATCAGCTGCTCCACAGTTTATCGCTTGGCTTTGCCCACCCAGCCGGGATGCACATTTCTTAAGGGGGAGCAGGTGCCATGCGCCAGTCCCAGTGCTAGGAGCATTCCATTCTCATTCACCCTAGCAGCCCCACTCTGTGAAACAGAGGAGGGGACTACAGCTCAGAGAGGGTCAGAAATTTTCCATGGGCACACAGCTCGGGAGGGGCAAAGCTGCAATTTGAAACCCAAGTCCACCCATTCCAGAGTCTGTTCCCAGGACACCACCCTGCTGCCTCCTGTGAGAAACAAGCCTGGGAAGCACAGACTCCCGGGGAAACTGGGCCTCAACTGCAGGGCGGGAAAGGGCACGTCCTCCCAGGAAAGATGGTCCCACAGCAACGCCATCCCATCGTTAGGAATGAGTAAAGGGCAAGTCTTTTCCCAAAGGATCTCAGAAAACACTTCTCTGCTCCTACCCAGACTCTCCTTCGGAAAGGAACCCATTTGGTTACTTGGCTCCTCCTGGGATTCCTCTGGGAGGACTTCTGGGCATGCTGAGACTGGCCTTCCAAAGATTGTGTGAGACCATGACTCATTCTTCCTTTTCCATCTTTGTAGAAAATTAAAACCAGTGCATGAACGGCTAGGCTCAGCATGCACACACTGTCTCTATATCTCAACAGCAGGTGACAACGTGCTCAGCCCTGGGGTTTGGCACCCAGCAGACCTGGGTCTGCAGGCAGACGCTGCCGTTTACTTTCTGGGTGACTTTGCAGATGTCACGTCACTGGGCCTCCATCTCCTTGTCTGGCAAATGGAAAAACCACCACCACCCCGAAAAGGCGACGTGAGGATTGAAAACAATGCCTCAGGAAGCCCCCCATCTAGGGTCTGGCACGGCCGAGGCCACTGTTGTTCCAAGGAAAGAAATAAGCAGACTGATGACAGAAACAGTTTCTGAATCGGGGAGGCACTCACCTGAAAGTGTTTCCTACTGAAGGGAGAAAGGAAAAAAAAGTTAATATCCAGTAACATCCGCTTCAGGCCCACCAGAGTTTTATCCATCAATGTAACACCGAGCAAAGGTGAACAGGCGAGAAAGCCGGCCCATGCTGAGAGGCGACAGGGTTTTCAGGCGTGGGAGGTGCCTCGTCACTGTGTATCTTCACCCAAGGAAGCAACTGATAGAGTGGACTGTAGACTTGGTGGGAGCTCAAGAGAGGTCCCCTTCCCCCACCCACACCTTTTCAAGAAGCCTGCAAGAGGAGCAAAGGGGCCCAAGGCAGTCGTACCTTTCCAGCAGAACATCGGGCTGTAATACAACATGAGCCCCGAGATAACGGCCAGTCCCAGCAGGAGGAGGCTGACGATGGTTCCCACGATGCCCACAATGTTTAAAGGCTCTGTAAAGACAAATCACACTGTTGGCTCTCTCCCTTAATGCATAACGCAACTGAGACAGCAAAACTTCTGTGTCTGGGTCCAGCTCCTGTCTTATCTTGGTTTCATGACCTTGGGCAAAGCATATGACCTCTGGAATGCAAGACAAGTATCTCATCTCCTAACCTCAAACAGAGAGTCTGTGGGAATCAAATGAAGCACTTTTTTTTTTTTTTTTTTTTGACAGGCAGAGTGGATAGTGAGAGAGAGAGAGAGACAGAGAGAAAGGTCTTCCTTTTTGCCGTTGGTTCACCCTCCAATGGCCGCTGCGGCCGGCGCACCGCGCTGATCCGAAGCCAGGAGCCAGGTGCTTCTCCTGGTCTCCCATGGGGTGCAGGGCCCAAGCACTTGGGCCATCCTCCACTGCCTTCCCGGGCCATAGCAGAGAGCTGGCCTGGAAGAGGGGCAACCGGGATAGAATCTGGCGCCCCAACCGGGACTAGAACCCGGTGTGCCGGCGCCGCAAGGCGGAGGATTAGCCTGTTAAGCCACGGCGCCGGCCAAAATGAAGCACATTTTGAGAAAGAACACTGGAAAGTTAAAATCCCTGTGTCTACCAGATATCAAGATGGTTTAACAGCCACAGTCAGGGTGTGAGATACCAGGGCAACGATAACCAGAGTGATCAACGAAACAGCCTAGAGAATCCAGGCACAAGCCCATGCATACACAAATGCTTGTTAAACGACATATTAGTCAGCAAAGGAAGTACCATTCAAGAAATAGTGCTGGAAAACATGGTTACTCAAATTGGCAGGACAAAAAAAAAAAAAAAAAACTTGATCCCTACCTCACAACCATTCATAAAAATCAATTCTAGATGGGTTAAACATTTAACTGAAAGGAAAAACACTAAAATTTTTAGAAGAAAATATAGAAGAGTATCTTTGTGACCCTGGGTTGGAGATGAATTTCTTACAACACAAAAATTGTTAATTGTTTAAGAAAATCTTCATAAAATCAGCCAACATTAAGAACATATGTTAATGAAATGATATAAAGAAAGTGGAAAAGACAAGCACACTGAAAGGAGATATTTGTAATGTAAAACAATTTCAGGCTGGTAGTATAGTGGTTAAGCTGCTGCCTGCGACGCCCCATCCCATAAGAGCCCTGGTTCAAGTTCTGGCTGCTCCATTCCTATCCAGTCTCCTCTTAACGTGCCCAGGAAGGCAGTGGGAGATGGCTTGAGTCCTTGAGTCCCTGCCACTCACGTGGAAGGCCTTGATGGGAGTTCTAGGCTCCTAGCTTTCACCTGGCCCAGCCACAGATGTTGTGGCCATCTGGAGGGGTGAACCAGCAGACGGAAGACCTCTCTCTGCCTCCAGCTCTCTTTCTGTAACTCTTTCAAGTAAAGACATAAATCTTAACAAAAAAAATTTCTAAAGAACTCCTATGTATCTATATGAAGGGACAAAACATACAAATAGTATTTCATAGAAGAAATACAGGGGCCACCACTGTGGCATAGCAGGTAAAGCAGCCACCTGCGGTGCCGGCATCCTATATGGGTGCCAGTTCGAGTTCTGTCTGCTCCACTTGCGATCCAGCTCTCTGCTATGGCCTGGGAAATCAGTAGAAGATGGCCCAAGTGTGGGAGACCCAGAAGAAGCTCCTGGCTCCTGGCTTCAGATCGGTGCAGCTCTGGCCATTGCAGCCAATTGGGGAGCGAACCAGTGGATGGAAGATCGATCTCTCTCTCTGCCTTTGCCTCTCTGTAACTTTGCCTTTCAAATAAATAAATAAATCTTTAAAACAAAGAAGAAGAAGAAATACAAATAGCAAATAACAAAACAATGATCAACACCTTCTTGTAATCAGGGAAATTCAAGTCAGAAGCACAGTGAGATTCTATTGTACACGTACTAAAAGGGGACAAAAACTAGAAAGCCTGTTGTTGAAACGTGGAGCAACCCAATACTCTTCTATATCGCTGATGAAGATGGAAACTGCACACAGCCTATATCCCTGAGCTCTTCCCTGCACACATCCTAGAGAAATACGGGCATGGGGAACTGGGCAAAGACATACCCAGCAACGCTGCTAATCGTAACAAGAACATCAGAAACACAAACGTGTGTCAGCGGGAAAATGAATAATTCAGTCATGGCAAAGTAATCTAAGGGGAAATTATACTGCAGTGAAGAGATGTGAAGTGCCATGACACCCCTGGGCACGAAGAAATCCTGGGGACAAAATGTGGAGTGAACAAAAGCAAGTCACAGCAGACTACCCATGTACAAGGGCCAGGTCCAGAGCTCTCATAGGCACTGGGCTCCCACACACAAGCTCTGCCTCCTCCACTAGCCCAGCCCCCACGAGAGGGGGACGTATGCTAGGACGGAGGAACTCACACTGACTCATCACCCCCTGTCCACGGATTACACGGGGGTTCACTCCACAGCCTTCATGGTGAAATCACGCAGGACATCTCCATTGCTTTAAGCATCCTCTCTGCTCTGCCCGTGTAGCCCTCCCCCAGCTCAGCCACCTCCTGGAAACCACGAGCTTCCTACCGTCCCCATCGTTTCACCTTTTCGACAATGTCCTCGAGCTGGAATCCCACAGTGCAGAGCCTCACCAACCATATTTTAAAACTCAGAAACAATGTATTATTGTTTTAACGGAAGGTTTAGAAATACGTGCACACATCCTGAGGTGTTTCCTAAATAAAACAGGAGATTCAGGAGAGTGGTTCTCACTTGTGGAAGGCCCAGGATGAAGGAAAGGGACTTACAGACGGGGTTGTCAATCAAACACAGGATGCCAGTGAAGTTTGGATTGCGGACAAATAATGAATAATTTTTAGGAAAAGTACGTCCTATGCACTATTTGGGACATGCTTATCCTGGTATGGGGGGAACTACTGTGTGTGTGTGTGTATATATATATATTCTTTGCATTTCTGAAATTCAAATTTAAGTGGGAATCCTATTTTTTTTAGTTGCACTGTTACCTAATTTCATCAGTGCCTGCACCACTCTATATCTTGAGTGGGATGGTGATTTCCCAGAAGTTGATTTTTTCCATTAAAAACTATACATGTTCTTTAATGTGTGTTAACTATTGTAAAGTTTTTTACTCCCTATGCAAATGCTAGCGATTTTACAGTCAGGCAGTAATCTTTCCCAGCCACCTTACAAAGCCACTGCAAGGGGCAGGCATCTGGCACAGTGTTAGATGCGGCTTAGGATGCCTGCATCCCACACTGGGAGTCTCTGTATTCAAGTCCCGGCTCTGCTCCCCATTTCAGCTTCCTGCTAATGAGCACCCTGGGAGGCTCCAGTGGTGGCTCCCGTAGTTGGGCTCCTGCCACCCAGGTGGGAGACCTGGAGGAGGCTCCTAACCTCAGCCTGGCTGTGGCCGACCTTTGTCGGAAAATTCCGTTTCCATCTTTCTGTTTCTCTGCTTTTCAGATACATAAAAATTTTAAAAATCATCGCTTCATCTGGGGGCCGGCACTGTGGCTCCCTTGGTTAATCCTCTGCCTGTGGCGCCGGCATCCCATATGGGCGCCAGTTCTAGTCCCGGCTGCTGCTCTTCTGATCCAGCTCTCTGCAATGGCCTGGGAAAGCAGTAGAAGATGGCTCAAGCCCTTGGGCCCCTGTACCCGTGTGGGAGACCAGGAAGGGGCACCTGGCTCCTGGCTTCGGATCGGCGTAGCTCTGGCCGTAGTGGCCATTTAGGGCATGAACCAATGGAAGGAAGACCTTTCTCTCTGTCTCTCTCTCTCACTGTCTAACTCTATCTGTCAAATAAATAAAAATAAAAACAAATCATCGCTTCATCAATAAAATAAAGAGCACCGGTTTTTTTTGAAAAGCCACAGACAAGCAGATCCGCCATCTCCCGGTTGTCAGCGACCCATGGGTAGGCAGGCGCCAGCCATCCCCATGCTGATGCCGGCTGCTCTGAAGCCCTCAGCCTCCTCCCTCGGTTCCACGTTCACCACTCACCTTTCACGCTGAGCCAGATGTCCACCTCCCGCACCCCCATGGCGTTCTCAGCCCGGCAGACGTAGTAGCCCTCATCCAGGTCCTGGGAGCAGTTGAGGATGGTGAGGGTGGAGCTCTGGCCATCCTGGGTGATGAGATAGCGGCTGTTGGACTGGATGGGCACCTTGGGCTGGGTGAGGTTCCTCAGCCACAGGATCTCGGCAGGCGGGTAGGCTCCAGACGCCTGGCAGGTGAGTGTCACGTTGCCCCCCACAAAGCAAGTCCTCATAGGGTCAGAAAGAAGGGAGGGGCTCCCTGCAGATCAGAAGAAGGTAAACAGACAATTAGGGGTGAGTATTTGGCCTAGGGATTAAGACACCTATGGGGTTTGACATCTGGCTCTGGCTTCTGAAGCCAGCTTCCTGTTAATTCAGCCTCCGGGAGGCAGCAGGTGACGGGTCAAGTGCTTGAGCTCCTGCTACCCATGTGGGAGACCTGGACGGAGTTCCAGGCTCCCAGCTTTGGCCCTGCCTTCCCCAAAGGACATGCATATTTGGGGAACGAAGCAGTGGACGGGAGCTTGCTGGCTAGCTGTCTCTGTCTCTGCCTGTGTGTTTCTGCCTCTCAAATAAAACAAAAACAAAAAAAACAAAAATTTTTAAAAAGACAAGTGTTAAGGAGATTCAAGCTACAGCCTGAGATCCTCAAGACTATTTCCTCCCTAATTAAGCAACTCCTGGAATTCCTGCACCATACCTGGTCTGGTCTAACGGAATAAAGGCTAACATTTATGGAACAGTTACTGTGGGTTAGGCACTGTCACGCATATTCACCCAACTTGTTCTCAAAAGCCTGTTATCATCCCCATTAGCAGATAAGGAACCTGAGGCCCAGGGAAAGTTACAGCTATGTAAGGGAAGCACCTAGGGTGTAGAGTGACCGACGGCCCTGGTTTGCCCAGGATGAGCAGCAGTTCCTGAAAGGTGGGGCTCTCAGTACTAAAATCAGAAAAGTTCTGGGCAAAGCAGGATGGGGGAGCGATGGGAACATATGCAGTCAGGTTTTGTTTTTGTTTTAAAGATCTATTTGTTTGGGGCTAGCGCTGTGGCTTAGTGGGTAAACTGCAACCTGCAGTGTCGGCATCCCATATGGGCGCCAGTTCGAGTCCCAGCTGTTCCACTTGCGGTCCAGCTCTCTGCTATGGCCTGGGAAGACAGTGGAAGATGGCCCACGTGCTTGGACCCCTGTACCCACGTGGGAGACCCAGAGGAAGCTCCTGGCTCCTGGCTTCAGATTGGCACAGCTGCAGCCATTGTGGCCATTTTGGGGGGTGAACCAGCAGATGGAAGATCTTTCTCTGTCTCTGCCTCTCTGTAACTCTGCCTTTCAAATAAATAAATAAATCTTAAAAAAAAAAAAATCTATTTGTTTATTTAGAAGGCAAATTAGAGAGAGACAGGGAGAGACACAATGGCAGGGATTGGGCCGGGCCAAAGCCAGGAGCTTCTTCCAGGTTTCCCATGTGTGTGCAGGGGCCCGGGCACCTGGGCCATGCTCCACTGCTTTCTCAGGTCACCAGCAGGGAGCTGGACCTTGAATGCCAAGCTCGTTTCTATCTCAGGGCCTTTGCATGTGCTGTCACCTCTGCCAGGAACACAGCCCACAGATCATCTCCTGGGCAGCTATTTGTCACCCTCCACGTCTCAGCTCAAAGCAACATCACCTCAAGGAGACTTGCCTTGAGGTCATTCCCTAGGAAACATGGCCCTCTTCTTACAAAGGGCTCCCCTCCCCACTATTTCACTCTCCTCATTATTATCACAGTCAGTCTGAACTCATTTCTGTACTTTCTCCATCCCTCCTACCCAGGACTTGAACTCTGAGAAGGAGAAATCACTGTGGTATTAGAAATGTGTCCATAGGGAGGCATCTGGTTAAGATGCAATGGTTAAGATGCCGGTAAAGGGGGCCGGCTCTATGGCACAGTGGGTTAAAGCCCTGGCCTGTAGCACCAGCATCCCATATGGGAGCCGGTTCAAGTCTCAGCTGCTCCACTTCCAATCCAGCTCTCTGCTCTGGCCTGCAAAAGCAGTAGAAGATGGCCCAAGTCCTTGGGGCCCTGTACCCACATAGGAGACCTGGAAGAAGCTCCTGGCTCCTGGCTTTGGATTGGCCTAGCTCTGGCTGCTACAGCCATCTCAGGAGTGAACCAGTGGATGGAAGTCCTTTCTCTTTCTCTCTGCCTCTTCTCTCTCTGTGTAACTCTGACTTTCAAATAAATAAATAAATCTTAAAAAAAAAAAAAAAAAGATGCTGGTTAAGACAACTGCATCTCCGATCACTGTGCCTGGGTTTGAATTCTGCCTCTGCTCCCAATTACAAGCTTCCTGCTGATGAGAATGCTGGGAGGCAGTGGTGACCGCTCAGGTGGCTGAATCTGTGTCACTCATATCAGAGACCTGGACTGGGCTCCCAGCTCCCAGCTTTGGCCTGGCCCAGCCCCAGCCATAGTGGGCATTTGGGGAGTGAACCAGCAGAGATGGGGGATCTCTCTCAAACACACAAATAAAATTTAAATATATATATATAGATATATATGTCCAGAAACTCTCTGTCACACCACCTGGTGGGCTGGGTTTGCAGCACAGTGGGTTAAGCCATAGTTTGGGATGCTGGTATCCAGTGTTGGAGCCCCGATTCAAGTCCTGGCTGCTCTGATTCTGATCCAGCCTCCTGCTAATACGCCTGGGAGGGCAGCAAGCAGATGATGGCCCAGGTAACTAGGCACTTGCCACCCTTGTGGGAGACCTGGATGGAGTTCTGGGGACTCGGCTTCAGCCTGGTCCAGCCCTGGCTGTTGTAGGCATTTGGGGAGTGAGCTAGCAGATAGATCTCTCCCCCTCCCTGCCCCTTTCTTTCTCTGTTTCTCCCTATTACTCTGCTTTTCAAATAAATAAGTAAATCTTAAAAAAAAAAAAGTGAAGCCCGGAGCAGGCATTTAATGTAGCAGTGAAGATGCCCATGTCCCACATTAGAGAACCTGGGTTCAAGTCCCGGCTCCGGATCCTGACTCCAGCTTCCTGCCAATGCAGATCCTGGGAGGCAGCAGTGAAGGCTCAAGTAATTGGGTTCACCGTTCACCTGTGAGACTCAGACTTTGCTCTTGGCTCCTGCCTCTGGCCCTGGCCAAGTCCTGGCCATTGCGGGCATTTGGGATATGAACCAGAGCTTTCTCCCACTCCTTCCCTTTCTTTCAAAACAAACAAACAAACCAGTGGAGCCTAATTCTCCCCTTGAGTGTGACCCTGGACCTAGTGACTCATCTCTAATAAACAGAATGTAGCAGAAGGGAGGCCACCCACTCCTGAGCCTCGGTCACTTGGATCCCCTCCACTTGGATCCCCTGCTCTGGGGAAAGTCGGCCGCCATGTTGGAGGGGACACTCAAGCAGCCCCGTGGCGTCTCATACGGAGAGGAAACGTTCCCCAGGCATGGGGGTGAGCGCTTGGGAGTGTATCTTCCCCAGGACTTCAGTCCCTCAAACTGTAGTCATCCAGCTCAGACCCCGCACACACTGTGGAGCCGAGACAAAATATCCCACAGCGCCCTGCCTGAGTTCTTGCCCCAAAGAAAACATGGGATAGTAAATGGTTACTGTTGTTTTAAGCCACCAAATTTGGGGGTGATTTGTTTCATAAGAGGAGATAACTCAGGACCAGCGTTGTGGCATAGTGGGTTAAGCACAGTGGTTGGAGTCCTGGCTGCTCTACTTCCAATCCAGCTCCCTGCAAATGAGCCTGGGAAAGTAGTGGAAGATGGTCCGCGTGCTTGGGCTCCTGCACCCTTGTGGGAGACCCAGGTGGAGTTCCAGGCTCCTGGCTTTGGCCTGGCCCAGCCCCGATAGTTTTGGACGCTCTCTCTCTCTGGCTCTCCCTTCCTCTGTAACTCTGCACTTCAAATAAATAAATAAACCTTTTTTTTAAAAAAAAAAAAATACAAGATCATGTATGAACTGCACCTGTCTTATCCACTGCTCCAGCCTCAGCACCTGGAAACTGCACCTTGCACATGACAAGTTCTCATTTAGCACCTGTCAAGTAAAAGCTCAGACTGGAAGCAGGAAGCTTGGCTGAGCCTCTTTAAAAGTCTGAAACGACGGAAACATCAAACAAAATAAAGGAAGAAAGGGAAGGAATTCAGTTCTCTCCGACACACTGAGAATTCTTTCCCAGACCTACTTCTAAATGGTGCTCTTGGAAGAAAGGCAGGGAGGTGAGCCCCAGCCCCAGGACAAGGCAGAGCAGACTCACTGATCTGTATCACGCAGCTGGCTCCAGACTGCGGCCCCACTATGTGGCTCCCAACGCACTTGAACTTCTTGCCATCCGACAGCTCGGTCTGGTTCAGCTCTTCCACCCCTAGCTTCGACTTCCCCAGGATCAGCCCTTCAGGCTCCTCTGTCCACAGGTAGTCAGGGTCAGGGTAGCCCCCGTCCCAGCGACAGGCGAGCTGCAGCGCGGACGATCCCGATGACGTCTCTGCCCAGCAGTGAGGGGCCGACGGAGGGGCAGCTGCCGAACACCAGAGGACACCGTGAGCTCATGCGCAGACCCCAACCCGGGCACCGCACTGGCCTGTAGAGATCACAGAGCCAGGGTTGCAGAACCACCACCTGGAAACAGCACCCGGCACGCGTGAGCGTCTGCCAACAGCCAGGATTCCCGAGCTGGGTGTCACATCTCTGAGGTCCTGGGCCTCAATGTGTCTTTGCATGACTCTAGCCACAGATGGCCAGAGAAATGAATGAAATTACGTGAAATCACAAATCCAGTTGCTCCATCACACAGCCCACCTCTCAAGTGCACAGAAACCGCAGGTGGGGAGCAGCTGCCGTGCCAGACCACACAGGGTGGACAGAGTTCCAGCATCTCAGAAAGTTACACTGAATGGTGCTGGTCCCCCAGTTCTAACAGTGGGAGCCTCTAGTCAGGGGCACACGGAGGACTGGAGGTTACAGGTGGAGGCAGGCTAACTCACACCCCCTCCAGCACAGCCATGACCTGTGTATTTTATGTAATGCACATAAGCAGGAATCAGCTGGGGTGCGGGATGGATGTTTGGTGCCTCGTTTAAGACCCTGCTTGGGACGGCCACATCCCACAGTGCAGTGCCCGGGTGTGGGGTCTGGCTCTGGCTGCCGATTCCAGCTTCCTGCTCACATGCACCCTGGGAGGCAGGAGGTGATGGCTCAAGTAGTTGGGTTTCTTCTGTGTGTGTGTGGGAGACCTAAATTGGGTTCCAGGCTCATGGCCTCAGCCTGGGCCAGTCCTAACAGCTGTGGGCACTGGAGAAGTAAACCAGCAAATGGAAGATCTCTGTCTACCCAAGTGTCTCTTTGTCTTTCAAATAAAATTTTTAACTAAAAAATATGAAACGAAAAAGGACATTTGGATCTTTTATGGATGGGTGACGGCTATAGGAAAAATTCCTGGCAATATATCAAATTAATGGTGAGATGATTATTTGCTTCTGTCCTTCCTACAACAAGCACACATAACTTTATCTTCAATAAATGTCGTTCACGATAGAGAACTCAGAGTTTCCAGATGACTTAAGAATTGAGCAACGTGTTATTATCCTGCCCGCTAATTTGTCGATCTGAGGCCTTGGTTCATCTGCACAGATTATGAGCACACCCTGCATGGCAACCGTGGTCTTTATTTTTTATTTATTTATTTTTATTTTTTGACAGGCAGAGTGGACAGTGAGAGAGAGAGAGAGAGAGAGAGAAAGGTCTTCCTTTGCCGTTGGTTCACCCTCCAATGGCCGCTGCGGCCGGCACCACGTTGATCCAAAGGCAGGAGCCAGGTGCTTCTCCTGGTCTCCCATGGGGTGCAGGGCCCAAGCATTTGGGCCATCTTCCACTGCACTCCTTGGTCACAGCAGAGAGCTGGCCTGGAAGAGGGCAACCGGGACAGAAACCGGCGCCCCGACCGGGACTAGAACTCGGTGTGCTGGCGCCGCTAGGCGGAGGATTAGCCAATTGAGCCACGGCACCGGCCACAACCGTGGTTTTTAATCTAAGATATCTGTGCAAAGGAATTTGGTAGATTTTTCTCCACACTCAAGCTCACGGCCAGCTGGTTCACAATGGTGCTGCCTGGGATGACCAGACTGGGCTTATGAATTAACGAAGGAGTATGGGTGAATAGATGAACGCACTGTAGTGTCTCCATTATTATTCAGCCACAGAAGAGCTTGGAGGACAGATCTATGCTATCAACACCACAATGCAGATGAACCTTGAAAACACGATGCTAAGTCAGAGGCCAGACACAAAAGACCACGTATTCATAGGAATGACTCATTCCTGGGAATATCCAGGATAGGTAAGTTCATGGAGACAGATTTGGATTGGGGAAGTCAGTGGCCGGGGGAAGAGGGGCTAGGAGTGAGTGCCCAGTGGGTACAGGGTTTCCGCCCAGAGTGATAAAAACATTTTGAAGCTAGACAGAGGCGATGGTTGCACAACACTGTGCATGTACTAAGTGCCGGTGGATTGTACGTGCTTAAAGGTTGGGACGCACACTGTGGCACAGCAGGTTAAGCTGCTGCTTTCGATGCCCACATCCCACTTATAGAGTGTCTGGTTCCAGGCCCAGCACCTCTGCTTCTGATCTAGCTTCCTGCTAAAATATCCTGGGAGGCAGAGGACATGGCTCAAGTGCTTGGGCCCCTGCCACCCGCACGGGAGACCCGGAGAGAGTTCTGGGCTTCTCCCACAGAACTGGCCCATTCTGGCTGTTGCAGATGTTTGAGCAGTGAGCCAACAGATGGAAGATCTCTCTCTCTGTCTGTTGCTGTGTTATTCAAGTAGATGAAAATATATAAACACTGAATCAAACCAAATGTTAATGTTATTAATTAAAAAAAAAAAAAAGTGCTAGGCTCAACATTCGTTTCCCACTGTGGCTCACAGGGCCCCTCCTGCATCCATGGCCCAGAAGGGGGTTGGCAGCAGCCCTCGGGGGTGCACCTGTGTGTTGTGTGCAGTGGAAGCCCCAGAAGCGCATCAGGATCCCAGACAAGCTTCTCAAGACAAAAGGCCTAGCAATGCCTCTCACCAAGGCCGCACGGGAAGTGGAGGGAGAGGGGAGCGCTTCTTACTCACAGTAGACCAGGAGCTCGGTGGTCACCTTTCGCTGCCTCCCGCTGCGCGTGTTCTTGGCCAGACAGGTGTAGTTGCCTTGGAGGTTTGGCGACATGAGGAAGAGCGTGAAGTTGCTGACCGTCAGGTTGTCCCCAAAGTACTCTTCGCGGGAATTCAGGCCCTGGAACCACCACTCGACCACGGGTGAGGGCCGGGCACTGCTGCTGCAGGTGAAGTCCACGTGGGAGCCCCTGGCTGCGTAGAGGGTGCCATTGGGGAGGGTGCCTGTGGCAGAGATGTTGACCACAACCTCATAGGGGCCACCTAGGAGTGACAGAGGGGCAGGGAACAGGATTAATTTCTCTCTAATTTATTTGACAGAGTTACAGAGAAAGAGAAAGAGAGAGAGAGAGAGAGGGAAGGAGGGGGGAGAGGGAGGAAAGGTCTTCTATCCGCTGGTTTACTCTCCAAATGGCTGCAATGGCCAGAGTTGAGCCGATCTGAAGCCAGGAGCCAGGAGCTTCTTTTGGGTCTCCCATGTGGGTGCAGGGGCCCAAGCACTTGGGCCATCCTCTACCGCTTTCCCAGGCCATAGCAGAGAGCTGGATGGGTAGAGGAGCAGCCGGGATGCTGGTGCCATAGGTGGAGGCTTAGTTTACAGTGCCACAGCATTGGCCACACAGAATTCACCTCTTAAGAGAACAATCAGGAAGCAGCCAACGAGCAAGATAATATGGATCAATTACTGACCATGTGACAAACACTGTCCCAAGTGCCCACGTGGGCCCTCTCAGTTACTCTGGCAATAGTGTGAGACTTAGGAAGGGACAGATAAATCCTGACAGGACGTGGCACAGAGGCATGGCACAGCAGCCAGGGACTGCACTCACTAGAAGTCCTGTTTGTGGGCCGGCGCCGTGGCTTAACAGGCTAATCCTCCGCCTTGCGGCGCTGGCACCGGATTCTATCCCGGTTGCCCCTCTTCCAGGCCAGCTCTCTGCTATGGCCCGGGAAGGCAGTGGAGGATGGCCCAAGTCCTTGGGCCCTGCACCCGCATGGGAGACCAGGAGAAGCACCTGGCTCCTTGCTTCGGATCAGCGAGATGCGCCAGCCGCAGTGGCCATTGGAGGGTGAACCAGCGGCAAAAGGGAAGAAAAGGGAAGACCTTTCTCTCTGTCTCTCTCTCACTATCCACTCTGCCTGTCAAAAAAAAAAAAAAAAAAAAAAAGAAGTCCTGTTTGTGGGCTGGCCCTTGGCTAATGTTTAGGAACATGAATTTGGGAAGGGTTTCCAGTACCCCCAAGTTAGATAGGATCTCGCTGTGCCTCGACTGTTTGTACAAACCACGCAGTGTATGCTTGATCCGTTTTTCATGACTATAACGAGTTACCTGAGGCCAGCTCTTTATAAAGGAAAGAGGTCGATTTTGGCTCACTGTTGCAGAGGGACAAGGTCTAGGGGCCTCACGTCTGGTGCTCATCTTCTTGCTGGCAGAGTCCCACGGTAGCACGTGTGACAGAACATAGCCAGAGACAGGGAGCGCATGTTTACATGTATGTGTCCTGGTCTCTCTCTCTCTCTCTCTCTCTCTCTCTCAGATCTACTTATTTGAAAGGCAGAGTTACAGAGAAAAGGAGACAGGACAAAGAGAGATCTTCCATTTGGCTGATTCACTCCCCAAACGGCTATAACAGCCAGGGCTGGGCCAGGCCAAAACCAGGAGCTTGGGACTCCATTTGGGTCTCCCATGTGGGTGGCAGGGACCCAAGGACTTGGGCCATCTTCCGCTGCTTTTCCCAGGTGCATTAGCTGGGAGCTGGATCGGAAGTGGAGCAGCCAGGACTTGAATCGGTGTTCATATGGGATGCTGGCATTGCAGGAGGCGGCCTCACCTGCTGTACCACAACACCAGCCCCTCTCCGTCTTCTTATGAAGCCACCAGGATTCAGTCTTGGGGGCTTCACTTGGCTCTATCTAATCTCAATCCCTCCCCAGAGGCCCCACCTCCAAACCCCACAGTCAGATTAAGTTTCCGCCCTCTGAATACCTCACAGTAGGGATCAAATTTCAACAGAGGGAAGCCTTGGCGGACACTCAAACCACATCCAAACCAGCCTTGACCACGCTGTCTGGAGGGGTTGGCAAGGAGCTGTCTGCGCCACTCCCAGCTGTCAATCCCAGTGCCACTCCTTAGCTGCCGTCTTCTAACAACAAAACCACAGCAAGACTGAACACCTGCTTTCGCTCTGGGAGGCTGTGATGCCGGTCAGTGCTGTGCAGTGGGGCAACTGTGTGACCGGATCCCGATAAAAACCTCAGGCAGGGAGTTGTACCGCGTCTCTCCAGGGGACATCTAACACGTGGACGGCAACTCCTGGCTGGAAGTTGGCGGTTCATCCCTTGCAGGTGCACGGTGCCAAGACTCCTGCAAAGCTTGTGCCCGGCTTCCCCTGGACTTTGTCCTGTGTGCCTCTCCCCACTGCCGATTGTGCCTTGCACCCTCTCATGGCAACGAATCATGCTACATGCTGCATCTTGTGCACCCTAGGAAATCACAGAAACTGGGTATGGCATTAGGGACCCGCAGCACAACAGCATCCTGAAAAACAAGAAACACGGCCGCCAGCTCCAACTTTGGACTTCACCTACTAGCTGTGTGACTTTGGGCAAGTTATTTACCGTCCACTTCCTCACCTGTAAAATGGGGTGATGCCAGTACCCCCCTCACGGAGTGGCTGTGACGGTGATGAGTACAGGTGAACACTACGTCAGAAGCACTCGATAAACTGCAAGGCCTTCTCTGGGCTCCCTTCACATTTCTACATTTCTCATTTCCTGAAATTCTGTTTTTTAAAAGATTTATTTATTTTTTTATTTGAAAGACAGAGTTACAGAGAGACAGAGGCAGAGAAAGAAGAAGTCTTCCATGCACTGGTTAATACCCCCCGTCCCTCAATGGCTGCAATGGCCAGATCTACACGGATCCAAAGTCAGGAATTAGAAGCTTCTTCTGGGTCTCCCACATGGTGCGAGGGCCCATCTTCTGCTGCTTGCGCATTAGCAGGGAACTGGATTGGAAGTGGAGCAACCGGGACAGGAACTAGTACTCACGAGGGATGCTGGCATTGCAGGCAGTAGCTTAACCGACTACCCCACAACACCAGTCCCATCCTGAAATACTTTCTACTGCCGATACTCACTATACCTAAGATGCCATGTCACTTTGAAGAAAAGAATGAGTAGACTTCAAAAACGTTGTGGAAAAGCAGAATTAAAAGAAGTTTAGGGGTTGGCGCTGTGGCATAGTGGGTAAGGCCGCCGCCTGCAGCGCTGGCATCCCATATGGGCACCAGTTCGAGACCCGGCTGGCTCCACTTCTGATCCAGCTCTCTGCTACGGCCTGGGAAAGCAGTGGAAGATGGCCCAAGTCCTTGAGCCTCTGCATCCGCTTGGGAAGACCTGGAGGAAGCTCCTGGCTCCTGGCTTCAGATTGGCACAGCTCTAGCCATTGTGGCCAATTGGGGAGTGAACCAGTGGATGGAAGACCTCTCTCTTTCTCTCTGCCTCTCCTTTCTCTCTCTCTCTGTAACTCTGACTTTCAAATAAAACTCTTGAGATAGGTACAGTGCGCTTAGAGGTGGGCAGATATGGGATGGCTGCTTCAGAGCATGCGGGAGGCCTGGGGCCCACTTGTGGACAGCAGCCCTCAAGCAGGCTCCTGGTCTACACTGGCGGGTCCCCAGCGCCATCCTGCTACTTCATCCCTGGGCTATGGCCCTTTCTCTCTGACAGCAATGGGTTTTGCTGACAAAGAGGGTGTCCTCTAACTAACTGGTGTGGGAAGATCACACCAACTTACACCCTTCCAGTGCTTTCCTGAGCAGCTCTCAACAAATGCAAAAAAAAAAAAAGACAGAAATTTTGGTGCCCTTACATGTCAACTAGAGAGCTTATATTGATTTTTGTCTTGCACACGTACCTATTGATTTTTGTCTTGCACACGTACCTGGTTTTGTAAAAAGGATTTCAACAAAATACTTTAAAGCAAAAAAACATTTTTAAAGTAAATTTTAAAGACTATTATCTTGTTCATCCTAAAGTAATCTACTGTGCTACCTCTCCCAGAGACAAATTCTTTTTAAAAGAAGCATCCAGGGACCGGCGCTGTGGTGCAGTAGGTTAGGCCTCTGCCTGTGTACCCACATGGGTGCTGGTTTGCGTCCTAGCTGTTCCATTTCTGATCCAGCTCCCTGCTCATGGCCTGGGAAAGTAGCAGAAGATGGCCCAAGTGCTTAGGCCCCCATTCTCACATGGAAGGCCCAGAAGAAGCTCCTGGCTCCTGGCTTCAGATCAGCCCAGCTCCAGCTGTTGCAGCCATTTGGGGAGTGAACCAGTGGAAGGAAGATGTCTCTTCATCTCTCTCTTTCTCTCTCCCTCCCTCCCTCCCTCCCTCCTTCTCTCCATAACTCTGGCTGTCAAGTTAAAAAAAAAATCCAGGAAATCAACGTTTAGCCCAAGCAATAAACTTGTGGCTATATAATTTTGGCCGGAAATGGGCCGGGGGGGGGGGGGGGATGAGTTGTGGAAGGAAAAGACTTCAAAGAACAGCATGGACTTCACCCACATCCCACCCACCTCTGGCCATGGAAAAACTACAGCAACCATGGTTTCCCATGGGCTCTGGTCAAGTGGGGGCTGCGCCCCAGCAATGCCGGAGCTGCCGGAGTCATGTCAGCTCCCACAAAAGGTCTGGGGGAAACGTGACCCTGTGGTTTGGGAGCTGTCCCATTCACTGCCGCCAGCTCGCAGGTCAGGTATGTGGACCAGCAGGTCCGTGGGTGTGCCCGCAGTTGGCATGCATCCAATTACACACAGGGCACCTTTGAGGTGCTGGTGGCCAACACCCAGGTTGGCAAAGGGTGTGTGCGTTAGGTCAGACATTTCTGGGTCCTCCCAATGTGGTCTGGGGGACCCAGTGGCCTGGCATGGATGGACAGTGTGGACTTCAGAAACCAGCTGGAAAGGGCGTTTTCATTTTTTTTTTCTTTCTTTGAGAAGCAGAGAGATAGACAGAAATCTCCCATCCATTGGTTCATCCCCCAGATGCCCACAACGGCTAGGGTAGGGTGAAGCCAAAGCTGGGAGCCGGGAACTCAGTCCAGGTCTTCCACGTGGGTGGCAGTGACCCAGGCATTAGAACCATCATCGGCTGCTTCCCAGGGTGCACAGCAGTAGGAGGCTGGAGTCAGCAGTGGAGCCCGGGCTTGAATCCCGGGGCTTGAATCCAGGCGCTCTGATGTGGGACACAGACGCCCACCCCATGGCAGCACAATTCTTGGCCAGAAAGAGGGCTGGACACAGGGAAGGATTTAAAACAAACACATCAACTGAGAGAAGGGAGAGGGCCTCCTGAGTCGTTCAGTGTCAAGGTCACAGCTCAGCCGTGCTCCACCGCCGGCTTCCATCTGATTTCTCGAGCAAAGCCGCCAGCCTCTTCTTGTTCCCTGGGGTTCTTCCTCCACCTTCACTTGCTGCAAGGGAGGCACAGGCTGAGAACCCCTTACCCGAAACGCGTGGGAACAGAGGTGCTTCCACGTCAGTCATTCAGAGTTGAGAATAGTTACATAGGCTTCACTTGTCCAGCATCCCTAATCTGAAGATCCAAAACCCAGTGTGTACCACATCGCACCCAGAAAGTTTCAGATTTTGGTGGCTTTTGGAGTTTTGGATTAGGGAAGCTAACCCTATACCAATTTCCTTCCCTCCCAACTCTCCCCACATCTCCTTGACATCCCTGGTGGTTCTAGAAGCCACCAGCCCTTTGGGTTTTCAAGAGGGATGGAGAGGTGGGCGGGGCAACAAAGAAAAAAAGGAAAAAAAAAACAAAAACGGGAGGCAGTGACAAAGGTCTGGCTCTGATCAGGACTTGGGTCACTGTCAGGTCTTGACTGGCTCTTGCCCAAGAGCCTCAGCCTAGTGATCACAGTGATTATGGGGAAGCCTGAACTGGGACTGGGACGGACCTGGGTGAGAATCCTGCTGCCTCATGTGGAATGGGCAACCTGGGGCAGGGCCCACCCCTCACTCTCACTGTCCTGTCCTTCCTAGAACTTAAAGCATCAGGTTTCAGGAAGGATCCTGGCAGATAATGCAGGCACAGCCATGAGCCTGGTCTGTCTTCAGGAAATGTTATCTCCTGCTACTATCAGGTTGGTTCTAGCACAGAGAGGTGACGTCAGGAAGGAAGCACAGAGCCTGCTCAGGTCCATCGGGCACTACCTCGCTCTACCCCTGGGCTCTGGGCAGGTAAACACACCGCGCTGTTCTGACCTCAGACCCGCTCCAAGTCCAGGCAGGAGAGGACAGGAAGGTGACGAGATACACAGCTGTGGCAGCTTGAACTGCTCTGGGCCAGGGAGCTTCTGCATTCTTGGCAGCTGTGTCCCAATCACGAAGGCCACACTTTTCAACTCCACCTTTGCATCTTCAAACGGCACAGTTTCTTGTTAGGGATGATCGACAAAAGCACAGGAGGAATGCCTGGTCCAGACAGGTGAAACCTCCCCAGGCCTACATAACACCTGACTCCCAAGAAGGCAGAGGCACCAAATGCCTTGCTATGGGGTAAAGAGAAGTCCAGGGGTACACAGGGAGAAAGCAATCGGTCCTCCTCCTGCTGGCTTCCTGTTTCTGCAGCACCTCTGCCCATCCCACATCCAAAGCCACTTACAGATAAGACTGGTCATCCCCAGAATTGTGCCCCCAGGGTGTAGCAGATTAGGCCACTGCCTGCAATGCCAGCATCCCATACCAGTGCTGGCTGCTCCAGTTCAGATCCCCCTCTCTGATAATGAGCCTGGGAAGGCAGTGGAAGATGGCCTGAGTGCTTGGGCCACTGCACCCACATGGGAGACCTGGAAGAAGCTCCTGGCTCCTGGCTTCAACCTGGACCTATTGCTTTAGCCATTGCGGCCATTAGGGAAGTGAACCAGTGGATGGAAGATCTCTCTCTCTTCCTCTTCCTCTCTCTCTGTCTCTTCTCCCACCCCCTATAGCTCTTTCAGTGAAGATGAGAAAACCCGGGGTCTGACCCGTGGAGTCCCTGACCCACAGCAAGTCCTGCTGGAAAGCCCCACATGTGAGCTGACCGCGGGCTGCTTGATGTGCATTTCCCACGGGAACCCTGTCACGGGTTTCACCACAGATCAGGGTAGCAGGGGCCAAGTGTATGCTCTGTGCCAGGGGCTGTGCACATTTACGTCATTGTTGCGCACTGCAGATCTGCAGCTGGGTCCCATGTCCCTGGATACAATCAGGCCTGGGGGAGCTCAGGGGCTTCTCCATGGTCACAAAGCAGCCAGCAGGACCCAGACGTTAACCCAGGCAGTCAGATTTCAGAGTAGATGTTCTTGGCCACTCAGCAGTACCAGACAGAGCAGGTGCATCAGCTCCAACCCACGTTCCCAAGTCTATGCAAAAGTGAGGGCCAAATTACAATCTGGAGTGGCAAGCCTGCCCCACTGGCCACTCCAGGAGGCACAGAAAGGGGCTCCCAGATACCTGGAAGGGGCTGGGGTTTTGCCCAGGGCCCTCCTGGAACGGGAACAAGGAGTTAGATTCAGGAGGGCTCTGATGTAAGTGAACCATTTATGCCCTGTTTCCACAAACAAGCCCCACACCAGTCAGGAACCCTACGTACAATGGTACTTCAAAAAGTTCATACAAAATGGAACCAAGGGGCCAGCGCCGTGGCTCACTTGGTTAATCCTCCGCCTGCGGCACCGGCATCCCATATGGGCGTCAGGTTCTAGTCCCGGTTGTTCCTCTTCCAGTCCAGCTCTCTGCTGTGGCCCGGGAAGGCAGTGGAGGATGGCCTAGGTACTTGGGCCCCTGAACCCACATGGGAGACCAGGAGGAAGCACCTGGCTCCTGGCTTCAGATTGGCATAGCTCTGGCCATAGTGGCCATTTGGGGGGTGAACCAACGGAAGGAAGACCTTTCTCTCTGTCTCTCTCTCACTGTCTAACTCTATCTGTCAAATAAATAAATATTAAAAAAAAAAAAAAGGAATCAAACGATGAGTTGAGGCACAGGTGCTTGGCCCCATGGTTAAGGTTCTAGGTTGGGACACCTGCATTCCATATTGGAGTGCCTGGGTTCAAGTCCCGGTTCTCCTCCCAATTCCAGCTTCCAGATAATGTGTATCATGGCTATGAAGGCTCAAGTACTTGGATCCCTGCCACCTACACGAGAGACCCAGATTGAGTTCCCAGCTCCTGGCTTCAGCTTGACTCAGCCCTGGCTTTTATGGGCATTTGGGGAATGAGCCAGTGGATGATGGGAGCTCTGTGTTTCTTTCTTTCTCTCTCCCTCCCTCTAAAACAGATAAAGTAAATGACTTTTAAAAATTAAAAATAGGTGAGTTTATTTTGGAGAAAAAATTATGAAATCCACAAGTACAAAGATCTTCAAAAGTTTGTGAAAAAGGCATATCACAAAATATGGAGGGGGACGGCGCTGTGGCACAGCAGGTTAAAGCCCTGGCTTGCAGCACTGGCATCTGATAAGGGCGCCGTGTGAGTCCCAGCTGCTCCGCTTCTGATCCAGTTCCCTGCTAATGTGCCTGGGAAAGCAGCAGAGGATGGCCCAATTCCTTGGGCCTCTGCACCCATGTGGGACACGTGGAAGAAGCTCCTGGCTCCTGGTTTCAGATCAGCTCAGCTCTGGCTGTTGTGGCCATTTGGGGAGTGAACCAGTGGATGAAAGACCCGTCTTTCTCTCTGTCTCTATTTTTCTCTGTAACTCTGCCCTTCAATAAAAAATAAATAAATAAATAAATTCTTAAAAAAAAAAGCTATGCATGTACTTCAAAAAAATCTTTGTATCTAAACAAACTAATCTTTCTAAAAAAAGATTTGAAAGGCAGAGTGCCAGAGAGTGATACAGAGAGATCTTCCATCCGCTGGTTCACTCCCTCAAGTGGCCACAACAGCCAGGGCTGGGCCAGGCTGGAGCCTGGAGCCTAGAGCTTCATGCAGATCTCCCATGAGGGCGGCAGGGGCTCAAGGACTTGAGTCATCCTCAGTGGTTTCCCAGGCACACTATCAGCAGGGAGCTGGATGGGGAGCAGAGCAGCCAGGACCTGACAAGGGATGCTTGTGTTGCAAGCTGTGCCAAACACTACCTCCCAAGTCAGCTAATCTCTTTTTTTTAAAAAAAAGATTTTATTTATTTTTATCTGAGAGGCAGAGTTACAGACAGAGAGAGGGAGAGACAGAGAGAAAGGTCTTCCATCCGCTAGTTCACTCTCCAAATGGCTGCAACGGCCGGAGCTGAGCTGATCTGAAGCCAGGAGCCAGGAGCTTCTTCTGCGTCTCCCATGAGGGTGCAAGGGCTCAAGGACTTGGGCCGTCTTCTACTGCTCTCCCAGGCCATAGCCAAGAGCTGGAGAAGTGGAGCAGTCGGGACTCGAACTGGTGCCCATACTGGATTACAGTGCCCCTTTTAGCCCACTATGCCACAGCGCTGACCCTCAACTAATCTTTTAATTTCTTTTTCCATGGATTTTTTGAAGCCCCCTAGAATTTTCAAAGACTCAGATGGGCTCAGGACTTCCTTTCTGGGAGCACAAAACCCCATTTCAATGAGCGACACTTTCAAAAATCTTAGTTCGCTTCTGTTAATAAAGTCTGGTCTGTTTCTCCCTACAGGGCAATAAGAACAGGTTCTTAGCCATCTCTGGTAAGCTTAGCTAACAATTAATAAATCAGTGTCAGAGTGGTCATAAACTGGATTAATGCTGAAAAAAATAAAACCCCGAGTTGAAACGCCACCTCCCTCATCTGTGACCAGAGGGAAGACACGACCGACAAGACGGACACGAGGGGCTGACTAAGGACTGCTGGGCAGCTGCAGGAGGGGGACAGGCCTGCACACGCCTGTGAGCTCACAGTGGGGACCAGACAGAGCCGGCCTGAGACGGGTGGCATTTTCTGCTACACCCACATTCATCTTAGGAATTCGTCCATGGCCTCTGCAGACGCAGACGTCTGCACAGCTGTGAGACCCTGCAAACTTCCTGGGGCCTCTCTTTCCTTCACCCTCCACGGTAGAGCCGCTGCTCGTTCTGAACCTGTGCACTTCCATCAAGGGCACTGCTGCCTCCCGGGTCCTGGTCACCGCCACCCTGTGCTGGCGTCCCTGTTTTGATGAGCTCATCTGAAGACTGCACACACACATGTGTATGTCAAGTATTTGCCACATCCCTGCCAGAGGCTCCTGGAATTTCTCATGCATAAAAAAAAAAAAAAAAAAATCTCAACTCCTGCAACCCACAGGTCTGTTTCCTAGGCTAACCACATCAGAGTGATGGTTCAAATCCCGGCTGCTCCTTTCCCAATACAGCTCCCTGTAAATGAGCCTTCGAAGGCAGCAAAAGATGGTCCAAGTACTTGGGCCCCTGCCACTCACTTGAAGACCCAGATGGAATATCCAGGCCCTGGCTTTGGAACAACCCTGGCTGTTGTGGCCATTTGGGTCTCTCTCTCTCTCTGTCAGTCTGCCTTCCAAATAAATAAAGTAAATCTTTAAAAAAAAAGAAAAGTATTGTCTTAGGGCTGGCATAGCAAGTAAAGCCACCACCTGTGAGGCCGGCATCCTGTGTGGGCCCTGGTTCAATTCTCAGCTGCTCCATTTCCAATCCAGCTCTCTCCTAAAGCACCTGGGAAAGCAGCAGAGGATGGCCCAGGTGCTTGGGTCCCTGCACCCACGTGGGAGGCCCAGAAGAAGCTCCTGACTCCTCTCTCTGTAACTCAAACCTTTCAAATTAAAAATAAAAAAAAAAAAATCTTAAATAAAAGTATTCTCTCCAAGCTCTGGGGCCAGAAATGAAGGTGCCAGCAGGGTATGCTCTCTCTGAAAGCTCTGGGTGGGTTGTAGAAGTCAGATTTTTGGTCACCATCGTGAAATACATGAAGTAACTCACTTAGTAAAGAGAGCAGATCCATTAGCTCCCGGTTTGGAGGTTCAAGTCAAAGATCAGGCGGCCCCACTGGTTTGGCCGGCATGAGGGTGGCAGACGGCAATGGCAGAGCGAGTACAGAGGAAGGAGTTGACAGTGAGCCAGGAAGGAGAGAGGCTGGGCCCATCTCACACTTTCAGAGCCAACCCTCTTGCAGGAACAGTTCCCTGAGGGCACACCCAGCGACCTAAGGACCTTCAGCTAGGCCCATCTCCTAGATACCATCACTGGGTTAAGTTTCCACCCTCTTAGTATCATTAACTTTGGGGACCAAGCCTTTTGGCCTTTGGGGGGACCCAAGCTACATTCAGACTGTAGCGGGGAGCTCCCTTTCTTGCCTCTTCCCCAGCTTTAGGTGGAGGCCACCAGCCACCCCTTGCCTGGGTTTGCAGCCTCACTCCCATCTCTGCCTCTGTCTCTATATGAGGCTCTCTTTCTGTCTTCATACAGCTTTTTCCTCTTCCTATAAGGACTCTGTTGAATTAAATCAACTTCATCTTGTGTGATTCTATCTGCAAAGACCCTGTTTCCAACTAAGGTCACATTGGTAGGCACCAGAAGTTAGGACTTTATCATATCTTAGGTGGCGGGGTGGGAACAGAATTCAATTCCTAACACCAGTCCTATCTGGGTCCACACAATCTCCCAGGTCCAGCCCTCTCAGGCACCGAGCTCCTGCCACACCAGCCTTTGTCCCACCTGCTAATGTACCTGGCTCCACCCATCCCTGAACAGGCGCTGGTTCTGCCAGGAAGGCGTCCTGATCCCTGCACAGCTGGCTCCCCCTTAGCATTCAGATGAAATTGTCACTGCAGGTTGAATCTTTCTGAACCAAAATGTTTGGGAATAGAAGTGTTTCAGAGTTTGGATGTTTTGATTTTGGAGTATCTGCAGAGATTGTATTGGGTGAGCACAGCTAATCCAAAAATCCAGATACGAAAGCATTCTTTTAGATATTTTGAATTAGAGATGCTAAACCTGTCCCTCTAAGTGCTTCTCTCTGATCCTTCCATATATTTTTTTAAAATTTTATGGATTGATTGATTTTGACTTATTTGAAAGGCATACAGAGAAATATCTTCCATCTGCTAGTTCACTCCCCAAATACCTACAACAGCCAGGGCTGGGCTAAGTGGAAGCCAGGAGCCAGGAACTCCATCTGCGGCTCCCATGTGGGTGGCAGGGGCCCAAGCACTCAAGCCATCACCTGCTGCTTCCCAAGGTGGGGACCAGGGCTCAAACCTGGGCACTTTAATTTGGGATGTGGGCATCTTAAATGCTGCCTCGAATGCCTGCCTCGACACTTCAATTTAAAGTGTTTCAGAAGAAGCAGGCATTTAACCCAGCAGGTAAGATGCTCACGTCCTACATTAGTACACCTGGGTTTGACCCTGACTCAGGTCCAAGTTCACCTTCCTGACGCAGATGTAGGGAGGCGACCATGATGGATCACATGTTTTGGTTCCTGCCACACACGTGGGAGACCTCCACGGAGTTCTAGTTCCCTGGCCAAGCCCTGGCTGTTGTGGGCATTTGGGGGTGTGGCAGTGTGTAGCCGCTCTGTCTTTATGTGTGTCTCTGTCTCTCTGCCTCTCAAATATAAAAAAATAAAATGGTACATCAGAGAATCACATCACTCACATTCCGGCACTGCCTGTGCACCTGTTCACCATGCTCCCCCACTAAGCTGCTCGCCCATGAGGGCAGCAAACTTGTCTATCTCACTTACTCCTGTATCCAGGCACCTAACAATATCTTGCACCAGCCTCTCGATAAGCGTATGTTGGATGAAGGAATGAGTTGGGGGTCTTGTGTTGTGGCACAGCAGGTTTAACTGTCCCTTGTGATGCTGGCATCCCATGTGAGGGCACTGCGCCCAATCCAGTTCCCGCCTAATTCACCTGGGAAAGCAGCGGATGATGGCTCAAGCACTTTGGTCCCTGGCTCTCCCAAGAGAGACAGGATGGAGTTCTGGCTCCTGGCTTCCATCTGATCCAGTCCTGGCCTTTGGGGCCATTTGGGGAGTGAACCAGAAGATGGAAGATCACTGTGTGTGTGTGTGTGTGTGTGTGTCGGGGGGCGAGAGGGGACTCTGCCTTTCAAATAAATAAAAAATAAAATCCTTGAGGCCGGTTCTGTGGCATAGCAGGTAAAGCTGCTGCCTGCAGTGCTGGCATCCCATATGGGTGCCAGTTCAAGTCCCAGCTGCTCCACTTCTGACCCAGCTCTCTGCTATGCCCTGGGAAAGCAGTAGAAGATGGCCCGACCCAAGTCCTTGGGCTCCTGCATCTGTGTGGGAAACCCAGAAGAGCTCCTGGCTCCTGGCCTTGGATCAGCGCAGCTCCAGCCATTGTAGCCATCTGGGGAGTGAACCAGCAGATGGAAGACCTCTATCTCTTTCTCTCTCTCTCTCTCTCTGCCTCTCTGTAGCTCTACCTTTCAAATAAATAAATAAATCTTTTTTAAAAATCCTTAAAAAAACACAAAGGAATGAATCAGTTCTTCATTCAACAGGTGAAGAGACTTGAATCCAACACAGCTACACAATCATATGGATATTCCCCCCAAACTACCCTAAACAGAGGACATGGGCATCTCTCCAAACTAGTGACCAGAAAGCTTTCTCTTCAAAGGACCAGATAGGGCCAGGCACTGTGGCACAGTGGGTTAGGCTGCTTCCTGCAGTGCTGGCATCCCATATGGGTGCACCAAGTCCCAGCTGCTCCACTTCTGATCCAGCTCTCTGCCATGGCCTGGGAAAGCACTGGAAGATGGCCCAAGCTCCAGGCTCCTAGCTTCTGCCTGGCCCAGCCCTGACTGTTATGGCCATTTGGGGAGTGAACCAGCAAATGGAAGACCTCTCTCTCTCTCTCTCTGTGACTCTGCATTTCAAATTAATAAATAAATGTTGTTGTTTTTGAAAAGGGGGGGGGGGCAGCACTGTGGCGTAGCAGGTAAAGCTGCTGCCTGTGGTCCCAGCATCCCATATGGGTGCCAGTTCAGTCCCAGCTGCTCCACTTCCAATCCAGCTCTCTGCTATGGCCTGGGAAAGCAGTGGAGGATGGCCCAAGTGCTTGGGCCCCTGCACCTGCAGGGGAAACCCAGAGGAAGCTCCTGGTTCCTGGCTTTGGACCGGCACAGCTCTGGCCGTTGTGGCCATCTGGGGAGTGAACCAGCAGATGGAAGACCTCTCTTCCTCTTTCTCTGTGTTTGCCTCTCTGTAACTTTGCCTTTCAAATAAATAAGTAAATCTTAAAAAAAAAAAAAAAAAAAGACCAGACAGCAAATATTTTAGGCTTTGCAGGCCATACAATCCATGTCACAGCCACTTTCCCTTGTCACTGTAGCAGCAATAGAAGTCACAGATGATAAACAAATGAGCACGGCTCTATTCCAATAAAACCTACTCACAGACAGTGAACTTTGAATTTCACATAATTTTCATGTCACAGATATTCTTTTTTTTTTTTTTCGACATTTAAAAATAGAAAAATATTCATAGCTTGCAGGCCATACCAAAGCAGGCTGCAAGCCAGATGTGGCCTGAAGTCTGCCCCTTGCAAACTCCTGCTCTAATATATATGCAAATCAGCAACAGGAGAGACCACTCCCAGCAAGCCCAGTCGTGCCACGCCCCTAGCACTGTGGCAGAACGCACGTGCCCCACCTGACAAGGCACGCAGTGCATTATCCCCGACTAACAAGGCAGGGAGTCGGAAGCTCAGAGACAGTAAGCTGCTTACTCAAGGTGACACAGGAATCAGTCCTGGCCTGAGGACTGGAAGTCAGCAGTCTGGCCTGGGTAGCTTATAAGTGACTCTGAGGCCGGCGCCGTGGTTTAACAGGCTAATCCTCCGCCTTGCGGCGCCGGCACACCGGGTTCTAGTCCCGGTTGGGGCGCCGGATTCTATCCCGGTTGCCCCTCTTCCAGGCCAGCTCTCTGCTATGGCCCGGGAAGGCAGTGGAGGATGGCCCAAGTGCTTGGGCCCTGCACCCACATGGGAGACCAGGAGAAGCACCTGGCTCCTGGCTTCGGATCAGCGAGATGCGCTGGCCGCAGCGGCCATTGGAGGGTGAACCAACGGCAAAAGGAAGACCTTTCTCTCTGTCTCTCTCTCTCTCACTATCCACTCTGCCTGTAAAAAAAAAAAAAAAAAGTGACTCTGAATGATATTAACAAGAGCTAACTAATATGCCAGAAGCCAAGCTCCCATTCTCCACGGCAAGAATTCTTCTCACCCCCATGTGACAGGTGAGAACATACAAGTGGCACAGCCCAGAGTGAAATCATCTGACACTAAAGCCCACGTTCCTGCCCGTGGCTTCCTCTTGCCCCAGGCTTTGCGGACAGCACCAGCCCCGGCCCCGACAGCCCCACTTACTGGCCACCTGCAGCCACACTTGAAACCACTGAGTCTCGTTCAGGGTCTCCTGGCAGGTGTAGTTCCCCTCATCCTGCAGGCTCAGCATCCCGATGTGCAGGGCGCTGGTGTTCAGTAGAGAGAAGCGAGGTTCACGCGGTGGGAGACTGGCATTGGAAGAGATGAGGAAGACGGGCTCCGAGTTGATCCGGTACCAGGTCACTGGGCCCCTGGGCCTCGAGACGTTGCCGCAGGGCAGAGTGATGTCCTCGTGAAGTTCTCCAACGACCACGGCCCCAGATCCTGGGCAAGGAGAGGGCAGCCTGTTACTACCTCACTGGCCCTCCCAACAGCCTTCCTTTTGGGACAGTCCCTCTGCATTAAGATTTTTTTTTAAGATTCACATTTATTTATTTGAGAGGCAGAGTTACAGACAGAGAGAGGTACAGCCAGAGAGAGAGGTCTTCTATCCACAGGTTCACTTCCCAAATGGCCGCAACAGCCAGAGCTGGGCTGATCTGAAGCCAGGAGCCAGAAGTTTCTTCTGGGTCTCCCATGTGGTTGCAGGGGCCCACTGCTTTCCCAGGCACACTAGCAGAGAACTGGATAGGAAATGGAGCAGCCAGGACTCAAACCAGCACCCAAATGGGATGCTGGCGCCATAGGGGGTGGTTTAGCGTACTATGCCACTGGGCCAGCTCCAAGATATTAAAAAAAAAAATCAAGCACGTGGTTTCAAGATGTGATTACACAGAGCCTCTGCTAGGTCAGAATTCCTAGCCCGTCCCTGATGCCAATGAACTTGTGGTGGATTGCAAACCACCCCACTCCGCCCTTGGCCACCGTCCAGGCCCCTTGCCTCGGCAGTGCAATCCCATGCCTACTCAGTGATGTGACTGGCTTGGCCAATGGGGTGCTGGCAAATGTGCTGCAGGCAGAGACTTCAAAAGTGCTGTGTATGAACACCAGTATGATGCAAACCGGCACTACAACGGGGGGTGGTGTCTGGTGCAACAGTTACGACAATACTTGGGATGCCAGCATCCCATATCAAGAGTGCCTGGGCACTGTGGCATAGTGGGTAAAGCCGCCACCTGCAGTGCCAGCATCCCATGTGGGCACTGGTTTGAGTCCCAGCTGCTCCATGTCTGATCCAGCTCTCTGCTACAGCCTGGGAAAGCAGTAGAAGATGGCCCAGGTGTATGGGCCCCTGTACCCATGTGGTTTCAGATCAGCACAGCTCCAGCCGTTGTGGCCATTTGGGGAGCGAACCAGCGGATGGAAGACCTCTCTCTCTCTCTCAAAGACCTCTCTCTCTTTCTGCCTCTGCTTGTCTGTAACTCTGCCTTTCAAATAAATAAATACATCTTTAAAAAAAAGAGTGCCTGGGTTGCAGTCCCAGCTTCACTCTCAATTCCTGCTAACAAAGACCTCAGGAGGCAGCAGGTGATGGCTCAAGTACTGGGTTCCCCCCCCCCATGTGGGAGACCCAGATGGAATTCCAGACTCCTGGCTCTTGCCTGGCCCAGCCCTGGCCATTGCCAGCACTTAGCAATAACAGATAACACCCACAGCACCCAGTGGGCTCCGTGTGCCTAGAAACTCAGAAGGGCTGGAAGTACAAGGCCCTTAGCTTTGTTCCTGCCAATCTGCCTGTGTCCCCCTCTCCCTCTCAGGTCCAAACACCCCCACAGTGAAAGCTCTCTTGGGACCTCCACACAAGAACAGGCTGGGGGGGCCAGTACAGTGGCACAGTAGGTTAAGCAGCCGGCGACAACACCTGCAACCCATATGAACACCGATTCCAGTCCCAGCTGCTCCACTTCCAATCTAGTTCCCTGCTAATGTGCCTGGGAAGGCAGAGGATGATGATCCAAATTCTTGGAGCCCTGCCACCCACATGGGAGACCTGGATGGCATTCTTGGCTCCTTAGCTCAGCCCTGGCAGTTGCAGCCATCTGGGAGAGTGAACCAACAGAAGCTCGCTCGTTCGCGCGCTCTCTCTCTCTCCCCCTTTTAAATAAATAAATAAATCCTTAGGAAAGAAAAGGACTGACACTAGTGACTGCAGCCATTTGGGGGCAGGCCCTGTCATAGGCAGCAGGGATCCAAGGGTGGATAAAACACAAACTGCCAGGGGTTCGCAGTCTAGTGGGGAAGACAGACAGGGAACCAGCAATTACAGTGCAGCTGATCAACACCAGGCAAGGTCTCAGAGAAGGGACTCCTGAGTCCCACTGGGGTGACTGGCAGGACTTCCTCCAGGCCACCAACGTGAGATCAGCTGGACAAGCAGCAGGCAGTCAGGTGAGGGTGAGGACGGGCTTTCTCCCAAAACCCCAGAGCAGCCGCAGGCGTTCAGAGCAGCCGAGATGCTGCCTGGCAGTACCTGTGCTGCAGTCTCTCTGCTTTCAGTTCCAGGTTGCTGCGAAGGCAAGCCCTGCTAGTTCAAGGACATGGGTCTCTGCCACCCATGTAGGAGACCCAGACAGAGGTCCAGGCTCCTGGCCCAGCTGTTGTAGGCGTTTGGGGAGTATACACGTAGATGGAAGACCTCAGTCTATCTTTCTTCCTAATAAATTTAAAAAGTAATTGTTTTGTTTTTGTGTGTGGTTTTTTTTTTTTTTTACAGGCAGAGTGGATAGTGAGAGAGAGAGACAGAGAGAAAGGTCTTCCTTTTGCCGTTGGTTCACCCTCCAATGGCCGCTGCGGCCAGCGCATTGTGCTGATCCGAAGCCAGGAGCCAGGTGCTTCTCCTGGTCTCCCATGCGGGTGCGGGGCCCAAGCACCTGGACCATCCTCCACTGCCCTCCCGGGCCATAGCAGAGAGCTGGCCCGGAAGAGGGGCAACCGGGATAGAATCCGGTGCCCCAACCGGGACTAGAACCCGGTGTGCCGGCGCCGCAAGGCGGAGGATTAGCCTGTTAAGCCACGGCGCCGGCCAAAAAGTAATTGTTTTTAAGTGGCCAGAGTAGCAGCAGTAGCCCTGTTAGAAACACAAATGACCAGGGTTCATCCCAGAACATCTACCTCAAAAACCAGACATGGAGCTGGAGCTGTGGCGTAGCAGGTTAAGCCTCTGCCTGCAGCTGCCACATCTGATATGGGAGCCAGTTTGCATCACAATTGCTCCACTTCCAATCCAGACCCCTGCTGATAACCTGGAAAAGCCGGGAAAGATAGGAGGTCTGGAAGAGGCTCCTGACTCCTGGCTACCAATCAGCTCCGAATCAGCTCAGCTCCGGCCATTGCAGCCATTTGGGGAGTGAACCAGCGGTTGGAAGACCTCTCTCTCTTTCTCTCTCTCTGCCTCTGCCTCTCTGTAGCTCTGCCTCAAATAAATAAATCTTTAAATTAAAACAAAAGAAACCAGGTAAAGAGGAGTAGCACTCCTCTAACAGGAGCTCCAGGTGATTTTTTTAAAAAGTATTTATTTATTTATTTATTTATTTGAAAGATAGAGTAACAGAGAGGAGATCTTCCATCCACTGGTTTACTCCCCAGCTGGCCTAAGAGCCTAGAACTCCACCTGGGTCTCCCACATGGGTGGCAGGGGCCCAATCCCTTGGGCCATCTCCTGCTGCCCTCCCAGGTACATTAGCAGGAGCTGGAGAGAAGGCTGCACTAGAACCAGCATGGAGCTTCACCCACTGTGCCACATAGGCCCCCACCCCATGTGATCCTAATGCACACTGAAGACTGACAGGTGCTAAGTGCACCTGATGGGGCATGGACCGTCACTAGGTAACCAGAAGCAAATGCAGCCCATTTTGCTGAGAAGTTTCTCAAGTGTTCTGCCTCTCTGCACCATCAATACCCATATGCACAAAGGCCACACAGGGACAAGGACAGAAGCAGAATCTGCAGGGGGAGAGGGGGATGAAAATAGAATTAATTAGGTAGCGTTCATTGCATAACCTCGTTAATACGCTAACAACCACTGAACTGCACACTTTAAAAGGGTGGGTTTTAGAAGGCTGTCCAAGAGATCCTACTCTCCCAACCTAACAGAGGAGGGGGCGGTATAAAGGCCCCGGGAGCTGCGCAGAGCTGCAGTTACACCCAACCACTTGGCTTTCTTCCTAGCGACTTCTCCCAAGAAAGACCTGGGGTTGGCCATCTGCGATGTCAAGTGGAAGCAAGCATGTCTTCCAGGGGAGGGAAAAAAAGATATTTTTCCGCCCAAGACAACTCCTAACTTGAAAAACAAACAGCAAAAATAGGTGGTGCTCAGGAGGCCCAGGGGACTGTACACAAAGGTAAGTGGACCTGGGCGTGGTGATGGACATCACCTGCCCGTGTAGTGCCTGTCGGTCAACCAGAAAGCCGCTTCATTCCAGACCGATGACTTCAGCCTGGGGTTCTGACGGCCCTGGCCCTGGCCCTGCGTGTAGCACCACATCGGGGAGGTCGTGGGCCCAGGAGGGACCAGGAGGGACGCTGTGGAGTTCCCTCCCAGCTGGACAGTAAACCTCTGCATTTCTCCAGGTAAACTCTGGATCTGGATTCTGGGGACTTGGGCTCTTTTTAAAACCGATTGCTAAAAACAAGCTAAAAACATGTTAGAGCCCAACACTCAGGAACTTCTGGCACGTGCTGCTAGCAAGCTCAGGTGCACTTTATAAGCCACCTCCCGAGGGCCAGCTTACTGGGCTGGACCTGGAACACAGTCAGGAGCCCTCTGCACGCCAGAGTCCAGGGCCAGCTGGCTCAGCGTCCTGTCCCAGCGCTCCTCTCCTCCCTGCCTGGCACACCCGCCCCACAGGGCACAGGCATCAGCTGGTGAAGCACCAGGAATAATATTTTTCCCCTTGTTTTTGCATTTTACCCATCTTTGAAAGCAACCCGGCCTTTTGTAACAGAGCCATAGGGATATCGATGAAGACTGTAAGGCCTTCTTTTGTCAAGGGTGAGGAAAAGTATTGTTTCTAAGTCTGGAATTATTTCAAAATAAACTTTATTATTATTATTATTATCTAGAGAGTGAAGGAAGACTACGGGGCTTTGGAAGCGCTATTGGCGTGGGTGGGCTTGGGGGTGAGGGGTGGGCTGTAAGGAAATCCGCGGGTGGCAGGTGCAAGGTGAGGTCCAACTGGGGCAGAGGGAGGAGAAGAAATTAAGGTGCTAGTCCCGGGCTGGAGCATCCGCGCGGCAGGTAAGACCGGAGCGGAAATTTACATCCGCCGCTTCAAACGCAAAACAAAACCAACCATCACTCTAGCTCCTACCCGCGCCTCTCCGTTTCCCAATCCTCTGCGCACCCCGGCGGGCTGCAGGGTGCCTCGCCCTCCGCTGCGAGCGCGAACCCCCAGACCCTCCCGGAGCGGCTTCGCGGACGGAGGGAACCGGGTTCCTCGCTGTCGCCTCCCCGCCACACTCAACTTTTCCCCCGCAGATCGCCGCCCCTTACCTGCGGCCACCCAGCGGGCCAGGAGCGCCCCGAGACAGAGCAGGACGCGGGGCTCGGGCGCCCGGCCGCCAGCGGCCATCTCGCTCCAGATCCCGGCTCAGGAGGCGCAGGCTCCGGCCGGGCTGGGTGTGCGCCCCGGGGCCCCGGCCCCTGGGGTTCCGACGGCTCCTCCCAGGTTCTCGCGGCGGCGGTGCGGTCCCCGGCGAGGGGGCCTGGGGCGACGGGAAGGAACCCGAAGTCCGGCCCGGCGGGGAGGGCGCACCCCGCCCCCTGAGCCCGCCGGCGGAAAACAACAGGAGCGGAGCGCGCAGCCGGCCGCCTCCCCTGCAGGCGGGAGCCCGACTTCCTCCACCTTGGCCGGGGAGCGCTTTATGCAAAGAGCAAACCGGCTGGGGGAGGGACGCGGAGGCCCGGCCCTCCCTCCCCGAGGCCACTCCGCCCCGGACGGCAGCCTGGGGTCGAGGGACCGCCGGGCCGGACGGAGCCCTGCAGCGGCGCTCGGGCTGCGGGGCTGCGGCAGGCAGGGCCCCGGGGCCGCGGGGACGGTCGAGGGTGCCCCCGCGCGCAGGACGGGCGCCAGCGCCGCCATCGCTGCCCTCCGCGCTTTGCGAGAAGGAGCGGGAGAAAGACGATCCCGGGAGCGGCCGCGGGATTCAGGTCGCCTAAAGAGGCAAAGGCTGGCGGAGCCGGGGCCACGCGCGACAGCCGCGCTTGTTTTCGGGTTTGGTTCCCGGCTCCCGGGCCGGGTCCCAGCCGCCTCTGCCGGGGAAGCCGGAGCTGTGCTGTCCTCGGGAAAAGCCCAACTTGACGCAGCCCCGGGAGAAACTTCCTGACAAAGCAAACAAACAAACAAAAAAAAACTCGCTGTTAGGACAGAAAAATATTAACCGCAGGCCCCAAGAGGAGGAGCGGCAGATGTCTACGTTATTTAACTTTTCTGCGTGTTTGAAATGTTCACCCAGGAAGTTGGGAGAAGACATACATTGCTGTTACATCATTCATTCCGTGCCCCAGAGGCCTCTTCCTGAAATGGTCGTTCCATGAAAGAATCCTCTTGAAGCCAATTTTTAAAGCGTGTTTCTCCTTCTTTAACTCTTTTCTCAATTACTTTTCAAAAAAGGATTTATTTTATTTATTTGAAAGACAAAGTTACAGAGAGAGGTAGAGACAGAGAGAGAGATCGAGAGAGAGAGACGTCTTCTATCTGCTGGTTCACTCCCCAATTGGCCTCAATGGCCAGAGCTGCGCCGATCCAAAGCCAGAAACCAGGAGCTTCTTCTGGGTCTGCCACAGGGATGCAGGGGCCCAAGGGCTTGGGCCATCTTCTACTTCTTTCCTAGGCCATAGCAGAGAGCTGGATCAGAAGTGGAGCAGCCGGGACTTGAACCAGCGTCCATGTGTGATGCCAGTGCTTCAGGCCAGGGCTTTAACCTGCTGCACCTCAATGACTTTTAAAAATTATTGGACAGAGAGAGAGATTCAAAGAGAGTGAGCTCCCATCCTTTGGTTTGCTCCTCAAATGCTTGCAATGGCCTGGGCTGGGCCACAAAATTCACTCCAGGTCTCCTACATGGATGACAGGGACCCAAATGACTTGAGCCCTCAGTGCTACCCACCAGGGTCTGCCTTAGCAGGACGCTGCAGTCAGGAGCGGGAGCTGGGGACTGAACCCAGGCCCTGTGACTCTGGACACAGGTGCCCTAACCCCCTGACTCGCGACGGGGCTTCTTCCCTCTCTGGGGTCCTGGCTTCGCGTCTTTCACTGTGTGATAAGAGGTGAGCTGTACCCTGAGCAGACCTGGCTCCAGGTGGCCAAGTGGCCACCCAGTGTGCTCCAGTCTTTGTTCCATATGCCATCGTGGTTCCTCAGCTTTTCTCACAAACATCTCCCATCCTCACTGGCAGTAAACGGACTTTTTTTTTTAAAAAGATTTATTTATTTATTTGAAAGTCAGAGTTACACAGAGAGAGGAGAAGCAGAGAGAGAGAGGTCTTCCATCCGATGGTTCACTCCCCAATTGGCCACAACGGCTGGAGCTGCACCGATCCGAAGCTAGGAACCAGGAGTCTCTTCTGGGTCTCTCATGCGGGTGCAGGGGCCCGAGGACTTGGGCCATCTTCCACTGCTTTCCCAGGCCACAGCAGAGAGCTGGATAGGAAGTGAAGCAGCCGGGACTCGAACTGGCACCCATATGGGATGCCAGCCCTGCAGGCCAGGGTGTTAATCTGCTGTGCCACAGCGCCGGCCAGAATAGTAAATGGACTATCAACAGCGTCAGTAACTGGTGAGCATCCAGTGGAAGGCCTGGAGTTTTCAGTGCCCAGCCCGGGGAGCTGCAGAGGCAGGCCCCTGACTCAGTGCGGAGTTCTAACCTCGCTGGGCCCTCCCTGCAACCCTTGGACCCCAGGCACCCTTCACTCCCATTTCATGAGTGAGATGCCTGCCCCTGTGGGAAGGCATGCTCCAAGTCATGCAGTGAGCCAGGACTTAACACTGAGTCCTGCCCAACAAAGCTCCAGGTCTTTGTGACATACACAAAGACTGCCAGGGGCAAGGGGACGGTGATGGAGCAAGGACAAAAAGCCTTAGATCCATGTTGACCTCCCACGCCATAGAGCAAGCAGGCCTCCCATTTCTCTGTCCTGCTAATACAGCCCCACCCTGCCTGACCAGCCCCGCCCTGCCTGGACTGTCTGAAGAGTCCAGCTATTGGCCGGAGCTCTCCCCACTCCTCCCAAGCTGTCTCCCCCACTCAGCAGCTCAGCCCGAGTCCAGGCTCAGCCTCAGCCCAAGCCCCTCCCAGATCACACTGTGACCTCGCGGGACCTTTAGAACGAGCCCCAGCTCTCCCTCTATTTCAGCAGCCCAGCTTCAGCTCAGGCTCCAAGCCCCTTCCCGCCACTTTGTACTATACAAACCACCAGTCTGCAAGGGGAGGGGCTCTCTGCCATGTGTCCACCTGGGAGTGAGCCCCTCCCAGGTTTTATTCTGAATACACCTGGTCTGGCTGTGGCTTCCTATTCCGTCTCTTCTTTCCTGATAGACAGGAGTCTGGATGCTTTGGGTGTCACCAGGCAAGCAGACACAAGCATTCCCCAGAGCTGAGCTGGCCCAGAAAACGCCCGCCCTCTTTGGTGTGGGGCCAGCCCTGACATCCACTTGCACCTCACGCAGCTCCACCCCCAGCTCCTGAGCCTCGGTCGCCCCAGCTGCACAACAGCTGATCACCACCGCATGGGAGGTAAAGCAAGTTGCCTTGCAGGAAGGAACTGAAGAAGAAAGGTCTTCTCAGATCTCATTTGAGACGCCACTCGCTCCAGGCTCCTAAACCCCACAGCCATGCGCAGGCTGCCGGGCCCAGCTACCTCTCTGTCCAGGCTGCTACAGGGGGCTGTTGCTGTACTTTATGACATGATCTCTGAACCTTTCTCTTTGTAAAACTTATTTTTATTTATTTGAAAGGCACAGTGAGACAGACACGGGTCTGTCATCTGCTAGTTCACTCCCCAAATGCCGTAACAGCCAGGGCTAGGCCAGGCTGAAGCCAGGAACTCAATCCTGGTCTCCTACCTAGGTGGCAGGGGCCCAAGTACGTGAGCCCCTAGGGTGTACATTATTAGTAGGAAGCTGGAATCAGAAGCAGAGCCAGGACTGTGTTACGGGATGTGGGCATCTTAACCGCTATGCCAAACACCCACACACACACCCTTGTTTTGTTTTTACCGCCCAGGAATTGAACACTGCCTCTGGGCTAAGCACTTTACATACATCAGTTCATCCTGCCCCCTTCCGAGAAGGGAAGGTGAGCATTCTTATTTTAAAGAATGCTCCCACTGGCTTAGTTACACAAGGCAAGTAAATGGGAGTGGGCGAGGTTCCAATTCAAACCCAGGTCACTCACTGACTTGTCCTGGGGGAGGAACAGACTGGGGCCAGGGCCTGCCTGCGTGAAGCCTTGGTCTTGGAAGGCTCAAGCAAACCACCTTCAGCACGGTGATCTCTGCCTGGTGCCTCCTCTCATCAGTACCCCCTCCCTGGGGGTACACCTGGAAGGTTTCTTAGCAACAACCTGCTTCTCTGTTCCTCCTAGAGGTACTCTCTGGGGGCTGCAGAAAGGGAGGGCCGACCAGGAGTAGCTTGGATAGGCATCATCTCCTTGGGTCAGAGATACTGAACCAAGGCCGACCTGTGCTCCCAGGGATGGGCCTGGGACCCGCAGACTGGCACCTCAAGGAGCTAGGACACAACTAACCTGGTTTACTCTTCTTTTTTTTTTTTTTTTAAGTCTTTTTAAAAATTTTTATTATTTAATTATTTGTATTTGAAAGACAAGCAAAAGAGACACAGAGAGATGTCTCCCATCTGCTGATTCACTCCCCAGATGCCCTCAACAGCCAAGGCTGGGCCAGGGTAAAGCCAGGAGCTAGGTCTCCCACGTGATCAGCAGGGACCCAAGTACTTGAGCCATCACCTGCTGCCTCCCAGGGTGCACATTAGCATGCAACTGGAATTGGAAGCAGCTCTGGGACTCAAACCCAAGCACTCCAATTTGGGATATGGATGTCCCAAGCAGCATCTTATTTTTTTAAAGGAACTATTTATTTACTTGAAAGGCAGTTACAGAAAGAGATACAGAGAAAGAGATCTTCCTGCTGGTTCACGCCCTAAATGGCTGCAACAACCAAGAGCCTGGAAGGCCATCCCAGTCTCCCTCTGGGCAGCAGGAGCCCAAGTACTTGGGCCATCTTCCGCTGCTTTAAGTTAGTGTATCAGCAGGCAGATGGTTCAGAAGTGGAGCAGCAGGGGCTTGAGCCCACATGTATATGGGATGCTAGCATTGCAGGCACCAGCTTAACAGCCTGGTGGAAAACACTTCACAGGAAAAGACATCATCCAAGATGAGACTTGCTGGGAGCTCAGTGGCTCGGGCTGAAATCACCCTTGGAGGGATGGGTGTTTCACATATTGGTTAAGTCCCCATTTAGGACACCCACAGCCATGTTAGAGCGCTTGCTTCAATTTCCTGCTACTCTTCCAATCCACCTTTCTCTTTATGCACACCCTGGGGGGCAACAGGTGGCGGCTCAAGTACTTGGGCCCCTGCCAGCCACATGGGAGACCCAGAAGGAGTTCCAGGATCCTGGCTTTGGCCTAGCCCAACCCTGGTTGTTGTGGGCATTTGGGGAGTGGTCCAGCAGATGGAAACTTTCTCTCTGCCTCTCAAATACAGTGAAAGTAAATCCATTAACTAATTTTTTAAAAGATTTATTTATTTATTTGAAAGTCAGAGTTACACAGAGGGAAAAGGAGAGACAGAGAGAGAGGTCTTCCATCCACTGGTTCGCTCCCCAGATGTTCTCAATGGCCGGAGCTGCGTCGATCTGAAGCCAGGAGCCAGGAGCCTCTTCTGGGTCTCCCACGTGGGTGCAGGCACCCAAGGACTTAGGCCATCTTCTTCTGCTTTCCCAGGCCATAGCAGAGAGCTGGATCAGAAGTGGAGCAGCCAGGTCTTGAACCAGCGCCCATATGGGATGCCGGCGCTTTAGGCCAGGGCGTTAACCCTCTGTGCCACAGTGCCAGCCCCCCATTAACTAATTTTTAAGAAAACTTTCCTGGATCCTTTTCCTGTTGTTTGACCTCACTCACCTATTGAATGCAGTTGTTGGCCAAGATGAACGTTATTTTCCCAACTCCCAATGGGGACCTGTGGATCACAACCACAAGTGTATTTAATTTGCAAAGAAACCAGGAACTTAGTCAAATCAGGGCTCTCCTGCAAAGGCTCAGATGATGCATTCCTGTGTAGCTGACATTCCTGTTTCTTAGAAAAAAAAAAATCACATGTTCTTTCTAATTATCAATATAATATGCTCATTCTCAAAAAAATGAAAATACAGAGAAATAAAATCCAAAATTTAACCACAACCCATCTAGAAATAATTACCATTCACTAGAAACTTCCAGCCATTTTTCCTGAGTTCTGTAAATGTGTAGTTTGTTTTTTATAAACTTGTGATTATATTTCATGCGAAGTTTTGGGGCCAGCATAGTGGGTTAAGCCATCGCCTCCGGCACCAGCAGTTCATATAGGTGCTGGTTTGAGCGCTGGCTGTTCCATTTCCAGTCGAGCTCCCTACTAGTGTGCCAGGGAAAGCAACAGAAGTTGGCCCAACTGCTTGGGCTTCTGCACCCACATGGGAGACTAGGATGAAGCTTTTGACTTCAGCTTGGCCCAACCTGGGGCACTGCAGCCATTTGGAGAGTAAGCCAGTGGATGAAGACTTCTCTCTCTGCCTCTTCCTTTTTCTAATTCTGCCTTTCAAATAAATAATTTTTTAAAAAAAGTTTTTGACTCCTGGTTTTTCCTGAACTTTAGACTGTAAGTATACATAAAGTTGTGATTTTTTTTTTGACAACTAACTAGTCTTCTTAACTGAAAAATAAATTCTAGTGGCATAAAGAAAAATCCAAGTGAGAGGGCCAGCATTGTGGCACAGTAGCTTACACCGCTGCCTGCAACGCTGGCATCCCATATGAGTGCCAGTTCAAGTCCCAGCTGATCCAGGTCCCTTCTAATGAGCGTGGGAAAGCAGCAGAGGATGGTCAAAGTCTTGGGCATCTGCCACCCATGTGGGAGACCAAGATGGAGTTCCACATTCCTGACTTAGCCTGGCCCAGCCCTGGCCATTTGCAGCCACATGGGGAGTGAACCAGAGGATGGAAGATCATTCTGCAACTCTGCCTTTCAAATAAATAAATAAATCTTTTTTTAAAAAAAAATCCATATAGGCCGGCGCCGCAGCTCACTAGGCTAATCCTCTGCCTTGCGGTGCCGGCACACTGGGTTCTAGTCCCGGTCAGGGCACCGATCCTGTCCCGGTCGCCCCTCTTCCAGGCCAGCTCTCTGCTGTGGCCAGGGAGTGCAGTGGAGGATGGCCCAAGTCCTTGGGCCCTGCACCCCATGGGAGACCAGTAGAAGCACCTGGTTCCTGCCATCGGATCAGCGCGGTGTGCTGGCCGCAGCGTGCCTACCACGGCGGCCTACCGCGGCGGCCATTGGAGGGTGAACCAACGGCAAAAGGAAGACCTTTCTCTCTGTCTCTCTCTCTCACTGTCCACTCTGCCTGAAAAAAAAAATAAATAAATAAAATAAAATAAATCTTTTTAAAAAAAAAAAATCCATATAGGCCGGCGCCGCAGCTCACTAGGCTAATCCTCCAACTTGCGGCGCCGGCACACTGGGTTCTAGTCCCAGTTGGGGCACCGATCCTGTCCCGGTTGCCCCTCTTCCAGGCCAGCTCTCTGCTGTGGCCAGGGAGTGCAGTGGAGGATGGCCCAAGTGCTTGGGCCCTGCACCCCATGGGAGACCAGGAGAAGCACCTGGCTCCTGCCATCGGATCAGTGTGGTGCGCCGGCCGCAGCGCGCCCACCGCGGTGGCCATTGGAGGGTGAACCAACGGCAAAAGGAAGACCTTTCTCTCTGTCTCTCTCTCATTGTCCACTCTGCCTGTCAAAAAAAAAAAAAAAAATCCATATGAACCCTAAGAATTGTGCTAAATGAAATAAGCTAGTTACTGACAGACGAATGCTGTGTAATTCCATTTATGAGATATAGTCAGCCCTTGTATTCACAGGTTCCACATCTGCAGACCAGCTGCAGAGAAAAAAATTGTTCTCTTGGGGTTCACCTGTGTAGGGTTGCCCTAGGGCACTTGGAAAGTCCCAAAGCTAAAGGCAATGCAGGCACCCCAGCTCCACCCAGAAATGCAAATGGTCTACCTGGGAAAACCTGTTGGCTCCTGAGAGAAAAACCTCACCTTAACTGGGAACACAGTGCAGTTACAAGTGTGTCTGTTAGATTTCTGTCCGCCTGGCCGTGGTTGTCAGGCCCTAGCAACCTGCTTGTCACGCTGCTCCCTCGTAGCATGCGGCCGCAGCCAGCGAGTCCCCAGCAGCTCTGACTGCCTGCTCCACCCATGCAGCGTGTTCAGTCTCTCTGCTCCACTGACTGTTCTGGAGGATTCTGTTGCAATGGCTGCCTCAAAAGGTCACATGACAACACCTGCAATCCAATCTGGAGTTCCTGGGTTTGATCCTGGCTCCCCTGATTCTTAACTTCCTGTGAGTGTGCATTCTGGGAGGCGGAAGGTGATGGCACAGGTGCTTAGGTTCCAGCCACCCGCGTGAGAGACCCGAGTTGAGTTCCTGGCTCTGGTGTTAGTCTGGCCCAGCCCTGGCTGTGAAAGAGCAGATGGGAGCTCTGTTTGTCTCCGTATCTCTGCCTCTCAAATAAAACAAAAACAAAAATAAAAAATACAATGCAACATCCAGACTTTTCTTATTGTTCCCTAAAGAATACAGTATAGGCCGGCGCCTTGGCTCAATAGGCTAATCTCCACCTTGCGGTGCCGGCACACCGGGTTCTAGTCCTGGTCGGGGCGCCGGATTCTGTCCCGGTTGCCCCCCTTCCAGGCCAGCTCTCTGCTGTGGCCAGGGAGTGCAGTGGAGGATGGCCCAAGTGCGTGGGCCCTGCACCCCATGGGAGACCAGGAGAAGCACCTGGCTCCTGGCTTCGGATCAGCGCAGTGCGCCGGCCACAGCGCGCCGGCCACGGCGGCCATTGGAGGGTGAACCAATGGCAAAGGAAGACCTTTCTCTCTCTCTCTCACTGTCCACTCTGCATGTAAAAAAAAAAAAAAGAAAGAATGCAGTATAAACATTGTTTCCATGGCCTTTACATTGCATTAGGTTTTATAGGTGACCAGAGATGATTTAAAGCATACAGGAGGATATGTGTGTAGGTTATTGTGCAGCTATTTTGCCATTTTATGTGAGGAATTTTGGCATCTGTGGATTCTTCCAGGGGTCCTGCAACTGAGCCCCCCATGGACAGCAAAGGACGTACCTACAGCAATCACAGTCACAAAGACAGCAAGAGGAAGGGCGGCCGCCAAGGGCTGCAGGGAGGAGAAGGGGGGAGGTGGTCTTTAGGAGTTCCAGAGACAGATGAGGTTGCACAACAACGTGAATGTGCTCAGAGGCATGGCGCTGTGTGCTGACAAATGGCTGCAACGGTGAATTCTGTGTTATCTGAATTTTACCATACATGTTTAAAATTTTAAATGCTGAAGAAAAAGGGAGGAACAATGAGGGGGAAAAGAGTGATAAAAACAGAGAACAGAGACACTTCACTGGTGCTGGTGAATAAAAAGTGAATCAAGGGGCCGGCGCTGTGGTGTAGCAGGTAAAGCCGCCCCCTGCAGTACCGGCATCCCATATGGGCGCCGGTTCAAGTCTCAGCTGCTCCACTTCCAATCCAGCTCTCTGCTATGGCCTGGGAAAGCAGTGGAGGATGGCTCAAGTCCTTAGCTCCTGCCCCTCCCCCGCCCCGTGGGAGACCCGGAAGAAGCTCCTGGCTCCTGGCTCCTGGCTTTGGATTGGCCCAGCTCCAGCCATTGCGGATACCTGGAGAGTGAACCAGTGGATGGAAGACTTTCTCTCTCCCTCTCTCTCCCTGCCTCTGCCTCTCCCGCTCTGTAACTCTGCCTTTCAAATAAAATAAGTAAATCTTAAAAAAAAGTGAATCAAACCAAAAAATTCAAGCAATTTTATGCTGAAATTCTACTTGACAATTAAGCCCTCTTGCCCCTCTCACACCTCCAGGCCTCTTCCCCAGGAGTCACCACTCTCATCAACTTGTGGAGATTTTGTTTTTCACTGGGTTACCTGATACACACCTGCTGGGATATTATCAGCCATTAACACTTGGATATTCAGTGTTTATGTGACATAGAGGATCATTTATCATGATACCCAGATGTGTGAAGGTCAAAGTTTTTTCTAACAGCTTTATTGACATACCATTCAGCCGGCGCCATGGCTCACTAGGCTAATCCTCCACCTGCTGCACCGGCACCCCGGGTTCTAGTCCCGGTCGGGACGCTGGATTCTGTTTCGGTTGCTCCTCTTCCTGTCCATCTCTCTGCTGTGGCTCGGGAGTGCAGAGGAGGATGGCCCAGGTCCTTGGGCCCTGCACCTGCATGAGAGACCAGGAGGAAGCATCTGGCTCCTGGCTTCGGATCGGGACAGAGCGCTGGCCGTAGGGATCACCTAGGGGGTGAACCAATGGAAGGAAGACTTTTCTCTCTGTCTCTCTCTGTCTCACTGTCTAACTCTGCCTGTCCAAAAAAAAAAGATATGATTCATATACCATTTAAATGGTACAATTCAATGGTTTTTAGTGTAGCCACAGAGTGGTGAAACTGTCATTGCCATCAATTTTGGATTTTTTTTTAAAACAAGATTTATTTACTTATTTGAAAGGCTGAGTAAGAGACAGAGAAAGAGGAAGTGACAGAGAGATCTTCTATCTGCTAGTTCACTCCCCTTAACAGCCACCCTGGCCAGGGGTGAGCCAAGCAAAAACCGTGAGTTTGGAGCTCCATCAGAGTCCCCCATGTGGGTGGTACTTGGGCTACCTTCCACTGCTTTCCCAGGCACATCCAGCAGGTTGTGGGGCTGAAGCTGAACAGCTGGGACTCAAACTGGCAATCAGATTTGGGATACCAGTGTCGCAAGCGGCAGCTTAACCGGCTATACCACAGTGCTGGCCCCCAGTTATAGATTTTTATCACTGTAAAAACAAGCTCCTTACCTTTAAGCTATCATCTCCAAGTCCCCATTCCATCTCCAGCCCCTAGCACTCACTAATCTGCTTTCTGTCCTCTATGATTAGCCTAATCTCGGCATCAAACAATACATGTTATGCCTGTTTCCATAGTGTAACATTTTTGCTAGTTGTTTCTTTAAAGATTTATGTATTTATTTGAAAGTCAGAGTTACAGAAAAAGTGTGTGTGTGTGTGTGTGTGTAGGGGGGGAGAGAGAGAGAGAGGAAGAATCTTCCACCATCTGGTTCATTCCCCAGATGGCTGCAACAGCTAGGGGTGGGCCAGGCTGGAGCCAGGAGCTTTCTTCCAAGTTTCCCATGTGGATGGCAGGGGCCCAGCTTCTGCTGCTTTTCCCAGGCACATTAGCAAGGAGTTGGACTGAAGTGGAGCAGCCGGGACATGAACAGGTGCTCATATGGGATGCAAGCATTGCAGGCAGCAGCTTAATCTGCTACGCCACAACACCAGCCCCAGCATAATGTTTTAAGGTTCAAGTATCAGAGTTTCACTGCTTTTTATGGCCAAATTATATCCCACTGTAGGGAGATACTGCATTTTAACCATTCATCAGTAGAGGGAGATGCACAGAACCTGGGGCTCCTGTTTTTGTTTTTTCCATGCTGTAGCCATCATTCTATTTCTGTCTTCTGCAAAGAAATTGTTTTTTACCCTCTGGCTGTCCTACTGTAACATTTAAAAAGCCTACCTGGGCTGGCATTTAGCTTAGTGGTGAAAACCCCCATGTCCCATATCAGAGTGGCTGCTTCAGTGCCTGGATCCAGCTCCTGACTCAACTTCCCGCTAATGCACACCCTGAGATGCTGCAGCGATGGCTCAGATACTTGAGTTTCTGCCATCCACATGGGAGACCTGGACTGAGTTCCTAGTTCCTGGCTTCAGCCTGGTTCAGCATCAGCTACTGGGAGTGTGTACAGAGTGAACCAGCGAATAGGATCGATCTCTCTCTCTCTTTCTCTCTCTCTCTCTCTCTCTGTTTCAAATGAAGATAAATAGGTCGGCGCTGCAGCTCAATAGACTAATCTTCCACCTTGCAGCGCCAGCACACCGGGTTCTAGTCCCGGTTGGGGTGCCAGATTCTGTCCCGGTTACCCCTCTTCCAGGCCAGCTCTCTGCTGTGGCCAGGGAGTGCAGTGGAGGATGGCCCAAGTGCTTAGGCCCTGCTCCCGCATGGGAGACCAGGAGAAGCACCTGGCTCCTGGCTTCGGATCAGCGAGATGTGCCAGCCGCAGTGGCCATTGGAGGGTGAACCAACGGCAAGAAGGAAGACCTTTCTCTCTGTCTCTCTCTCTCACTATCCACTCTGCCTGTCCAAAAAAAGAAAAAAGAAAAAGAAAAAAAAGTACAAAATAAAAAGCAATTAAAACCCAAAAAACCCAAACCAACCCTGTTTGTCTGAACTGAAATTGTAAATGGGGTTGATTGGGTTTTAAGTGACAAAGATCACTTACAAACCAGAATCACCAGGTGGCGCTCTCGGTCCTGAACACAGTGCCCTGGCACAGGCTGCCAAGGTCATCTCAGAGATAACAGTTGGTCCAAGGTTGCTGGAACTTCAAAAATTCCAGAGATTATCGGTCCAACCAATAGCGGTCACCTTCCCAAGGAGGGAAAGAAGTCCTGAGTTGCTAAGGAGTTTACCCGAGGTCATAGCTCATGGGGAAAACTCCTACATGGACAGAACGCCTACACGCTCATGGGCAAAAGCTACAGCTGCCCAAGTGCTGGTATTTCTACAATGCAGCACATTGTTCCCGGACTCATTAACCAGCACATAGTGGACACACTGCAGTATTTTTCCAGGATGAGTGGAGAGGTGACCTTCAGTGTGTGTTCTGGTATCTACGCTATGCTATCTCGCTCAGGGAGAACAAGAGCAAGTTAGAGGACCATATCCCTCCGACACACACACTAACTCCCCAGTACACCACTTCTTTGTTGGGAAAGCCAATTCCTGCTTTCATTAATCCCTCCGCATGTGCCACCAAAGTGCAGGTGTCAGTCTTCTGTCGGGTTTGCTTGTGTATTGATGGGTCCTTAGGATGGTGACTCTTCCCTCTCTCAGTTTTAGTTTCTGGGGATCAAGAAAGTTCCCAGCAAGCAGGAGATGAGCAACAACTGGGGTCATTACACATGCTTGGGGCCGGCATTGTGGCACAGCGGGTTAAGCTGCTGCCTGTGACTCCAGCATACTGTATGAGTACAGATTCAAGCCCTAGATGCTCCACTTCCAATCCAGCTTCCTGCTGATGTGCCTGGGAAGGCAGCAGAAGATGGCCCAAGTGCTTGGGCCCCTGCACCCATGGGGGAGACCTGGATGGAGTTCCAGGCTCTTGGCTTTGGCCTGGCCCAGCCCCAGCCTGGGGAAATGATCTTGTAGATAGAAAATCGGTCTCTCTCTCTCTGCTTTCAAATAAATGAATAAATCTTTCTTTTTAAAGAGATTTATTTAATTATTTGAAAGTCAGAGTTACACAGAGAGAGGGAGACAGAGAGATCTTACATCTGTTGGCTCTCTCTCTCCAGATGGTTGCAACAGCCAGCATTGTGCCAGGCCCAAGCCAGGAGTCACTAGCTTCTTTCAGGTCTCCCACATGGTTGGCACAATTCAAGTACTTGGACCATCTTCCACTGCTTTCCCCTAGGCCATTAGCAGGGAGTTGGATTGGAAGTGGAGCAGTCAGGACTTGAATAGACACCCGTACGAGATGTTGGCATTGCAGATGGCCGCTTTACCCACTATGCCACAACACAACCCCCAAATGAATACTTTTTAAAAAAAAATATATATGCACAAAGCGGTTGGCACTGTGGCATAGCGGGTAAAGCTGCCACCTGCAGAGCTGGCATCCCATGTGGTTGCCAGTTAGTGTCCCGGCTGCTCCACTTATGATCCAGCTCTCTGCTATGGCCTGGGAAAGCAGTAGAAAATGGCCCAAGTCCTTGGGACCTTGCAGCTGCATGGGAGACCTGGAAGAAGCTCCTGGTTCCTGGCTTCGTATCAGCCCAGCTCTGGCCATTGTGGCCATTTGAGGGAAGAACCAGTGGAGGAAAGAACTCTCTCTCTCTCTCCCTCTCCCTCTCTGCCTGTCTCTTCCTTTCAAATAAATAAATCTTTAAAAAAAAAATACATATGCACATGCTTCTTGCTCCTTCTATAGGACTGCTTTCTATATGCTCAGCATTGACACCTAGTCTCTGTGGGAAGTAAGTTGTTCTTTGGTTCAATAACCCTAGAGTTGCTGTATCTTTTCAAGGTGACTGTACCAACATCAAAGAGCCACAAAACTGTGTATATTCCACAGTAGACTATTTTCTGTTACTATAACAGCTGACACCGGGTACTTTATAAAGAAAAGATATTGATTTAGCTCTGTTTTGGAGACTCTAAGCCCATGACTGGGTGGTCCCCTGTGTTTGGCCTCTAGTGAGGGCCTTGTGGAAGATGGCACCCCATGGTGGGAGTGCGTGTGGAGGAAATCACACGAGAAACAGGAAGTCAAAGGCTTTGGGGGGTCGCACTTGTTCTCTGTTTATTTTTAATTTTCACTTATTTATTCAAAAGGCAGAGAGACATATAGATGGAGACAGTGACACACACACACACACACAGAGAGACAGACAGACAGACAGACAGAGACAGAGATCGATCTTCCATCTGCCGGTTCTCTCTCAAAATGTCCTCAATAACCAGGGCTAGTCCAGACTGAAGCCAGAAGCCTGGAACCCAGTCCAGGTCTCCCGCATGGGTGGCAGGGACCCAGGTACTTGAACCATCACTTGCTGTCTCCTAGAGTGCACGTTAGCAGGAAGTTAGACTCGGACGCAGAGCCAAGACTTCAACCCAGGCACTCCAATATGGGATGCAGGTCTCCCAGGAAATATCCTAACTACAGTGTGTGCATTAACATGAAGGTAGATTGGGAGCAGAGCTAAGACAGGCATCTCAAGCAATGTTTTTTATTTATTTATTTATTTATTTATTGACAGGCAGAATGGACAGTGAGAGAGAGAGACAGAGAGAAAGGTCTTCCTTTTGCCGTTGGTTCACCCTCCAATGGCTGCTGCGGCCAGTGCATCGTGCTGATCCGAAACCAGGTGCTTCTCCTGGTCTCCCATGAGGGTGCAAGGCCCAAGGACTTGGGCCATCCTCCACTGCACTCCCTGGCCACAGCAGACAGCTGACCTGGAAGAGGGGTAACCGGGACAGAATCTGGCGCCCCGACCTGGTGTGCTGGCGCCGCAGGCGGAGGATTAGCCTATTGAGCCGTGGCGTTGGCCTCAAGCAATGTCTTAACTTCAGTGCCAAAGACTTGCTCCAAGAACTATATTACTCTTTTTTTTTTTTAAATCTGTTTATTTATTTGAAAAGCAGAGTGCTAGAGAGAGAATGAGAACACCTCAGAGTAATCTTTCATCTGCTCGGTCACTCCCCAAATGGCCAAAAGAGACAGGACTGGTCCAGGCCAAAGCCAGGATCCTGAACCTCCTGATGGAGGTCACCCACATGGACGGCAGGGGCCCAAGCACCTGGACCATCTTCCGCTCCTTTCCCAGGCCATTAGCAGGGAGCTGGACTGGAAGCGGAGCAGTCCAGTGCTCTGATATGGGAAGCCAATGTGGCAGGTGGTAGCTTAACCTGTTTGCACTACAACCTGTATTAATCCCTCTGAGGGCAGTGCCCGAAGTGACCCAATCACCTGCCACAAGGCCCCACCCCTTAAAGGCTCTAGCACCTCCCAACATAGCCACCCAGGGGACCAAGCTTCCAGCACATGAACCTTTGGGGCACACACCCAAGCCACGTCCAAAACACAACACCTCCAAAGGCCAAGCTGCAAGGAACATGCAGCCTTACTTTTCAGCAGCTCTGCTCCTTGCTAGGCTCTGCTAGAGCACTGCACCCTTCACTCACCACGCCAGCGCCGAGTGTGCCCGCCCCTGTGGTCCTGGTGTCTTCCCTGGAACTGCGACCTTTACAGCGTCAGCCACTGCAGGCGGTGCTGGGGAAGCAGGGAGGGATACAACACAGCGTGGGCTCTGCCCTCACAGAGGTCACACTGCTCACCCCCAGTGCCAGTCACGTGACATTGGCTGTCCCCACCTGGCCACGCTCCTCCTGCCCCACCGCCCCAGCCTATGCTCTTGCTCTTTCCACCACCAGTGGCGCCCTTAGCTCCTTTCCTCATCTGGATAATTCCTAGTATTTCTTCCTCTGCCAGGAACTCTTCCCTGGTGTTCACAACGGGGACAGGTGTCCCTCTTTGCAACCTTGGAGTGCTTGCAGAAATGCAGACCAACAACCCTTGCCTTTCTGAATTGGAAAACCTCTTTACATATCTGTCTTCCTGCTCCCATCTGGGTCCGCCAGAAGGCATAGATGCTGCCTCATTCCTTTTCCTGTCCCTAGGATCCAGAATAGGATTTGGCCCAAGGCAGATGATCAGGAACCAATAGAGTCTGGGCATCAACAGAAGCAGAGCACCGAACATAACACTTGGGATAGGTTTTATGTTGGCAATTCTTTTTAAGAAAAATAATTTTTTTATGGGAGCCAGCATTGTGGCACAGTGGTTAAGCCACTGCTTGCACCATGGGCATTCCATATGAGCACCAGTTTAGGTCCCAGCTATTCCACTTCTGATCCAGCTCCCTGCTAATGCACCTGGGAAAGCAGCAGAAGATGCCCAAGTGCTTGGGCCTCTGCCTTCCATATGGGAGATCCAGATAGAATTCCAGCTCCTGGATTTTGTGGCCATTTGGGAAGTAAACCAGCAGATAGAAGATCTCTCTCACTCTCGCTCTCTCTGTAATTCTGCTTTTCAAATGTTTTAAAGATTTATTTATTTGAAAGTCAGAGTTACAAAGAGAGAGAAGGCGAGGCAGAGAGAGAGGGAGAGAGGTCCTCCAACGGCTGGTTCATTCCCCAGTTGGCCACAAGGCCAGAGCTACGGCAATCTGAAGCCAGGATCCAGGAGCTTCCTCTGCGTCTCCAACATGGGTGCAGGGGCCCAAGGACCTAGGCCATCTTCTACTGCTTTCCCAGGCCATAGCAGAGAGACGCCTACATGGGATGCCGGCACTGCAGGCAGTGTCCTAACCTGCTATGCCATAGCGCCGGTCCCTAAAATAAATCTTTAAATTTTTTTAAATTTTATTTAAGAAGCAGAGACAGGGAAAGAGAGCTTCCATGTGCTGGGTCACTTCCCAAATTCAAGTCTCCCCGGTGGTCGGCAGGAATCCAAGTACCTGAGCCATCACCTGCTGCTTCCCAGGGTGTACACTAGCAGGAAGTTGGAATCAGAAGTGAGCCTGGACTCAAACCTAGGCTCTCTGGTATGAGAGGTGGGCATCCCAAGCAGTGTCTCAACCGCCACTCCAAATGCCCATCCCTATTTTAGCAACTCTTGCCCACAAAGCTCTGCAATCTTGCACATGGTTCTTGTTGGTCTAAAACTATCACTTTGGAAATCAGTTTGGATGTTCCTTGCCTGGGGTACACCAGGTTCCCTAGGAGGTGCTTGTCTCCTCTGCCCCCGGGTACAGCCTGTGCTTTTGGGACCATTGTCCTCAGGCACCGTCACGCAAGTCTGCGTAAGCTCAGATAGGCCTGTAGCACTCTGACTCTGAGAATGTATCCCTTAGTGATTTCTTTACTTTCCTGTGCTCTTTCCCAGCCTGCATTCCAATCTCTTCCGATAACAGGGTAAGGCCAAGGCTCTGGCATCAGACACACTCAGATTTGTGCATGTATCCCTGGCCCACTGCTTCAAGACCTGGGCCAGCCCCGCTTCGCCCACTGTAAAATGGGCATAGTAACGAAGGCCCTTCCCTCAGACCAAGGTGGAGAAGACGACACAGAACAAAGCCTGCAGGATGCTGAGCATGGCACGTGGCAAAGTGAAGCAGCTGCAAGGAGACTTTCCTGCTGTTTGGGATGTGCAGAACATATCTGTTTTCCTATAACTTCACCCTACATTTCAAAAAGCAGGTGAGAGGCATCACCATATGAGCTATCACTTATTTGGTTTGCTTCTTTTCCCAGCTTTTTAAAAATTTTTTTTAATTTTTTTTTTTTTTGCCAGGCAGAATTAGCACGAAAGAGAGACAGAGAGAGAGTTATAGACAGTGAGAGAGAGAGAGACAGAGAGAGGTCTTCCTTCTGTTGGTTCACCCCCCCAAAATGGCCGCTACAGCCAGTGCACTGCGGCCAGCGCACTGCTTGGTCTGAAGCCAGGAGCCAGGTGCTTCCTCCTGGTCTCCCATGTGGGTGCAGGGCCCAGGGACCTGGGCCATCTTCCACTGCCCTCCCGGGCCACAGCAGAGAGCTGGACTGGAAGAGGAGCAACCAGGACAACACAACCGGGACTAGAACCTGGGGTGCCAGTGCTGCAGGCGGAGGATTAGCCTAGTGAGCCACGGCGCTGGCCCTTTCCCCAGTTTTTAAAATCCTTGCTTGCTAGTCAGTTAAAAGGAAATCTGGGCCCAGGCACTGTGGTACAGTGGGTAAAGCTGCTGCTTGGGACACCGACATGCCATGTCAGGGTGCAGGCTGGAGTTGCGGCTCTTCCACTTCCACTTCCTGCTATTATACATTCTGGGAGGCAGCAGATGATGGCTCAAGTTCTTGGGTGTCTGCCACCCACATGGGAGACCTGGATGGAGTTCCAAGCTGCTGGCTCTAGCTTGGCCTAGCCTTGGCTTTGGTGGGCGTTTGGGCAGTGAACCAGCAGATGAAAGATATTTCTTTCTCCCTGTCTCTTGCTCTCTTTTGCTCTACTTTTCAAATACAGTAAAATAAACTAAATGTTAAAAAAGAAATATGCTAATTATTTTAAAAGAAAAATTTGTAAAAATATAATTTTAAAAAGTCACGATGGGTATTTGGCCTGGCAGTTAAGATACCAGTTAGGATGCCGGCACTGATATGGGATGGGCTATGCCATGATACTGGCCCTTCAAATAATAATTTTAAAAATTCAATTTACTTAGGAGCCGGGGCTGTAGCGTAGTACGCTAAACCTCCGCCTGTGGTGCCAATATCGATATAGATACCTGTTCGTGTCCCAGATGCTCCACTTCTGATCCAGCTCCCTGCTAATGGTCTGGGAAGGCAGTGGAAGATGGCCCAAGTGGTTGGGCCCCTGTACTTACATGGGAGACTGAGAAGAAGCTCCTGGCTCCTAGCTCCTGGCTTTGGATCAGCTCAGCTCCAGCTGTTGCAGTCATCTGGGGAATGAACCAGTGGACAGAAGACTTTTCTGTCTGTAACTCTGTCTCTCAAATAAATAAATAAAATCTTAAAAAAAAAAATCCTCAATGTATTCCAACTGCTTGGAGCTGTGAGAGTGGGCGAAGGTCCTGGCATGGTCAGAACTCTAACACATCCATTGGGGAGGAGCCCCCCAACCAGTCTGGATTAATTTGAGGCAGGCCCTGTGATTTTTCTAGAGGGGTTGGGAAAGAGATACCTTTCTTCTGCTGGATTTTTTTTTTAATTTTAATATTTTATTTATTTGAAAGGCAGAGTGACAGAGAAGGAAGCGAGACAGAGAGAGACAGAGCTTCCATCTGTTGGTTCACTCCCTGCCAAAGCCAGGAGCCAGAAACCCCAACCAGTCTCCCATGCTGTAGCATTAAAAACCTAGTTTAAGGTGTGGTCGCAGAACTTAGCAGGAATCTGTGGGCAGGAAAGCACTTTTGGCACAGAGATAGAATAATCAGAAATTTATTTACGATTAAAGAGAAAGAAATAGACAGTTAAGAAGAGAACATCACCAATCAAGAGACAGATTGCCAACGCCTGAAGTTATCACAGCTGGGGAGTTCCAGAACAGCTTCTTCAGGGTCCTGAAGGGGAGGTCCCAGACAAAGTGTCCTCTCCACGGGTGACGTTCCGACGTCTCTCCCTCCCAAGGTCCCTTAAACTAATTCTGAACAAAAGTGGCATTCAGCCAAAAGTCCTTGTGTGACTAGGTAGGGTGTCTACTCCCCCAGGAACTGGCTAGGGCCTTGGGGGAGCACACATACCAGTCCTTGCTTCATATCTCAAGTTAAAACCATCTTTCTTTTTTCTGTAAGTGAGCCAAGCCCACAGGAAAAACAGCACCTGCAGCTCCAGGCTGTGAAATTTACTGTATAAACAAGGACATGGAGGATCTTCATTTGAACAGTAACCCTTCACATGTGGTGGCAGGGGCCCAGGCACTTAGGCCATCCTTTGCTGTCTTTTCAGGCACATTAGCAGGGAGCTGGATCAGAAGTGGAGCAGCTGGGACTCAAACTGGTGCTCATATGGGATGCTGGCCTGATAGGCAGTGGCTTCACCTGCTGTGCCACAACAGCAGCCTTTGATGGGGTTGTTAACTCCAGCGAATGCAGGCCTGAAGCTGTTGGTGGTGACAAGCTTTGTGGCTTCAAACAACATACATTTATTGTTGTATGATTTCTGTGGCCCCTGGTGCCCTCATTAGCTCCTACAGTGTCCAGCCGCCCATTCTTCCTCCTCTACTGGTGTTGGTTCAAGAGGTTGAATGTGACTGGGTCAGGCCAGGCTGCTTGTGGGGCATGAGCGTGGCCATGGCGCGGCCAGGCCAGGCCCAGGGGCTCCGCATGCGCAGCTGCCCCTGGGTGCCCCCGCCCGAGCTGGAACGGAGCCGCGCGGAGCCCAGTAAGATGGCGCCCAGAGGAAGTAAGATGGGCGGAATCCAAAGTTGTTTACCACTAAAACTAATTGGCTGAGCAACATCAGGGGAGGTAACAAAACTAGTAACAAGTGTATAGACATATGGCTAGTCCTATAGAAATCCCCCGGCAAGGTGATTTTTTAAGCGATTGGTTGGTCCTTAGCCCTGCCCCAATGACTCTGCAGTTTTGTGCTATAAAAGGTTCTGTTATACACAAAGTAAATGAGTCCTTGCTACTAGACTTGGCTCCCTGCTGCGTCTGTCTCTGGGATCGTGAGGCTGGGGAACGGGCGAGCGGCGCACTCACCTTTCCTCGGACCCCGTCCATCCTCGTTCGGGTGGACTAAGACCCTGCAGCTGCTGAGCACAGCCACCTCGTGGGTGGGTTGACAAGCCCATGAACTGGCTGTCGGGGAGCAGGGGACAGGTTTGTGAGGTGTCCTTGGGGCTGTGGGTACAACAGGTATCCTGGGTCTTGCTAAAACACAAGGCAAGGCGTCCTTCGTAAAGGGGGTCAAGGTTCCAGCGTGCGTGACTCTGGATGGCTGAGGCTCCCCTGAGTTCTAGCACGAGCAGTCACCTGCACTGACCACAGACTCCTGCCATGGCGCGTGAAGAGGGCTCGGCTTAAGCAAGCACGGATCCAAAGTGTAATTTACTGTCTCGTGTGTCTGAAAAGTCCAAGGGCAGACTTGCTTCACGCTTGGCTCGATGCAGGGTCAAACACTGTCAATGTCATCAGCTCGCTGCCTCTCCCGCGCCTGTTTTCCTCTGTGCTGGTTCCATTCTCACGCAGCCTCTACTGTCCTGGGGGAAAGGTGACCACAGGCCAGTGTAGGCTGAAAGCCTCTCTCTTATGCAACACTGATAGGGAGTCTCTCTTCTCTGGTTCCAACAAGCATACGGGCTAAGTTCACAGGTTGAAATTCTAATCACCAGGACCTCAGAATGGGACTAGATTTGGAGACAGGGCTTTTAACGAGGTAATCAAGATACAGTGAGGTCCAGTGTGACCAGGTGCAGAGACACACAGAGAGAAGGCCACGTGGGGACATCAGAAGTCAGCCACCCCTCAAGCCAAGGAGAGAGGCCTTAGAAAATTCAACCCTGCCAAGAGCCTCCAGCCCTGTGACAACATTCTTCTGCTGTTTAAGCCACCCAGTCTCTGGTACTTGGTTCCTGCAGCTCGAGCCGACTGACAGAGTCCCAGGACTGAGTGCCCTGAACCAATCTCTTAGACCAGAGGCATGCAATGTCCTGATTGGCTAGCTGGGTCACATGACCACCCCTAGACTCCCACCTAAATCACACAAACTGAGAGTGACAGACAAAGGAAAAGAGGAGAGCTATTACTGATTGAAGGAAGAGACATGGATGCGGGTAAAAGCAACGGCAGGGTCTTCATGTCAGTCTCCCCATCCATTTGTTTCCTTTCTCTGAATGGATGTGGTATTTCTGAAGCAATCCTACAAATAACCCCTCAGCCTACAAACATACTGGCCAGTGACTTCTAGAATTTGTGAGTTTCACATAACATAATATTAACCATTTTAAAGTGAACGCGGTAGCACTTGGTCTGCAACAACGCCACACAACCACCACCTTGATCTTGTTCCCAAATGTTTTCATCACCCAGAAGGAAACCTCCCACCCATTAAGTGCTTCCTCCCTGGTCCCTCGGCCACCTGGGCCTGGGAACTGCCATCTGCAGCGAGTGTCCATGAATTTACGCTCTGAGTCTCACGTGAATGAAGTCATACCGTATTTGCCCTTTGTGTCTGATGTCCTTCACTCGGCACATTTCCAAGCTTCATCCAGAGAGAGACAGACAGACAGACAGACACACAGAGAGAACTCCCATTTGCCAGCTCGCTTCCCAGATGGCTACAACAGTTGGGGATGGGCAGGGCCCAGGAGTTGGAAATGCAGTCCAGGTCTCCCATGTAGGTGGCGAGAACCCAACCACTCGAGCCACCACTACTGCCTCCCAGGGACTGACCCGGGTACTCCAGTGTGGGCCACAGGCATCCTAACCAGCATCTTAGCCACTAGGCCACATGTCTGCCCCAGAACTTCATTTCTTTTCATGGCTGAATAGTATTCAACTACCCCAGAAGCCTTCAGAAAGTTTATAGAAATGTGTATTATGAAAAAACTATTCCTGCATTTCCAATTTTTTTATACTAAAATAAACTCACCTTTTAATTCCTTTTTTTTTCTCAAACTCTCGGAAGTACCCTCATATGTATATATTAGAATTTGCTTGTTTTCTGATTATATTTTATGTTTTATTTGTAATTGTGGCAAAATGCAAATAACATTAAAGTTTACCACCTTAACTAATTTTAAGCATTCAGTTCAGTTGTATTAAAAATATTCACATTGTTGCACAATCTTCAGAACTTTTTCATCTTGCAAAATTAAAACTGTACCTTCTTTAAAAAAAATTCATTAATTTCTTTATCTGACAGAGAGCTCCTCTTTGTGGGTTCACTCCCCAAATGCCTGGGAGCTGAGAACTCAGTCCAGGTCTTCCACATGGATGGCGGGAACCCAACCACCTGGGCCATCACCACTGCCCCCAGGGTGCCCATAGCAGGAAGCTGGGGTCAGGAGCCAGAGCTGGAAGTCAAACCCGGGCACTCTGACATGGGGGGATGTGAACATCTTAACTGTTAGACTAAATGCCCGCCCCTCGTACACTGTAAACAGTAATTCCCCACAGCGCTCCCCAGCCCCTGTCAATCTGTCTCTATGAATGCACCTGTTCTGGGGACTTCACAGAACGGGAATCACACATTTGTCCTTTGTGACTGACTGACTTCCCCTGGCATAGCGTCTACACGGTTCACATTTGTTGTGGCACGTGTCAGAGTTTCCTTCCTTAAGGGTGAATACTATTTCTCCTCTGATTGTGGCACATTTTGATGAACCATTCATTCACCCACGGACTCCACCGTGGAGGTTACTTTCACCTTTGGTGACTGTGAATAACACTGCAGTGAACCTGAGAGTGAAAATCTTTGAGCCCTGCTTCCAATTTCTTTGGATATACCCTCAAAAGTGGGATGGCTGGATCACATGGGAACTCTATTTTTAATATTTGCAGACCTAGATTTCGTTGTTTCTAAAATTAATGTCCTGGGGCTGACACTGTGGCATAGCGGGTAAAGCCACCACCTGCAGTGCCGGCATCCTATATGAGCACTGGTTTGGGCCCCATCTGTTCTACTTCCCATCCAGCCCTCTGCTATGGCCTGGAAAGCAGTAGAAGATGGCCCAAGTCCTTGGGTGCCTGCTCCTGTGTGGGGGACCAGGAAAAAGCTCCAGGCTCCTGGCTTCGGATCAGCCCAGCTCCAGCCATTGGGACCATTTGGGGAGTGAACCAGCGGATGAAAGACACCTCTCTCTCTCTTTTTCTCTCTGCCTCTGCCTCTCTGTAACTCTTTCAAATAAATAAATTAAATTAATCTAAAAAAATAAAATTAATAAAATTAATGTCCTTTCTAACTCCTTTCAAAAAGTACTTTATGGAGCTGGCATTCATGGAGTGGCACACTGGGTTAAGTTACCACCTGCAACACAGCATCCTGGTTTGAGTTCCAGCTGCTCTGTTTCCAAGCTAGCTTTCTGCTTAATGTGCCTGGGAAAGCAGCAGAAGATGGCCTAAGTGCTTGGGCCCCTGCACCAACTTGGGAGACCTGGGTCATCTGGGGAATGAACCAGCAGATGGAAGATCTCTCTCTCCTCTTCCTCACCCCATAGCCTGCAATTCTGCCTTTCAAATACATAAAATAAATATTTAAAAAATTGTTTATGGAGAAGATGCATAACCCTCGCATCAGTGAGGATGTAATAGATATTTTAAAATACTTTGAAACTCTCAATGGGAAGATATAAAATTCTCAGCATAAAAATATCTGATGGGGCAGGCATCTGGTCCACAGCTTAAGATGCCACATCCTGTATTGGAGTGCCTGGGTTTGATACCCGTCTCAGGCTCCTGACTCCAGCTTCCTGCCAAGGCATACCCTCCCTGGCTCAAGTAATTGGGTTCCTTCCACCCTTGTGGGAGACCTGGAATGAGTTTCCAGCTCCTGGCACCAGCCCTGGCCCAGTCCCGACTGCTGTGGCATTTGGGGAGTGAACCAGTGATGGGAGCTCACTCTCTCTCTCTCTAATTTAAACAAAATAAAAAACTAACAACTTAAAAAAAAAAAACAAACCCTGACAAAGATCAGTCAGAGGTTAATTTCCAGAATGCTGTTCCAGTACCGGTTGTTGGCCAGCCGCCAGTGCCTTGTCCCTTGGAGCCACTATTCCAAGTTACTGGCGCAAACACAGCAAGTTTCTGGACTCAGGGCTGAGGCCACAAGCTGCAGCTTTGTTTTTGCCCAACTTCCTTATTCAACACTTTCTTTAGCAGAAGCAACACGAGTCAAGCTGGAAGGCTGCCACTTCCTGGGACAGCCCTGCCAGTGAATTCCCAGCCCTCACTCAACAAAAGCGACCTGCGGTCTTCCAGACGCCCTCATTCCTGTCTGCCCACAGCTGGCACCTGCAGACAGTCTGGCCTAGTCACACCCATGGGCAAATGACAATCCAGCTCGGCTAGCAACTGTCAATGTGGGTTAACAAATACAAACTTCCTTTTCCTCCCTCCCTCCCTCCCTCCCTGCCTCTCTCTCTCTCTCTCTCTCTCTATTTTATTGCTTTCCTCCTCTTCTCTCATTCACAGCCAGAACTCTGTGCAGCCAGTACTTTGGGCCAGGAACTCCCAGAGTCCCCCCAGGGCTGGGTCCTTACCTGGACTTGTAGGGAGGGCACTGCTTGGTTTCTGGACAAAGACCAGCCCTTCTGTGGCCACTGGTCCTCTCTTGTTTGCCCCACTTTGCTCTTGAGTCCACGCCTCTTTGCTGAAGAGCAGACCTTCCAAGAGGGGATAATGAGAAACAGCATCAGCATCTAATGAGGACTGCGCCATTCTCGCATTCATGATCCGCTCCTTCTACACAATGATGCTAAAGTACACATCTTGGAAGTGCACTTCCATATGGCAAAATGTTCACAGAATGTTCAGTGAGAGACAATGCAGAAGTATATGTATGTATTCTCATGTGGGTCATGTAGTCTATTTATATTGTTAAAAAGATGAAAATAAAACTTTGAGAAAACAGAAACAGAAAACAATCGGGCTAGGCATTTGACCCAACAGTGAAGACAGTTGGTGAGATGCCCACATCCATGTCAGAGTTGCTGAGTTCGATACCTGATTCCTGATTCCAGCTTCCTGCAAATGCAGACCTGGGAGGCGGCAGACATGGCTGAAGTGATCGGGTTCCTGCCACTCACATGGGAAACCTGGACTGAGTTCCTGGCTCCCAGCTTCAGCCCTGGTCTAGCCCTTGACATTGTGGGCATTTGGGAAGTGAACCAGCAGGTGGGAGCTCTGTATGTCTCTCTGCCTCTCAAAGAACAACAAAATGATTAGCTAAGAGGTATAAATTCAAAAGATACACAATACGCCAACTGCATTAATCACAATATATTGTATTTTCAAAAATCACTCTCAGTAAGTTTACATGTTCTCACCACAAAAACCATGAAGTCTGTGAAGTAAGGCATGTGTTAACCAGCTTGAGCCATCCCACAGTGTCTACATATTACAAAACATTGTGTTGTATACCATAAATATGTACAACTTTGTCAACTAAAGAAATCAATACCAAAAAAGAGAAGGCAAACCCAATTGATTGGTATAGTCTTTTTTTGATTAAAAATTGAGAGTCACAGAGGCCACCCTGCAATGTGGAATAAGATGACCCAATCATCTTATTTTAAGATTTATTTTGATGGCTGGCGCCGCAGTTCACCTGGCTGATCCTCCGCCTGCAGAGCCAGCACCCCAGGTTCTAGTCCTGGTTGGGGTGCCAGATTCTGTCCTGGTTGCTCCTCGTCCAGTCCAGCTCTCTGCTGTGGCCCAGGAAGGCAGTGGAGGATGGCGCAAGTGATTGGGCCCTGCACCCGCACGGGAGACCAGGAGGAAGCACCTGGCTCCTGGCTTCGGACCAAGCAGTGCGCTGGCCGCAGTGCACTGGCCATTTTGGGGGGCCATTTTTTGGGGGGTGAACCAACGGAAAAGGAAGACCTTTTTCTCTCTCTCTCTCTAACTCTGCCTGTCAAAAAGAAAAGAAAAGAAAAGAAAAGAAAAGAAAGGAAGGAAGGAAGGAAGAGAAAAGAAAGGAAGAAAGGAAGAGAAAAGAAAGGAAGAAAGGAAGAGAAAAGAAAGGAAAATAGGGGCTGGCGCTGTGGCGCAGTGGGTTAACGCTGCGGGCACCAGTTCTAGTCCAGGCTGCTCCACTTCTGATCCAGCTCTCTGCTATGGCCTGGGAAAGCAGTACAAGATGGCCCAAGTCCTTGGGCCCCTGCACCCACATGGGAGATCTGGAAGAAGCTCCTGGCTCCTGGCTTTGGATGGGTGCAGTTGTGGCCAATTGGGGAGTGAACCAATGGATGGAAGCTCTCGCTCTCTCTCTCTCTCTCTGCCTCTCCTCTCTCTGTGTAACTCTGACTTTCAAATAAATAAATAAATAAATAAATCTTAAAAAAAAAGATTAATTTGAAAGGCAGAGTTAGAAAGAGAAAGAGGGAAAGAGAGAGAGAGGTCTTCCAACCACAGGTTCACTCTCCAGAAGGTCTCAATAGCGAGGGTTGAGCCAGGCTGAATCCAGGTGCTTAGTACTCCTTCCAGGTTTCTCATGTAGGTGGCAGGACCCTAGGCACCTGGGTCATCGGCTGCTTCCCCAGGCATATCAGCAGGGGGCTGGGTCAAAAGCAGCCAGGGCTACCGCCTGCAATACCTTTGGAGTCAGAAGCGCTTTCATCCTGCTTTGTCACTCATTCCTCTCCAAGCCTCAGTTTATTTTATCTGTGTAGTGGGGGAAACAGCAGTACCTCCACACAGGGTTGCGAAAGAAATGAGACCCTGTGGGGGACTGGTTTGGGGTGACTGCAGCCATCTTGGAGAGACTGCAGCCAACTTGCCCGCTAGGAGACCCCGGCACTCATCTCAGAACTTATGGGATAAACAAAGCCATTACCCTAAGTTTGTTGAGCGTTTTGTGCTGGGCACTGATGCCTGGAGTGTCTTCTAACTGATGTGTGAGCTGTTCATACTCCTTAAGAACAGCCAGGTTCTGTCTGGTTGGCCATGGGCCACCTTTGTCTGGTTTGGCATAGAAACTCTCCCCACTGCCTCAGGGTGCAGGGATCCTCTCATCTTGCTGCTGCCTAAGGCACCCTTCCACGCTTACGTCCCTAATAAATGGCCTCTTTCTTTGATCCCTTGGCACCTTCTATCTTTGGTGGCTGGTTCTTGTCCACCAGGCTTTTCCAAGACAGATGTGGAGTGTCAGAGCCTGGCACTCCTGGCAGGAGTGATGGTCAGTAAGTGATGGCTGTCCTCACTGGCTCTCGCTGGCCTCCACACAGTGGGAGCTCAGCAAATGGGGCCTGGCTGGTTCCAGCCTTTGTTTCAACAGTGTCAGCACCAGCTCACAAAGGCAGCAAAGCAGGGGCGGACCCAGGTGGCCCTTTCCAATCATCCCATGAGCCTCCATCACCTTATCTCTAAAACAACAGGGAAGGATACTGCCTACCCAGGTATGTTTGCAGCCCACATGTGCTCCTTACCATTGCTCCATCTCCTTTGTAAAAAAAAAAAACAACAAAAAACTGAAAAGGAAATAGAGCTCCCATCTGCTGGTTCATTCCCCAAATGCCTGGCTAGTGGCTGAAGCTGGGAATTCAATAATCCAGGTCTCCCTACATGGGTGGCAGAGACCAAGGGTTTGCATTAGCAGGAAGCTAGAGTCAGGAGCTGGTATCAAACCCAGGTATTCTAACATGGAGTGCAGGCACCTTAATTGCTAGTCCTAGTTGTCCACCACTGTTCCTGTCTCTCAAGCTTCCAACGTGGACTGTGCTGTGTCCCAAGGACTACTTCAAGCAAGTTTTCACAATATTTCTGAGCATGTTCTGCAAAGATGCAGCCACCTCTTGGAGCGAATAATTATCCTTTAACACACGGCTTATAGGATGGTAGCTATTAGCTCACGAACATTTAATGAGAACAATTTAATATAAATAGCCCGAGGATTTTTCCAGTGTTGTTAATTAAGGAAGTGCTGTTGTTATTGGAATGACAGATGAAATGAATGGTCTATCTTTTCTGAATGTGCGATTTTATCAGAGGGTGAAGCTTTAGTGAGCACCGGATGCGTTTTGTAAAAATGCACTTATTTTCTTATAATCATGGAGGTAGTGACGGCATCAGGTACTGGGGTGTGACCAGAGAACGAGAGGTGACCCTCATGGAGTTCACATTCGAGTGAATGGTGAAGGGAAGGGAAGAGAAGGTAAAGGTCTTGTTTAAGAGGAATACAGGGAAGCCCAGACAAGAATACAGTGATGGCTGGGGGAGGGGCAAGGGAAGTGCTCCGGGAAGAGGGAAAGAGCACTTGGCAAAGGCCCAGAGGCCCAAAGACAAGCTGGAACTGAAACTCAGGGAGTTTGGAGAGAACGGAAGGAGGGAGACACAAGGCCATGGAAGTCAGAAGGGGCCTGTTGAAGAGTCTGCACTTCATCCTGGTTCAAGAGGGAGCCACAGTGCTTTCTGGTAAGGTCCGGGGGGAGGGGGGGGCAGGGAGTGATGTGTGCAGAGGGTGGGCTGTGCTCAGAATGACACCAGCTACCTCACTGGGAGGGGATGGGTGGGGGTGGGGCAAAGTAGACCCACTGGAGGGCTGTTAAGGCAGCAGGATTTATCACTCTAGCCATCAGCTGCCTGTTGGGGGAACGCAGGGGCAAGAATGATAGACCAGGAGCAGAAGTATCTGGAATCTGCTTCCACCTTTCCCAAGAGGCTGCCCTAGCACGGCATCATCCCTCGCCCTAAGCCTGTCCCAAGGCCACATGGGGAGGTGGCACAGGTGGCTCTCCAAGGCGGAGCCACGTGTGTGTCCCTCTGGTGCTCAGTCTGGAATGTCCTGGGTGTCTCCCCCCACGGCCACACTAATTGTTGCACAAGGGCAGCGGCTGCTCCTCCTTTTGCTTACAGGGTTCTCAAAATGCACTTATGGCACAAATGAAGGAAAGAACCAAGAATCCTGTCGGGGCTTTGGGGCTGAAGGCATTGCTGCGAAGTGGACTCTGACACCTAATTGTGAGCCAGCCCCAAGTATATAATCTTTGGCCCAATAGATTCACCAAAGCCCCTAATAACGTTTTCCTTAAACAGTCTACCAAGTATGTAAGCCTAGACAAGAGTATTTCAAAAAGTTAATGGGAAATGGAAACAAAAGTTTATTTGGTGCAAAGCAATTCTGAAATCCATGCACAAGGGTTTTTCGTAATACCCATTTTCCAGCCCCCTCTTACGTATAAGGACATTCATTTCTTTGATATTTGCAAAAGGAAAAAAAAAACAAAACAAAACAGTAAAACAGCAAATCTCCAACAAATTTGCTCAATAAATCATGGTGCATCTAGGGCAAAAGAAACATTACAAATAATATGTTTTTGACACCAACATTCTGTAATGGTACAGTATAACAATTTTTTTGCTGAACAAATGGAGCCAAACTATCCACACTCACAGCAGTTTTTAAATGGGAAAGTTACATCCCATATTGCAATGACCTGGGACACAGGGACCCCCCCCCCCCCATCTCTACATTTTCTACGATAAACCTGTATTATTTTGGAGGAAGAAATGCAAACGACAGACAACTTTCAATCAGCAATACCGGAAGCTGCCCTAGGGCCCCGCGAGGCGAAGGCCATGGGGTCGCGCGGTTTCTCCTCAGTGCGGGAGAGGGCCTGGCGGCCACAGCCAGCACCGCGGACCCTTGGGACGCATTTCCCAAAACGGTTTCCTAGGAACCTCGCGAGGAGCCTCACGGATCCCTCACAGCTGGAAAGTTCGCTCAAGCCTTGTGCCAGCGCAGTCAGCGTCACGCGAAAACGCGCGGGAAATCGGCGCGTCAGGGAAACCGGGCCCGCGTCTTAGGAAGCGCCAGAGAAAGGCCAGGCCTTACCATCTCCGAGTTTGGAAAGCGGAGCCACAGAGGCCAAACAAAAACAAAATGGACCGCTCCACGGCGTCCGGCGGGCGGAGCCCGAGCCCCGAGCCCTCGGCCTGCGCGGGCCGGCGGTTGCAGTGACCCGGAGTCGCGAGTCGCCCCACGCTACCGGACCTGGCCAATCAGAGCGCGGAGGGGGCGTGGCCTCGCGGGGGATTGGAGGAGCGCGGCGCGGCGGGGCGGGGCGCCGGCCCCGACGCGTGCGCTCTAGGGGTCGCTGGGCCCACGCTGCCTCGGCGTCAGTTTGCGGACCGCTCGGAGCCTGAGCCCCGGGTCAGCGCCTGGCCTGCCGTCGCCCTCCCGGCTGATCGCCGCCGCTCTTCCCCGCCATGCCGGTGGACCTCAGCAAGTGGTCCGGGCCCTTGAGTCTGCAGGAAGTGGAGGAGCGTCCGCAGCACCCGCTGCAGGTCACCTACGGCGGCGTGGCCTTGGACGAGCTGGGCCAAGTGCTGACGCCCACCCAGGTACCTCAGGGCGGCTCGGCGCGCGCCGCGGCCGGGGAGCTGGGCGGCGGGGGCGAGCTCCCGCGCGAGCGCTCCGGGGGACGGGGTCGTGGGGGCCGGGAGACACGGACCCGCTCCCCCGGGATGGCCGAGGCGCGCGTTACGTAACCGCCGATCCGCATCTCCTTTGTGTCCGCGGCCCGGGCGCGCTCCGGCCTAGGGGAGTGCGCCCTGCGGCCCCCCGATCCCGCGTGGCCGAGGCCGCCGGCTGTGGGAGCGGACGCCCCCGCCCCGCCCCGCGTGCGCTCTGCAGGTCGGAAGCCCCGGCCGCCGTTGGGGGGTGCTTCTGCAGATGGTGCAGAGCTGAAGTGGCCAGGGTGCGGACGGTGCCAGCTCCTTGCCCGCCTCTGGCCTCCACAGCTTTCTCATTCTCCGGCTGATGCCAGTTTCGCTGTGGCAGGCCCCAGGCAGTCATCCAATCCAGAGACCTTGACACTTAAATTAAAAAAAAAAAAAAATTAAAAAAGAGCACTTCATGCCAAGGCTGGCCTGGGGCTCCACTTCTTTGTGCGAGTGGCATGCGAGGCTACTGGCATGTTGGGAGTAAAATTGATAATGCCGATAAAAATGTCAGCTCTTGGCTCTCAGTCTGTCAATACACAGCGACTGTTACCAATCATCCAGTCTGTTTTTTCTGTGAGGGTTCCAGGTTCAAAGAAGGAGTTCTGGTTTCTGTAGCATTTCTTTGGTTGTTTTTTTGTCGTTTAAGATGTGTTTTATTTGAAAGGCAGAGTGACAGAGAAAGAGATCTCCCATCCACTGGGTCACTTCCCCACGTGACCACGAATGCCTGGGCCAGGGTGAAGCCAGGAACCTGGAACCTTATCCAGGTCGCCCACTTTGGTGGCAGGGGCCCAACCCCCCAGGGCCCTCTTCTGATCATTTCCCAGGAACCTTATTAGCAGGGAGCTGGATTGGAAGCAGAGCAGCTGGGCCTGGAACTGGCGTTCCGTGAAGACATACCAGTCAGATGCTGGCCTGGAGGCTTCACACGTTGTGCCACAGCGCTGGCCCTGTCTTTAGCATTTCTGACTTTTTAATTTCAAACTGGTTCTTTTCTACAGGTTAAGAATAGGCCCACCAGCATTGCGTGGGATGGTCTTGATCCAGATAAACTGTACACCTTGGTCCTGACAGACCCTGATGCTCCCAGCAGGAAGGACCCCAAATACAGGTGAGTTGAAGAGGGGCGTGGAGGGAAGGCAGAGTGAGTCGTCCACACAAGACCCACCTAGTGCGTGCCTCTGGCTGGACGTGGAGAAGGGACCTGGTGCAGGATGGCCATGCCCCTGCTCAGGCAGCAGTGTGTGGTTCCTGCCCCTTGGCTCCCTGGACCACGCCTGTAAACCATTCAAGAGCCATGTCCACCTGGGCTCTGTTTTCGTGTGGCTCTAAGAGCCAAGGATTCCAGAGAACACTGAAAGAGGAAGAATGCTTTGTCATGCGTGGAATAAGAAATGCAGGTTTCAGTGTCCACGGGTGAAGTTCCATTGGAGCACAGCCACATTGGCGTGTCCACGCCTCGTCTCAAGCTGTTTCCATGCCCCAGTGGCAGAGGGGTCCACTGTGACAGGGACGGTCTGGCCCACGCTGCCACCTGCGTTTGCTCTCTGGTCCTTTATAGAAAAAGGTGGCTGACCTCTGCCCTGGGAGATCTCAGAGGGACGGAGGGGCTGGGTCCACATGGGGTTTGCCCTGGCACAGCAAGCATGGATTGTTCACAGATGCATGAGGGGCCTTCAAAAAGCATGGGGCAATGGCAGTGAAAAAGTAAAATCATTTTGGTGCAAAATATTTTTGGAATCTATGTGTAGTAGTTTTTTCATAATATATATTTTCCACGACCTTTTTTTTTTTTTTTTTTTTTCAGTTGAAAAAAAAATACCTGGGTTCAAAGCTTTTGGCACCAAAATGAGCTTATCTTTTAATTCCATTTTAAACTCATTTTTTCTTTTTTAATTTGTGAAGCAGAGAGAGAGACTGAAAGAACTTTCTCGATGTTTGCTTCACCCCTCGAATGTCAGAGCCAGGTCTCAATCCAGGTCTCCACGCAGGTAGCAGGGACTCAAAGTGCTGAGTCATCGCCTGCTGTCAGCCAGGGTCTGCATTGGCAGGAAACTGGAATCAGGAGCCAGGAGTTGAACCCAGGCGCTTTGATACGCGAAGCAGGCATCTCACCTGGTGTCCTGTCCACCAGACTAAGCGCCCGCCCCTTGTGTGAGTTGTTCAAAGCCCCCTTGTAGCTCCTGGCAGAGGGCACGCGCCTGGGGCACGTCTGTACGGTGACTCATCGCTTTCCCCGGGTACTGACTGTCCGCGTTCCTCTGCCCAGGGAGTGGCACCACTTCCTGGTGGTCAACATGAAGGGCGGCAACATCAGCAGTGGCACGGTCCTCTCCGATTACGTGGGCTCTGGGCCTCCCAAGGGCACAGGTCAGTACCGGCTGCTTCGGTGGGGAGGCGTTGGTGGGGAGCCTGGCTGCACACGAGGACTGGCCAGTGCTGCCCGGTTCAGTCTGGTTTGTGGGAGTCCCTCCCCTGCTGAGGTGTCAGGCAGCAGACTCGCCACTAGGAGCAGGTGCCTTCCCCAGCACGGTCAGCCCTGCAAAGCTGCCCTGGAGCGTCGGCTGGACCCTCGGCCGCACCCTGGCCTCTACCCTTTAGGAAGCAAGGAAGTCGATGAGAAGGATGCGTAAGACGGCTTCCTGGTGGGCTGCACGTGGGTCAAACACAACGAAGCCATCTCTGACCCATACTGGCCCTCTGTCCTGTGATTCTGATTCCCTTCAGTGTCTCAAAGATGATCATGGTTTCTAAATTAATTGTGAAAAAACTGCCTGGTGTGTCTCTTTCTAGCTCCTTCTCTGGAAAACCTAGCTTGGTCTCTTGAAAAGGCTTGCAGGACTGGAGAGGAACAGTGTACAGCTTGTGTCGTGTTGAGTGCTATCTGAGCACACAGCATATGTGGGCAGGTGGAGCTAGGCTCTCCAGGTTGGACTGACAGTGGGAGACGCGTTATCGTCTGTGCTGTCTTGGAAGACGTCCCTGTTAGCAGGAGCAGAGAAGTTGAGGGGGAGTGAAGCGTGGCAGACAGCGGCTTCCGTACACTTTGTCCAGCCGTGAGTTAGTCTGAAGAGGGACAAGAGGTCCCTGACTGGGACAGTTGGTCATGAACTTGGCTTTTATCTATAGATGCAGAAGCTTCAGTGGCCCCGGGCTCGCTCCTGTTAGGGAGGTGAAGGGACAGGCTTCTCAAGAATCTATTAAGCTCTCCAGGGCAGTTCCTGGTTTAGGCACTTTAATTATGAGAATTGCCCACAGGAGAATAAAGCAGTTCTCTTGAGTAGGAACTCTGTTCTCATTAAAAAAGAAGAAAGAAAAGCCTCAGTAACTTCCTTTTCTGATTTTGCTTTGCTTGTTTCATTTTCTGTTAGTAAAATAGAATGTGCTTGTAGCTAGTGAATGTGACAGACACAGTCAGGGTCTGGATCCTGTCCACTCCAGAAGGTTCTCGTGTGACCTTTGTACCTAAGTTCCCCTAGGGCTGCTGCCTCTCTCCATCCATGGCTTTGGCCGCTCTTGTGTTTGTGTATGGAGATGCTGTCATGCTGTTGCTGTTTTTGGGAGTGTGGCAGGTGTGAGATTCAGCTGAGTTCCTGTTTGCCTCCGTCGTGCAGTCCTTTTGTTGCTGGGTGATCCACCCTTGGGTGAATGTAGCACAGTTCGCTTGGCTGTTCTCCTGGTAGGCATCGGGGTCTTCCCAGCATTTGGATATCATGAGTAAAGGCGCTGTAGACGTGTGGGTAGGTGTTTCCATTTCTCTTAGGTAAATACCTGGGAGTAGAATTGCTGGGCCATAGAAGTTGCCCAAGGGTTCTTCAAAGTGGTTGGAAACTTTACTCTCGGCAGTGGATGCCGGTTTCCTGGAAGATCCCTGTAGCCGCGTGCCAGGGTAAGGTGGTGTCTTCCTGATGTTCAGCAGTCCAGCGTGTGTAACTCGGGATCGTTGTCCCACCACTCTGGTGACTTACCATGTGCAGAACTGAGATCCGTGTTGACCATTCTTGTATCTTTTGTTGATTAAGTTGCTCCTTTAAGTTTTTTAAAAACTGTGGTTAACACATAGCAAAATTTACCATCTTAACTATTTTTATTTTCTCATTTTTAAAATAAGGACTTTTAAAAACTTTATTTATTTTAAAGATTTTATTTGAAAGGTAGAGAGAACCATCTGCAGGTTCACTCCCTAAATGTCTACATCAGCTGGGGCTGGGTCAGGTCAAAGCCGTGAGCCAGGAATTCCATCCAGGTCTCCCATGTGGGTGGTGGGGACCCAGCTGCTTGAGTCGTCACCTGCTGCCTCCCAAGGTGCCCGTTAGTAGGAAGCTGGAGTCAGAGTGGAGCTGGGACTGGAGCCCAGGCGCTCCAGTGTGGGATGTGGGCATCTCAAGAGCAGTCTTAACCACTCTGCCAAGCAGCTGCTCCTTACCGGATTGCAGGTGTGTATTTCAGTAGTGGTAACTAAATTTCCGGTGTAGCTGAGCGGCTCTCTGCTCTGTAGAATTTTTCTTCTTCCCAGCCGGAAGCTGCCCGTGAGCAAGCTCCCCAGTTCACCCTCTGCAGTCTGGGCTGCCACCGTGGTGTCTCAGTGAGTCTGACCCTTGTGCAGGATCACGCAGGACAGCATTTCCTTTTGGGGACTCAGCATAATGTCCTCCAGGCCCCTCCCGGGTACAGCAGGTGTCAGCATTTCCTTGCTTTTGAAGGCTGAATGAGAATTCCATGGTGTAGATATGCTACGTGTTGTTCATTCACCCCCTGATGGGTATTTGGGTTGCTTCCACCTCTTGGTGAATAGTACTGCAGTCACCATGGGTACGCACTTGAATAACTTAAAACAAATAACTTTCCTGTGTTTGTTTCTCCCTGTCTGGGCCCTCAGAGTCGTCTTCGTGGAGGATGAGGTCCAGGTCCCTCCGTGTGGAGGTGCTGGGTGACAGCGGGGGCTGTTCCATCCCGGCTCTCTGTGCATCTTCCCTCTGCCTCTCCCCGCAGGCCTCCACCGCTACGTCTGGCTCGTTTACGAGCAGGATGGGCCGCTGAAGTGCGATGAGCCCATCCTCAGCAACCGGTCTGGAGACCACCGCGGCAAATTCAAGGTGGCGTCCTTCCGCAAGAAGTACCACCTGGGGACGCCGGTGGCCGGCTCGTGTTACCAGGCTGAGTGGGACGACTATGTGCCCAAGCTGTACGAGCAGCTGTCTGGGAAGTAGGGTGAAGCTCGGAGACACGCGTGGTCCCTGAGCCTCGCGCCGGCCTCTCGTGGTCCGTGATGCATGTAGATTCTCCCCTTCCCCGCCCTGTTTGCACCTGAGCAGCCGGATAGTGGTGTCGGGTGACTTCCTGCCGCCTGTTCTCTATGACTAGATTAGGCACACGTCCCACTTTATATTTAGGTCAAATTTGAACTCCGTTATGGGGGATTTTTTTGGTACTGTAATGGAGTCACCAAATAGTTAATAGAAAGCTAGCAACCCAGAATTTAAAGAAGAAAAAAAGTGCAGGTAAGAAAAACCAAAGCCTACAGGAGTAGAGCAGAGTATCAAAACATCCAAGAAAAATGTCTGTGCCTTTTGTGATCCTGAGTCCCGACTTGTGCACAGTGGTATCCCCTGAGACAGCCAGAGCTTGAGTCTCGGGTGAGCCCCAGCAGGGGACGTCTCAGATGGCCCCACAGGCGTCAGTGCCCGCTCTGGTTTCTCTGCAATACTGGAAAAAGCAGTTAGGAAAGAGGCCTTGCTGTCTGGCCGATCAGCTGTTGTAGATGACAGGATGTCAGGAATCCTTACGTCTGGGCCTGTTGAGTGGATCACTCTTCATCGGTGTAAGGAAGGCTGGGCTGGAGTTGCTTCGTGCTGTGTTAATTCCGCTGCGTGCTTATAGTCGATTAAAAATAAAAGCATTGTGAACAACCTGGGCCTCCAGATGTTTTGCCTTATTGGGGTGGAGGTTTCAGTCTCCCAGGGAAGCTTGGACCATGGGCTGGGCCCACGCGTCTCCCTGTGCCAGGAACCTGCAGCAGAAGCAGCCATTCAAGCTTGAGGTTTAAACTCACACAACTTTAGGCCAAGTCGCCTCGCCTGAAAAGCAGCCTTGCTTCCTATAGGTGGTCCTCTGAAGCTGCCAGTGATGTCTGGAAGAAGCTGGTTGGAGACCTTCCGCTTGGTGTCAGGTGCAGGCGTGGGAATGGCGTGTGGTGACCTCTGTCATTGTCCCCGGGTGTCAGCCACACCCAGTCAGTCCCCTGTGGGTGGTGGTGGGGGACAGGAGGGCAGAGCCAGAACAAGGAGGTGCCTGTGGTGCAGTTGCATTGTCTGTGATCCGGGTGGAGAAGTGGACAGCGTGAGGCTGGGCCTCCCGCCCCGTTCACTGCAGCTCTTTCCTTGGAAAACCCTTTGGAAACGTGGCTATCAAGCCTCTGGGTAACCTCTGGGTTTTGCTTTTTATTTTTTCACCTTGAGCAATTTATTTGTAATATAAAATAAAGTGGGGCTATCTGTGTGATTCCCAGTTTTAAAGAGTCTTCTGGCCGGCGCCATGGCTCAATAGGCTAATCCTCTGCCTTGTGGCGCTGGCGCACCGGGTTCTGTCCCGGTTGCCCCTCTTCCAGGCCAGCTCTCTGCTATGGCCCGGGAAGGCAGTGGAGGATGGCCCAAGCGCTTGGGCCTTGCACCCCATGGGAGACCAGGAGAAGCATCTAGCTCCTGGCTTCAGATCAGTGCGATGCGCCGTCCGCAGCGCACCGGCCATTGGAGGGTGAACCAACGGCAAAGGAAGACCTTTCTCTCTGTCTCTCTCACTGTCCACTCTGCCTGTCAAAAAAAAAAAAAAAAAAGAGCTGTCTTCTGGTTGAACTTAATCTTTTTCTGAGTCGTAATTTAAAACATCTGACCTCCCCGAAGACATTTCTGCTCAGTCCCAGCAAGTTTAGAGATTCTTGAGACAGTCACCGACTTTTACAAGTGGATGTCAGTTGAATCTTCAGTTTTGTTTGTTCTAAGTTACCTGGCAATAGAAACTCTAAACATAAAAATCCCTTCCTCTCAGTAATTCCCAAGCCACAGCTGGAAGAAACTGTATTTATGGGGAATGGCCCACACCCCTTGCATAACGCTTCAGAATTCTCCGGATGGAGCCCCACGTGGGAGCTCTGTGCCTGGTTCAGTCTGAGTGACCACTCCCACCTCAGTAGAAGTCTGTACGTTCTGTTGTACATCAGTGTCTTGGACAACATCTTAGAAGAAGCAACTTTATAAAGCTCTGTTTACACTCTTAGTACTCTGCTGAAGTTTTATTCTTAACTTGAGGGTTTTTTGAAAATTTGAGAGGCAGACATGGAGACAGAGATAACAGGCAGAACTCCCATTCGCTGGTTTGCTCCCCAAATGCTTACGTTGGCCAGAGGTGAGGCCAAAGCAGGGAAGTCAGTCCTGGTCTCATGCCGGGGCCAGGAGCCCACTCACTGGAGCCTTCACTGCCACCTCCCAGGGTCCACATTGGCAGGAAGCTGGAGTCAGGAACTGGAGCTGGATATCAGAGCCAGGACTGCGATCTGAGATGTGGGTATCTTCAGTTCTAGGCTAACTGCCCGCATCTCGTTGTGTGCAGTGGGTCAAGCCACGGCCTGTGATGCTGGCATTCCATGTGAGCACCGGTTCAAGTCCCAGCTGCTCCCCTTCTGATCCAGCTCCCTGCAAATGCACCTGGGACAGCAGTGGAAGATGCTCCAAGTACTTGGGCTCCCTGTATCCCCACAGTTCCCGGCTCCTGGCTTCCACTTGGCTTTGGCCATTTGGGGAGTGAACCAGCACATGGAAGATCTCTGTCTCTCCCCCTTTCTGTAACTCTGCCTTTCATATAAACAAATCTTTAAAAAATACCCACCCCTAAACGTTCCATGAACTTTTTCAAATACCCTGGTATCTAATTGGCATATTGGCACAAAGTATAAACCCTGCCTCCTAAGTGCTGTGTTTGGCTGCTGTCACCCTGGGTGTGTTTATGAAGACAGCGTTTCTGACCCTGGGGAGGCTTGAGGAGCGCCTGCGTTCTGCCTTCCCAGCTGAATGCCACACGCAGCTTAGCACACGAGCCCAGGTCTCAGCCACACACGATGGCACCCCTCCAGCATTTAAACAGGACGGTGCCTGGCTGCAGTGGGTCAGGGAGCAAAGGACTTGCAGTCTTACAAAGCCAAACAGCCTCCCTGTCCACTGCAAACCCTCATGCAGTCTGTAGGTGGGATCCAGACGGGACCCTCTGTGTGGTCCCTGAGACCCTGGGCCCCGGGCTCTCTGGCCTCCTGAGTGGCCTGCTGCCATTTCCAGATGGGTCCCTTCCAGACGCTGCTGCCTGGGCTCCTCTCCCCGTCCCCTTAGCGGGACAGTGACCCGTTCATCCGGGCCCAGAACGAGTAGGCCCCGTTCTCCCGTACTACTCTTGCAGTGTCGCAATGGTGATTTAAAAGCGTGTGTACGTGTCTGATTTTCTGGTTGATGCTGTCTCTTCTATCAGACGGGACCTTTCCCAAACTCCACGCATCCTACTCAGGAGCCCAGCACGTAACGGGATCTTCAGGGACCCTCTGTTCAGGGATTGCTACAGGGTCCTTAAGTGTACCCACAGGTCATACTGTGAGAGTTCCGTCTTTGCCCCTCCCCCAGACGTTTCCTGTTAGAAGAATTCGCAAAGCTGTGCGGAGCCGGTTCATCAACTCTCTGTTTCGATGCCCGTGAGCATCAGAAAGCTGCTCCAGAAAGCTGGAGTCTGGTGGCCCCTCCACTAAGGACTCCATGCTGTCTGTGTTTGTATTTCTTGCCTCTAGTCTCCTGTGGCCTGTTCTTCATCTCTGCCCCCGTGGTAGATTTGCCTTGGGGAAACCCAATGACTAGAGATTTTTTTCAGTAGGCAGAAGGTCCTGTTTCAGGAAGCGCCATACAGCCATCTCTAAGATGCTACTTTGATGAACTCCCTGCTTACCCTGTGAACAGAAGAGTGTATTTCTTCAGCTTTCAAAGCATGATTGAAGCATACTACCTTGCACATATGTGGGGTCTTCAAAAAGTTCATGGAAAATACAGATTATGAAAAGCCATATTAAAAATGAATCTTAATGAAGAATGGGATAGGAGAGGGAGTAGGAGATGGGATGGTTTGCGGGTGGGAGGGTGGTTATGGGAGGAAGAACGCTATAATCCAGAAGTTGTACTTTTGAAATTTATATTTAAATAAAAGTTTTCTATTAAAAAAACAAAAAAAAATTTAAAAAAGAAAAACCATAGGTTTCAAAAATTTTTTGCATCAAAATAAACTTACCTTTTAATTCATTCCCATGAACTTTTTGAAGTATCCTATTTTTTTTTTTTAAATTAAGTTACAGTATTCTTTTTTTTTTTTTTTTTTTTTTTTGAAAGGCAGAGTGGATAGTGAGAGAGAGAGAAACAGAGAGAAAGGTCTTCCTTTTTGCCGTTGGTTCACCCCCCAATGGCCGCTGTGGCCGGCGCATTGTGCTGATCCGAAGCCAGGAGCCAGGTGCTTCTACTGGTCTCCCATGCGGGTGCAGGGCCCAAGCACTTGGGCCATCCTACACTGCCTTCCCGGGCCATAGCAGAGAGCTGGACTGGAAGAGGGGCAACCGGGATAGAATCCGGCGCCCCAACCAGGACTAGAACCCGGTGTGCCGGCGCCGCAAGGCGGAGGATTAGCCTGTTAAGCCACGGCGCCGTCCGAAGTATCCTATTTTTAAAGTGTATGATTTAACCCATTTTACGTATATACATTATGAAGCCATCATCACAATTAGGATAACAAATGGTTCCATCTTCCCCCCAAATTCCCGCGTGTGTCTTTTGAGTTCCTCCCTCTTTCTATGCCTATCCTCAACTACTTACTTGCTTTCTGCCACTCTAGTTCTCCTGGTCTAGACATAACTGGGGTCACACTGTAGGGACCCAAGTACCTGTGGTGCCTCATTTATCCAAGGGGAATGCATCCCACGACTCCTAGTGGATACCTGAAAGCACAGATAGTACAGAACAGTGTGTATACATATTACATTTTCTCCTACATACAACACTATGATAAGGTTATACTTTAGACAGAGATTAACGATATCTAATAACAATATAATATACTGTAATAAAAGCTATATCAATGTCATCTCACGAAATATTATACTGTTCTCCCCCTTCTTCCCATGATGTGAAATGATACAATGCCTACCCTAGTTTTAGATTTTTTTTTTTTTTTTTAGATTTTATTTATTTATTTGAGAGAGTTACAGACAGTGAGAAGGACAGACAGAGAGAAATGTCTTTCATCCACTGGTTCACTCCCCAAATGGCTGCAGTGGCTGGAGCTGGGCTGATCCAAAGCCAGGAGCCAGGAGCTTTTCTTCCAGGTCTCCCACGTGGGTACAGGGGCCCAAGGTCTTGGGCCATCTTCTGTTTTCCCAGGTCATAGCAGAGAGCTGAATTGGAAGAGGAGCAGCCAGGACTTGAACCAGTGCCCATATGGGATGCTGGTGCCTCAGGTAGAGGATTAACCTACTGCACCACAGCCCTGGCCCCCATAGATTTATTTCTAAATATTTTATAATTTTTGTCATAGTCTCATACTCACATGATTTTGACAGGAATTTTTTGATGCTATGATAGGTTTGTCAGGACGTTAAACTCATCATACATGCACTGTGATGAGAATTGTTGTTTATACTTTATTTTCCAATTGTTTGCTGCTAGTATAAAATAGTACAGTTGATCTTGTGTAATAATCATGTCTCTTGTGACCTAGTATTGTAGATACATTAGGATTTTCTTTGTAAGGAGCCACATCGTCTGCAAATGGGAACAATTTTCTTTTCCGACTTTTATGCCTTTTAAAATTCATTTATTTGCCTTATTCAATGCTTTGGACCTCCAGAATAAATAGAAGTGGTGAAAGTGAGTATCTTTGCCTGGTTCTTGATCTAACATGGAAATATTTCAATCCTACACTTTTAAGTATAGTATTAACTATAGGTTTTTGGATATACCCTTATCAGCATAAGGACATTTTGTCCTATTCATAGTTTGCTGGGAGCTTTTTTACTTTTTAATCATGATTGGGTGTCGAGTTTTTTTCAGATTTTTCTGCACCTATTGAAATGATTTTATAGTTTTCTTCACTTATTGATATGGTAATTACTTTGATTTTCAATGGTAAACCAGACATAGTTTGGGATAAACTTTACTTGTTCATTGTGTTAGTACTGACCTGTTGTAATATTGCTAAACTTGATTTATTAGTATTTTGTTATGCAGTTTTGCACCCATGTTCAGGAGGGGTATTGTCTGTAATTTTTTTTGTAAAGATATTGATATTACATATACCTGTACATATTGGGTGGGTGATCCTACCTTCTTTATGTTTTGAAAAAGTTTATATAAGGTTGTTATTTATTCCTTGAATGTTTATAGAATTCACCAGTGAGACTGTCTGGAACTGGAGTTTTTATTTTGGGAAAATTTTTTTTTTATTATACATTCAAAATTTCAATAGGCTAGTCAGTTTCAGCTGCTTCTTGGGTCCGTTTGCAAACCAATCCTTTTCACCTAAGTTGTCAGATTCGTTGCTGTAAGTTATCGTTTGTAGTGATGGCCCCTTTTACATATGGTCTTGGTGATTTGTATGTGTGTATATGTGTGTGTGTGTGTGTGTGTGTGTTTCCTTGATAAGTCTAGACAGATTTGTCATTTTTGTTGCTGTATTCAGTGAATAAGCTTTTGGTTTGAGCAGCTTCTCTTTTGCTTATTTATCCCTTAATCGATTTATGCTCTTTATTATTTCCTTGTCCGTACTTGGTGTTTACTCTTCTTTTTCTGGTTTCTTAAGGTGGAATTTCAGTTCACCCGAGTATTGCATTTGGTGTACTGTTAATAGGTATATATATATGTTTAGAACTATTTAAGTCTTCTTGATACATTATTCCTTCACTTATGTTGAATGTTTTTTTTTTCTGTAATAATCTTTGTCTTGAAGTCAACCTTGGTGGATATGAAGCTGCCCACCACAGTCATCTTATGCTTTAATGTGCATACATAGTTCTCCCTACCCACTGTTTCCACCCTGTGCTTTAGTCTTCAATGCATGCTATGGTCTGTTTTATCCATGCGGTCAATCTCTGCCTCTTAGCTACATTGTTCAGGGACCACTAACATTTAATGTAATTGTCGATAATGGTGGGGTTTTGATCTACTACTTTATGATTTATCTTCAAAAAAACCCTCAGTTTCCTGCTTCCTTTCAGATTTTTTGAATGTTTTATATTTTGGATTTTGACTATTACTCTTGGGTTTTCTTTTTGGTAGTTGTACTAGGGATTACAATATGATTAATTCTTCATTATCTTAGAATAAAAACTGCACCACTTCCCTTCAGTATGAAGAATTTCCTTTAGCATTCCTTGTAGAGCAATTCCTTTCATTTTTCTTCATCTGTGAATGGTTTTATTTCACGTTCATGCCTTTCTAGCATACCCCTCAATCCAATTGCTTTTATTCCTTAGTGTTCTCAGATAGTTGCTTTTGTATTTTGTCTAGTTTTTAGTTTTGATCAGCTGGAGACACTGTTTTGCCAAAGTGGAACAATTGAAATGAATGTTTATATGTCATCACCTCTGTGGCAAAATGTAGGACTACAGTTAAGGCAGAGGGAGCGTGGCGTTCACACCGGGCATGTTTCCAGCTGCCCAGGAATACTTTTTCCCACAGCTAAGCATTCTCTTACAACCCCGTGACTGGAGTGGTTGTGGTTCCTCTGAACTCCTGGTAGCACCTGGCACTTACTTGCAGCATGTTGGCCGTTCGCAGTCGCTGTTGCCGGCCGAGTCCAAGCGTGGGGCGGGGGAGTTTTTGGAGAGAGCTCACAGACGTCAGGGCCTCTCCACAAGCCTGCTAGACATTTGTTTTCCACCGCACAGAAGTGGGTGAAATAGACCCCAGGTGTTTTTCTGCTTTGCTGGAGACTGAATGCCCTTTTGGATGTGGGTTCCGAGAACACACAGGTTTCCATTCAGATCCCACCCACTTCGTAACCCTGGTCTGAGCTCCTCTCCTTGTCTGTGAGACACGAAGTGTGTCCTACCGTGGGATGAGCACAGGCAGGCCAACTGTTACCTACGTCTCCTGGATCATTTATCTCCTTTTCCGGCCCTTTCTAGAATTATTTTTAGATATACCTTGTCCAGAGATGTCAGTGAACTGAGCTGCTGAAGAAACTGAGTGTTGGGGCTGACGCTGTGGCGCAGCCGGTTAAAGCTCCAGCCCGCAGCGCTGGCATCCCATATGGGTACCGGTTCGAGTCCCTGCTGTTCCACTTCTGATCCAGCTCTCTGCTTATGGTCAGGGAAAGCAGTGGAAGATGGCACAAGTGTTTGGGCCCTTGCACCAGTGTGAGAGACCTGGAAGAACCTCCTGGCTCCTGGCTTTGGGATGGGCCCAGCTCTGGCCATTGCCTTCATTTGGGGAGTGACAAGCCGATGGAAGACCTCTCTTTCTCAGTCTCTACCTCTCTCTGTAACTCTGTCTTTTAAATAAATACATCTTAAAAAAAATAAGAAACTGGGTGTTAATCATTGTTAAAGGCTTTATGGCTGTAGTTAACCCTTGTGGATAATTATTTTGCAGTTTCATGAGTGTACCTTTCTACTTTATTTTGTCATAGCGAATGTGATGTGTTGTGTCAGTTCTGTGACAACTGCCATCCTGTAGGATGCAAGAATGACCTTCAGGTCACCATTCTAAAGAGCAGTTTTCAATGTCTAGGACCCAGGCCCTTAAGAATGAGAGACTGGGGCTGGCGCTGCAGCACCAGCATCCCATATGGGCCCCAGTTGGAGTCCTGGCTGCTCCACTTCCAATCCAGCTCCCTGCTAATGTGCCTGGGAAAGCAGTGGAAGATGGCCCAAGTGTTGGACCCCTGAACCCACATGGGCGACCCAGAAGGAAGAAGGTTCTGGCTCCTGGCTGTGGCCTGGCCCAGTCCTGGCTGTTGTGACCATCTGGGGAATGAACCAGTGGATGGAAGCTCTCTGTCTGTCTTTCCTACACTGTCTGTAATTCTGCCTTTCAAATAAATAAATAAATAAATAAAACTTAAAAAAAAAATAAAGACCTTACTGAGATTGTCCTGACCCCAAAACCGTAAGTCAGAAGTTATATTTTTTACTATCTTATGGTTAGGCATATAACATCATTTTAAGCAGAATATATGAGTGGAGTCAATTCAACTATTTGGTATATAATGCTTTTGTGCTTGCTTTGGCAGCACATACACTATAAAACTGGAATGATAATGTTTCCTCCATAGCTTGCTTTTCTCTAAGGGTGCCCGGCTTCTCAGCAACACGTGCTCCTAGGCACGGCAGGCAGGTTGGGGTGTGTGTGTGTGTGTGCATGTGTGCATGTGTGTGTGTGAGAATATGCATGTGTGCTTTTCTCTTGTAAAGGCTGAAAGGCGCAGTGGACCACCTGGCCGCGTCCAGCAGTGCGACACTGTCCCTAGCTCTGTGTCTAGCGACATGGCCTTGTCTGGAAATCTGGACTGGAATCTTCTTGGAGCAGCCGGGGCCATGAAGGGTGGACTCCGGAGGGTGGGCCTCCCTCTGGTTTCGTAACCGGTGCACCTGGAAGGGAAACCTGCTACAATAACACAGCAAGGCGGTGTGATGAACACTTTTATTTACAAATATAATTAAAAGCTCTGACAGTTATCATGCTCTTCCTTGGAACCTGAAAAATGTTTTGTCTTGTTTTTAAAGTGCATGCAAAAGAAGTAAAGCCTTTTTTTTTTCATCATTTTTTATTGTAAGAAAATACACGGTTTGAAAGTGTGAATAATGCAATATTTATGACCAAGATATGGGACTCAGGAAGGGGAAGGGAAATAAAGAAAAAAGATCAAGATCATCTGATTGAGAGACAGTGCTGAACTCCAAATACTGAACTGGAAAAAGAGGGGGTGGGGAGGAATAGGAGGAGGAAGTAAAAAAATTTGATCAGAGAAACAGTTAAAATACAATATGAAAATAAGTAATACCTCTCCTTAAATTCCTTCTATACACAAAATACACGATTTGCCAAAGCCCAATTTGTGCTACTGGGATTCTGTGAGCTCCTCGAGTATATGCACATCCTCTGCGACAGCAGAAAATGGTTATGATACAATCAGAATACGCTGGAGACAAGTTCAACTCTTGCCAGCAGGTTCTTAAAAATCACAACGTCTCCTCACCCCACCCACCCCCCCAGCCCCAAAAAAGTAATAATATGTCACCACTGATATGTACATCACAAGTAGTTTCTGTAAAATGTATCAAATTTTCAATCTTTAATAAAACTTTTTTTTTTAATTCCTGATGAATAAATACCAAAAAAATAAAATAAAATAAAATAATGCAGCAGCTAGTTAAGGTGTAAGGCTGCGGATATTGTGTCTCTCTCCCCCTTGGCATTTATTAGTATTATTTATTTATTTATTTATTTATTTTTTGCTGTACTTTCACAGATTGGTGGTGATGAGTGATTGCTTAAAGCAATATACATCCACTTTGTTGTTGCTGCTGTTGGTCTGTTGGTTTGGTTAAGACTGTCTCCACAGTGTTCACTGCAACGTTTGGGATCACATCAATACTGTGACGTGTACTATGAGTAAAGGGGTGGCCAGGTGTTGGCCAGCACTGAAAGCTGACACGGGGGGAGGAAGGGGGCCCCTGATGGAGTAAGAATAAACAGGCACTAGTCCGACACGATGTCAGTAAGAGTAAGAGAGAGAGAGCGTGAGAGCGACGCCCGTTAAAATGGGGAATGTGGTTTTGCAGGGTCTGAATTTTTTTCTGTTTTCTTTTTCTTTCTTTTTTTTTTTTTTTTTTTTTGTAAATGGCAAAAAATTTAATCTCATCTATAGTCCTCCTTAGGAAAATCTAATGTAACCAAATTCCCAAATCCCATTCTGAGGCTCTCCATGTCAAAAGTCTCGATCTCTCGCTCTTGCCTTTCCAACAGGTACTTTATTCTCTCGCTGCGTTCCTTCTGGAGGGCAGCCAGCTCCTCTTCAATCTGAAATGAGCACAACGAGCGGTTCTTAATGGACAGCTCTCCCGCCAGGGACACACCCCACTCTGTCCACACTCACACCCCACTGTCCACACACACCCCACTGTCCACACACACACCCCACTGTCCACACTCAGACCCACTCTGTCCACACAAGCACATCCCGCTTGTGTCCACACACACCCCACTCTGTCCACTCTCACACCACTCTGTCCACACTCACCCCACTCTGTCCACACAAGCACATCCCGCTTGTGTCCACACACACCCCACTCTGTCCACACAAGCACATCCCGCTTGTGTCCACACACACCCCACTCTGTCCACACAAGCACATCCCGCTTGTGTCCACACACACCCCACTCTGTCCACACAAGCACATCCCGCTTGTGTCCACACACACCCCACTCGTGTCCACACACACATCCCGCTTGTGTTCACACACACCCCACTCTGTCCACACACACCCCACTCTGTCCACACACTCATCCCGCTTGTGTCCACACACACCCCATTTGTGTCCATACACACATCCTGCTTGTGTCCACAACACCCCATTTGTGTCCACACATACATCCCACTTGTATCCACACATCCCACTCGTGTCCACACAAACACATCCTGCTTGTGTCCACACACATCCCACTCGTGTTCACACACACACCCCCCACTCGTGTCCATACTCACACCCCACTCATGTACACACAAACACATCCTGCTTGTGTCCACACACATCCCACTTGTGTCCACACACACACCCACTCATGTCTACACACCCTACTTGTGTTCACACACACCCCACTCATTTCCACACACACATCTCACTCATGTCCACACATACACAGCACTTGTGTCTATATACACATCCCATTCATGTCCATACACATATCCCACTTGTGTCCACACACACACCCCACTCATTTCCACACACACACACACACACACTACACTTGTGTCCATACACACATCCCATTCATGTCCACACACACATCCCACTTGTGTCCACATACACATCCCACTCATGTCCACACATACACACCACACTCGTGTTGACACACACCCCATTCACCTCCACACACACACATCCCACTCACATCCACGCATACACACCCCACTTATGTGCACACACGCACACACACATACTTCACTCACGTCCACACACACAGGAACAAGAAATAAGGCAGACTGCGGAAGGGGGCAGTCCTGTGCTAAGCCTATCTAATCCACTGTATTTAAAACTCTCACCAGGCAGAAATGTGGGGCCCACCTGGGGCTGGCAGTGCCATCTGAGCCAGGCAAGCAGCTGGGCTGATCTAGGTCAGCATCCTGTCTCATCAGGAGATGGCTCAGGAGAAGCGAAAAGGCCCGCGCGCACAATTAGACGGTGCTGCGTGCCCATAGAGAGCCCCGTGCCTCCTGGGTCATTAGTAATTTAGTTCTAGAGCAGGAGCTGGGAAAATAGCCTGTTACGTTGATCTCAGCGAACTACTGGAAGAAAGTGCAAATAACTGGTTAAGCAAATAAATGCTTAATAGCTTTGAGATGCTTTCTGAAACTTAATCCACTCCATACTCCTCAGAACACCTAACACAACAGTATGTCAACTGGGACAACAGTGATTATACATAGCACTAGCAGCCTATCTTCAGTTTAACTTTTTTAAAAAACAGCCCTGCTGACATGACTTCTCATGGTTTAAAAAGAACCAAAAAGCCAAGTCCGCATTTGGCTTCTCCATACCACTTAGCGGCCTGCCGTTGGCCGGCAGTGCCTCTCACGTGTCATATCTACTACCCAGGAACCTGGGTCATACCCAGGGTGGGGACTTCATAGCAGAGTGGCAGGAAGGTACAGGCTCTGGGATCAGACTTCCCAAATAGCTCAAGCACGCTGAGCCCAGGATCCTGACCCGTAGGGGCCTGAGGGTATAAAGAAGGTGCAAGTGAAAACGCTGGGTTTCATGCCCTGCAGCTAGGGGGGGTTCCACCAATGGCAGTTCTCTGGGGCACATCCCCCAGGCGCGACTGCACGCGGCCTGCAGGAGCTCTGTCCTACCTTCTGCTCGAGATGTGCTCTGCGCAGAGACACCCTCTGCTCTAGCTTCTGGAGCTCACGTTCATGTTGTGCCTCTGTTTGCATCTTGATTTTGCTCTGGTAGGCGTTGAGCAGCTCCATTTCCTGCTGGAGCTGTAGCCTCAAGGCCTGGCATTCTGCTTCTTGGGCCTCATCGAGCCGTAACTGTGGGCACAGAAGACATATACACTGTCATGCACCCCTCACCCACGGCACTTGCTCACTACCGGAAGATGTTTCCTCGTTTGGATCGAAATGGGTCTTAGAAAAGCAAATTCCCTGGGCACATTCAGGGTTAGGATCCAAAGCAGTAAACTCTGCCCGATGGGCTACAGAGCTGTAGAAACACATTCCCGTCAGTGCGGTCGGAAACCACAGCAGCAGGTGTCAGGAGGGTTACACCCAGTGGCCAAGCCTGTGGGCTCTGCAGGTAGACCTCTGAGCTTCCATTTGAGCTCCACATGGCTCACTTAGATGTCATCTTCCAAAGTACTTAACTGCTCTAAGTTTTGTTTTTCTTTTTCATCTCAACAACAGTAGTTCCTGTTGTCTGAGATTTGTGGGAGGATTAAATGAAAGGAGTCACATAAAACTCTAACCATAGTTCTTACTGCATACAAGGGACACAATCAACAGTAGCTGTTACCATTATTTGGTTTTGACAGACTGCTTCCTTAGTAAGATATCTTTAGATATGCTTTGCTCAAAAAACAAAAACAAAGAGAATCCAACATCTTTAAAACTCGAATTTGCCTTGCTACTCTTCCACTTCTATCAAGTAATGCTGACCCCAGTTGCTGTCTATACATACTGTCCTGCTGGCCAGCCAGTCCAAAAATCAATGCTCAAAATCCCAGCAGAGGGTACCCTTGATAATCTTAAAGGGTGTATTCTGGTTTGCATTGATGAAGTCTAGATTATAAAGCAGTCTGGTCAAATCTCCCTTGCTCTCTGCAAGTTCTACTTGGACTTACTATCATATATCAAGATAGCCAGATCCTGTGTGGGCAGTGGGCTGTGCCAGCCAGCACAAATGCCAAACTCTCAACCAGCAGAGCTGAAGGTTTTGGGTCCTTAGCAGGACTGTTCAGGGATGATGATGCCCCGTCCCAGGCTTGGTTCTATCCAGATAGAGCAGGCCCTCGGTTTACCTAAGAATGAATTAGAACCTCTGAATCACACAGTTCTGGCCTCCCTGGATTTATCTGCATGTTTCTACATGGACCAGTTTGCCAAGACACTTATTTTCCATCTTCTCTACAATTTCCGACCAGTAACAATATATCTCACTATCCTGAGAAGTGACTTTTTGCAATGTTGTTAGAACAGTTTTAGCAAGTCATTTGCACAGTATCTTCTTCAGTACTTCTGGAGAAAGAGACTGTAGAGATTAAAGGAACGTAAAATAAGTTATACAGTCACATTTCCAAGGTATTCCTAATAATTAATCCTAACCAGCTTTCGTTAAAACCCACTGAAGAGGAAAGATAGCTCTCTTCATTTTCCTGATGAGAAATACAAGAGACACCAGACATGAGGAACAGCTGGCCTGCTTCCGAAGAGCTTCCGAGCCAAACGCCCAGGAGTTTGCTGGCTCCCCGCTGGGACTCTTCTGGATTCTTCTGGATTTCCTCCTGATATGGGAGCTCCCTTACCAGAAAAGGAAATGAAAACCCTGTTCTTTCCTACTCATCCACATTTGTGCCAGTAAGCCCCGGCCAGATGGGTGAGGCTCATTCCATGGGCAGTTTAGACCACTGAAACATCTCCAACTTCTTTTTTTTTCTGGCATTCTATTAAAAATGTCAAAAACTACATTGTTCTTCACCAGCTTAGACTATAAATCCCCAGAGCTAGAAATCAGAGGATATTCCGGAATTTGGTATCCATCATGCAAAGCTGCAGGTGCCAAATTCATCAAAATGGTGTCTAAGAGACAGGTAAATGTCATGTCTGTCTTTTGGAGTGGCTTACACTGTGACAGAGGCAGCAGCATGTAGTAGTGGTCAAGCACGATGGGTTCAAATCCAAGCTCTACCACTAGCTAGCTATGTGTCCCTCTACGCAATGGGGCTGGTAAAGCCTAGGGGCCAAGTACGGCCTGCTGCCAGGTAAAGTTTTATTGGACACAGACATACTCACCCACTGACATATTGTCTACAGATGCTACCGCACTATAATAGCCGACGCAGCTGAACAGCCGTGCCAGTGACCCTATGGTTCACAAAGCCTCAAATACTTACCCTTTGACCCTTTAAAGAACAAATTTGCCAACTCTTGCCCTAAGCAAGAGACTTTACTCCAATGAACCTGTTTCCTTATAGGTAAATTAGGATTAAACCAGTGGCCTTTTTAGCAGCAGTTCAAAAGGGTTTCACAAAAATGAAATGACGTCTGTGAAGTCCATACAGCCGTGCCTGGCACGTGGGAAGCAGCAGTCAGTAGAGCACAGCTGTGATGACCACATACACTTCTGTCTCCTCTCCTTCTGTCTAGGGCGAACCATGAGCCCACAGTCCTGAGCCCGTTCTCTCCTATCCAATAGAACATTCACTGAATACTTGCCGTATGCAGGCACTGCTGCAGATGCTGGGAACACAACCACGAATGAGAAACAGCCTCGTCAACCTCTAGTCTCCATCAGCTCGCTCACCCCTCCTCCTTACCTGGGACCTTGCTCCCACAAGGTCTTTGATGACCTTGGAGTGGCTTTTATCTTCCCAGACCTCCTAGCGGCATGGATGATGTATTCACCTGCCCCTCCTGAACTCTTTCTCTTGTCTCTGAGATTCTGTGCCTCGTTGGCGTTTTCCTCCCTATTCTGGTGACTCCTTCCCAGTCCCTACTTACCTAGACCCTATTCAGTGTTGCTCCTCCGGGCGTCGACCTGGGCCCTGTTCCAACCTTTCTTCCTAAGGAGCCTCATTTATTGCAGATGTTTCACTGACTCCCACACCTCTATGTCTACTTCAGACTTCCCTTCTGAGGGCCAGACTAGCTTATCCAGTCCACTGCAGGTGTCTTCACCTGGATGTTTTCCCGGCCCTGAAGCTCAAAGCAACCAATACTAACTCATTATCTTCCCCTTCCCACTTTCTTAATCTACTTCATTTCTTACCATGTAGGTAAATGGCACCACCACCTATCATTTTGCTCAAATCTGGAACTGGGAGTCATCCGTGATACCTGGCTCTCCACACTCCATCCATCACTAATTGCTCTGAAGTCTGCTTCCTGCCTAGCTCACTTCCCCATTCCTCTCAGTCACACTCATGCCCAGGCACTAGCAGCAACTTCAGGAAAGACCTCCTTATGGCCTTGCCATCACCTTCCAGGCCATTCTCCATACAACATCAAGTGATGTTCAGAATTACAGGCCCCTGCTGAATACTCTTCGATGGCTTCCCATTATTTGTAGGATAAAGACAATATTCTTAAGAAAGCCTGCAGGCCCTTACATGACCTGGTCCCTGTTCACCCCTTGTCTTATTCTCATGTTGGTCTCCTAGTTCTCTACATTCGAAACATGATGGATTCCTTTGAGTTCCTCAGAAGTGCCACCTGTCTCGTCTTTACGTATGGAACTCTTCAGCCTGTGCAGTCACGTCAGGGAGGCCGTTCCGGATTCTCCAGGCCGAGCCAACTCTATTCTACCCTCTGCTGGCATCTTGCACTTGCTCTGGCATTAGATGGGGTAGACTTTTTCAAGATGTGTTTCCTCCATTCTTCTATGAATTCCATGAAGACATGATCAGGGATGATCTTATCTACCACAGTATCCTGGGAAGCTGGGGCACAGTGCAGGCACTCAACATGCTGGATAGATGGACGGATGGATGGATGGATGGAGTGCACTAGCTCCCATCCTCAGCCTAAGAACACTTTAAGCCTCTCTCCTTCTCTTTTCCTTCATTGACAAGGATCTAGGGAAAGCAGACTCACTGAAAGTCCCCCGTCATTTTGTAATCACTCTGGATACACTATGATCTTTCTCATTCCCATCACTCCAGTCTGTGACAAAAAAAAAAAAAAAAGGGAAAAATCCTCTAATAGAGGGAACACCTCAAAGCTTACTGTTTCCAGTTGGTCCCTGTAACCTTTGAAATCATCCATTGACCCTTCTGCTCTGGCTCCTGTGCCATGCTCTTTCTCTTTCTTCTTCTGTGTTTTTGATTATTTACCTCGTTAGGCTTCTTCTTCTCGGCCCTCAAATGTTAGTGTCCACCAGGCTCTGCCCTTTGTCACCTCCCTCTCTAGTACAATTTCCTGTCCCTAGCAGGACATCTATTACCAACTGTTCCCATATAGCAACCGTTTTGTTTGTTTGTTTGTTTGTTTGTTTTTTGTCTTCAATCCTGATATCCCTTCTGAACTACAGGTTTGCAAACCTGTTCCTCTCAACCTGGACACCCACAGAACTTAGATACCATGTCCACAACTTCGCCAGTTACCTTCCTAGGCACCCAAACTCACAACGCCTTCATTTTTCTGTCTTGGTAAAACGATTCTGCTCTGTTGTCAAGCCCACCTTCCAAGTTGGTCACTGCGTTCTCCCCATCTCCAGCAGTATGCTGTTGGTTCAGGCCCCATCATTTTTACCTTGCTCTATTACAATAGCTTCCTAACAGTTGCATCACCTTTCTTTGCCACATATCTTGCTGTCACACAACTAGAACCCCTGTTACTTTCCTTCTTAAAACAGGCTTCAACAACTCTCCAGTGTTTACACAGTAATGTCCACACTCCTGGCTTCTAAGTTCTGGGCCCCTTCAGCATCTCCCAGCTTTTCTTAAACACGCATTCTGTACTCTTGCCACAGCTACTGCTTCCTGTGTCTCAGACACGCCACTCTCTCTCAGGGCTTTCAATCTTTGCAAGGACTGTAACTGCTATCAGGAAAAGCTTCGCTCATCTCCCTGTGAGATCTTCTCTGATTTGCCAGGCAAGCTCCTAGCCCTGGCTGACCAAGACCTTTATGACCTCTCTATTTTGGGTTCCCATGATCTTCCTCCTTGAACTATGGGCTCACACGCAATTTCTGTCAGTCCCCAGGCACACTCTTCCCATTGGTTAGACATTTGCCTACGTCAGTCCCACTTTCGAACACTACATTTACTTCAATGGATTCCTAAAATCTCCTTGGCTCTCACTGGGTAGCTTTTCTTAGACCAGAGGCGTTATCTCTACTTGTCTCCCACAGCTCCCAGCACCTCCCAGCACCTCCCACTTCAAAGCACTTACTATGCTTTCTCATTATTGCTTAATTGTCTGACCTGGTTTGACTGCCAGAAAGGATGAGGACAGAGACTGACCGTCTATCTAGCTCAGCACTATCTTGGAGCCCGCAGAGTGCTGAACACAAAGGCTTAGCAAAAGCTTATTGGACGAATGTGTGTGTCTATCTAGCTTCCTCACTTGACTGAGCGCTCTATAAGGACAGAGCTGTGCCTTGTTCACTTGTGCCTGTCAAGTTGGGAGTGGCGCTTGGTAGGCCTTTGATGAATGAACAGATGGCGTTATAGGTGGTGGCTATCACGTCTTGCCCTCAAGTCCCTGTGTGCAACAGGTCTGGGTTGGCACATCATTCCTCGAGCTCCATCTCATACGACACTCTCCAGCAAGCATCGCATTGGCGTGGCTTTATTCAGCGTCGTCCTTTTCTCACTTCTTTGAGCAGAAAAACACCAATATCCTAAATGTGTGCAAGACTCATCCTGGGAACAAAAGGCGGGATCTTGAATTTCCTTGATTCCCAAAGCTCTTGCAGCTGTGGCACCAAACCTAAGCACTTACCGCTTGAGAGGCCATCATTTCATTTATACTCTGTTCATACTGCTCTGCCAAAATGGCAAGTTTTCTCGTCTGCTCATCTTTCAGTGTCTTTAAGATTGTTTTGTGCTCATTCTTTGGAGTAACTTCCAACTGGTGATTCTTGAGTGCTTTATACTGTTTGGTCTGTACTTTGCAAGTGTCCTGAAACTGTTTTTTAATTTGCATTTCCATGGCCTGTGTAGAAAAAGTGACAAAGGGAAGATAAAGAAAGACACGTTAGTAAGTACAGAAAGTCTCCCGTTGTAATGATACAATACTAGCACCTGGACCTTCTATCTTCTGGGGCAGTGACCCACAAAACTAGTCAGTAATAATGAACATGTGTATGACATAGACAAGAGTTAACTCTGCCAATACTTTCACCTTTATATTAAAAGAAAGGAAATACTTCTGAATTTTCAAATGGCTTCAAAGATAAATGGGTCATAACAAGGAGACAGCTTTGAGCAGATTGTAGAATATTATAAAGCTCAGCCTGTTCCAAGGTTGGCAATTAGTTTCATGGTTTCCTAGTCAAAGTCTTTAGCATCTTATGTATTTTTTCCCCTTTTCTTTGCCATTTCCAAGTGAGAAAGGGCTGACATTATATAAACTAGCTTTCACTACTCTGGCTTATAGTGTTTCCTTGACAAATCAATAAAGGAGAACATCTGGATAGTACTTCACATCCTAACCCATTTACACTGGATTTCAGCACAAAGTGGGAGAAAAAAGTGATTTTGACTCTCTTTCCCCCATCAAGAGGTTGTGCTTGCATGAGCAATGTCAAATGTGCATTTGTTGTTGGCGGGGAAAAGCGGGAGTGTATTCTTAAGGCCGGAAGGCGCTCTGTCAGGTTGCCCCATTGTCATGGGTGCCTTTCAGGAACACTCTGAGGACTTCTGCTAACACAGATCCCTAAGTCAGCTTAGATTTGGCTAGGAAGGCAGAAGCACGGCTGGTGTGATGGAGGCTGACCGCCTAACTGTGCCAGCAGTGACAGTGTCCTCCCTGGCAGACAGCAATGGCTTAGTACACAACGCTTGTTAAAAAGCGGCCAGCTAGAATTAGCCAGAGGCAGCGTGGGCCAGAGGGTTTCCTCCACGCAAGGGGAGTAAACGTCTGACACCTCTGGCTTCAGTCCCACGTCCCAGGCCTGTGACAGACATCACTAATAAATCACTCATTCCTACTAAGCCTGGATCTGGCTGTGGCGTCCTGATGGTAGGCAGAGCAGCACTCAAGGTAGCTCCTGCCGGTATCACTCGCTTCCCGGGGTTCGCACAGGACCGCTGTTAGTGCGCTTTAAGAAGGCAGCTCATGGAGGGCTCAGAGAGAGGACACGAGAGATCAGGTCGCACAGGGGTCTCCAAGCAGCCTAGCCAGCGGCCCCTCCTCAGGGGCTTGTCAAAGCAGATCCTTGGGCTTGACTCAGCGGGCACGGGGCTCCAAGGTCTGTGATTCTGAGATGTTGCGCAGGTGACTCTGGCAGACACCCGAGTATAGGAGGCCGTGGCGATCCTGTCCAGCTGTGTCCTGGGCACAAAGATGGCAACACTCCAGTTCCTCTCACCTTTAAGTTTTTTGGCTGCTGCCGAAGTTCCATGACATGCTTTCTGTGCAGTTCCCTTTCTCGCCTCTTATTGTACTCCAGCTGGTTTTCCAGTTCAGTCTGGTGCTGTAAACGGATCAGATCCATGCGTAGCTTCTGTAGCGTGTGCAGCTGCCGGTACTCCAGTTCTCGGGTGGACTCGTCGTGCCGGATCAGCATGGCGTGCTCCATCTCCTTCTGCGTCCGCTTCTTATTGAGTTCCTGCAGTCAGGAACAGAAGACACAGGGAGGTGAGTGGAGAGGACCGGAAGGCACGCACGCACGAGGCGAGGCATGGCCAGGAAAGGCACTGCTGACCCTGTCACTCAACCCGTCAGTGTCCAGCAGCATGGCCTGACGAGGTGGCATTCATGACCTCCGGGGCTGAGGTCCTCTCTGTGGGCCCACCGCTCACCAGCTGGGCAACCTCACGGCAGTCACACCTGGACTGTCTGTAAAATGGGATTAATTCTCCCTGATCTCCCTCATCTCAAAGAGCCATTGAGAACCTTAATTAGGTGACTCGCTATGGTTACGTCTCAATGTTTCCTCAGTTAAACTTCCAGTTCTCTACTTTGTCTGCCCATTAAACTCATGAGAGGAAGCTGTTGAAACATAAGATGCTTGACCCTCACAACCCAAAATGGGGATAACTGCCCAGGGCGGGGCGGGGGGTGGGGGGCTGATGGCAATGGTGCAGGTGCTCTCCAGGCCACTCTTCATGTGCAATCAGGAGTGAGACAGGGCATTAAACTGATAGCGTCAGCAATGTCCTTAGTTTCTGGGAAACAATGTGCTTTTGCCTGTATCAGAAGTAGGCCAAGAGTACGTGTTTAGCCTAGCAGTAAAGACACCCGTGTTCCACACTGCAGTGCCTGGCTTTGATTCCTGGCTCCGGCTTCAGCTTCTGCTAGTGCAGATCCTGAGGGGCAGAAGCCACGGTTCAAGTAACTGGATTCCCGCCACCCACATAGAAGACTTGGGCTGCCCCTGCTTCCGGCTGTGGACTTGCCTATCCCTGGTCAAGTCAGGCATTGGGGGAGTAAAACAGCAGCTGGAAGTGCTCTTTTCTTCCTCTCAACTAAATAAATTTTTAAAAAAGTTAAAAATAGGCCAGCGCCGTGGCTCACTTGGTTAATCCTCTGCCTGCAACGCCAGCATCCCATATGGGCGCCGGGTTCTAGTCCCGGTTGCTTCTCTTCCAGGCCAGCTCTCTGCTGTGGCCTGGGAGGGCAGTGGAGGATGGCCCAAGTGCTTGGGCCCCTGCACCCACATTGAAGACCAGGAAGAAGCACCTAGCTCCTGGCTTCAGATCAGTGCAGTGCCGGCCGTAGTGGCCATTTGGGGAGTGAACCAATGGAAGGAAGACCTTTCTGTCTCTCTCTCTCTCACTGTCTATAACTCTATCTGTCAAATAAAAAAAAAAGTTAAAAATAATCTATTGATCTTAAGGCATACTAAGAAAAAGCAGATAAGATCTTTTCCCTTTCATCCTCTCCATTATAGTCTATTTGATCACTTCTGGAACTCATTACTCTGTTTTCAGTTCTATTAATGTTTGGCTATCTTCCTGTCTCTTTCATTCTTGTTGGCAAGGAAGAAAGGCAAAGTAGAAATAAAAAGGGGAAGTTGGGTGAAACTTTTTCATTCACCAATTCAAGAATATTTCCCACGTGGCACTACATACAGACAACTGAACCATGTCCTTTGCATATGTCCACATGGATAGTAGGGTGTGACTTCTGTCCTCAACTTGCTAACGTCCTAATGGGGAAGTTTACAGACATCTGTTAAGGTGTGAATACATGCTTGGCTCCCGGCTGACCGGGTCGGAGGTAGACAGGTGGCTCAAGCTGGGCCAAGCCATTTTCTCTCGCAGGCATTGGGAATTGAGAGTCAGCACCAGTTACTCGCTGTGGTTGGCTGGGACTGTGTGGCATATAAAGCTACACATGCGGCAGCCTGCTGCTGTGAGCCCTGAGGACTGGGGGAACCTGGGCTTGAAGACTGAACGAGAGGGGAGAAGGAACGCAGGGACCACGTCAGTGCTGAGAGCACCGGTGTGAGCCTCCTGGGAGCCCAGAGTTACTGCTGCGGGGCTTCAGGAGGCAGTCCTGTATTTCCGTGGTAAATTCCATGGTTTTGGCTTAAGCTAGCTAAAACTAATTTCAGCTAACATGCGAACAAAACAACTTTAATTAATACAGGGAAAAAAGTTTTCTGGGAAAATTTGCAAGGATGGAGAAGTGACAGGTTTTACAAAAGAGGTCCACATTGGTTTCTGAAGAGGGTGATGTCAGAACGAGTTAGGAAGGCCAAGGGAAGGGAAAAACTTCTGAGTTAGAAGAAATTAGAACAGGTGCCTCTCTTCTCCAACAGCATCCACTACGGGAGAAAATGCAAGTCATTTATTTCCACAGAAATATCAACAACGCTGGTGTCTCAGCGTGTCTGAGAATATCTTGCCTACTTGGTCCTCTGTCCATTGACGAGAAGTCCTCTCAACAGACAGCATTGGTTGGAGAGCGCAGTCTCTAATCATTCATTCATTTATTCAGAGTTGTTGAGCACTTACTATGTGTTGGGCCCACAGGCACAAGGTATAGAGCAATGAACCAGCACATCCCTTCATTGGAACCTATTTTCTAGAGCAAAAATATTCAAAGTATAAACAGAATTTAATCTTGTCTTAAGGAATAAAAGATAATTTCCTACAGCATGCCTCCACTTCTTCTGGGTTTTTCTTTTTCTTGTTTGATTTTCTCCTCTTCACCTGGACTGTAAAATTTCTTTGTTTAGAGATTGGTAACTAGCCCCTAGGTGGCACCATATGACAGTGAGCCCTCCCCACAGGCTAGCGTTATCCCAGACCAACCAAGAGTCAAAGAAGGCCCTTTAAATGGGCAATGTCCCGGTCCTAGGTCACGACATCATGTCCGACATTAGAATTCCAGGAGTCCCAGTGCTGGGCACGTGCACACTTTTCCTACACTGAGAAGTCCAAACTGAGTCTAAGCTGCCCACAGACCTGAAACTCATGGTGGCGGGGGAACGAAGGCACAAAGCAAACGCACATTTGGAGAAGAAACGAAGCCTATCTCTCTCAGTGTTTAATGAAATTCGCTTCATCTACCAGCGTCGGAACTGCTTAGGATACAAGTAAGGGGTCTTCCTGACAAGCTAACATGCTCAGGGTGTGAATCAGTGTCGGCTCCTCACTGACTCGTTATTTATGGCTTTGGGCGAGTCTCCTGATCCACACTTTAGTTCTTCTGGAAGTATAGTGGATAACAGCAGCCACCATAACACCACATTTATGAAGGTGAAGAGAAAGGCCATAAACAAACGCTTCAGACTATGTAAATATGTATTATTATTCTGCATTCAAAAGTGAATAACTAGCATATGATAGCTTACATTTTAAGAATTATTAGGGGGGCTGGCGCTGAGGCATTGTGGGTTAAGCTGCCACCTATAGTGCCAGCATCCCATATGGGTGCCGGTTCGAGTCCTGGCTGTTCCTCTTCCAATCCAGCTCTATGCTATGGCCTGGGAAAGCAGTAGAAGATGGCCCAAGTCCCTGGGCCCCTGCACCCGTGTGGGAGACCTGGAGGAAGCTCTTGGCTCCTGGCTTCAGATCAGTGTAGCTCTGGCTGTTGCTGCCACTTGGGGAGTGAACCAGCGGATGGAAAACCTCTCTCTCTCTCTGCCTCTCTATAACTCTGCCTTTCAAATTAAAAAAAAAAAAAAAACTATTAGAACAGTGAGAGAAACACAACCCTTTTCCTGTTACAGTTGTAGACCATGCCCTTTACCTTTAATTTGTACATAAGTTGTTGAGTTGTAAATGGTAAGCTACCAATGATATTTTAACCCAGGAAGGAAAAAAACCCCAATGCATCACTTGGCTTAATGAATCCAGAGTAATGTGTGATGCGCTTTGAATGTTTAAAAGTTATTTCACATATCTCATTCAATCCTAACTGCAAGTCTTCGAAGTGATACAATTTCAAGGATTTATCCCTTTTATATATGAGAGTGACGCATTTGGGGTTGAGGGAACAGTAAGAACAAACGACTTCTGTAAAGCAGACCTGAGACTAAAACCCAGGTTTTGTGTCCGGCGTTGTGGTGCAGGGACATCAGCTGCAATGCTGGCAACCCATACGGGTGCTGGTTCAAGTCCTCGCTGCTCCACTTCCAACCCAGCTCCCAGCTACCATGCCTGGGAAAGCAGTCAGATGGCCCAAGTACTTGGGCTCCTGCCACCAGCATGGGAAACCTGGATGAAGCTCCTGGCTTTGGTTCAGCACCAGCTATTGCAGTCATTTGAGGAGTGAATCAGTGGGATGGACAATCTGTCTTTCCCTCTCTCTTTGTAACTCTACCTTTCAAATGAATAAATATTAAAAAAGATAAAACTCAGGTTTTTAGATATTCAACATTTCCCATTAAAAGAAGTTCCCGGGCTGGCACTGTGGCATAGTAGGTTAAGCATCTACCTGCAGTGCCAGCATCCCATATAGGCGCCAGTTCGAGGCCCACTGTTCCACTTCCAATCCAGCTCCCTGTTGATGGCCTGGGAAAGCAGAAGATGGCCCAAGTGCTTGGATTCCTGTACTCACATGGGAGACCTGGAAAAAGCTCCTGGTTCCTGGTTTTGGACTGGCCCAGCTCTAGCTGTGCAGCCATTTAGGGAGTGAACCAGCACATGGAAGACCTCTGTCTCTCCTTCTCTGTGTCTGTAACTCCACCTCTCAAGTAAATAGATAGATCTTTGGAAAAAAAAAAGTCCCGATGAATGGCTATTTTTGAGTTGTATGTTTTTAGTTGGTGATACCATATTTGGGAGAATTTCCTTGCTCCAGCCAAAGGCAATGCTGTGGTTACTTCATCTGTACAAATGACACAATATGCATTAGAGCCGAATAATGTGCACCTTTAGCTTGGGTCAATTCAACAAAACGAGTGAGCAAAAGTTAAAAAAAATTTTTTGATGGTACTGGCATTTCTGCCCACCAAAGCCCTCAATGTATACATGCCCTGGAGAAAATATGAGGACAGAGACATGCACAGGTCCCTCCCCTCAGCCCACATCACACACCACGAGCATCTCCCCAGGCTCAATGTAAGCTCAGAGCTGAAGCTAATGTGGATATGCTACAACACGGTCCCTAACACGGTGCCATCCTTTGTGTGTGACGACTCCTGCTGCTAGGAGGTGGCTCCAGGCCGTGTCCCCCTAACGTCCCCTCCCCCAGCCGTATTCCAGGCACTCTGTTTCAGGTTCCAATGGCAGTGGTCGCAGCCTCTTAAAAAGCAGCTTCTTTCGCTCAGGACCAGCTTTTATCCTCACGCTCACTGAGGCTGAGTTAGAACTAACATTCAAACTTTTAAATGGAGATGTTGTTAGCCTGTGACAGCCAATGCCTAGCTTCAGTTCTTCGTTTCAACGACTGGCTAGGAAATGGTGTGTGGTGGTGATGGAGGAAGCAGCTCAACCCAGTTTATGGTGACCCCTTTAACTGTCTTCACAGTGAAAAGGATAACTAATGTTCAGTGTAGGCAGACAGAGGAAAACAGGCACCTTCTACTTTATTGAAGGAAGTATGAGCTGCTTTAGAGGGCAATTTGGCAATATGTACTTAAAAATGCAGACATGTAAACTCTTCTGACCCCCAAATTCCACTCCTGAGAATATAGCCTATAAAATGCTGCGTATGTATACAACTATCTGTGTATAAAGATATTTTCTCTGTTGCATTGCTGGTGATATTGTATAGCCTCAACAAACTGCCAATGAGAAGTGCCTCAATAAATGAATTATCTTAAACCCACGTAACACGGGGCCGGTGTTGTGGTGCAGTGGGTTAAAGTCCTGGCCTGCAGTGCTGGCATCCCATATGGGTGCTGGTTAGAGTCCTGGATGCTCCTCTTCCCGTACAGCTCTCTGCTATGGCCTGGGAAAGCAGTGGAAGATGGCCCAAATCCTTGGGCTCCTGCACCCACGTGGGAGACCTGGAAGATGCTCCTGGCTCCTGGCTTCAGATCAGCTCAGCTCTGGCCATTGTGGTCATTTGGGGAGTGAACCAGCGGATGGAAGACCACTCTCTCTCTCTCTAGCTCTACCCCTCTCTGTAACTCTGTCTTTCAAATAAATAAAAATAAATAAATATTTTTTTAAAAAGCTGTGTAACTAGTATACTACAATATTAGATTAAATACTATTAGATTTACAAGAATGACAGCTGTGCGAGCCGGATAGTAAATGGGGAGAAAAAGAGTCACAAAGCAGTAGAGTGGATGTCAGTCACTCTTTGTCGACTCAGCATCCATCTTCCCTCCTTCTGTCTACAGGTTCTGTTTTTAGCTTTCGGAAACTACTCCCTTCTATCTGGAATTAGCGAGTGTTGAGTAACGGGCAGGCACAGTACCCAGTCATGCTCTCCTGCTCCTCTGAATCTGAATCGTGAACAGAAATGATACAAAGATTACAAACACATCCCAATGGCAGTGCCTTGAGGAGCATCCGTTAGTTCCTGCCTTCTACGTCATGGAAGTTGCTTCTCCAGTGCGGTTCTTCATCTCTTCCAGTTCCGTTTGCCAGCTCTGTCACCTACTCCATATCCTTCCAACAAATTCCTTTCCACGTTTATTGCTATTGCTTGCAAATCAAATAGCCCACAGACATAAAAATAATCTCATTTTTGTAAAGTTAAAATAATTTGTAACACATAAGCTATATATGTGCATATATGGGGGAAAAAACCAGAAATATATATATATATATATATATATATATATATATATATATATTATATCTCAAGTCAGTGGTGACTGCCTTCATGTAGAACTTGGGAGGATGGGAATGAAGAAAGGAGAGACAGGGTAAGGTTAGGGAAATATTACAAAGCTTCAGGCATGTGATCCCTGGAGATCTAAATAACAGAATTGTGACATACTTAATTATATTGTACTGCATACCTGTGATTTGCTAAGTTAGATTTTAAATCAAATCTTTCTTAAAAAAAAAAAAGAAAATAATAAAAAACAGAAGAAAAAAATAAAAAAGACAAAAAATAAAAAACACAAGAAAAAAAGACAAAAAACAATAAAAAAGAAAAAAAAAACACAAGAAAAAAATAAAGACACAATCAAATCTTTCTAACACACACAATGTATGTATGCATACACACAAATAATAACAATGTAGAAGTGACATATGAGGGGTCTTTGAAAAGTGGGAAATTCATATTATCAAAAAACTATGCACAGATTTCAAGATTTTTTGCACCAAAATAAACACTATTTTCCCACACATTTTCTGAAGTCCTCTTATGTATGTTATTGGGTTGAATGTGATCATTTCACAAATTATTCATATATCAAAATATCAAGCTACATATTATAAATATACACATTGTTTATGTGCCACTGGCATCTCAGTAAAGCTGTTATAAAGAGCTCTCAGTAGTGAGCTTTAGTATATTCCATATCTGTCTTCAATGTTATGTTATTACTTTGTAAATAGAAAGAAAAACCTTGGACGTTTTCAGGAAGGCAGCTCTAACATAAGGAAAACTTAGGCTCTGCAGAGGAATGCCCTGAGTTACTCATCTGATCCTGATGAAGTCACACAGTTCCTGTCCTTCTGAGGGAGCAAGTACTTTCTAGATCTTTGATTGACGATAATTATTCCTTTAGCCTCAGATTTCCCCCAAATGCATGCTATTAGAAAACAGTAATTGCCAGATGAAAACAATCCAACATATCCTATTAGACTTTTTCATTTTGATTTTTTGGCTTCTAACAAGACTCAGAATGTCCAGTAGTGAATGGATCAATTTCTCACTGAACCACCCGCTCCAAGCTTCTCTGTTTCTATCCAAATCTACATTTCTCTAGACATAATTATGGTTCTCCCCCGTTGTCTCTTGAGCCCTGCTTTTTTTGTTAAAGATTTATTTATTTATTTGAAAGTCAGAGTTACACAGAGAGAGAAGGAAAGGCAGAGAGAGAGAGACATAGAGGTCTTCCATCCTCTGGTTCACTCCCCAGTTGGCCACAATGGACTGAGTTGTGCCAATCCAAAGCCAGGAGCCAGGAGCTTCTTCCAGGTCTTCCATGTGGGTACAGGGACTTGGGCCATCTTCTACTGCTTTCCCAGGCTATAGCAGAGAGCTGGATCGGAAGTGGAGCAGCTGGTACTTGAACTGGTGCCCATATGGGATGCCAGCACTGCAGGTGGCGGCTTTACCTGCTATGCCACAGCACTGGCCCCTAAGCCCTGTTTATTTTATACTCTAAATCTGTTTCAAACCCAGCTCTCTGCACCTGTGTATGTACCATGCCCTTCAGAAGACCATGAGTCATTGTGAGATCCAAGACACTTTCTTCGGACAAGAACCAATTTGCACCCTTGTGGGGGCATTATCACCCTCACTGCGAACGCATGTTCTTTCTGGGCGCAGGCATTTAGCCTGGCAGTTAAGATGCCCACATCCCACTCACAGTGCCTGGGTTCCAATCCCAGCTCTTCCTCCTGACTCCAGCTTCCCCCCAGTGCAGACTCTGGGGGGCAGAGGTGACGGCTCAGGTAGCTGGGTCCCTGTCACCCAAATCAGAGTCCTAGATCTTGTTCCTGGCTCTGGCCCTGGCCCTACCTTGGCCATCAGAGGCATTTGGGGAATAAACCAGCAGAGGGAGCTCTCTCTGTCTCTGTTTGTCTTTTCCTGTCTCTCTCAGGAGAGAAAGAGAACGCACGTCCTAGTCAATCTGTGCATCGCCACCACGTTGGGCTAATCTCTCTAAAGTACAATTTTAGACATATTTCTGTCCTGCTCAGAAAATGCAGGAGTTCCTCCCTCTCCCAATAAGATGAGATGACACATACGAAGAGCCTGAGCCTGGCCTCTACTGTATGTGTTCAATAGATTTCAGTTTGCTTCACCCTGTCTTCTTCCCCTGGAATATGGTTCTCCAAAAAAGTGATTCCGACCCACTTTGCTGTTACTTGTGCCTGAATGTGCTTGTTGCCTTCAAGCAGGTGAACACTTACTTTTTTAAACACACTTTAATATTTCAGCAGCACGCCGGCTCTTCAGGAGTTTTCCTCTGACGCCTCCAGTTTGCGATGAGGTCCTGTTGCACTTAGTGCCTGCAGCTGACTCCCATCCTGCACTCCTCATCTTAGTGAAGGCCATCGTGTCCTCCCCCCACCCCCACCTCCACCCCCCCACCCCCACGTTAGAAACTTGAAGTCATTTTTGACTCCTCCCTCTTCTGAAATGCCCACATCTATTTGGTAAGAATCACTATCAGTTCTGCTTCAGAAATGTCACCCAGATCTGACCTTCTCCCTCTGTGGCCCCTGCCTCCCCCAGGCTGGAACACTGACAGCACCCGGGCTGATCTTGCTGTCCGTGGCTTCTCACCAGCCAGCCTGGCCCCACACCAGCGCACCAGTTCCCCACATCAAGGCAAAGCCTCCTCATGGCACGCTCATGCTTAGAAGCCTCTGGTAGCCGTGGGTTTAGATCTGAATTCCTTGCCCTAAGTGAGGCCTTCCACAGCCTGCTTCCAGCTATTCTTGCTCTGCTGCTCCACCCCACATGCCCACGACTCTGGTCACACTCCACGGCCATCAGTCCCAGAACCCCCCAAGCCCTTGCATGATCATGTGCTCACGACATTTTCTTTAATGTCTATTTTTGTGCCTGACATAGTGGGTTGTAATTGGTCTGTTACACATCTGTGTCTCCTCTTAGACTTGGGGCCACTTGCAGGCAGGGAGTATGGCTTCTCGGTGGCCCTGGCTTCTGGTCCAGTGCCTGGCACAAAGGGAGCCCTCTGAAGGCATGGACTTAGTTTTGGAGCCCCAGCCTGTTACCTCGATGTTTGACATGGAGTCACAAAACAGACAAGTGTCTGACAAAAGCAGGTTGAAGGCAAGAATGCTCTATTCTACTTCTTTTGATTCTTCACTACATGCCATGGCTTATAATAAAATCCTATTGCATTTATTCGGAAAAGGTTGCTTGCTTGTTCTGCAATGGGCTTCGCTTACCAAAGGTAAATTCCGTCCCTGAATTGTTTTGGCACTGTGCCAGAGGCCGTAAAGGCTAAGGCTCTAGGAGTGAGCGGCACAGACGTGGCCACGTGGTTACGACCCCAGCACGGCTCCCCCTCGTAGTGACAGCCGTTACGAACACAGCACGTACCTCCCGAATGTTCTGCTGCTCCACTTCATGCCGCTTGATCATTATCTTCCGCTTGAAGAAACGACAGTTTTTGTCGTAGTACAGTCTCTGCTGAGTGAGGAGGTGGGCTTCCTCTTCAGCCTGTGTGTGCTGCAAGTTCTCCTTATGCTTGGATATCCGCTCCTGCTTTTCTTTCTTGGGTGTGCTATGGTCCTCATTCATTTCCTTAAACGTAAAAGACAAACAAACAAAAAAAAGCCGGTCTCATCAAACAAAAGGAACAGATTATTGCAAATGCAGATCAAATTATCTGAAATGATTAAGAAATGAAATGGAAGGGCAGAAGGGTTTGGTGTTGAACAACATCCCTCCCCCAAAGCTTTTCCCCCCATTGATTGTTGTGTGAAAGGGACACTTGTGAGTTTCCATATTACTGGCTTCTCAGTCTCTGAAATTATTTGTTCACTCATTCGGCCAACACACACTAAATGAGTATCCTGTTAAAGGCACTGTGCAAGACACAAGGATCCAGTGGAAAACAAAACAACATGGTGTCTGCTATCATGGGGCTTTGCAGAATAGAATCAAAGTTAATCCAAGAACTACAGAAATGCACTGAAAATTATGGTGATAACTGCTGTGACGATGATGTACTTGGTCCTACCTTAATGTTCAACAGAAAGTGTTTGGGCTTGGTAACAACTAAGCTGAAGTTTGAAAAACTGGTAGTAGTTAACCAGTGGAAAAGAAGAGGGAAGAAGACCCTAGGCAGAGGAAAAGGCACAGGCAAAACCCTTAGGGTGGGGGAGGAAACATGGCCAGGGTGGTCGATAGGGTGACTTATGAGATGTGGCTGGCAAGGAAGGCAGGGCCATCGAGACCGGAGAGGCCAAGTTAAGGACTCCAGTCTTCAGCACAGGAGAAAGAGATTGGAGAGATGTGTGTGTCATGATGAGGAGGTATTTCACACAGATGACTCTGCCTGTCATGTGGAGAACGGGATGAGGCAGGCGAAGGCAGGCCTGCAGAGACAGCCTGGAGGCCACTGAGAGGTGCAGATGATAGGAGCTTGGTGACAAGGCACATTAAGAAATAAAAAAGCCAGGTGATTATGCAAATGTCCTTAGTTTGAATTTCAGGGAACAGCAAGCGTCATTTGAGATTAGAAGTTAAAAAAAAATCTCTATTTTCAAAAGAGAAAAATTCAGAATTTTTCCAGAACATGTGTGCAATGGGTAAAAAGCAGTAAATCAGAGCAGTTGAGGCGTCAACCTACGGTGAATGTGAGAAGGTCACTTTGAGAGAAAGCGCAGGGTCCTCTTCTCTGACCAGCTTGACCTGTGCTCCTGTTTTCTCAACTACTCATGCAGCTGAATTACCCCTTCATTACTAACATCTATTTTACTTCACGCTTTGCGAGGCACACAATATATACTATTTAGATTACTTTTGCACTTGGCCAAAAAGTTCTTGTAAACCAACTTTTGACTTTTTTCTTTTTTAAAATTAATTTATTTATTTGAAAGACAGTTACAGAGAGGGAGGGACAGAGGGAAAGAGGAAGGGAGGGAGGGAGAGAGGGAGAGGGAGAGGGAGAGAGAGAGGGAGAGGGGGAGGGGGAGGGGAGGGGAGAGGGAGAGGGAGAGGGAGAGGGAGAGAGGGAGAAGGAGAGGGGGAGAGGGAGAGAGGGAGAGAGAGAGAGAGATCTTCCATCCTTTAGTTCACTCCCCAGAGGGCCGCAATGGGCAAAGCTGGGCTGATCTAAAGCCAAGAGCCAGGAGCTTCCTCTGGGTCTCCCATGTGGGTACAAGGGCCCAAGCACTTGGGCCATCTTCAATTGCTTTCCCAGGTGCATTAGCAGGGATTTGGATCTGAAGTGGAGCACCTGGGACTCAACTGGTGCCCATATGGGATGCTGGCACCACAAGCAGTGGTTTTAATCCACTGTGCCACATTGGCAGCTCCTTGAATGTCTTGTCCCAGTGAAGTCTTACGTGAAATCTTGGAATGAAGAGAAAGACCTGTTTCCAGCCTGGAGTAAACAGGGTCACAACAGGTAGGCTGGGTGACTCATTTCTCCATACTATGATTTCACCACTAGCTTTAGCATTAACTATCAGATTGCACACCCAGATTCAAATATATTCATAAAAATTCACTCCAAAATCAAGGATAAATTATTTCTGGACCATCCATCATTCTGTATTACCCTTATATCTATTATCTATCAATAGTAGGGACAATGGAGATTGTATCTGTAAGTATATCAGCATACTCGTATGAAAATACATGTCACTTTAAGGAGTCTCAAATAAACTTGGCTGCATAAATAGGGATTGCGCTGGAAGGTGTCGAAGCTACCCCAGATTGGCTTTCAGCTTATTTTTCTTCATGAACCTGCTCAAAGACCAGGCCTGTGGTCTCTGTGCTCGTAAAACTGAATGTGGTGAACCCAAAAGAACCTCTGCCAGAGCAGAGTGGGGCCTCTGGTGCACTGCTTTCCAGAAGAGGCTTCTAAATGCCGAGTTCACGCAACCTCCAAATGCCTCAGTGTCACCAGAGCTCCACACGGTGGCCACCGTCATAAAGGATGGACCCCCGAGCAAAAGGAAACACGTGGAGTCAGAAATAAGGTATTCAGAGTTGAGAAAATCTCAGAATTTCTTACTGGAGAAATCAAGAGGGGTGGGCATTGTGGCACAGTGGGTTAACCCACTGCCTGTGTGACCAGCATCTCTCTGTCTCCCTCTCTCTCTCTGCCACTCTATCAAGTAAATAAACCTTTTTTAAAAAAGAAAAAAAGTCTCTGTTCTCTCTCTGTGACCCAGTAACATCCTTCTGTTATATCATAGTTATGCTTAGGCCAATCACCAAGAGAAGATGGGGATTGTACGTGATGCTTCTCTCTGTATCTGATTTTCTAGACTTTCTAGTGGCAAAGATTCTGCCCATTTGGCTAGTATGGATTCAATACAGTTTCTATCTGGCCCTGTGAGTATTGGTGGCCCACCCTGGCCAGGGGAAAAATCCCACTTCACTCTGCTTGCTTTCACTTCCTAATTGAAAAAGAGCTGGAGAGGAATCTCACCAATGCTATACTGTTAACCTGCACAATGGACGATGAGCTTCCATGCATGACTGCATGTGTTAGAACTACACCCCATGCTGAGTTTTATTAAGGCTTCATTCTTAGTAAGTTTACGCCTAAGGTATTCTACGTCTTATCAGAAGGAAAGTCCATGGAACCACAGACAAGTCACTTCTAAGTACTGGCGAAAGCAGAACTAAAGAAATCCTAGCGTTCAGACCACACCGCACTGCTTCAGAAGGACTCTCGAAGTCCTCTTCATGTTCTTCAACCACACCCTGCAGAGTCCGTCCCTCATTTATCAAGTATTCTACACTGGACACAGGGATACAGAAAGACATGGCCTCTGCGCTTTGGATGCTCACTGGCTAGTAGGGTAAGGAGCTCAAATAATCATTAGAAAATGCATGAATTAAAAACTCCAATGTTAAGGAAGCACAGACATTTGTCTTGGTCCAGGAAGTTAGCGTAGGCTTCTCTAGAGAAGTGATATTTGAGTTAAGATCCTAATGATCCTGAATCTTACCAGGAAGAGGAGCAGGAGTAGGAATGAGCAGAAATGTACTCAGGGAGGGGTCAGAAGTAAGAAGAAGATCCTGGCCAAAGAAACACTATGTGCAAAGATGTTATGGAAGTGAGTAGTTTGATACATTTGAGGAACCAGAAGGTGGCCAGTGTGACTGGAGCAGTGGAGAGTGGGGTGGGGGTGAGGGGTGACACTGTAGGGTTAGGCTGGAACCAGACTACCTAAGGACTTGTAGGATTTTGATCTGTCCTAAGTTAATTTATTTCTATTTATTTGAAAGGCAGAAAGACAAAGACAGAGAGAGACCTTCCATCTGCAGGGTTCACTTCCCAAATGCCCGCAACAGCTAGGGCTGGGCCAGGCTAAAGCCAGGAGCCTGGAACTCAATATGGGTCTCCCACATGGGTGTCAGGGACTCAAGTAAGAACTTGAGCCGTCGTCTGCTGCCTTCCAGGGAGCACGTTAGCAGAAAACTGGAATTGGAAGCAAAGCCATAACTGAAACTGGGGACTGATATTGGCACAGGTGTCCCAAGTGGTGGCTTAACCACTGCACCAAACACCTGCCCCTTAATGGATTTGAAAACCTTTAGGGTTATGTGACTGGGTTTATGATTTGAAAACATCACTCTGGCTCAACTGGGGAGGATAATCTAGAAGCAGCAAGAGCAGGTTAGAATTAGATCAGTGGAGCTTGAAATGTGGTCCCTGGAGAACCTGTTGAGAGTCCCATTTTTGAACTCTGTCCCAGATCACCAGAATCAGAAAATCCAGGGATTTCCAGCGGTGATAATGTGAAGTGTGCAGACTGCTCGGTTAGAATAGCGATGCCAATGCAGGAAGAGTCGATTTCAAGTTCCAGCGGCAACTTGGTGACCACGGACACTGGAACACTTACCTCTTTTATTTTTTCCTTACAAATCTTATACTGCTTCTTCTGACTTTCCAAGAAAGTGGTCAAATCTTTCTTCTGCTGGGCCAAGATCTGTTGCTGGAACTTCTTCTCATCTGCTGCAGCCACCTTTGCCTGATAAAATAACAAACACTATCTGGATGAATTTGCTCTTCTGTAGACGGCGATCAGCTGTATATCTTACCTGATAAAATAACAAATACTTGGCCGGCGCCGTGGCTTAACAGGCTAATCCTCCGCCTTGCAGTGCCGGCACACCAGGTTCTAGTCCTGGTTGGGGCATTGGATTCTATCCCGGTTGCCCCTCTTCCAGTCCAGCTCTCTGCTATGGCCCGGGAAGGCAGTGGAGGATGGCCCAAGTCCTTGGGCCCTGCACCCCATGGGAGACCAGGAGAAGCACCTGGCTCCTGGCTTCAGATCAGCACGATGTGCCGGCCGCAGCGGCCATTGGAGGGTGAACCAATGGCAAAAAGGAAGACCTTTCTCTCTGTCTCTCTGTCTCACTATCCACTCTGCCTGTCAAAAACAAACAAAAAAAAAAAAACAAAAACAAATAACAAACACTATCTGGATGAATTTGCTCTTCTGTAGACCACGTTCAGCTGTATACCTTTCCTAATAAAATAACAAACACTATCTGGATGAATTTGCTCTTCTGTGGACGACGTTCAGCTGTATACATTCTCTAAAGCATTAAAACAACTCCTAAGTGCAGAATAATTTAATACTTTAAACAAACAATTAATGAAAACAAACTACAGAAATCTTTTCTCTGAATCTCATATCTTACATGAAGAGAAATTTTTAGCACTTAAAATAAATTCCCAATTATGGGAAAATGAAGGTGATCCATCATCATGTCTTATTGAACACAAAAACATTCTTGGGATGAAAGAACTAAGGATTTAATAATAAAAGATTTTTATCATATTGTTGGTAGCCATAGGGTTAACTTATAAAATAAAATTAACAATCATACTGGCCAGTTTTATTTCAAGAATCAAGCTCTGACCAATTATCCCAACTATTGATTTCCTAGTATTATTATCTTATATTTAATAGGAAAACGAATGGCATTTTGTTTTCTTAGATATCTTACATAAGCCATTAAATTCAGGCATCATAGCATTTTGGGGGGTCTAAAGTGGATAAAACACAGCCCAAATACAAGGCATTCTAATAAAGATTGGTTCTGACAAGTGAAAAAATCCATTTCAGGGAGCCATCACATGAAGCACCCATGTAAGACAAGGGACTGAAGAGATGGGGGCTAGCTTAGCGCTCATAAGTTTATGTATCTTTTCACTGTTTGCTTCCATTATCAAAAATTCTTCCATTAGGAAAAATTCTCTCCACATATTTACCAAGTCACATTCCCCAGAAAGAAACTGACTGGTTTGTTTAATCAATAGCATTCCTGTTTGGACAGAGGTTTGTGCTGTGTGAAATGATGGCTGTTGGGGGGATGCTTCCTCACAAGCTGACGTATCCTTCCACATGGAGACAGCTTAACTGCCGAGTTACCTGGTGGCCTGTCCCCACTTACTGCATCCTCAGGGGCCACATGTGCTCTGCAGTTCTCCACACTATGTAAGTCTTAGCATGAGTGGGGGGTGGCAGGGAAGATGACTCCATTTTACACTGCAGGTACATGGGTAAGAGGTCTCTCCAGCCCAGCATCTTACTTCCCTTTACTTGTATCCAGCCTACCATCAAGGGACGGATGCTCAAGTGTAGAAGAATGGACAAGAATGTCACATAGAACTAATATGGTAGCTTTAAATGACAATTGAATTTTCTTTATTTATTATTATTATTTTTTAATTAATTAATTTTTTTTGACAAGCAGAGTGGACAGTGAGAGAGAGAGAGACAGAGAGAAAGGTCCTCCTTTTGCTGTTGGTTCTCCCTCCAATGGCCGCCGCAGTAGCGTGCTGCAGCCAGTGCACCGCGCTGATCCGATGGGAGGAGCCAGGTCTCCCATGGGGTGCAGGGCCCAAGCACTTGGGCCATCCTCCATTGTACTCCCTGGCCATAGCAGAGAGCTGGCCTGGAAGAGGGGCAACCGGGACAGAATCCGGCACTCCAACCGGGACTAGAACCCAGGGTGCCGGCGCCGCAAGGCGGAGGATTAGCCCAGTGAGCCGCGGCGCCGGCTGAATTTTATTTAACTTTTCTTTCTTCACATTTATTTATTTGATAAGCAGAGAGATAAAGAGAGACACATAGACAGAACCCATCTGCCGGTTAACTCCTCAAATGCCCACTATGGCCGGGGCTAAAGCCAAAAACTCAACCCAGGTCTCCAGAGTGGATGGCAAGAACCCAACTACTTGAGCCATTACTGCTGCCTCCCCAGGTGCACACTGCCAGGAAACTGGAATCAGGCTCTGAAGCCCAGTGTTGAGCCCAGGTACTCCAGTGTATGTGCTATTAACTGCTAGGCCAAATGCCCATCGCCATCCCTGAATGACAACGTTAGGTAGCCATGGAAGAGGTGGGACCCTCCCGTCCCTGGAAACCCAGCAGTAATGTTCCTCCATTACCTGCAGCCACACCACATCCGCCTCCTCCCAACACCCTGCCACTGTCCACGATGGACAGGGCTTGGTGGTCGTCTGAAGGCGCGTGTACGAACACTGACCTCCTTTTCTATGATAGCCACTTGCTTCTTGGCCAGCTTCTCCAGCTCGATGGACGAGTTGTTGGCATGTGTCTCCACCTCTTTCTGCAGCTTGAGGCGGTGCTCGTCCATCTCAGCCTTCAGCTTGTTCTCCAGGGCGATCAGCTGCTTCTGGTGCTGGCGCCGCATCCGCTTATAACCTGACATCTGTTCCCGCAGCTCGTTCTCCTGCTCATGCTCATGGATCTGCCGTGTAACCTGAGTCGGGTTGGGGAGCGGAACTCAGGTCAGCAGGTTCACAGAAGGCAAACTTAAGCAAAGCAGAATCCTCTGGGAAGAAAATGCGTGTGTCATCGTTGCATCAGTTTACCTCCTCTGTACTGAAAGCTCACCCGAAGTCAGCACAGTGCTGAGTGCTCACTTCAGAACCACCTCATTCACTCATTCGTCTTCCTCATTCATGGGGTAGGCGTTACCTCGCTCATTTCATAGCGGAAGACATTGGCGCTTGAGGGAAATAATGTATCTGTTCATTCAAACTGTAAGATTTGTTAATTTATTTATTCAAAAGGCAGAATGACAGAGAGAGAGACAGAAAGAGAGAGAGAGAGAGAGATCAATCCCACTTGTTGGCTCACTCCCCAAATGGTCACAATAGCTGAGGCTGGGCCTAGACAAAGCCAAGAACCAAGAACTCCACCCAGGTCACTCATGTGGGTGGTAGGAACTCAAGAACTTGAGTCATCGTCTGCTGCCTTCCCAAGTGCATTACCTGGGAGCTGGTGAGAAGCAAAGTAGCCAGGACTTGAACCACACTCCAATTTATGAGCTGCCAGCATTGTAAGCTGTGGCTTAACCTGTTGTACCAGAATGCCAGCCCTCCTTACACATTTTCTTAAAAAAAGATTTATTTATTTATTTGAAAGAATTACAGAGAGAGAGAGAGAGGGAGAGACAGAGAGAGATTTTCCATCTGCTAGTTCACCCCTCAGATGTCCTCAACAGCCAGGCCTGGACCAGGCTGAAGCCAGGAGCCAAGAGCTTCTTCCAGGTCTCTGACATGGGTGGCAAGCTCATGGGCCATTTTCTGCTGCTTTTCCCAGGCCATCAGCAGGGAGCTGGATCAGAAGTGGAGCATTTGAGACTCTAACCAGCACTCCTATGGGAAGCTGGCATCAGAGGTGGTAGCTTAACCTGCTAGCCATAATGCCAGCCCACCTGCTTACACATTTTTTATTATATACCATTACATTGATACATGCTCACATGGCTAATAAGGAATGGATTGGGACCTCGGCCCATGTTGTTTCCACTGCAAAGGGTTTCTTAACCTTCCCCATGCTGACAATGGACTGGATACATTCTTTGTTGTAGGATGCCTAATATCCTCTACCTACTGGCTTCTACCCACTAGAAGCCAGTGGCAACTCCCAAATCACGACTATCAAAATTGTCCTCAGACATTGCCAAACGTCTGAGGTGGGGGAAAAATTCATTCATTTGAGGACTAAGGTACTGTGGAGCTCTGTGTGTTTGTGTGTGCTTTTCAAGAGTATGTCTCTAACAGTCTCAGAAACTCTGACTATTCTTTTAAAATAGCCTGAACAGGATTTATTTCCTATTCTCTTAATCACTTATTCATTCATTCATTTATTTGAAAGACAGAGTGATAGGGAGAGGCAGGGAGGGAGGTGGTGGGGGGAGACAGAGAAGGAGAGAGGGAGAGAGAGAAACTGAGAGAGAGATATTATCCATCCTCTGGCTCACTCCCCAAATGCCTGCAGCAGCTGAGGCTGATCAGGCTGAAGCCAGGAGTCAGGAATTCCACCCTGGTGTCCTATATGAACCAAATACCTGGGCCATCATCTGCTGCCACCCAGATGCATTAGAAAGAAGTGGAGCAGCCAGGACTCGAACCAGGCACTCTGATATGGGATGCTGAGTTCCAAGTGTTGACTTAGCCTGCTGCACCACAACGTCTGCCTCTATTTCCCATTTTTAAAAAATATTTATTTTTGATTTTTAAACTTATACAAAGTCAACAAATTTCATGTTTTTCAAATATACAGTTTTAAGAACATATTGTTGGGGCCGGTGCTGTGGTAGAGTAGGTTAATCTTGTACCTGAGGTGCCGGTATCCCATATAGGCGCAGGTTCTAGTCCTGGCTGATCCTCTTCCAGGCCAGCTCTCTGCTGTGGCCCGGGAAGGCAGTGGAGGAGGGCCCGAGTGCTTGGGCCCTGCACCCGCATGGGAGACCAGAAAGAAGCTCCTGGCTCCTGGCTTTGGATTGGCACCGCTCTGGCTGTTGCCGCCATTTGGGGAGTGAACCAGTGGAAAGAAGACCTTTCTCTCTGTCTCTCCCTCTCATTGTCTGTAACTCTACCTCTTGAATGAATAAATAAATAAATAAATAAATAAATAAATAAAATGTTAAAAAAAAAACATATGTTACAAGTTGAGAGAATCTTTTTTTAAATCAGCTGTCTCTCTCCTCCCCTTCCCACAAAACAGAAAATAGCAAATTACAATATATTTACTTGTTCTCCTGGAGAAAAAAAGCATTATGATTTTTGGATGAATTCTTAGTCAATTTTTCTGAACCTAGTCTCGGGTAAATATTCAACAAATCAAGGACTACAAACGTAAATCTGAGGACCTCTTGCTTCTATTAAACTTTTTGTGATTTTCAGTCCTTCCTTCAAATTATCACACCTCTATTTTCTCTGATCACATCTTTTTCATTTTTCTTGTCTATTTCAGGGTTAAACGCTTAAGTAAGGATTACAACTTTAGTTTTGTTCTTTACTCACTGGCTCAGTCACTCACATGGACTGTAAGCCTCTTCTCCCCAGCTGAACCCCTAAACAAGCTTCTCGGGCAGTTTTCACGCTGTTATTAACTCTGTGCACTGTTTTCAGGTTACGGGTCAGAGTGCGCATCCTACAAAGAATGGCTCGTCTCACTGTTCTTGGAAGGTGTCCTGGTGTCTGAGCCCTTAGTGTGGAGACAGTGCTGCTCTGTAACTGGATAGTATTATCAAAGTACATCATTAAACACGAGCCGAACTTTGAAACCTCGCCAGCTGAAACTAACACTAGGTTTCATATTCATTTCTCTGTTCTGAAGGACAATCCCCTTTAAAGTATGAGGAACAAGAGCAGACCAAAAAAAGGATAACATCACCGAAAAGGCACCTAACAGTCTAAAGAAAATGAATGATCTCTGTTGTCATCGTAATAACATGTTATTTTCTCAAATGAACTTATTCCTTGATAAGAAGGAATGAAGTGGTTTGAAATATGTGTGTAAATTTCACTTCCTTGTGTTTTGGCCTTCCTAAGGTGAACTTTAGGGAAAAAGCAACTCAACCATCAGGAAGAACACTATTTAGTCCTTTCTGAATGCACTTTTTTTTTTTTTTTTTAACATGAACATGGCAATGAAATCTCTGTTCTAGGGTAATGACTTGAGATATGTTTTATCCATGACTCATTTTTTTTTATTTTTCTATTTCTTCTTTAGTCAAATCACCAAAGCTAAGACATGTTGCATTCAGAAGCTATTATGATGTATTTGAAACTTGCTACAAGCATTGGCTTATGGCCAACAAAACATTTTCAGGATGGTCATTTCCCTAAACCAAGAAGCCCAAAGACAAAGCAGAAATGAGTTGGGTCAAGAACATTTTCTAACTTAATTGGCAGATGGGTCTCTGTGAACACAGGTAGTGCTGCTGCCTACCAGGCCATGCTTGGCACAAGTATGTGGCCAAGACAAATCACAAAACTTTACTTGCTATTATTATTGCACAGCACTATTTCAGCAAACAATTGGCTTTTTGAATACTTTCCATAACTTGATAGTCTCCTTTAAAAAAAAATTTTATTTATTTGACAGGTAGAGTTACAGACAGAGGGAGAGATGAGAGAGAGAGAAAGGTCTTCCATCTGCTGGTTCACTTTCCAAATAGCCACAACAACCAGAGCTGAGCTGATCCAAAGCGATGAGCCAGGAACTTTTTCTGGGTCTCCCACATGGGTGCAGGGGCCAATCACTTGTGCCATCTCTTACTGCTTTCCCAGGCCATGGCAGAGAGCTGGATCAGAAGAGGAGCAGCCAGCACTTGAACTGGTGCCCATATGGGATACCGGCATTGCAGGCCGAGGCTTAGCCTACTATGCCACAATGCTGGCCCCGGTAGTCACCTTCTTACACTCCTACTATTATTATCTTTCACTTGTCACAACCAAACTTTCCAAGTCTCTTTAGGTATATATAAAGATACTAAATTTTATAATTCTGTGCTCAAGCTAGATAAAACAAAGTATAGCCAGATGTTAGATTTATGAAGTTTGACATAAAATATAGGGGCTAGTGCTGTGGCACAGTGAGTTAAGCTGCCGTCTGCAGGGCCGGCATCCCGTAGGAGTGCTGGTTCAAGTCTCAGCGACTCCACTTCCGATCCATCACCCTGCTAATGCACGTGGGAAAGAAGTAGAAGATGGACCAAGTGCTTGCGCCCCTGCACCCATACGGAGACCCAGAAGAAGCTCCTGGCTCTTGGTTTTGGCTTGGTCCAGCCCCGGCCATTGTGCCATCTCGGGAGTGAACTAGCAAATATAAGATCTCTTTCTGTGTCTCTGTCTCTCTCCCTAATTCTGACTTTCAGATGAGTAAATCTTTTATGTATTTTAAAAAAAGATTGACTGGGGCTAGCACTGTGGCATAGTAGGCTAGGCCTCCACCTGCTGTGCTGGGATCCCATATGGGCAGCGGTTCATGTCCCGGCTGCCCCTCTTCCAATCCAGCTCTCTGCTATGGCCTGGGAAAGCAGTAGAAGATAGCTCAAGTGCTTGGGCCCCTGCATCCATATGGGAAGCCCAGAAGAAGCTCCTGGCTCCTGGCTTCAGATTGGCCTAACTTTGGCTGTTGCGGCCATTTGGGGAGTGAACTTTTCTTTGTCTCTCCCTCTTTGTCTGCAACTCTATCTCTCAAATAAATAAAATATTTCAAAATAATATAAAAAAGCTTAAAAAATATATAAAATTTACTTGCTAAAAATAAAAAATATAGGCCGGCACCGTGGCTTAACAGGCTAATCCTCCACCTTGCGGCGCCGGCACACTGGGTTCTAGTCCCGGTTGGGGCGCCGGATTCTATCCCGGTTGCCCCTCTTCCAGGCCAGCTCTCTGCTGTGGCCCAGGAAGGCAATGGAGGATGGCCCAAGTCCTTGGGCCCTGCACCCCATGGGAGACCACGAGAAGCACCTGGCTCCTGGCTTTGGATCAGCGAGATGCGCTGGCCGCAGCGGCCATTGGAGGGTGAACCAACGGCAAAAAGGAAGACCTTTCTCTCTGTCTGTCTCTCTATCCACTCTGCCTGTCAATAAAATAAAATAAAATAAAAAATATAAAAATGTAATAGTCATATATTCCTGTAAGTTTTTTTTTTTTTTAAGTTTATATATTTGAGAGGCAGGGAGAGAGAGAGAGAGCGAGTGAGCGTGCGAGCACTCCCATCTTATTCCCCAAATTCCAGGTTGGGTCTGGGCTGGAGCTGAAGTCAGGAACTGGGAAAGCAATCCGGATCTCCTGCATGGGTGGCAGGAGCTTGAACTGGGCACTGACCTGGGCACTATGATGTGGCGCGTGGGCATTCCAACTGCTTGGTCAGCCACCTGCTCCCTATGCCAAGAAGTCTGAAGTTTACACTATATGCCTAAGAATACACTAGCTGGGTAATTTTAAAAATAGTTCATAATTTTATCATGCTTTATGATTTACAAAATAATTCCACCTATAATTTACCTCTTTAACTTTCTTAAGTCCTGGGATTTGAACCAAGGTCCTATGGTTCCAGCTACCTGAGGAAATTTATATCATGAAGGCAGAAAGAGAGCGACTGCTTTCTGCTCGAAGCTGTGGAGGGAATCAATGCCCAACACCGTCAGGGAGAGCGGTGAACCACAAACTGAGCAAGTCCACAACAAGGGGGTTGTGGGCGTTTGGCATAGGGGTTAAGGCAGCAATTGGGATCCCATGGCCGAGTGCTCGGGTTTGAGTCCCAGCTCTGCTTCCCATTCCGGCATCCTGACAATGTATACCTAGGGAGGAAGCAGGTGATAGCTCAAGCAGCTGGGTCTCTGCCACCCCTGGGTAAGATGTGGATTGAATTCCTGGCTCTGGCCTGGCCCATCTCCTGGCCACTGTGGGTATTTGGGGAGTGAACCAGTAGATGGGAGTGCCCTGTCTGCTTTTTCAAATAAGTAGGTAAATAAATAATAATATGAAATTAGAGAAAACTATAGAGATGTAGTGACCAATTTAATCTCGGGGCCGGTGCTGTGGCACTGAAAGTTAAGTCTCACTTACTGCACCGGCATCTCATATAGGCACTGGTTCAAGTCCCAGCTGCTCCACTTCCGACCCAGCTCCCTGCTAATGTGCCTGGGAAAGCAGCAGAACATGACCCAAGTATGTGGGCCTCTGCTACCCATGTGAGAGACCTGGAAGAAGCTCCTGGCTCCACGTTTCAGTTTGGCCCAGCCCTGGCCATTGAGGCCATTTGGGAAGTGAACCAGTGGATGGAAGACCTCTCTCTCCCTCTCCCTCTCTCTCTCTCTCCTTCTCTCTGTATTTCTGCCATTCAATAAATAAAATAATTCTTTTTTAAAAATATGGTAATCTCAAAACCGTGAACTACTAAAAGTGAGCAGTACACTCAGCAGGCTGTGTGGAGAAAAACCTCATTGTGTCCCTTACCACATAACTGATCATGAGCAAATTACCACAGTAATCTTGTAGTTGCTTGGTTTCTTCATATGTAAAGAGGAACTCCTACACACCGACTACCCTTGAACCCCAAACCTGAAATCTGTGCTCAAAAACTCCAGATTTGGGATTTTTGGATTAGGGAGGCTCAACCAGTAAAGTCTATGCAAATATTCCCCAATCCAAACGTTTTGGAAAGGGATACTCGACCTGTTCTGCATTCCTTAGGGGTGGAGGACTGGGGCACACACGTGGAAGTGCCCAGCAAGGTGTCTGCCTTGGAGGAGATGCTGACTACACGTTGTGTGGCTGCCTTTTCCTGCCAGGCTCTGAGGAAGATGTCTCCTCTCTACGTTTAGCATTTTGGTGATGGGGACATAGATCAGAATATGTGGATTCAAGAGAAAGGGCAAATTTAACAATAAAACTATGCCTGTATTTAGGTTGTGAATTATAAGATTAAGTATGTATAATTTCTGAAGCTGGAATTATTACTCATTTCATATAACTGGAATATATGAAAAATAACAAATAAATAAAAATAAGGAATCATTAAAAAAGGAGGACTAAAACTCTTCAGAAAGCTTCTACAGCTGTTTAACGCTACCTTATTTAATTCCAGCAAAATCTGGCCCTAAAACAAATCACCTCGTCTGAAGTATTGAGGATGCCTACAATGTACAAAACACTTCAAGGCTAATAAGCAACTCACTGAACATTCAACAAGCGCATGGTGGCTGATAATGTTTCCTTCTTGAGATCAGAGCCAATTTACAAGATTAATTATTTGTAAGATTCAAAATGATGCACATATGACTAAAAGTGGCCACATATATACTAAGAACAGATGAAATTTATAGCAAGTTCTTAAAAAGAATACAATGAGTCACAATTTGGCATTAGAAATTTGATGTTACTCTTTGGAGTACCTAAAAGAAAGTGCTAAGGTTTTACTAAAAATAATGATTGACCATGGGCTCCTATACCATGAAATGTATAGTTAAAAACACAAATTCTCAGGCTGGCGCTGTGGCTAAAGCCTCCACCTGTGGCGCCAGAATCCCATTCGGGCACTGGTTTGAATCTAAGTTGCTTCACTCCTGAACCAGCTCTCTGCTAATGGACTAGGAAAGCAGTGGAAGATGACTCAAGTGCTTGGGCCCCTGCAGCCCCATGGGAGACCCAGAAGAAGCTCCTGGCTCTTGGTTTCAGATTGGCCCAGCTCTGGCCATTGCAGCCATCTAGGGAGTGAATCAGTGGATGGAAGACCTTTCTCTCTGTCTCTCCCTCTCTTTGTAACTCCGCCTCTCAAATAAATAAATAAAATCTTTCAAAAAATACAAATTAGCATGTGATAGCAGAGTTGGAAGCTATGTCATCCATTCAACATGTTATTGGGACTTAGGACATGGAGGTTGAGCATGTCAACTGGACAGCACAAATGAAAAATGGTATCAGCAATGACCTTCGTGAGTTAAGGTGCCAAGAGCAAGCAAAGAGATAGAGTATTTTGGTCAGCCTCCTCCCACACTCTGTCAGGAAGAGAACACATGGTCAAGCATTCAGGAACAGAACAACTGGGCTCACGAGACACGAAACAGCAGCACTCACTTCTGAGGCACTAATCTTTTTATTCTCACGTAGGAAACACATCCAAGTTTCTAACTTCACAATCAGCTGAATGACTAGGCTGCTTTTTTTTTTTTTGACAGGCAGAGTGGACAGTGAGAGAGAGAGAGACAGAGAGAAAGGTCTTCCTTTTGCTGTTGGTTCACCCTCCAATGGCCGCCGCAGTAGCGTGCTGCGGCCAGCGCACCGCGCTGATCCGATGGGAGGAGCCAGGTGCTTCTCCTGGTCTCCCATGGGGTGCAGGGCCCAAGCACTTGGGCCATCCTCCATTGCACTCCCTGGCCATAGCAGAGAGCTGGCCTGGAAGAGGGGCAACCGGGACAGAATCCGGTGTGCCGGTGCCACAAGGCGGAGGATTAGCCTATTGAGCCACGGCGCTGGCCTAGGCTGCATTTTAAAACTCTAAATGGAGACTCTCTTTTTGTAAGTTTTTCAAACTGAATCTGGAAAAGCCAAGTTAAAAAAAAAAAATCTACACTTATATACACAGAATAATCATTTTCTCTGACAAGCCTTCCTGGGGGCTCCAAATTAAGAGTTTCTTTGTAGTCCACTTTCTCACATATGTTCTTTTGTCCATTCACCTGGGTAGCAGGTCCACTACATTCCAGTGGGAATGCCCTCACAAGGCCAATGCTGACCTACCTGATGATAGACATGGCCTTGGTGCTCCTGCCAGTCACATCTCCTATGGAAACTGCCAGCAACCCAGAGAGAGGCAGAGTTACAGACAGAGAGGGAGAGACAGAGAGAAAGGTCTTCCATCCATTGATTTACCCCCCAAAATGAGCCAATCTGAAGCCAGGAGCTTCTTCTGGGTCTCCCATGTGGGTGCAGAGACTCAAGCACTTGCACCATCTTCCACTGCCTTCCCAGGCTATTAGCAGGGAGCTGGATCAGAAGAGGAGCATCCAGGACTAGAACCAGTGCCCATACAGGATGCTGGCACTAAAGGAGGAGGCCTAACCTACAATGCCATAGCGCTGGCCCTGACATTGTAAAATTTTATGAAGAAATGACCTCTGGTGTAGCAACAGCTGAGAACACTCTTGTGGGTCACTAATACAATTAAACTATTAGGTTCTCCATTCATCAGCAATAAAAACTCAAGGAAAGCATATCTCAGCAGTCCAAGAAGTGAGATTAGTAATTCCGAAGAAAATATCTCCAGATAACAAATTAGTCCAGTATAAACTTTCTTAAAGGAGAAAAAGATAAAAATTTTAAAATGCCATGGAATGCCCTTCTTTTTCCTAATTCTTCAAAGTAAGGTCAATAAACTCTGTCCTTAGAAAATTATTTAAAAAAATACAAAAATTTTTTAAAAATTTAAAAAAAAATTTAAAAATCCTAAAGTTTCTTCTGGTACCAAGGCCACAGCCCTTCCCTTTCCTTTGTTAAAAATGCATTTTGGGGGCTGGCATTGTGGCATAGCAAGTTAAGCTGCTGTCTGCAGTGCTGGCATCCCATATGGGCACCGGTTTGAATCCCAGCTGTCCCATTTCCAATGCAGCTTCCTGCTGATGGGCCTGGGAGAACAGCAGAAGATGGCCTAAGTGCTTTGCCCCTTACACCCACATGGGAGATCCAGATGAAGCTCCTGGCTTTGGCCTGGCCCAGCCTCGGCCATTGTAGCTATCTGGGGCGTGAACCAGCAGATGGAAGATCTCTCTCTCTCTCTCTCTCTCTCTCTCTCTCTCTCTCTCTCTCTCTGTAGCTGTGATTTTCAAATAAATAAATAAATCTTTTTTTAAAAAAGCAGCAGTGTGTAATAACAGAAATCTTGGTTTTTAGGCACCAAGACAGTTTTAAAAATCCAGCAGTAAAAGCCTGTAGCCCATGGGCTTCATACACTTGTCAATAACCTCATTCTAAGATACAACATAGAATGTAACACTAAGGGCAAACCCCACCATGAGAGGCCTCTTTTAGGTTTAGGTTGATGAGGTAGGCTCATAAAGCATATTCTAGGTACAGGAACATTTTTGTCACTTTGAAAGTCAATTTAAACTATACAATCATCATTTATTCATGTAGTAATTTAAAAACTAATTTATAAATTCTTCCTCGTTTTGTTCATCATATTTGGACCTCTCTGGTGCTTCCAGCATTTCTACTGGAAGACTAGGGGCCGGCACTGTGGCACAGTGGGTTAAACTGCCTGTGGCACGCTGGCATCCCATCCTGGAGTCCCAGTTCGAGTCCTGGCTGCTCAGCTTCTGATCCACTTCCCTACTAATGCATCTGGGAAAGCGGCAGCAGATGGCCAAGGTACCTGGGCCCCTGTAACCCTCATAGGAGATCAGGAAGGAGGTTCCAGGTTCCTGGCTTTGCCCTGGACCAGCCTGGCTGTCCAACCATTTAGGGAGTGAACCCGCCGATGAAAGATCTCTTCCTCTCTGTCACTGTGTCTTTCAAATAAACAAAATAAATCTTAAAAAACAAAAAAAAGATTGTAAAGAAAGACTAAAACCAAAATCAATCAGTAATAGTATTGCTACCAACTATGAGAAGAGAGGTGAGGTTTCAATGATGACTTGACTGTCATTACACTGGATCTTCAATTTCCCATGATCTTGTCCTTACTTTAAAGTCTCTTACGCCATTCTAATCCTTCTGATCTCAGCTGGGATCCAAAAAAAAAAAAAAAAAGGAATCATGATATGTTTTTTAAAATGAAATATTTTTAATGACACCTCAGTGTCCTGATTCATATACTCCTACTGGAACTAGCCTTTAAAATAATATCATGGATGGTAGAATTATAATATTTGATATTATACATTAGAATATCCAGACCAATGGTCAGACTGTCCAAAATGAGGCACAGGACCATCCAATGCCATACCACTTTTTCCTTCCATTGATTTTTTTTTTCCTACCTAAAACACCACTAGACACAAATGCTATCTGACCTCTGATAAACTTCAATCAATCCCACCATGACTCCCAAAGTCTTAGCTCTAGAAAGGGTGTACCACAAAATCAACTTACTTTATGGCCAAAGCAACAACCTATCAGCTAGTTCAGCTAGTCTTCTTTTTTTTTTTTTTTAACTTACTACAAGGGCCCAGGCCTTTTAGCAGCTCACAAGTCCATGCAAGCGCTTGATCGCAGCAGTCCTGTGGATGGGCACTATGAAGCCTGTAGGGTTCAGGGGGGCTCCTGAGGACTTGCCCACAGCCCTGCGGGGGCTTCATGGGGAAGCAGCCTTTATCACACACAGAGAGGAAGACTGTGATGGCTGATATGCACACAGAGTGGCCTGGGTGACTTCACAGACGTGAGTGCGAGCTTAAGTGGGCATGGCTATAGTGACTTCCTACTGGGAGACTGGAGAGGTCAGAACCGCGCGAGGTGGGAAGGAGGGTGTGGCTAGTGAGGAGAGCAGAGAACCCGTCCCAGAGAGGGGACCTCCACATGGCATAATGTCTGCTTCACATGCAGAAATCTGCTCATGGTGCTCTGAGGCTCAGTGGGGCTTCCTCGTTCCTGCTCGTGTTTCAACACGAATAGGTCTGGATAAAGGTACAAGTCTCACAAGACTCTGTGGCAAGTACTACCAACAGTTCTCTAAAATACCATATTTCTCCTTTTGTCAGATATCATGGCACAAAGATAATTATTTGACACTCTCATGAATGCTTTATTTAGCCTCAAAAGCATATTTTTTTAGGTGCCTAACAATCATTAGCAAATATATAGTGGACATTTTAAGATCTCCATTACACAGCACAGCATTCCTTTAAAATGAAAAATTGCCCATCAAAGAGATTACAAGAAACTTCTATATAAAGGAACTAAAAAGTGGACTTATTTATAAGCAATCTAAATTAAATTGCTTGTTTTTAGAGAGATGCAGGCATAGCAAGATATAGGTGCTTTAACTCCCATTTTCCTTATATTTGGATGTTTAAAGATTATAATCCATTATGAATTCCAAAGGTAACTGAAGCCTTTAAAACACTTGAGAAATAAAGTAGAAATCAGGTTTAAAAAATAGGACAAGAAAAATGATCCTTTCTGGGTCGGCCTTGGATGATGTCATCATGGGTTCTGAATGTAACAGCCAGGCAGTGTACACTATAACTCCCACTGCCCATGCGACCTCTAACATCAATTTTGGCAAAACAACTAATATTCCGATCATTTTGGGATGGAGGAGTGAGATTTGGAAGCGCAAGATTAAAAAGAGTTTAGAGTGCCAGAGATGAAACGGTGTGAGTGTGTGTGGTGTGTGTGTGTATGTGTGTGTGTGTGTGTGTGTGAAGCGCGCACGCGCACGCGTGTGGGGCCAAGGGGAGGAGGCATGAAAACTAACTCTTCCAGCACACACCCCTTTTGCTACTACAAGGGCATCCAGCAATCACATTTGCAATAGTAAAAATGCTGAATCCTACAGCCTCTTCGCTTCCACAGTCACCCCGATCCTCTCTTACAAAGCCCTTCTTGCTCTCTCGGTGCCAGGAGATTCTTCAGGGGTTAAATGGGGAAGTGCAGCCACTACCATTGTTGCAATAAATAAATGAATGAACCAGAACGAACCAGCAATCCATCCCTGGGAAGCAAGTACCTTATTTTCTAAAATTATATACATTAGGCAGCCATATATTTTTAAAAATTGGGTTTCATCTTTTGATGTGTGTGTATACATCACAGACATACATGCATTTATACAAAAAGGAGCATAGTACCCTGCATACACCTCCATCATCAATACCTTAAAAACATTTTTACCATTATTTATTTCAGCCAAAAGAGAAATAGCTTTAAAAAAAAATTGGATAGACTGGCAACTTCATCTCAAAGGTCTTATATTTTGCACATACAGCATATACAAATACACACAAACACACACACACAGATACACACACAAAGGTTTTTTTTTTTCCATGCCATAGACAATGCTAAAATATCTGAGATCAGGTTGCTATGCCAACAGATTTTTTTTTTTTCTAAAATGAATCAAATTATTAGGAGAGAGAAAACATTCTTGACTCTTCCTCCCATCCATGAAGCCGAGAGAGGCTCAGGGAGGGCGAGAGGCTGCCAGATGGGGAGGAGGGGAAGGAAGGGAAGGTGGGTAGAGGGGTGTTTGCTTACCAAAGATGCTGATTTGATCGTGGCAAAGCGCTCTCTGTTCCGGTAGTGGAGGGCCTGGCTCTGAACTGACTGGGTAGGCCGCGGCTCAGGCCTGGGATCGCCGTGGCCCGCCTCATCCCTTATGAATACATGATCCTGCAGAAATGGATAAAAACAAGGAGAAAGTCCAGCTGTGCTCTTTCCTCGCCGGCTGCCTCTCTCTCACCCCTCTTTCTGCACAAGCACTGCTGTTTGAAATGCATAGTTTAGCTCTCTGCTAGTCCCCGCAGCTCCCACGGTACAAAATGAATAAGCAACACATTGCAGCCTTCAGTTAGGAATGTCAGCTGATCGCTAGTGGGATGCCTTCTGAATCCCTGGCAGGCTTTTTCTTTACCTCCAGAATCACATATATGCAAAAGAAAAAAAGAATAGAAAAAACAATGCAATGTACAGACTCCTTAGCACAGTTTGCTTAAAACGCTGTAACCAAATAATTCCTTTAAAAACGTCATGTCCATGGCTAGCAGGGAGGATGCTGGTGGCTTTTAACATAAAAGCGAGCCTCCGCCTCATTCCCTTGAAGGATCTGCTTTCTCAGTTTAATTTTATTTGAGATCTGTTCGGTGGCATCATCGTTCTGCTTGGAATCAGTGGAGGCTTGTGCTGAACTGCCTCTCTGGCTCGTGCTGGGGAGCTTCGGCAGTCACTGAGGGATCCTGCTTTCCAGTCATGATCGGACACAGTTCTAGCACCTTCTTTCTACAGCGTCTGAAAGGATTTTTTTTTTTTTTTAGATTTAAAGAGACAGGCGTACAATTTTTACCAAATGCTAGTTGCACAAATTCTTCCTCAACTCAGCATCGGTGTGGTCACCGGAGTGAGTGAAGCTGGAATTTAATGTCCGTGTATGATTTAATCAAGCCTCTGTTTCTTGATGGGCGAAGATGATTAATTGTATTCTAATGCCCAGTGAAAAATAGCTGTCCCTGGAAGGGTAATAATGGATGTGTCTTAAATGCAACTGAAATGACTTTTAAAGGGGAAAATGCTTTCAAAGGACAATGCTCCTCTCTGTAAAAGATGAAGTGGTCAGTCAGGAAGTAGCTCTACCCCTTCAGAAATAAAGATACTAGAATCATTTGTAGCTCAAAAACATGTACAACTGTGGGGGATTTTAAAATAGTACATGCACAGGATGGGGCAGGGGAACTGAATCCCTTATTTTTCTTGGGGCTTAGGAGAAACCACTTGTGAGAAATCAGTTTTAATTTTGTCTATAGTTATTTGAAATATTTATAATTGCATTCTTTACCAGAAAACAAGAATTATGATAGTTTAGAAAATAGCAAATTTTATTATTGGTTAAAATTTTGAAAAGTCAAAGAACATATATTCCTTGAGAAAAATTAAATTTTACATCTAGATGTTCATGTAAAAGCCAATATCCAAAATATAATTTATCATTGGACCAATTTTCTTTCTCCTTTTATAAATTTTAAATGTTTTGACATGTTGGGAAGCTATTTATCATTACACCTATGTTTAGAAATTACTTTTCAATTTATGTATTATAATTTAAATAATGAAGAGACCTTTAATGAATCTGCCATCGAGGCATATATATAATATATTAATATATAATATATATATAATACAAGGAATGATCTACAATTGTATTGTCACATAAGATGGCCACTAGCCACATGTGGCTATTTTAATTAAGATTAAAAAAAAGAAAATAAAATGGAAAACTCAATTCCCAAGTCATGCCAGCTATGTTTTAAGTACTCAGTAGCCATAATGGCTACCATATTGGATGGCAGAGACACAGAAGATTTTCATCATGGAAGAAAGTTCTGTTAAACCTGGCTACAGGTTAAAAATGCATCTCTTAATGCATGTTTTTGAAACTTTCACGAAAAAATATTTAAAGGGACAGATAAAATAATTCCACGTTATGAAATATGAAGTCTTATTTTATCAGAGTAAATGAAATAAGGTCCATGACTGAGATTCATGCACTAGGTTTAAGGCTTTAAATAAGAATGTGCTGGGACCTGCCACCATTACTGTCCTGTAGACTTAGCAATGTATTTATGTATGAAATTATGCTTATTTCATATCACAGTTCCAGCAGAGCAAAGCAGCTTTAACATGCCAGCAGTCAGAAGAAATACACTTGCTAGAGGCCTGTCATTTTTGTAAGAGGCCTTACTAAGTCCTAGTTTTGGTTAGGAATAGTTGGTTAACTTACTCAGTCTATGGAATGAAAGGAAGACCTCTAATATGCGGTAACAGCTAGGTTTTAAGTTGTAATAAGTTGATTTACAAAGATAAGCAGTGAAAATAGAATCCACATTGTCCATATAATAAAACAAAACTTATTCATGCACAAATGTGTACAACTTTATTATTTTGTTTCATTGCTGATAAAAATTAGCACTTTGGGCTTAAGTCCCTGCTTATCAAATTAAAAGCCATACTGTATTTTTTTTTCCAGTTGAAAAATGTTCACTTTTATTCCAAGTAGTAGTACACTTGTCCCTAGGTATCCACAAGGAATTAGTTCCAGGACTCTTGGTAGTTAACAAAATATGTGGATATTTAAATATCTTCTATAAAATGGTATATAAATATGTTATATATAATGCACACACATTCTTCCACACATTTTAAGGCATCTCTAACTTATTTGTAATACCCCATCATTTAGAGTAAATGCTATGTAAATACTTGTCATTATTTAGGGAATAATGACAAAACAAATAGTTTGTACATATTCAGTACACAGGTAATTTAAAAAAAAATTCTAACATTTTTAATTGACACATGAACAGTGTACAGATTTGTGAGGTACCATGTAATGCTTCGATATATGCATTCATTATATTATATTCAAATTCGGGGAAGCATAACTATTTCCTCAAACATTTGTTATTTTCTTGTGCTGAAAACATTTCCAAATCCTTTCCTATCGATTTTTTGAAATACATAATACCTTATCATAAAGAAGTCACACTTATTTCTAAGTTTACAGAAGTTAAACATGTGAGAATACACTGGGAAAGTTAAAACTCGAAATTGCATTGAGTTTAATTGGCACACTAAAGGTGATTTTTAAAATAATGATATTTTAGAAGTTCAAAGAATATTTACAAAATATCTACTTTATTTTTTCTTGAGAATCAAAATATGTAACTTATTTGGTTATTTTCAATTTTGCTTATTTATGTAAAGGCAACAAATTTCATGTATTTCATATATATATACAGATTTACGAATATAATGATACTCCCCCCACCCTCCTTCCTCCTTCCTTTCTTATTTTTCTTTTAATTTTTGCAATGACATATTTTCAATTTCCAATCACAAGCTGAGGACTCCAGCAAGTAAAGAACTCAACAAGTAGTAAGTAGAAAAACCACTGCTCCTCAGAAGCACAGACAAGCACTGTAAACAGTTAATCTACCATACGTATAATAAACGATGCCATCAGACAATTCTTTGCTTCCTTCTATTTTTTTTTTTTCCTTTTATAAAAGAATTCTTGTTTTCTCCAGAGGAGCTTCCTAACAGAGATCACCATAACTAAAAGTCTTCAAATATGATGCAAGAAGAAACCATAAAATTGGGCAAAATTGTAGTCTAACAGTAGATACGCATTCCAACTGCACTGGGACATGAGTTTTTAAATATTTAGCTCCACCGCATAAAACAGGTTCAAAACACCAAAGACAATTTAAGGAAGCCATTTAAAACTCAAGGGCTGCTCTTTTTCTCAAATACATAAAATAAATAAATACTAATTTTAAAGAGGGAAGGGGCAGGGATTAGGTCTAGTGGTTAAAATACCACTTGGGATACTCAGATCCCTTACCAGAGTGCCTGGGTCTCAGTTTCCTATTTTAGCTTCCTGCTAGTGCACACTCTGAGAAGCAGTGGGTGATGGCCCAAGTAGTTCAGTCCCTACCGCCCACACGGGAGACCTGGGTTGAGTTCCCAGCTTCTGCTTCGGCCTGGTCCAGCCCTGGTGGCTACAGGCATTTGGGGAGTGAATCAGCACTCTCTCTCTTTCTCTGTATTCTCCTCCCTCCCTCCCTGCCTCTCAAATAGATAAAATACATATAAAGAATTGAAAATGAAGAGAATGTGCCTTGAGAAATGAGCCCAAACAAACCGAAGTATCGGCTTTACCAGGTATGTCTGTTGGTTGTATTTGTTGCCTCTTAAAGTAGCAGTTCCTTTGACAATGACCTCAATACCTGGTTCCCAGAATTTCGGAACTGCACACAACTTAAAATTTCTTTTGTTTTAAATTTTCATTCTATTCGAAAATCAGAGAGACAGATACAGAAAGATATTCCATGTGTCCCAGATGCCTGTAACACGTGGGTGGCAGACTCAAGAGCTTTAGTCACCACCTGCTGCCTCCCAAGGTGTGCATCAGTAGGAAGTTGGATCAGAAGTGGAGGGGCTAGGATTTGAACCAGGCAGTCAGATGTGGGATGTGGGGTCCCACACAGTGACTCATTTGCTATCTCACATATCTTCCCCTGAAGTGCATATATCCTAAGATGGAAACCAGTAAGGGTCAACTTGCTATTTATTGTAGTTCTGCACTAGATTAGATTGTTTACAAAGGGTAACAGGAAGGTCAACATAGTCTTTGAGGAATGATTTTAGAAGATTAAGAACAAATGTCATGTTGTACTTTATCGGGACAAAATACATGGCTTGGTTACGATTTATCTGTAAAAACATTATCACTCAGGGACAAATAAAATTCCAATATGATTAGAGACTAGTTTTAAGTAAACCTATGATAACTTGGTAAGTCTGTAACATTCTTGCATCTAAAAAAGTAAACGTGGGGCAGGTGTTTGGCCTAGCAGTTCTGCCGTCAGTCAGGACACCTGTGGTGCACATCGGAGTGCCTGCGTTCACACCTGGCTTTGGCTTCTCATTCCAGCTTCCTGCTGGTGTGGATCCTGGGAGGCAGCAGTGGTGGTTCTCGTGGCTGGGTTCTTGCCACCCAGATGGGAGAGCTGGACTGGGTTCCTGGCTCCCAGCTTGGTCCAGTTTAGTCTTGGCCATTACTGTCGTTTGGGGAGTGAACCAGTAGAATGAAGCTCTCTCCCTCTGTTTCATTCTCTCTCTGTCTCTCAAATAAGTAAGTCATTTTCAAAACTAAATAAACTTCTTCAGATTAAAAAAGCTGTCCTAATGTTTGTTCAAAATCCTTAATAAAGAGAATTGAACTTTTAATACAATGTGGTGCAGTGGACAAAGTATGATACATACAAACTTTACTGTTAGGCCTTAGGCAAGGGCGTCTAACTGGCCTACAAACCCTTAGCATCTGCCTACGTGGAGTCGCTTGCTTAGAGTTTCTTTTTTTAAGATTTATTTTATTTATTTGAAAGATAGAGTTACAGAGAGAGGTAGAGACAGAGAGAAAGAGAGAGAGAGATCTTCCACCCACTGGTTCACTCCCCAGATGGCTGCAACGGCCAGAGCTGTGCCAATCCGAAGCCAGGAGCCAGGAGCTTCTTCTGAGTCTCCCACGCAGGTGCAGGGGTCCAAGCACTTGGGCCATCTTCCACTACTTTCCCAGGCCATAGCAGAGAGCTGGATTGGAAGTGGAGCAGCCAGGACTCGAACTAGCGCCCATATGGGATGCCAGTGCTTCAGGCCAGGGCTTTAACCCACTGGGCCACAACGCCAGCCCCTGCTTAGAGTTTCTAACCCAGCTCAAGCAGGGCCCTGGAAGCCACGCCTCTGGATTCCATCAGAGGTGTTCTGGGCTGACCCTTGCCACAGTACTCAGCACACCGGACGTTGGTCTGTCTGCGTGAGGCTGTGGGCTTCTTGGTGGCAGAGTAAATGTGGTTTGAACCATCTCCGTCTCCCCCGTGCCTGGCAGAGTGCTCAATACTTAGTAGGCATTCGGTAAATGTTTGCTGAATAAATAAGCCCAAGAATGTAGGTCTGAAGAGATTTTGAGGAAATGACATTTTCTTTTGGATTATTTAACAGAATTCAAATTTGTATTTCATAAAAACCTGCCACTCTGTACTCTAAGAAAGCCGTAAAGCAGTGACACACACAGGCGCACCTTACCTGCTGGGGTGGGGGAGTCAGGATGGCTTTCATCTGGTGAGGTGAAGCCTTCCTTTAGACGCCCACACCTTTTTTTTTTTTTTTTTTTTTTACACTGTGGAGAAGGGATCAGCATCCCCATCATCTCTCTTCTGTTTTGTTCATTTCAAAATTATTAAATGATTGTTGAAGCAGGTGTAGCTCTCCAAAGCTGAGGTGAGGAGAAGGGGAGGGGAGAAGATGGAAGAGGCCACATCGCCCTAGAAGGAGAGTCAGGCAGGTTGGCCACTGGCTCAAGGCCGAGGACACAGGTGTGAGCGTGCTCAGGGCTGTGGCGGAGACAGGTGTGAGCGTGCGCAGGGCTGTGGCTGAGGCAGGTGTGAGCGCACAGAGGGGCCGCAGGGCTGCACTGTTCAAGAGACCTCACCTTCATTCCTTCATCCCCTTTTACTTTGCCAAATGTGATTCAAACGTCAGAGAACCCAGCCCTCCGTTCAGCAAAAGCAACTGGAGAGGCCACTGCAGCAAGTGGAAATCAAACTAGAACAACCTCTCCCCTCAAGGACTTTTTTTCTTCTTCCCGTGAAAATGGTGAAAGCGTTTCCTTTTTTAAAAATGGCGAGGCAAAATTTAAACAGAACAGACAACACTGACTAGTAAGAAGTGTAAGGACTTAGAGTAGAATAGAAAAAATATTTTCTCTAAATAATAATTCCTAAAAGGCTAGCCATCATGACTGGAGTCTGGGCATCATTAAAACAGCACAGATTGAAGAACAATTTTTTTTTGACAGGCAGAGTTAGAAACTGAGAGAGAGAGAGAGAGAGAGAGAGAGGGGTCTTCCTTTTTCCATTGGTTCACCCCCCAAGTGGCCGGTACGGCCGGTGCACTGCGCCGATCCGAAGCCAGGAGCCAGGTGCTTCCTCCTGGTCTCCCACATGGGTGCAGGAGCCCAAGCACTTGGGCCATCCTCCAGGACAGAATCCGGCGCCCCGACTGGGACTAGAACCCTGTGTGCCGGTGCCGCAAGGCGGAGGATTAGCCTATTGAGCCGCGGCGCTGGCCAGAACAATGCTTTTAGTATGTTAAACTCTTATGTCACGCTAACAGAAGGCATCAGCAGGAAAAGGTAATTGACTGTCGACTTTAACAACAATAAAAGCACATCTTAGTTGATAAATGTGAAAAATAGACTGTGTTGCTTAGGACAAAGCTAAAATCTGCAGGCACCATCACTTAAAGGGGTAGCATGGAGGCTCAGATAAATAAACAAACTTGCCCCGGAGTTACCTGAGGACGCCCACGAACTGAGGTGTGAAGTTGTATCCCCCAAAAGTCCACCTTCAGCTACCTTTTAGGAAGCCTTTATAGCCTGCTCACTGAGTACAGTGTTAACAGACGCTGGGCTAGGGGGCAGGAAAGAATGAGTCCCGAGGAGCCCCCCCGTCTAGAGTGACACCCCTGTTGTTGGAGTAAGCAATGTGGCAACCCCAGCGCGGGGAAGAGAAACAAGGACTTACTTTATTTTGCCACAGTCTGCTTTTGCTGAACAAAAAGATTCGGTCAACAGCCCTTCAGGGCCTTGGAAGGACCCGAGTCGAGGCAAGGACAGAGGAGACGAAGGAGTAACCTGGAATTCTGACGTCAAGGGAAGAGGCTCAGTGCCCCACTTCGCCGTTCGGGGGTTTTCTCTGTGAGAGCAGAACTGTCCTGCTCTAATCAGGGCATCTGCACTCTGGATGCAGAGCAGCTACCTGCAAGTCATGTCTCACTAGGTACGCATGGCCTTTAACAGTGGGCTTACTTTCTCTAAAAAGATGGCAGTTTGTTTCAGATCCATGATCTGACTAATTTAGGATACGTCTGCTTGATGATAAAATAAGGGGGACAAAAAAATCCCTCATCCTCTGTGTATTTTCGTATTTACTAAGAATGCTCTCATTCTCTTGGGTTTTATTACTGCACAAACTGTTTACTTAACTCTTCAAAATCATAGACATAATGCATACAATTATTTAACCCTTTTAATCCATTATGTTCAATGAACCAGAACAGCATTATGTTTAGCATTAGGTAATTAATTCATGTCCTGTGTTTCTTCGTGTTTGTCCGTAGTTACTGACTGAGGGTGTGACCTGTGGCAGGCACTGTTCTAGGGGACAGGCACAGTCCTTGACCTAAAGGGATTTACATTCTGGTAGCAAAATAATAAACAAATTAATACATGATATAATTTTCTACAGTGACAAGTATTAAAAAAGAATAAAATAGGAGCTGGCGCTGTGGCTTGGTAGGCCAAGCCTCCACCTGCAGTGCTGGCATCCCATATGGGCACCAGCTCAAGACCCAGCTGCTCCTCTTCCAATCCAGTTCTCTGCTGTGGCCTGGGAAAGCAGTGGAAGATGGCCCAAGTGCTTGGGCCCCTGCATCCTCCTGGGAGACCCAGAAGAATCTCCTGGCTCCTGGCTTCAGATCGGGCCAGCCCCAGCCACTGCAGCCATCTGGGAAGTGAACCAGTGGATGGAAGAGCTTTCACTCTGTCTCTCCCTCCATCTGTAACTCTACCTCTCAAATAAATGAATAAAATATTTTTAAAAAATGTTACAATAGGATAATGAGATAAGGGTTGGAACACTGTTTATATTCTAATGAGACATAGGCGTTTCTAAGATTCTGGAGAGTAATACAAGTAAAACTGGAGAATGTTTCATAAAAAAACATTGCTTGCTTGCTTCCTGAAAACAGCCTTGTGGTCACAAATTTTGTCAGACTGAGAAAAGCCCTGCCCAGATCCTCTCCGAGGAAGGACTTGCTTTGCCAGCTGCTGAGGCACACTGCTGTCAGTGCCTTTGGGTTCGGCCTCGGCCACCCAGAGCAGCCTTGCTCCGCTCACACCTTTCCCAGCTACTGATGTTCAAGGTGGTGTTGAGCCCAGCCGTTTCTGTGCAGCTTGGACAACTCTGATGGACCACTGAGGCTTCAGAGCTCGGTATCGGGTTGAGTGAGGCTGCCATTCAGCTGGGCCCTCAGTTCAGCTTTGTCCTCTGCCCAGTGCAGCTCCCTTCTCCTCCCTCGAACAGGTGTCAATCCCAAAGGAATTTCCTAATTGGAAAGATACTCTACAGGGCTCAAGTGTGTCAGCTGCGCTTCCCCAGAAATCCAACCTGCAACAGAAATGATCTCTGGACCTGCCTGTAACACAGTGTGGCTGTGGTACCTTCTGCAGAGAGAGAGAGAGAGAGAGAGAGCGAGTGAGAGAGAGAGAGCCCTTCTAAGGGAAATTTTCAGCGGAATCCAAATACGTAATGTAAGAGAGAAGCAGACTTTGTCCTGGGTGAGGTGGATAAGAATTGCTTCTTTCACTATTACAGGAATAGAAATGCAGAATTTTCGAACTACAAGGGATCTTGGAAATCACACAGAACAAGTCTTGTCTTTACAGATGGAGAAACTGAGGTCCAGAGAGATGTATGACTTGTCCGAAGTAAAATAAAACTAACAGTGGCAGCTAGAACTACAGACTAGCTTCCTCTCTTCTACAGTCCAATTTTCAACATTTTCTGTTGAATTTAAGATCCTATTTCATTTATGTTGCTAAGTGTTTTCAGGATGTTTGAATAAAGCAACAAATATAAACTTGCTGAATATTTTCAAAATTTATTGTTTTTAAAGATGTGGTTTTTATTTTAGCTCTGATGGGTTTCTTGAAGGGAAATCATACTTAAACATTAAGTCTTATATGCTATATATGCTATTTTTCTGGCCTATATATCTAAAAGTTAACTCATTAAAAAGTTTATAAACAAATGTATTTTCACTTCTTTCCATCACATCTCCTGTGATCACAGTCCCCCTCTATATCCATGGGATCCATATCTGTGGACTCAACCAATTGCAGATTGAAAATATTAAATAAAATCCACAACTCAATTGCGACTGTACTGAATATGCACATACATTTTTCCTTCTCATCATCCCTTAAACAATATAGTTTAATCATCACTTATATAGCTCTTACATTATATTATCAGGAAACTAGGAGATGGTTTAAAGTATTTAGGAGGGTGTGTGCAGGCTACTACACCATTTTATATAAGGCACTTGAGCGTTGGCAGATCTTGCCATCTGTGAGTATGTGGGGGGTCCTAGAACCAATTTCCTATGGATACTAAGGGATGACTATATTTTGTAATTAAATAGAAATACATCATATAACAAGTTCTTCCTGACATATATTTTGGGGTATATATGGGTCAAATACAACTACATTCTATTTCAGAATATAAATGACACCTATTCTTCTTAAATGATTACATTGGGCAGAGGAAAGCTTTAAAAGACCCACATTATCTCAAGGCAGCTTTGTGGTGCAGCAGGTCAAAAGCCCTGGCCTGCAGTGCCGGCATCTCATATGGGCGCTGGTTCGAGTCCCAGCTGCTCTACTTCCAATCCTGTTCTCTGCTAATGTGCCTGGAAAAGCAGTGGAAGATGGTCCAAGTCCTTGGGCCCCTGCACCCATGTGGGAGAGCTGGAAGAAGTTCCTGATTCTTGGCTTCGGATTGCTTCAACTCTGGCCAATGTGGCCATTTGGGGAGTGAACCAGCGGATGGAAGACCTCTCTCCCTCTGTGTCTGCCTCTCTCTGTAACTCTGTCTTTCAAACAAATAAATCTTTAAAAAAATGAAAATTAAACCCCCAGTGAGTTACAGATCAGGCTCTTCTTTCTTGTTGGTCATGCCAGAAGTATTTTTCTTTTAATTTTGAGTGCCCATTTGGAGTAGAAAGATGCAACTGAATTCCTTTCCCTATATCCATGGAGCCTTGAGGGTAATAGAAAGGCAAGAGCCAGGCTTAGCAGCACCTGTGACAGCTCCATCCAAGAGGAGTACCCAGCAAATCCTTCTTCTCTGCTCTTCAAATACATGGCCACTTGCTGGTTTTCAAGTGCTTCGCACATCTCTGCAGTTGTCTGTTTATCACTCCTTTTCCTCAGCTGCATCCACGGCTCTCGGGTAGCCTGGGTCACTCTCTCTTTGGTCCCAGGATGCACTGTCCACATAGCTCACCACATGCACTCTAACCTCTCTGGCATTTTCTTTCTCTCTTGAACATATAAGAGTACTTCAAAGAAATAGTTCATGGAAAATGGAATTCAAAGATAAGTATAGCCGGTGCCGTGGCTCAATAGGCTAATCCTCCGCCTGCAGCGCCGGCACACCAGGTTCTAGTCCCGGTCGGGGTGCCGGATTCTGTCCCGGTTGCCCCTCTTCCAGGCCAGCTCTCTGCTATGGCCCGGGAGTGCAGTGGAAGATGGCCCAAGTCGTTGGGCCCTGCACCCCATGGGAGACCAGGAGAAGCACCTGGCTCCTGCCTTCGGATCAGCGCGGTGTGCCAGCCGCAGCGGCCATTGGAGGGTGAACCAACGGCAAAAAGGAAGACCTTTCTCTCTGTCTCTCTCTCTGTCCACTCTGCCTGTCCAAAAAAAAAATAGTATACTTTGGTACAAAAAATTGAAGTCTGCATTAGAGGAGTCTTCAAAAAATTCATGGAAAATGTATATTATGAAAAAACTATGCATGGATTTCAATTTTTTTTGCACTGAAATAAGCATATACTTTTGCTTTTATTTTTAAATGTATTTATCCAAGACGCAGACAGAGACAGACGGAGAGATAGGGAGCACTCTCATCTGCTGGTTTACTGCCCAAATCTTTACAATAGCCGGGGCTAGGTCGAGGCTGCAGCCAGGATCTAGGAACTCAATCCAGGTTTCCCATGTGAGTGGCAGGGACCCAGCTATGTGAGCGATCACCTGCCGCCTCCCAGAGTCTGCGCTGGCAGTAAGCTGGGATCAAGAGTCAGAGTTAGGAATCGGACTCAGGTACTCCAGTGTGGGATGCGCATGTCTTAACTGCTAGGCCAAATGCTGGCACCTAAACCTGCCTTTTAATTCCATTTCCTGCGAATTTCTGGAAGACACTTTGTACAATCAATGATGTACAATCAATGATGTTTTTTGTTGTTATTGTTTATTTTTAGTTTAGGTGTTTTTGCTTGCTTGGTTTATTTTTTGGGGTCTCACGACTTTTCTATTTGTTGCTTTTTGACTCGATCCCATTTCTTAACCCAAGCTAGCAGGCTGCTACTTGTTTCTACTTGTTGAAGTTTCTGCTACTTGTTGAAGTTTCAGCTTAAATGTCACTTCATCAGGCAGGTGTACATGATTTTCTGCTAGACTGTCTGGAGCGAGCTTCCTAACAACAAGGTCCCCTCCCTCCTGCATGGTAAGAAGCCCCATGGAGGCACCACGTCTGCTTTATTTCTTCTGGAGTTGTGGAGTCCACCATGGTTTCTGGAGCCCAGTCTACGTCCCCACCAGTGAATAAACCAATGAGTCCATTCAGAAAAGAAACGTCTCCCTCCACAGTTCACCACTGGACACCGACACATTCTCTCTCGCCCTTCTTCCTTCCCTACTCAATTTCCCTTTCCTCTCAAGAAAAATGAACAACCTATACAAGTCTAAGTGAAAAAAATTCTCAGATATGCTCTCCCACTGGAATTTTAATGTGATCGCTGCCATTCATTAAAATAAGCACACATATTCCTTGCATATACCTCATAAGGAAAAAACCATGCAGGATCCTTTTCCATAACTCCATATTATGGACTACTTACCTAAGATCTCTAAAAACACTTTTGGAGAACTCTGACAAAGCTATGAAATATTCACCTTGTAGAAATTGCTTTGAAAGGAGCTTTAAGTTTTCACATTTTTAATAAACTATCTTCATCATGATAGAGTCGTACAAAATGGAGATCTTTAATTGGAGAAGCAAACCAAACAAAAAACGAGGACGTTTCAGTCAAAAGTCAGACTATTTATGCCAGCAGAGAGCTAGCTTTAGAAGAATAATAAACAGTATGTCCGAGAAATGGCAGAGAAGATAGAAATTATTTCTAAAATAAACAGTTTGTTGGGAGTATGGATTTAAATACATCCTTCTGGAAGAGTGTGCTTCTAAAAGGACACAACCAACAAATTATACTCTGGAAGACTTGAAAACCCACAGCATTAAGATCGCTGGCTCAGAGAAGAACTTATCAGATTCTTCGACTTGATGATTTATAGATTTATTTACTTTTGTTGGTTGGTGATGATGGACAGACGTCAGAGTCATGAGAGAGTAAGATGAAGACATTAGGCCTGGAGGTAGTCTGCACCGTCCTTGGTTGTATCTTTACCATAAGAAAACTGCCAAGTACTAGGTTTAGTCTTGGACTTCAGTTGCAAAAAGGTAACTAAGAATGTGTGGGTGCCAAAGGCCCTGAGCTGGCTTTGCTCTGACTGACCTGCTATGGTGAAAGGTCCCACGACACCCACCTTCTTGTGCACAACGGAAGAGCTGGAATTGATGGTGCTTTCGTCATCATGCATCAGGACGAGCTCGGAGCTGCTCTCGTCCATGACCTCCTGCATGCTGTTCACGCTGCTGCTCTGGCTGCCCGTGCTCACGGACATGCTCGGGATGGAATGGTTGCTGCCCAGGCTGTCCATTTCCCTGCCAAGGCTGGTTCCGTGTTCACTGTCCTACAAAAGTGGAGCACCAAGGTTAAAAAAAAAATGACTGGAGATAAAGCGCCAATCCATTGACTCAGCTGTTAAGCTCACTCAATTTTGCAGTGCCAAGTTGCTTTTTGGACAATCTGCAAGGATGAAACTTTTTATGGAGTGGCTCCCCTACTCCCCTACCACCTCCAGACATTTCAAATTCACTTCTATGCCTTCCCCAGGGGAGGGACGCGGGGTCATAGGGCTCCAAATGGACACAGGTCACAGGGCTCCAAATGCTGCTATCCCAGGGCTTTCCCCTGTCATGCACAATGATCCTATCATCATATTGCCATTCAGCAAGCAGAATCAGGCCAGGTTTGTAAGAGGACCTTTGGGAACACCAAGGTGCTGGAGAGACTGCTGGCTACTGAACCGGTGCCCTCTGGGACACCTGCAAACACAGAGTGGGTAACTGCAGACTAAAGTGGAACGGAAAGAGCTTTCGGGGATTTGACAAGCACTAGGCTCCTCTGCAAGTCATTATTGAGTAACTTCATATTTAAGCAGGGATATTAATTCTACTGTTTTGGACAGGTAATTAAATTCTGCCTCCCTCAAGCAATTCTATCATGCTTACCTCTGTAATCTTATTAAAATATATCTGTTAACCAATAGTGGCGTTCATCACCATTGGTCCAATGACTACTATTTGAAAGTTGCAAAATAATCAGAACATATAGTTTATCCATCACAGTTGGGTATCTTTTGATATAAGATTAGTCAATTTAGCTACAAATAAACCTTGTTTTAAAAGAACCATACTGTACATATATGACTTTAATGAACTGTTACTTAGCCACAGTAGTATCTGTAAGGAGGAGTCACTGGGTGATAATGGTAGATAATATATTTTTAATAGATTTATTTTTCCTAAAAGGGGATCACTTCTATACATACAGTCAAGAGATTTTATAGTACAATTCAGTTTTCTGAGGTTCATTTTTATAATTATTGATAAAATTATTTAATATTAAAATGTTAAAGTAGACCCACCCCATTCATTCTTTTTAAAATTTGGTTTTAGAAGAAGTTCTTTCTAAGGCCAGCACTGTGGCATAGCAAGTAAAGCTGCCAGCTGCAGTGCTGGCATCCCATATGGGGGCCGGTTCAAGTCCCGGCTGTGCTACTTCCTATCCAGCTCTCTGCTATGGCCTGGGATAGCAGTGGAAGATGGTCCAAGTGCCTGGGCCCCTGCACCTGCGTGGGAGACCCAGAAGAAGCTCCTGGCTCCTGTCCTTCATATTGGCTCAGCTCCAGAATTGTGGCCATTTGGAGAGTGAACCAGTGGATGGAAGACCTCTCTCTCTCTCTGCAACTCTGCCTTTCAAATAAATAAAATTTTTTTAAAAAAAGTTCTTTCTTCCATTCAAGGCCATTGCCTGCATCCATACTCTTGTTTCTATCCTACCCATTTTCCGAGATCCTGCTTCTTTAACTCTATCTCTTTCCTCTGTTTTTAGTGCCTATGTCCTGGCTCCATTTCTTCTCCATACAAATAAAGGAGCCTGTCCCATATGTACGGACCTCCCTGCATCTGCCTCTCTTATTTTTCCTTCTTAGCCAAATTTCTGAACCCTAAAAAAAACTAACTTTTGCCGTCTCTACTTTCTCGTCTTCGATTTATTCCACAAGTCAGGTAATCTACTATTTGTCCTGCCTCACATTTAAAATCGCTTTTACTGAGGTCCTTGAGTGTGTGCTGATTCTCAGACTAAAAAGACACTGTGTGTCTTCTGTCTTGGTCTGGACTGACCTCGCTGCCCACTGAGTCCTTGCAGCTGTGCACTTTCCTAGCATCTGTGATGCCTTTGTCTTCTAGGAATATTCTTCTTCTTCTTCTTCTTTTTTTTTTTTTAAAGATTTACTTATTTTTATTTGAAAGTCAGAGTTACAGAGAGAGAGGGAGAGACAGAGAGAGATCTTCTGTCTGCCGGTGGTTCACTCCCCAGATGGCTGCAATGGCCAGGACTGGGCCAGGCCAAAGCCAGGAGCGAGGAGCTTCTTCTGGATCTCCCACGTGGGTGGTGGGGGCCCAAGCACTTGGGCCATCTTCTGCTGCTTTCCCAGGTCATTAGCAGGGAGCCGGATTGGAAGTGGAGCAGCTGGGATGCTGACAGTGCTCCTGCTACTCACATGGGAGACCTGGCTTCAGCTGCTGCAGCCATCTAGGGCCTAGTGACCCAGCAGATGGAATCTCTCTCTCTCTCTCTCTCTCTCTCTCTGTAACTCTTTCAAATAAATAAGTCAATAAATCTAAAAAAAAAAAAAAAAAGCACAGCACTTTCCTGAGGCTAAAATGCCCTCTGTCCATTTGTCAAAAACTACCCCATCTTGTCATCCATGGAACGCCCACTAATTTCACCAGTAGACATACTTTCTCCCCACTGTGGACCTCTGTGATGGGGATATATCCCTTCTGCATGTGGCCATATTTTGCCTTACGTGAGTGGTATTTTATGAACGTTTCTTTTGAGACTCTGCATGTCTCTTAAGGGAGAGAACAGCAATTAATAAAAAAATTTTTTTAATCCTCACAAGAACACTTCAGAGTGCCCAGGGCAAAACTTTCACATAGTCGGCCCTCCGTACAGTGCCTGCTGAGACACACTACACCTACTTCTTCGTCCTCCTGTGACTCATTCAAGGGTCCGTTCCGTGTTTCTTGGAAGAGGATTTTTTTCATTTTCCGGTATTGTAGGTTATCGAGCTCACGAACAGCATCTTTTGTCCTCTGTATAAGGTCAATGAGGACACGTGGTGGCCGCTCTCTTCGAACAAAGTCATGCTGATTAAGGGAGGAGAAAAAACAAACTAATGAAGAAGAAACATTTTTTTGGGGTAAGAAATGAATATAAAGATAAATTAAAAAGCATAAAATAGTCCTGTGGATTTTGCACAAATAACAGAATATGGCTTCCATGTCAAGTCATATAAACTCTCACATTACGTTACTCTCATAAATAGATAACTATGCTTTGCTCTTCTTCTGTAAGCCCCATTTTGTGGACTTTGTCCCAGCACTACCTGAAAATCCTTTTTTAAAAATGTTATAGATCTGGCCGGCGCCGTGGCTCAACAGGCTAATCCTCCGCCTTGCGGCGCCGGCACACAGGGTTCTAGTCCCGGTCGGGGCACCGATCCTGTCCCGGTTGCCCCTCTTCCAGGCCAGCTCTCTGCTGTGGCCAGGGAGTGCAGTGGAGGATGGCCCAAGTGCTTGGGCCCTGCACCCCATGGGAGACCAGGAGAAGCACCTGGCTCCTGCCATCGGAACAGCGCGGTGCGCCGGCCGCAGCGCGCTACCGCGGCGGCCATTGGAGGGTGAACCAACGGCAAAAGGAAGACCTTTCTCTCTGTCTCTCTCTCACTGTCCACTCTGCCTGTCAAAAATAAATTAAAAAAAAAAAATGTTATAGATCTAAGGTATACAACACGATGTTTTAATACACATATACTTAGTTAAATGATTACTACATGGAAGCAAACTAACACAGTTATTACTTCACAGAGTTGCTTTTATTTGATGGTAGAAGTGCCACAAATCTAATGTCTTTGTCGATTTCCAGGATGCAATATTATTATCTATAGCCCTTATAATGTACTTCAGCTCTCAATACTTATTAATCCGATATAACTGAAACTCTGTACCTTCTGACCTCCTTCTCCCCACTTTAAACTACCTTTCTATTCTCTGTTTCTGTGTATTTGAGCCTTTTTTTTTTTTTTTTTAGGTATCATGAGTGATATCATTAAATGTTTTTCTGCATATGGCTCATTTTACTTAGCATAGTGCCTTCTGAGTTCATCCATGCTGTCACAAACAACAAGGTCTCCATTTTAAAGCCTGAAAAATATTACATTATATATATATTTATTTATATACCTATATCTCACAAATATTACAAACACACATACCTATCACAACTTCTTTACACATTCATCCACTGACAGACACTTAGGTTCTTTCTGTATCTTGGCTATTGTGAACAATTTTGTGCCAAACAAGGACACTGATTTCATTTCTTTTGGGTTAATACCCAGAAGAAGGACCGATGAATCTTACGGTCATTCTATCTTTAATTTTTGGGGCACCCTCCAGGCTGTTTCCCACAATGATGCACACATCAACATTCCAACCAATAATGTAAAAGGGTTCCCTTTTCTCCACACCCTCAACAACACTTATTTCTTGTCTTTTTTTTTTTTAAACTTAATTTTATTTATTTGCTAAACAGAGAGCTTCCTAAATGTATTCAACGTCCAGTGGTACTGAAGTTGGGAGCAAGGAACACAATCCATGTCTCCCATTTGGGTGGCAGGAACCCAACCAGTTAAGACATCAACTGCTGCCTCCCAAACTAGGCATTAGCAGGAAATGGAATGCAGAGCTGGAGCCAAGACCGGACTCAGGGACTCTGGTGTGAGACATGGGCATCCCGATTGCTGTCTTAACTGCTCAGCCAAATGGCCGCCCCCTTGTCTTCTTGATACCAGCCATTTTTAACAGGTGACAGGTGATAATCTCAGTGTGTTTTTGATTTTCATTTTCTTAATGATCATTGTGCATGATAATTCGTGAGGTTTACTTTATCATACAAGTAATAAAAATCCCTAGTTCATTAAATAGTAGCAGGTAGGCTCATACATTTCCAACTTGAAACAGCATCATAAGCCAAAGCAAGGCAGAGCACAGCCTGCTCTTGTTAACATCTGCCTCAGTGCTCCTCTCTGCTACACACTACTCTTTGAAAAACAGACTTGTGTCTATTTTGTTTTCTATTTCTGGGATCGTATTGTGTATGCTTCAACAGTATGGCAGCTGTTCAGTCTACCCAGAGGTCAGAACTCCGGCAAGTTCATCTCCCATTAAAGAACCACACAACCAGAAAGAAGGGGAAAGTGCCTCTAAGGAGTGAAAACAACTAGCCCCGTCTCTGAGCTTTTCTTACTATAAACAACCTTTTCTTTCGGTATCACCAATGACTGCGAACACATAGTCTGGTTTTCTGGTTTCTCGGCCCACAGCAGGTTTGAAAGAGAGAATGAGAATGGGAGAATAAAGGATTGAGATCTGTTAGAGGTAGCGTTACCCTTTGTAACAAGAAGCATGCTTTGTAAGTTCTCTCACAGCCTGAAACTTACAGTAGAGAAAGAAATGGACATTTCGTGACTAACATACCTATCAACCAACCAAACAGAAATGGACAAAGGTCTGTGGGCTATTTTGCAAAAGGGCAAACACCCCTTATGTAGCTGCTTTTATGCCCCAAGAGTACACAAAACACCACTGTCTCAGAGCCAACAAGATGGGAAATTAGGGACTGGCATTGTGACACAGTGGGTTAAGCTGCCACCGGCGATGCTGGCATCCCAAATGGGCACTGGTTTGAGACTCGGCTCCTCCACTTCTGATTCATCTCCCTGCTAATGCACCTGGGAAAGCAGCAGAGGATGGCCCAAGTGCTTGGGTCCCTGTACACATGTGTGGCTTTGGCCTGGCACCACCAGGGCTGTTGAGGCCATTTGAGGTGTGAAACAGCGGATGGAAGATTGATTCTCTCTCCCTCTCTCCCTCTCTCCCTCCCTCCCTCTTTATCTCTCTCAGTGTAACTCTGCCTTTCAAATAAATTAGAAAAATAAATTAGGGGCAGGTGTTGTGGCTCAGCAGGTTAAGCCTCTGATTGGGGGACCCATATCTCATACTGGAGTGCCTGGGATAGAGTCTTGGCTCCTCTGCTGCTGCTTTTTTTTTTTTAAAGATGTATTTTCACTTACATGAAAGAGTTACAGAGAGAGAGAGAGAGAGAGAGAGAGAGAAAGGTCTTCTATCCACTGGTTCACTCACAATAGCTGGAGCCAAGCCAGTCTGAAGCCAGGAGCCTCTTCTGGGTCTCCCATGTGGGTGCAGGGGCCCAAGGACTTGGACCATCTTCGACTGCTTTCCCAGGCGCATTAACAGGGAGCTGGATTAGAAGAGGAGCAGCTAGGACTCGAACCAGTGACCATATGGGATTCCAGTGCTGCAGGCAGGGGCTTTAACCCTCTGCACCACAGCACCAGCCCCCTTCTCTGCTTCTGATTCAGCTTCCTGCTACTCCTGGCATGGCCTGGCTCAGCCTTGGATGTTGTGAGAATTTGGGGAGGGATAGATGATCTCTTTCTCTCTCTGCCTTTAAAATAATATATATATATATATATAATTTTTTAAAAAAGTAAAATTATATTCATTATTCTCTATTTTTTTGAAGATTTATTTATTTGAAAGGCAGAGTGACAGAAAGAAAGGGAGAAACAAGAGATCTGTCATTTGCTGGTCCTCTCTCCAAATGACTGCAATGGCCTGGACTGGGCCAGGCTGAAGCCTGGAGCCAGGAACTTCATCCTGATCTTGCACATGGGTGGCAGGGGCCCAAGCACCTGGGCCATCTTCCACTGCTTTCCAAGGCACATTAGCAGGAAGATAGATCAGAAGCAGAGCAGCTGGGACTTGAACTGGTGGTCCAACATGGAATGCTAGCATCGTGGGTGAGGGCTTAACCCACTGGTCTCCCAATTTTAAAAATATTTATTTATTTGAAAATCAGAGTTACAGAGAAAAAGGGAGAGACAGAGAAAGACCTTCTATCTACTAGTTTATTCCCCAGAAGGCTGCAACGGCCAGGACTGAGCCAGGCTGTAGCCAAGAGCCAGGAGTTTCATCCAGGTCTCTCACATGGGTGTCAGAGGTCCAAACATTTGGGCCATCTTCCTCTGTCTTTCCCAGGCCATTAACACGGAGCTGGATCGGAACCCATGCTCATAGGGGATGCCGGTGTTGCAGGCAGCGGTATTACCCGCTGTGCCAGGACCTCAGCCCAAGGTGTAATTTTTCAGAGTTCAGAGAAGCACATTGTATATTCCAGTGAGATTGCATTGTATTATTTAGTGAGATTAGAAGGTGCCCAAAAGTGGGAGAGGGAAGTTTGCTTTTTTTTTTTTTTAAAGTCAACTATGTGGCAAACTCACTTATGTAAAATTATATTTTTGTAGATACTGGGAAAATGAGATGCAATGTGGCCTCCACAGAGGAGTGGATTTGATCCCTGTATGACTGTGACAGATCGAGAAGAGGAACAGGACTCTGGTGAGAAAAGGCTCTGCAAGTCTCGTTGTTCTTTACCCTGACTTCGCTTTTTCTCACCCTGTGGCTTTTGCTCTTGCTTTTGGACAATATCTCTCCCTCTGCAAAGAGTCTTTTGTGAAAATGAAACTCCATTCCCAGAAGCAAGCGAACCTCACCGAGGATGAGCAAGAAAGAAGTGAATCCTACTACTGCCCTCGTGCTGGCACTCACTCAGGACCAAGTCAGTTGTGAGTAAACTTCAAGCTAGGACTTAGGATCAGAGAATTTTAAAGTGAGAAGGGGGCCTTAGAAATCCTTTTTTTTTTTTTTTCCCCCAAGGTGAGGAAACTTAAGCCTTGAGAAGTCAGTGATTTCCACCGCTAACGAGTGGAAGAGCTGGGGCTGCCACTCGGGTGTCTGTGTTTGTGTTCTGGGGCTGGTTGCTGGGGCTCGCCTATCACAATTATCTTTCCCCAACATCGGTTTGACCGTGTCACTCGCTGTGACAGCCCTTGGGGGCCACGTTCAGCTTTCCACTCCCTTTTCTCTCCCTGCTTTACTTTAAGCACTAGAACTCAGGCCTCCTTTGCAGTGGGAGGTAACAGTGCGAGCAAGGTCTGGCCAACGAGACAGGGGCCAAAGCCCCTGAGAAAGGCCTGATTTTCTAGGACTGAAAGGCAAGTTCTCTGGAGAGAATGAGTTTTACCCTTCTTCCTGCCTGGAATAGACTTGAGTCCTGGGGATGCAACAGCCATTCTGTGATACAGAAGATAAAAAGCCACCTGCCAAGGATAGTATAGGAAGACAGGAGGAGTTTGTGTCCATGATGACTTTTTAAAAAATTTTTTTAAATTTTTATTTATTTTTTATATTTATCTATTTTTAATTTGTATGTGTTATATAGGCACAGGCAATGACTTTTTGGAAAAGACCCCAGAGGCACAGGCAGTCAAAGCCAAAATTAACAATTGGGATTGCATCAAATTGAGAAGTTTCTGTACTGCAAAAGAAACAGTCAGGAAAGCGAAGAGGCAACCGACAGAATGGGAAAAAGTATTTGCAAACTATGCAACAGATAAATTATTAATAACAAGAATCTACAAAGAGATCAAGAAATTCCACAACAACAAAACAAGCAACCCACTTAAGAGATGGGCCAAGGACCTCAATAGACATTTTTCAAAAGAGGAAATCCAAATGGCTAACAGACACATGAAAAAATGTTCAGGATCACTAGCCATCAGGGAGATGCAAATCAAAACCACAATGAGGTTTCAACTCACCCTGGTTAGAATGGCTCACATACAGAAATCTACCAACAACAGATACTGGCGAGGATGTGGGGAAAAAGGGACACTAACTCACTGTTGGTGGGAATGCAAACTGGTAAAGCCACTATGGAAGTCAGTCTGGAGATTCCTCAGAAACCTGAATATAACCCTACCATATAACCCAGCCATCCCACTCCTTGGAATTTACCCAAAGGAAATTAAATTGGCAAACAAAAAAGCTGTCTGCACCTTAATGTTTATTGAAGCACAATTCACAATAGCTAAGACCTGGAATCAACCTAAATGCCCATCAACAGAATACTGGATAAAGAAATTATGGGACATGTACTCTATAGAATACCATACAGCAGTTAAAAAAACAAACAAACAATGAAATCCGGTCATTTGCAACAAATGGAGGAATCTGGAACACATCATGCTGAGTGAAATAAGCCAGTCCCAAAGGGAAAAATATCATATGTTCTCCCTGATTGGTGACAACTAACCGAGCACCAAAAAGGAAACCTGTTGAAGTGAATGGACACTACGAGAAACAGTGACTTGATCAGCCCTTGTCCTGAATGTTGATGAACAACTTAATACTTTATCCCTTTTAGTATTTTTTTTGTTCTACTTAATACTATTGGTTGAACTCTTTAATTAACACACAATTATTCTTAGATGTTTAAATTTAACTGAAAAGTGATCCCTGTTAAATATAAGAGTGGGAATAAGAGAGGGAGGAGATGTACAATTTGGGACATGCTCAATTGGACTTGCCCCAAATGGTAGAGTTAGAAATGTACCAGGGGATTCCAATTCAATCCCATCAAGGTGGCATGCCATCTCACTAGTCCAAGTAATCAGTTTCAGTTCACAATTGATCATAATGATAAGATTAAGAGTCAAAGGGATCATATAAACAAGACTAGTGTCTGCTAATACTAACTGATAGACTTAAAAAGGGAGAGAATGATCCAACATGGGAAGCAGGATACATAGCAGACTCATAGAATGGCAGATGTTCTAAATAGCACTCTGGCCTCAGAATCAGCCCTTAAGGCATTCAGATCTGGCTGAAGAGCCCACGAGAATATTTTGGGCATGGAAAGCCAAGACACTCTGGCAAAAAAAACAAAAACAAAACAAAAACAACAACAACAACAACTAAATGAAAGATCTCTGCAAGTGAGCGAGTGAGATCCCAGTGGAAAGAACAGGCCATCAAAGAAGGAGGTACTTTTCTCTGAAGGGAGGAGAGAACTTCCACTTTGACTATGACCTTGTCTAACTAAGATTGGAGTTGGTGAACTCAAAAGGCTTCAATAGCCTTGGCAACTCATGACAAGAGCCTAGGGTGATTACTGACACCATAAACAAGAGTGTCAATTTATTAAGTCAATAACAGGAGTCACTGTGTACTTACTCCTCATGTAGGATCTCTGTCCTTAATCTGTTGTACAATGTGAATTAATGCTATAACTAGTACTCAAACAGTACTTTACACTTTGTGTTTCTGTGTGGGTGCACACTGTTGAAATCTTTACTTAATTTATACTAAATTGATCTTCTGTATATAAAGATAACTGAAAAAATTTTTTAAATTTTTATTTATTTTTTTATATTTATTTATTTTTAATTTGTATGTGCTATGATGACGTTGTTGAGCTGCTTAGAGCTGGGTCCTGCTTGAAGCACCACCTTTGCCAGTGTCCTGGATTTCATACAGCTTGAGTTGATCAAGCCTTTCCTGTTTAAACTGTCTCAAAGTGGATACACTCAGCACCTTAAGAAGACCTCAGTACCTCTCAGAGAAAGTCTGAGAATTACAGCTAGATTCCTTCTTGTGTTTCTATGTTCACATCTGGTCATTGCTGCTCCTCCCAAACACTGCAGAGTACACTCTGCCTCGCTGCCACGTGCTCCCTAACTCTGCCTGCAATCCCGTCTCCCCACTGCTCTCCAAACTCCTATAGCTAAAAGCTTCTCAAACTCTTTTAAAAAGATGATTTGTTGTCCTTTGAAATATGTTTATTTTAAATATTTGAAAAATACAGAAAGATGTATAAAAGAAAGTAAAAGAAAATTTTCCCAAATTCTGCCACCTGAAAATAAGTATTGTTAAATAATGGAATATCATCAATTTGATCATATCATTCTTTTATTTGCTTTTTTAATCATCATTCCCTTTACTTCCAAGAATGCAGCTTCATTTTAAAATTTTATTCCTTTATTTTTTGAGAGACTGAGAGAGAAAGATTGACAAAGTGAGAAAGGGGAAGGCACACACACACACACACACCCCTCTAGCATCCAATGGTTCACTCCCCCAGTGTCTGCAAAGGCTGGGGCGGGGGTGGGCAGAAGACAGGAGTCAGGAACTCAGTCCAGTTCCCCCACGTGGATATCAGGAACCCAATTACTTGAGATTACTGACTGCCTCCCGGGGTCCACATTAGCAGGAAGCTGGAGTCAGGAACCGGAGATGGGGACTGAACCAAGGTACTCTGATATAGGAATATCCATATCCAGGTCAAATGCCTGTCTCTGGACTATCATTTTAGACATCATCTTTCTCTCAGAATAATGGATATCTAGAAATAAGTTTACACTGTTAATTTAAATATAATCTATCAATTTAAGGTATACTTGTATATAAGAGAATAAGAAACTAAGTTCAAGTAATGGTAAAAGGGGTGATTGTGGTGCAGCATCTCATATCAGAGTGCTGGCTACTCTGCTCCTGATGCAGCTCTCTGCTAATGCTCCTAGGAGAGCAGCAGAACATGGACCAAGTGCTTGGGCCCCTGCTCCCCATGTGGGAGACCTGGATGGAACTGCCAACTCCTAACTTCAGCCTGGCCCAGGGTTGGCTGCTGCAGCCTTTTAAAAATGTAACCAAAAAGAAAAAAAAAAGAAGAAAAAAGAAAATTTAACCAGTGGATGGAGCATCTCTCTCTGTCTCTCTTGCTCTCTCCCTATTGCTTTGCCTTTCAAATAAATAAGTAATTTTAAAAAAAAGCTTAAGTTTAGTTACAACTTCTTCACCAAAAGAGTTATCTGTTCCTAAAAGAATCCTCTAAAAATAAAGAAAATTTTTTTAAAATTATGAAAAATCTTGAGATTGGAGTTACTTTTTTAAAATTATGTATTTCAATTTGAGAAATGTTGTCCATCTACTCTGACAGATGGGAAAATTAGTATAACTTATATTTCTCTGTTGCCCCTAGTTTATTCTAGTTATATTATTATTTTCACAAGGCCACTGTTTATGAAATTGACATTCTGTTCTTTAAGCATTTCAATGATTACAACTTATTTTAAATGGATTTAATGTGAAAGTGACATTTTAGTGTCAAGAAGAAAATGTGAGGAAAAGATGGATTACTGACAAATATTTGGGAGCAGCCACATAGCTGACTAGAGGGAAATGTGAGGTTCCTACATCACTTCTTGTAAAAATTTCTGTACCAATCCCCTTAGCCTCACCTCCCTAAAAAAAAAAAAAACAGCAAAAATACTGCTAAAATAGAAATAGAAACAAAACTGAAGTATCTACTATAATTTAAGTGAAAAAATTAAGAACCCAGAAGACAACAATCATTGAGAATTCACTGAAAAAGATACAGAAATAGCTTTTTACCATATTAAAGAAACTCAACAAGTTACAGTGCAAAAACGTTTTTCACTGATCTGACCATCAAAGTTAAAAAATACCCATACTTTGTTAGTGTGATTATAAACTGGTGCACCTCTTTGGAAGACAATGTGGTAGTATCTAGTTATAATTTAAACTCCTTTTTCATTATGATGAGCAATTCTACTTCTAGGAATTTATTCTTTGGCTATCCTTATCCAGGTGCAAAATGACATATGTACAAAGATATTCACTGCAGCATAGTTTGCAACAGCAATAGATTGGAAACACCCTGAATGGTTGGTTGAAAAATTATGGTCCATTTGAGAAGATCACGGAACCATTAAAAAGAATGGGCGGCTCTATATGCAGGAAGGAATACAGAACAACACCCTGAACACGCTATAAAGTAAAACAGACTAACAACAACAAGAACCACCAAGGTAGAACAGTTCTTATGGTTTGATTCTATTTGTGTAAAAATCCAAAGAATATTTACTTTATGTACATAAAATACCTCTGGAAGGACACACCCGCTTTGTGACAGGGCTCGCTAATTCTGGAGAGGGGCCTAGGATGGGAAGAAGGTTTACTTTTCATGTTCTATGCTCTGTTGTATTTTTACCTTATGAAATTTATATTACCTATTCAAAATGCAGAAGGCACAGAATAAAGAAATTTTGGGGGAGGCTATTTTACTACTTTAAGAAAGCAACTTAAAATTACTTATCTACTTATTTATTTGAGAGGCAGAGAGAGAGAAAGAGAGTATGTGTCAGTGAGAGAGAGAGAGAGAGACAGAGAGAGACAGCTCCCATCTATCATTTCACTGCCCAAGTGCCTGCAAAGGCTGGGGCCAGGATGGAAATCACCGGAAGTCAAGGTCTGGGATTCAATCCAGTCTCCCGTGTGAGTGGCAGGGACCTGACTACTTGAGCCATCCCTTCTGTCTTCTCGGGTCTGCATTAGCAGGAGGCTGGAATGGGGAGCCGGAGCCAGGAATCAAAGCCAAGTACTCAGATGTGGGACTTAGGCATCCAAATGGCCGTCATTTAAAGACATTCTTATTTAGCTTATTTATTTGAGAGGCAGAGAGTGAAAGAAAGAAAAATTTCCCATCTTCTGGTTCACTCCCCAAATTCCAGTACCAGTTGGGCCAGGGCCAGGCCAAAACTGGGAGCCAGGGACTCAGTCCAGGTCTCTCTCATGAGTGGCAGGGAACCAAGTACTTTAACAATTCCCTGCTGCTTCCCACGTTGGGCATTAGCAGGAAGTTGTATTCCAGTGCAGTGCCTTTTTTTTTTTTTAATAAGAATTTTTTTTTAAAAGAATTATTTATTTGAAAGGCAGAAACAGAGAGAGGAAAGAGAGAGAGAGAAAAACTTCTAGCCACTGGTTCACTCCCCAAATGGCCATAATGGCCAGGGGTGGGCCAGGCTGAAGCCAGGAGCCAGGAGCTTCCTCTGGGTCTCTCACATGGATGACAGGGGACCAAGGACTCGGGCCATCTTCTGCTTCTTTCCCAGGTGCACGAGCAGGGAGCTAGATAGGAAGTGGAGCAGCTGGGACTTGAATTGGCGCCGATGAGGGATGCCAGCACTGCAAGTAGCAGTTTAACCTTCTACGCCATAGTGCCAGCCCCACATCTTTTCCTTCTATCTTTTTAATTTCATCTCTAGATTGGCTGGACTTTGTTACTAAGCAGTTTTTAAAAGAAAACCTCAGAAAGGTTGCCTTGCTTAAATTTGTAAGGCTTGAAAATGTCAGTGGCCCTTATAACTGAAGAACATCTTGCCTGGGCCACAAGGTCTTGATTTACAATTTCTTTGAATTCTGTAAATGCTGTTCAATTGCTTTCTGGCCCTGAGAGGTAGGTTTTCTCACCCCAATTGATGGGAAATTGGTTTTCCAATTGGTTTCCCCACCCCAAAATAAACTGTCTTGATCTGCTTATATGAATCTTTCTCCTTAGAGTTCAGGAATGTCTTTAAAATATGATTTAGTGATCACTGAAGGTCAGTTTCATATCTGCTCTTTAGGGCTCTGCCTAAATGTTACCTCCTTAGAAAGACCTCTCTTAACGCCTCATTGAAAACAACAATTCCTGTCACTCTTGATTCCTCACCCTGACTCATTTTTCTAAGAATTCACCACCAACTGGCATTATATTTATTTATTTATTTATTTTCTTACTCCTCATTAGAACATAGGCTCCAGAGTAGGCATCTGGCTGGTGGTTAAGATGCTGGCTACCATGCCAGCATCACATTGGAGTACCTGAGTTTGATACTTGCCTCTAGCTTCCTGCTAATGCAGGGAGATAGCAGTGATGGCTTAGGTGTTTGAACTCCTGCCACTCACATGGGAGACCTGAACTGGGTTCCCGCCTCCCAGCTTAGCCTTGGCTCAGGCCCGGACGTCAAAGGCATTTGGAGAGTGAACCAGCAGACAGGAGGTTCCACAAGGGTAACAATGATCTTTTCTTGTAACTACTGTATTCTCAGTGCTTTATCATAGTGCTTCATAGACAACCAGAAAATATTTTTTTAAAAGTTGATTTGATTTGATCCACCAAATGAAATCTAGAACAAATCAAATCAGAAAAAGATCCAAATTATTTGTTTCCAGAGAAGTTTCCTTCATATATATATCATTAAATATCTTCTGCTTTTTCCAGGTTGGCATTTGTTAGATCTCCTTTGTCTTCCACAGGCATCATTTTCTCTATCATCACCTTTTGAACTTTTATTTCTAAAGCATTTAATTCTGTTCTATTTCCTTAAGCTTATCCACCACTGGAAACACTGCAAACAGATTGGTTTACTCTATTAGTTCATTGCTTATAAATATCTTCAATCTCTGTTACGTTTTCTCTCTTCCATTTCTTTCTTTGCTTGGCCCACTTGATTTTAAAATCTTTTTGTGGTCTGTCACCCTAAATTTTTTCATTGAATCCACGGAGTATCTTATGGGAGTTCTTTTTTTCCTCTTTGATTCTAATATAGCCTCCAGTTATGTCATTTTTATTCATTTTTGTGTCCTGTTTTCTGTTTGTTTTTAAACTCTTCACCTACCTCAAAGTTACAGAGATTGTACCTTTCTTGTGTTTGTGGAGTTTCGTTCTGGTTGCTGTTTTCCCCTATAGACTTGTGGAGCTTCTGCTAAGGCAGACAAAGCAGCTCATGTCTGGACCATGTGCAGTTCTGACCACAAAGGAGAACAAGGCCGTGTCCTCTGCCCAGTTGCTTCTGCTATCATATCCCTGTAGCCTGCTGCTCACAAGAAGGAAAAACTCACTTCCAAGTGGAAAAATTAGCTGGCTTCAGACCTACCACTTTGGGAACACTCAAAGCCAGAAAATAATAGAACAATGTTTACAGAGTTCTAAGGTAAACCAAAAATTTGTGGTCCAGCCAAGGAGCTCTTCACTTGTAAAGACAGTTGACATTTTTAAGCAAATTTAAGCAATAGGTTCCTTCTGAATTTTTCTTAAAAACAAACATAAAAACTGCACAATAAAAAATCTTGTCAATCTAAACATGCAACAAGCCAAAAAGAAGATTGAAAAAGATACATATATACTGAAAAAGGGTTAAAGAAATCTCTGCCAAATAAAAGATATTTATATTTTAAAAGATTCCCACATACTACACTGATACTGCGCGAACACACTGCCTATGAATAGCCTGTAGCAAAACACTGCATGAAAACAGACGCTCAAAAACATGATGATTAAATCAAATGAATGTTGCTAACATGATTAACTCTTGGTCACACATGTATGACATAATGCTATATGAATGTCTGCTTTATGTAATTATCCTATATCTCCACTTCCTGAAGATTTGGTAATAACCCAAGTAAAAGTCTAAGAGGTGGCATCTAAACCAATGGTAGAACTTGTCCTGAGAGCTCTGTGGTAAAGCTCGTGCAGATATTAGTCAGTGAAACATCCCAGCGATGATCAGAGCAACCAGGAGAAATGTTCTTTGTTGTAAGGTGAGAAAGGATGTGGGAGGAGGGGAGGAAAAATGGGAGAACAGGATAAAAACTATCCACAGGGAACATACCACACGCACACTGTGAGAATGTCGTTATTCCTACGCCTGGTCACTACCTCCACATGAATGACAAGGCAGCACGTTTGAAACCAGTTTGCCACGATGAGCTGCTACAGGAACAGTTCCCCATATTCCATTACAACATGACTTCAAGTTCCCCTCCTCAAATACAAATTTGGAAAATTACCCGTAACAGTTCCGCTGACGTCGGCCTTTCCTGAGGTATTTTCTGCAAGCAGTAATCTACAAATCTCCTAAAGGGGTCTGTCCTGTGTGTGCAAACACACCAAAAGATCACACAGTTAGGGTCTGAGAACACTGATTATTTAAAACAATTTTCATTCAAGGGAGAATTTCACATTTTAGGGGACTTTTTAAACAGAATATTTTGGAATATCATAACTTGACCATTTCCAAGTTTATGGCATCTACAGTGAATTCTTTTGGATAATGAATATGGGTACAATTTCAGGTTAGTCAGCACATAAATAATCTATATCAGTATAGGGAGGTAAGGTCAAATCATAATATAGGAAGGGACTTAAAAGTTCATGGGAAATGGAATTACATTAAGTCTATCTTGGTGCAAAACCCTCTTAAAATCTATGCAAAGCTCTTTCATAATTGCACTTTCCATGAACTGTTTGAAACCTCTTACATACAAGAAAATGCAAAATACTATATCTATATGGAAGTTTTATACACAGTTTTCTTCTCAGAGATAATAGGGTTATTGTATTCTCATGTCTGCATCTTCATTACCAATTGCTAACTTCTCCACCATACACAACATATAACAAGGTAGTCAAACTCCCCATAAAGGATGGGGAACTGAGGAAAATGCTTTCTGAATAAAAATACTTCCTGTCTTCAAAACTCTATTTTGTCCATTCTTTAAAGTTGCCCTTTTCCCATAACTCTTGTGGCCCAAATAATTACAAAAATGTCATCATTTTCATCAAAAAAATAACATGTACTCTAAACAAATAATATGTGTTCTGTCTTAACACGTTACAAATAATTTTTAAATTTGTATTCATTTATTAAAGCAGCAGGAAAGAGGGGAGAGTGAGACAGTGCGTGTCAGAGAGAACTTTCCCTCTTGTTGGTTTGCCCCCAAATGCTCAAAATGGTCAGGGCTGGGTTGGGTCACACCCTCCTGAAGCAGGGAGCTGGGAATTCAACACAGGTCTCCCACATGAGTGGCAGAAACCCAACTACTTGAGCCATCACCCATTGCCTCCCAGGGTCTGCATTGCCAGGAAGCTGGAGTCAGGAGCTGGAGCCGGGACTTGAAGCCAGATACACTGGCGTCTTCTTTGCTAGGCTGAACACACACTTCTCAACACACTGACATAGACTAACAGTAAAAGTGACAATTGGAAAAAGAATGACATCAGAGAGGTCACTTTACCTCTGCTGAGAAGTGATAAGAGCTAAGGTAAGTAAGACGATTATGTCTGGGGAGACTTGTGCATGCTCCCAGTGGAATATCGGTTCTGCCACACGTTAAGAACACAGTGCGAGCCATGGTGAGGGCAGACGGAAATAAAACCCTGTGTATGCATCTCTGCTCCCACAGCCGATGCTTGTGAGGCATCAGTGGGACGCACTGTGACACGCAATGAAGAAATGAAATGCTTCGAGTTCGGATATTTAAAATGTAACTTAATGGAAGTGTGAAATAGACGTGGCGATTTTCTTAGATTTAAAATGACAGCAGAGTCTTACCATTCACTGGACTGCAGCGTGGGGGAATCATTCTGGGCAATGTGGTACAAGGCACTCATCGCATTCATGTTGAAAAGGGGGGGCTTCCGTTCCGCTGGAAGAAGAGAAAACACCACAACGCAGTTCTTGAGACAAATTAGGCAGATACAGAAATAAGGAATTGTGAGCGAAGCTTTGCTGCTAAGTCCATAGCTCCTTACCACGATCAGGCCACCTAACGCATTTATTTTAATCTCTAAGGGCAGTCCAGGAGAGCCATTCAGAAGAAACTGTTGGTCACTTTAATGCACACTGGTAACATTTCTAAGAGAATCCATTTCAAAAGAATGAAATTTGCAGGGCAGGTGTTGGCACAGCAGTGAGGATGCCTCCGGAACGCCTGCATCTCATATTACAATGCCTAATTTCAGTCCGGTTTCCACTTCTGATTCCAGCTTCTTGCTAATGGGCACCCTGGGGGGCAGCAAATGATGGCCCAACTATTTGGATCTTTGCCACCCTCATGAGAGGTCAGGGTTGAGTTCCTGGTTCCTGGCTTTGGCCTAGCCCAGTGCTGGCTGTTGCAGGCATTTGGGGAAGTGAACCAGCAGATGGGAGATCTCTCTTGCTCTGTCTCTCTGCCTTTCAAATAAAATTAAAAATAAAATTTTAAAAAAGGTTTAAATTTTTTATGGCTTATTTTTTTCACATATCTTCAAAAGACTGGCCTTTGCCTGTTTTCCCACAATAGGTATGAACACTTCACTATGTTTTAAGAAAAACATATTTATTCATTTAAACATTCAGAAAATAAAAAAATAGAGAATGAAGAAAAAATATTATTATGGAATGGAGTACCTTAAACACCACTAACATGGTAGGGAGATAATTCCATTTAACGCTGTTAATAATAATTCCACAATTAGTGCTGTGTGGCAGCTCACCCAGGGCAAAAAAAATGCCAGGGGTAGGAATGGGGGCGGGGGGGAGGCTTTGGAGGGAAGAAGAGGAGGATAAATAACACATAAGCCCTGGTCCGTCTCATGCTAACAGTGACTCTGAGTCAGTATTTCTTTCCAGAGGATTTGCTCCACCATAGTGGAATGAATAATCTTTGCATTGGAACTCCTACAGTGCTCTCTTGGTACACTGTTCATCTGACATACTGCACTTACATAAACATATATATATTTTTTTTTTCTGAAAAGAAATCATAAGGCGTGGGTATCTGGCCTCGTGGTTAAAATGTCAGCTAAGACACTCATGTCTCACATCGAGTGCCCAGGATCCAACAGGTGCATCTGGCTCCTGATTCCAGTTTCCTGCTAATGAGGACCTTGGAGGCAGCAGTGATAGCCCAAGTAGTTGGGTCTCTACGACCCATGGAGGAAACCTGCATTGAGTTCCTGGGATCCCGGCTTTGGCCCTTGCCCAACCTCAGCCGTTGTGGACATTTGGGGAGTGAACTAGTGGATGGGAGCTCTGTTGATCTGTCTCTCATATTTAATTTAAAAAAAATAAATAAATAAGCTCTAAGAGAACAAGATCTTATAACCTGATACTCTTATTCTTTTATTTATTCCCTGAGAATATGTATGAAAATACAGTTCACACAGGAGGTGCTCTATTCATTGACCAAATGGAAAGAAACAAGACTCTGGTTTTGAGTACAGCTAATTTTACGCTATTTATTAGTTATTATGGCACAGACGATAAATCACTTTCTCATTCTACAGTGCTTACCCTAATGGATTCTTTATGTAGTCTCACTTTCTACTTCACAATATGATCTTTGGTTTCTTGACAACAGCTTCGTTTTTAAGTAAAGATTCTTCTATTAACACTTTCTGAAATCACAACGTGGCTAATTCTAGGCAGTTCTTAGTAAGGGAACAAGAGCGAAGGGCAGGAGTCACAGGGCAGACCCTGTCACTCTCAGAGGAAGAATCTGTGAAAAGCCACAGCGGCTAAAAAACAAAATCAAACCCACAATGGACAGTGTTGAGGAGTGAAGAACATACAGTCAAGGGCAGCACGTAAATTAACGGCTGTACTTCCCCTGTGATGCTCTGGAGGGGCCGCTCACGGTCTCCACTACGTGAGCACGGCCCCTCTGCAATGTGAGTCTATGATTCCACTGTCACTCCTCACTGACCTCACCACAGTATACCTTATACACACCAGGCAGGTACTGATGTTATAGGGACCTGAACACGTGGGAATCTGAACACTGAAGCAGACAAACGGATCTTCCTCTGTTTCAAATATAGAAGGGGAAAAACGGTTCAGGTTTATTTTATGTTTTCAGGAGGTTGCCTCTAGAAAATTTCTAGAGTTTGGTCTTCTGGTAACTTAAAGTATTTAAAAACACATGGAGGGGCCGGTGCTGTGGTGTAGTGCACTAAGCCATTGCCTGTAACACCAGCATCTCATATGGGCAGCAGTACAAGTTTCCTCTCCTGATCCAGCGCGTTCTCTCTCTCTCTCTCTCTCTCTCTGCTGATGGCCTGGGAATGCAGTGGAAGATAGCCCAAGTACTTGAGCCCCTGCACTAGCCTGGGAGACCTTTCTGGCTTTGGATCGGCCCAGCTCTGGCCGTTGCGGCCGTTTGGGAAGTGAACCAGAGGAAGGAAGACCTTTCTTTCTGTCTCTCCCTTTCTCTGTCCATAACTCTACTTCTCAAATAAACACATACATAATTTAAATATTAAAAACAAACAAAAAGCATGTGGAAGTAGGAACCCCTCACGTACTCCCATGGTTTCCCATCATCCCTAGGACAAAGTCCAAATCCTTACACACTGCCTACTGGCCTTCATTCCAGGACCTCCAAGCCTTATTCTGAGAAGCAACCTCTTTCCCTCCTCTCGGGCCATCTTTTGCTTCATGAAAGATACCAGCTAAGAGCCTTCTACCCAGGCTGTTTTCTGTCTAGGCTCCTCTCTCTCTTTCCCTTTTATTATTATTATTATCATGATTATTATTATTATTGCTATTATTTGAGAGGTAGAGGGAGGGGAAGGAGAGACAGAGAGGGTTCCCATTTGCTAGTTCACTCCAAAAATGCCTACAACGGCTGAGGCCAGGCCAGGCCAAAGCTGGGAGGTGGGAATTCACGCCCACAAGAGCAGCAGGGACCCAGCTACTTGAGCCTCTCAGGGTCTGCACTAACAGGAAGCTGAAATTGGGAGGTGGAGCTGGGACTCACATCAGGCACCGCAGTGTGGGAATGGAGTGTCCTAACTGACACCTTCGCCGCTAGGGAAAAAGCCTGCCTCCCTCCTCCCCCCTCCCTCTCATTCCTCCAATTTTAATTGGCTAATTCTTGACAAGCATTCAGCTCTCATTTCCAATGTGAGTTCACTTCAGCAGTAATTTAACAAATATTTATTTGGAGCTTATTACACACTTAAAGTCACTTTCCGAGGGAAGCCGTCCCCGACTAGTCTGACTAGATCTCCCATTAGATTTTTTCTACTGTGAATCATATTTTCCCATTCTACCACACATCACAACCCTAATTATCTGTGCAGTTTTATTGAATGCATGTATTCTTTGCTCAGCTTCATGAAGGCAGGGACATAGCTGTTAGGTTTATCAGTTTTTCCAATGGCATAGTAGTTGTTCCACTTCATAATAGGAGGCCCAAAAATACTTAATAAATAGATGAAGAAGGCAAATTCAAGTGAAGAAGAAACTTTTTCAATAAGCAGGGAAGCTTTGTGCATAAGTAATCACATAAATTAAACACTAATTCAGTAGCAATGAGAAAGGCCCTAGGGAAGATTTGAAATAGGAAAGGGGGGAAGACCTATAGGAGTAAGCACTCTGCCCACAAACAAGATAAGAAGATAGCCTGGCAAATGATGGTAAAATAAATAGCACTAGAAGAGAAGCATTCAAACACAGGTAGTCCCACCCACAACACAGCTGCATGGCCTGGGACAGATTTTCTGATTAGTAGCCTCAGATGGTGTCATTTACGTTCAAGTCCTTTGCATGATGGAAATCCTCTGATGGGGCCGGTGCTGTGGTGCAGTGGGTTAACACCCTGGCCTGAAGTACTGGCATCCCATACGGGCGCCGGTTCTAGTCCTGGCTGTTCCACTTCTGATCCAGCTCTCTGCTATGGCCTGGGATAGCAGTACAGGATGGCTCATGTTCTTGAGCTCCTGCACCTGGGTGGGAGACCTGGAAGAAGCTCCTGGCTCCTGGCTTTGGATTGGTGCAGCTCTGGCCGTTACGGTCAGTTGGGGAGTGAACTATCAGATGGAAGACCTCTCTCTCTGCCTCTCTCTCTGTGTAGTTCTACTTTCAAATAAATAAATAAATCTTTAAAAAAAAAAAAAAAGAAATCTTCTGAGCCATGGTGACAGGGCTTGTTGCTGAGCAAGAATATCGTAGAGCAGGGGTTGGCAAACCACGGCCAGTGGGCCAAATGCAGCTAGCAGCCTATTTCTGTAAAGTTTCGTCACACAGTCATCCTGCTCATTAATGTACCATCTAGGCCCGATTCTGGGTTCCCACAGCCAAGGTGAGCAGTGACGGACACTGTGAGACCTGCGAAGCCTAAAACACTCATCTGATCCTTTACAGAATGTTTGTCAACTCTTATTGTAGAATAGCTTGCATAGAATTTCCGCATGACAGCAGGATAGGAAAAGGGAGTGCTGCTGAAGCCATCTTGCGGTATGGAAACCATATTTTCTTAAATGAAAGGAACAGGGTAAAAGCATAAAATGATGGAACTATCCAGCTCCCTGCTAACAATATTGCTGAAAGCAGTTGGAGATGGCCCAAGACCTTGGGCCCCTGAACCCACATGAGAGACCTGGAAGAAGCTTCAGGCTCCTGACTTCAGCTCAGCTCAGCTCTAGCCACTGCAGCCATTTGGGAAGTGAACCAACAGATGGAAGACCTTTCTCTCTGTCTCTCCTTCTCTAACTCTATCTCTCAAATAGATAAATAAAATCTTCAAAAATAATCTTTCAAAAAAAAATAAATAAAAGATAGTTTGATCTATTCTTAAAAAATGACTAATTAACTACACTTAAAGAAAGGATAGTTTCTATGTACCTTAAAGAAAATGAGTGGTCTGGGGACAGCGCTGTGGCATAGCGGGTTAAAGCCCTGGCCTGCAGCACCAGCATCCCATATGGGCGCTGGTGCTAGTCCCAGCTGCTCCACTTAGATCCAGCACTCTGCTATGGTCTTAGAAAGCAGTGGAGGATGGCCCAAGTGCTAGGGCCCCTGCACCCACATGAGAGACCAGGAAGAAGCACCTGGCTCCTGGCTTCAGATCAGCTCAGCTCAGCTCTGACCGTTGCAGCCACTTGGGGAGTGAACCAGTGGATGGAAGACCCCTCTCTCTCTCTCTGGCTCTACCTCTCTCTGTAACTCTTTCAAATAAATAAAATAAATATTAAAAAAAAAAAAAAAGAAAATGAGTGGTCAAATTTTCAAGGATGTTGAAGATGAAGGCTAAGGAAGGTCAGTTCCATGAAGTTTCTGGACAACTCTCTTCCTGGTAAGGATCATAGTAAATTGGAACACGTAGAATGAGTTTTATTTTAATAAGGAAAGTCAAAGAGGGCCCTTATTTTTAGATAAATACCTCCTCGAAAGGCAAAAAGTTTCTTAGGAACAAATGTGCTTGATAATCATAATCACAATAATAATCATTGCTAGCATTTATTGAATTTCTACTGTATGTCAGGCACTCATAGGCATGCTGCCTATTTTTCATAATTTCCACAACAATTGGCAAGAAAAGTATTATTCCTCCAATTTTACAGTTAAGAAACAGAGGTGGGGCTAGGCTAAATACTGAAACCAAACACATAGTGAGGGACTAAACGGGTTTCGATCCAATTCTGTGACTTCAAGCCAAGCTTGGGTTCTTTTTACAGGCCACAATGCCTCTTCCATAACCCTGTGCATTTCACAACAGACGGTACCTGTATTACAAAATGAATAAAGAAAAAAAGAAGCTTTTGAAGACTAAATATAACCCCTTCTTCCCAACAGCTACCCCAGCATTCATTCATTAACAGGTAAACAGTGAGTGGCTAACGTAGAAGGAGGACATTCCAGGCAGAGAAAACACATAACAACACTTACGTTTCTATTTTTTCCTGGGGACTTCATTCCTGAATACAGTCAAATCACTACAATATTGAGGGAACATTTGCCAGAGTCTATCAAATCTTTACTGGTGAACAAAACGTCCATGGTTTAAATGGGAGGGCATCTAAATGAATTTCTCTTGAAATAATCTTTAAAAATATTTATCTGGGGCCAGCATTGTGGTATAATGGGTTAAGCTGCTGCCTGCAATGCCAGGATTCCATATGGGCGCTACTTCAGTTCCTGGCTGCTCCACTTCCAATCCAGCTCCCTGGTAATGACCTGGGAAAGCAGTGGAAAATGGCTCAAGTCCTTGGGACCCTGAACCCACAGGGAAAACCTGGATTAAGCTCTTGATTCCTGGCTTCAGCCCGGCCCATCCCTGGCTGTTGAGGTCATTAGGGGAGTGAATGAGAAGATGGAAGGTCTCCCTCTCTATCTCTCCCTTTTTCTGTCTCTCTGTAACTCTGTCATTCAAATAAATATAAATAAATCTTTAAGGAAAAATATGTATCTTGGGGCTGGCACCGTGGCGTAGTGGGTAAAGCTGCAGCCTGCAGTGCCGGCATCCCATATGGGCCCCAGTTCGAGACCCAGCTGCTCCACTTCCGATCCATCTCTCTGCTATGGCCTGGGAAAGCAGTGGAAGATGGCCCAAGTCCTCAGGCCCCTTGCACCCACGTGAGAGACCCAGAGGAAGCTCCTGGCTCCTGGCTTTAGATCAGCACAGCTCCAGCCGTTGCAGCCAAGTGGGGAGTGAACCAGTGAATAAAAGACCTCTCTCTGTCTCTGCCTCTCTTTCTCTCTCTTTGTAACTCTGACTTTCAAATAAATAAATAAATAAATCTTAAAAAAAAAAAAAAAGAAAAAATATCTGGTCACTAGTCGATTTCAATATCCAGGAGTTTTCACAGTATTCATGAATTCAGCTAGTGCTTTCAATGAAGATCAATTTAGCAGAAGATAATTTCTAATAAAAATCTTATTTACTTAAGAGCTATATGGTTTGATCTTCAGGAAATTGGGACAGTGCCAGTAATATAATATTCCTGTTAAGTGACACAAACTCACAATTCAATTGTAAAATGTTTTAAATATATTTCCACTTGCTATAGGTTGAACAAGGTTTGACTCCGAATTCATGACCCCAAAGTGTTGTGAAGTTAATGGAACTAAGAGGGTGGAAACTTAACCCAAGCGTGGTGTTTGCAGGCAGGGCCTCTGGGAGGTGACTGGCTTGGAATGGGTCGTTAGGAGGAACCCTCATGAGTAAATCCTGGTGACTTCATAAAGGACCACGTTGACGTAGACGGCAAGCACACTTCTCCTTGCCGTGTGATGCACTGCACCACCTCACAACTCTGCCAGCAAGAATGCCACCACTAAGGGCCAAGCCAATGAGCCCATCTTGATCTGGAACTGTGAACCTCCGAAACTGGGAGCCAAGTAGACCTCTTTCCTTCTTAAGCTATCTCAGGCACTGCCTTACAGTAATGAAAAGCTGACTAATACAACACTACTTAGAAGCGATGGATGCCATAGAGAAAGAGGACAACATACTATTTAGCTACTATCCACAACTTTTAATGCAACTTCAATGTTAAATGTATAATTCAAGTTATATTGTCTGTACCTGGAAATTCATTAAATTCAAACATAAACAAAACAGAAAAATCATTGCTAAATGTATATCTGAGCAGTTTAATCTTCTTTTTCAAGTCCATTAATGAAATTAACAGTGGAGAGATAGAGATAAGCTGTCAATGAGGTACATGTGTGGTTTATTACATTACTGATAGAATAAGCTTTCAATAATTGCTGAGGAGTTACATGTACCCTGTAACAATTTTATTTTGTGAATATTTACTGAGTATCTATTGTCATGTCATATCTGTGACTCTAAGACGCCTCTGACTGTAAGATGCAGCACCCTTTTATTGCTGCCAATTATAAGACGCTGTTACCTATAAAATACCTACTTCTGAAAAAATGTATATTTATTTATTTTGTTGTTTGCTTTTTGACAAACAAAAGTTGTATATATTTGGGGGCTGGTGCTGTGGTAGGACAGGTAAAGCTGCTATCTGCAGTGCTGGCATCCCATATGGGTGCTGGTTCGAGTCCTGGCTGCTTCACTTCCAATCCAGCTCTCTGCTCTGTTTGGGAAAGCAATGGAAGATGGCCCAAGTGCTTGGGCCCCTGCACCCGCATTGGAGACCCAGAAGAAGCTCCTGGCTGGCTTCAGATCGGCTCAGCTGCTGCCACTGTGCCCATTTGGGGAGTAAACCAATGGACAGAAGACCTCTCTCTCTTTCTCTCAGCCTCCGCCTCTCTGTAACTCTGCCTTTCAAATAAATAAATAATTTTTTTAAAAAAAGTATACATTTAAGGTGTACAATGTGATGTTTTACTATTTCTAGACATCATGAAGTAATCATCACAGTTAATATACCCACTATTCACTATTTTTGTGTGTGTATTGTGTAAGAACATTTAAGGTCTACTCTCAACAATTTCAAGAATGCAATGCTTCCTTATTAACTATAGTTACCATGTTGCTTCCTTGCTGTATTTAGTTATTTTATTTAAATGGATAAAGAGCAAGCAAGCAAGCTCCCATCTACTAATTCATTTCCCAAAAGTCTCAAACAGTTGAGCCTAGAGCAGGCCAAAGCCAGGAGCCCAAAACTCAATCTCAGTTCCCCATGTGAGTGGCAGGGACCCAAACACCTGCCACCTCCTTGGGTGTGCAACAGCAGGAAGCTGGACCCAAGAATGAAGCTGGGATGCAAACCCAGGCACACCAGTGTGGGGTGCAGGGATCCAAAGCAGTGTCTTAACCACTACACCAAACACCCACTCCAGCCTCTTGGTTTTAAGGAGATGTTTAAACATATATCCCAGGACTGTTCTGATAATGACTAACATTTATGGAGCACATACCATGTGCCAGATATAGCAAGCACTTTAAATCCATATTTTCATTTAATTTAGACAATCCCCATAAAACAGTGATTCCTGTTATGCAAATTTCAGACAGTTAAACTAATCTGACCAAAGTCATGCAAATAAGAAGTGGCAGAATTGGAACTAGAACTCAGGGTTATCTCACTGCAGAGTCTACAGTGTTTAGCATAACTTGACGCTACAACCTATCAATTTGAAGGAATAGCTGTTGTGAACAATAAAAGAATAAGTTGGGAGAAGGCTACCTTGTCCTTTAACTTAGTAGATCATTTCATAAAAGACAATTAAAGTTAGGCTGACAAAGCCTGTTGTTATACACACTTCAATTCATCTTTTGCATGAAGATAAACTTAGGAAGCAAGCACAAAGCAGGGCTGTGTCAAGAGAGGAAGTACTAAGATATCTTCTGGCATCTGTACCTATTTCACCAGTGTCAACCACTCTATAAAACTTTAGTGATCACTACATCTACACAGCGCAAAATCTGATGTGATGATTGTCTGTTTTATTTAAGAAAGTTAGAAAGTATAGAATCTATGTTGCACTTCGGAGAGCGTCTAGTCAGAAAATAACTTGTTAAAACCATGTGTGGGCACTACTTAGCTGTAAGGTTCAACTCATCTGGTACCTCCTTCTTAAAGCATCATAGCTGAGGAGTTGCTAATAGGATCTCAGTATTACAAGTAAAATTTTAGTTCATTTTTATTTTCTAAAACTTAAAATCCAAAAATAGATCCACTGCCCTGGAAACACCCAGGAAGCTACACCCATCCAACCTTGGCCCCAGGAAACAGCCAGGCAGCCCTACCCACCCTGCTGCTGCTCTGGAAGCAGCTGTGCGGCCCCACCCATGCGCTCTCAGTCCTGGGAAGCAATCATGCAACCAGCCCTGACTGGATTGGCCCACAGAGACCCAGTGAAGCAGAAATGCGGCCCTGCCCATCCACCCATAAATCTGAAAGCAGCTGACCAGCCTTTCCTTAGCCGTTCAGTACACAAAAGCCTCCAGAAAGCAACCAGGTGGCCCTCACCCCTGTCTTATGCCCACTGGAGCCTGAGAAGCACAGGCTCAGCTCTGCCCTCCAACCCTCAGCCCTAGGAAGCAGCTGGGAAGATCTGGCTGGGCAGTTTGGCTCCCAGAGGTCCGATGAAGTTACCTGGACAAGCCTTGGGCTGACGGGTGCCTTGTCTGGGCACACTAGTGAGGCCTGGCTTCCATGAGGCCCTCAGACACTGATAAGCACCTCTGTCTGATACTGGGCACACTGGACCAAATACACTTGGACCCACAGGGGTGACGCCGCTCTGATATAACCCACAGAATCTCCATGTACCGGGTCCAGAGCTAATAGTGACCTCACTCCACCTAAGGGAGCTGCACCCTAATTGGTGCTGTAATCCCACAACTACTACAGTCCAAGCTACTGAGATACCCATAGGCATTGCCAACACTGACTATAACTGAAGAAGCTACACAGACATTACCTGAAAGTGCCCAACTGGAACCAAAGACAGTACAGCAAATCCAACCAGCAGCCAAGGACACATCACCTACAGAAAGTCTTTTACTAAGAAGACCACCCTATAAGATTGGTAGAAATAATTGGCCCACTGTATGCAAAAAGATCAAGGTAGGGACACAAGAAGCATGAAAAATCAGGGTAACATGATACACCCAGAGGAACACAAGACCTGCAGAAAAAGGCCACAAAGAAATGGCCCAGTCAAAAAGAAAAAAAAAAAAAAAAAAAGGAAAGAAAGAGAAATTTTAGTGAATAAAGCCTCATTGGCCACCATTAAACAAGCAAATATTTGCATTTATGGGTGTTCCAGAAGGAGAAGAAAGGGAAAAGGCATAGGAGAACTATTCAATGAAACAATCGATGGACTCTGGAAATCCTGGGAAAGATACAGTAATCCAAGTCCAGGAAGCCCAAAGACCCCGAAGAGATTCAACCGAAAAAGATCTCTGAGGTTACAAACTGCCAAAAATACAAGACAAAGAGAGAATTCCAAAACACCAAGAAAAAAAAATTTCCAAGTCACTTATAAATAAATTGCATACGAGACGCTGGCGTTGCAGGTGGCGCCTTTTACCTGCTGCGCCACAATGCTGGTCCCTACTACTAATTTATCTCCCTACTAGTAGTACAGAAGACCTCTTAGTCCTTAGCAGCTTCCCCAAATTTATCAATCTGACACTTAAAAACTTTTGCCCATCTCATAGGTGTAAAATAACTTTAACTGATATTTTCTTTTTTAAAAACATATTTATTTTTTTGAAAGGCATAGAGGCAAAGTGAGAGAGAGAGAGAGAGAGAGAGAGAGAGAGAGAGAGAATCTCCCATGCATTGTTTCACTCCTCTAAATATCCCCAGTAGCCAAGGCTGGACCAGGCTGAAGCTAGGAGCTGCTAACTCAGCCCAGGGCTCCTAAGTGGGTATCAGGGACCCCAATATTTGAGCTAGCACCTCCTGTGTATCAGCGTGCACATCAACAGGAACCTGGAATCAGGAGTGGAACCAGGACTAGAAACAGGCACTCTGGCCGGCGCCGCAGCTCACTAAGCTAATCCTCCGCCTTGCGGCGCCGGCACACCGGGTTCTAGTCCTGGTCAGGGCACCGATCCTGTCCCGGTTGCCCCTCTTCCAGGCCAGCTCTCTGCTGTGGCCTGGGAGTGCAGTGGAGGATGGCCCAAGTGCTTGGGCCCTGCACCCCATGGGAGACCAGGAGAAGCACCTGGCTCCTGCCATCGGAACAGCGCGGTGCGCCGGCCACAGCGCGCCTACCGCGGCAGCCATTGGAGGGTGAACCAACGGCAAAAGGAAGACCTTTCTCTCTGTCTCTCTCACTGTCCACTCTGCCTGTCAAAAAAAAAAAAAAAAAAAAAAAAAAAAAAAGAAAAGAAAAGAAACAGGCACTCTGACATGGGATGTGTGTGTCCCTGGTAGGATCTTAACCACTAAGCCAAAGACGTGTCCCTAACGTGTTGAGTATATTGTCATGTTTGCTGTCCATTTATGTTTCTTCCTAAATGAATTGTTTGATTAGAATCTTAATCCATTTTTAATTTGGCTATTTGGCTTTTTTAAAAATGTATTTCTTTGAGAGACAGAGAGACACAGAGGCAAGGAGTAAGAGCCAGAGAGCCCTCATCCTTTGGTCCACTCCCCAAATGCCCATGACGGCTGGGGCTAGGCTGAGCTCAAAGCCAGGAGCCAGGAACTAAATCCAGGTCTCCTACATGGGTGGCAGGGACCCAACCTCCTGAACTATTACTACCACGTCCTAGGGTTTGCATCAGCAGGAAGCCGGAAGCAGGAGTCAGAGGCAGGCATTGAGTCCAGGCAGTTCAACATGAGCTGTGGGTATCTTAACCAGCATCTTCACTGCCAGGACAAATGTTCACCCCTGCGTTTTGTTTTAAAATTAATTCTGGACCAAAACATTGTGTATGTTTCAACTGCCTTCTCCTAGTCTCCAGCTTGTCTTCTAATTTTTATGTTTTACATAGTTTTGTTTATAAGTGGTAAATATTATCAAATTTACCATTATGCTTTTAAAATATGATTTAGAATTTTTTTTTCTACACTCATAAAGGTATACTAGAGTAATAACAACACTAATGTTGGGGCTGGTATTGTGGCGTAGCTGGTAAAGCTGCGGCCTGCAGTGCTGGCATCCCATATGGCCTGTGCGAGTTCCGGCTGCTCCACTTCTGATCCAGCTCCCTGCTTATGTGCCTGGGAAAGTAGCAGAAAATGGCCCAAGACCTTGGACTTCTGCCTTCACATGGGGGACCTAGAGGAAACTCCAGGTTCCTGGATTTGGATTGGCCCAGTTCTGGCAGTTGTAGCCATCTGGGGAGTGAACCAGCAAATGGGAGACCTCTCTCCACCTCTGCCTCTTTGTAACTCTGCCTTTCAAATAAATAAATAAATCTTTAAAAAAATTTCAAAGGAAAAAGAAAATCTTTATCAAAAACATGCCAGGCCATGTTTTAAGTGCCTTAAATAAATTAATCCTTTAATCTATCCCATGAAGCAGGTATTATTATAATCTTTATTTTTAGATGAAGAAAGTGAGGCATAAGGGCAGGGTGTGATTCTCCCAAAAGTTTTAAAGTTTTACTTTTTACTTTTGGATATTTAACTGCTTTGGCATTTACTCTTGTATATAGGATTTCTAGTAATTTAGTTTTAGTCATATAATTAACAAGTTATCTTAATAATATTACATTCAAATGAACCTTTATCTCTAATGCCTCTGCTATCATACACCAAACTCTGACTCATCTATGAGTTTGTCTCTACACTTTCTATTCTTCCCCTGCACCAGTACCATACTGACTTATTCAAGGCATGGTTGTTGGCACAATGGTCCTTCTATTCAAATTATGTTTCTTCAAAATTATTTTGGCAAGTTTTAGTCCTGTGAATTTTAGGGTTACCTACACAGCATAGCTGGATGTTCACTCCAAGTCCCTTTCAAGCATGCAAATACCTGTTTTGTGCCCACCCCCAAATCAGTGCAAACAAATTTGATCAACCTCCTTTGCAGTGAAAAGAGAGATTAACAAATCATTAAAATCTAAGAAAAACAATCTATCCCCTTATTATCCAGCAATATAAGATCTGTTTAGTAAAATATGGTATACCCATATAATGGAATAATGTGATACCATTAAAACAATGAAGACATCTAAGTTAGTAATATAAAACAGATTTCTGTGATACTGTTAAATGAAAAGTTGAAGTACAGAACCATGTGTATATGATAACTATGGCATAAAAGTGAAGAGCAGGCCGGCGCCGCGGCTCACTAGGCTAATCCTCCGCCTTGCGGCGCCGGCACACCGGGTTCTAGTCCCGGTCGGGGCACCGATCCTGTCCCGGTTGCCCCTCTTCCAGGCCAGCTCTCTGCTGTGGCTAGGGAGTGCAGTGGAGGATGGCCCAAGTGCTTGGGCCCTGCACCCCATGGGAGACCAGGAGAAGCACCTGGCTCCTGCCATCGGATCAGCGCGGTGCGCCGGCCGCAGCGCACCTACCGCGGCAGCCATTGGAGGGTGAACCAACGGCAAAGGAAGACCTTTCTCTCTGTCTCTCTCTCACTGTCCACTCTGCCTGTCAAAAAAAAAAAAAAAAAAAAAGTGAAGAGCAGAGTTTATATAGATATAAACTCTGGAAGGTTACACATAAAAGTAATCATAGTGGTTCCTTGTATGTGTTGGTAAGGGTGGGGTAGAAATTGCGTTGCTAGGGCCAGGGGTGGAAGAAGGCCTTTCACTATATGTATTTTTTTGATTTACCAACTGTGTGAACCTGTTACCTAACTGGAAAAAAATGAGTAAATATTTTCTTTTTTTTTTTTCATTAATTCTTTTTTTGTCATTAATATCTCTTTAGTGTCAAAAAACAGATAAACTGTGAGTCTTTACCATATGTTTCTTTGTTGGAAGGGGTCAATGAAGCATTGGAAATGTAACAGCAAGTACTCCAAGTCTTCTTTGTGGGTCAAGAATTTTAGGAAAACCCCAAACCATAATTTGAGAATCAAAGTGTAACTCAAAAATTCTTACAGGATCAATCTGGATGCCAGGAAAAAAGGATTTAAACAAAATTAAAATCTAAATTCAAAAAGTTAAAGAATATTTAAAAAACTGATTTTTAAGAAGTTTCACTTTTTAATTTAAAATTTAAACAAATACATAGAGAGAAACAGTGCTAACACCGGAGTCAGCTCACACTGTTCATGAGAAGTCAACTGTGCACATCTTTCCCAACTCCACACTTGCTGAATAGCACTGGTTCTTGCAGTTGGCTATAATGGGAGCATTTACACCAGAGTAATTAGCAAATGCTACATTCTCTGTTCCAAAGAGAATTAATTTGGTAAATTTGCCAACACACCATCAGATTAGGGGTAACTTTAAGATCTATGAAAATTCAAAATATGCAATAAGAGAAGAGATATTCTGCAGTATTACAGACATTTTTAGATATCAAAACAATTTCAAGTGAAAAAACTTTATAGCTAAGGTAGCTTCTGACATAAAATTTTCTCAGAGGATGCACTCAATGTGGGTTGAAAAAGTTTTAGAACTGGATTGCTAATAAGCAAGCCTTCTAGTACTTTCTCAGTTCTCCCTAATACAAGGTTGAGTATAAATGAAGGTAAAGGTACCATGAAGATAGAACCTACTTTATCACTCATGGATGGATATGTTTCAAATACTAGTATCTTGCTTTTTCATGTTTAATTCCCAAATCTTCTTAAACTTCTTTAAATTTACATGCAAATGTAGCAGAGGGAAAGCAATCTTCTTTTTTACATAAGAACATAGAAAAATAGATAATAAATTCATACTGCCAGACACACATATAACAGTAACCCATTCAATAAAAGCTGGATGGGTTTACTGATAATCATGATAAGGAATGATTCTTAAAAATACAATGAAAACAAATAACTACTTACCCAGTTCAATACAGGTGATCCCAAGTGACCAGATATCAACTTTCCCATCATACTGTCCTTCATCCATGGCTAAGATCACCTCTGGGGCCATCCTACCAAACATAGCACACAAAACTCAAGTCGCAAATTATAAACAAAATCCCCCTAACAACGTGATTCAGTGAAATAGCTGTTAAGAGTATTCTAAAATTTTATCTTACACAAACCATTTTGAAAAAATTATTCAAAATATAACTACACGAGGAACAACAGTTTGTTTTCTACAAATCCCTACTATGTCCCTTACCCTCAGCTTCCTCGTGGGTAAGTTCCTTGACCTATCTGTAGTTTCTTCACCTATACAATCAAGTGTGTTCTAGTAGCTACCTCATAGAGATTTATAAAGGATCAATATATTTGAAACACAAATAAGCACGTTACCTTAAATGACATCAAAATATTTTACACCATAACAACATAACACAATATATTCGGGGCCAGTGCTGTGGCACAGTGGGTTAATCCTCTGTCTGTGGTGCTGGCATCCCATATGGGCACCAGTTCTAGTCCTAGCTGTCCCTCTTCCAATCCAGCTCTCTGCTATGGCCTGGGAAAGCAGTAGAAGACAGTCCAATCTTTGGGTCCCTGCACCTGCGTGGGAGCCCTGGAGAAAGCTCCTGGCTCCTGGCTTTGGATCTGTACAGCTCCAGCCGTTGCGGCCATTTGAGGAGCGAACCAGCGGAAGGAAGATCTTTCTCTCTGTCTCTCCCTCTCATTGTAACTCTACCACTCAAATAAATAAATAAAATCTTTTAAAAAATATACAGTCAGCTATTCCAAAAATTATATAACTTATGAAAACAAATAAACAACCCAGGCTATGGTAACAGGTGCTACTTTTGCACACAGGCTGTTTCTTAGGAGGGAAGAGGCCCTATCAGTTTTTAACGCTTTGAACAGAAAGAACTGTGCTCTACTATTGAGTCTGTGTAGTTGTTTAGCAAATGGTATTTGATGATGATGGCAAGAAATTCCAGTAGCAGCTGATTTTTTTTTTAAGGTAAAGAATTTTCCAAGGGTATAAGCCATTCTCTAAGGTTTAATGAAATTCTAACTTCTCTGTGAAAGAAGGAAAGGAATATGGAATAGAATAGGGCAAAAAACTTTAAGCCCAAATGACAAGCCAGGTAAAGCATCAGAGAGTACAGTGAACACAAGAACTTTGATTCCTTTTACCGAAAGGTGACGTTCATGCTTGCTGGCTAGGCAGAGAGCTAAAGAAGCAGCCGTGTCCTTACGTGGAGACTTGGCCTCCAGAAAGAAGTTCAAAAGAAACCTCAAAGGGAACCTAAAACCTGAGCTTGGCTGGTGAGTTGATAATCCTGCTCGGTTTTCTCATGGTGACATCAATGCTATTTCAACGATCTGAAGTCACTGAAGGCTTATACTAAGTTGGAGTGTTTCTTTGCTCACTATTCAGTTTCTATTATTCTCAGATGAAATCTCACTGGTGAGATACTATCAAAAAATAAGTAAATAAAAGTGGCTAGTGTTTGGCCCCGCAGTTAAGCAGCCACTTGGGATGCCAGCATCCCATATCAGGGTGTCTGGGTTTGAGTCCTGGTTCTGTTTCAGATCCTGGATTCCCGCTAATGTGCACCCTGGGAGGCAGCAGGTGATGGCTCAAGTGTTTGGTTCCTGACGCCATGTGAGAGACCTGGCTTGGGTTCTAGGATCCTGGTTTCAGTATAGCCCAGCCTTTGCTGTTGCTGGCACTGGGAGAGTGAACCAGCAAATGGGAGTTAACTCTCTTTCAAACAAAATAAAAGCAGACAATTCTAAAATTTAAAAACAAAACAAAAATGTTTTGAAAAGGAAAAAAAAAAAAAAAACTCTTCACTACAAAAAATAGAATCAATGCCATGAGTCCATCTTGTTCATCCATACACATTTAAAAAATTATTTTTAAAAAATATTTATTTATTTGGAAGTCAGAGTTACAGAGAGAGAGGAAGAGAGAGAAATCTTTCATCCGTTGGTCATTCCCCAAGTAGTTGTAATGGCTAGGGCTGAGTCAAGCCAAATCCAGGAGCCAGGAGCTCCATCTGGGTCTCTCACATGGGTGGCAGAGTCCAGATCCTTGGGCCATCTTCTGCTGCTTTCCCCAGGTCATTAGCAGGGAGCTGGATTGGAAATGGAGCAGCTGGGACTAGCATCCTTATGGGATGCCTATGCCACAGGCGGCAGTTTAACACACTATGCCTCATTTTAAAATTGTCATACTTTCTAATTCTACATACCAGTAAGGCGTGCCCACGAAGGAATTGGCAGGAGAAGCCATGGAGGCAGATCCAAAATCAGCTAGTTTTACCTGACCTGGCTCTGTTAGAAGAATATTTCCTGCTTTAATATCCCTGTACGAAAAAAAAAAAAAAATGAGAGTTACAAAATTATTTTTCAATTTTGATTATGGAATAGGTCAGAGCATGCAATTAATAACACAAAAAAATAAAAATAAATAAAAATAAAAAAAAGACCTTTCTCAGACAGCCAGAAGGGGATTTAGTAATTGCTACAAGTTGTAAGGGAGCCCAGGTTCCTGGGTGTACTTACAGGTAGGTCATAGTAATTACTTAAAGGTAGAGTTTTCTTCCGAGGGGAGGGTACAGAATGAGACAAAAGGCAGACATGGCAGAGAGGGAAACCTCTTCAGCTGCTGTACTTACAGAAGCACGTTCTTAAAAATGCTAAACACAGTGGTCATCGACAGCATTCCTTGTACTGGGAGAATTGGTGCCATTTGTAACTGCCTTTATACTTTTGTTTCCAAATTCCGTGACATTTTTGGAGCCTAGGCAAACCTGCAGTGATTCTATTGTCTACCTCCGAATAAACCTCGACTACACACATACCTTTTCTTTCTTGCCTGTGACCCTTTCTCTCTGCCTTTAATTGTAACTGCAACTCTAAGGCATTTGAGGGTACATGTTACATAGAAGGTGTTATTTTTATAATAACACTGTACAGTAAAAAGAAGACCCTGAAAGATCAAAACAAACAAGGATTACGGGTTAGGAAATTACATTTTTACTGTATCACTACAAAGAATCACAAGTGGTTACTACTTAAGCTATTAGATGTTTTATGCAGCAAAAGTTTTTCAAATATGATTTTAAAAATTCATTGTTTAGTATGGTAATTTAGAATGACGAGATGTGGATGTTTATTCCTTAGTCTTTTTAAAATAGGCATGAGATATAATGACTACTAGGAACTACGAACTGTAAATTGATGGGCCATGGAAAGATAAAGTGGAAAGAATGAAGAAAATGAATGTCAAGTTGAAAATGACAAGCTTCAAATGCTTCCAAAATAACTTTTGTAAAAACTTCCCTTGAAAATTCAGTTTCCTTCCTCATGATGACATTAGGCATTGGCACAGAGAACTAAAAAAAAAAGGATTATTTATTTCTCTTTACAACAGAAAAATATGTTTTCTCTATTATTTTTAATTAGAAGACTGAATTGTCTTTTAAATCGAAGTAATAAAAATCTAAGACATTTATTTTTAAATTTAAAGAAAATTCTTTAAACAGTTTTTTGTCTTTCCCACTTCTAGTACATACTAAAGAAGATAAAGTATAATATAGAATAAAACAGTAAGTTAATGTACAGAGAGAGTGTAACAAAGGCACCAAAAAACTGAATTATGGTTTTTCAAAAGAAGCAGGTAATAAGCAAATTGGCATTCAGTAGTAAACATGTCGGTACCAAAGAGATACATTTTTCAAAAAGTTGTCAAATCCATAGACATGGGAAATGTATTTAACTAATACTTATAGACATGGTTAGGCTCATTCTCCGTCCTAGATCCGCTGAATCCCTGGCAGGACTGCGGCCTGCCCGTGCTGGGGGAACTTCTGCTTTTGCAGTACCAGTAACTGGCGATGGCGAATCCAGGGTGATTAAAACAGAAGCAAAAGGGGAACCTATGATCGCACAGTTTCACTTCTTCCTAGTAAATGCCAAGTGTTTTTCTTTTGTTTAAGAGCCATTTTAGATCCTTTGTATCTACCAAATATTCCATTATTTCTCCCACTATTCATTCAAGTAACTGCTAGGAGCTTTTTCTGGAGAGAAGGAAAGATTAGAAACCACACCTTTCTTTAGGAGAAATCGGTGTAGGGAAGGAGGTTGTAGGGAAGACTTTGGGATTACAACAGAGGAAACACAAGGTAGGGGAAAATGTGGATTAGGAATCGGGAAGTTGAGCTTCAATCCATATTACTTAAGTGCCTGTGAGACTACGGGCAACTTATTTAAATCTTTCTGAGCCCCAGCCTCTTCATCTACCAAAATAAAGATAATACCTTGCTGAGTATCTGTATGAATTAGAGAAATGCAAAATATTTTAAAGTGGTAAAGCAGCGTATATTTATATAAGATTAACTTGCTATTTGCAATTTAAAAAAGAGAGAGAAAAGAAACTCAGCTAAGAAATTACATGCAAGGAAGTTGAATTTTCCTTTTGTCACAGTGTCATAAAATGTTTTGGCCCTTCTGCAAATGTCCTGGTAACACCCAGCCTGGAAAATCGCTACCTGCAGAACAGAGACGACCTAAGTCTTAGTGGATACATGGAAGAGACCAAGAGATAGGAGTTAAATCCCAGCAACTCTGCTCCTCACATCTGGAAGCAGCAGCAATCTATCTGTTTCCCATATAACCTGAGGCACCCTAAACACTGGAGCAGGCACTAGTTTTTAAGTTTCCTGGACTAGGTAGCTCTGTAACTGAAATGCAAACATAAGTGGCCTCTACTCTTACCTGTGAATCAACGCATGGGAATGTAGGTAGGCCAGGCCCTGCAAGGCACCATGAGTAATGGCAGCGATCTCCACTTCCTGAAGTGGTTTCTTATGAACTGGGATGGAGAGAGGAAAAAGTCAGGAGTGGATAATCAGCTTCATTCCTTTTTTTACTATCTTATACAGCCATACCAGACTGAATGACACACCTTCTCAAATGACAATTTGAGAACACGTTCACCTACATACACAGGATATACGTTTTTCATAAAACAGCAATAAGTGACCAGTAACAGGAAAGTCCAGTGAATAAAAATAAGCACTTCCCAAACAAAACAGGCAAAGCTTGATACTCATTACATGGTGCACTGATTTGCCTGTCAGTCAGTTGCAAGTCAAAGCCACTCTCATTCCTAGTTGCCAGGCCAGGTTCACTGGTCTCTTCTGACATTTTAAATCCTGGCGTGATCTAGGGCACAGTATTCTCTGCCACAAAGCCATCTCTAATCATCTTGTCTAACTACAGGCTTTCATTATGTGTGAAGGGAGCTAATAAGCAATTTCTACCCAGAGATCAAGGATAATATAAGACATTTTAATGTGAAACTTTAACACAGCTTCCGGTGCTTCTGGTTATAACTGCATTTGCAGAGAACTGGGTCACTCGAGGTATCTGAAAGGGTTAAATATCAATGTAAAGTGATGACATCTACCCCTCTTTCATACAAAATGATGAATTCGATCATTCTGCTACATATACCATGTTACATCAGCCAAACCCTTTAGCAGCACCTGCTGTGGATAGCCATGAACTAAACAACAGGAAGTAGATCCTCTTAGGGACAGGGCAGAGACGAAGTGTGCACAGCTTACTCACACAACCCTGACGCCTGGGTCACCAACCAAACTGCACACTCTTAGCACTGGAGTAGGTAACACATCGATCAAGGTAAAACAGGAGGGTGTCTGTTCACTCTTACCTTCTAACAGATCAGAGGCTGAGCCTAAGCAATACTCCATCACCAGCTGGAACAGATTAAAATAATAACAAGAACAACGAAGGTCAATAAGAAGCTGCTGAAACAAACCAGCATACATTCCAAGGAATCAAGAATACCAGGAAAACCAATATTCTGATCGACCTGAGCCTGTATTATTTTGGTCCTCTGGCCCTATTTGATCTTTATAACTTTTATCATCTCAGCTTTTGTTATCTCCTACTTCAATTTGCCTGAGATTATAAGGTGACTGGTTAAGGAACAAGTCACTGAAAATGGTCAAGTTGAGATTGCCAGTTTATCCAATTACTAATTTCCCTGCTGCCTTGTTTTGAAAAAAGATTTAAGGTAGCCAGGTTGCATTAAAAGTTAAATTTTGTAACTTATAAAGTGTCAAACAAATGTATAAGCCAGTAGAATCTATAGTGGGAAATCCTAGTGAAATAAAATAAACCAAGAAGTAATGAATTCCTTATTTGCACTTTTTTTTTTTAAGTTCTAAAGAAACGCAAAAGGAAGACCTTTCTCTCTGTCTCTCTCTCTCACTATCCACTCTGCCTGTCAAAAAAATAAAAAATAAAAAAAATAAAAAATAAAAAATAAGTTCTAAAGAAACACATATGAAGGTACTTCAGAAAGTATGTGGAAATGAAATGAAAAAGTTATTTTGGTGTAATGTTCGAAATTCATGCACACATAGGATCTTCAAAAAGTCCATGCGAAATGTGTACTATGAAAAAAACTGCATGGATTTCAAATTCTTTGCAACACAATAAACTTACCAGTTTCCATGAAATTTTAAAAATGTCCTTGTGCTGTTGAAGTCAATCTAAAGATATGGCCTACTATGCATCATTACCCTGAATCCTTCAGAGATGGGATATCTCAATATGCTTCTCAATCTAGTTCTAGAATGATATTATTAAAATACCATTTATAATTACTGGGTTTGAAACGTGAGAGGCCTTCACAAAGCAAAAATGAGACAATCATTTCTTTACTCTCATTCTGGATATTGCAGGTGTCCCAAACTACTGACTTGTAGCCAGAGTCACTGCTATAAATTCTCTATGCACATAAACACAAGCACACAGCCCCTACAAGTTATTATTCTAAAAAACTGCATATGCTCATTATGAAATGCCAATTTCCTACGATCAACTGGATATAACCCATGTTTACATATTGGTTCCTTTCACTTTTAAAAAATTAAAGCAAAAACACATTTTTGTATTATGTACCTCACATCACTAACATAATTCAGAATATAGGAAAAGTTTTGGAGTTTGATGTTTAAAAACTTTACTACAGTTTCATAGTTATGTATTATAATTAATATACTGGATAAAATATAAAAATATTAATATCAAATAATATAAATAGATTATATATGGTATAGCTTTTTAGTGTGTTATATTTATATTATAGGGTATGTAATCATATATTAGAATACTATATTTATATTTAGACTATTTATTATAGTGCAACTTCTAAAATATTTTAAACTTTAGAAATTTTATCATAGTTCTGCTTTACAGTAAAAACATAAAAACACTGGGGCTGGCTCTGTGGCATAGCGGTTAAAGCCTCTGCCTGCAGTGCCGGCATCCCATATGGGTGCCTGTTTGAGTCCTGGCTGCTCCACTTCCGATCCGGCTCTCTGCTATGGCATGGGAAAACAGTGGAAGATGGCCCAAGTCCTTGGGCCCCTGCACATGCATGGGAGATCCAAAAGAAGCTCCTGGCTCCTGGCTCTGGATTGGCACAGCTCGGGCCATTGCGGCCATCTGGGGAGTGAACCAGGAGATGAAAGACCTCTCTCTCTCTTTCTCTCTCTGTCTTTCAAATAAATAAGTAAATATTTTAAAAAAACCATAAAAACATTTATTTGTTATTATGAAATAAAAGATTCCACATATGTAGCTGTTATAATGAACCTTTTATGTGCCCCAATTGTTTGTTCAATCAATTTTGATGGCAACATTTCTAAATTGTACCACATAATTTTCTAATTTAAAAATGTGCTATTGAATATATATACATTCCTTAAACAATTTATGAATATATAGAGAACTTTAAAACTGAATGCAATGGATATGTTCATAGTTGTATTCATATTTTTAAAATTACATGTTAAAAAAACTCAGCATTTTCGCCACAAATGTTTTTTTCCTAGTTACTCTGTCATACAAGGCTGCCTGAACTGGGTGTCTGCTCCCAGCACTAAGCAGCTCCAGCCACTTGTGACTTTCAATGACCAGATGTGTGTTCCTTAGGGTCAGTTTGTCCTTGTGCCTGTTTGTGTGCCTGTCTCTAGCAGCTCAGCTCTTACGGCTCCTTCTAATTAGTCTGCAGACAGAAACCAGGCAACCAAACTTACTAGCACTTCATGTAATCTAAGAGTAAACAGGCTTCAATAAGAGCTCCCAGGATTTTCTGAAGACTTGAAACACACGAGACTTAGCACTTGGCGTTTGTAACATTTATTCTGCCTGCTCGGAAACACTCTCCTGGCTCCTTCAAGTCAGCTGAGATTGCCAGAGAGCAACCAATTTCCAGATAAGATGCTCCTCTGATTAATTTCTTCTGTTCAGAATGGAAGCAACTGCTTTAGGTATCTTAAAAGTTGCTTGGACAGGCCGGTGCCGCGGCTCAATAGGCTAATCCTCCACCTAGCGGTGCTGGCACACCGGGTTCTAGTCCCGGTTGGGGTACCGGGTTCTGTCCCGGTTGCCCCTCTTCCAGTCCAGCTCTCTGCTGTGGCCCGGGAGGGCAGTGGAGGATGGCCCAAGTGCTTGGGCCCTGCACCCCACGGGAGACCAGGAGAAGCACCTGGCTCCTGCCATCAGATCAGCGCGGTGCGCCGGCCGCGGCGGCCATTGGAGGGTGAACCAACGGCAAAGGAAGACCTTTCTCTCTTTCTCTCTCACTGTCCACTCTGCCTGTCAAAAAAAAAAAAAAAAAGTTGCTTGGACAGATGTTTAAGTACATTGTTTGATAACCAGGGGATAAAAATTCCATTCCCTAATTAGAGGTCACATACAGAGAAGGACTTGGTACATGCACCCAACAAATGACAGGTAAGCTGAACATTTAATTGGAATGTGTAATCTGATAAAGTATAAAATATAACAGTTTTCTATTCTAAATGGTGCCTAATATGCTACCCTCAAAATAGAAACACAAATTGTGTAAAAATAGACTTAGAAGATAAAGTGGAACAAAAGGCATTCATTTTAATCATATGGTGTGTCCTGTTTGGTAGAAATTACATGCTGATGATAACACCAAGCACAGTTTCAAATCTGGGGCAAACTGGAGTAGGGGATAAGAAATGACAGACACAAATTCTAGGACAAGAATACAAGACTCTGCCTTTTATGTTCACAAATAACTCATTATAAAATGATGTCAACTTTACATCATCCTTGTTGAATGTGTATAGAACAGAATTTCCAGTAGGCTCGATGGCACAGTTACTCTCATGGACTATGTACCATACCTGTAGACACACCATATGACACACTCTGAGTTTTTTACAAATGTTGACTAGTGATAACAATAGTCAAGTGGGACAGAAATGGGACTGGTAGTTACACAGATCAGATAGATAATTTTTAAAAACAGAAAAGGAAAAAATGTAATGGAAAAGATAGATAGATAACAGAGGTCCTTTGACTTACCCAGGCAGTGTGCTCTTTTAAGTAACAACCTTTGTACTCAATGGTATTAGGATGCTTCAATTGTCGTAAAAATTTAACCTCCTTAAGAATATCTTGCCATTTCTATTGAAATCAGAAAGAAAAGATTTTAATTCTAAATGTAAAATTGTGTTTTATTATCAAGTACATACATACAATTCTTTTTATTATTTTAATGGAAAAAGTAAATATTTAATAAATGAAGAAGCTGTTTAAACTTGTTTAATGTCTTTAGTCTGAGACCATGTAAATGTGAGCCTATCATCAACTCTAATAACACATACCCAGGTCGATTTTGCTAAATCGGTGACTGGGATGGACTATTAGGAACTTTTATTATAAGCTCAACAAGAAGTAAAAAAATTGTGCTAAAAATATTGGCAGAATTCTGTTAGTTTTGTATGAAATTGCTTAGATCAGTTAGGTATGCAACTGTCACTATCTTACCTCATGTGTCTGCTTCCCACTATAGGACATTTTCTTAACCGCCACCACCTCATTGGTGTGTGCATTTGTGGCCTATGTTGAAAGGGTAGAAGAAAAATAAAAATAATTAATATTTCAGTCTGTTTGACTTAAATATGTAACTAGTGACTTTTAAAGCAATAACCTCACACTTTAATATCACAGTTCAAAGATGTTCTCACTTTTAATAATCTAGGTAGACATTTCTTCCACCACACTAAAGAACACACTCTCTCTCTCTGTCTCTTTTAAGATTTTATTTATTTATTGGAGAGGTAGAGTTATAGACAGAGAGAAGGAGAGACAGAAAGAAAGGTCTTCCATCCGCTGGCTCACTCCCCAAATGGCCGCAATGACCAGAGCTGAGCTGATCCGAAGCCAGGAACCAGAGCTTCTTCTGGATCTCTCACGTGGATGTAGGGACCCAAGCACTTGGGCCATCTTCTACTGCTTTCCCAGGCCATGAGAAGAGAGTTGAATCAGAAGAGGAGCAGCAGGGACTTGAACTGGCGCCCATATGGGGTGCTGGAGCCACAGGTGGAGGCTTTAGCCCAATACACCATAGTGCCAGCCCCAAAGAATACCTTTTCTTTATCCCTATTTGTATACATGCAAAGATTATAATACAAAAAAAGGACTGGGGTTTAGTAATCAAACCAAGGAAAAAGTCAAAATAGCCATACTGGATTCACTGTGTCCATCAGTGGAGGATCAGCTAATAAACATGATACAGTCAAGATAGCCAATTAAAAAAATGAGGTAATCAATATGCCATGTAGTGATATGAAAGGATGTCAAAAATATCATGTCAAAAAATATGCTGTGTATATGATCCTATCTTTGCAAAGCAGTAACAACATGAAGAGTATATGTACACAAAATTATAAAAGAATCAAAACCAAAGTGTATATCAGTGATGATCCTGAAGCAGTGCTGTCTGATAGAGCTTTCTGTGATGCTAGGAATGATCTCCACATTGTTATCACAGAAGCAGGCAAAATGTGACTAGTATGACAGAGAAAATGAATCTTAAAATTTATTTTAATTTTACTTAAATTTAAATAACTACTTAACATCTAGTGAATACTGAATTGAACAGCACAGCAGAAGGTGAGACTACTCGTGAGGGGACTTTCAACTTCAGGGTTTAATATAAAACGAAATGGTTGGGCCGGTGCTGTGGTGCAGTGGGTTAACGCCCTGGCCTGAAGCACCAGCATCCCATATGGGTGCTGGTTCTAGTCCCGGCTGCTCCTTTTCCCATCCAGCTCTCTGCTATGGCCTGGGAAAGCAGTGGAGGATGGCCCAAGTCCTTGGGCCCCTGCACCCACGTGGGAGACCCAGAAGAAGCTCCTGGCTCCTGGCTTCGGAACGGCACAGTTCTGGCCGTTGCAGCCAATTGGGGAGTGAACCATCAGATGGAAGACCTCTCTCTCTGTGTAACTCTGACTCTTTAGTAAAAAATAAATAAATCTTCAAAAAAAAAAAAAAAAAAACAAAAAAACAATTCATTGAAGGTACAAATGAAAATCATAAATAAGTTTTTTTCCTTTCAATTTGCATCTGATTTAAGATTAATTTTACAAAAATATTCAGAAAAATCTAAGACAATAAAACTTACAGAGACAGGGGCTGGCGCTATGGCGTAGCAGGTAAAGCCAGCACCTGCAGCACCGGCATCCCATATGGGCACTGGTTCAAGTTCTGGCTGCTCCACTTCTGATCCAGCTCCCTGCTAATGCACCTAGGAAAGCAGTGGAGGATGGCCCAAGCGCTTGGGCCCCTGCACCCACCTGGGAGACCCAAATGAAGGTTCTGGCTCCTGGTTTTGAATCGGTCCAGCTGCAGCCAGTTGGGGAGTGAACTAGTGGGTGGAAGACCTCTCTGTCTCTCCCTCTCTCTGTAACTCTGCCTCTCAAGTAAATAAATCTTTTCGGGGGGGGGGGGGGGGAACACTTCCTTTTTGAATAACAAGGCTCTGCATCAGTGCCACACCCTGATGAAAGTGAGTCATCTTGATTGCATGACTGTGAACCAATAATACCACAGCAGAGATTCCAAGGTAAAAGATTAGAATTTGTTCACTTATAAAATTAGGTTCTCAATTTTAGAGAAAAATTCATAATCAATTTCTTAAATATAACTAAAAACTCTTTAGGTATGCAAAAATGGTTATAATTTTAAAAAGTTTAATTCAAACAATAAACAATAATTTACTAATATAAAAAGAATTAAACCCTGAATTCTTACTGAATTGCCAAATGCAGAGAAAATGAACACACTAAAAAAATTATTTTAATGCACCAGATAAAGGAACTTATCATATAAATGTGGGTATCCACTATTTATAGTTTTATTTTTTAAGAGTTATTTATTTATTTGAAAGGCAGAGTTACAGAGAGGCAGAGAAAGGTCTTCCATCCACTGGTTTACTCCCCATTTGGCCACAATGGCTGGAGTTGTGCTGATCCGAAGCTCCTGACTCCTGGCTTTGGCCTGGCCCAGCCCTGGCTGTTATGGCCATTTGGGGAGTGAACCAGCAGATGGAAGGAAGATCTCTGTCTCTCATTCTCTCTCTCTGTAATTCTATCAAATAAATAAATAAATAAACCTTTTTTAAAAGAAAAAGCAAAGAGTCTACCCAAATAAAATCACATTGCTTTATTATTTAATTGCTTATTAAAATTATTTATAATCAATGCTATTTGAAACTAGAGATATGAAAAAAGAGTCATCCTAAAACAAAACTGTATTTTTGGTCGGGCTTTTGGTATAGTGGTTAAGATGCCACTTGGAGTGCCTGCATCCCATGTCAGAGTGCCTGGGTTCAAATCCTCACTGCACCCCTGTTTCCAGCTTCCCTTGTGCACTGGCAGAAAAGATTCGGATCTCAGCCGGAGAACAGGGACGAGCCTCCAAAGACTTTATAGTGAAAAGGGAATGTGATCAGATTCTCATTTTTTTTTTCAAGGTCATTGAGGTGTGGACAACAGACTGGAGAGAGACCAAAGTGGATTATTGCAGTTTTCCAAGTAGAAGACAACATTGTCTTTTTGGTCCGAATGGTACCAGGAAGAAGCTACTAGTAGTGATAGAGGCACAACATATAAAAATGCTACTAGGATCAGTGAGGAAACTCATTTTTAAGGTTCTACCTATGTGACAACTGTAGATAAATAGTTAAAGCCCTTTGTGAGTTTTATACTAAAGTGTCAAGTAATTGTTTCTAATGTCTAATGGACAAACTTAAGGCTTGCACTATTCACTTCTGTCTACAGATAGAGTTAATGCGCATGTCAGTACTAAATCCGCCCAAGTACCTATGATTCTTTAGTCTATCATTAGTGACATATAATGCCTAATACCCACTGCAAACAGGGTATTGTGCTCGGCTTCAGATGAAATAGTCCTCATCTTCAAAGGCACACACTCTCCACAATAAGCAGATTTGGCCCCAGAAGGAAATAATCACTAGGTCCTCTGCAAGGCAGCTCTCATGTTTCCCCTATTACAAACGACTTGTTAGTTAAGGTTCGAAGAATGTTTGGTTTACTGCAGTCATTCATTCTGAAACATTACAAGTTTGAGAACGGTCTGGCGGCTTTTTAAAACAGAGAAGTCAAATAGAGATTAGAACCGCCCTCTGACTGTGGCCAAGAGAGCCTGAGACAGGATGGATTAGTTATAAAGTAATAGAAGAAAACATGACTGAAGAATGTTACATCCCGGAGCATAAAAAATAGGTCACAAATGAATAAGTACAGAACGTTTCTATTTATAAAAAGTTCAAAGCTGGGTAAAACCAAACTACATTGTGCAGGGATGTAAAAGTAAACTGTACTGAACATAAAGCAAAGCAAAACAATAATCACTACAAAAATCAGGGTAGTGGATTACTCCTATGGGGCTGGGGAAGGTTGTGATGGCCAAGGCCACGAGAGGGCTTCTGGAGCACTGGAAATATTGTATTTCTTGACCTGCCCAGTGTTTTCACACAGGATATACCTTTCAATTATTTTTAAAAGTATATAACAATATATATGTATGTGTGCCTTATGTATACTTCTTTTGTATATCTATAATTTAAAATGCTCTTTTTTTAAACAATGAATGAATGTCCAAAATCAGATTTCCTAGGATCGGGAATGGGAGCGTATGCCTAAAACAGGACAAAGAAGAGTGTTGTGGGATGATAGAGTTGAGCTGCATTTTAGAATAGTTGCATGGGTGTATTCATTTATTCATGAAAATGTACACTTAAAATAGATACACTTTTATTGCATGGAAATTATAGCTCAATAAAGTTGATTTTTAAAAAAGATCTATTTTATTTATTTGAACAGCGGAGTTACAGAGAAGGAAAGACACACATACATACAGAGAGAGAGAGATTGATGTTGAGAGAGCTCTTCCACCTGCTGGTCCACTTCCCAAATGGCCACAATGGCCACAATGGCCAGGGCAAGGCCAGGCCGAACCCAAGAGCCTGAAACTGCATCCGGAGGGACCACCCTCTGCTGCTGCTTTCACAAGCACGTTAGCAGGGAGCTGGACTGAGGTAGAGCAGCCAGGACTCAAACCAGTGCCCATATGGGATGCAAGCGTTGCAGGCGGCAGCTTAAACCATTGTACCATAATGCTGGCCCCAGTGTGGGAGGGTTATCTAGAAAATGAGCACCCTGCAGAGCCCTGGAAGGGCAGTGAGTGACAAAACATACTTGAGTGGGAGTAATAGATGGGGACAAGGGAGGGAAGTGATGGCCATGCTGACCATTAGACAAGGAAGGATAAGGAAGAGAACAGAGAAAACCCAGGCTGGAGATTTGGCTAGAAGCCCAAAAGGGCACTAAAGATGGATTTTATTTTTTTTTTTTTACAGAATTATTTATTTATTTGAAAGAGTTGAGCCAGAATGAAATATTCCATTCCGCTGGTATATTCCCCAAATGATCGTACTGGCCAGAGCTGAGCTGATCTGAAGCCAGGAACCAGGAGTTTCTTCCAGGTCTCCCATGCAGGTGCAGGGGCCCAAGCACTTGGGCCATCTTCTATTGCTTTCCCAGGCCATAGCAGAGAGCTGGATGGGAAGTGGAGCAGCCGGGACTCAAACTGGTGCCCATATGAGATGCTGGCACTGCAGACTGGGGCTTTAACCCACTGCACCACAGCGCTGGCCCCTAAAGATGGACTTTATAAAGGCTCATTTGGAGGCACAAATAAAGATAAGCTCTACCGAGATGGCAGGAGATAAAGGACCATTTAAAAGGAAGAGGTAGGAGCCAGTGCTGTGTGGCAGTATGCTAAGCCTCTGCCTGCAATGCTGGCATCTCATATGAGTGCCGGTTTGAGTTCTAGCAGCTCCTCTTCTGATTTAGCTCTCTGCTATGGCCTAGGAAAGCGGTAAAGATGTTCCAAATGCTTAGGCCCCTGTACCTAAGTGGGAGACCCAGAAGAAGCTCCTGGCTCCTGGCTTCTGATGGGCCCAGTTCCAGCCATTGCCACAATTTGGGGAGTGAATCAGCAGATGGGAAGACCTTTCTCTCTTCCTCTCCCTCTCTCTCTCTCTGTAACTCTCAAATAAATAAATAATAACAAAAAAAGACGTAAACACTGATTTTAAAAAAAAGTTATTTGTAGGGCCAGCGCTGAGGTGTAGTGGGTTAAGCCACCATCTGCAGTGCCAGCATCCCATATGAGCACTGGTTTGAGCCCCGGCTGCTCTACTTCCCATACAGCTCTCTGCTAATGGCTGGGAAAGCAATGGAGGTCAGCCCAAATGCTTCCAAAGAAGCTCTGGCTCCTGACTTTGGCATGGCCCAACCCCAGCTGTTGCGGCCATCAGGGGAATGAACCAGGGGATGGAAGAACTCTCTGTCTCTGTCTCTCTCTCTGTAACTGCCTTTCAAATAAATAAAATAAATCTTTAAAAAAAATTTGAAAATAGTTTAGAAGGAGCAAATAATAACTAGTATTTATTATTTGCTTCAATGGATTAATACTCTTAAAGAAGTTACTTTGATGAAGTGAAGTGCTCTACTTACCTAAATTAAATTTAGGAACTATATTTTTTGTGATGAATTTCATAGAAATGTGAACCAGGTAACCATTTCAGTTATTTCTCACTTTTTCTTTAGCAGATAGATTGTTGGAACTGAAACTGGGGCCAGTCTTCCAATGCTTAACCTAGTTAGTGACATGGCTGTCACTAACGACCTTTGCTGGTTCGTCCCCCTGGAGAGCTGTCCATTGTTTGTCCACCCAGCCAATATTATGGAATTCCTACCATTGTTAGACTTGCAGTAACAGCTCCTGGAGATGTAGCAATGAGTGAGAGAGACCAAGCCTCTGTTCTCATGACACTGATCATTTAGGGGAAGGGACTCCCATGAATAACTTTCAATACAACTGTGATACATGTAGCCAAGTGCCAGCACAGGGTGTCCTGAGATCATAAAGCAAGTCCTGACTTTGTGGTGGAGGCTGAATAACAAAGGTTTGCTGCAGCACTTCGGATGAAACCTGTAGGATGTACAAGACTTAGGGCTGAGGACGCATGTGCAGAGTTTTCTAGGTGAGGGGAATCCCATATTTTTTATTTTTGTATAAAAAGAAGCCTTGCCATTAAATTGTTTGTAAACATTTTATTTGGTGGCAATGCAAATATAAATTAATGGCATATCTCCTCCGTCTAGAAAACTCTGCATATTGCATCCCCATCTCTGCCATGCCTTGAGACAGGAACAAGTTTCATGTATAGGGCTCAACTTCAAGCTTCTAACTTTCTTATTCTACTCTGAGAGCAGAGTCTGCTGACTTAAATAAGGCCGACAGCTCTAGAACTGGCTGTTCAGCAATGACTATTTGTCTCTACTGTAGACATTTAATTTGTAGGGAAAAAAAAAACCACTAAAATCAAGCATATTTTATAAGTAATAGCAATGTATAAAAAATGTACTCTCTGATTTATACAAATGGCTTTTTAAGATTACTTACAAAGTAAACTGCTCCAAAACTTCCATGTCCAATTTCATGCAAACCAATAAAGAGCTCTTCAGGATCATCTCTGCAGAACAGATCGGCAATCTCCGGGTCCTTAGGTGCCCCTTTACGCATGGTGACCAGCACTGTAAGCACCCTGCTTTTGGATACCTTCACCTCTCATCAACAAATTCCTCTGCAGATCTCAGTACCTGCAGAGAAGTAAAGTTTTTCCATTGAATTATTTCTCTCTCTCTCTCTTTTTTTTTTTTTATTTTTGACAGGCAGAGTGGATAGTGAGAGAGAGAGACAGAGAGAAAGGTTTTCCTTTTTGCCGCTGGTTCACCCTCCAATGGCCGCTGTGGCCGGCGCATCTCGCTGATCTGAAGCCAGGAGCCAGGTGCTTCTCCTGGTCTCCCATGCAGGTGCAGGGCCCAAGCACTTGGGCCATCCTCCACTGCACTCCCGGGCCACAGCAGAGAGCTGGCCTGGAAGAGGGGCAACCGGGATAGAATCCAGCGCCCCGACCGGGACTAGAACCCGGTGTGCCGGCGCCACAAGGCGGAGGATTAGCCTGTTAAGCCACGGCGCCGGCCACCATTGAATTATTTCTAACACATTTTGTCTGTTGGCAACACAAATGAAAGTGGAATTTAAAAGTCTATTGATCTTATGACCTCATCATAAAAACCTAAATAAATCAAATGAAAACTGAGCAAAGGATTGGAATAGTCATTTCTAAAAAAAAAAAAAAAAAAAAAAAAAAAGATAGACAAATGATCACTAACCCACGAAGAAATGATCAACATGATCAGATACTAGAGAAACAAAAATTAAAACCATAGTGAGATAACATCTCATACTCACTAGGAAGGCTAGAATCAAAAAGACAGGTTAGTATGGGTGGGGATGTTGGGAATCCAGAACTTTCCAATACAGCTGAAAGGAATGTAAAATGACACAGTGATTTTGGAAAACAGCTTGGCAAGGGCAGGTGCTAGTCTAGCAGTTAAGATGCTATAAAAAGTTATAAAAAGGAATGAAGTACTAGTACATGCTATATCAATGCACCTTGTAAACATGTTAAGTGAAAAAAGTCAGTTTAAAAAGACCACATATTGAATGATGTTACTTATCTACAATTTCCAGAAAAGGTAAATCTAAAGAGAGAGAATGTAGATTATTGGTTACCCAGGGCTGGAGGGTTTGGAGGAGTGATAACTAATGGACACAGGCTTTCTTTTCAGGGTGATGAAAACCAACTGTGGTGATCATTACATAACTCTGAAAACCATCCACTACACACTTTAAATGGGTGGAAGAAATCATACGTAAATTATATCTTAACAAAACTGTTACTATAAAAAGTGTTTGGGCATAATTAATATTGAAATAATTACAGGTGACATTTACTAAGCACTATTATGTATGTAGGCAACACCAAAAACCTTACTTTTTTTAAAAAAAATCTGTTCAACAGCTTCATACTATAATGGATTTACTGATTATCTTAATTTTGTAGAACAAACTAAGACTGAGAGGCAAAACTACTTCCTCTGGTTAGGAAGCCAGTATTTGTCAGAAGTGTGATTCAGGGGCTGGCGCTGTGGTGTAGCGGGTTAAGCCACCACCTGCAGTGTCCACATCCCATATGGGCACCAGTTTGAGTCTTGGCTGCTCCACTTCTGCTTCAGCTCTCTGCTATGGCCTGGGAAAGAAGTAGAAGATGGCCCAAGTGCTTGGGCTCCTGCACCCACGTGGGAGACCTGGAAGAAGCTCCTGGCTCCTGATCAGCACAGCTCTGTTCATTGCGGCCATCTTGGGAATGAACCAACATATGGAAGACCTCTCTCTCTCTTTCTCTCTCTCTCTCTTTCTCTCTCTCTGCCTCTGCCTCCCTGTAACTCTGCCTTTCAAATCAATAAATAAATCTTACAAAAAAAAGAAAAGAAAAACAAGTGTGATTCGAAGCAGGTCTAATAGCAAACCCCATGCTCTTGACTGACATATGATATATTTATATAGTAGACTAGATAATTAACCTATATTCATCCCCAGAAGAAAGTGCTATAATTTCGAGATTATGCTAAATGTCCACTTGAAAAGGCAAGCCATTCCACTGGTTTATAAAATACTCTGAGTTCAAAGTTTCTATTGATAAAAGACATCATTATGACATGTTTATATGTGGATCTGCCAAGAGCTACACATATTTATTTAGTGTAGACTCTTTTTTATTTCTTCCTCTTTTTTGACAGGCAGAGTGGATAGTGAGAGAGAGACAGAGAGAAAGGTCTTCCTTTTTGCCATTGGTTCACCCTCCAATGGCCGCTGCGGCCGGCGCATCGCGCTGATCCGAAGCCAGGAGTTAGGTGCTTCTCCTGGTCTCCCATGCAGGTGCAGGGCCCAAGCACTTGGGCCATCCTCCACTGCCTTCCCGGGCCATAGCAGCTGGCCTGGAAGAGGGGCAACTGGGATAGAATTCGGCGCCCCAACTGGGATTAGAACCCGGTGTGCCGGCGCCGCAAGGTGGAGGATTAGCCTGTTAAGCTACGGCGCTGGTTATTTCTTCCTCTTTAAAAAGTATTGAAATGCTTGGGGCTGGCACTGCGGTACAGTGCGTTAAGCTGCTGCCCGCACACCACATCCCATATGGGCACCTGTTTGAGTCCCAGCTGCTTTATTTCCAATTCAAGCCCATACTAATGTGCCTGGGAAAGAAGTGAAAGATGGCCCAAGTCCCTGGGCCCCTGCATGAAGAGTTACAGGAATTATAGGTAGAGTTATAGAGGGAGAGGGAGAGGGAGAGGGAGAGGGAGAGGGAGAGGGAGAGAGAGAGAGAGAGAGAGAGAGAGATGAGAACAGAGAGGTCTTTCATCCACTGGTCCACTCCCCAAATGGCTGCAAAGGCAGGAGCTGGGCTAGTCTGAAGCCAGGAGCCGGGAGCTGCTTCCAGGTCTCCAACATGAGTGCAGGGGCCCAAAAACTTGGGCTTTCTTCTACTATTTTACCAGGCCATAAAAGAGAGCTGGATTAGAATTGGAGCATCTGGGACTTCAACTGGTGCCCCTATAGGATGCCAGCACTGCAGGTGGCTGCTTTACCAGCTAGGCCATAGTGCCGGCCCCAGTGTATCAATTCTTATCAATTGGTTTGACAAAGATATAAAACAAAGTTTGACAAAACTGTATTTGCAGCAATACTGATACACACAGGCATTTCTTTTCTTTTTTGTTTTTGATTTTTTTTTTCAGAATCTAATGTATTAACAAATCCTTTAAAGAATAAAAAACTGTAATGACACAAATAGAAAAATGTTTATAATGAGTGTTATAAGGAAAGCAAGTTTTTTTTACTATGAGGCTATAACAAGGTAGTCCAACTTATTTTTTACCTGGAAGTGAAGAAGTATGCCTTCCTAGAGAAAGTAAATGTAGTGTGTTCACTGTAGCTGTATGGGACAGCTGGAGGGAGCAAACCTGAAGCTGGCATCGAGCCAAAGACAACCACACAAGGTCTTCTAAACCATATTAAGAAATGTGGACTTTATCCTGAGGCTAACAGGGTGCCTTTGAAGGCTTTAAACAGGAAAAAGGATGCCCTGCCAACTCTGGGGCTGGAATCCTGGGCAGTCGCCCTGCCAACTCATGGCGCCATAATCAACCATGGCTGCTATCACTGATTCTAGCTGTCTGTCAGGGAGGTGATGGAAGTACAGAGTAAAAGCTCAACAAGTGTTCTTGCCTTCGTTACTCAGGTCTGGGAATGGAAAAGACAAGCAATGGAATAAAATGAAGACATGACTTTTTGGAGACTATGTATAAAAGATAAATTGTGAGACTGCTGCTAAGAAAAATAAAAAGATCTGTGAAATAAATTCATGAGAACCAAAATCTTTTCAATCATCAGAATGCATTTTAAGCTTTTGAATATTTTGGCTTCAAAGTGACTATAGCTAAGTTCTATGGATAACTATTTGAGGGGAAACACAGATTACTATGTCATATCATAGACTAGAATGATTTTACAAAAAAATTAACATCTAAATATAAAAAGACCATAAAATTATAGAATGAATTACAAAAGAATATTTAATTACCAAGCAATATATTTGAGGCAAAAGACAAAATCTATAAGCTTGAATATATATATATATATTATATAATTGGTCATTTCTTTAACTTAAAAAATACAATGAAGGGACTTCTGCTTCTAGACAAGTTGGAGTAACTGACAGTAGATCTAGTGTCTGCCACCGGAAACAACTAAAACACTGAATAAAAATTATGGATGATGGCATTTCAAGACAATGGATATTAGGTAATGAAAGACAGTGGTCTTTGACAGAAGAGACCCAATGAACTGTCCTGGCTTAATGCCTTCATTGTCCCAGCTTAATGCACTGGAGGAGTTTTCCAGGTGACTGTACAGAAAGGGGGAATCTGATAGGAGCCCAGGTCATGACTAGAGTTGGAGACAAAGATGAGAGTGCAGGGTGCCAGGGTGACTGGAGTTTGCGGGGCGGAAGATTAAGAAGAGAGCGGCGCAGAGAGAGGCTACGGTGCTCTGCAGAGGGCTCAAGCCTGCAGCTGAGTACTGATTAGTGCACGCATGTGAGAAAACTATCCCAGGTTGGGGAACGAGCAATCTGAACAGAATAAGGAAAACAGAACCCACAGGTCACCAAAGGCACTTGCTCCTAGCAGGCAGGATAGGGAATCTCATCATTCACAGGACATTCCTTAGACTATTCAGGTCTTAACCTCAAGAGCAAGAAATAACTCCCTCTAGACTAAATGCTGGCCTGTGATATGTAACATATTTTATTTTATTCTTTTAAAAAGATTAGTTTATTTATTTGAAAGGCCGAGTAACAGTGTGTGTGTGTGTGTGAGAGAGAGAGAGAGAGAGAGAGAGAGAGATCTTCCATCTACTGTTTCTTTCTGAAAATGCCTGCAACATCCATGGCTAGGCCAGGATGAATCCAACAGCCAGTAACTCCATCTGTGTCTTCCATGTGGGTACAGGGACCCAAGCACTGGGGCCACCATTTGCTGCCTCCCAGGTACATTAGCAGGAAGCTGTACCCAAAGCACAGAATAGCGGGAAATTGAACCAGGCACAACAATATAGGATGTGGGTGTCCTAAGCTATCTGTGGCACCATCCATGATCCACTCCTCTAACAAATTTTAAAAGCAATACTAGGGGATGGTGCTGTGGTACAGTAGGTTAATCTTCTGCCTATGGTGCCAGCATCCAATATGGGTGCTGGGTTAGTCCTCTTCCAATCCAGCTCTCTGCTGTGGCCTGGGAAAGCAGTAGAAGATGACCCAAGTGCTTGAGCCCCTGCACCTGCGCGGGAGACCCGGAAAAAGCTACTGGCTCCTGGCTTCAGATTGGCTCAGCTCTGGCCGTAGCAGCCATTTGAGGAGTGAACCAACAGAAGGAAGACCTTTCTCTCTGTCTCTCCCTCTCACTATCTGTAACTCTAACTCTCAAATAAATAAATAAATAAAATCTTAAAAAAAATAGTTGAAGAAATAACAGTGGGAAAAAAAATCTACAAATATGATGAGAACTATAAATCCACAGATCCAAGAAGGTCTATGAACCTCAAGCACAAGAAACATGACAAAAAATTCACTAAATCACATTGTAATAAATTGCTCAAACTTCTAAAACTTGCAAAAAGCAGCCCATAAAAGGAGCCAGAGAAGAAAGATAAGCTTTGTAGGCAGGCATAGGACAACTCTGGCATCATGTTCTTCCCTTTAAGTACCAGAAGTATGAGAACAGTAGAGCAGCCTTTTTAAAGTACAGAAGAAAAAAATCATTAAACCAAAAACTCTACACTCAATGAAAATATCTTTGAAAAAATGAAAGCAGAATAAAGGCTTTAAGTCATTCAAAAACTGAAGGATTCATGACCTGGCCACTGGACATACAGGAAATGCTAAAGAAAGTTCTTCAGACAGAAAATCATACGAGATGGAAATGTAGAAATACACAAAAGGATGAAAAGCATCCCAATGGGCAACTATTTGGTTAAATATGTAACATTTTCTTCATTATTTATATTTCCTAGGGTTGGTGCTGTGACATAGAAGGTTAAGCCACCACCTGCAGCACCAGCATCCCATAAGGGCGCCTATTTGAGTCCCAGCTGCTCCACTTCCAATCCCGCTCCCTGTTAATGTGCCTGGGAAAGCAGCAGAAGATGGCTGAAGTGCTCGGGCCCCTGCACCCACATGGGAGACCTGGAGGAAGCTCCTGGTTCCTGGCTTCAGAACGGCTAAGTTCCAGCCATTGTGGCCATTTGGGGAATGAACTGGCAGATGGAAGATCTTTCTCTCTGTCTCTCTCATTGTCTGTAACTCTATCTCTCAAATAAATAAATAATTTTTTAAATATTTATTTATTTAATTGAAAGAGTTACAGAGAGAGAGAAGGAAAGGCAGAGAAAGAGAGAGAGAGAGAGAGGTCTTCCATCTGCTGGTTCACTCCCCAGTTGGCCCCAATGGCTGGAGCTGCACTGATCTGAAGCCAGGAGCCAGGAGCTTCCTCTGAGTCTCCCACGTGGGTGCAGGAGCCCAAGGACTTGGGCCATCTTATACTGCTTTCCCAGGCCATAGCAGAGAAGGGGATAGGAAGTAGAGCAGCTGGGATTCAAACTGGCACTCGTATGGGATGCCGGCACTGCAGGTGGTGGCTTTATCCACTATGCCACAGCACTGGCCCCATAAATAAGATCTTTAAAAAATAAATAAATAGAATAAAATACATGGTTCAAAACTAATTGAACTGCAGGGAGAAACAGACAAATAAACTATTATAATGGAAGAGTTCAATATCCTTCTAATAATTGATCAAACGAGGTGGGTATTGCAGGGTAGTGGGTTAAACCTGCATCCCGTATCGGAGTGCCTAGGATTGAGTCCCACCTCCACTTCTGATCTACTTCTAGTTAATGCTTCTGGGAGGCACAAGATGATGGCCCAAGTACTTGGGTCCCAGCCACTCATGTGGGAGACTCAGAGTTCAGGGCTCCTGGCTTCAGCCTGGCCCAGCCCTAGTTGTTCTAGGCATTTGGGGTGTGAACCAGCAGAGGGAAGCTCTGTCCTCTGCCTTTCAACTAAATACATCCATACATCTTACTAAAAAAATCTATAGAACAAGACAGCAGGAAATCTGTAAGGTACAGCATATGTAAACAACACTATCAAACAACCTGGCTAGTTGACATTTACATAGTACCTCTCCCCAACAATAGCAAAATCCTTTTCATGTGCACACAGAACATCACATTCTGGGCCATAAAACAATTCTCAATAAATTAAAGGGAGTAAAGTCATACTAAGTATATTCTGTGAATACAATGGAATTAGATTAGGTATCAATAGGCAGATATACCCAAATATATATATATATATATATATATATATATACATACATACACACACATATACACACACATCTCAAATATATGGAAGTTAAGTATCAGATTTTTAAATAACCCGTGGGTTGAGAATAAAAGAGCAATTAGAAAATTTTTTATCTGAATGAAAGTGAAAGTGGGGCCAGCGCTGTGGCGCACTGGGTTAATGTCCTGGTCTGAAGCGCAGGTATTCCATATGGGCGCTGGTTCTAGACCCGGCTGCTCCACTTCTGATCCAGCTCTCTGCTGTGGCCTGGGAAAGCAGTAGAAGATGACCCAAGCCCTTGGGCCCCTGCACCCACGTGGGAGACCGGGAAGAAGATCCTGACTCCTGGCTTCGGACTGGCACAGCTCCAGCCACTGCGGCCATCTGGAGAGTGAACCATCGGATGGAAGACTTCTCTCTCTGTCTCTCCTCTCTCTGTGTAACTCTGACTTTCAAATAAATAAATAAATAAATCTTAAAAAAAAAAAAAGAAAATGAAAACAGAATATATTAAAATTTGTGGATGGCTGTTGAAGAAGTCCTCACAGGGGAGTTTATGGCACTAAACTGCTAGAGTTTGAAGACAAGAAAGGTCTCAACTCAGTGACCTCTGCTTGAACCACAAAAAAACAGACAAAAAAAAAAAAGAAAAGAAAAGAAAACAAAACTGAGAAAAAGGGGCACCAAACCCAAAGTGTAACTAGAGTAATTAAAAATGCAGATTAAAGCAAAAATCAGACACAGTAATCAGAAAAACAAAAGAAAAAAATAAAGCATAGAAAAAAATTAAATTTATAAACCTTAAGAAGTTAGTAGGCTGATGAGGGAAAAAAGAGAGAAAAGGCACAAATTAGCAGTATTGGGAATGAGAGAGATGATACCACTACACAGTCCACAGATATCAGGATAATCAGGGTCTATTATGAGCAATAAAATGCAATTAAATTGAGATGAAATGGACAAATCGAAAGAAACAAACCATCACCATCACAGTTTATTCTAGAAGAAATGGTTGGAATAGCCCCATGTCTAGTCAAGTCACCGAACTGGTAATTTAAATCCTCCCATGAAGACAATTCCCCAGATCCAGCAGCCTCTCTGGTGCATTCCACCAACCGGGTAAGAGAAATGCACACCGGGGCCCACACTGTGGCAAACAGCAGGTTAGGCTGTCGTCTGTGAAACCTGCACCTCACGTCACAGCACTGGTTGAAGTCTCAGATCACCACTCCGGATTCCACCTGGGAAGGCAGCAGAAGGTGGCCCGCGTAGCCAGGGCCCTGCCACCCAGGTGGGAGATCCAGAAGAAGCTCCTGGCTCCCAGGTTTGGCCTAACTCCAGCTGTTGCAGCCATTTGGGGAGTAAACTAGTGAATGAGTGATCTCCCTCTAACTCTCTCTCTCTCCCTCTAACTCTTCCTTTCAAATAAATAATAAAATAAATCTTTAAAAAATTTAAATGTGCGATCTATACATTTATAATTATGTAAACTTTTGGTCTGTTTCATTTCTCAAAATTTTGTTTTGCTTTGTTTTGTTTTGGTGTCAGTGTAACATAAGCGCTACAGAATGAGCTACTTCTTGCTTTTTGTTTCTTGTTTTTGCTGTATGGAATTGATGCCGTCCTTTGGCAGGGAGCTGGATCAGAAGTGGTGCAACTGGGACTTGAGCCAGTGCCCTTATGGGATGCTAGCACCGCAGGCAGAGGCTTTAGCCCACTGTGCCACGATGTCAGCCCCAAGATGTTTTAATTTGTAAGAATTTTAAGAAACCAAAGTCAATAATATAAAAAGGATGAAATCGGACCGTGACCCTTTGCGGTTTCTCTTTGCAGCCAGTACCACGGAGCAAAGGGCATCTCTCGCTCGGGTCAACTGGCACAAGCGCCGACAAGACTCAGGGCAAAAGCGAGGCCTGCCCTAAGATGTGGACTGATGAGCAGGGCTCCTGGCTGCCGACGCCGAGATCCGCCCAGAGCAGGCACAGTGTGGGTGCCCTGGGCCTGGCCGTGTGGAACTTTCCTGGGGCTCTGAGCGCTGTACCCGCAAAACAGGGATCATCTATGCTGTCTACAATGCCTCCAGTGAAGAGCTGGTCACACGGTGCTTACAGACAGACCAGCACATGAACCCACAGTGGAGTCCCCCACTCTGCATGGCCCCTGGGCCACAGGCAGGGGGCCGAGCTGACTCCTGAGGAGGAAGAGATTTTAAAGAAAAGCGATCAAAGAAAATTCAGAGGAAATATGATGAAAGGAAAAAGAGGGGCCGGTGCTGTGGCATAGCGGGTAAGGCCACCTCCTGAGGTGCCCAGATTCCATGTGCGCACCGGTTCAAAACCCAGCTGTTCCGCTTCCTGTTCAGCTCTCTGCTGTGGCCCGGGAAGGCAGTAGAAGATGGCCCAAGTCCTTGGGCCCCTGCACCCGCATGGGAGACCCGGAAGAAGCTCCTGGCTCCGGGCTTCAGATCGGAGCAGCTCCGGCCGGTGTGGCCATCTGGGGAGTGAACCAGCAGATGGGAGGACCTCTCTCTCTCTCTCTATGTGAGTGAGTGTGTGTGTGTGTGTGTGTAACTGTGACTTTCAAGTAAAATAAATAAATCTGTAAAAAAATAAAAATAAAAAAAAAAAAAAAGAAAGGAAAAAGCATGCCTCTGGAGGGGCAGTTCCAACAGGGCATTGCATCAAGACCTGGGCAGGGTGGCCGAGCAGATGCTTGGGTACTAGAAGGCAAGGAGCTGGAGTTCTATCTGTGGAAAATCAAGGCCTGGAAAGGCAAATAAGCCCTCCATCATGGAAAATGGTGTTCATTGTTCTATGTTTAAAAAGGGATGGGGCTGGTGCTTTGGTGTAGGGAGTAAAGCCAGTGCCTGCAGAGCCAGCATCCCATATGGAGCTCCTGGCTCCTGGCTGTGGAAAGGCGCAGCGCCGGCCATTGTGGCCAGCTGGAGAGTGAACCAGCAGATGGAAGCCCCCGCCTTCCCTCCTCCCCTGGCCCCGTGTGTTACTCTGACCTTCAAATAAATAAATACATCTTAGGAAAAAAAAAGGGATAATATATCATGATTAAATGGTTATTCCCGGGAATGCAAGGTTGGTTTAACATTCAAAAATCAATGTAATTTGCCATATCAATAATGTGAAAACAAAAAGCCAAATAATCGTCTCTGCAGATGCAGACAAAGCATTTGACAAAATACAATATTCCTCCTTGACTGAAAAAAAAAAAACAAACTTTAAGCAAACTAAGAACAGAAGGTAACATCTTCAACCTGATAAAAGGCACTTATCGGCCAGCACCGCGGGTTCTAGTCTTGGTTGGGGCACCGGATTCTGTCCTGGTTGCTCATCATCCAATCCAGATCTCTGCTGTGGCCCAGGAGAGCAGTGGAAGATTGGCCCAGGTTCTTGGGCCCTGCAGCCGCATGGGAGGCCAGGAGGAAGCACCTGGTTCCTCGCTTCGGATTGATGCCGGCTGCAGTGCGCAGGCCGTAGCGGCCATTTTGGGGGGTGAACCAACGGAAAAGGAAGACCTCTCTCTCTCTCTCTCTCTAATTCTGCCTGTCCAAAAAAAAAAAAAAAAAAAGGCACTCATGAAACTTCGGTACCTATTGTCAAATGTTGGCAAAAGACTAAATGCTTCTCTCCAAAGATCAGGAATGAAGCATGGAGGTTCACTTCCAACACTTCTGCCCAACATTGTGCTGGATGTTGAATAAGTACAGTAAGACAAGAGAAAAAGGAAAAATACAATCAAGACTGGCAAGGAAGAAGCAAGATTAGTTTTGTTAACAATCATAGTCATTTATGTACAAAATACAATGACCTCTAACAGAAAACTACTAGAACTTACAAATGAATTTATTAAAGTTGTAGAATATAAGGGCAATATGTAAAACATAACTGTATTTGTATATATGTACAAAAGGAAATTAAAAACTTAAAATATCACCCATAATATGCAATAACTTGGGGATAAATCTGACAAGGGGGGTGTGATACTCTTACACTGTAAATTACAAAATAACAGTGAAAGAAATTAAAGACACAATGAGAGATATACCATTCATGTAGACAGAAGACCCAACGTGGAGTTTTCTTTAGAAACAGAAATTGAGAAACTGATTCTATATTGTGCTGATGTTCATGAAAAATGTAAAAAACATGAATGTTAAGTGCTCTCAAAATAAAAATGATAACTTCCTGAGGTAATGCACTTGTGAGTTAACTAGATTTTGCCATTTCAAAAGGTATAAATACTTCAAAACATCATACAATTAAAAATTTTTTTAAATCATGAAAATGCAAAGGACTTAAAATAACCCAAAAACTTTGAGAAGAGGACAAAGAAAGAGGGCTAACCTAACTTCATTTCAAACTTTATTGGGAAGGTACCATTTTCTTTTCTTTCTTTCTTTCTTTTTTTTTTTAACAGGCAGAGTGGACAGTGAGAGAGAGAGACAGAGAGAAAGGTCTTCCTTTTGCCATTGGTTCACCCTCCAATGCCCGCCGTGGCCGGCGCACTGCGCTGATCCGAAGGCGGGAGCCAGGTGCTTCTCCTGCTCTCCTGTGCGGGTGCAGGGCCCAAGCACTTGGGCCATCCTCCGCTGCACTCCCGGGCCACAGCAGAGAGCTGGCCTGGAAGAGGGGCAACAGGGACAGAATCCGGCACCCCCATCGGGACTAGAACCCGGTGTGCCGGTGCCACAGGCGGAGGATTAGCCTATTGAGCCGCGGCCCTGGCCGGGAAGGTACCATTTTCAAGACAGGGTTATACTGATGCACAGACAGACAAACTGATCAATGCAGCAGAATAGGGAGCCCAGAAGAGCCATACATTTATGAACAACAGAGTTTTGATAAAAGCGCAAAGGCAATTCCACAGAGAAAGGAATGTGTTCAACAAATAATGCCAGGAAAATTACACACGTATATGCAAAAAAAAAAATTGCCCTTAGGGACAGTATACACAAAATTAAATCCAAATGGACTACATAACTAAATGTAAAGTCTACAACTATAAAAATTGCAGAAGAAAACACACGAGGAACTTAATTAAAAATCTCATAGCAAGAGAAACAAAAGCACAATCTATACAGGGAAAAATTGATATACTTCATCGAAATTTAAGACTACATAGTTTTTGAAAGATACTTAAGCGAATGAAAAGACAAGCAACATATTGGAAGAAAATCTCTGCAAAACATGTCTCCTAATAGATTTGTTTCTAGAAATAAAGAAATCCTTGAATAATAAGAACAAACCACCCAATCTTTTAAATGGGCAAAAAGTCTGAGTGGGCACTTCACCAAGAAAGCTATATGATAGCAAAAGATGCTTAATATCACCACTTATTAAGGGGAAGCATATCGAAACCACAATGAGATACAACTGCACACTCACTAGCATGGCTAGCAAAAATAACCGAACCATGCCAGGTGTTGGTGGAGATGTGGAGCTACTGATCTCTCATAACTGCAGGCAGGGACGTAAAATGGCAAAAACACCTTGCAAAAATGATTTGGCAGCTTCTTTAAAATTTAAACATATACCTAAAATAGGATGTAGTCATTCCACTCCTAGGTATTCACCCAAGAAAAATAAAAGTGCACGTCCATATAAGGCCCTGTGTACAATGTACACAGCAGCTTCATGTCTAGTAGCCCAAACTGGAGACCATCCAAATGTCCATCAACAAATGAACAGATAAACATGCGCAATGGGACTCCGCAATGAAATGCACTACTGATACAGGCTACAACATGGATGCATTTCAACACAATGATGCTGAGTGACAGGCAAAAAGGAATGGATACTTTTAAAATTTTGGAAAATGAAAACAAGATGACAGACATCACTGGTTGCCTGGGGACAGGGTAAGGGTGAGAAGGAGAGATTAAAAAGAATGAGATAATCTAGTATATTTCATACAAACAAGCAGAAGAAAGAAGCTCCAAGCCTCCAATCACAAATCAAAATCTTAAAGAAACAAAACAAAAAGGGCCTGAGGAAGCTTTTGGAAGATATGGATATGTTTACACAGATTATCTTCATCACGGTGATGGCATCACAGATACATGGGTTGACAAGTTAAAACATTCTACTCTTTAAATGTTCAGATTATTCTTTGGAAATTATTCATGAGGGTTGTTTTGGAAAGACAAATCAGGGAAATCATTGTAAAGTATGTATCAGTTAAAAGTTACTCTTCCTGGCCGGCACTGTGGCTTAACAGGCTAATCCTCTGCCTAGCGGCGCCAGTACACCAGGTTCTAGTCCCGATTGGGGCGCCGGATTCTATCCCGGTTGCCCCTCTTCCAGGGCAGCTCTCTGCTATGGTCCGGGAAGGCAGTGGAGGATGGCCCAAGTGCTTGGGCCCTGCACCTGCATGGGAGACCAGGAGAAGCACCTAACTCCTGGCTTCGGATCAGCGAGATGCGCCAGCCGCAGTGGCCATTGGTGGGTGAACCAACGGCAAAAAGGAAGACCTTTCTCTCTGTCTCTCTCTCACTATCCACTCTGCCTGTCCAAAAAAAAAAAAAAGTCCCATTCCCAGCCCCTTGTGTTAAAAAAAAGTTACTCTTCCTATCAGAAAGGCAAACACATTTATATAAGTATATTTGTTTACCCACAAATTTAAAAAAGAAAGAACAGATGATTTAAGAAATAGTAGGGGCTATTAATGATATGAAGTACATATAACTTCCCCAGTAATCAAAGAAGCAAAAATTAAAATAATGTGCCTCTTCATTTTACCCACCAGTTGGCAAAATAACACACAAAGGATACATTTGGGGAGGGAGTGACAGCATAGGGAGCAGTCATTTCTATGCATTCTTGGAAGAGTTGAATGGGTATGGTCTTTGGCCCAGTAACACTTTCTGGGAAATCATGCAAGGCAGTTTCTTTTTTGTGTTTGTTTTGTTTTAGCAGAAAAGGTGGGGCCTCAGTAGTAGGTGGGGCACAGAGGCCGGGTGGAGGCTTCTGTAACTGACAAGTCTGGATTTCTCTGCAGCTTGGGTTTTGGCTGCAGCAGTGGCTGGGATTTCAGGTGATTTTTTATTTCCTTTTTTTTTTTTTTTTTTTTTTTTTTTGCTTTTCTGTATTTTCTAAAACTTTTTGAAAGACCTATGACTTCTGTAATTAGAGGAAAAGTGATATGAAACTTTTATGCAGTTCAAAAAAATACAATTAAAAAGTACTGTAACAAAAAATGGCAATATGCATATTTCCAGAAAATAATTTGATAATAGAAATCAAGAAACTTAAATAGGCTCAATTTTTTTTTTTTTTTTTTGACAGGCAGAGTGGACAGTGAGAGAGACAGAGAGAAAGATCTTTTTGTTTTTGCCGTTGGTTCACCCTCCAATGGCCGCTGCGGCCAGCGCATCATGCTGATCCGAAGCCAGGAGCCAGGTGCTTCTCCTGGTCTCCCATGCGGGTGCAGGGGCCAAGGACTTGGGCCATCTCCACTGCCTTCCCGGGCCATAGCAGAGAGCTGGCCTGGAAGAGGGGCAACCGGGATAGAATCCGGCGCCCTAACCGGGACTAGAACCCGGTGTGCTAGCGCCGCAAGGCAGAGGATTAGAAGGCTCAATTCTTTTAACCTAGTAATTCTCCCTAGTATAAGCTGTAATGAAGAACAGGGAAAACAGACAAGGAAATAAGTTAAAACTCAAAAATCTTCTATGAAATATTTTATTCTAACTTTATTATAAACATCTTAACACTCTCTTTTAGATTTCTTATAAAATAAGAAAAATACATCATTTAAAACCAGAAAACACAGGTCGGCGCCATGGCTCAACAGGCTAATCCTCCGCCTGCGGCGCCGGCACACCAGGTTCTGGTCCCGGTTGGGGCGCCCTATTCTGTCCTGGTTGCCCCTCTTCCAGGCCAGCTCTCTGCTATGGCCCGGGAAGGCAGTGGAGGATGGCCCAAGTCCTTGGGCCCTGCACCCCATAGGAGACCAGGAGAAGCACCTGGCTCCTGGCTTCGGATCAGCACGATGCGCTGGCCGTGGCAGCCATTGGAGGGTGAACCAACGGAAAAGGAAGACCTTTCTCTCTGTCTCTCTCTCACTGCCCACTCTGCCTGTCAAAAAAAACCAAAAAACAAAAGCAAAAACAAAAAAACAGAAAACACAGCTTATGCCCATATTTAAGCGACAGCTACGTCACAGAATGCTGGACAATACCTTTTTGTGTGTGGCAGAAAACGCACCGGATTGCTCAGATTCATCTTAGCAGTGATCTTTATTTCTCTTTTATAACTTCAGTCTCTTGTATTTATGGTGTGCCTGTAGAAAAAGCAGATTAAAACACACACTTTTAGGAAGCAAAATTAAAGAAGTGAGACTTGCTGGGGTGGGCAGTGTGGTCCAGAAGGTTAAGTCAATGCATGGGATGCCTGCCTCTCCTATCAGAGCACCTGGGACAGATGCCGATCCAGTTTCCTTCTAACACACCCAGGAAGAAGCAGATGATGGCACAGTATCTGGGTCCCTGCCACCCATCTGGGAGACCTGGATGGAGTTCCTGTCTCTGGGCTTTGGCCTGGGTAAGCCCTGGTTACTGTAGGTATTTGGGGAGTGAACCAGTGGATGGAAGATCTCTCTCTCTTTTTCTCTTTCTCACTCACTCTCTTCCTCCTTCTGTCATTCTGCCTTTCAAATAAATAAATTAATAAATAAGCCTTTTTTTAAAAAAAGAATTTCTAATATGGTAGCTCTAACTATTTTTAAATGTAATATTACAAAGTTAAATTGTTATCTTTATCTGTATGTGAATGACAAATTTAAAAAGATCTTCACAACAGAGACACAGATACCTTTTCACAAGGAATACTAGGAAAACCAATGTGTCATTAGACTTCAGAATCCATGGGGCTGGCACTGTGGTGCAGTGGGTAAAGCTGCTGCCTACAGTGCCATCATCCCATGCAGGCGCCAGTTTGAGCTCTGGCTGCTTCTCTTCCAATCCAGCCCCCTGCTAATGTGCCTAGGAAAGCAGTGGAGGATGGTCCAAGTCCTTGGGCCCCTGCATCCATGTGGAGACCCAGAAGAAGTTCCTGGCTCCTGACTTTGGATTGGCCCAGCTGCAGCAACTATGGCCTTTTGAGTGGTGAACCAGTGGATGGAAGATTCTCTCTCTCTCTCCCTACTACTTCTTCTGTAACTCTGCTTTTCAAATAAATAAATAAATCAAAAAAAAAAAAAAAAAAAAGAATCTATCCTGAGGCTTCCACTGGTTTGCTCATGTCCAGGTAATTTAATAGAGGCTACCAGTAGACAGGACTAATTGGCCAGTGTGTGGTCATACTAATGATTCCCTGTCAGGAAGGCTTATATTTTGAATTGCTATTCCATTCGGCATGGGGTTTTACATTGATTCACCTGCCATCTTGTTCCTGGCCTCAGCTATAACCCATCCCCCATATTTCTGAGGTAATGACTGTTTTCAAATTATCTAATAAAGAATTAATACCCAATGTGGAAAACCTGGGAATTACATACTATTATTTTTAAGCAATCCAAAATCCTACCAGGGAAATACTCCATTAATAATTTGACATAGTTTTGTTCATGCATCCATTTATTTCTTCATGCCCATATTAATTTTGTTGTGTAGCTATGATCATATTACCCATAAAATTGCATAGTTCTGTCTTCGACCTAACTGTGCAATATGACCATTACGCCATGTCACCAAACAATGCTCACAAAGATCATTTTAGTGACTGCTCAATGTTTATTTTAAGGAAGAGCTGGAAGTCATTCACTCTTACATATTTCTGTTGGTTATGTTTCTGCTAGAATAGTACAGTGCTGTTGAGGCTGAAGTCTGTACTCCTGCACTTCATCGATCAAGCCTAAAGAATGTTTTCAGTTTTCTTCCATTTCACTACCCTCCTTTTCTTCATAAAAGCCTCCTGGATTCTATGAAATTGTCTTCTCCTGTTTTCCCAAACCGTTTCTGCTATAGTCTGTCCTTTCTCTCTGAACCCTAAATGAATGTGCTCTTCGAGATCTGCCAAGTCCTCTGTGTGATAGCAAGGGGCTAGTCTTGATGCCTGGCCATTTTAATGGTTTCAAACTATACCACGTCCCAAGATAGGCCTGACCTCTACACCCTTTTCTGGAGTATCTGTTAGGTTCTTTCCTAAAAGGCTCAGATGCACCTTGCACTGGCTTTGACCTCTCCCTTTTCCTTGACCCTTACGTTTGATCTACCCCCAATTTTGCTTCAATATTTCTTTTCATCTGTTTTTCACGTTCCATTCGTGTGGCATTTTCTCTCTCCTCTGCTTCTACTCTTTTGGCATCTATTCTATGTTTTCTGGAATTCATCTTTTTTCATTTTAAAAAATTTATTTATTTGAAAGGTAGAGTTACAGAGAGGAGAGAGAGAGAGAGAGGGATCTTCCATCTGCTGGTTCACTCCCCAAATGGTTGCAATGGCTTAAGCTGAGCCAGAGTACTAGCCCCATAAATTAAAAATAAAAGATCATTCAAATTCATCCTTCCTCCAAAATATGAACAAGGATATTTTTCCTTCTGACAGGATAGCATTTTTACAATTAATTAAATATGAGATAATTTGCATAAAATTATTGGTTTTCTCCTCCTTGACCTCCTGCAACCTCAGGCATTACATTTATAGTGAGAACTTAGAAGTGTGCCAAGAATGTAGTATTTCAGGTCTTGGGCCCTTGGGGTAGCTAAACAATCCAGTCAGCTTAGAGTAGAAGATTTCATCAGAGACATGAAATAAAAATTCTCTTCACTCTTTATTCTAAGAAATGGAAACCTTCCAAAGATAATAAATAAGAAAATTATTTTTCATGCATTCTAACTTAATATAAGAAAGAACATATGATAAACATTAGAAACATAAACATTTTTCATAATTGCCCTTTCTCCAAAATCTTTCCAGAAAGATGATTCATGGAAGATCTTAGTTGCCTTTCAATGTTTTAATCACACTTCTTCAACAATAAACTAGGATCCAACTAATTTGAAAACTCCACAATATTTCTGCACAAAGAAGGGGAATAAGAATCAAGACTTTTTTTTGGACAGGCAGAGTTAGACAGTGAGAGAGAGAGACACAGAGAGAAAGGTCTTCCTTCCGTTGGTTCACCCCTCAAAGGGCCGCTACGGCCAGAACTATGCCGATCTGAAGCCAGGAGCCAGGTGCTTCCTCCTGGTCTCCCACGCGGGTGCAGGGCCCAAGCACTTGGGCCATCCTCCACTGCCCTCCTGGGCCACAGCAGAGAGCTGGATTGGAAGAGGAGCAGCCGGGACAGAATCCGGCGCTCCAACCAGGACTAGAACCCGGGGTGCCGGCGCCGCAGGTGGAAGATTAGCCAAGTGAGCCACGGAGCCGGCCTAATCAAGACATTTTGTACTGGAAAGAATTTTAAAGATCAGATATTTAGTATTTAGGGGCCAGCACTGTGGCAGAGTAGGCTAAGCCTCCACCTGCTGTGTTGGCATCCCTATGGGCACCGGTTTGAGAATCGGCTGCTGCTCTTCCAATCCAGCTCTCTGCTTATGGCCTGGGAAAGCAGTGGAAGATGGCCCAAGTGCTTGGGCCCCTGCATTCACATGGGAGATCCAGAAGAAGCTCCTGGCTCCTGCCTTCGGATAAGCTCAGCTCCGGCTATTGTGGCCATCTAGGCAGAGAACCAGAGGATGGAAGACCTTTTTCTTTGTTTTTCTCTCTCTCTTTCTCTCTCTCTCCCCCACCATCCCCATCTAATGCTGCCTTTCAAATAAATAAATATATCTTAAAAAAAAAAAGAATCCACGACGTCTGATTTTCCATTCCAGGAAACTTTTTTGAACCATGCTGCCTAAATGAGGCTTGAAAAAACCAAAAAGTTTTCCTAAAATACCAAATTTGAAAATGCCAAAGTGTTTTTTTTTTTTTATATTTTGGAGGATAATCAAGAAAATTTTAATTTAATAAAGGATTGAATTTCCATGGCATTACTTGTCCCAAATATCTCATAACACTTAAATATATATGTTGAATTCAGGTCTTAGGGGAACTGAAGAGTAAACAAATTTGGGGACCTCTTTAAGAAGAATACAAAATTATCACACTAAAATAGGTAGGAGGGGCGGATATTGTGGCATGGCAGGTTAAGCTGCTGTTTGATATGTCCACATCCCATATTGGAAAGACTAGTTCAAGCCCCTGCTTGGTAACTTACTCTTAGAGGAAGTTCTTAAACTTGATCATACGTATTTATTATTTATTATTATATATCCCTTATTTTAAAAATTCCCACAGAGGCAAGCATTTAGCCTAAGGATTTAGATGGTCTGCTTCCCACACTGTCAATTCCTGGCTCCAGCTCCCAATTCCAGCTTCCTACTAACACAGACCTCGGGAGGCAGCAGTGATAGCTCAGGTCACTGAGTCTCTGCCACCTCTGTGGAAGACTTGGATTGTGTTCCTGGCTCCAGGCTTGGCCCTGGCCTGGCCCCGTCTGCCTTATAACAACCTAAGTGTAATTTGTTTAAAGCTTAAAAGAGTACCACTCTTCCTGTGAATTTAGTAAGAGATACAGTGAATCTGAAGTGGTATTCAACTACTCATTCATTCATTCAGCATTTATGGGATGCGTACTATAATTAAGATATGCTGTGTTAAAAAATATGGACTACATGGGATGGACGTTTTGGTCTAGCAGTTTAGATGTCATTTAAGATGCCTGTATCCCACATCAGAATGTCGGGGTTACAGTCCCACTTTTGGCTCCTGATTTCCGCTTTCTGCTAATACGGACCAATGGCAGGCAGTGGTGATGGCTCAAATGACTGGCTTCTTGCCACCAGCATGATAGGTCTGGATTGAGTTCTTAGATTCAGGCTTCCCCCAACATCTGTTCAGTCCTTATAGGCATTTGGGGAGTGAACCAGTGGATAGGAGCCTGTCTCTCTCTTTTTATCTCTGCATCTCAAATTAATTTAAAAAATTAAGTTACAATAGAGATAATCTGTTCACCAGAACCTCACTATTTAGAACCAGTAAGTGTTGCAATTACTGTGGAAGCTCACTCTCTAAGGGGGTTGGGTCTACATATGGGTAGATGATTTGTGACTCCATGGAAGAGATGACGTTTGGAATAATCCATAGAGAACAGGTAGAGTCTTCATAGGAAATGGTGCGTGGATTTGACTCAGAGGTTGCAGCACGTCAGGGAATGGCAAGTTACATGGTTCAGTGGTTGGCTGTTCTGTAGATGTGGGCGAGTCTACTGGGTCTAGATGGTCAAGAAATTTGAATACCACACAAGGATTTTAAGCTTTTTTCTATAGATAATGAAAATATAATTAAATTAGAATCAGACTTCAAGAATGATACTTTAGCTGTCTGGTAGTCATACGTAGCTGGACTGGAAACATTTTATCTAAAAAACTACTACATCTTACAGAAAAAGAACTGGAAGAATATAGACAAAAATGTTAACAGACTATCTTTGGGTATTGGCACCTGCTTTTTTCTGCTTTCTGTATTTAGTCCATTGGACATAATTTTCATAATAAAAACTTAAAATATTTTTAAAAGATTGAGTTGGAATGGAAGGAGACCTAAGCAGGATGGTCAGGTTAAGGCTGCAAAACAAGAAAGAATAATAGTCTTAGCCTAAAATCTTGGCAATAACTTTTCTTTTATAAAAGTTTTTATTTACTTTAGAGGTAGAGCTATAGACAGAGAGAGGGAGAGGCAGAGAAAGGTCTTCCATCTGCTGGTTTACTCCCCAAATGGCCACAATGGCCAGAGCTGGGCCAGTCCAAAGCCAGGAGCTTCTTCCAGGTCTCCCACACGGAAGCAAGGGCTGAAGCACTCAGGAAATCTTCAACTGCTTTCCCTGGCCAGCAGTAGGGAGCTGGATCAGAAGAGGAGCAGCCAGGACTCGAACTGGTGCCCATATGGGATGCTGGTGCCATAGGCTAGATGCTTAACCTATTATGCCACAGCGCCAGCCCCTGGCAATAACTCTGAAAAAAGAAGGCAAGTACAACACTGTGTATTGCACGAAAGACAGGACAGCAGCACAGTGAAGAGTCAGTGGTTGATTGGCTGTGCAACCCAGAGAAGAAAAAGGGAAGTAAAATTAGCCCTGAGACTCTACCAGGTGAAGGGGAATGTATCTATTCTGTAAACAAAAAAACCAGAGAATTCATAAGAAACAGATTTCATGAGAGAAGGATGATGAGTGTTTTCTACACAAAAGGACTTTAAAGTGCTAGATGGGTATCCAGGTAGAGATATACAGCAAGAAGAAAGCAATGGCGGCTGGAGTTCTGAGGAAATGCTGGCACTAGCTCAGCCCTGGGAATCATCTGTACGAGATGGGTAGGACGTACGAGGCTCCAGAAGGAACTGCAAGTGTGAAAGCTCAGGCAGGGAGAAGAGGAAGCTGGGAACAAAACCCTAGGGGGATATCTCAAGGTTGAATTCTTCATGAATGTTAGATAAATGTTAAGTAAAGTATTACATTTCTATAATTAGGCAACAGGATGAAAAGGTTAATATAAGTCCAATGAATGAAATCAGTAGTGAAGAAAACCACTAGGAATAAAATTTAGATTATTTTTTTAATGATTATTGCAGTTTTTGCTTTATATCCTTGCTAAAAATAAAAACAAAAAGTCCCAACTCTTTCCATCTTTGAATTCTTTTTTTTTTTTTTAAGATTTTATTTATATAAAAAACAGAGTTACAGAGAGGTAGAGAGAGAGACAGAGAAGCTTTCCATCTGCTGGTTCACTCCCCAAATGGCTGCAATGGCCAGAGCAGAACCGATCTGAAGCCAGGAGTCAGGAGCTTCCTCTGGGTCTCCCAAGTGTGTGCAGGGATCAAGGATCCTGGCCATCCTCTGCTGCCTTCCCAGGCGCACCAGCAGGGAGCTGGATTGGAAGTGGAGCAGCCAGGACTCAGGTGCTGCAGGCTGAGGCTTTAACCCACTGTGCTCCAGTGCTGGCCTGATCTTTCCATCTTTGGAAATCTATTGCTAAAAAAGACAATTTGGGCAGGGCGCAAGGAGTGGGGCAGAAGTTGCTGCAGTGGTTGAGATGCTCACATTTCATCTAAGAGTGCCTGTGTTCCACTACAGGCTCCACTTCAGATCCAGCTTGCTGCTGACTGCATACCCTGTAAGGCAACAGGTGACAGCTCAGGTGGTTGGGTCCCAGCCACCCACATGGGAGACACGGATTGAGTTCAGGCTCCTGGTTTCAGCCTGGCCAAGCCTTGGCTATTGCTGGAATTTGGAGAGTAAACCGGCAGGTGGAAAAGCTCTTTCTCTTTGAATTTTAAATAAAATAAAAATAATCAGGGGAGGCTGGCATTGTGGCATAGTGGATAACTGCCAACACTGGCATCCCATATGGACACTGGTTCAAGATCCTGTTGTTATACTTCCAATCTAGTTCCTTGCTAATGCTCTGGGAAAGCAGCAGAAGATGGTCCAAGTGCTTGGGCCCCTGCACCCACCTGGGAGACCCAGATGAAGCTCCTGGCTTCAGTATGGCCTAGCCTTGGCTGTTGTGGCCATTTGGGGAGTGAACCAGCATATAGAAAATCTCTCTCTCTCTCTTTCACTCTCTGTAACTCTTTCAAATAATTAAAAATAAATCTTTTAATAATAAGAAATAAAAAGTCCTTTTTAAAAAGATTTATTTATTTGAAAGGGAAAATTACAGAGAGAGAGAGAGAGAGGTGTCTTTCATTCGCTGGTTCACTCCCCAAATGGTTATAACAGCCGGAACGGGACAATCTGAAGCCAGGAGCCCAGACTTCTTCTGGGTCTTCCATGTGGGTGCAGGGGCTCAAGAATGAGGACCATCTCCTACTGCTTTCCCAGGCAATAGCTTACGCCACAGCCACAGCCCCAGTAAAAAAGTCTTTAAAAAAGAAAAAAGAATCTGGTGGTACCGAAATAACATGAATGGATATTTTAATTGCTAAACTCTGTGGTTTATGACTTTTCTGCATCTCTTTATAATCAGAATTTAGACTTAGAATGTATATGGCAGGGGCTCAAGGAAGCTAAGTTGCTTCCAGGCAGCAATGACTTGGAACTTGGGTCATTACAGCATCGGGAATTCCTAATCAAAGAACACGCGCCAGTAGGTTAGCATCATTGTAGAGCGGAATTAACTCTGAACAAGAAGATACAAACCCTAGGTTCTAGTCCCACAGTGGCCCCTAAATGGCTTCGTCATTTCATTTCAAGTTATTAATTTCTCTAAGCCTCAGCAGTTTCCTGGTCTTGGAGCTGGTCAACACAATTTCTAAATTCCATTTCACCTCTGAAAAGGTATGACTTTGGCATGTTCCTAAGTTTAAAAACCTTTTATTCTCCCTGTTTCTCTTTCTCTTTCTCTCTCTCTCTCTCTCTCTCTCTCTCTCTTTCTCACTCACACACACACACACACACACACTCACTTGCCCTGAGTTAAATTTATAACTAACATTCCCAGCCATCTCCACTTTAATTGTTCCAAAGCCAAATAAAAGAAAACCCTGAGATGTCAACACCTTTAGCCTCTGCAAATTTAACTGCCACTGAGGGCTGAAGACTGAAGGTGCCGTGAGCTCTCTATTTATTACTGTGACTCCCTGCTACAGGACTACAATGCCAGGCACGGGAGATAATAGAACACACAGAAATAAAAGCTTTGAAAATAGACCTTCTTACAGCTAATGAAGGATTATCTAGCATGCAATTTTTCTAAAATGTCATAGCTATTAGCAGGTTCTTTTATTTTTTATTTTTTGGCTTGCGACTGTTTCTTTCCTGTGTTCTTTGTTGCCTTGAAAAGTTTTCCGTAAGCATAGTATGATTTAGGGACTCAAGAACTTCAAAAGTATGTATACTTTAATTTATATATACTTCCTTAGGAAAAAGCCTACTTGGCCTACAAACTCAAAATTCAAGTTCAAGTTCAAATTCCAAATGCAGACTCCCTCAGTGTGCCTGTATTTTGGAGAGAGGGCCTAAAGGAGGTAATTAAAGTTAAATAAGGTCAGAAGGGTGGGGCCACACTCCAGTAGGCTTTGTGGCCTTCCAGGAAGAGGAAGAGAAAGATGGAAGATGGTCAGAGAGCCAGAGGGCAACACCTGCAGTGCAGGAAGAGCCCTCACCAGAGACCCTGCTGGTTTCTACTCTGGTCTTGCACTTCCCAGCCTTGAAAACCGAGAAAGTAAATTTCTGTAGCAAGCCACCCAAACCCACGGGATTTTATTTTAGCAATGTGAACAGACTAAGGCAGGAAGCTTCAGAACTATCTGAATAATCTTCAAGTGGTTATTACTTTCGTAATCAAAAGGTATTCTTCAGGTAGTTAGAAAAACTAACCCTTTGGTAATCTTTTTCCTTTAAAAAATATGTCCTGATAATTCAGAGAATTGGCAAAAATATTTTTACTTTGAAAGTTTGCATTTATATTACTCTGCCCAATAACTTTAAAAAAAAAAAATAAGGTTATTAGAGTACACATTAAGTGAAGAATCTTAACCTAAAATCTGTTTCCAAAAACTCTTTAAATTTATTTCACTTCTCAAGAATACTGCCTCTCCACATGAACCTAAAATGCATAAGATATAAGTGATCACGACTGCCTTCCTGGTCAGGTATTTAAAGCAGTTTCTTTGCACTTGAATGATTTGCTTAAACTTTAGACACAGAATGAGCCCATCCGTCCTCTCTACACCATCTGATTTTAAATGTTTAAACTGTTTATCCATCCTTTAAAGCACAGCCAGAATTGTGAATCAGAAAGTAAAATCTGACCATGTCACTCTCCAGCTTAAAACCCTTAAAAACATGCCGCCACGTTCAGGCTATAAAATGCAGGCTCCCTGTAGTATGCATGTAAAATCTTCTGTGATCCACTTCTTGTCTAGTCTTGAATCTTGACCTTAGTAACACTGGGGCCTCTCACTGGATGCCCACCTACCTCAAACTACCTCCCTGGGACATCAAGAAGCACCTGTTGGCAAGAAAGGAAGTTCTTTTTAGCCACCTGGAATCTGTCTAAGAATCTGCTTTCAGGGCCGATGTTGTGGCGTAGAAGGTAAAGTTACTGCCTGAGATACCAGCATCCTATCTAGATGTGAGTTCAAGTCCTGGGTGTTCCACTTCTGATTCAGCTCCCTGGAAAAGCAGTGGAAGACAGCCCAAGTGCTTGGGCCCCTGTACCCACACGGGCTCCTGACTTTGATCTGGCCCAGTCCTGGCCATGGTAGCCATTTGGGGAGTGAATCAGCAAATGGAAGATCTTTCTCTCTGTCTCTCCCTCTCTCTCTGTAATGCTGCCTTTCAAATAATTAAAAAAAATTTTTTTTAAATATAATCTGCTTAGATAATATTCCTTCAGGAAAACTCTCCTGACTGGCCCTAAACTAGAGTAGGTTTTTTCCCTTTATGTTTCTGCAGAAGGATGCTGAAGCATTTCTTTACAGACAGTACTTCACATGCAAGATTTAGTTGTTTAAAGTTATTGTCTTCCCATTAGAACTAGAAGCTGCAAGAGGGCAGGGATACTATTAAACCACTGCCTAACAGCCTGGCTGGTACACTGTATGTGAACTACTAACGACATCCTCATTCATATATCAAATATATTAGGGTGTTTACTTTTTTTTTTTTTTTTTTTTGACAGAGTGGATAGTGAGAGAGAGAGACAGAGAGAAAGGTCTTCCTTTGCCATTGGTTCACCCTCCAATGGCCGCTGCGGCCGGTGCATCACGTTGATCCGAAGCCAGGAGCCAGGTGCTTCTCCTGGTCTCCCATGCGGGTGCAGGGCCCAAGCACTTGGGCCATCCTCCACTGCCTTCCTGGGCCACAGCAGAGAGCTGGACTGGAAGAGGAGCAGCCGGGACTAGAACCCGGCGCCCATATGGGATGCTGGTACAGCAGGCGGAGGATTAACCAAGTGAGCCATGGAGCCAGCCCCAGGGTGTTTATTCTTTTAAGGAATATTATGGTAAGTAGTTTTTGGTAAAGCAAGTAACTATCACTCCTTCGAGTGCTTTTTTGAGTTACTATTACTACAGGTTGGTTGCCTAAAATGGATTTAACCTTTATTTTAGAAATTTACGACTTAACTACCTGATATCCAAATGTCAATAATTTCAGAATTGTTAGCATTCTCAACTTACTTATTAAAGGACCTATCTACTGTAATGGATGTCCTCGAGAACTAGCATCTAAGGATTATCCCATGTAAGCATTTACAAAACTATTTGGAGTCAGTGTTTAGATGCATTACATTTTAAAAGGTGAAAAAAAATGCATATTACATATTAAACAAAAATTTAATCCTTCTATACAACACTGAATCCACATGAACGGTCATAACACACTGCATCTTTGTATGAAGTATTTTAGAATCAATGACTTAGGGCTGCCTTCAGTCAGCAAGTCCCAACACCACTTCGAGTGACTTTATAAGATGTGGTGTAGTTGCTTATTAGGATTTGGGGTGGCCGGCGCCGCAGCTCAATAGGCTAATCCTCCGCCTTGCGGCACTGGCACACCGGGTTCTAGTCCCAGTCGGGGCAGTGATCCTGTCCCGGTTGCCCCTCTTCCAGGCCAGCTCTCTGCTATGGCCCGGGAAGGCAGTGGAGGATGGCCCAAGTGCTTGGGCCCTGCACCCGCATGGGAGACCAGGAGAAGCACCTGGCTCCTGCCTTCAGATCAGCGCAATGCGCTGGCCGCAGCACACCAGCTGCAGCGGCCATTGGAGGGTGAACCAATGGCAAAAGGAAGACCTTTTTCTCTGTCTCTCTCTCACTATCCACTCTGCCTGTCAAAAAAAAAAAAAAAAAAAAAAAAAAGAAGAAGAAGAAGAAGAAGAAGAAAAGAGAAAAAAAGACTTAAAAAAAAAAAAGGATTTGGGGGAATATCCATTCATTGGTGCCTTCGTTAAATGAACTAATCTGGAACAAACAGGATAGAAAGGGGAAAACCTGCAAGCATTTGTCTTAGACTATTACAGGCACTGAAGACAGAAGAGTTACTTTCTTCATCAGGGCCTTGCTTAGTGTAACCCACCTCAGCATCCCCCCACCTCCATTAGCTCAGTGCTCACTCAGTGACCAGCACTGACCTCACTGACTCCTGAATGCGCCACTCAAAAGTTCCTGCCACTCTTTTCACAGGCAAGAAGCTGATGTCCAGCTTCACAGAGCTACTGAGCAGTAGGGCTGGGATTCAAATCTAGGCTGTCTGCCCACTCTTTTAGTTTTCAGTGAAGCCTCTCTAGGAAAGAGTTCAGAAATTAATGACTTGACGAATTATAAAGCATCCTGTGTAGCCTACAAGATTCCTGAATACTAACTACTTAATTATTTTGATTTGTTTTGCCCAAGGCCACACCAGAAGGTTAAGTCCCTCCATCTACAACGGTCTTTCCACTTTGTGCATTCATCAAAAGGCAACACTGTCCTCAAGAGTGTTTGTGCAGTGAAAATGGGTGCAAGTTCAAGACAAGGGAAGCCTGGGATGGGACTTTCAAAGATGCCTTTATACCCGACCAACAGCATTTAAAACCTGAAACGCTTGCCTAATTTCTGTTGCTGAGAGGACAATTGGGCTTCCTTAGTCACTGTGAAGTTTGCTTTGCCATTGGCAGACAGGCGAGGCATCCACGTGTGCTGATAGAATACAAGTCAGAGCAGCTCACGCAGGCGAAAGCTGCTCACAGCAACTGAAGGAGCTGCCTTTACTGTGAGAGCTTACGAGAGGTCTTCCAAAAAGTTCATGGAAAATGTATATTATGAAAAGATTATGTATGGATTTTGACTTCTGTAAGCCAAAATAAACTTACTTTAAAAATTCCATCTCCTGGCCAGCACCGCGGCCAATAGGCTAATCCTCCGCCTTGCGGCGCCGGCACACCGGGTTCTAGTCCCGGTCGGGGCGCCGTATTCTGTCCCGGTTGCCCCTCTTCCAGGCCAGCTCTCTGCTGTGGCCAGGGAGGGCAGTGGAGGATGGCTCAAATGCTTGGGCCCTGCACCCGCATGGGAGACCAGGAGGAAGCACCTGGCTCCTGCCTTTGGATCAGCGTGGTGCGCCAGCCGCGGTGGCCATTGGAGGATGAACCAACAGCAAAAGGAAGACTTTTCTCTCTGTCTCTCTCTCTCACTGTCCACTCTGTCAAAAAAAAAAAAAAAATTCCATCTCTATGAACTTTTTAAAGTACTTTTGTACCTTAGTCCAGCTACTACACAAGTCAACACAGAAATCAATATCAAACTGCTTTTAAAAAGTAAAAAAGTCCTATCCCAACTGACTTGGGATGTCTCCACATTCTTAAATTAACTTTGAGGGGTTAGGGAAAGTGTAAGAGGAACTGAGTTAAATTAATATCTGGAAGAATGCTTAGCAATGCATAGTAAGTTTTATCCTGAAAGGGTTTATAACATAGAAGAACGGTCAGCCACATCAGCAAATAACAACACCCAAAGTAGATTCGGCCACCTCCTAAGTCTTCGGCCTTTCAACCTCTCCCATACATGGGCCCCAAATCCCATTTTCTTTTCTTTTTCTTTTTTTTTTTTTGACAGGCAGAGTGGACAGAGAGAGAGATAGAGAAAGGTCTTCCTTTTTGCCGTTGGTTCACCCTCCAATGGCCGCTGCGGCCAGCGCTTCGTGCTGATCCGAAGCCAGGAGCCAGATGCTTCTCCTGGTCTCCCATGCGGGTGCAGGGCCCAAGCACTTGGGCCATCCTCCACTGCACACCTGGGCCATAGCAGAGAGCTGGCCTGGAAGAGGGGCAACCGGGACAGAATCCGGTGCCCTGACTGGGACTAGAACCCGGTGTGCCGGCGCCGCTAGGCGGAGGATTAGCCTGTTGAGCCATGACGTCGGCCCCAAATCCCATTTTCTTAACATAGGGAGCTCTAATAGTATCACTCTGCTATTCAAAAATTCTGAATTTTTTAGCTATTTATTAGAGAAACAGAGTTCATATCTGCTGGTTCACTCCTCAAGGGCCCTCAGCCCTGCAGGTCAACTAGGTTGAAGCTGGGAGCCAGGAACTCAGTTCAGGTTTCCCCTGTGAGCGGCAGAGACCCAAGAGTTGAGCCATCACCTGCTGCCTCCCAGAGTGTACATTAGCGGGAAGCTGGAATCCAGAGTGAAGCCAGGACTAGATACAGATTGTGAGTGTTAAGTGCTAGGTCAAATGCCCATCCCTCAAAAATCTTTAATGAAGACATCCAAAATCCATTTTATGATATTCGAGGCTGCTAATTGAATGTGTGTGTGTGGTTTCTAGGCACTGCTTGTATCTTTTACTTAGCTGGAATAGATTTCCAAGTCTTTAGAAATCAAAGTCCCATTGCTCCTTTAAGACTCAGTTAAATCCCATCCCCTTTCCTTACCTCTGACAGAATCTAGTTACCATGGCACTGTATGTGTGTTCTAACAACCTCATCTTGACCTGTTATTATATTAATAGTTTACTGCGAACATATTTGCTTCCTCAACTGAAAAATAGCATCCCCCTTTTTTTCCCCCTTCATACAGAAGTTACTCTTCTCTTCTGTTCTTGTAGCAGCGCAGTATAATCTTTGAAAATGGTGATTTAGACAAGGTGACTGGAGTTGCTGGTTCAACTTACACCTAATTCATTTGACAATTTATTTAGTGCCTACTATGTGCAGTTCTAAGCAGTGAGAGAAACAGAACAAAGTTTCCTATCCTTGTGGAACTTAAATTTTAGTGGAAGCAAATGCACAATAAACATGATGAAGTAGATTGTATATTAAAAGAATGATGAGTGTTTTGGAGACAGAACAACAACAACAAAAAAGTGGAGCAGGAGTGAGGTCTAAAATGCCAGGGAGGAGGAGTCACGTTGCAAGCCGGATGTGGATCTCCTGGAGAAGGTGAAACTGGACCCTTCTCAAATTTGGAAGGAGACACCAGTACCCCCGGGAAGTGTCTTCTAGGCAGAGGGCCAAAGGGAGGAGAGAAGAGGGAAGAGGAGGCCTGGGTGACTGGAGTGGTGTGAGGAGGTGAGTAGGAAGAGGTCAGGCCTTACAGGTAAGGCGCAGGTCACACGGGGTCTCTGTGGAGACCCGTTCTTACGTAAAGACAGCAACAGGGCTGTGAGGAGAAACGGAGCCCAATCTGACTTCAGTTGTCAAGGCTCTGTCTGTTAGGCTGAGAGCACCCCAGGCAGGGAGCACAGTTAGAAGACTGTTCTGAGAATCCAGGGGAGACTTGATGCTGGGGTGACCCAGGGAGGCAGCCCTGGAGGTCGTGAGAACTGATTTTATGTGTGTACCCATGTGTGTGTACACAGTCAAGTGCCACATACACATCTAAGACAACAACAGACTGAGTCATTATGGTGGTGATCCCATGACATCGTATGGGAGCTGAAAATTTCCTTCTGCCTGGTGATGTTCCAGCTGTCTTTTTCTTCTTCTTCTCCTTTTTTTTTTTTTTTTTTTAGATTTATTTATTTATTTGAAAGGCAGAATTACAGAGAGGCTGAGGCAGAGAGAGAGATCTAGTTCATTCCTCAAATGGCTGCAATGGTCAGAGCTGGGCCAATCTTAAACCAGGAGCCAGGAGCTTCCTCCAGGTCTTCCACATGGGTGCAGGGGCCCAAACACTTGGGCCATCTTCCACTGTTTGCCCAGGCTATAGGAGAGAGTTGGATCAGAAGTGGAACAGCAGGATTCCACCTGGTGCCTATATGGGATGCTGGCACTGCAGGTAGTGGCTTTCCCTGTTATGCCAAGGCCAGCCCCTCTAGCTGTTTTAATGTCACAGCGTGAGACATTCCTCAGGTGTCTCAAGTGATGCTGGAGTAAACTTTGTAGGTGCATTTAGATTTACAAACCACACTGTGGTAGGACTGCCCACAGTAATCAGTACAGTAACATGCTGTACTGATTTGTATCTTAGGAATAGGCTGGATCATATAGCCTGGTGTGTCATCAGCTATATCATCCGGGTTTGTGTAAGTGTATTTAAGACCGTCACATGACAAAATGATGCAATTCTCAAGGTGGCTCCTTACTGTTAAGCAATGCATGGCTATAGTTTAAAAAATGAGATTAAATTGAAAGGATAATCATACAAAAGAGTTAAACAAAAATAGGATCCCTAAAATATACAAAACAGTAAATCTCCCAGAGGCACTGAAGAATATTCACTTGTTTCGGCACTATTTCCCCTCCCTTTACACAGATAAACTACTCCTGCTTTAATATGATACTTTTTTTTTTTATTTGACAGATAGAGTTAGATAGTGAGAGACAGAGAGAAAGGTCTTCCTTCCGTTGGTTCACCCCCCAAATGGCCGCTATGGCCGGAGCTACGCTGATCCGAAGCCAGGAGCCAGGTGCTTCTCCTGGTCTCCCATGTGGGTGCAGGGCCCAAGCACTTGGGCCATCTTCCTCTGCTTTCCCCGGCCACAGCAGAGAGCTGGACTGGAAGAGGAGCAACTGGGACTAGAACCCGGTGCCCATATGGGATGCTGGCGCAGCGGGCAGAGGATTAACCAAGTGAGCCACGTTGCTGGTCCCAGATTTAATGATACTTAACAGGCTTTTCTAACACTTTGGCTTCAGAATACAGTATCCATTTTTCAAAAATCAATAAACAATAGCCTGTGGTGGCAAATCAAAAAGCTACACAATGTGTTTGGAGGTGCTTTTTACAGGTCTAAGGTACTTAAGGTCCTCACTATTTTGTGAATTATTAACAGAGTTCTATTTGTGTTCAATTTAAATTACTAGAGGTGATTAAAAAAATATTTCAAGTGTTTATCTCTGTGGCTGACAAGCAGGGGGAGAAGCCGGCTATGACAGAAATACACTCTTGCCAAGTCTCTGTTGAGGGTATGGAGCTTCTTGGTGACAGAGCTCCACGTGGGGGCAATGGATAGTTCCGGCTTCTCTATCCATCCCCTTAACCTACAATTAGAGCTTGTTATGTACAGATGAAGTAGGGTTACTGGGAAAGAGGCATTGCAGGAGAGCATGAATTGCTCCAGCGCTAGGTCTAGAGTATCAGCTGGGAAACATCATCAAAGGAAATCAAGGCGATTCCTTTGCTGATAAGCGAATTGTAAAGAATCCTTTCAGAACTGGCAACAGCGAGCTCAGTAATGCAAATGTACTCATGCTCATCCCAACAACAACAGTCTCTCCATTTACTATTTAGCAAAGATTCAAAGACCAGGCCCCAAAGCTAGAAAGATGGAAGGTGTAAAAGAAAGTCTTTTTTCTGCCCAGCCTTTTGGCAGCCAGGGCACTGAATCTGCATCTCTCTGAGTGGTACCTTCCCAAACTCTGAGCAATCAATGTGCGCTGAATATCAAATGATGAAAGAGGTAATTCTGAGCCGCTTTGTGTGGGAGGGCTGGGAGCTGAACACCAAAGAGGCAGAGCGAAGAAAGCACACAAATCTAAAATTGACCCCTTTGTAAAGTAAAACTTAGAGCATGTTTTCTAAATAATCTCAATATAGCGAACACACACACATACACACAGACCAAAGGATCTTTGCAAATACAGTGCTCTTTTCTTCTTTAATTCTGTTACATTTTCTATTCCTCAACAATTCTGTGTCCATGTCTAGGTATTTCCTTGTTCTCTGCTAAATGTTATCCTTTCTTCAGGACCCCCCCCTCAATTAAAAACAAAACAAATGTCTTATTTATTTGAGTGGTAGAGAGAGAGAGAACAAAGGAAGAGACAGAGAGGGAGATCTTCCAGCTTGCTGGTTCACTGCTAAGATGCCCACAATGGTTAGAGCTCAATCCCGGTCTCCGATGTGGGCAGCAGCAACCCACTGACTTGAGCCATCACTGCTGCTTCATGGGGTCAGCAACCAGGAACGTGGAGATAAGAGCCAGAGCAGGAAATCAAACTCAGGTACTCTGATGGGAGAGGCAGGCACCTTAACCACTGGGCTAAATCCATACTTCCTTCTTCCTTTCCAATAATCTCCTTCATTCAGACAGAAATGAACAAATTCAGTTCTCCTTCAAGTATTAAGGCTTCAGTTCTACATTTTTTGCACTTTCCACATACACCTGCCTGGGTTTCCTTGGTGCTTGACAAATGTTAGATAGTATAATGTCACAAGCAGCTGTAAATGTCACCATCAAGGAAGGCCCCACTAAAGCTGCCAAGAGGTGGAAATATCAAAGCAAAATAGTTAATGGGAGATAAAAAACTAAAACAAAAACCTCTAGCACTTAGCAGAGTGTGTGTTACAGAGGGAACCTGATGATAAAAGTTAGTGTTCATTGAAACTGTAAGGAATTTTCTTAGCATAAACCACCCTGCCTTTGAGCAACGCTCCTCCCCAAAGCTAGAATTCATGAATGGAGATTCAGCAAATCTGGCCCCACCCCAGCCCATTTAAATGTGCAGTTATTAGAGTCTGAATGCTCAAATGGTCAGAATGCTCAAAGCACAGCAGTCACAAGTGGATCAAAACAAAGAAAGGCTGGAGATGATCCTATTAAGAGCCTGTTTTTTCTTTCTAGACTATTTCCCTTTAAATTCCCCTTAAATTAATCACCGTACTTATGGGCAAAATTTAAATTCAAAATTCCTCTTGTGGAATATATGTACGTTCTTAGGTACTTTAGGCCTTCGGTCATCCTTTGTCCTTCTTTGCTCCTCCCTAGGAGGGAAAAAGGAAAGCCTGACTTTCAGAGGAGAGCAGGGTGCTCCCTTCTGTCCTCACTTCACTGTCGCAGGCACACTGAGCTGGAGGGGACAGGAGGCAGGGCAGAAATGTTGGCAAGAGGCAAAATTAGGTCAAGAGAGCTCGAGCTCTGGCAAGGAACGGCAGTGCAGCTAGGGAGGTTTGGGCACTGTCTTGTCTCTTGCCAGCCACTGAAGGTAGCCTAGTGTGCTAGCTTAGAACTTAAAATCAGCTGTAAGATTACTTGTGTTTGAATTGTGCTTCTCCCTCTGACTTGTATTATTGGTCAAGTAACTTAACCTCAATTTACTCATGAATAAAAATAGGGATAGCGGACGGCATTGTGGCGCAGTGGGTTAATGCCCTGAACTGAAGCGGCATCCCATATGGGCGGCGGTTCGAGTCCCAGTTGCTCCTCTTCTGATCCAGCTCTCTGCTATGGCCTGGGAAAGCAGTGGAAGATGGCCCAAGAGCTTGGACCCCTGCACCCGCATGGGAGACCCAGAGGAAGCTCCTGGCTCCTGGCTTCGGATCAGCACAGCTCCAACCATCGTGGCCAATTGGGGAGTGAACCATTGGATGGAAGACCTCTCTCTCTCTGCCTCTCCTCTCTCTGTGTAACTCTGACTTTCAAATAAATAAATAAATCTTTAAAAAGAAAAATAGGGATAATACAAATACTCATCCCTTACAGGTTGTTATAAGGATTATGAGATTGTTCAAGAGGAAGACTTGCTGTGTTGTACCAAATCACAATTAATAAATTTTTTACCCAGTAGCTATTACAGCCAATAAAAAAAATGGCAGCTCTTGTTTTCTTTGTCAACTGATATGCCTATAAATGGCTATGTTCTTAAAAAAAAAAAAGGGATAATAGCTTTCTAATTCCTCAAATCACCTCTTGTAAATGTGCTATTTATTGGAGAAGATAATCACATTATTGGCAAACAGAACGATGGCTTGCCAAGATGCAGAAACTCTACACTGGACAAATCCAAAATGAAGACAGCATGCTCGCAGACCCTGCCAGGGGCTTGCTTACCTTGCAGTCTTTCCTCCATGTTTGCCTCCCAAAAGAACAATTTCCTGTCCTGATAATCTGGGAGGAACCTCAACAGGTGTAAGTTAGCTACAGCATCTGTTGAATTGCCATTACCAGTAGAAGGCTGACCTAAGGGTAAGCACAAAACCCAGTTCTGCCCCGTGGAACCTGAGTAGACATTTGCTGCAGGCTTCTGAATAAGTCACTTAGCAAAAACAAAATCATCCCTGTCTGTGGAAAGAACGGACCAGTTGGCAGCATTTGCCACTTATCTAGTGTGTAAGACTGTGGAGAGATAGTTTCAAAAAAGTATAAAATTTTCCATAGTTCTCATTAGTACTGTCATAGTAGATTTCTAAAAATGATGGGGAAAATAAGTCAGTTATTAACTAAAGGGAAGTGACAAAGACATGTCTCAGATCAACTTCTCTACCTGTGGTGCACACATGTGTGGATTAGTCATAGATGTGTATACCTCTTAGGAACTACACTGAATCACCTGATGTGAGTTAGGATAAGGAAAAGGAAAGAAGGTAAGGATGGTTTCGAGTCCAAGTGGTGAGCATAATGACAATGTCACTAACTGAATTAGGCAGAGGGAGTACAATTTGAGGCAATGCTGATGGGGGCTGCCATAAACAGCTGAAGTGCTACATGATGGCAAGACAGATGGGATAAGAGAATGTCAAATCTTTTTTTTTTGTTTTTTTAATCTGACAGATAGATAGTGAGAGAGAGAGAGAGAGAGAGAGACAGAGAAAGGTCTTCCTTCCGTTGGTTCACCCCCAAATGGCTGCTAAGGCTGGCGTACTGCGCCAATCCGAAGCCAGGAGCCAGGTGCTTCCTCCTGGTCTCCCATGTGGGTGCAGGGGCCCAAGCACTTGGGCCATCCTCCACTGCCTTCCAGGGCCACAGCAGAGAGCTGGACTGGAAGAGGAGCAACCGGGACTAGAACCTGGCACCCATATGGGATGCTGGTGCCACAAGGAGGAGGATTAACCAAGTGAGCCAAGGTGCTGGCTCCGAGAATGTCAAATCTTCTTTTAAAAGAATTAATTGATTAAATTTATTTGAAAGGCACATACATACACAGAGTCAGACAGATAGACAAGGCTCTCCCTCTGGGTGCTTCACTCCCCAAGTGTCCACAACAGCCAGGGCTGGTCCAGGCTGAAGCCAAGAGCTGGGAACTCAAACTGGGTCTCTCTTGCAGGTGGTAGGGATCCAACGACTTAGGCCACCCAGTCTGCCTCTCAGAGTGCTCCATGAAGCTGGAACTGGGAGCAGAGCCAGGACTGGAACCCAGGCACTATCATATGTGATGGGGATACCCCAAGTGGTGTCCTCACTACCATGCGAGCTGCCTCCCTCAGAATGCTCATATAGAAAGGCACCATTTTGGTGGCACTGGCATGAAGCTGCCAACTAACATCAAGAGCAGGGGTGGACTTCCTGAGAACAAAGTAAACCAAGGGCAGACAGTTAACACCTGGGCGCTCTAGAACAATCCCAGTCAGTTTAACTGGTGCTTCCACCACATTCTAGCTAGTTGGGTGATCCTGATAAGTCATTTAAGAGTTTAAGACAAATAAGGATAAATGCCATATCAAGTTGCTACATGAAACAAATGATTTAATGAATATAAAACCCTTAACACATTTTTAAATATATGCTTAAAATCAGAAAGAAGAGGAAGATTCAGGAAAGGAGACAGAAAAGAAGTAACAGTTTATTTATTCACTTATTTTTTTTTTTTTAAGATTTCTTTATTTATTTGGAAGGCAGAGTTACAGAGCGGCAAAGGCAGAGAGAGAGAGGTCTTCCATCCGAGGGTTCACTCCCCAAATGTTTACAATGGTTGGAGCTGGGCTGATACTAACCCAGGAGCCTGGAGCCTCTTCTGTCTCCCATGTGGGTGCAGGGACCCAAGGAGTTGGGCCATCCTCTACTGCTTTCCCAGGCCATAGCAGAAACCTGGATCGGAAGTCAAGCAGCCAGGTCTCAAATCAGCACCCAGAAGGGATGCCGGCACTCAAGGTGGCAGCTTTACCCACAAAGCCAAAGTGCTGGTCCCCATTCATTCACTTATTTGCAAATCAAATCGAAGAAGTACAGAGTGCCTGCAGAGCCCAAGGCACTGGTCTGGAACAGTACCAAGGTAATGTAAAGTAATACTCGGTTCACGGTCAACCCATGTTTGCTGAGTACTTTACTGTGTTGGGTTTTATGACAGACTTTTATTAATTTCACTTAAGGGAGGGATCACAAGGTGGGCGAGCTAAAACAAAGACACAGAAATGACCATTAACATTGGCAAAATGGGAATTGATGGTTCTCAGTTGGAATAAGATTGGGTTGGGATAGGGAAAGGAAATGAAGGCAGAGGATAAAGTTTTACAGGCTCACTAGCGTACAGAGAGTAGCAGGGTCAAGTATAAGTTTCTGTAAATAAGAAGAGACCTGTGCTTGTCTGAGGGAAAGAGGGAAGGGGTCATTGGAAAGGAAGAGACAAGGATAGCTCAAAAACAACTGAGGCAATGCAAAACACACTTAGATATGCTTGGAAAAGAAAACTGCTACCCACATATGTCTCTCAATGAATGTTGGAAAAATGAATAAATAAATGAAAAAATGATTCAATGCCAATACCTTCATAAACTTGTCATTATCAAGAAGTATGGGCCGGCGCTGCGGCTCAATAGGCTAATCCTCCGCCTGCGGCACTGGCACACCGGGTTCTAGTCCCCGTCAGGGCTCCGGATTCTGTTCCAGTTGCCCTTCTTCCAGGCCAGCTCTCTGCTATGGCCTGGGAGTGCAGTGGAGGATGGCCCAAGTGCTTGGGCCCTGCACCCCAGGGGAGACCAGGGGAAGCACCTGGCTCCTACTTTCGGATCAGCGCGGTGTGCCGGCCGCGGCGGCCATTGGAGGGTGAACCAATGGCAAAGGAAGACCTTTCTCTCTTTCTCTCTCACTGTCCACTCTGCCTGTCAAAAAAACAAAAAAAAAAAAAAAAAAAAAAAAGAAAGAAGTATGAAGACAGGCAGGCAGATTTGCCTTAACTATGATGAACTCTCAAATTTTGAGAGGATAGGGAACTTTTTTTTGTAGAAGTATAAATTCCAGTATCACAAATAGCATTCTGTAGAGGTGTTCTTCATTATTGAACACAGTGCGTGCTGAGACCTCGGGGTACAGGAATGGAACTGTGTTCTCTTTATCAGTAATAATACCTTTAATACCACCAGCCTATTTTATTTCAAGAGTCAATGAACCTTACCAAAAAAACAAATATACAACTAAACACCTACCCACCCCCCCAAAAAAAAATCAAAGAATGTATCTGGGACCAGGAAATAGATAAACAAGGATTCTGACACCATTTTCTTTCCTTTACTAAATTCCTTTCATTTATTCCTTACCAAAGAGAAAAGCCTGGCTCTATTTCTACTTCTATAGACTAATTTTAGAATTATGATTTTAATAAAGGATGTATTATAAGCCCTGACAATTCCTCTTAAAACTGCATCATCCTTCTATTTCCTATTCTCCTTGTGCTTTACTTCATGATATTTATAACATCACAATATACTATTTTACTTCATTTGTGTATTTTATCTCTCCCTTCTAGAATGCAGGTTTTTCAGTCTGTTTTGTTCACTGTTACATCTCCAAGGCCTGATACAATGTTTGGTAGATAATACTTGTGCAAAATATAGCTGCTCAAAAACTGAATAAATCAAATAACTGCATTGCAAAACAATGTTTTAAAAAGTTTCTTTTGCACTGACTTTTATCTGTGTACCATTTTTCCCATGTTAATGTTACTTTACAAATTTTCTGTTATGTCCTGTGAATTGGTTTCTTTCATTCCACTGTAACTATTTATTTATTTACTTATTTGAGAGGCAGAGAGAGACAGATAAGAGAGAGCTAGAGCTCCCATTTGCTGGTTCATTTCCCAGATGCCTGAAATGGCTGGGGCTGGGTAGACCCGGGCAGCAGGAAGCTGGTAGCTAGGAACTCAATCCAGGTTTTCTCTATGGGTGGAAGGCATGCAGAGTCCCTATCAGCAGGAAGCAAAGATCCAACCCAGGTAACAACTGGGACATGGGTGTCCTGAGCCCTGGGCAAAACGCCTGCTCCTCGACTGTAGCTTACTTGAAGGCAGGCTCAACATATCATCTCTGCAATATTTCCTTATTGCACTCCCATTTTAAATGCCAGCTACTAAATAAAGTACAGTCAACTCCTCTCTTTATCCCCCTAGCCCTGTCTTTCCCTTCTGCTGCCTCATGCCAACACGACTTTGCGAAGAGAGTTTGGCACCATTTCAGCTAAGTCATTATCTACACTACTTTGTTATGAAGTGACTGAATAGACTATAGTTTTAAGTTGTTGAAATGGCAAGCAGTGTTTTTCAGAAGAAATTCTTTTATGAGTTCCAGTGCAATAAAATAGTTCAGTGATTCAACTAGCTGAATCACGATTCATTCACTGAGAGGGAAATTCCACCAAAGAAAACTAAAGAGAACATACTTCCCTTTGATTTTTGCTCTCCAGCAATTTCACATTATGCTGAGCACCAGAACCCTCAAAGGTCTCTGGGAACAGAGACACAGGCTGTTTGAACAAGCCAAACTACATAATATGTTAAGCAAAGAGAGTCCTCTTCCTAGACCTCTTGGTATAATAGTTGACTGTTTTTTCCTTTAAAAATGTTAGCATTTATATTGACAGCAGAGAATCCACAAAGCAGTCATCTACAACAAGTTTGCATGGTTGCAATGTTCTCTCCAAAAAGCAGATAACTGGAAATTAAGATAATGCTAAAATAAACTTCTGATGGGGGGCCGGCGCCGTGGCTCACTTGGTTAATCCTCCGCCTGCGGCGCCGGCATCCCATATGAGCACTGGGTTCTAGTCCCAGTTGCTCCTCTTCCAGTCCAGCTCTCTGTTGTGGCCCGGGAAAGCAGTGGAGGATGGCCCAAGTGCTTGGGCTGCTGTACCCGCATGGGAGACCGGGAAGAAGCACCTGGCTCCTGGCTTCGGATCAGCAGAAGGAAGACCTTTGTCTCTCTCTCACTGTCTATTACTCTACCTGTCAAATAAATTAAAAAAAAAAAAAAAAAAAAAGTCAACTTCTGATAAATATATCATCATTGCTTTAAGGTTTCAGATTTTTGGATGTCATAAGTACCAAGCGTGTTTCAGTTCAATTTCTAGCAGTTTCTAGCAGTTTCTTTCAGACAATGTTTTCAAATCTTTATGTAAAATAAGCTTAGGAAAATTGACTGGGTTTATGGAGACTTCAGGAATTTCATTAGATATTATAAGATTATGGCCATGTCTTCATTATTTTCAATTGATACTATATGCCAAACTAGAAAGAACACAGCAGGTCTAGTGCTGTGGTGTAGCAGGTCAAGTTGCCGCCTGTGACACCAAAATCACATATGGGCACCTGTTTGAGCCCCACTTCCACTTCCGGTGCAGCTTTCTGCTAATACACCTGGGAAAGCAGTGCTGGATGGCCAAGCAGTGCTTGGAACCCTGTCATCCACGTGAGACACCCACTGGAGCTCCTGGTTTCAGGCTGGCCCAGCTCTGGCCATTGTGGCCATTTAGGGAGTGATCTAGTAGATGGAAGACCTCTCTGTCCGTCTCTCCTTTTTTAACTCTGCCTTTCAGATAAATAAATCTTAAAAAAGAAAGGAAGCAAGCAAGCAAGCAAACAAGCACAGGATGCCTGAAGTTAGAAAGGCATGTGTTCTAAGTTTACTCTGCCACTTATTAGCATGGTCTTTAGCCTGCTACTTGGAAGGCAATGGCGGTTAAGAGCGGGAGTTTTGATTGAATCAGAACCAGTTCAGATCCCAGGTCCACCTCTAACTAGCCCTATGACCACGCACAAGTGTCATAATCTTTCAGTTTCCTCATTTGTAAAATGGACATAAAAATGCACCCAACTCATAGAACTGTTGATTATGAAGATTTAATAAGACGGTACCCATAAAGTCTTAGGCAAGGTAGCTTTCATGGAATAAGCATTCCAATAAACCACACCCATCACTACTAATAAATACTTCAATGTGGTAGTCTATAGAAAGCATATATATATTACAAATTATAAGCATATACATAAATTATAAATTAGAGTATTAAATTGCTATTTTTTATGTTTTTTTTTTTTTTTGACAGGCAGAGTGGATAGTGAGAGAGAGAGAGACAGAGAGAAAGGTCTTCCTTTTTGCCATTGGTTCACCCTCCAATGGCCGCTGTGGCCGGCGCACCGCGCTGATCCGAAGGCAGGAGCCAGGTGCTTCTCCTGGTCTCCCATGCGGGTGCAGGGCCCAAGGACTTGGGCCATCCTCCACTGCCTTCCTGGGCCATAGCAGAGACCTGGCCTGGAAGAGGGGCAACCGGGACAAAATCCGGCGCCCCAACCAGGGCTGGGGCCCGGTGTGCCGGCACCGCAAGGCAGAGGATTAGCCTGTTAAGCCACGGCGCCGGCTACGGTTTTATATATGTCATAAACTTGGTTCCACTGCCATTTGTTTTTCCTCCCCTGTCACTTTGGACACTGTAATAACAACATTCATTGTAGGCCGGCGCCGTGGCTCAACAGGCTACCTCCACCTTGCGGCGCCGGCACACTGGGTTCTAGTCCCGGTTGGGGCGCCGGATTCTATCCCGGTTGCCCCTCTTTCAGGCCAGCTCTCTGCTATGGCCCGGGAAGGCAGTGGAGGATGGCCCAAGTCCTTGGGCCCTGCACCCCATGGGAGACCAGGAGAAGCACCTGGCTCCTGCCTTTGGATCAGCGCGGCGCGCCAGCCGCAGCAGCCATTGGAGGGTGAACCAATGGCAAAAAGGAAGACCTTTCTCTCTGTCTCTCTCTCACTATCCACTCTGCCTGTCAAAAAAAAAAAAATTCATTGTAATATAACATTCATTACCATGCTGTAACTAAAGTTTAGGTTGGTGTTCTTCTTTCACTGATACTTAAATTTTGCTAAAGGAATCATTTTTAAGATGTTTTCAAGAGGACATCATGCTTTCCTAAAAGAACAAGGAATGGAAAGGATTCTGTGTCATTTGATTGAGATTTTTCCTACTCTGTCCTTTTATCAATAATTTCAGTTATAGCAATAATGTCAAAATTTTTCATCTTATATCCTTAAGGATTGCGAAAGAATGAGAAATTTTGTAATTTTTTAGTCTTTTTTTAAAAAAAGATTTATTTATTTGAATGTTAGAAATAGAGAGAGAAGGGGGGGGAGAGATCGATTGATCTTCCATCTGCTGGTTCACTCCCCAAATGGCTACAATGGCCAAGGCTGGGCTGGCTGAAGCCAGGAGCTAGGAGCTTCTTCCAGGTCTCTCTAGTGGCTGTAGGTGCCTAAGTACTTGGGCCTGCTTCCACTGCTTTCCTAGGCACATTAGTAGGAAGCTGAATAGGAAGTGGAGCAGCCAGGTCTTGAACTGGCACTCATGGGATGCTGGCACTGCAGACAGAGGCTTAACCTTCTATGCCACGGCGCTGGCCCCTAGTCTTTGTTTTAAATTGATTTATTTAAGAGGCAGTGGGACAAAGAGAGAAGAAGGGAGGAAGATGGGAGAAGAGGGGGAGAGAGGGGTAGAGAGAGAGAAAGAGAGAGAGAACTCCCATCCACTAGTCCACTCCCCAAATGCCCACAGAAGCCAGGACTGGACTGGACTGAAACCAGGAGCTAGGAACCCAATCCAGGTCTCCCATGTGGATAGCAGGAGCTCAACTGCTTGGCTGTCACCACTGCCTCACTGAGTCTGCAGAAGCAGGAAGCTGGAACTGGGAGCTGGAGTTGGGCATCTGACCCAGGTGCTCTCAAACGGGATGAGGTGTCCTAACCAAAGAGTAAGTGCTCACTCCTCATAATTTTACTATTCGCATGTGTTTCTCTGAAGTCCTTGAGTTTAAAATCATTAGGGATTTGTCCTTACTTTGATTTAGTGGATGCAAATGTTCATTTTAAAACTCCTATTATTAAATCTAGAGTAATCAAGCCATCTTCAAGAGTTTAGTATCTTACATATTGTATTTTGGGCTTCAACCATTTGATTATAAATTAGATACAGAATACTTAACATTAAACTTTTGCTCTCATAATTTGATATAGATTAGTGCTTTCAAATATAAAGTTCTGTAATGATGGAAAAACTGAACATTTGCACTGTCTATATGGTAGTCATTAAGAATGTGTGGCTCATAAGCACTTGAATGTGGCTAGTGTGATGGAGGGACTGAATTTATAATTTCACTTAATTTAGTAACTTGCCTGGCATCTACCTTGTTGGAAAACAAAGTACACAGCTTAGAAATCATTGATAATTGTATTACAGTTGAATAACGATTCTTGTAACTATTTAGGTTATATCATTGCTTCAGGAGTTGCTAACCCATCTCTTGACTAATTGTGCAAGAAGTGCTGAGGGTTTTTTTTCAGCATTGTTTTTACCACTTTGAATCAATCTTCCTGTCTCTCCCCTCCCCCATCATTGGTGTCTGCATACTCTCTGAAGCAAAAAACTAAGATCTGAAATCCAACCAGTACAATGCCCATGGGTTCTCATGGGAATTCAATTTGTTGTTGGTGGTGGTGGTGATGGTGGTGGTGGTCTAACTTCTCAGGAATGATGGTATTATCATCTATGCCCTCATAGTCTCTCTCTTCTAGGACAACTCATATCTAGTTAGCTCCTTGTTCTGCTGCCTTTGCTTTAAGTATGAATGAAAATGAACCACAACTGGAAACAGAAACTGTTGCATTCAGTTATCAGGCAGCAAGGCAAGGGTGAAGGTGTGTGTGTCTGAGTGTTTTCTCACGGTCCAGGAGAGCGGCTGTAGCTACCCCTTCCTTCCTCTTGCTATTAGATAAATCTCCAAGCACTTGGTAATTGAGCTATACAAATGGCTAGAGGTCATGGTTTCTTCTATGAACTGTTAATAAAGTTCAGGGAGTTCTTTCCTTAAAAAAAAAAAAAAAAGGAAAAGAAAGGTTCTAAATGCTCATGGTCTATCAAAGGAAATGGTATATTATTACGCAAACCCTCAAAACGTAAAGACTGCACTGCTCCAATGCTTTCCATCTGTACTGGCCACAGTAAACAAAAAGGACTTGGCACAGCAGGGTCACAATGGGTATTTGTGTCCCTTGGCTGATTAAAAGAGGCTGCTAGGACCCTGTCTGGCATCCTTTCACATTTAAAAATTAACATGAAAAGCTTACATTTGTATACAGAATATTCTCGCATACTTAATCACGTGCAGCTGTTTTAGCAGCCATTGAGATAGGAAGACTGATGATCCTGAGTAGGGGCACCTGATTCCCAGGTTAGCCTGTTTCCCAGTACACTGATATTTTTACATGGCAAGAGATGCCCCTCTTGGAAAAAGTGGTCACATTTTAAAAGGTCTCCAGCCCACTTCCTTAGGTTATGGATGGTCTCATTCATTGAGTTCTCACATTTAGTTCCTGAATTTTTCTTTCCTGTCTTTGCATGACATTGTTTTAATCATGCCATCATACCAGGGTAGATTTTGTAAAAACAAAAATAATCTCTCAGATTATTAGCAGGTTATAGCCAGAAGTTACAACCTCGTCACTTTCGTTTTATTTCTTGAAACATCAACCTCCATTCAGCCTTTCTCACTGCTTCAAATGGTGGCTTCCTTTATCTTTCCCCCGGTGTGTGGGGTGACAGATTATCCATTTTGATTAGTTGGAGCTCAAAACATGAGCTTTTCCTATTCCTCTTATTCTGTCCCTTTAAATTCTGTTTCCCCAAAGGCAACTGCCCTCCGCCTTATAACTGGTTTAACGTTGCTGTGTTTTCTAGCAACATGGTTTTATTGGTTTTGACATTTGGAGAGCTATGTACACGCTTTTCTGAAAGGGGGAATGTGAGCATCAACAAACCTACAAATAAGGGAAGTTCTTCACATGCTACAAAGCTTCACTAAGGGTTCTATTGAAATGTGTGTCTCAGCAAAATAACTGAACTTGGGGAGCATCCTTAAACTGTCAAGAAGCAGCAATACTGTATCTGTTGCAAATCGGAATCTTGGAGTTCACAGAAGACAAAAAAGGGCAATAGAAAAGTTATCCACAATTTTGCTTGGAAAGATTTCTAGTATCTGTCCAGCTAATATGTAATATGTATCCATTTTATATAATCTAGTGCATGTTTATAATCATTCTTCCATTACATTGTGACTAGTCACATAAATAGGCTTACCACACCTACTTGGTGATGTTGATGGCTTTTTAGTCTTTTTAAAAGGGGAGTAGGGAGAAGGGACTTACAAAGTACAGGACAGAAGGGAATCAAGCACAGGCAAAGTGAAGAAAAACTTAATCTGTTCTGGATTTAGAGTTTTATGGAAGTGGGGAAACAAAATCACAATCATAAGACATTTACAACAACATTACTTCCCCCATTCATCCGTAAGTAATAGCTACTGACTGCGTTGACCAAGTTCTCGTATAGCCACAGACTCTCTTTTCCTTGGAAGTGTTTTATGGATATTCATGCAGGAACTTTTAAAAGTATAATTAATGAACTATGTGCTGAAAAGGTTTCTCTTGGCTTTTCTCTTTCAGATGAATGCAACAAAACAGGAACTATACTGTCTCATTAAAAATAAAGGCTCACAAATAAGACTGCGGTAAGAATCTTCATGAACTGGGGAAGCTGTCACTGGCCTGAAGCGTGACCATGAATCTTCCCCCACAGGAATCCCAAAAGACAAAGCAGAACTAATTTCCAGAGTTGAACAGTTAGACAAAGGAAATATCATCAAACCCACATAAAGATAGTTTAAAAAAAAAAACAAAACAAAATGTAACATAAAGGAAAAAGAAATGACAGGTGATGAATCTTTTCAGAAAAAAAAAAAAAAAAAAGTATTGTCATATTAGCAGGTGGAAATTGAGCCAGAACATACAGCCAATGTATTTAAAAAATACAAATTTAATAAGGGCAATAAGGATCAGTGGAAGAGAGCCTAAACAGAGAACAAACCATGATTCATCTGAACTTAAGAGAGATGTGGGGAAAAAGATACTGACTACTGACATAAATGAAGCCTGTTCTAGAAGCACAAAGAATTACAGATGTTGAAGAAAGCAGGGCCAAGCACACAGTGTGTAGGATTGAGAAAAGGAACAAAACAAGGAACCCCAACAAAGTTAAAAAAATTAAAGAGAAAATTATCACATGAAAAATGGAGTAACCATAATCAGTCTACTTGAAGAAGAAAAAGGAAATACAGTAAAATATATGTAATGCTTAAAAACTTTCCAGAAGGAAGAAGACTTGAATTACAGGTTGAAAGTGTATACAGAATCCCAAGAAAAATGAACACAAAACAATTAAACACTGACACATAGTCTAATTAAGTTACTGAATTCCAAAGATTAAAAAGTAAATTCTTTGTGCATCTAGGCAAGGAAGGCTCAGAACAAGTATGAGAATGTTTGCAAACTGAAGACAACCATAACGCCAATGTCCTTCTGCTTGAAATACTGGCTTAAAATATTAATACTTACAGGTGGGCATTTGGCCTGCTGGTTAAGATGCCCAAACCCAGGGTTTGATGCCTACGTCTGGCTCCTGACTCTAACTCCTGCTAGTGCAGACTCTCAAAGGAATTGGTGATGACTCAAGTTTTTGAGGTCCTGCCACTCAGATGGGAGCCCTGAACTGACTTCCTGGTTTGAGGATTTGGGCCTGGTCCAGTCTCAGTCATTGTGGGAATTTCAGGAGTGAACTAGAGGATGAAAGCACGCTCGCTCGCTCTTTCCTGCTTTCTCTTTCTCTCCTCTTCAAATAAATTTTTAAAAATCTTCTAAAAATGTGGCCGGCGCTGCGGCTCACTAGGCTAATCCTCCGCCTGCGGCACCGACACAGCGGGTTCTAGTCTCGGTCGGGGCGCCGGATTCTGTCCCGGTAGCCCTTCTTCCAGGCCAGCTCTCTGCTATGGCCCGGGAAGGCAGTGGAGGATGGCCCAGGTGCTTGGGCCCTGCACCCCATGGGAGACCAGGAGAAGCACCTGGCTCCTGGCTTTGGATCAGCGCAGTGCGCCGGCCGCAGCAGCCATTGGAGGGTGAACCAACGGCAAAAGGAGGACCTTTCTCTCTGTCTCTCTCTCTCACTGTCCACTCTGCCTGTCAAAAAATTAAAAATAAGTAAAAATAAAAATTTAATACTTGGCCGGCGCTGTGGCTTAACAGGCTAATCCTCCGCCTTGCGGCGCCAGCATACCGGGTTCTAGTCCCGGTCGGGGCGCCGGATTCTATCCCGGTTGCCCCTCTTCCAGGCCAGCTCTCTGCTATGGCCCGGGAGCGCAGTGGAGGATGGCCCAAGTCCTTGGGTCCTGCACCCACATGGGAGACTGGGAGAAGCGCCTGGCTCCTGGCTTCGGATCAGCGCGATGCGCCAGCTGCAGCGGCCATTGGAGGGTGAACCAACGGCAAAAAGGAAGACCTTTCTCTCTGTCTCTCTCTCACTATCCACTCTGCCTGTCAAAAAAAAAAAATTAATACTTATCCAAATATATTTTCATGTGTGTGTTACTAATTTCATACAGGAAGGCTTGGAAAATTAAACGATATAATATGAATAAAACATGAGGGATTCCCCAGTACTAAGAACTAAACTTTTTTATAAAAGTTTTTATAAAATCTAGTACTTCAATGTATAATTTACATTTATTAAGATACATAAAAATCTATTGAAGACATGCTTAATCTATATACTTGTGATTTTAAAAATAAAAATGCCATAATTTTGCATTATAATCATTTCCCATTAGATAACCATTTTTAAAAAGATTTATTCATTTGAAAATCAGAGTTATAAATAGAGGCGGAGAGACACAGAGAGATCTTCCTTCCTCTGGTTCACTCCAAAGATGGCTACAATGGATGGGGCTGGGCCAGGCCAAAAGCAGGAGCCAGGAGCTTCTCCCAGGTCTCCCAAGTGGATAACAGGGGCCCAGGCATTTGGGCAACCTTCTACTGCTTTTCTAAGGCCATTAGCAGAGATCAGGATCAGAAGTTGGGGATATGGGACATGAACCTGCGTCCATATTGGATGCTGGCATCTTAGGCAGTGGCTGTACCCGCTATGCCACAACACCAGCCCCTAGCCATTTTTTACACAACTATAAAAGAAAAATATTTTTCTTGGGTAGGGAAGTAGTGAGTGAAGAGTTTCTTAAAAAATTTATTTATGGGGCTGGCATTGTGGTGCACCTACCCACCCACCCAGGTTGAGAGACCCCTATGAAGCTCCTAGCTCCTGGCTTTGGCCTGGCCAAGCCCAGGTCATTGTGGCCATCTGGGAGTAAACCAGTGGATGGAAGACCTCTCTCGCTGTCTGTGTCTCTCCTTCCCTCTCTGTAACTTTGCCTTTTGAATAAATAAATCTAAAAAAATTTATTTATTAAAGATTTATTACTGATATCTAATTCAAAAGTATCACAAGTTATAAATATTTTATAATCAAATTATTTGCAAAATCCACAAGACAGCTTAGGTTAGCTCTCCCCTCCCCCCCCTTCCCTTCCCTTCGCCTGATTTCATAATGAAGAAATGAAAGAAAAGTTAAAGGAAACTTACTGCCCACAGTGTGTACTGAATCAACAGAACCAGGAGAGTATCACTTCTACTATGAATTTCTGTTTGTCTCTTAGCAGCTTTGGTCACAGCCTTGCACTCTTACATTATTTTTGGCTACTGAGTAACACCAGCCTTAACCAGGAGCCTGTAGTATCATCATCTAACACAACAAAATTTTAATGAGAGTGCAGAGGAAAAAATACATGTGTGGAAACTCAATAGATGCGAATTCCATAAATCAAAAGTCCTTATCTGTCTAGGCTCTATTCTGCTTAGCCCTGTTTTAAAATCTGAAATGAAAGTAAAACAGACAGAAACCCAATCGTTACAGAGGAGAAAAGCAGAAAAAGAGGCTAAATGGCCATTTTAAAAGAGTTAAAAGCAAAGAGGTGGTATCCCATAGACATGTATTAATTTTCATGTGCCAGTTAAAAAATAAACAATAAAATCAAAAAAAATTTAAAAAGCAAACAAAATATAGTCTTTTATAAATGGGAGTTTAAGGGGCCAGAGCTGTGGCATAGCAGGTAAAGCCACTGTCTGCAGCGCTGGTATTCCATGTGGCTGCCGGTTCCAATTCCAGCTGCTCCACTTCCTGTCCAGCTCCCTACTAATGCACCCTGGGAAAGCAGTGAAAGATGGCTCAAGTGCTTGGGCCCTTGAATCTGTGTGGGAGACCCAGAAGAAGCTCCTGGCTCCTGGCTTCAGATTGGCTCAGCTCTGACCATTGTGGCCATTTGGGGAATGAACCAGCGGATGAAAGACCTCTCTTTCTCACTCTGTAAACTCTGCTTTTCAAATAAATAAATAAATAATTTTTTTTTAAATGAGAGTTTAAAACAGATACAAATCAATCAATAACCAACTAGAGACAATGCTAGATTTCAGCAGGGAAGACAGGCAGAAGGAAGGTATTTTCAGCCCTATTACAAGGAAAGAGAAAGACTACTTGTCTTTCATAACTTCACCTAACACTGGGACCCTCTAATATTTAATAGAGTTTTTCCCTAAGTTTTTGTCAATGGTAACCCCATTATAAAGTTGTATTAGGTATTATGAAAATAGCTATACAACAAGAATGACTAAACTGTCCAGTTATCAAAGGTCAAAATTTAAGGAAATGGAAACCCAACCTTTTATGTTAAAAGACCAACAGGACAACTTCTTCCAGAGAAATCTCACTTGGCTAATCCTCTGCCTGCAGCGCCGGCACCCAGGGTTCTAGTCCTGGTTAGGGCGCTGGTTCTGTCCCGGTTGCTCTTCTTCCAGTCCATCTCTCTGCTGTGGCCCGGGAAGGCAGTGGAGGATGGCCCAAGTGCTTGGGCCCCGCAGCTGCATGGGAGACCAGGAGAAGCACCTGGCTCCTGGCTTCGGATCGCGCAGAGCGCTGGCCTGGCCACAGCGCGCCAGCTGTAGCAGCCATTTGGGGGTGAACCAACGGAAAAGGAAGACCTTTCTCTCTGTCTGTCTCTCTCTCACTGTCTAACTGCCTGTCAAAAAAAAAAAGAAAAAGAAAAAAAAGAAATCAAACTGGAAAAAGTAGTTATGGCTCTCTCTTATCTGGCAACTTGGCCATGGAAATTTGCCATCCCCGCCTTTGAAATTGCCTTTGCCCTCACGGAATGTATCTAAGATTTTTCTCCTTACCTGCTTCTGATCCTGCCTGCCTTTCTCCTGCAGCAGTAACTATTAGCAATCTGCTAGTGAAGAAAACAAAGCCTGAGAAGGAGGTCTTAGACCCTTCCAAACCCACAAAATGCAAACTTTTGAGTAGTGACATTTTAATTTCCATCACAATCCACACAGTCTATCTCCTAGAGCAGTAACTGCATATTGTGTGGGATTTTCTCAAATTAATATTACGAGAAGTCCCCAACTTGCAAAAGAGTTGGGTTCCAAATATTCACTTACAAGCAGGTGTCTGTAATGCTTTTATTTATTTATTTTTAATTTGTTTTTCTTTTTATTTAAAGGCAGAGTTAGACAGAGAAAGAGAGAGAGGTCTTCCAGGCACTAGTTCATTCTCTAAATGGCTACAACAGCCAGGCCTGGGCCAGGCCGAAGCCAGGAGCTTCATCTGGGTCTTCCATATGGGTGCAGGGGCCCCAGCACTTGGGCCATCTTCTGCTGATTTCCCAGGTGCATTGTCAGAGAGCTGGATTGGAAGTACAGTAGCTGGGACTCCAACCAGTGCTCATATTGGATGCCAGTGCTGCAGGTGGCAGCTTAACCTGCTACACCACAATGCCAGCCCCTGTATCTGTAACATTAATGTCTTTCCATCCACAAATCAATGTTTCATATGGAATTTAGATTTTTAGTTAGTCCACACTGAGTTTATTAAACTTAATGCACATTCAATACCTTATCATGCATTTTAAAATAACTTTTAAAAAAATTATCTATTTTGTTTGAGAGTCAGAGATTTTTCCATCTACTAGTTTCACTTCCCAAATGATCACAATAGACGGCCCTGGGTTCAGCTGAAGCAGGGAATCAGGAACTGGAGCCCAGTCTCCCACGTGTGTGGCAGGGACCCAGGAACCTGAGCCATCACCTACTGCCTCCCAGAGTGTTCACTAGTAGGAAGCTCGAATTAGAAAGAGGGCCGTAACTCGAACTCGGGCATGTTCTAAATGGCATCTTGGCTACGAGGTTAAATTTTCCCCCCATAAAATGTCTTTGAAAATATACTGCTCAGCTACAACTAATTATATAAATATTCAAGTGATTACTTTCAAAACGATACCTTGAATTAAAATAAAGAGTATATAATGACATAGGAATGGAGATCTGAGTATATTCTGAACTGAACTTTTGCATTAACTGAGGATTGTAGGGCCAGCGACTTAAGTTCTTTATTAGATCTAATTTCATTTTAAAATGTTGAGCTCTTCTCTCTTAACACATGTTATATAATTAGTACTAAAACCACAGAACATCAAGGTTGGAAAAGACTTCAAAAATCATACTCAACATAATCTTAATTTGGAGATGGTGAAGCTGTGTCTGATAGATGGAATACCTTGAATAAGGCATCCAACTAAGTAGTTCGGGAAGCGAAGTTCTTTCCTAGTTTTCACCCTGTGTCTTTATAAACATTATAACAACGTTTACCAGTCATTATTAAGATCACATTATTGTGTCAGAAATATGGTAAAAAGGAAATGCTACCATAAATACTTTATCAGCATAATCTAGCAATATCCAGTAAATTAAGAATGTGCATACAGCATGACTTCAGTATGGGCACACAAATTAAGGCATCATTCATAATAGTAATAAATGAGAAACACCTAAACACTCATTAATAGGGAAAAGATTAATTGTGGTATAATCATACAATGTAATGTCATGCTGTAGCTTAAATCAATAAACTAGATCTAATTTATTAACATAGATAAATCCCCAAAACATAATGAAGAAAAAAGCAAGTTGAAGAATTGTATGTTGAAATTCATGCAAGTTGTAACACACACACGAGTGTATTGTTTGCAGAAGCACACACAAGTGACGGTACAGATGGTAAAGGGGAGGGTACACACCAGCTTCAGTGAGAGCAGACGACTCTGGGGTATGTGGGAGGGAATGGGATATAGAGGAAATTGTGTCTATATAATGTTGTATCTCTTTAAAAGCTTAATTCTGATGGGTTCATCACGGATACTGGTTATATTCTGCATGTTTAACTATACTTAAAAAAAAAAAGAAAGAAAGAAAATAATCTTATCCAAAAAGATGAGGATCTAAAGATGGAAGAGATTAGATTGAACACTTATTTGAGATAATTATGAGAAGCTTGGGAAAGAAAGAATTTGCATACGCACATGAAGAACAAAAAATTTCTTTGGGGGTAAAATGAATTAAATTGTAAGTATCAATGATAAATGATAATTGAGACCGAAATTGTAAATAAAGGGGATCATGACCTTTGGGTCACATGGCTCTCCAATGGCACCAAGAGATGATGGTGCTGACCCAAGCTGGGGACGGGGAAAGGAGGAGAGAGGTTATGGAGAGGGATAGATTCTAAGAAGTATGCTGGCAAAGACGGCAAGGAAGATGGTATGGGAAACCATGTACATGTGACATAGAGATTGTCTCTAGTCACTTGATTTCTTTAGACTTCTCCTCAGTGCATTCCTAAGGATGAGTGACGGCATTCTCATCACATTTTGTGCAGTGTGAGGTTTTCAAATATTCAACGAAAGGAATCTTTAGAAAAGCTTACTAAACGTGGACTTGGTAACATGAGCCTTATCTTTGAATTTCTCTTTCACTTTAGTGTACCTGCTACTCATAAGACTAAATGTTTAATTAAATGTGCTAGTTTACTTATTATCCATTAGAAAAGTAGCCATGTTCATTATGAGTATTCCTTGTTAAAAAATAAAAAACAGTTTTATCTCACAGAAAACTACCAAAAAAATCAAAGCACAAAAATACAGAACTCCTACACAATTAATTATTTTTTGGTCTAATTCAAAGAAGATATATCAGAAAAATATTCTGCCTCAATGACATGATCTTATACCCAGAGAACTCTAAATACACACACACACACACACACTGTTAGAGACAATAAATGAATTTAGGAAAGTACAAAATCAACATATAAATCAGTTATGTTTCCATATACTAGCAATGAACAATGTGAAAAGGAAATTAATAACCCATGTATAATATCATAAAAATAAAATACTTAGGAATAAGCTTGCCCAAAGAGGTAAACAGACTGGTACAATAAAACCCACAAAATACAACTGAAAGAAATTTTAAAAGACCAAAACAGATAGCCAGACATGCTGTATCCAAGAACTAGAAGATTTAATAGTGTCAAAGCAAAAATATTACTGAAAGCAATAATCAGATTCAAGAGAATCCCTATCAACATTCCAATGATGTTTTGTGCAGAAATGGAAACATCTATCCTAAAATTCATATATAACTTCTTTTTTTAATTTTTTTTTTATTTGACAGAGTTAGACAGTGAGAGAGAGAGACAGAGAGAAAGGTCTTCCTTCTGTTGGTTCACCCCCCAAATGGCCGCCACGGCCGGAACTACGCCGATCCGAAGCCAGGAGCCAGGTGCTTCCTCCTGGTCTCCCATGCGGGTGCAGAGGCCCAAGCACTTGGGCCATCCTCCACTGCCTTCCCGGGCCACAGCAGAGAGCTGGACTGGAAGAGGAGCAACCAGAACTAGAACCCAGCGCCCATATGACAGGCGAAGGATTAACCAAGTGAGCCATGGCACTGGCCCCATATATAATTTCAAAATAACCCAGAATACCCCAAATACCTTAGAAAGGAACAAAGTTGTAGGACTGCATATTTCCAAAGCTATAGGAATCAAATCAGTAAAGTACTGGTCTAAGGATAGACTTAAGAGTCCTATAGATGATTTAATGGCCCTAACTGATTTTCAGCCAAGGTGTCAAGACCATTACATAGGGAAAAAAACAGTCTTTACAACAAATGGTACTGGAACAACTGAATATCCACATGCAAAAGAATGGCCCCTTACTTTACATCACAGGGTACATCAAAAAGTTCATGGAAAATATGTGTTATCTTTTAAAATTGCTTTCCTTTTAATGTAACTACTGAAGAGGTAGAGAGAGAGAGAGAGAGACAGAGAGAGTGGGGGCCCATTGGTTGATTCACTCCCAACTGGGCCAAAGCAGGGAGGCAGAAATTCATTGCAGTCTTCCACGTGGGTGGCAAAGGCCTGACCACCCCCGCCATCACTCGCTGCCCCCCAGGACACATCTCATCAGGAGCAGAGCCGGGACTTGAACCTCCGTATTCCAATATGGAACTCTGGTGTCGTAACTGCTAAGCCAAGTACCTTCCTCACATTATCTTTTAGTTGCATTTTCCACCAATTTTTTAAGTACTCTTGAATGAAAAAAAATTCAAAATCAATTAAAAAAATCTAAATAAGTACTGTAACTAAAATCTTTGAAGAAAATATGGAAAAAAAATTTGCATGACCTTGGATTTAGCAATGGTTTCTTACATATAACAACAAAATCACCAGAGAAATGCAAAGCAAAGCCACAATGAGATACCAGAACATACCTGGAAGAATGGCTTTTATCAAAAAGACAAAAGATAACAAGTGTTGGTGAGGATGTGGAGAAAAGGAAACCCTTGTAAGATGCTGGTAGGAATTTAAATTAGCATAGCTACTATGGAGAGCAGTAGGGAGGTTCGTCAAAAAAATTAACACTAGAACCACCATATGATCATCAATCTCACTTCTGGGTAAACTTACACGGCCAAGGGAAATAAAATCAGTGTGTCAAAGAGACGTCTGCACTCTCATGTTCACTGCAGCTAAAACATGGAATCAACCTACACGCTTATCAGTGGATGAATGGATACAGAAAATGTGACATACATACACAACGGAATGCTATTCACCCATTAAAAAAAGGGAAATCCTGTTATTTGGAGACAATATGGGAAAACATAAATGGTATCATACGAAACGAATAAGGCAGGCACAGAAAGACAGAAATTATATGATCGCATGTGGAATTTAACAAAAAGGAAGTCATAGAATCAGAGAGTAAAAGGGTAGTTTTCAGGGTTGAGGGGTTGGGGAGATGGCAGTCAAAGAATATGAAATTCCAGTGGAGGGATATGTTAAATAACTTGATCTAATCATTCCACAACTAATTAATTAGCAAAAATTCACACTGTACACCATAAGAATATACACATTTTCATTTGTCAGTTATAAAAAAAAAAGGCCAGAAAATAAATACTTTATAAAATGCAATGAAATAACACCAAAATTATCAGCAACAAAAGAAAAAGTAGAAGCCCAGCGTTGTGGTGTAGCAGACTAAGCCCCAGCCTACAGTGCTGGCATTCCATGTGGGAGCTGGTTCCAGTCTTGGCTGCTCCACTTCTGATCCAGCTCTCTGCTAATGCACCTGGGAATGCAGGAGGATGGCCCAAGTGCTTGAGACCCCTCACCCACGTGGGAGACCAGGAAGAAACTCCTGGCTTCAGACAGGCCTAGCTCCAGCAATTGTTCCCATGAAAGGAGTGAACCAGCAGATGGAAGATCTCTCTCCTCACTTTTTCCTTCTCTCCCTCTCTTGTGTAAACTCGACTTTCAAATAAAATAAATTTTTTTAAAAAGCACACAAAAAAGAGGGACTTCTGGTTAGCACGCTGTTGTATATGTAGCAACTATTAAACACTGTTAAATTAATGTCGGACATTTGGCATAGCAGCATCATTTTTTTTATAAGATTTATTATATTTATTTGAAAGAGTTACAGAGAGAGGCAGAGTAAGAGAAAGAGAGAGAGAGAGGGAGAGAGAGCGCTTCCATTCTTCTGGTTCACTCCCCAGATGGCTGCAATGGCCAGAGCTGTGCCAATCCGAAGCCAGAAGCCAGGAGCTTCCTCCAGTCTCCCACATGGGCGTAGGGGCTCAAGCACTTGGTCCATCTTCTACTGCTTTCCCAGGCCATAGCAGAAAGCTGGATTGGAAGAGGAGCAGCCAGGACTCAAATCGGCGCCCATGTGGGATGCCGGTGCTTCAGGCCAGGGCTTTAACCTGCTGTGCCACAACGCCAGCTCTGGCATAGAAGCATCTTAACTGCACATACCAGAGTGCCTGGGTTCTAATTTTTGATGCTCCACACACCTGCTTCTTGCGGATGCATACTCTGGGAGGCAGCAGGTAATGGCTCAAGTGCTTAGATCCCTGCTACCCATGTGGGAGATTCAGAATGAGTTTCCAGTTCCTGGCTTTGTCCAGGCCCAGTCCTGGCTGCTGTGGGCTGTTGCAAAATAAACCAACAGATGGACTCTTTCTCAGCATCTGTGTCTCTGTATCTCTCTCTCCCATTTTAAAAAAGATTTATTTACTTTATTTGAAAGGCTAAATTACAGAAAGGCAAAGACACACACACACATATAGAAATGTCTATCTCTTCATCCAGGTCTCTCACGTGGGTGGCAGGGGCCCAAGTATTTGGGACATCTTTCACTGCTTTTGCCAAGTGCATTAGCAGGGAGTTGGATTGGAAGTAGAACAGCTGGGACTGGAACCCATATAGGATGCTGGTGTCACAAGCAGTGGCTTAATCCACTGCACCACAATGCCAGCCCCTACATCTCTGTCTTTCAAATAAATAAAATAAAGACAGGTAAAGGGGCCTCTCCATCGTTAGGAGTTCATGAGAAAAGAATTTTTAAACTGGAATTAAAGTCAGAATAGATGAACTGAAAGTGAATCACACTGCTATTTATAATGATAATTACAGCATGGTTTGCAATAGAAAACATCTGGAAGGAATCCAAATGTCCATCAAAAAGGAATTGGTACAATTATGCACTTGACTGCTGTGAAACTAATATAACCAGAAGCAGATCTATAGATCAGCCTACTAGAGTATTGTTAAGCAAAGTGTAAAACACAAAATGTATATGTGATATGTAAAATATGATTACATTTTAAAATAACATTAATAACACAAACATTAGGAAAGATGAAGGAAAATCTAGAATAAGTCCAAACTACTTCCCCTGGCTGTACAGCAGGCAAAGGTGGCTAGGAGTGGTGACTTATTTCACTGGGGGCATCTACTTGCTATCTTGCACATTACTGTGCTGTTTAAATATGTGCAAGCATATTTTAAATAAAAATTTAAAATAAGAAGATAAATAATTTCATCTTTCATTCACAATTAAAATGAATACTACAGTAACCAAGTGAGATTTCAAGATTTCATTAAACATGGTAACCTGGGGGCCAGTGTTGGGCGTGACTGCTACCTGCAATGCCAGCATCCCATGTGGGAACTGGTTCACATCCCGGTTGCTCCACCTTTTTTTTTTTTTTTAAATTTTATTTATTTATTTGAGAGGTAGAGTTACAGACTCAGAGGGACAGACAGAGAGAAAGGTCTTCCATCTGCTGGTTCACTCCTGAAATAGCCGCAATGGCCGGAGCCAGGACGATCCAAAGCCAGGAGCCTCTTCTGGGTCTCCCACACAGGTGCAGGGGCCCAAGAACTTGCGCCATCTTCCACTGCTTTTCCAGGCCATAGCAAAATGGTGGATCGGATGTAGAGCAGCCGGGACATGAACCGGCACACATACGGGATGCTGGTGCCACAGGCAGAGGCTTAGCACACTATGCCACAGCACCAGCCCCTGTCCCACTTCCGATCCAGCTTCCTGCTAATGGTCTAGGGAAAGCAGTGGAAGATGACCCAAGTGCTTAGGACCCCTACTACCCATGTGGGTGACATGGGAGAAGCTCCTGGCTCCTGGCTCTGGCTAGACCCAGCTCTGGCCATTGTGTCCATCTAGGGGGTGAACAAGAGGATGGAAGATCTCTTATATCTGTCTCTCCTCTCTCTGTAACTCTGAATTCCAAAATAAATAAATAAATCTTTTAAAAAAGAATCAATAACCTGAAATCCTAGGAAAATAATTTTCTACCACCATCTATATTTTTGTCAAGTATATAATTTCCTCTTTGTTGTTTCTCTTATTGCGGATAGTAATGTTGCAACAGAAGGAACTTATGATATGCTTTCAACAATTTTATAATGAGTATGTTTAATATTTTTGATTTTTAAATTAAATTTTATTTATTTGAGAGGCAAAGAAACATACAGAGCTTCCATGCACAAATGCCCACAATGGCTGGAACTGGTTCAAGATAAAGTTGGGAGCTGGGAACTCAATTCAGATCTTCCAAGTGGGTGGCAGGAAGACAACTGCTTGAGCTGTTGCTTCCTAAGGTATATATTAGCCGGAGGCTGGAATCCGGAAAAGAACCAGGACTTGAAGCCAGGTACTCTGATAAGGCATGCAGGCATTCTATCTGGGGTCTTAACTGGCATGCCATAAGCCTACCTTGAATATATTTTATTTATAAAAAAGCAAAAATCATGCCTTTAGAAATTTTCAATAATACATATTTTCATGAATTTTCTGAAGTATCCTCATTCACAAAAAATTCATATTATATATATTTTTAAAAGATATATTTATTTGAAAGGGAAAGAGAGGGAGAGTGAGAGAGAAAGAGAGAGAGAAATGTGGAGAGGGAGAGAGAAATAATATAGAGATCTTCTCTCCACTGGTTCACTCCTCAAATGGCTGCAAGGGCTGGAGCTGTGCCAGACCGAAGCCAGGAGCCCAGAGTTTCTTCCAGATCTCCCATGTGGGTGGCAGGGACTCAAGCACTTGGGTCATCTTTTGCTGCTTTCCCACATGTATCGGCACGGAGCTGGAACTGAAGTGGAGTGGCCAGGTGTTGAACCAGTGCCCATATGGGAAGCTGGCATCATAGGCACTGGCTTAACCCACTACACCACAATGGTAGCCCCATGTCTTATCTTTTGATTGCATTTCCATGAACTTTTTGAAGTATGCATGGTTATAAAGAAAATAGAGTGCAAAAAAGATCCCAGAAACAACTGTATTAACTAATCCTCAAAATCCATGAATTGATAGAAGTAACCTATAGAAACTAGATACAATTATAAAATGTTTCTAAAATATAAAATAGAAAATGAGTAAATGAAAAAATTTGTTTTTTGATAATCTAACATTGGAAAGATTATTTCTCCTTATATTAATTTATACATTATATGAAATCATAATAGATGTCCTTTTAAAACTTGATCTAGAATTATACTTTTTCTATAAACTTTCTATTATGATTTTAGGCCATATTTTCTCTGCTGTAACTACCCAGCTCTGTTTCACAGCATGAAGGAAGGCATAATGAATGAGGATGCTTCAATAAAACTTTATTGATGGACACTGAAATCTGAATTTCATCTAACTTCCCATGTGAAATAGCCTCTAATTTCTCACAACCACTAAACTATTGTCAAAGTCATTTTTAATTTCAAAGTTAAAATTTTTAATTTGTTTTTAACAGATTCAGTGTAGTGAGCAGGTATAATTCTAGGAATATAATGATATTCCCTTCTTCCCCACACTGACAGGTGTCACAGTTGTAACTTTACAAATGCTTCTGCCATTCTTTATTCAACACTCATGGGAGAGGGCAGGGGCAGCGCTTGTTTTAATTACCACTCTGTCTCCAGGGCCAGTGTCTGGAGCATGGTAACTGCTCAATGACTACCTCATAAATGCGTGAATGACTGAATCAGTCAGTCAGTCAACAGAAGGGGTGATACAAACCACAAAATGGTTAGGATGCAGTATAAAAAGGGACTTGAAGTGTTTATGAATACGGGGAGGACGGCAACCAGCCTTGTCCTGAGGGGTTGAGGGGCTCCAGAGATGTGATCTCCCCGTGGGGTCTTACAAGACGAGACAGGGAAGAGGAGAAAAGCCATTCTGAGCAGACGGACCGCAGCTTTCGAAAGCACAATGGTGAAAGAGAAGCCCAGGATCCCAGGGAGCGGCAGGGAGTTCAGTGTGCTGGGGCAGACAGTTCTCCGCCCCAGAGGAGAACGGTGAGGCTGCAGGGCTGACTGTGCCTGCCACACAAGGCAATCTGGACTTGCACAGGACACTGGGGTCTTGAAAGCCACTGATGGACAATCAGATGTGTCTTTCGGAAGTCAACTCTGAAGGCACAGCAGGGAGGAGAGGGAGCTGCTAAGAAGCCATGGCAAGGACTTGGAGTGAGCGAGAAGTCTCAGTTCTCCATAATATTCAATTTACCGGCAGCTTCTATTCCCAAATGTACTCCGTTATGAAGGTTAAGTCTCCCTAACTACTGGGCTGAAACGTTGTTATCTTTATGTCTGTGTAATAAATCATGTCACAGGGCTCAGAAGTAGAGACATTTCGAACTTGTCAGCTGCACTTCTCTGCAGACTTTTCCAATATAAGCACGCTACTTCACAGTTTTTAATCTGAATTATTTCCTTAATTTTTAAAATTTTGAAATAATGAGCCAGTCTTCCTATTTCACCAAGTCTTGCATATTATTGGTCAATTTATTAATATTTCAGCCATCAAAAACTATAATTTCCACAAACTATTTGCTAAATGAGGAACTGCAAATCTTTATTTTCTTTTTCCTTTTTTTGTTTAAGGATTTATTTATTTATTTGGAAGGCATAGGTACAGAGAGGCAGAGGCAGAGGCGAGAGAGAGAGAGAGAGAGAGACAGAGAAAGAGAGAGAGAGATCTCCCATCCACTTGTTCACTTCCCAAATGGCTGCAATGGCCAAAGCTGGGCTTATCCAAAGCCAGGAGCTAGGAGCTTCTTCCAGGTCTCCCATGCGGGTGCAAGGGAACAAGGAGTTGGGCCATCTTCTACTGCTTTCCCAGGCACACTAGCAGGGAGCTGGATCAGATGTGGAGCAGTGGGACTTGAACTGGCACCCATACAGGATGCTGGCACTGCAAGCAGCGGTTTTACCCACTACGCCACAGCACTGGCCCCTACACTTAATCCTCTTAAAATATAAGATGGTCATTTCACCAACAAGTTAGATAAAGCTTCAGTAAATATAGATTTCTGGAGTGAGTAAATTATAAGCCTGAAATAACCGTAAGTAGTTTCCATACATCTCCTTTTCATTTATTGAAACAGAGTGACAGAGAGAGACACACACACAAAGAAAGAGATCTAACATCTTCTGATTCACTCTCCTAATGTTGCAATAGCTAGGGCTGGCGCAGGCCAAAGCCAGAAGCCAGGAATTCCATCTGGGTCTCCCACGTGGAGGGCAGGGATCCAACTACTTGAGTCACCATCCGCTGCCTCCCGGGTGCGTTAGCAGGAGGCTGGATTAAAGTGTAGAATGAGTGGGGACTTGATCCAGGCACTCTGATATGGAATGCTGGTGCCCAGAGCGGCAGTGTAAGCTGCTTTACCACAACATCCACCCCTTCCCATACATTGCTGTGTCATACACACGCATCTGGGAATAGACTGTGCAGATACAGCTGAGTGTCTGCACTACAATGCGATGACAACTTGTCTGAGCCTTCCTCTCTACTTTCCTCCCCACTTCCACTCCCAAACAAAAAATCCTCCACCTGGGTAGAGTGGGAAAAAGAGCAAAAAGAGTTCAATATAATCCATTCTGGGCAAAATAAAGTGACTCGTCCTCCCACTTGCTTTGCTACAAAGGTATGGATACATGGTCAAACTAAGCAAAATTAGAAAAGAAAGTAGGATAGGTTGCCTTCATGTTTGCCTTTTTCGAAAACATTTCCTTCTTTATTTCACAATTTTTTTGTTTCAGAGACAGACAGAGTGCTCCCTTCTGTTGGTTCACTCTCCAAATACCCTCAACAGGCAAGGTGGGGCTGGGACTGCAACTCAATCCGGGTCTCCCATGCAGGTAGCAGGACCCCAGTTATCTGATCCATCACCGCTGTCTGGCAAGGTCTGTATTAGCAGGAAGCCAGGGTCAGGGAGCAAACACAGGTACTCTGATGCGGGATGCAGGCATCCTAACCAGTCTTCATTGCTAGACCAAATGCTCATCACACGCTGACAGGTTTTAATACAATGTTTTTATCAAGGAATCCCACTAAACCATCCTGTGCTCTCACTTGCTTGCCTTAACACTGTCACTGTTTTATTGCTCCCTCATTTGCAATTAGCTTGAACTCACAGGATCTCAGAGTTGGGAGGGAGCATGTGGCTTCCCCCTGGTCTCAGAGAGCAGGCAGCTTTGATATTGTTATAAACTGGTGTTCCCAGTGAGAAAGCTACCACAGGGAAGCAGTCTGCTGCCAGCCAGACTATGTTCTAATTTGTTAACAGATACTACTATGTAAGTATGATCAGTGAAAGTTCTATTAGCACAACAGGAACTAAATTTGAATTTGATCCTTTTATAAAGGTTGGTAAACATTTTCTCTGACATATTGAAAAAATCTTGTTATACAAGGAATAAAGTAGTACATTTATTTCAAGATTTGAAATACTAAAGGTTAGAATTCTATCACACAGAAGCATGCATAAATGCCATTTTCTTCACTCAGAAAATACAAGAGCAAAGAGCTACAAACTTGGATACTATCAATCAATAAATAAAACACGCAATATAAAATATCTAATGGTACTGTGTTGTGAGACATTGTAAACCCCAGTTAGAGATTATAGGTCTTCTGAAATTTGCATATGAAGTTCAAAGGTTAAATATAGTACACACTATAGGTTTACTATATGGTTTTTTCCACATCTATTGGTAAATTCTAGATAGCATCTGACTGTGAAATAAGCCCATTATCAAAAGCAAAACTGGTTATAGAAATTCAAGAATCTAAGTCACTCCATGTATCTGACACTTTACATTAAACCTAGGAATTGGAATGTTCAGAAAACAATTAAAAATACTTATTGAGTGTTTAATATGTGCTGGGAACTGTATTAAGTGCAACTGTAAACTATAGAACAAAGTATCAGAAAGTTGCCAAATGAAACCATTGGTTTAAAGGAAGCAAAGACAATAATTTAGAGGTGGAAATTTTTGAGAGATGAACTTTATTTTTAACTCAGTCTTTAAAAATTCCCTAAAATTTATTTGTTCCAAGCCCTCTCTTTTTTCTCTCTCTCTATATAATAAATATATACAATAACATATATTATATATATAAAACTTGCATGGATTTTTAGAAACAGAATATTGACAATTTTTTTTTATACTGCTTGTTTTTATTATTTAGACCACTCATTTTTTCCCTAGAGTTCCTAGTGGACTAATTGCCCATTATCCTGTGTACTATCCAATTTTCCTCCCAATTTACCAAAATATAAATATTGAAGCTCTTGATTCTTTTAAAATGGTGTGAACACAGGCTTCCCAGTAAACACTCATGTGATCCACACACAGAGATTTGATCTGTTCAATTATTACACAAAAGCACACGAGTCAGTCTCTGTTAATATACAGGACAGAATGCCACATTCTTTTATTTTTTTGGACAGGCAGAGTGGACAGTGAGAGAGAGAGAGAGAGACAGAGAGAAAGGTCTTCCTTTTTCTGTTGGTTCACCCCACAATGGCTGCTGCGGCCGGTGCGCTGCAGCCGGCTCACCGCGCTAATCTGAAGCCAGGAGCCAGGTACTTCTCCTGGTCTCCCATGGGGTGCAGGGCCCAAGGACTTGGGCCATCCTCCACTGCTCCCAGGCCACAGCAGAGAGCTGGCCTGGAAGAGGAGCAACCAGGACAGAATCTGGCGCCCCGACCGGGACTAGAACCTGGTGTGCCAGCGCCGCAGGCAGAGGATTAGCCTATTGAGCCTCGGAGCCGGCCAGAATGCCACATTCTAACATATCCGTCCATCTCACCTGGCTCACAGGGAGAAACAGTGTCCATATTAACAATATTTATTCATATTTTGACAGTGATACAGTGATGGAAATGCTCTCAAAATAATGTGGTATCATTATTGTTGCTTTACAGTTTGTTCAATAACAAGACAGAGATGGGGCTATTAGAATTTTTTGATTTCACAGTTTTGTTTTATATCACTGGTACTCCCCCCCTCAATTCATATTTGAAACTCAAGGAAATAATTTCGTAAAGAAAGGATTCCTCTTGATTGCAAAATAAGTCATGATCAATTAGTAATACCACCACCAGCAGTACTGTGACTTTTAAAATGATAGCACTGTGTTTTCCACACTTCACAGTCTGTTTCTGCCATGCCTCCAGCCCCTCCCTGAATCATTCAGCATGTGTCTTCAGCCAGCTTCTTGTTAACACCCATACACCCCTTCATCTTGTCAAGGATAACTAGAAATGTCATGTTTTTCCAAGGTGTGCGCCAGCTAAGGGTCACTAGCAAATTTCATAAGCGTAATTGACTCAGTCAAGTAGCTCTTAAGTAAAATATCAAAAAAAAAAAAAAAATAGTAACCCTTACTGAACCATATCTACTTTTTGGAGGCAGCTTCTACTAAACATGTATTTATATTCACTGTTGTGATACATAAATTTGAAATAAGATTTTCTGTAAGATGAGAATGAAAATATTTTATAGTTTTGGATCAGGATTCTTAATACAAAATGGAATAGAGTAAATTAAAGAGGCTGAAATACAGATTTTAGAATAATGGACAAGAAATACTTGTTAATTAAATAACTTTTTTTCCTTTCTTAAGATCTTAAGGTTCCAAAACCGAAAGGTTTGAGTGTAAAACTTGAACTACAACAGCAACAAAGGCCTGCAGGCAGGAACAGAAGAGGAAGGCAGGCTGGGAAGAGGTGCAGCGGGAGCTCCCGTGGAGCAGATGGAGGCCAAGGAGAGAGCCGTGTGTCTCGGGGGATCAGGACGCATCCTCTGAAGCCCTCCTTGCAGAGTCAGACGCGGGCTTGTGTTTCCACTGGGTGGAGGAAAAAGGGCCAGTGCTCAAGCAATGCGTGTCGGGATACACAGGATCATAACACTGTCCACCCCCTGTACTTGACAAAAATATAACATGCTGCTGGAAACTAAGTGCTTATGCTCTATCTGCTATAGAATCTCCTTGCAACTGGAAAGAAACCGAGACTTGTACTGAAGAAGAGAGAATGACTAAAGAACTACATAACACTTTGCACGAATAAAGATTGAGAAAAAAAATTCCACCTTGAATATCCATAGAACAATAAGGGGTTGAAAACGAGGTGGAAGAAGTGTATTTACAGACAGAAAGATGAATATTTGTTGATATGGTAATTTACTGTTAGAAGTTAAAAAAATCGGCTTATAAAACAATATAAGGATACTTCAAAAGTTTGTGGAAATGAAATTAAAAAATGTTTCTTCAGTTGCAAAAAAAGATGTAAAATTCATGCGTATGAACAGACTTCAATAAGTACATGTAAGATGTGTATTATGGAAAAATTATACAAGAATTTAAAAGTTTTATGCACCAAAATACACTTAGTTTTTAATTATATTTATTTTCCATAAACTTTTTGAAATCCCCTTATATATGGAATATAACAAATAATTTTTTAAATAGTAATTAATATTATCTCAGTGGGTTAAGACACTGCTCGGGACATCAGTCCCACATCAGAGTGCCTAGGATTGAGTCCTGCCTCTTCAGATCAGCTTCCTGCTAATGTCCACCCTGAGAGGAGGCAGAAGGTGGCTCAAGTCCCTGGGTCCCCTTCTACTCATGTGGGAGACCTGCCTAGAATTCCTGGCACCTGGCTTTGGCCTGGCCCAGCCCAGTCCATGCTATTGCAAGCATTTAGTGGTGGTGGAGGGGTTGTGTGTGAACCACTAGATGGAAAAATTCTCTTTGTCTGTCTCTTTCAAATAAATAAAAATAAAAGAAAATAATTATTTATCTAAAAAAAGCCCAGAAGGTTATAGGTAGATTTACATATCTGACTATAGAATATAATTTTATTTTCTTCTAATTACTCACATGTATTTTCTATTTATTAAAGCACACAGCATGGAGCACTTGTACATCTGAGAAAAAGTATAGACGAAGAGTTGTTTTAGGTCAGAGGCTTCCCACCATTTTCCTGGGGAGGGGAGAACGGGTGAAGAATGAAGGAGCTTTTAGCTTTCACACTCTCTTACCAGCAAATCTTCTTGTGGGGAGCCTCCCTGCTTCAGGACTGATTTTATAACATCTGAAACCAGGACACTTATAATTCCAAAGTGACATATGTTCATCATTACTTTAACTAAATGTTCAATTGTACAGGTTAAAATGTCACTATTGTGCCTGCTATACTGTAGAAAAGATAATGAATAACTTCTTTTCTACAGAAAATATAAAAATATTGCTTTGGGGCATCTTTAAGAATGAAGAAAATATTTATATAGGAAGTTTTTTAGGGGCTGGCACTGTGGCGTAATAGGCTAAGCCTCTGCCTGTGGCGCAGGTATCCCACATGGGCACTGGGTCATGTTCTGGCTGCTCCTCTTCTGATCCAGCTCTCTGCCATGGCCTGGGAAAGCAGTAGAAGGTGGCCCAAGTGTTTAGGCCCTTGCACCCGCATGGGAGCCCCAGAAGAAGCTCCTGGCTCCTGGCTTCAGATCGGTGAAGCTCCAGCCATTGCGGCCATCTGGGGAGTGAGCAGGCAGATGGAAGACCTCTCTCTGTCTCTCCCTCTCTCTATCTGTAACTCTACCACCAAATAAGTAAATAAAATCTTAAAAAAATCTTTTTAAAACTGAAGATTATAAACTATTTTTAAACAAATTATTATCCTTAGTTTCCTACTATTATTAGCACTCAAACTATACAGCTTGAATAATTACAAGAAACGTGGACTCAACAGGCCTGACTAGTAGTTTGTATAATTACATTATGTAGCCATGTTGGAGGAGGCACATGCATCCACAAGCAGATGCAAAGTTTAGTATGTAGCTGAGAGAATGAAACATTTATATAGGATGGAAAGATAGACTTTAACCTTTCTTTTTTTTTTTAACTTTTATTTAATGAATATAAATTTCCAAAGTACAGATTATGGATTACAATGGCTTCCCCCCACCTAGACTTTAACCTTTCTAAGTATGCATGAAGTAATACAAGATCTTTCTACTTGTAACTAGTCTGTCTGTAGCAGTAATAAGAGGTAACCTCTCTCTTCCAACCCCTGCTCTTGGCCTGCAGCATGCACAAGGGATCATTTATTGAGGAGAGGTGGGGAACTTCCCCTGGTAGGAAGAAGCTCTGGCATCACCAAGCCCATCAGCTCCCATCTCCTCACCTCCAAACTCAACAGGATTGTTCTCAGACTAAACCTTCCCCACCCTCTGTGAAGCACCTCCTTGCAAGATTCTTGGTTTGGCTTGGGTAGCTCTGTCCTCTAGGAGGTTGAGTTCCTTGCCCACGCACCTCTGCTGGTTCCTCCCCCTCCTCCTCTCACTCTTCACACAAGCATTTTCTTCCTTCTACACTTTGTCTTGTTCATCCGATCCTCTCCTGTACTTTTAGAGCTCCTCCCACGCTCTTAAGGCCTGCTTTTTTTTTTTTTCTTTAAGAAATCTTTAAGATTTATCAATTTACTTGAAAGGTAGAGTTACAGAGAGGCAGAGGCAGAGAGAGAGGTCTTCTCTCTGATGGCCCAAATGGCCACAACGGCTGGAGCTGGGATGAATGGATGTCAGGAGCAGGAGCCTCCTTTGGGTCTCCCACACGGGTGCAGGGGCCCAAGGACCTGGGCCATCCTCCACCGCCCTTCCAGACCACAGCAGAGAACTGGATTGGAAGTGGAGCGGCTGGGTCTTGAACCAGCACCCCACGAGGACGCCGGCATTGTAGGTGGTGGCTTCACCTGCTACAGCACAGCGCTGGCCCTGCTGCCTTTCTTCTTTTTCGTTGAGGCTGTCCTAGTTCCAGAACCTGATTACCAGTCCAAGTTCTCATTCCCAGTCTCTCTCCTCATTTAAATTATTCTACAAGCCATTATTTAAATGACTTATTTATTTAATTGAAAGGTAGAATGACAAAGATAGACAGAAAAACAGATCTTCTATCTACTAGTTCACTCCTGAAGTACCACAATAGCCAGGGCTGGGCCAGGCTGAAATCAGGAGCCAGGAATTCCATCCAAGTCTCCCATGTGGGTGACGGGAGCCCAAGTACTTGGGCCATCATCCACTGCCTTCCCAGGTGCATTAGCCTACATCCCCTGTCAGAGTGCCAGAGATTCAGTTCTGCCTCAGCTTCTGATCCAGCTTCCTGCTAATGTGCCTGGGAGGCATCAGATGATGCATAATCTGAAGGTATAAACCCCAAAGAACTGAAAACATGATTTTACAGAAACGTGCCCATGTATTTCACAGCAGCACTATTCCTAAGAGCCAAAAAGTAAAACCAGCTAAAATATCCAGCACTTGTGAATAGATAAAAAGCACATGGTATGTCCATACAGTTGTATACCATTTAGCAAAAAAAAAAAAAAAAAAAAAAAAAGGTAATATATACTGCTACATGCTATCACAGGGATAAATCTTGAAAACATGAGGCTAAGTAGAGAAGTCAGACACAAAAAGCTACATATTGTCTGATTCCACTTATACAAAATATTCAGAATAGGCAAATCCTTAGAGACAGAAAGTAAGTTCGCAGTTTCCAGGGATTTGGGTCATTGGGAATGCTGCCTAACAGCGAAATGATTCTTTCTGGGAAGAATGAAAACGTCCTAAGATTAGAGGCCATGGTTGCAGCAACATTGTAAATATACTAACAACCTAAATTGCATATTATAAAATGGTGAATTTTATCACAACTGAAAAACTTTAAAAATAGTTATAAATTTGGCCCACAAACACAATTTGGATTTGTGGTGTAATGGAAAAGAGTTCTGATCTGGATCAGCATATCTAGGTTTAAGTCAATTCTGTTACCTCCCAGCTGTGGGATGGTTAGGATGTTGCTTAACTTCTCTAAGTCGTGGTGGCCTCAATCTATAAACCTATAAACCAAGTACAATGCCTGCCTCTCAAGGTCACTGTGAGATTCTTCAAGTCAGAAGAAATGATTATTTCGAATTAAAAAAACCCGAGTTTTTGTACATTTAAAGTGATTTGTGAAAAATTCCAAACTCTGTTGTATAACCCACAATTTCATTAAGTAGTCTGTACCTTCTCATCATTGATATGCTATCTGATCAGCTTTAATTGTCATATATGAATGGTATCTTGAACTAATGTAATACTTATCCTATAGGCACTACTAGAACAGTACAAAATCATTTAATTCTGTGAGGGTACTTCCAAAAGTTCATGGAAAAATAGAAATAAAAAATGAGTTTACTTTGGCACAGAAACTTTTTAAGTCCCTGGATGTGAGCAAGTCTTCAAGTTCATGGAAAATGTGTGTTATGAAAAACTATGCATGGATTTAAAAAATGTTTGGATACAAATAAACCTCTCTTTTAGTTCCATCTTTGATGAACTTTTTGAAGGGCACTTGTAACCCTCACAATGAGAGGTAGCACGCACGACAGTCACAGATACAGGCCTAGAACTGGGTTGAAGTCCAGGTTCTGCGGCTGACATTCGGGAAACACCTGATGTCTCTGAACTTCAGCGTATGCTCCTAAAGTGTGTGTAAGTGTGGGCATATCTCCACCTGACAGTTTACAAAGGCTCACTGAGGGGCTGGCGCTATGGCACTAGTGGGTAAAGCTGCTACCTGCAGCATATGGTTGCCATATGGTTGCCAGTTCAGTGTTCCTGCTGCTCCACTTCTGATCCAGCTCCCTGCTAATGTGCCTGGGAAAGCAGTGGAGGATGGCCCAAGTGTTTGGATCCCTGTACCCATGTGAAAGACCTGGAAGAAGCTCTGGCTCCTGGCTTCAGATGGGCCCCACTCTGGCTGTTGCAGCCATTTAGGGAGAGAAGCAGTGAATGGAAGATTCTCTCTCTCTCTCTCCCCACCTTTCTCTCTCTCTGCTGCACTGCAACTCTGCCTTTCGAACAAATAAACCTTAAAAAAAAAAAAAAAAAAAAAAAAGCACACACTGCAAGATCTGGTACCGCACAAGCTCTCAATTATCAGCAAATGATGATTATTGCCCATCTTGTCAAGAAATAAGTTTAAATGGCTAGTCAGAGTTTACAAGATAAATTTGAAGCGTAGCCAGGAATGAACAGGTATCTGCATGGTAGTTTAGGTCGTTAGAATGGGGGATGATTCAGTACCTTCCTGTGTTTCGCTAGCTCACATGGGTCTCTACAGCACTGCTTCAGTGCAAGGCTGTGGGAATGTCAGGTCCGCGGGCTGGGTGAGGCCCACAGAATCTTTTGGCCTAGCCCTGCCAAGGCCACCACAGGGTGAAGTCGAAATTCAATAAACCTACAGCAGGCTCATTTTAAGTTGATAATTATGTATGGCTCATGAATAATGGTATAAATATGCAAATTGCCTTTGCAGAAAGAGAACTCCCCACCCCTGCTTAGCCAAATGGTTTAATGTTCTGCTTATTAGTTAAGGGAAGGACATGATCCTATTCAGCATTAGCACAGAATCTGGCACAAATAGATGCTCAGTAAATATTTACTGAATAAATAAATGGAAAAAGGGTTTGGAGTCACTGCTGCATCCACCAGCAAGCACCAATACAACCTAAAGCATTAGCTACACATTTCCAAATATCCACAGTCCTATGTAAGCAGAACATTGCGCATTTTCAGAGTGTTCATTTGGGTCCTATATGCTTTTTGGCATCAATACAAAGGAAGGTACAAATTATTTCAAAAGAGAATAAAGAATTGAAGCAAGAAGCACTCAATTTACATAACAAGTAAGCTTATGTTTAACTTCTGAATATGTATTTTATCTTTTCCTAATAGAGTGCCCTAGTAGATTTGTTTGGGGACAGGGATCCTGTGTAATTGATTTCAGTATCTGTTCACAGGGCCTAACTTCATACACTGCAGATACTTAGATCTAAAAGAGAACTTCAGGCCGGGGCCGTGGCTTAACAGGCTAATCCTCCGCCTTGCGGTGCCGGCACATCGGGTTCTAGTCCTGGTTGGGGCGCCGGATTATGTCCCGGTTGCTCCCCTTCCAGGCCAGCTCTCTGCTGTGGCCCAGAAAGGCAGTGGAGGATGGCCCAAGTGCTTGGGCCCTGCACCTGCATGGGAGACCAGGATAAGCACCTGGCTCCTGGCTTTGGATCAACGCGATGCGCCGGCCACAGAGGCCATTGGAGGGTGAACTAACGGCAAAAAGGAAGACCTTTCTCTCTGTCTCTCTCTCTCACTATCCACTCTGCCTGTTAAAAAAAAAAAAAAAAAAAAAAAAAAAAGAGAACTTCAGGGCCAGCGTTGTGGCGTAGGGAGTAAAGCTTCCACATGCAACACTGGCATCCCATATGGTTGCCAATTCGAGTCCTCACTGCTCCACTTTGGATCCAGCTCCCTGCTAATGTGTCTGGGAAAGCAGTGGAGGATGGCCCAAGTCCTTGGGTCCCTGCACCCACATGGGAGATCCAGAAGAATTTCCTGGCTCCTGGCTTTGTACTGGCCCAGCTCTGGCCATTGCAGCCATTTGGGGAGTGAACCAGCAGATGGAAGATCTCTCTTTTTGAGTCTGCCTTTTTCTCTCTGTAGACTCTGCCTTTCAAATAAGCAAATCATTATTAAAAATAAATAAAAGGGAATGTCGCAAGTTCATGGAAAATTGAAAGATTCTTTTTTTTTTTTTTTTTTAATTTTTTTACAGGCAGAGTGGACAGTGAGAGAGAGAGACAGAGAGAAAGGTCTTCCTTTTGCCGTTGGTTCACCCTCCAATGGCCGCCGCGGTAGGCGCACTGCGGCCGGCACACCGCGCTGATCCGATGGCAGGAGCCAGGTGCTTTTCCTGGTCTCCCATGGGGTACAGGGCCCAAGCACTTGGGCCATCCTCCTCTGCACTCCCTGGCCACAGCAGAGAGCTGGCCTGGAAGAGGGGCAACCGGGACAGGATCGGTGCCCCGACCGGGACTAGAACCCGGTGTGTCGGCGCCGCGAGGCGGAGGATTAGCCTGTTGAGCCGCGGCGCCGGCCGAAAGATTCTTTTTGTTTAAAACATTTTTGAAATATATATTTTTTTAATAGTATACATTTCCATGAACTTTTTGAGAAACTCATCATTCTTTTTTTTAATTATTTATTATTTATTTTTTATTTTTTGACAGGCAGAGTGGACAGTGAGAGAGAGAGAGAGAGAGAGAGAGAGAAAGATCTTCCTTTTTGCCGTTGCTTCACCCTCCAATGGCCGCCGCAGCTGGCGTGCTGCAGCCGGCGCACCGCGATGATCCGATGGCAGGAACCAGGAACCAGGTGCTTCTGGTCTCCCATGGGGCGCAGGGCCCAAGGACTTGGGCCATCCTCCACTGCACTCCCTGGCCACAGCAGAGAGCTGGCCTGGAAGAGGGGCAACCGGGACAGAATCCGGTGCCCCGACCGGGACTAGAACCCAGTGTGCCGGCGCCGCAAGGCGGAGGATTAGTCTAGTGAGCCGCGGTGCCGGCTCATCATTCTTTTTTATATAAACCTTAATGATCGGCGCTGGTACTGTGGTATAGCGGGTAAAGTCACTGCCTGTAGTGCCAGCATCCCATATGGGTGCCGGTTCGAGTCCCAGCTGTTCCACTTCTGATTCATTCTCTGCCATGGCCTAGGAAAGCAGTGAAAGGTGACCCAAATCCTCGGGACCCTGCAGCTGCATGGGAGACCCAGAAGAAGCTCCTGGCTTCAGATCAGCACAGCTCTGGCCGTTGCGGTCATCTGGGGAGTGAACCAGTGGATGGAAAATCTCTCTCTCTCTCTGTGTAACTCTTTCACATAAATAAATAAATCTTTAAAAAAAAACCTTAATGATCATATTTAGTCTGTAGTGATAGAATTAACATTTTTAATATTCAAATTAAACCTCTTTGATGGCAGCTATCTCATTTTAATAAAGAAAAAACCATATGTATTTTATGTGTCTGTATATTTATCTGTGTAGATACATACACATCCATATACATGGCTTCTCAAAAAGAAAAGAGGCCGGTGCTGTCGTGTAATGGGTACAGCTGCTGCTGTGCAGGGTATCCTGTATGGGTGCCAGTTGGAGTCCCAGCTGCATCACTTCTGATCCAGCTCTCTGCTAATGTGCCTGGGAAAGCAATGCAGGATGGCCCAAGGTCTTGGGCCCCTGCACCCATGCGGGAGACCCGAAAGAAGCTCCTGGCTTCAGACCAGCCCAGCTCTGGCCATTGTGTCCACTTGAGGAGTGAACTAGTGAACTAGTGGATGGAAGATCGATCTCTCTCTTCTGTCTCTCCCTCTCTCTTCCGTCTGTCTCTCTCTCTTTAACTCTGCCTTTCAAATAAACAAATCTTTAAAAAAAAGAAAAGCAAACATATAAAAAGAAATTACAAACTTGTCTTCATTTAGGTTGCATCTTTCCATTTAGATCTCTTCAATACTATTAGGATTATTGACTTTATTTTAGACAAGCATGATGAAATAGATTTGCTTTCCTTTCTTCCCCTTTAAACATATTTCAGCACTATAAAACTAAGACTGAACTTTAAGATACATGGTTCTTGTATTCCAAATGTCTACATCAGTGAAGATATAACGCTGAATGATTTAAGACACTACACACCTTTTTGTTGCTAAGTTAAAAATCACTGGGAGTTTGCAGCAAAGCAGTAGAAGCCAAAATAGTAAGGAAAAGCTTCAAAGAGGAAGGCAACTTTACACAGGCTCTTGTGGGCAAAGCAAAATCCGAGTAAGTTTGCAAAGGTAAGCACAGCTAAAGTGCACAGTAGCTCCAACGGTGCAGCAGACTGCTGTGGATGCGGTATGTTTCAGAGACTGACTTCAACAGAATAGGAAGGAAGGGATTGAGAACACAGGAAATAAACAGCCTAAGGACACACTAGAAAAAGTGTTGAAAGCCAGGCAGATGAGATTAGATTTAAAGGAAAGGAAAAGGAGGCACCGTTGAAGCTCTCTGAACAGGGGAGTGATATGCTGGAAGTAGCATTTAAAGATGATTAATCCGGATGAGCTGGAAGACAGAGATGCAAATAAGGGAAGCAACAGTGATAACCTAGGAACAAGGCAGTAAGAGTGTAAATTGGACAGGAGCACACGGATACCGTGTGTTTTGGCAGCTATGTGATGGGCCTTGATTGAAAAGTTAGGGGCACCAGAAACAAGCCAGACTTAGACTAACTGAGGAATTGGTTACCAGGCAAAGGAGTTGTACCACAGATAAGACGTAGAAATTTGAAACATCAGAAATACTTTCACAAAGGCTTGTGTTTTTCAGGTCTCCCTAGGAACAGCTTCACTGATGCATCTTGTGAATTTGCTCTAGGTGTCCCCTCCCTAACACACCAATTATACACCTGCTTTGCTAACACAACCCCATGAAAATCTACTTATGTAAGAATTAGTCTGAGGGGCTGGCACTGTGGCTCACTTGGTTAATCCTCCATCTGCGGTGCCGGCATCCCATATGGGTGCCAGGTTCTAGTCCCGGTTGCTCCTCTTCCAGTCCAGCTCTCTGCTGTGGCCCAGGAGGGCAGTGGAGGATGGCCCAAGTGCTTGGGCCTCTGCACCCACATGGGAGACCAGGAGGAAGCACCTGGCTCCTGCTTTGGATGGGCGCAGCGCCGGCCGTAGCAGCCATTTGGGGAGTAAACCAATGGAAGGAAGATCTTTCTCTCTGTCTCTCTCTCATTGTCTATAACTCTACCTGTCAAATAAATAAATAAAATCTTAAAAAAAAAAAAAAAGAATTAGCCTGAGTTTTCAACACACAAGCAAAGTTAATGGAACCACTGTAGGATCTGAACCCTGGAATCTCATATAGAGAAAACAGAAACATATTCTAGGGGCTGGCACTGTGTCATAGCGAGTAAAGCTACCGCCTGCAGTGCCAGTGTCCCATATGGGCGCCAGTTTGAGGGAGACCCAGAAGAAGCTCCTGGCTTCAGATTGGCACAGCTCCGGCCATTGTGGCCAATTGAGGAGTGAACCAGCGGATGGAAGACATCTCTCTGCTTCTCCTTCTCTCTCTGTGTAACTCTGACTTTCAATTAAATAAATTAATCTTTAAAAAAACCACATTTTTTTTTTTTGACAGGCAGAGTGGATAGTGAGAGGGAGACAGAGAGAAAGGTCTTCCTTTTTGCCGCTGGTTCACCCTCCAATGGCCGCTGCAGCCGGCACATCCTGCTGATCCGAAGCCAGGAGCCAGGCGCTTCTCCCGGTCTCCCATGCGGGTGCAGGACCCAAGGACTTGGGCCATCCTCCACTGCCTCCCCGGGCCATAGCAGAGAGCTGGCCTGGAAGAGGGGCAACCGGGACAGAATCTGGCACCCCCATCGGGACTAGAACCCAGTGTGCAAGCGCCGCAAGGCAGAGGATTAGCCTGTTAAGCCATGGCGCCGGCCCCACATATTCTTTATATTCAAATACATGTATATATTCTCTACTGTGTGGGTCAATCAGAACAAAACAAAAACGCTTTGCCGTATTGCTTTCCTGAGCTGTTCTACCAACCTGGGAGGAAACTCTGAAGTGAAATAAAGAGAAAAATGCTACTAATGCTAAACTGGTCAGATTATATAATCATTTGGACTAATAATCATTAAATCTATAGCCAGCTCCTCCTCCTTGTATCCATGCCATTGAGATTAGGTAGTGGCCGGCGCCGTGGCTTAACAGGCTAATCTTCCGCCTTGCGGCGCCGGCACACCAGGTTCTAATCCCGGTTGGGGCACCGGATTCTATCCCGGTTGCCCCTCTTCCAGGCCAGCTCTCTGCTATGGCCCGGAAAGGCAGTGGAGGATGGCCCAAGTGCTTGGGCCCTGCACCCCATGGGAGACCAGGAGAAGCACCTGGCTCCTGGCTTCGGATCAGCTCGATGCGCTGGCCGCAGCGGCCACTGGAGGGTGAACCAATGGCAAAAAGGAAGACCTTTCTCTCTGTTTCTCTCTCACTATCCACTCTGCCTGTCAAAAAAAAAAAAAAAGATTAGGTAGGACATAGTGTGGTAAGAGAGTGGCATAAATAAGATCAATGAATTCTACTCATGTGCTCCCATGATGCTCTTTAAGCACTTACAATTTAACAACACTGCTTTTATTATCTAAACATTATATCATGTGTTATCTCTTCCAATACCCATTTTCTGGAGGAACCATTGATTGAGAATCAAAATACACATTAGATTATATAAGCGTCTTCAAAATGTTTATGGAAAATGTGTAGTATGACAAAACTACGGATGAATGTCAAAATTTTTTGCACTTGTGCCGGGACTCTGGCACAGTGGGTTAAAGTCCTAGCCTACAGGGCCAGCAACCCATATGGGCACCGATTCAAGTTGCGGCTGCTCCACTTCTGATATAGCTCTCTGTTACAGCCTGGGAAAGCAGTGGAAGATGGCCCAAGCTCTTGGGGCCCTGCACCTGCATGGGAGACCCAGATGAAGCTCCTGGCTTCTGGCTTTGGATTGGCTCAGCTCCAGACATTGCTGCCATTTGAGGAGTGAGCCAGTGGATGGAAGACCTCTCTGTCTCTCTCTGTCTCTACCTTTCTCTGTAACTCTGTCTTTCAAATAGGTAAAATATATCTTTAAAAAAATTTTTTTTGAGCCACAAGAAACTTGTCTTTTAATTCCATTTTCCCACAGACTTTCTGAAGTATCCTTGGACTATCAATTCCAAACATGTTACCAAAGTCAAACGTGAGAATTATAAAGAAGCTGGACATGCCACTCACCGTGTCCAAGAAAGAACTAGGGAGGGGCGTCAGCTTTAAGAACTGTGCCAAGGATGCCGACTCCTTCCCTGACATCTAACCTTTCCTTGAACCAAAACCAGTGCACTCTGTTCCTGAGGGACACTGGGACACGGCGATGAATTGGGAGTTTAACTGCTCCTTCTTTCAGAACATATGCTATTTGATGGTATTGACAGGATCTTCCTATCTTCCAAATTTGGTAACATTAAAAAAAAAAAAAAAACAGCTACTCCTTAGATCAGCCAGCTTAAGATGAGCTGGCCTGGTTGGTGACATCAAAATGCTTGAAAAAGATATTTTCTTAGACTATTCCAGTGACCGAGCAACTTGTGTAACTCTCACCAGTGAAACTAAGCTTTTAAAGACATTTCTCAGTACATAAGATACATTCCTAAGAAGAGACTTCTAAAAATAACTCTTCAGTGTAACTCCCTCCTTATGCATCTGGGCAGACCCGCCACATTTCCTCCACGAAGCTTCCTTTTATGTTGGAGCTGAAGATGCTCAATGCCAAGCCAAAGGAGAACAATCTAGAACTACAACTCCTTCACAGCAGATGGTTATTTTTATTAGTAATCTATATACATTGCCCAAGAGTGTTGGGGCATCCTTACATTTTTATCTCCTCAGTAAATACGGCATTTGAGGTTTTAAGTTCTGCATCCCCTCCCCCACCTTCTCTCTGCCAACATGTGGCCGACTACAGAGCAGCCAGTGTGGTCTTTGCAGAACAGAGATAAGATGACCACCGTAAACCAGAGAGTAGAAGATTAAGCACGTGTCAGCTAACTTGAGAGTTTAAAGATTCCATCTGTATATGTAACCAACAGGCAGCCATAAATGGTTAAATAAGTATGCACAAATTGATAGGATACAGTTAGTAACTTCCACATTTCCCTTCAACCAGCGGTGCTTTGGCAGGCAGCCATGTAATCTGCAATAATCTGTCACAGTAAAGCACTACCCACTTCCTCTGCCCCACCCCCCGCAAGCTATGGCTGGGATACTTCTGGACTGATAATATTCAGTTCATCATGTAAGCCCTGTGCATGACAGCTGAAAATACAGACTTTGTAATTTTAAATCTTTAACATTCATAAACCTTAAGGAATAAAGCACATGCTCTATGGTATCACATTTCAAACATTATTTGAAATTTTTAATTTGGTTTTTATGCCTTAGAAAGAATAGAGTGTCTTCCCACCCCCAAGTCAGTATTATCTACTGCAAAGCTTCCTGGATGCAAATGTGCCCCACGTACAATTTCAGAACTTAACTCCACATTTAACATGTGAAATAGTAGTTGCTGAGATGTCAGGGTTACATATTAGTCTACATATTTCATTTAAACTTTGCTAGAAGAACTTGGTGAAATTGTTAAAGACAGCATTAAGACACCTCTCCCCATTTATAAAATTAACTCGTATTTTTTTTTAATTTAAACACTATAGTATGTCAAATAAAAATTATCTCATTTCCTGCTTCATCTAATCTCATTTTATGGACTAGAGGATATTAATTGTTAATTACCTCATGGCTAAGACATGTTACTTTTGAAAGAACCCTATGTACTAAAATGATAGAAAAAAAGTACAAAACAAAGTAAGTGTGACCAAACTGATCACACTGTCTCTAATTCTGATGTAACATGCTAGAAACTGCTTTCCTATTTTCTCTTTCTGTGAAAGAAGAAAAATAGGAAGTAGTATGACTATTTTTAAAGACCTCTAACATGAGTAGAATCACTGAGTAGCTTAATTTTGAAATATAATTTTAAGGTAAGAATATCAGTTATTAACATAAACTGAATCCATTTAATCATGATGGCCCTTAGAATATTTAAATATTTTGTTTAAAACACCCTTCTGAAAAGATTTTAGTATTTTATTTGTAGCTCAGCATGTACCTTATGTATCCAGAAGAATGGAAAAGAATATTTTTTCAGATTGCCACTAACACTTATTTGTAGAATATCACACTGCAGATTAAAATAAATAGAGCATATGAAGCCAATGACATTTGAGGCTGATGACTCCCAGGAGAACTTTGAACTAAGATCATAAATACTCACATGAAATTCAACAGAAAGTTTAAATTACTGCTGAACAATGTGAAGGTACAAACCATATTTATAAGGAAACAGGCAATGTAAAATGAAACACGAAATAAGCTTACTCATAGCAGATCGTCTCAAATGCGTGTCCATCTCGTATTTCCAGTCCAACATACTAAGGACTTTAAAAATTCTTCATTTAGCTCTAGCAACCAATAAGAATGCTCTAGATATGACTTTCTTTAAGAAGCTGCCTCTTATTCACAGGAAAAATAAAAACTGACCTCAACTTAAGTTGTAAGAACACCACCAGTCTACCAGCACCTTCGACCCGAGACAGGAAGTTATTACAGACACTTCATTTTATAAGCGAGGCTTAAAGAGAGTACTTCCTGGTCAGACAGTTCACCTCCACTGGATTTTATACAGCTTCCATTCTAACATTCTGGAAGGAAGTTTCTAAACATTTTCCCCCAACTGCTTCCCCAGTCCCTCCGAAAAATTTAAACTTGTTCAAGCTAAAGACATTTTACATAAAAACTATGACATCCTGCCAGTGCTTACCATTATAGGATCATGTAAATATCAGAGCTGGCTGTTATTGGCAAAAACATCAGCTTAACTTTTAATTATTTTACACTGACACACCTTCCACCCCCTTCCCTGCGTGCTAAAGTAAGGTTTCAGGAGACACAACATTAGAAGGAAAAGAAAGAATGTACTTAAAAGTGGACAACTCACCAACTCCTTGATGAGGAAGAAAACTCAAAAAACCATTCACATTATAATTTTCAAGTTTAAAGTGACTTCTCTCTTCGGCTTATGTATAAGAAACATCTTGCAGAAACCTTGTGTAATCCTAACAAGGAACTGCAGATGCACACGGCAGGGCCTGGTGCGCTCATTACTATCAGTACTGCAAGCTGCAGTTACTTCCTGTTACAACCCCCATTGGTTCCCACAGGTGCAAGTGCCTATGGGTGGTGCCGATTGGCCCTTCCTTTTGTAAGTGACCCACTAAGGAGATTTAAGATTGGCACAACCAATGAATTATTAGCACAGAAGTACCTTGGGCTAAAACAGAGTACTTCCCAAACTAGGTTGACTGTGAATTGATGATCACCTCACTCAAAAGGGCTAGAAAAAAATGTGTCTCAACAGACTTTCATTATTTTTCTAAGATGTGTTATTATTAAGAATGTGACTTCACTCAACAAACACTTATGAACTGACTTGTCTAAGCATTAGGAAGACAATCAGGAACAAAATAGAGTCCCGGTGGTCATTCATAAATGATCTAGAATTCTGAGAATTTCATGAATGAAAAGATTTCCATAAAGGTACAGACTCAAGAAATTTGTATTGAAGTTCGGAAAGTCCGCTCTAGTTAGTGCTCACTACTAAGGAGCATTCATGGTAAATGTACCACTTCGAACCTAGAAGAATTTTTCCAGAGTCTGTTACACAAAAGTAGGTTTCCTCGGGATTTCAGCATTTCAGAGAGGCCTTGTTGGAGTTTCAGCAGGGGCAAGGAAGAACTTCTCACCATGAGTCACCAGTGACTAAGTTCTTTTAATGCAGGCTTAAAACACAGTTCAAACTCAATTACTTGTACATGCAGAAAACTGATAACAACCCCAAATTAACATCAGAAGCTCGATTTGACCGATTTTCAGGGTCAATAGCAGCAACTAAGAAAAGCAAATGAAATGTTTTGAAATAGATCGTGTTCCTGTGCTGAATTTTATTATTATTTTGGTCTTGGTAGTCTTTAATACCTAAGAGCCATGTCAGAAAGCTTTCACTAGATTTTGTTACAATGGATGGTTTTCTTAGGCTTTAGCCAATTGAGACATGATCATCTTGCAATGTATGTAGTGGTGGTTTTTTTTTGTTTGTTTGTTTGTTTTTGCTTTTTTATTTTTTAAAATTTCTTTACTTGAAAGGGAGAATGACAGAGAAAGATCATCTATCTACTGGTTCACTCCCCAGATAGCTGCAACAGCTAAGGCTGGCCAGGCCAAAGCCAGACATTCCATCCTGGTCTCCAACGTGGGAGCAGGGACCCAGGAACTTGGGCCATCACCTGCCACCTTCTAAGGAACCTTTGCATAAAGCTGAATTGGAAGTGGAGCAGCCAGGATGTAAACTGGCAGTCTGTATTCAACAACAAAAATCTAGTAAATTCAGGGCTGCTTAGGAAAGACATAAAACCCAGGGAGTGAAATGTACAGATAAACTCTGCTTTTCTAAGCTATACTTAACTTCCTAAAGATTCTTTTGTTTAACAAACTGGAGGACTTCCCAAGGCCAACAAGTAAACAAACAGCTTCAGTTGCAAATGACTGCAGATCTTATTTAATTTGTTGCTAATGCCTAGAGAAAGGAAAGTAAACTTTCAAAGATCTGAAGTTAAAACCCATCAGATAAAACTGCCACCCGAGGAAATAAAGTAACAAATTCCAAACAGTCAGGGTCAAAGGCCACCTACAGGAATATTATCAATGTTAAAAGTGAACATACAGGGGCCAGTGCTGTGGTGTAGCAGGTAGTCGCCACCTGCAGTGCTGGTTCAAGTCCCAGCTGCTCCACTTTTTTTTTTTTTTTAAAGATTTACTTATTTTATTTGAAAGGCCAAGTTACAGAGAGGCGGGCCGGTGGGGGAGGGGGCGTCTTCCATCTGCTGTTTCACTCCCCAAATGGATTCGAAGCCAGAAGCCTGGAGCTTCCTCTTGGTCTCCCATGCAGGTGCAAGGGCCCAAGGACTTGAGCCATCTTCTACTGCTTCCCCAGGCACATTAGCAGAGAGCTGGATTGGAAGTGGAACAGCTAGGACTAGAACTGGCACCCATATGGGATGCCAGCACTGCAGGCAGTGACTCCACCTGCTATGCCACAGAGCCGGCCCCTGGTCCACTTCCGATTCAGCTCTCTTCTATGGCCTGAGAAAGCAGTAGAAAATGGCCCAAGTGCTTGGGCCCCTGCAACCATGTGGGAGACCAGGAAGAAGCTTCTGGCTCTTGGCTTTGGATTGGCCCAGCTCCAGCTGTTGAGGCTATTTGGGGAGTGAACCAGTGGGTGGGAGATCCCTCTCTCTGCTTCTGCCTCTCTGTAACTCTTTCAAATGAATAAAAAAAATTTTTTTAAAAATAAAAAAATGAACATACAAGTTCTCATATGTTTGCTCTTACTGGCATCAAATTTACCAACTGTCAGACTCTGAGGCAAATTGTTCCTTGAGAGTTATCCCTGTTATAGTTACCTATATAGACAAATTTAATATTATTATTATTATTTTCTTTTTTGACAGGCAGAGTGGATAGTGAGAGAGAGAGAGATAGAGAGAAAGGTCTTCCTTTTTGCCGTTGGTTCACCCTCCAATGGCCGCTGCGGCCGGCACATCTTGCTGATCCGAAGCCAGGAGCCAGGTGCTTCTCCTGGTCTCCCATGGGGTGCAGGGCCCAAGCACTTGGGCCATCCTCCACTGCACTCCCGGGCCATAGCAGAGAGCTGGCCTGGAAGAGGGGCAACCGGGATAGAATCCGGTGCCCCAACCGGGACTAGAACCCGGTGTGCTGGTGCCGCAAGGTGGAGGATTAGCCTGCTAAGCCACGGCGCCGGCCCAAATTTAATATTATTTTGAACTTGAAATATATATTTAAACTTAATGCAATTTGGCCGGCACTGCGGCTCAATAGGCTAATCCTCCGCCTTGCGGCGCCAGCACACGGTGTTGTAGTCCCGGTCGGGGCGCCGGATTCTGTCCCGGTTGCTCCTCTTCCAGTCCAGCTCTCTGCTATGGCCCGGGAAGGCAGTGGAGGATGGCCCAAGTCCTTGGGCCCTGCACCTGCATGGGAGACCTGGAGAAGCACCTGGCTCCTGGCTTTGGATCAGCACAGTGCACTAGCCGTTGGCGGCCATTGGAGGGTGAACCAATGGCAAAGGAAGACCTTTCTCTGTGTCTCTCTCTCTCACTGTCCATTCTGCCTGTCAAAAAAAAAAAAAAAAAAAATTAAAAAAAAAACTTATTGCAATTCAACAGTTAAGATAATAGTTATGAGACACCTGGTGATGACACCTAGTTAGTAAGACATTGTCTTTTTAAAGATGAAGAAGATGAACATCCAGGAAAGCTAAGTATAAACACTATAATGCAGCGTCATAAACAATATGATGTACAAAGAGAAAGTACAGAGGTTGTGCATTTGACCCAGCAGTTAAGATGAAACCTGGGACTCTTGGATTCCCTATCAGAGTGCCAGGGTTCAAGTTCCAACTCCAGCTCCAACCCAGCTTCCTGTTAATGCAGACCCTCGGAGGCAGCAGTTGATGTTCAAGTCGTTGGGTCCCTGGTGCCCATGAGGGGCGACCTGAATTGAGTTGCTGGCTTCTAGCTTCAGGCTGGCCCAGTCCCAGGCATGTGGGGAGTGAACCAGTGGATAGGAGCATTCTTTCTTTCTGTTTCTCATGTAAATGAAATGAATAAATCAAATGGAAAAGTATAAGGTACGGAGGGGATTTAAAGGAGAGAGTACTAAGGCAGATGATCGGAGAAGGCCTCACCACAGATGGCATTAGGGGTGGGTGTCTGACCTCGCTGTTAAGGGGAGCTTGGGACGCCTCCATTGCACACTGGAGCATTGAGATTCAATCCTGACTCTGCTACTGACTCCAGTTTCTTAATACACGCCCTGGGAGACAACAGGTGGTGACTCAAGTCTGCGGCCCTCGCCATCCATGCAGGAGACCCAGACTGAGTTCTAGGCCCTTGGCTTCAGTCTGGCCTACACCTGGCTGTTGTGGGTATTGAGGGAGTAAGCCGGAAGATGAAAGATTTCTCTCTCTCTCTCTGTCTTTCTCTCTGTGTCTTTGTCTCTCTGCCTTTCAAATAAATAAGAATTAAACAAAGAAACATGGCTTTGCTTTAGAGGTAGATCTGGAAAATGAGGAAAAGAAGGCATTCTAGCCAAAAGAAAGGGCAGGAACAAAGACTGGGAGGTGGAAAAGCAGTGTAGATATGGGGAATTATTTAAGGTTTTGAACATGCGAGCGACAGAATCCGAGCTGTGCTTCAGGGAGAACAGGAGCACAACCGCACCCAGGAGGGTCAGGAAGACAAGGAGACGGGAGACTTGTCACTGCGGGCCTTCCCCAGCCCCTCAGGCAGGCCTGCGTTCAGTCCTCCTGGGAGCACTGAGTGCTATGCAGTGGAAGGTACACAGAGAAGCCCGAACTAGGTCACCGTGGTCACGTTTGTCATTGTGTGACCCTAGGAAGTCACCTCGAGTCTCACTTTCCCTATGTGTCAATCTATTAATTATTCTTTTTGGAGCCAGGAGCCGTGAGATTCAGCAAACGATTAGGGAGTAGAGCAAAAATAGTAATAAAATTTATCCCAAGTGATTAAAATAAGGAACAGCTTCCATTTATTAAGCACTGCCTATGTGTTTATCACTTACATAAATCCCTTTATTTGGTTCCTCCAAGAATCCCGAGAGATAAATACCCTTATTTCCCAGATGAGAGAATTGGGAGTGTTCAAACTTAAGTAATCTTCCCAGGTCAGAGGGCTGACACAGGGACAAAGCCAAAACAGGAACAGAGGCCTCCCTGAGTCCAAGGCCCTGTCTCCTTCCACAGTGTCGGGCTGTTTTCATGTGGCAGAGGAATAATGCTAACACTTATTCTTCTGTTCCATTTGGAAACACTGTCTCTTTTAACACCATTTCATGTACTCAAAGTCCTCAGTGAGGATAGCAAAAAAAAGTGGGGACACAAAGGGAATGTCATTTGCTGATCATTAATTCACTCACTCAACTCACTTTTACTGAGCATCTTTCAAGATGTCTGGTGCTGTGTTTGGGATGGGGGATACAAAGATGAACAAGACCCACCTCTGCCCAGTGGTAAATGACAAGCTCATGCAAACAGGGAGCTGGGATACAATTTCAGAAGAGAATCCGACACAGGAGACAGAAGAGGTATACAGGGACATGAAATACATCACTATAATTTCATATCTTTGGTACAAAATCTTGACCTAGATCATTTTAAAACCATGTTCATGCAGCTTTAAAAAATATTTCTGTATGAACATACATACCCTTCAGGGTAAAGGCTGATATTCACCCACAGAATGAGAAACTGGTCACAAACCATCATTCTGCTTAGTGTGTCTACTGACAAGACTAATTAGATTATTATTACTTTTTAAAGCTTTTATTTATTTATTTGAGAGGTAGAACTACAGACAGAGAGAGAGAGAGGTCTTCCATCCATGCTGGTTCACTCCACAAATGGCTGGAGCCAGGCTGATACAAAGCCAAGAGCTAGGAGCTTCCTCCCAGCCTCCCATATGGGTGCTTGGGGAGTAAACCAGTGGACAGAAGGTCTCTCTCTCTCTCTCTCTACCTCTCTCTCTCTAAATCTGCCTTTCAAATAAATAAATACATATTTTTTTTAAAAAAGTATTTGAACTGTCATAAGCCCTAATGGATATAAGGTAGTGTCATGGCAGGCGCCGTGGCTCAACAGGCTAATCCTCCACCTAGCGGCACCGGCACACCGGGTTCTAGTCCCGGTCGGGGCACCGGATTCTGTCCCGGTTGCCCCTCTTTCAGGCCAGCTCTCTGCTAAGGCCTGGGAGGGCAGTGGAGGATGGCCCAAGTGCTTGGGCCCTGCACCCACATGGGAGACCAGGAGAAGCACTTGGCTCCTGGCTTTGGATCAGCGCGGTGCGCTGGCTGCAGTGCGCCAGCCGCGGCGGCCATTGGAGGGTGAACCAACAGCAAAGGAAGACCTTTCTTTCTCTCTCTCTCTCTCTCTCTGTCCACTCTGCCTGTCCAAAAAAAAAAAAAAAAAAAAAGGTAGTGTCATAAGACAGAAAGTTGAACATATAAAAATAAATATTTACTGAATGGAATCCCAGTTTGATCTGATAAGAAAAGATTCTCTCATTGTCCCTCAAAAAAAGTGCAAGAGGGGTCAAGCATTTGGTTTAGAGGTTAAGATACCACTTAACACGCTTGCATACGTTTTTGGAGTATCTGAGATTGATACCGAGTCCTGGCTCCTGACTCCAGCCTCCTGTTAATGCAGACCCTGGGAGACAGCAGTGATGGCTCACACAGTTGGGTTTCTGCCACCCACCTGGGAGACCTGGATTGAATTCCCAACTCCTGGCTTTGGCCTGGAAGGCATTTGGGGAGTGAGCCAGTGGATTGGAACTCTTTCTCTTTCTCAAATAAATAAATAAGTAATTTAAAAACCCAGTAGGAGTCCTGCCTCTTACTACACAATGCTTTGAGCTGCCTTGGGACTCTACAGCAAGAAGGCCATCGCCAGCCCCAGCCCCTCGCTCTTGGACCTCCAGCACCATCAGCCAGAATAAATCTCTTGTACTTAAAACAAAACAGAGGAAAGTAAAATAGAACTCTTCCAGTAAGTATTTCTATAATTAACTATAATATTAACATCAAACATAAAAAATGTGGGGTGATTTTGCTACTCATCATTTCATTGAGGCCATAGGTAAAGCCAAAGGGCCCAGCATGTAAAGTCCCATTTTTTGAAGCTAAAGCCACACAGGTTATACTTTCTTATTTAATAGGAATAAGTTTTGCTAGCTGTACAACTTTTATTCCAAGCCATCTCTTTCTTGCTCCTGGGATGTAAAAGGTATATGAGAGATAGCTGGCAATGGTAAGAGTGGTGTAAGTCATTTTGTTGCCAAGGAATTAGCCCTTCAACTTTCAAAATAGAAATAACTTTAACATATTTTAAATATACTTCAATATCTCTAACAAATTTCAAGTTGGACTTCTGTCCATTAGGTTGATTTACAAAATATTCAGCTAACTTTCACAATATACCTCTCAAACAATAATGTGTATCAATTTAATTTCTACTAGTAATAAAAACTCAAAATAGTTTTTTTTTTTTTCTTTTAAATTTGGGGCCTGTAGCTTGACAATGAGTTAGATCACACTTTGGCCTATACACTGAAATAGACTATAACTAACATATAATTATAGAAAAAATATCACTTATGTTTCTTTTACTGAGTCTAAGAAACAGTAACTTTTAATATAGTCTCACAAATAATAAAGCAACCAATTAAACTCTCTATGCTGAAATGCAATTGTATAATATCTGGCAATTCCAAAAATACTAATTCCAAAACTCCCTATTCTGATCGACAGAAATCTTTCATTGAAGACAAACGGGAAAGGAGTCTCTTAGGAGACTCAGAAAACACTTGGAGGTGAGATCCTTTCTTTCTCTCGCTCTCTACTTTATGTCTGTCGTCACTTTTAGGGATGAGAAGAAATGAAGATTGGAGAAACAGATTACAAAGGAAAGAGGCTTTTAACTAAGACTATTGAGAAAAAGTACCTATAGTTAGTGTCCATGCATTCTCCTACAACGCTGAGAGCAGCACATAGGAATACTGGCCAGCAATGAGGACATTCATTCAGGTTGGCTTAAACATTACACCGAATTAGACACCCAGGGAGTCTCTGAGATTACAATGGTGTGACTGTATAAGACGCAAGTGGTAAAGAAAGTGTAAAATGGGTTATTGTGCTTCCTGGGCAGCACTTACATCCTGCTACCCTAGGATGGAGAGGAGCTTAAGAACCAAGAATTTGCATTTTGAGGTTGGTATTCATAGGGGAATGTAAGCCCCCATCACCATAATCTCTTTTTAATTATATTTTTTTAATAGAAAGTAAACAGTTTAAATGAAGAAAGATAGAATGATTTGACATATTTATACTTTCCCATCAGGATGGTGAGTTTTTGTTTTTGAAGCAAAAGAAAAAAAAAATTCCTATAGAATTCCTCCCCTCGTCCCTCCCCCAGACATAAAGTTATCACAGGTCCTCCTACGTGTAAAAATTCTATCACATCAAATTTCTTTTCATTGTTTCTGAATCAATACCATAAGACAATGCAGTTAAAATGATTGCTTTAGTGATCATGTAGGGGGACTATCACAGCACTTTCTTTTCTCACCAGGCAACAGAGTTAATGTTTTATCTCAATAAATGATCACTTGTTACTAGTCAGAAATGAGCTAACAACTTTGGTGAAAGAACTTATCTGCTCAGACATTTTTATGACTTTCTAGAAGTACCGGGGCTGAGAGCCTCAATTCTGCCACACATCACTTCAGACATTACAAGTACTCCGTGTTGAGTATACACCCCTTTTAAGTGACCTCATGAGCTAACTGGCTCTGTTTTTATTTGAATTGTACCCAGCATCCTAGAAAAATATATCTGATGTAAAAAAAATTATATTCAATAAACCTTAAGTTACAGTGGCTCCTATTTTCAGTGTGTGTTTGCGTTGTTTCTCTCATCTGCATAGCTCCTGTTTCTTAGGGAAAGACTAGCGGTCGGCAGAATTTTCATAACCGCAGTTCCCCACTCTCGGAAGCCAAGCGAGACCCGCTCTGCACCAGGTAAGGACAAACAAAGTCGGCACAGAGGCCCTGCTCTGGAGATGGTCACCCTCAGCATCCAGGGGCTCCAGGGGCCCTTCTACCTATGCCTCCCAGTGCTGTCTTGTCGGAAATTAACACAGCATGTCTTCCTTGCCCTGGGTGGAAGCTACCCACTGCTCAACCCAGATTTCTAAGGAGACGCCAACCCTGAAACAAAGGACACACTTAAATAACTGTGATGTGACGTGGTAACTACATTTCTCATTGTTTTCCTGAAACCATCATTATGGAAACCAAAAGAAATTGATCAGAGAGAAGAGAGAAGACATGGAGAATGGGGGCAGGTACAGAACTGCTGGGTGTAACCCTGGCGAGGCTTGCGCATGGCAGGGTAGGTGGCCAGGCAGCATGAGCCTGTTTTCAGCTTTAATTCGCACAGCCTTTAGGGTAAGAGGCTGCCCCTATGGCTTCCCACTACTCGTCTCAGCATTTCCACGGGCAGCACACCTCCCAGCAGCACGCACGGTGTCTGGGTTCCATAGGCTTCTCTCTCTCCTTAGCTCACCCCGGAATTAGGAAATGTAACTGGAGAGTGCCTTGTGCCCAGTGGTGCCAACACCTCCTTTTCAAACAGTCTGTCCTCCCAAGTCCTCCAACAGAGAAGTGAAACAGCCTGGGACAGTTGCTTTCAGCGTGCGCGGGGGACACAGACACCAGCGCCTGCCGCATCTAAGAGTTTCTGAGCTGAGCGTTGATTTCAACGTCAAAACACAGGAGTTCGGGGGAAAAGACAAGCATCTATCAAAACAAGCATCGTTCCCCAGAGAATCCTTTCCCTTTCCGGGCCTCGTGGTGGGCTCAGAAGCCCCTCGCTTTGAAGGCTCCCACAGCAAACTCTGGGGAGGAGCCAGAGGCCGGCAGGCAGCGCTACGCTCCCGATCTGTCCGGGATTTCTGTCCCTCTGCCGGCCCCTGCAGCCCAACAGTCTCCCCCAGGGACCTGTACACATCCCGGCCCCAGAGTTCCCCAGCCTGGAGCGTGCGCAGTACCCCGGTTCAGACCCCACCGGTCAGACGCCCTGACCCAGACCTGGCTCCCCACCACCACTTCTCCAGCGCAGCGGGCGGGACCTCTCGCTTTCTGCACTCCCCAAGCCCATCTCAGGGTCCCCGGCCCACAGGGGCTGCCCTGAGACCTCGTGGACCACTCTCTTCACAGTCGCTGTCCCGGCCCCGCTCGGGGTCCCCTCCCCTCACCCCGGAGTCCCGGACAATTTCGGAGACAGCTCCCCTCTCTCTCTGTCCTGGCCATTCTCAGGGGTCTCCACCCCTCATCTCACCGTCCTGGGCCCTCTGGGGGTCATCTCCCCTCTCTCTCTGACCTGCACCTGGGGTCTCCTGCCCTCTCTCTCCTACCTGCACACTCGGGGGTCCCCTGCCCTCACTCTCTACCTGCACCTGTGGTCCCCTGCCCTCACTCTCTGACCCGCACACTCAGGGTTCCCTGCCCTCTCTCTCTGACCCGCACACTCTCGCTCCCCTGCCCTCACTCTCAGACCCGCACACTCAGGGTTCCCTGCCCTCACTCTCTGACCCGCACACTCTCGCTCCCCTGCCCTCACTCTCAGACCCGCACACTCAGGGTTCCCTGCCCTCACTCTCTGACCCGCACACTCGGGGTCCCCTGCCCTCACTCTCTGACCCGCACTCTCGGGGTCCCCTGTCCTCACTCTCTGACCCGCACACTCTGGGTCCCCTCCCCTCTCTCTGACCCGCACACTCAGACCCGCTCACTCTCGGTCTCCTGCCCTCTCTCTCTCGTACCTGCACACTCGGGGGTCCCCTGCCCTCACTCTCTACCTGCACCTGTGGTCCCCTGCCCTCTCTCTCTGACCCGCACACTCTGGGGTCCCCTGCCCTCTTTCTCTGACCCGCACACTCTGACCCGCACACTCGGAGTCCCCTGCCCTCACTCTCTGACCCGCACACCCGGTCCCCTGCCCTCACTCTCTGACCCGCTCACTCTCGGTCCCCAGCCCTCACTCTCTGACCCGCACACCCGGTCCCCTGCCCTCACTCTCTGACCCGCACACTCGGGGTCCCCTGCCCTCTCTCTCTGACCCGCACACTCAGACCCGCACACTCGGGGTCCCCTGCCCTCACTCTCTGACCCGCACACTCGGGGTCCCCTGCCCTCTCTCTCTGACCCGCACACTCGGGGTCCCCTGCCCTCACTCTCTGACCCGCACACCCGGTCCCCTGCCCTCACTCTCTGACCCGCACACCTGGTCCCCTGCCCTCACTCTCTGACCCGCACACTCGGGGTCCCCTGCCCTCCCTCTCTGACCCGCACACTCGGGGTCCCCTGCCCTCACTCTCTGACCCGCACACTCGGGGTCCCCTGCCCTCACTCTCTAACCCGCACACCCAGTCCCCTGCCCTCACTCTCTGACCCGCTCACTCTCGGTCCCGGCCCTCGCTCTCTGACCCGCACACTCGGGGTCCCCTGCCCTCACTCTCTGACCTGCACACTCTGACCCGCACACTCGGGGTCCCCTGCCCTCTCTCTCTGACCCGCACACTCGGGGTCCCCTGCCCTCACTCTCTGACCCGCACACCCGGTCCCCTGCCCTCACTCTCTGACCCGCTCACTCTCGGTCCCCTGCCCTCGCTCTCTGACCCGCACACCCGGTCCCCTGCCCTCTCTCTGACCCGCACACTCAGACCCGCACACCCGGTCCCCTGCCCTCGCTCTCTGACCCGCACACTCGGGGTCCCCTGCCCTCACTCAGACCCGCACACCCGGTCCCCTGCCCTCTCTCTGACCCGCTCACTCTCGGTCCCCGGCCCTCGCTCTCTGACCCGCACACTCGGGGTCCCCTGCCCTCACTCTCTGACCTGCACACTCTGACCCGCACACTCGGGGTCCCCTGCCCTCTCTCTCTGACCCGCACACTCGGGGTCCCCTGCCCTCACTCTCTGACCCGCACACCCGGTCCCCTGCCCTCACTCTGACCCGCTCACTCTCGGTCCCCTGCCCTCGCTCTCTGACCCGCACACCCGGTCCCCTGCCCTCTCTCTGACCCGCACACTCAGACCCGCACACCCGGTCCCCTGCCCTCGCTCTCTGACCCGCACACTCGGGGTCCCCTGCCCTCACTCAGACCCGCACACCCGGTCCCCTGCCCTCTCTCTGACCCGCTCACTCTCGGTCCCCTGCCCTCGCGCCGCCGTCCCGCTCCCACCGCGGTCTCTCCTCAGTCCGCACTGTCAGATGCGCTCCCGGGACGCCCCTCGCTCGGGCTCGCGGGGCTCGCGCTGGCCCTGTCCCGCGCTCCGGGGCTCTCACCTCAGCCCGGCTGTCACCGCCCGGGCCCGGCGCCGCCGCCGCTTCCTCTCCGCACTTGTTCCCGAGTCGCTCTCCCGCGGCTTGGACCCCTGCGAATCGCCGGGTCAGGTGGCGGAGCGCCGGATCCGGCCGCGCGCAGCCTCCGGCCACACTCTCCGCCTCGCGTCCCACTCTCCACGCAGGACCCGGTCGCCCCGCGCCACACCGACCCTCCCGCGGCCGCCGCCGCTGCTGTCCGAGGTGCGGCTCCTGCCAGGGGTGGCCAATCGCACCCGACTGCGCAGAGCGCGCTCCGCCCCACTCTCTCAGTACGCCCGCCCCCTGGCCCCCGACCACGCCCTCAGCTCGGCTCCGATAGGCCCTCTACTGACCTTCCCTGATCGCAGGGCGCAGGGCCGGGGCCGGATATAGGTACTTGATTGGAAGTGCCTGTAAAGTCGACCGGTCGATGGAGCCCAAGGATTGGCGGAGCTGGCGGTGGGCGGGTCATAGGGGGCGGGGCTTCCTCAGACGCGGAAGACCTTGCAACTTCAGTTACCCAGGGGCCCGCCTGGGGTGCGGTCAGTGTTGTTTGTGCGGCTCTGAGGTCAAAGTTCATAGCACCCCACCCCGCGCTTTTACATTTTTTGGGAGCCTCCGGGGAGGACCCTCTTCGTCTGCTAGCCACTCAGCCGTACATTCACACGCTGGGCTTGTCAATCACATTTCCTGGATTTCTGGCGGGGGAGCTGCCTGTCCTTACTGCGAGGCCTTCAGTGTAGACGGCGGCTCGGCAGGAGGACGCGGACTGGGCTGGCGGAGCCCTGTTAGCTTTAGCCCCGGGTCCGCCAGCCTCTTCATCGCCGCCACGGGCAGAGCCCCAGGTGTGAATGATTTTGCGTGGACCGAAGGCCACGCCGGCTTTGACCCGAGCGCATCCTGTGCTAACAGCCCCCTGTTGACCCCGGCTGGAAGCCAGCGCCGGCCAAGGGTGAAAGTGCGCCAGGCCCCTCGGAGCCGCTCTTCGTGGTGCTGGTTCAACAGCAGACGCCGGAGGCAGCCTTGTGCACACTGAACCTTTACAGTCTTACGATGCAACCGTCATGCTGGCTCCCATTGTGGGGCTAAGCCTTGGAAGATGTATGCAGCCCGGGCCGGCGCTGTGGCGTAGCGGGTGACGGGCGAAGCCACTGCCTGCAGTGCCAGCATGCCATGTGGACGCCGGCTCGAGTCCCGGCTGCTCCACTTCTGATCCAGCTCTGCGCTATGGCCTGGGAAAGCAGCAGAAGATGGCCCAAGTCCCTGGGCCCCTGCACCCACGTAGGAGAGCAGGAAGAAGCTCCTGGCTTCGGATTGGCCCGGCTTCCGGCATTGTAGTCATTTGGGGAGTGAACCAGCAGATGGAAGACCTCTCTCTCTGTCTCTGTCTCTGCCTCTCTGTAACTCTTTCAGATAAATAAACAAATCTTTAAAAAATAATGTATGCAGCCCTTAGCTCTCAGAAGCCTCCATCATGAACTCCTTTGGCCCTGCTGACAGTTTGTTTTCAACAGTAAATATATTGCCCTGGTGTTTAAAAATCATGCGCTCTAGGGTCTGGCCTAGCAGTTAGGACTCCCATGTCCAAGCACTTGGGTTTAATTCCTGGTACCGGTTCCTGATCCCAGCTTGCATCATGTTCTCCTTTTGTGTGGGTGCTGGGGTCTGCAGGGGGGTCTGCAGGGGTAAGAAGCCCGGAGGTGGGGCCGGGGGAGGGGGCCTTTCTGCCACTGAGCAGCGTGGCTGAGAAGCCCTTTAGGAAGGAACCAAAGATTCCAAGGAGGGAGAACCTGGCTTTGAGTAAACTTGCGTTTTACTATAAAAATCGAGGAAGGCTAAGGCTGTGGGTCGTTCGCTTCATTAAGGAGTATTTACTTGTTAGGAACTCATCCTGCCCGTTCCGCCCTTGGGAATCTGGGTATGAGAAATGGGGACTCTCTTCAGCACCCAAGAGTTCTGTTGTCTGTTTGTTACATAGAAAAAAATAAATGCATAACCATTAACAGCTGCTGTTTGCAATCAAGGAGATGGAAATAAACCATAGGCAAAACAAACATCCCAGCATCTTGAAGGGAAACCATTTAGTGGCAAAATGACCTTTTGGGGGGCTTCATGATACCAGTGAGCCCTGACTTCTGCTTTTTCTGCCCTGCGACCATTGCTGCTGATACAGACTCAGGTTGCTCAAGAGAGCCGATTACACATAATTCAGATAGGAGCCGGAAGCACAGGAAAGGACAATGGCTTCATCCTCTGGACGAGACAGTCCTGGATCCCAGTTTAAACGTGGACGGCAGAACTATAGTGAGACCTGAATGCCCCTTGTTTAGGAGTCTCTGAAGATCTGCTGCGAACTCCTGGACAGACACTGCAGGGTTCCATTCTGGGAATCCTTGGGTTTTGTCTGGAGGGAAAAATCCCTCACAAAGACTGAACAGATTTGAATGAAAACAAGGTAGTCACCACGACCTACCCAAATCAACTCCACCCAGGCCACAGAGGATCACAGAACCAGACACGAGCTTCTGACCCGCTCCCACATTTCTGTTCGGCTTTACCTTTTTTTTTTTCCCCCTGGAATTTCTTTATTGGTTTGAGAGGCAGAGATACAGCAAGGAGAAGGGAGATGGAGGGAGATTTTCCACCTGCTGGTTCACTCCCCAAATGGCCACAACAGCCACAGCTGGGCCTATCTGAAGCCAGGAGCCGGGAGCTTCCTCCTGGTCTCCCATGAAGGTGCAGGGGCCCAAGGACTTGGGCCATCTTCTACTGCTTTCCCAGGCCATAGCAGGGAGCTGGATGGGAAGTGGAGCAGCCGTGCCTGGAACTGGCGCTCGGGTCCCGGGCTGTGGCCCAACTCCTGGGTTCAGCTTCCCTGCTTGCTCCTTTCTCTGTGCAGATGTGGGAGTCGCCTGAAGGGCGGGGTCACTCTGCACAAACCATCACGCGTGGGAGCTGCATCCCTTCCTCTACGCACACCAGGGCGCGTTCCCCAGCCCAGGGCGCCCCGTTTGTAAGGGTGCGCTCCCCCTCCCAGAGGGAGCCGCCCCCCAGTCCAGGCGCCTGTCTGCAGCCCGGGTCTTTCTCCCTGGACCCAGGCTCCTTCCTGTAGGTCCGTGCCCAGCTGTAGTTGCTTGGAAAGCTACTGGGTCGGCGGAAACACCGTGCAAACGTTAACATCGGCGGCCGTGCGAGGCAGCTGTGCTCTGGAGGGCCTGGGTCTGGGGTCTACATGAAGCAGACTGGACGCAAGTGGCCGGTCTAGTTTTTTTTTTTTTTTTTTTTTAGCGGCCTGCTGACCGTACCATGGGCTACCTGCATTTTAATCTTTATTTCAATTCTTAACAACGTTCCTCTTAGGGGAGGGGCGACCTCCCTGTTCCTGCATGACCACGTGCTCTGGACGTGTAGACTTCCCGCCCTATTAGAAGGACGGTCCACCACGTCCACCTGCCGCCGGCCCTCCCACCCCTCCGCCCCTCTGGTCGCCGGCGGCCCTCGCTTCGTTCTGGCCGCGGGCGCCGCCTGGCGGCTGTTTCCGGAAGCCTCCCGTTAACGATGGGGTCCTGGCCGCGGCTAGGGCTGCCCGTGGAGTTGCCTGACTCCAAAGAGCCGGCCCGCATCCCTCCTCTGCCACCCGTCGAGGATTTTAAGACGGCGATGAAGGTGCTGGGCTCGCGGCGAAGGAGGCGTCTGTCGGCTTTTCCAGCCGTTCGAGAATGGCGGAGTCAGGCCGTCGTCGGGCAGCCCGCGACCCGGAAGTCGCCCTCGCTGCGAGGTCCCCGTTGCCGAGCGCGGGCGCGGGGGGCGGAGCTCGGCGGAGACGGGGAAGGGGTCGCCCGCGCTCCCGCTCTTCGAGTTGGGGGCCCGGCCGGGCGCAGTTCCGCGGACGTGCGGCCCGCAGCGCGGGTGGCCGCGGTCTCCTCCGGGCACGCTCAGCTGCGGTCAGGGGCGGCATGAGTGCCGCGGGGCTGCTGGCCCCGGCCCCGGCCCCGGCCGGAGCGCCGCCGGCCCCGGAGTACTATCCTGAGGAGGAAGAGGAGCTGGAGAGCGCCGAGGAGGACGAGCGCAGCTGTCGGGGCCGCGAGTCGGACGAAGGTGCGACCCCAGCCCGCCGGACAGCGCGGGGCGGGGGTGAGAGCGCTGGGGAGGGGGCGGCGGGGCGGGGCGCGGCCTGGGGCGGGGGAGGCGCGGGGCCGTGGGTGCGTGGAGCCCCGGTGCCCCCGAGGAGCGGGGACTTCCAGGTCGTCAGAGCGGGAGGGCCCTTTAAGGCTCCGGCACGCCGCCCCCCAGCCGTCTCCGGGCGGATCGGGACGGCCGCCCGCGGGGTGCACTGAGTGCTGGTCGTTTTTGTCCTCGAGAGAACGCGACGAGAGCCCGGCGTGGCTTCCCGGGGCGCGGGGCTGAGAGACCGAGCCCGGCCCGGTGCAGGTGCAGGTGGACCCCGGGCTGTGACCCCGGGCCGCCCCCGGTGGGCGTGAGGAGTCGGCGAGGCAGCGAGCAGCCCGTGCTCCGCCGGGTCCCCGGCTCGCAGCGTCTCCGCCTCCCGGGGAAGCCGAGGGCGAGACGGAGTTGCTGCGTGGCTGCCCCGGCGGCTCAGAGCTCGGGGTTTCAGGTCCGGGGCTAAGCCTTGTGTAAGATGTATGCCGCCCGGGCTGTTTTGGGGAGACCGGGGCGGGGAAACGAGGAAAGGTCAAAGGGCGACAGAGGCGGGAGGGAGAGGCTGCCCCCGCCGCCGGCTGGGGTGCGGGGTGCGGGGGGTGGGATGCAGCTCGGCCTCCCGCGGGCCCGGTAGTGAATCGGGCCGGCGCAGGGAACTCTCTGGAATGAAGGAGCGAGGCAGTAGCTGCTTGTGCGGGACGCAAAGTTGAAGAAACTGCTTGCGTTTGATTTAGAAAAGCTTGGAAGGCAAGGGTGAGCCGGATTGGGAATCTGAGTTGCTTGTGCTGCTTTTCCTGTCCACCAGGTGGAGCTGTGAAACCAAAATTGAGGTTCGTCCCCCCCGCCCCAAATCACATAAACTTGGTATTTGGTTGTTCACTTTAGTTACAGCTTTGGGAAGATTTGTTATTAGAGTTCAGTGTGTTCTGTAGAATTCACCTTTGTTGTATGTGTGGAACTCAAAAAAATTTTTGTATGTCAAATAAATGTTCCTTTACTTCTGTTCTCCATGGACTTTTAGGAGTTCCTCAGATGTATCTGATGTAAAATGCGTGGAGGGCTCCGGTGGGGCAGTGCACATACAGGTTGAGCATCTGTAATCCGAAAACCCGAAATCCAGAACTTGCCGAGTTCCCTTCATGCTGAGAAAGGTTCGGATTTTGGGCTTCTGGCTTAGGGATGTAAAGTCCATGCAAATATTCCCAAATAAAACACAATTCCCAGCACTTTTGGTCGCAGGCATTTTGGATGAACAAAACTCGGCTTGCACTGGGTGCTTTTTTGTGTTTTGAGAGACAGAGAGCTCTTCCTTGTTGGTTCACTACGCGGATGCCCACAAGTGCCAGGGCTGGGCCAGATGGAAGCCGGGAACTCAGTCTGGGTCTCCTGCATGGGTGACAGGGAGCCGGCTACTTGAGCCATCGCCTTCTGCCTCCTGGGGTGTGCCCTGGCAGAAAGCGGGGGCCAGGAATTGAACCCAGGCACTGCAGGGATGTGAGACCCTGCCTAGGTTGTACCGTGCTGTGTGTTTGGGAGCGGTAGGGCTTGGCTGTGTGCTGTGTGCGGTCTTAGGTCCCCGTCTTTGCTGAGCGGCCATTGTGGCTGCCTCTGCAGAAGCAGCAGAGTTGGCCGTGGCCGCCTGTGTCTCGGACGCCCTGCTCTCCACTGGGCTGCAGATAGGTGAGCTCTTTGTGTAAACTGTGGAAGTTGGAGACGACTCTGTATTTTCTGAAGTAAGTATAGTCACTGTGTCTTGTTGGTGGCTTCATGCAGGTGTGTGTTAAGTAGGAATTGATCTTACAGGAGTTTAGGAAGCGCTTGCCCTGTGTCAGCTGTATGAGTCATGATTTTAACCAAGCCTTCTTGCCTGTTTCTCTTCAGACACCGAGGATGCTAGTGAGACTGACCTGGCCAAGCATGAGGAAGAGGACTACGTGGAGATGAAGGAGCAGTGAGTGTGATTTGTCCTCCTTCTGTGGGATGTGGAACTAGCAATAGAATCTTGACGTGACCTCATGAATTACTTTGAACTACGGTACTTCCAAAGACCATGCGGTCCTTCCAAAAACCATGCGTATGTGTGCTGTTCCCACCTCCAAATGAGTCATGTTTCATTCATCTTCCTCTTCTAAGATTCTTGAGGGGCCGGCGCCGTGGCTCACTTGGTTAATCCTCCGCCTGCAGCACCGGCATCCCATATGGGCGCCGGGTTCTAATTCCGGTTGCTCCTGTTCCAGTCCAGCTCTCTGCTGTGGCCCGGGAGTACAGTGGAGGATGGCCCAAGTGCTTGGGCCCTGCACCTGCATGGGAGACCAGGAGGAAGCACCTGGCTCCTGGCTTTGGATCGGCGCAGTGCCGGCCGTAGCGGCCATTTCTGGGGTTAACCAACGGAAGGAAGATCTTTATCTCTGTCTAACTCTGTCAAAAAAAAAAAAAAAAAAAAGACTCTTGAGGGTAGGCGAGAAAGAACTTTGAGGGAAATGATCACGGGAGAGAGAATAAGGGCTGTTAGGAAAATGGCGCAGGCACAGTCTTGTCTGTGGCGCACTGTACACCTGATTTACATTCTATACCCTGGTTCCCACCACCAGTGCTGAAAGCCAGGTAGCCACATGGCCTGAACTACCTGTGCCAAGCTCCACCCCCAGCCTAATGGCCAATTCCTACCTCACTGCCCGCCCCCTGGAAAAGGTATATTAGACCCCCTTCCCAGACACACCGCCCCACCCCTCTGGTCTGTCGGGTTTCCCCAATAAACCCTTTTCCTTACTCCGGTGTCTGCTGTGTTTTGTGACGGCCTAGTAGAAATAGATAACAAGCGCGTTTAAAACAGAGATAACTTATGGCATGGCTCTTCATTTTTTTTGATGTGAAAAATCAATGCTCAGGTTTCTTCAAGCACCTGGGTTCTCAGAAGGGCATGAATCCATGAGAGCCGACCACATGCGGGACAGTATGTGAGAGCTTGGAGCCCGGGCTCTGTCCGCGCTCACGCCCATCCTCAGCCTGGCCTTCTCGTTGTCTTCACACGCAGCCACAGCCAAACGTGGCCAGAGAAGTGAAACCCTGCGCACTTTTATTGTAGGCTTAGATGGGAGATAGTGTTAAGTGTTTTCAGTAAGTGTTTGTTGAATGTAATTGGAAGATCTTGGCTTGTTAAATTTTTTTTTTGGTAAAGGTTTATTTACTTGAAGGCAGAGTTACTGTGAGAGAGGGAGAGGGATCTTCTGTCTGCTGGTTCATTCCCCACATGGCAACAACAGCCGGGCCTGGGCCTGGGCCAGGCTGAAGCCAGGAATTTCTTCCGGGTCTACCATGCTTTCCCAGGTGCATTAGCAGGGAGCTGGGATTGGAGGTGGAGCAGCCGTGTCTCAGCCCGCTGCCCAAATGGGATACTGGTGCTGTAGGCGGTGGCTTTAACCTGCCGAGCCACAGTACCGGCACCAACTTTTAAAATTCTTTAAGTTAGATCTACATTCTTTCCTTTCCAGTTTGTATTAACAAGTATTTTATGGCCATTATTTTTTGCTTTGGAATTCAGTGGGGTAATTCAGTTAGGCCTGACCAATGCCGAATAAAGGAGGATTACTTAATAATTCATGTGATCTCTCTGTATTCGCTCAAGGCTTTTGGCTGATTCATCTTGAGCCGTTTGGGATCCATTTTCACATACCTGTTTTCACCATATGTGATCTCACTGAATCTGAATTTTTTTCTCTGCTTCTTCAATCTGTCAGTTTTTTTCTTTCAGAATAGACTCAGAATGCGAAGGTTTTTGGTTGGCACCTGCAGTGTGGTAGAACATTTACTATCCTGCATTCTGAATACTGACTTCTTGTGCACGGTTGACTTGTCTGTTCTTTCTCGTGTCCTTGATTTTTTTTGAAGATTTATTTATTTATTTGAAAGGCAGAGCTGCTCAGGGAGAGAGAGAGAGAGATCTTCCATCTGCTGGTTCACTCTGTGAACGGCTGCAACAGCCAGAGCTGAGCCGATCAGGAGCCAGGAGATTCTTCTGGGTCTCTCACGTGGGTGCAGGGGCCCAAGCACTTTGGGCCATCTTCTGCTGCTTTCCCAAGCCATAGCAGAGAGCTGGATGGTATGTGGAGCATCTGGGTCTCAACCTGGGGCCCATATGGGATGCCAGCACTGCAGATGGTGACTTTACCCACTGTACCACAGTGCCAGCCTCTTGATTTATTTTTTTCTTACACTGCCAGTCCCCCCCCCCCCCTTTTTTTTTTTTTGAGATATCTCGGGGCTGGTGCTGTGGCATAGTGGGTGAAGCTGCCGCCTGCATTGCCAGCATCCCATGTGTGTGCTGGTTTGAGTCCCAGCTGCTCCACCTCCGATCCAGCTCTCTGCTGTGGCCTGGGAAGGGAATGGAAGATCACCCGGGTCCTCGCAGCCCTGCATCCGCGTGGGAGAACCTGAGGACCCTCCTGGATCCTGGCTTCTGATCGGTGCAGCTCTGTCCATTGCGGCCAACTGGGGAGTGAACCAGCGGATGGAAGACCTCTTTCTCTTTCTCTCTCTCTCTCTCTCTCTCTCTCTCTCTGCCTCTCCTTCTCTCGCTCTGTGACTCTGACTTTCAAATAAATCAATCTTTTTTTAAAAAAGAGATATTTCTTTTTTTGTTGAATATACTTCCTTAAGATTTGTTAATGTAGAAATTAGTTTTTTAAAGATTTATTTAATTCAGAGACAGAGTTAGGGGAGAGGCAGATTTTTTTTTTTTTTTTTTGACAGAGTGGACAGTGAGAGAGAGACAGAGAGAAAGGTCTTCCTTTTGCCGTTGGTTCACCCTCCAATGGCCGCCGTGGCCGGTGCACCACGCTGATCCGAAGGCAGGAGCCAGGTGCTTCTAGTCTCCCATGGGGTGCAGGGCCCAAGCACTTGGGCCATCTTCCATTGCACTCCCGGGCCACAGCAGAGAGCTGGCCTGGAAGAGGGGCAACCAGGACAGAATCCGGCACCTTGAGCGGGACGAGAACCCAGTGTGCCGGCTCCACTAGGCGGAGGATTAGCCTGTTGAGCCATGGTGCTGGCCTAAGACAGATCTTCATCCACTGGTTCACTCCCCAGGTGACCACGTTGGCTGGGGCTGGGCCAGGCCAAAGCCAGGAGCCCAGAGCTTAATCCACAGGTCTACCACATGGGTGCAAGGGCCCAAATGTTCTGCTACTTTGCCAGACACATTAGCAGAGAGCTGGATTGGAAGTGGAGCAGCTTGGACTCGAACTGATGCCTATATAGGATGCTGGCATTGCAGGCAGTAGATTGACCTGCTGCAGCGCAGCTCAAGCCCTTAAACTGGATGTCCGTGAGCAGTGGGAGTGCGTCAATTGGCCCTGGATGAGTCGGAACTCCTGTGTGGATCCCAGATTCTGCCTCCAGAGCTGGTTGGATTTAGAGCCTGTGTTCGGCCATCAGAAAGCTTCTGCAGCCGTTATATGTTGGACAGTGTTCCTTCAGGTTGGAAGTCCTCTGTGTCATGTGCAGTTGGGAATGTTTTTCAGGTAGAAGCAGAAATACTGCTGAGATTTGATTTATGTGGGGAATCACCATTCAGACAGACTTGCTGGAATGTGTAATTGCCCCTAATGGAAGAGTAAGGGAATAGCACACCTCATTTTTTTGCCTGGTGTGCGCTGTGCCCACTCACCCAGATGGGCCTGCAAATCCTGCATTTTTTTGTTGTTGTTTCTGAATTACTATTATTTTTCTGATCCTGAAAGAGTAGTGCATTTTAAAATGACGCGATCGCTTATTGATATAGTATGCATGAGGGTTATTTATATAGTTTGCTGTCTGTAGAAAACTCCTTTGGAATTTATAATCTAACTGCAGAGTTGATAGAGGAGTTTATTAACGCCATTTTCTATCTGTGTGTGTGTGTGTGTGTGTTAAGCTTCTAGATCTAAAGTATGATGGCATCACACTCAGTTTCCTTATATATTCTAACCTAACTGCTTATCGTTATTTATTATAATAGCTGTCTTCATATTTGAAGGTCTTATTTTAATTTTTATTTGAGAGAGAGAGGGAAAGAACTCCCACCCACTGGTTTACTCCCCAATATCAGGTGCCAAGGACCCATTCCAGGCCTCTCTTGTAGGTGGCAAGAACCCAGTTAGTTGAGTCGTCACTTGCTGCCTCCCAGGGTCTGCGTTTGTAGGAAGCTGCAGTGGAGAGTGGAGCCTTGACTAGAATCCAGGCGCTCTGATGTGGGATGCAGTCCTTTTTTGACCCCTGTACTGGTCCCCTGTAAATGAGCCATTCCCTTAAATGTTATGATTGACGTTCCCGTAACATCCCAGGTCGTTCCTGGAGGACCATGTTTTGGAATGGAGTGTTGAGTGTTCTGCTTTTCAGCCTGGCTTTTCTCTCTCCACAGGATGTATCAGGACAAACTGGCTTCTCTCAAGAGGCAGTTGCAGCAACTGCAGGAAGGTCAGTGTGTGACTGAACCCTTCACTGTTAGCTTCAGACCTTCAGACCTCTGCAGCAGTGGCTTTAAAGGGGGTCTGGCTGGTTTTAGCGAGCTGCTGCATGTGTTGCTATCTTCTCTCACTAAAGTGATTTGTTTTTTTTTTAGGAAGATTTATTTACTTTGAAAGTCCAAGTTAGAGGGAGAGACAGAGAGAGAAATCTTCCATCCGCTGGTTCACTCCCCAGATGGCCCCAATTGCCAGGAGCTTCTTCTGGGTCTCCCATGTGTGTGGCAGGGACCCAAACACTTGGGCCAACTTCTGCTTTTCCTAGGCCGTCACAGGGAGCTGGGTCAGAAGTGGAGCAGCTGGGACATGAACCAACTGCCTCCCATATGGGATGCCGGCATTGTGAGTAGCGGCTTTACCCTCCATGCTGCAGTGTCAACCTGCTACGTCGTGGCGCTGGCCCCATTAATTAATTAATTAATTAATTTTACTTATTTATTTTTTGACAGGCAGAGTGGACAGTGAGAGAGACAGAGAGAAAGGTCTTCCTTTTTGCCGTTGGTTCACCCTCCAATGGCCGCCGCGGCCGGCGCACCACGCTGATCTGAAGCTAGGAGCCAGGTGCTTCTCCTGATCTCCCATGGGGTGCAGGGCCCAAGGACTTGGGCCATCCTCCACTGCACTCCCGGGCCTTAGCAGAGAGCTGGCCTGGAAGAGGGGCAACCAGGACAGAATCCAGCGCCCCGACTGGGACTAGAACCTGGGGTGCTGGTGCTGCAGGTGGAGGATTAGCCTATTGAGCTGCTGCGCTGGCCCCATTAATTTATTTTTTAAGTATAACAGATTGGGGCTGGTGCTGTGGCTCAGCGTGTTAACGCCCTGGCCTGAAGCACCAGCATCCCATATGGGCGCCGGTTTGAGACCTGGCTGTTCCACTTCTGATCTAGCTCTCTGCTATGGCTGGGAAAGCAGTAGAAGAAGGCTCAAGTCCTTGGGCCCCTGCACCCATGTGGGAGACCCGGAAGATGCTCCTGGCTCCTGGCTTCTGGCTTCGGATCAGCGCAGTTCCAGTTGTTATGACCAATTGAGGAGTGAACCATTGGATGGAAGACCTCTCTCTCTCTCTCCTTCTCCTCTCTCTGTGTAACTCTGATTTTTAAATAAATAAATAAATCTTTAAAAGAAAATAAATAAAAGATAAACACTTTGAAAAAGGCAAAAAAAAAAGTAACAGATTAATTCTTCAAATGAAATTTCACTTGGGGCTTTCTATAGAATATGAATTTATCACTGTGTCTAAAGCTAGATATTACGTAGCAAAGAATAGTTAAGTTTTACTACTCTGTCTCAACCAAATGTTAATGAACTGTGGATTATCCATACTGTTTTTTCTCTTTTCTTGGTAAATTAAAAATGAACGAGATCTGGGGCCGGTGCTGTGGTGTAGTGGGCTAAGCCTCCACCTACATTGCCAGCGTCCCATATGGGTGCCAGTTTGAGTCTTGGCTGCTGCTCTGATCCAGCTCTCTGCTTATGGCCTGGGAAAGCAGTGGAGGATGGCCCAAGTCCTCGGGCCCCTGCACCCACATGGGAGACCTGGAGTTGGCGCCTAACTCCTGGCTTTGGATTGGCCCAGTTTCTGTCCATTGCGGCCATATGGGAAGGCGAACCAGCAGATGGAGGACTTTCTTCTCCCTCTCTCTGTCTGTAACTCTCTTTCAAATAAATTAAAGAAATCTTTAAATAAAAAGTGGATCTTGTCTATTGCTATTGGCTACTGAAGGCAGTGCAAGTGTGAGGGTTAAGAACATGGGCTGAGCTCATTGATTGGTTTGAACCCAAATGTCTCTAGGAATGTGACCTTGGTCATATCCCTTTCTCTTTATCTTTTTTCTAATCTGCAAAATGAAGAAAATCGGAGTGGGTGAATTTATGGGTGAGGAGTATGGGCCCCCGTAAAAACTCAGGGCCATTAGCTGCTACCTTTAGTTCTTTGACTTCATACTGTGGAATCCCACATCTGTGAAACTGCTTTTCCTCTAGACATTTTAGTCCTAGATGATTCACTCCCTTAGCCTGGGTCAGGGACAGACATTATCAGAACAGGTTTCCCTCTCAAATTGGGACTGTGATTCTTGGCTTTTTGGGGAAGAGCAGTGAAATAAGTAGGGATTCAATTAGAATCTAAACTAGAGCTGTCTAGAACTGGCATAGCCACAGGTCGCTATCTAAAGTTAATTAAATAACAATAATTCACTTGCCTGGTCACATTAGTTTCAAGAGCTAATACAGCCACACGTGGCCGATGGCTACCATATTAGTGCACGTGTAGTACATTTCTCCTGTTGGCAGAGCGGTCTGCTGGACAGCCTTGACCTAGAAGATTTTTCCTGTAAAGGGACACACACTGTCCAGCAGCCAGGGACTGATAGCACCTGGGGTGTCTGGATCCTTCCACACCCCCTCATGGGAGAGTCTTGGGCCACTGGGTTGGAGTGGACTCAAATTAGGTCCCACATAGATGATTATTGCTGCCTTGGCCAAGAACCAAGATCCAGTTAACTCTGCCCAGGTCGGGCTTTCCTGCATTTGTCTTTTACTCTGGTGTTACTAAAATATATCACTGTTGGCGCTCAAAGATGATGTTAGGAAACAGATTGATCCCTAAAGTAACTCTGTTTTGTAAATTCTCAAATCAGGTACCTTACAGGAATATCAGAAGAGAATGAAAAAACTAGATCAGCAGTACAAAGAAAGGATCCGAAACGCAGGTAAGCCTTGTTAAAGTGCAGGTCAGTCTTACGTTGTCCACCTTTGCTGATCCTGGAGGCAGTGTGGCCCTAAAAGTGGTGCCCCGGATGTGTTTCAGATTCTCCATTGAGGAGGGAGTTTTCGGGAAGAGAGACTCGAGCTACAGTGATGTAAAACTGATTTATCTTTCTTCCTAGTTGCCCAAGAAAGGTTCAGTAGTTGAGGATGTCATGGGTGGCCCTGGGCAGTCAGATTCTGCTCCCTTGTACCCCAACAGAAGTGTACCCACTTGCTCATGTGAGCGTGGCTGACTTAATGGGTGGTCAGGGGTGCTGATGTGAACAAGGTTTTACTCTCATTTCTGTTTTCCCGAGTATTCTCTGTTCTGGGGACAGGGTTGTCCTCTTGTAATCTCCCCAGGTATTGCAAGCATTAGGCGGAAGGGCATGCTTTTAGTCTGTTGCTCGTGGTAAATTATTCTCAACGATTTGTTGAGTAAATGTGAGTTCCTAAATCCTACAGAAAGTAGATGTGACAGCTGTCTAAAGTGCGTAAACCTGCGTTCTAGTTCATTACCAGCTTGGATTTTTGAGTGCTACCGGGGTGCTGCGTGTTCTTATCATGGTAGAAGTAATGTTGCTGGTGTTTGTTTGTTATCTAAGAAGCAGAGAGGCAGACAGTAGTCCTCAGATGTCTGCAGTGGCTAAGCCTGGCCTTCATTGAAGGCAGGAGCTGGGAGCTGTGTCCAGATCTCACTGGGTGTCAGGAATCCAGTTACTGGAGCCGACACTGCTGCCTCCTAGGGTCTGCGTTAGCAGAAAGTCGGAGTCAAGAGCCAGAGGTGCATGTGGAGTGCAGGCACTCTGATGTGGGATGTGGACCTCCTACATGGTGTTTTAACCACTAGGCCACGTGCCTGCCCCATAACAGATTTTAAAGTGAGGTCTCAGTACCACTCCTCTTGCTTTGCCGAGTTCTGATTTAGAGACTCCCAAGTTTCATTGGTATGGAAAGCTTAAGCTTTTGTTACCTTCTCCTGTGAGAAGTCCAGTGGACATCAGCAGATAGAAAAGGAACTGAGGGTATGGCTATGCTGGGAAAAGGGAATTAGAGCAGTCAGCCTTCCGCCCACCGTCCTGCTTGCCTCGCCCCTGCTGCCTCCCCACTGCGCTCTGAGTTGCTGAAGCATGTCCTTGGAAAATGTTCTCCTGGAGCTCCCCTTCAGCAGGTCCAGGAGGTGCCTTGTGTGGAGGAAGGCAGTCTTGGGCGTCAGATCTGGCTTCCATCTCTTCAGGTCTGTGCCTTTAAGCAGGATATTGGCTCTTGGGGCTTCAGTTTCCCTGTCTGTAAAGGGGACTGCCGATTACTCAGGGACTTGATTTAAGATATAAATAAGGAAATGAAATTCATATGAGCCATTTTTCTTAAGCTGGAGTAGCAGAGTGAGTATTGAATTATTCTTAATTGTGCTTATGGACTCAGTCCTGGTCTGTGTGTTCTTTCTTAAATCTCTCCATCCCCACCCCCACCCAGGTAAAAATGCAAAAGAGCTCCTAAATCAGTCACACTTGAGCTTTAAAAAGCGCATTTTTGCAGAGATAACCCACCTGCTGTAGTTGTCTGTGTCTGACTATTGTAACTGAAACAGCAGCTGCCAGCGCCAAGAGCTGCTTGTCATTTTGACTTACTGCTGTGGTGTGATTTCTCAGAAGGGCCCCGGCCTTCCGGTTGTCTGGCCTGTTGGTGTGTGGCGTGGTGTGAAGCAAACATGGGAGTGAGATTGTTGGGCTGTGTGCGCTTGCACTCATGGGCCAAACCGTCAGGGCTTCTGAGGGTTAAAAAATGAGTGATTTGCCCCTTTCTTCAGTATTGGTTTTCTACAACTGCTAATTGCTCTCTGGGCTCTTAATCTGCACTCTTAATCTGGGCTCTTAATTTGCACTCGCAAAGTTCTGTGGAATATGTGTGAATATGCATGTGAGTGTACTTACGGGGAATGGTTCTGTCGGATCTGTAAGACTTGGAAAAGGGGGCAGGGTAGACTGTAGCACCACGGGAGCACTGGCTCGCCAGTATGTAGTTGTGGGTTACAAGACAGTTCTGGGTTCAGTTTCTGCATCTATCACTTTAAAGCCCTCAACCAGGTCCCTTCCCCCGCTGCTCCCCCATAGCAGGTCCAGGGATGCATTGTGAGGAAGAGAGTCCTAGGTCCAGATCCTGCTTCCATTACTTTAGGTCTTGGCCTTTAAGCAGAATATTGGTTTTTGGAGCTCAGCTTACCACGCGCCACAGGTGTGCTGCAGACACAGTGTCACCCAGAAAAGACTGGCAGCCACAGACCTGTTGTGTTCCAAGTCCTGGGTTTTGGGGGGGAGGCTTATCACCTAGTGGTGGGAGCTGCTGAGTGAAGAGTGATTACTTGGCTGGCGCACAGCAGGTGGTAAATAAGCAATTGATTACTGTTGGGTTGATGCTGTGAAGTGTCTCTGGGGGGTTCATGCGTTGAAGGGGCCTCAGGGAGGGGCCTCCTTGGAATGTGATCAGAGAGGCCAAGGGCAGTGCTGGCTGAGGCCCAGTATGAGCAGAGTGCTGGGAGGGGCTGGGAAGAAAGCCTCAGGGGAGCTTGAAAGCTGTCCTTCCTTCCCACACATTCCCCTTCCCACGGGCGGGCGTTAACAACATCGGCCTTGACTCTGCTTTGGAAGTAACCACAGTGTTTCTTCCTGACCTGCCATTCTGGTGCAGGGACGGTGCAGACTGAGAGAGAGAGGAGCGAAACTTTGACTTGCCAAGGTGGTACGGTTCCTGCTGCTTGCTTTTGCCCTTAGGGAGAGCTGCCAGAACTGGCTCTCTTCAGAGCCACCAATTAGGGAGACAGCAGTACCTCTGGCCTGCTTCCCCTTCACATACATCAACACGTTACTGATGAAAACGGTTGCTTTGTGTAACGTCCTTCAGAAGGCAATTACTGCTTATAAATGGATCTTAGCTTCACAGTCTAGAAAGTGACAGAACCTAGCAAATATAATTAGACTTTTTTTTTTTTTTTTATCTCTTTCAGAACTTTTCCTTCAGCTGGAAGTAAGTACCATGGATCTGAGACTGGACTCTTGCTCTCCTGGTGTGTCAGCTTTTCCTTCTGTTACCAAATGAATTTGTGAGCCTTCAGCATGGTCCTGTGTGACTAACAGCTGTTCCACTCAGCTCAGCCGTCCTGTCTGTTCATTTGTTGTTTGGAGAGCCTCTCTTTATCACAGGCGATGGAGGACTGGCTACTCCTCACTGCTTCCTTGTTGACTTTTATCTCACATTCAAGCCATTTGGAGATAAGTCTGAACTATAATGGCCTAATTTGATACTGGTTCTCAAAGTGACTTAGTCTCTGAATTGGTTCCACAGTTTCATTTTACAGCTGGAGCTCTGTGGGCCAGTAGGAAAGGGATGTTTTTATCTTCCCACTGCACAGTCAGCTAAGTACTGGAGTGCGTGTGTCTCAGCCTGCAGCCCGGAGACAAGGGCCTACAGCTGGAGTGCGGCCTGCAAGTGCGTGTGAGGAGCACTTTCTGAGACGGCCATGCGTTATTGTTGGAAACCATTTAATACTCAGAGTGGCTGAAAGCCCTTAGTCACTCAGGACCCAAAGGATCACAGGAGCCACACCCAGCTCACTGTGAGTCCCTTGTTCTTCACTTAGCACAATGGTGAGATTTTAAAAATGTATGCTAGGTGGCCAGCGCCGTGGCTTAACAGACTAATCCTGTTAAGGCTAGTCCTTGGGCCCTGCACCCGCATGGGAGACCAGGAGAAGCACCTGCTCCTGGCTTCGGATCAACTTGGTGCACCGGCTGCAGCGCGGCGGCCATTGGAGGGTGAACCAGCGGCAAAAAGGAAGACCTTTCTCTCTGTCTCTCTCTTTCACTATCCACTCTGCCTGTCCAAAAAAAAAGTATGCTAGGCAGTTAGTTTAATTTGGTCTCGTTGTTTAAGTAGTTTGGAGTTGGGGTACCTAACAAGATCCACTGTGGTTACTCTTTTTTTCTTAAGGATTCATTTATTTATTTGAAAGGCAGAGTGGCAGAGGCAGAGAGAAAGAGAAGTCTTCCATCTGCTGGTTCACTCCCCAAATGGCCACAATTGCTGAAGATGGGCTGATCCAAAGCCAGGAGCCAGGAGCTTCTTCTGGGTCTCCCACGTGGGTGCAGGGGCCCAAGGACTTGAGCCATCATCTACTGCTTGCCCAGGCCATAGCACAGAGCTGGATCAGAAGTGGAGCAGCCAGAACTCGAACCGGCGCCCATATGGGATGTCAGCACAGCAGGTGGCAGCTTTACCCGCTACGCCACAGCACTGGCCCCAACTGTGCTTTATCTTACTGTGTTAGGAATATTAGCTCCTGCCCTTTGACTTTACTATCTTTTTTTTTTTTTTTTTTTTTTTTTTTTTGACAGGCAGAGTTAGAGAGAGAGAGACAGAGAGAAAGGTCTTCCTTTTTCTGTTGGTTCACCCCCAAAGTGGCCGTTGTGGCCGGTGCACTGCGCCGATCCGAAGCCGGGAGCCAGGTGCTTCCTCCTGGTCTCCCATGCGGGTGCAGGAGCCCAAGCACCTGGCCCATTCTCCACTGCCCTCCCGGGCCACAGCAGAGAGCTGGACTGGAAGAGGAGCAACCAGGACTAGAACTGGCGCCCCAACCGGGACTAGAACCAGAGTGCCGGCACCACAGGCGGAGGATTAGCTAAGTGAGCCTCGGCGCCGGCCTCGACTTTACTATCATATAATTAATTTTGAATTTAGATGTTTCATCTGAAAGGCACATACTACTTCCCTTTGAAATTGTGTCATTATATGGGATTGTTTATTGTCTTTGAGAAACTGATAGTATGTTTTAACATTTAAGACTAGTAGAGGAGAAATGCCTTTATAGCAACTGAGGTATACTTTAACAAAAGCAAACGTTTTGTGGCTCAGTTTTATGCATTCTTTGGAAACGTTGCTCAGGGATATCCTGTGTGTGTATGTGTGTGTGTGAGAGAGAGAGAGAGAGACTGAGACTATATTTCTGATGCTTTGCTATTGAGGACAAAGCCACACTTTGAGTTCATTCCTTGGCTCCCTAGACCATATCCCTGTAGCCTGTGTTTTTTCTTTCGCTCAGACTGAACAAGTAGAAAGAAATTACATTAAAGAAAAGAAGGCAGCAGTAAAAGAATTTGAAGACAAGAAGGTTGAGCTGAAAGAGAACCTGATTGCTGAGCTAGAAGAAAAGAAGAAAATGATTGAAAATGAGAAGCTAACCATGGAACTGACTGGCGGTATGAAAGCCCCGTGAGGCTGAGTCCTCAACACCCTGAGTGGGGTGCCTGGGGCCGTTCCAGTTCCTCCTTTCTTTCTTCTTGGGAACACAGCACGGGGAAGGAGAGTGTGCTATGACATCATGGATCAGAGTTCCAGTCCTGCTTTACATTTATATATGTGCCCTTAGTCAAACTGCCTAACTTCCCTGAGCCTGTTTCCTGTTGTACTATGGGGATGGGCATACCCTCTCTCAGGATTGTGGGTAGAGATATGAGTGCTTTGTACAGTGTCCTTGTGTAGACCAGGGGTGGGCCATGTCCAGCCTTGGGGGCCGTGTAAGGCCTGTGAAATCATTTGGTCTGCCCTTGTCCAGGCAGCTGCAGGGGTGGACTCAGTTTATTATAGGAGGCTAGTTTTCTTAAAAGATTTATTTGAAAGGCAGAATTACAGAGAGGCTGAGAGAGATCGGGAGATTGAGCAGTCTTCCATCTGCTGGTTCACTCCCCAGATGGCCAGAAGAGCTGGAGCTGGGTTCATCAGAAGCCAGGAAATTCTTCCTGGGTCTCCCATGTGGCTGCAGGGGCCCAAGGACTTGGACTATCTTCTGCTGCCTTCCCAGGCACATTAGCTGTTAGCTGGATTGGAAGTGGAACAGCCAGGACTTAAACTGGTGCCCATATGGGTTGCTGGCACTAAAGGCGAATTTTTAAGTTGATAACTTCGTGTGGTCTGTGAATGATGTTATAAATATTTAGATAGAGATGGCGCTGTGGCGTAGCAAGTAAGGCTGCCTCCTAAAGTGCTGGCATCCCATGTGGGTGTCAGTTGTGACTCCCTGTTGCTCCACTTCCCATCCAGTACCCTGCTAATGTGCCTGAGAAAGCAGTGGAAAATGGCCCAACTCCTTAGGCCCTTGCACTCATGAGGGAGTCCTGGAAGAAGCTCCTGGCTTCAGATCGGCCCAGCTCCAGCTGTTGCAGCCATTTGAGGAGTAATCCAAAGGACGGTAGACCTTTCTTTCTCTTGCTCTTCCTTTCAAATAAGTAAATCTTTAAAAATTATAAAAAACAAAAAATCCAGGTGGCCCTTGGCAGAAGAAAGGTTCTCCACCCCTGGTGTAGACATAACAATAAATGGTAGACCCGTAGGAATAATTGCAAATTCTGACCTAATGCTTTACTTAATTCCTGGGTCAGCTGCCATTTGTGTCTTAGTTGTGTCCTGAACAACTTACCTAAGTCCGTATGTAGTGAATGGGAATCCCTGTTCTGTTCACTCTGCCTTAATTCCAGAAAAGGTCTTGTTCTCCTCTGACCTAGATGTGAGAAGAAAGGTTCTTGGCTGTGTCATCTATGCTTTTAGGTCTCTTCCCCCAGCCGTTGCTGTGAACGTTACAGAAGGAGCTGATAGGATTCCAACAGGGTAGCTAAACTTCTGTGTTTTCCTGTGAAGGTGGTGAAGTTACAGGAGATCCAGAACCAGTTCCTCTTTAGCTTTCCAGGACTTAGTAATCCACATGGGGGAACTTAGCAGATTGTAGGCAAGTTTAAAGGAGAAGCAATATAGACCAGCTCTTTTGTTGCCATTTGTAGACTGATGAATCCTAGAAGGATACGGGGAATTGGCTTCAACTAGCGATTGTGGAGTTGGCAAGTACTGTGAGGTGAGTCAGTGGTTTGTCACTGGGACGTGTAGGTGGCGTGCCAAATTTAACTTTCTAATAATCACATTAGAAGGTTCTGAGGACCAGTTAAGATCTTTGTTTCACCTGTATATTCCTGGTGGCGTGAATGAACCAGTTTGGCCTTCCCATCCCCATGACACAGCAGTGAGAACATGGTTGTATCTGGGGTAGGGGAGGTTTAACTCTTGGGGGAAAAAAAAATCTATCCTCTGATAGCTTCTTCATTAAATAACTTGGCAAAAGGAGTGAGTTCCTTGAAGGCCTCTGAAAGCAGCTCAGAATATATATATATATATATATATATATATATATATATATATTGTGTGTGAGAAGGATGCTAAAATAGCATCTTCAGACAGCACCATCTTGTTCTTGTTGAAATGCTTTTTTAATTAGAGTGATCGCACTGTGGTGCCTGTCTGCCGCCGGTCTGCCTGCCTGCTTTCAGATCTGCACAGTTCTCTTTGATGGTGGCTGTGACTGGCAGTGATGCCTCATCGCACTCTGCTCAGGCCACCAGATGTTCAGAGCCTTCATTGGGCTAGTGGGAAACACTGTCGATTTATGGCTGCTCCCTTTCCATCTGCAGGGAGGGGTGTCATCAGCTCACCTGCGATTTGGCATCCTAATTGTTGACAAGCAGTAGACATTGTTTGGCCAGGCAGTTTTAGAAACAGGATCTTAACTGGGACAAGAGGCATTCTGATGGACTTGAGGCTGAACCTGCCAGGGTAGATACGACAAATGCAGGGAAATCATTTGTGACATGATAAAATAAATTACAGAAGTGTTTAAAGCTAGCCATGGACATTAAAGGCACTGATGTCCTTCCCCAAGCCATTTGGTCCCCTTGGTATGGGAAGCACTGCCAAGGCAATGATAGAGTGTGGCGAGAGAAGGCACAGGAGCTAGAAGGATAATTAGCATTTCCACAGATGGTGCTGCTGTGGTGTTGGATTAAAGGCTTGGTTTTGTTCCTCTAATTGAGTGACTGACTTCACCTTTGTGGATTGATTCCCAGTATTAATATTGCCCACCCCTGCTTGGAAAGTCTTTTCTGGTTCAACGTGAAGATCTCTTGAAAAACAAAGCAGCCTAAGAGGCAGATGAGAATGTCACACTGGATGTGAGTGTTATCTGGTGACCCGTGCTGTCTGAGCAGGATTTACTCACTCGCAAACCTCCTGTGGGCACTTAGGAAAACTAGGTTGTACAGGTGGAAAGGTGGACTGTAAATAAAGATGCTAGGATGAGCCGTAAGTCAGTACTTCTCCAACTTTAATATGTAATATGGGTCACTTCTGGGGGAGGGTGGTCTTTAAAATTTTTTAAAATTTCTGTTATTTGAAAGGCAGAGAGAAAGAGATCTCCTATCTGCTGGTTTACTGCCCAAATGCTTGCAACCAGCCAGAGGTTAGGATTGCAGCTGCCCAAGTGCTTGAGCCATCTTCTGTGACTGGTGCTTCCAGGAAGAGGAGCCATGATTGAACCAGGCCATCCGATAAGAGGTGGGGCATCCAAGTTGGGACTTAACCAGTGAACCAAATGTTTGCTCCCACCTGGGGTCTTGATACAGTGCAGCCTCTGTTTCAGGAGGCCTGAGGTGTTTCAGGTATCCTGGACCGTGCTTTGAGTAGTCGAGTTTTAGGTAGAATTATCAGAGTGTGAGTGTTCTCTAACGTTGAGGTCAGGGTTCTAAGTGACCCAGATAATCATTGAGAACTTAATGAGCTTTAAAAGGTGGAGAGTTTCATTGTTTTTCTTGTTAGTGTAGCCATCTTTTCTTCCAAGAGTCTATTGATGCCGCTTCATTTTCTTTTGTAAGTTCTTGCTCACCAGAGGATCTTCTAACCTTCAAGGCCCAGTGATAGCCACTCATGACCTCAGCAAAGCCTTTGAGTTTCCTGTAGAAGCTACTGGATCCAGAGCTGGCACCATGAGTCATAATGTCAACATAGGAGTCTGCTTCCTAGGCACTTACATTGAGTCAGGCATTCTGTAAAAACATCAGCAAAACAGAGCTACCTCTGCAGGCTCACAGAATGGGGTGAATGCTGGCTTTTACAAAATTTTTTCTGGGGCGGGGGGCTTCTCATTTGGCAAGGAGATGAGAGAATCTACTATGAAGATGATGAGATAGTGCCTATGAATGCTTCGTGCACAGAGTAAACACTGAGGCATTGACAGTTATAACCTCCCTGCAGCTCCCTTTGATTTGGGAGCCATTCTTTTTTATTTATTTGGAAGAGTTATAGAGAGATGTAGAGGCAGAGAGAGAGAGAGAGAGAGGGCTTCCACCTGCTGTAGTGGTTGGTGTTGAGCTGATCCAAAGCCAGGAGCCAGGAGCTTCTTCTGGGTTTCCCGCATGGATGCAGGGGCCCAAGGACTTGGGCCATCCTCTGCTGCTTTCCCAGGTGCATTAGCAGGGAACTGGATCAGAAATAGAGCAGCCAGGACTCAAACTGGCACCTATGTAGGATGCTGGTTTGGCAGGCCGGGGCTTTAACCCGCTGTGCCACATGTCTGGCCCCGGCAGCCATTATTCTGCCATTACAAATGGAAGAGCAGACTTGGAGAATAGTCGTCATTTGCTTTCAGTCCTGCAACTGAAAAATAGTTCTTAAGCCAGGATTTGGCCTCCAATGTGTTGTCTTCACCACCATATTTTATCTACTCTCTCCTGATAAGATGAATATGTGTAGTACTTCTTGGTGTGCAGAATGTGGATAATGGTTAAGACCTGTGTCCTTAAGGAGAATGTAAGCTCCTTAAGGAGAATGTAAGTTAGAAAAATTAATGTCGCTTCCCTGTCTTCCCAAATGGAAGGTGGCGTTGAGGTCGCTGCTGCTGAGTGGAGATTTTGACAGGCTTGTTCAGGGATGTGTGATTGTACTGCGGGAGCAGTGAGTTCTGCATAATAGAAGCCAGTGTGTTGGGGATGCTGGAAGTCAAGGCAGGAGAAGAGGCCAAATACCTGGGGAGGGAGAATGGAGGTGACCTGGATTTTGCGTGGGTAGACGTGTCCTCAAGTTCTTTTTTTTTTTTTTTTTTAATTTCTATTTATTTAATTATTTTGACAGGCAGAGTGGATAGAGAGAGAGATAGAGAGAAAGGTCTTCCTTTTTGTCGTTGCTTCACCCTCCAATGGCCGCCGCGGTAGCGCACTGCGGCCGGCACACCGCGCTGTTCCGATGGCAGGAGCCAGGTGCTTCCCCTGGTCTCCCATGCGGGTGCAGGGCCCAAGCACTTGGGCCATCCTCCACTGCACTCCCAGGCCATAGCAGAGAGCTGGCCTGGAAGAGGGGCAACCGGGATAGAATCCGGCGCCCCAACCGGGACTAGAACCAGGTGTGCTGGCGCCGCAAGGCGGAGGATTAGCCTGTTAAGCCACGGTGCCGGCCCCTCAAGTTCTTTTCAAAAGTGACATTGTGGAATCCAGGCCATTAAATGTGGTTGATCCGGGGGGTGGGGGGTGGGGTGTGTGTGTGTGTGGGGGGGAGCTCAGTTTTTCCTTTGAATGCCATCCCTTCATTATGGACCTAATTGAGATTGGTCCCTTCATTCTCACCCTGATTTGGTCTCCAAAGACCTGACCTTGATTCTTATCCCTCCTTCTCCAGCCACTGCTGTGTTGATTTGTGATGATCTTGGTGAACCTGCCTTTTCGTGTGGGCTGTGCTGGGGCCTGCCCTGGGCTCCTGACCTAGAGCTGTTTCACACTGCGTGGCTTGCAGGAAATTGCCAGGCTGTGGCCGGGTTTCCTCAGCTGTGGCTTTTTTTCTGATACTAGTGTCGTGTTTCTTAAGGATGCTCCTTTGAATCACTGCAACTAAATTTTTTTTCCAGTAGCTAAAAAATAGCTTGTTTTTTCTTCTTTAAAGATTTTGAAAGGCAGAGTTAGAGAGAATCTTCTGGTTCATTCTCCAAATGACTGCAACAGCCAGTGCTGAGCCAGGCTGAAGTCCGAAGTTGCACCCGGGTCTCCCGTATGGGTGTAGGGACCCAAGTGTTTGGGCCACATTCTTTGTTGCTTCCCCTGGCACATTAGCAGAGAGCTGGATTGGAAGTGGAACAGCTGTGTCTTGAAATGATGTCCATAGTCGCCGGTTTGAGACCCGGCTGCTCTACTTCCAATCCAGCTCTCTGCTATTGCTTGGGAAAGCAGTAGAAGATGGCCCAAGTCCTTGGGCCCCTGCACCCACGTAGGAGACCCAGAAGAAGCTCCTGGCTTTGGATTGGCACAGCTCTGGCTGTTGCAGCCATCTAGGGAATGAACCAGCAGATGGAAGACCTCTCTCTCTTTCTCTCTCTCTGCCTCTCAACCTTCTGTGTAACTCTGACTTTCAAATAAATAAATAAATCTTAAAAAAAAACCAAAAAGAAATGGTGCCCACAGGGGATGCCACAACACCGGCCCCTTAATTCTGTTTTAATTGACACAGTAATTTAATGTATTTCTGTAGTACAGTGTGGTATCTTGATTCATGTTCACATGGTATAATCAAATCAGGTACGTAGCATGTTCATCACTGCATGCCTTTGTCATTTTGTGGTCAAAACATTGTAATTATTCAACACAACATTGTGCAAAAGAATGCCAACGCTTACTCTTCGTCCGTAACTGGCAATTTGTACTCATTGGCTAGTTCTTGGAGAGTCCTCATATGTGAACATGCGTGAACTTGTTTTAATGAGAAAAGCATGTTGAAATGAAGCTGCTACTGCAGTTGAACACTGTGGGCAGGTGAGCTGTTAGAAGTGAATGAAGAGGCTTAGGAAGAAGTACAAAACAGAAGGCCAGCCGGTAAATGAGTAGTGACGTGTAAAGTGCAAGTGGTTAATTTTAACAGGAAGCTGTCTCCATAGGAACTGTTCTGTAATAACTGCCCAGCACTGATGCATCCCATTGTGTAGATATCAGGCCCAGTATCTGTCAGGCTTCCTGAGGAGTAGAGAAATAGGATTTATACCATTGAAGGTCAGAAATCTCAGATGGTTTGGGGAGGGCTTGTAGATGCAGTCTCATGGCTTATGTAGTGTTTTCTCTGTGACACTCTCCCAGAATTGTCTTAAGGGTTTATTTCAATGATTTCTACAACCAGCATCCCCACTGAAGTGAACCTCTGAAGAGTCTTCCGGATCAGAGAAACTTTTTAATTTTGGCCAGTTAGGGCCATCTGAGAGGATTGGGTGATACCCATGCTTGTGTTACCTCCTCCAGGGCTGTCCCATTCCAGGGTCTCAACTTTAGTTGTAAAATTTTGGTTTTTGTCAGGACCCAGGTTGAGTGCCTTGGGATTCTTATTGATCAGAATCACCAAGAGACTGATATTTACACTCAGAATGCCAGCTCTTGCTTGCGGTGAGAAGTAGAACTTCTAGACATACTGAGACCTAGGTGGTCAGACTGCCCCTTCCCTCTAAGGAAAACTTAGGTTTATAACCAGCTAGGCAAAGCTGGAATAGGAGAAAGGCGACTGAAGTGGTAATCTTTGTTTTGTCCTTAGACTTGGACACTTGCATGTTGGTCTCCCTGACAGATTCCGTCTTCGGCATGGGCCACTGGCCAGGACCGTTCTCTGCTGTCTTCTCTCCTCAGACAGTGGCAGAAACAAGCTGGTAAATTTTAGGGGTTTATGCATCCATAGTCTTTTGTATAAAATTCACCAGCTTATTTTTGTTGACTAATAAAACGAATGGATTTTTCCCATTTTATAAGAATTTGATGATATTTTCTGATCTATAGTTGGTACACTTAGGATTTTCAGAGTTCAGCGGTGTAATTGGACTTGATGTTCCCACATCTTCTCAGCTGTACCTGTACTTGGGCCCCTTCCATGGTATATTGCCCACCCTCCCTACCCTGCATTCTTGGCAACCCTTGGAACAGGGCACACATAGCCATTCTCTTTGGTGTTCAGAACTTTCCATATGATCTGGGCTACATGCTTTCTCTCTGGTGCTCCCTTGGGTAGGGTGAGCCTCCTAAACATTTTGTTTTCCAAGTTAGGTTTGAATATTGCAAAGCCTCACCACTGACAGCAAACCACCTTACAGTCTGTAACTTTCACTCAGCTCATAATGCCTGGACTTCTTAAAAGGATTTTACATAGCTTTTTTTTTTTTTCCTTCTTAAAAATATAATAAAAATCAGAATTGCTGAAATTCCAGGCACTATCCTCAGGGCTTTACTTGTATCATCGTGTAACTCTCAAAGTACTCTGCTAGGGAGAGACTGATATTTCCATTCTCTACACGAGGGAGTGTGCAACATAGAGCATTTGTGCAGGCTGCAGGTACAAATTTGTTAGTGGTGGTTATTTTACCCTTACTCGATTCACAGGGAAAAATTCAATTATTGCCCATTTTTTGGGAGCAAGATGCAGAAAAACTGTTGTTGTATGTTTCCTAAATAGTCTGAGATCCTGCACATTGCTGTAGTAGAATTCCATAGCCCTGCCTGTCTGCTCTGCTGACATGTGCGTCATTATCAGTGAGCTTTATCTCAGGATCAGGTGTGACCTCATCTTGTCATTCTGCAGAAAGTTTTGTGAGGCCCACACAGCGTGCCCCAGCTCTTGCTGGGTGGGCAGTCTCCACGTCTGATGTCCTGTAGTGTGGCACTTGGCATAGGAACAATGCTCTGGTTACTTGGAAGGTGGGCTGGGTCTCTGCCCATGGAAACTGTAACAAAGGGGAATATTGGATGGATGTTATGTGGGAGTTTGCCAGGTAGGATGAGGGGCAGGCAGAGGCTGGAAAGGATGGAAGGAGGTTGCCTATGGGTAAGAGAGCTCACAGCTGGAGAACAGGGTGAGTGTCAATGAAGGAGAAATGAGGAAGTCCAGAAATGAGGCATGGCATTTGTAGAGTGGCAAGCCAGTGCTACATTTAGTAAGAAGAGTGAGTGAGAGGCAGGATATTCTAATTTGTATCTTAGGAAGGTCACTTGAGCACTGGTGGTCCTTGGGGTAGGTTAGTGAATAGATGAGGGCATAGTTTTGCAAGAACTGATGCTTGGTGAAGGAAGTCACAGAGAACACTTTGGCTTGGAAGGATGACTAGGTGGTCCTGAGATGCAGGAGAGGCAGCTGGGTGGGGGGGAGGGGGCAAAGAGTTCTTGTGGAATGGGGAGAGAGCGTGGTGTTGGGTGTAGACTGCCATTCCAGGGGGTGGCTGGAGCGAGGCTTAATGATTGGGAATTGGGGTCATCGTTATTTGAGGACCAGGCCAGCAGGAAAGAACCCTGAGGAGGTGACAGAGTGGAGATTTGTGCAGCCGAGGCTGGGAAGGCAGGGAAGTCCGCTGCAGTTCAGGCTACAGAGAGAAGTCAGGGAGGATGAGAACAGGCTTTCATTATGAGCCTTCAGTATGTCATTCTTGATGGTCAAGTAGCTACAAAAGACTAAGAGGAGAAAAGGGTCTGAGTTTGTAAATGGAAACTTATTATACAAATGTTGGCACAGAGGCCAGCGGCCTCTGAAAGAGCCTTCTGTACCAGTGAGCTTCAGCATCCCTCCCGTCTGTGGGGACAGCAGACATCCGCGACCTGAGACGACCCCCAGGTTCCTTTCACTTTCGAGATCCGATGATTCTGTAGCTTCGTAATTTGAGGGAGGGGATATCCCCTAGTTTTTGAGGTTGGAGAGAGGACTGCAGTGTTAGACTGTGGGGCTATGTTTCGAGAGGATTGTACACCTAGATCAGCTGGTCTTGAATCTTATAAACATGAACTTTGAAATCTAATATGAGCATCTGGCTTGGGCCATGTGTAGACAAAACATTACCCAATGAAATGGTTCTGAATGAGTGACTCTGGGGTAGGTAATTCTTATAGTAGAGAAATTCTTACTGACTGGGAATTAGATTTGTCCATTCTGTTCTTGCCACAGATTCTATGGAAGTGAAACCCATCATGACCAGAAAGTTGCGGAGGCGACCAAATGATCCTGTCCCCATCCCAGACAAGAGGAGAAAACCAGCTCCTGATATCCATTTGGATCAAGTTTTAGTCACTTTTTTCTCTTAAGATTGTTGAATCATTTGCCTGTCCATTTGATAGAGTATACATGGCTGTCGTCTTACAGAGCATAGCAACATTTGATTGGAAAGCATCTGTGAGTTATCCATCCACAGGTTGGGGCTGGGCCATTTTATTATCACAGTCCGTAATTGCTAATTGCTGCTATTAATGGGAGAGATTTAGAGAGAGCAGTTATTTGAAAAGGTACTTTGTGTTGGAAATCCAGCTGGGGCAACTGAAAACTTAATGTGCCTTAATTTTTCCACCTGTAAAATGAGGATAGTAATATCTGCCTTTATGTGCCTCAGTTACCTAAATCCCTAAAGTAGTGGATTGAAAACTGTTCTTAAAACTGATGAGATTTAATTCAGACATAAAGCAACCTCTTTAATCATAAAAATGGGAATGATATGTGGGGAGAAGTATGTGTGTTTGTGTGTGTGTGTGTTTTGAGTAAAAGTCTTCAGATCTTTTGGAACAAAAGCAGCCTATAAATTCAGGGTGAAATTCTTCACTATTTCCTGTGTTCTTGCTATTTTACATACCTACTGAATCTCATTTTACCTTCTTATCATAGTTTGTAAGGTTGGGGATGTGAATTGTTTTTTATAGCTGGACATCACTACATTTAGTAGGAAGCAAAGTATTATAAAAGTATCATTCAACAAAGCTACATTTTGTAAACTCTGTAATAATACTGCTGCCATTTTGTTGCGTTCTATTTCTTTGCAAACCATACTTTTCAGACACATTCCTTTAACTCTCAACACCTCAGCTAAACTATTTGTTAACAGATGAACAGATCATGGAGGATCTGAGAACGTTAAATAAGGTACAATTTGATTTTTTTTTTAACTTCTTTGGAAGTCAAAGCTTGACGTGGTTTCCTGCTTCACTTTGTTCATGTATTGCTTTTACATCATGATACCTCTGACACCTTCAGCTGCTTCTGAAATGATTTTCTCTAAGATTTTTTTGTTGTTCTTCCTACAGCTTAAGTCACCCAAGAGACCAGGTAAGTGCATTATGTTATTGGCATTTGCAGTCTTTTTATTGTATTGTTGGAAAAGCATGCAAATACCTGTCAGTGAATTGTTGACGTTTCAAAAATAAAATATTTGTGTGGGCCCAAAAGCAGTCATGATGAAAACTGAAGGGACCTTAAGTGTGTCCCTCCTTTGACTATCAATTTTTTTTTTTTACCTTGGTATGTCATTTTGTCTTTTCTTTAGGATTTATTATAAAAGACTTTTGACTGGTAGAGGTTCCTTCTATGTGGGCATCAGGCGTAAGGTTCAACTTGATATGCATTTTTTTGACAATGAAATATGAAGGGTTTTCCAGTAGGACTCACTCTCTGAAGTGAAGCTAGAGGCGTTTCCATGGCCTGATTGTGCTGCGGCATCCTCGCTATAGGAGAAGCTGACCAGTGTTCACAGTGCTTTCTTCCAGGGCAGCACTTGAGGGCGTGCCAGTTTGCATACTGGAATAATTGCTTGGTAAGGCCTTAAGTGTGGGGTCACTTACACATCCCTCTCCCCACTAAGTTTATTGCAGGCAAAAAGCAACTTGGTGTAGACACGGTCTTGAGTGCCGCAGTAGTCCACAGGGACGTCTTGAAGGGGAGAGGGCTTTGAGTGTGTGACCCTACTGTAGTTCTAGAAATTGTCATTTTTTTGAAAGAGATTTTCATAGTTCTGGCCTTTTTTGGACTTCTGATCACCAGGGATTTATTCTTACTCTGATTGTGTATAACTTACACATTTGACCTTAAAGCTTCTTGAGCCTCAGGTTGCTCTTTGGCTCGGAAGGTTAAGTCTATGACTTGACTACCTCGTTGGGTTGCCTTGAGGGTCCAATTAGATGTAGTGTACGAGAACCGTGTCGCATCCCCATGCATTGTCAACATGAGAGGAGCTTGAGGGGCATGATTCTGCTGCATGCTCATGGCAGTTCAGTTACAGCATGCTGGGTGGGGGGCTCAACACTATTCCGTACGTGCTTGTCATTCAAGTGTGTCTGCTTTCTCCAGCATCCCCATCCTCTCCTGAACACTTGCCTACTACACCTGCAGAGTCTCCTGCCCAGAGATTTGAAGCTCGGATCGAAGATGGCAAACTGTACTATGATAAAAGATGGTATGTTATGGGAACACCTGGATTACTTTAAGAGTCTAATAAGAACCAGTTGGAGAGGATCTGGGGCTCTCTACAGTTGTGTGTGTGTGTATGTGTGTGTGTTTGTTTTTTAAGATTTACTTATTTATTTGAGAGGCAGAGAGAGATACCTTCTATGCTCTGGTTCATTCCCCAAATGGCCACAATGGCCAGAGCTGGTCCGATCTGAAGCCCGAAGCCAGGAGCTTCTTCCAGGTTTCCCATGTGGGTGCAGGTGCCCAAGGACTTGAACCATCTTTTGCTGCTTTCCCAGGTGCATTAGCAGGGAGCTGGATCAGAAGTGGAGTAGCAGGACTCAAACCTGTGCCCATATGGGATGCCGGCACTGCAGGTGGCAGCTTTTAACTGCTGTGCCACAGCACTGCCCCCATCTACAGTACAGTTGTTTTTCAGAGCATAACTGCAGAATAACTTCACAGTAGTACAAGTGGAACTCCATTTGAAAATATTCCAGCAGTTATGTGATGGACACCTATGTTGGATCTCAGCACAATTTTTTAAAGTGTGTGTGTGTGTGTATTTAAAAAGATGTATTAATTTATTTTGAGGGAGTTATGGAGAGAAAGGGAAAAACGCAGAGAGATCTTCCACCTGCTGGTTCACTCCCCAGGTGGCCTCATTGGCTGTAGTATATGTTTCTTTTTGCCTCCTCTGAACTCTGCCCCTGTGTGCTCAAGTTAATAGGTGTTCTGCACCTAAAAGGATTTTGTAATCACATCAGTTTGGGAGAAGACCATGTTAAGAAAGATAAACGGCAGGGAGGGCCAGTGCTGTGGCATAGAAGGTTGAGCTGCTACCTGTGGTGCAAGCATCCCATGTAGGCGCCAATTCTTGTCCCATCTGCTCCTCTTCTGATCCAGCTTCCTGCTAATGTGCCTGGGAAGGTAGTGGAATATGGCCCAAGTCCTTGGGTCCCTGCCACCCCTGTGGGAGAACTAGAGGAGGTTCCTGGCTTCTGCCTGGCCCAACCCCAGCTTTTGTGGCCATTTGCGAAGTGAACTAGTGGATGGAAGATTTTTCTCTCTCCTCTTTCTCAGTATATCTGCCTTTCAAATAAATAAATCTTTTTTTTTTTTTTTTTTTTTAAATTTTTGACAGGCAGAGTGGACAGTGAGAGAGAGACAGAGAGAAAGGTCTTCCTTTTTGCCGTTGGTTCGCCCTCCAATGGCCGCCGCGGTAGCGCACTGCAGCCGGCACACCGCGCTGTTCCGATGGCAGGAGCCAGGTGCTTATCCTGGTCTCCCATGGGGTGCAGAGCCCAAACACTTGGGCCATCCTCCACTGCACTCCCTGGCCACAGCAGAGAGCTGGCCTGGAAGAGGGGCAACCGGGACAGGATCGGTGCCCCGACCGGGACTAGAACCCGGTGTGCCGGCGCCGCAAGGTGGAGGATAAATAAATAAATCTTAAACAAAAAAAGGGTAAATGGTTTTTGTTCTTGTAGCCTTCTTTGGATCCTGTGGTATGCTGAGGTGTTCTGAATTTCTAAGATTTTAGATATTTTTTGATAGCTGTATCTTTTCTTCATGGATCATCCTGCTATACAAGTGTACCAGGAAGCTTACTTGGGGGAATTGCATCCTAAAGCATTTCTACTTTAGAGTGAAGAGTGTTTTAGACCTTCAGACTGACAGCATTTTTTAACTAGAAAGGAAGTGGCAAAACAATATGAAAAAACCTTAAGATCTCATACATTTATTCATTCAACAGACACTTACTGTCTGCTTTGTGTTAGGTATTCTGCTAGGTGTTAAATCACCCTGGGTCTTGCCATGTTTTCACAGCGATTTTAATTCTCACACACTTCTTTCTGCTCTTTGGCCATACTCGGGCTTACTGTTCTGTGTAAGTCAAAGTGGACACGTGATTGATTACATCCTGCCTTTCCATTTGGTTACATAGAGAATGTTTATGCTTTGCTGTGTCATCTCTGTAATTATCATTCTAATGACTATGTAGTGATTCTGAGTTTCAATATCTTTATTTAGCAAAAGTTCCAAAATTAGGATAATGGTTATTTTGAAATTTTTTAACTATTTTAAGGGAAAAAGTTCCCAGAATGTTGTTAGTTGGTTACCTTATATAGTACGTTGACAAAATACTTTAGAGATCTTGTCATGCCTGAGATCATTTTCTCCTATTAAGTTCCAGTCAGTGAGTTGGCTGGTAGGTGATGAAGTCTTGCTGTGTCTCTAAGCCTGATCATAGTGACCTCTGTCCCTTTTTTTTTTTTTTTTAAAGATTTATTTATACTTGAAAGTGTTACAGAGAGAGAGAAGGAGAGGCAGAGAGAGAGGTCCTTCATCTGTTGGTTCACTCCCTAATTGGCTGCAATGGCTGGAGCTGCACCAATCTGAAGCCAGGAGCCTCCTCCTGGTCTCCCTTGCGGGTACAGGGGCCTAAGGACTTGGGGTCATCTTTTACTGCTTTCCCAGGCCGTAGCAGAGAGCTGGATCAGAAGTGGAGCAGCTGGGACTCGAACCAGCACCCATATGGGATGCTGGCACTGCAGGTGGCAGCTTTACCCATTATGCCACAGTGCCAGCCCTGACTTCTGTCCCTCTAATTTGACTATTTGATGCTCTTAAAGTCTAGCTACCACTGTATGTAAACGTTGCTTATCAGAGCACATCACCACTAGGTGGCAGGCCCTAACAGCTTAACACAGTGGGGCAAACTAAGATGAAAAATGTTTCTAATAATGAAAACCAAATAACCTTTAAAGATCAAGCCCACACATAGAACCATCTTTGGAAATGATGAGATTTATCACTAACATTTTTACGGATCTGTGAGTCTTAAAGCCATGTGATATTTCAAATGATGTTCATTTTGTAATTACGTTGCTTTGAATCTCCCTCCCTCCTTCTATGCTTAATCCTTAGACTTTATGAGACGTGTCTTGAGGCTGAACATGCAGTAAAATAAAACTTTTTTTTTTTTTTTTAAAGAAAGGCTGCCCATTGGCTGGTGTTTCATAACATAAATGGAGCAGTCACATTTGATGTGTTAGAACTCCTAACCAATTCGAAGGAATTTTCACCATCTTTCTCATATTAGCAGCAGGCATTTAAAAAATAATGTATCTGGAAGCATTTTACTTTTTTGTTTGGTGTATTTCAAGAACGTTGTTTTCTGTATTTTGAATGTTTTTCTTTGGCTTTGATAGAGCTCATAATAAGTCATAGCAAGGTGGGTCCCTCCTTCCCCTGATGCTAATTAGAGGCTGTTGGAGTCCTGGCCCGCGCTGGTTGTTGCAGAACCAGCTTTGAGCATCTCACCAGGTTCTTTTTTTTTTTTTTTTTGGACAGGCAGAGTGGATAGAGAGAGAGAGACAGAGAGAAAGGTCTTCCTTTTTGCCGTTGGTTCACCCTCCAGTGGCCGCTGCGGCCGGCGCATTGCGCAGATCCGAAGCCAGGAGCCAGGTGCTTCTCCTGGTCTCCCATGCGGGTGCAGGGCCCAAGGACTTGGGCCATCCTCCACTGCCTTCCCGGGCCTTAGCAGAGAGCTGGCCTGGAAGAGGGGCGACTGGGATAAAATCCGGCGCCCTAAGCAGGACTAGAACCTGGTGTGCTGGTGCTGCGAGGCGGAGGATTAGCCTGTTGAGCCACGGCGCCAGCCATCTCACCAGGTTCTTAATGTCTGAATTTTATATCCTTGTCCAGGAGGCTCTGTTTTTCTTTCTTCCTTTTTAGCAGACATGACCTGTCACTGCCAGGTTGACTGAATTGCTTCCTGCTGTCTTCAGTGGTGTGGAGTATTTTGGTGTGACATTATTTTTGACCAAACATGTTTCATTGAGTATTAATGTACTTCAGTGAAACAAATGGGATTCAGGCTTCCCATCCTAGTGTGAACACTTATCAAGCTACATTTCATTTTGAAAGATAAGCATGTTCTTTTGCCTTGGTCTTACTTTGCTTTTAAAGCATTTCATATCATGCTGTAAGTTTGCCTCACATGTTGATTTGGGCTATTGACCCTTCTCAAAAAGTACTGTGGAAGTAGCTGATATTTTAAAATAACTAACTGATAGTGCTGGTGGAATATGTTTTTCCCTTTTTCACTTTACATCTGGGCTGCTAATGTAAATCAGAAATGAAATCATCCACTTGCTCAGATGGGTTTAACCCTCCAGTCTTCAGCTGATGCAAAGACTGTTAGAACAGTGAGTATGTAATCGGTACTACTTGAGGTTTATACTTGTCATGTGGTTTCATATTTTTTGGAAATGAAGTGTTAATATCAGAATTCCTAGTAGAATAAAAAATTAAATCTTTTCTCCTACCCCTATCCTGTACCACTTTTGGACCCACCTTTAAACAAATTGCTTTGTTCGAAAATAGTGTTGGTAATTGTAGTTCACTGGGTTTTATAGAAGTCTCAAGCGTTAAGGGTTTAATTGTAGGAATATCCAGGTTGGAATTTCCATTAGTAATAAAGAAATGCAGTCAGTTTGACATTGGTGTGTATTTCTGAGGCTGTTTAAGTGTGTGTGTGTGTGTGTGTTCAGTCTTCCAGCAGCTGTGTAAAACAGGTTAATTGGCAAAAAAATAATCTCTGTTTTTACTCATTTAGCTCTATTGATGTTTTTAAAGTTTTTTATGGATTACTTTTTCTTTTATTCTTCAGAATTTGAAAAGTAAATTTGTCTGTTAAGGTTGTCATATATCTTTTTGGTTTCATCTTAAAAGCCCCCCAAATGTGTACTTAATTTTCTAAAGTCTTCTCATAGGATTCAGATCACTTAGTAGGTTGAATATCCAGGGATAATGGTTCCCCAAGAATGTTGTGTAGTTCATGAGCATCCCCTGAAGGTTATGGAGACTGGTTCAGGAGGGACCCAGGAGCCTGTGATTGGGAAGTTGGCTGCCTTAGGGAGCTCACTAGCCAGCTCTCCTGTGGGGCTAGTGGGGAACAGTGGTGGACATTCAAGCCACCAATGTTTGGTGATCCCAGAGGAGGCAGATTTGACAGGAGACCAGATGCTGTGGTGTAGCGGGTTAATGCCCTGCCTGAAGCGTTGGCATCCCATATGGGCGCCGGTTCTGGTCCCAGCTGCTCCTCTTCCAATCCAGCTCTCTGCTATGTCCTGGGAGGGCAGTGGAAGATAGCCTAAGTCCTTGGGCCCCTGCACCCGCGTGGGAGACCTGGAGGAAGCTCCTGGCTCCTGGCTTCGGATTGGCGCAGCTCCAGCCGTTGCGGCCGTCTGTGGAGTTAACCATCGGACGGAAGACCTCTCTCTCTCTCTCTCTGCCTCTCCTCTCTGTAACTCTGACTTTCAAATAAATAAATAAATAAATCTTTAAAAAAAAAAAGAGATTTTATTTGTTTACTTGAAAGTCAGCGTTACACAGAAATCTATCCACTGGTTCACTCCCCAGATGGCCACAATGGGCGGAGCTGCGCCAATCTGAAGCCAGGAGCCAGGAGCTTCTTCTGGGTCTCCCAATTGAATGTAGGGGCCCAAGGACTTGGGTCATCTTCTATGCTTTCCCAGGCCATAACAGAGAGATGGCTTGGAAGTTTAGCAGCCAGGACTTGAACCGGTGCCCATATGGGATGCGGGCCCCCCTGATGTTCATTTTTACATCAGTCAAATGTATGGTGTTTGGCTTCTAAGCACAGTTAAAGGAAAATGGAACCTGTCTTGTCAGAATTGCTTGAATGATCTTCCAGAGATAAAGGTTTTCTTGAACAGACCTTTGTGACCTTGAAATTTCTAAATATTTCGATACTTTCAAATACCATACTTTTTGATGTCCATAATACTTGTTCTATAAAATCGAAAGCTATGCAGTAAAAGGGATGCCATTCTTAATTTACATTTTACAAGTTTTTAATATTCATTTAATAATTTTAATATATAAATCCAATTTTTTTCTATGTATGTATGATGCACATGTACCATGTAAGTTTTATTACAAACACAGGAACACATTGGGCAGTTTTTTCCTCCATTTAGCGGTATATTGAGTGTGTTTCCATGCTAATAATATATACCACAGTGTGGCCTTTCTCTATGATTTAGAAAATAGTATCACAGTGACTTGAGGCTACTTGCATTTTGTTTGTGTTTCTGAATTTTTAATAACTCACAGTCCCCATAGAATAACTGAATGTCCTTTCTCTGTATTTATATTCTCTCCATTATTCAAGACATTGTTGTTTACGTAGGATAGTCGGCCTAGATTTGGGAAAGAAACCAAGAAGTGTTACTGTGAACTAATTCAGCCTTTCCCATGCATTGTACAGTTTGGACCTTGGGATATTCCATGTTCAGCATAGTGAAGGTCCTCTGACCCAGTTCAACAACTAATGTCTGGCCAGCAGCAACTTTCGTGCTTGCGTCTACACCAGTGTCGCTCTTCTGATTGCATTTATGGCTCACTGCCTTGTAGCAGAGTTTTTAGGAAGCGAATGGCCTTGAGTGTTCAGCCCTGAAGTGGCAGGTAAAGAGCACTAGAAGCTAGATTGGGGAAGCTGGTTGTGGGAATGGAGTGCATCCTTTACCAGGAAAACTTTAAAGAAAAAAAAAAGATTTTTTTTTTTGAAAGGCACAGTGACAGAGAGGAAGAGGCAGAGCTCTTCTATCCACTGGTTCAGTCTCCAAATGGTTGAAACATCCAGGGCTGGGCCAGGCTGAAGCCAGGAGCCAGGAACTCCATCCTGGTCTCCCATGTGAGTGGCAGGAACTTGAGCCATTGTCTCTCGCTTTCCCAGGAGCATTAGCAGGTGGATCAGAAGCAGAACATCTTGGACTCTGTGCTCCCTATGGGATACTGGTGTTGCAAGCAGTAGCATAACCTGCTGGGCCACAATGCCAGCCCTTACTGTGGTATCTTGATAGTAGATTATTTCATTATAGCAGCAGAACAGCATCTGATTTCTTTCTCCAAAGAAGTCATACGGTGTAGTGCTTTGCTGGTAGGTGTGCGTGGTGGATTTTACATATCACATGTGTTTTGGTGGAGATTGTAGATGTGTTTTGCTAGATTTGTATAGCCAAAATGAAACAGAGATTATATTCTCGATTGAACTGGGGCTGGCCCAGGCCAGAGCTGCCAGCAGCAGCTTAGCTGGTATCTCCTGCTCTCCTAATCCAGCAGCTGCTCTTTCATCCTGTTGTTTCATTCCAGCTTTTTTTTTTTTTTAAAAGATTTATTTATTTATTTGAAAGAGTTACACAGAGAGAAGGAGAGAGAGAAAGAGAGAGAGGTCTTCCATGCACTGATTCACTCCCCAGTTGGCCGCAACAGCCGGAGCTGCGCTGATCTGGAGCCAGGAGCCTCCTCCTAGTCCCATGCGGGTTCAGGGGCCCAAGGACTCTGGTCATCTTCCACTGCTTTCCCAGGCCATAGCAGAGAGCCAGATCAGAAATGGAACAGCCAGGGCTTGAATTGGGGCCCATATGGGATGCCAGCACTACAGGTGGCGGCTTTACCCGCTATTTCATAGCACTGGCGCCTCATTCCAGCTTTGACCCAGGCCCTCTCGGTTCCATTCTCAGCCTTGAACTTTGATAGTTGAAAGTGGCCCTGTGCTGCAGGCCAAGGGAGTAGATGCAGGGCTGAAAGGGAAGCTGCTTTCCAGTCCACTGCATTCAAACTAAGTTTCTCGACTCCTCAGGCCAGATCAGATACCCTTTGGTATATGGTGTTGTATTTAGAACTTCACCTGGATAGTATGACCAGCTAGGATTATTAGTGTGTCTGTCTCCTCCCCCACATATCTGTGACAGCAGGGACCTGATGGTCTTGTTCATTGTCTGTCTCCAGCTTTCAACAGAGTTGCATATAGTACATACATAGTGAATGTTCTTGAATCAAAGTGAGGCTGAATTCAACTTTGTTAATAAATTATTTGGACAAATGGAAAACACCACAACAGTGTTCAAGCCCATTTCTCTTTTTTGTCCACTCAGTTGTCAGTGTTTGGATTGGGGCCAGAAGGTGAGAACAGAATGTTTACTTTAAAAGTTTTATTTGACATTTTAAACTGGATCACAAAATTCAAGTAAGAAAACTAGAAAGTGAGTTTTCTGATTCTCACCTCAGCCTCTTTTCCTCTCTGCAGAAGGTCCAAGATATAGAATGTTATGATTAGAGATCGTCTGATCTATTCCAGGGATGGAAAGAAACCTTTACATTGTGCTTTTCTGAAGTCCAGACTCTTTCTCAAATATAAACGAGTAAAACTTCTTTAGTTGTATTTTTTGTCATGATACATGGTGCTTTTTTCTTTTCTGTTCTTTTAACTTTCTCCCTCCAGTTTTTAAGTTTGTGCTTTTTGTTTTTGGCAGGTATCACAAGAGCCAAGCCATCTATCTCGAGTCAAAGGACAACCAGAAACTGAGCTGTGTGATCAGCTCAGTTGGGGCCAACGAGGTAGGGACCATCTTCTTTACCCTAAGGCAAGATGTGTTCTGTGACTTGTTGGAAGTGTGTCCCAGAAAGTGGAATGGAGGCAGGTCTCCTCTGTGGGTTAGATTTTAAGTCAGCATTTTGAGGCAGAAATCACATGTCGTTGTAGTCATCCTTGGAAATCCCTTACCTCTGCCTGACTACAGTATATGCAGATCTGAGTATTCCTTCTGGCGTCTTTGAACTCCCTGTACTGTAATTGATTTGGGGACCACTGAGCTAGACTGCAAGGAAGAACAAAAGAAGTCTTTGTGATGTCTGTACCTTCAAGTCCTGCAGCCTTTTAAGGTAACACTCTCCTGAGAGTGGAGCGTGCCTGTGGGAGTGTACTCCATCTTTGTTTACTTGTTTCCCTAGCTTTTCGTCTGTGTTAGTAGATTGGTTTCTCGCTGTGAAGATTTAATGAGGCACCTGGTACAGGGTCCAGCACCCAGGAAGTACTCAGTAGATAGGTGCTGGCATGAGGCAACCCACATGGCACCCCATTCCTGCCCTCTCTCAGATCTTGTGTCCTGCTGTGCCTCTGCATGACGAGCTCCCAGGTTGGTGCTGTTGTGGGGTCTCGGTCTGCAGGGTGGCATCTGGTTTTAAAGGCAGCTGGCAGGGCTTTGCCTGAAGGTGACGTGACTGCTCGGTGGGCTCTCTTTTTTGGGTGCTTCATTAGGAGGATACCGGCAATGTGTAACTTGTATTGTTAGTAGTTAAAAACATGCTTAAAACTTTAATAACTGGGTTGGCTTGATCTTTTATCAGTCCACAAATGTCTGCAAAGAAATTGATTTTTATGTGTCTACCCTCTGTAACTTATTCGTGCCAGTGCACAGTAAATCTAATGAAACTGGATTATGAAACAGCTTAAGCTTCTAGTCTCCCAGCTTCCTGCATTGAAAACGCCCTCACAAGTGGCTGGTTTGCAGCGTGATTATTTACTTAGCAGTTAGGGAGTGCCTTCCAGGTCGATGAGTGTCACTCTTCTCTGGGTCAGCATCTGTGGAGGTCACCTCCAGCCAAGTCAGGACCAGAGCAGGGATCCAGTGGAGAATGCTGCTGGCCTCAGCCAGAAGGCCTTGTCGTTTCACAGTAGGGCCCTAGCATCGGGCTGCTAGGCTTGCTCCACACAAGCACATGTTGCCTCTAGCACCAAAGCCGAGCTTCACAGTCCATGCGTCATTCTCTGTGCCACCTTGAGAGAAAGAAAAATTCTTTGTTAAAGGTTGTCACTTTTTGACACAACAGAGTGAGTGTCAGGTCTGACCAGTGGTGTCACTGAGATGTGCCTCTTGGAGGGTAGATGTCCTGGTGCCTAGGTGGCATGCAGCACTGGCAGTGGGGACATGAAACCCCAGCTCACTTTCCAGATCAAAGCTGAGGTGACACTGGAGCATGGCCTTTGCTGACTCAGCTTGGGCAAGGTCAGTGGGTGGGTCTGAGCCTGATGGTGACACCCAGTTCAGCCCTTGGGATCAGCCTTCAGTTTGGAATGGCTCTGCAAGGCTCTTTAGAGGCTCAGCTGCATGTGAGGTCTATAAGTCAGTGTATTTTACTTTAATCTCTTTCTGTTGTGAAATAATTGCATTTAATATGTTGAGATGGAACTGAGAATTTTTTTTTTAATTTTAATTTTTTTAAAGATTTATTTATTTGTTTGAGTCACACAGAGAGAGAAGGAGAGGCAGAGAGAGAGAGAGGTCTTCCATCTGCTGGTTCACTCCCCAGTTGGCTGCAGTGGCTGGAGCTGGGCCAGTCAAATGCCATGAGCTTCCTCCGGGACTCCCAAGGACTTGGGCCGTCCTCCACTGCTTTCCCAGGCCACAGCAGAGAGCTGGATCAGAAGTGGAGCATCCGGGACTTGAACTGGTGCCCATGTGGGATGCCAGCAATGCAGGCAGAGGCTTTACCCGCTATACCACAGAGCTGGCCCCCGAGAATAAGGTTTTTTAAAACCTGAAAATCAGGTGGAGGAAGGAGGAGATATGTCTGTAAACTCGTACTTGGTATATGGGTGAGGTGCAGACTTTTCAAAAAATTGGGAACTCATTAGTGGAGAAGAGCAAGGGGCTTTGTGAGGCTGCAGAATTCACCTCTGTACAGGTGTCTCAGTCTTGCACAGCTTTGGCTTCTTCCGTAAATGGGGTCACTGCAGACACTTTTGTTCCCAGGACTGTTCTGAGGGGGGGAAGCCCAGCTTCCTCCGCAGTGTCAGCACACAGGAAGAACTGGCGAACCCTTGCTCACATGCAAGGCTACTGAGGTGACAGCTGTCCTCCTCAGCTCGGACAGGCCGCTGCTGCAAGAGTTCATTCTCAAGTCTATGGAAGAATGCTTCCTGCCCTGGCAAATGCGAGAGATCTGATCCCGTCTGGGAGAGGGGTGTGGTGAGGAGGGAAAGGACCTCCTTAGCTCTTTGGCCTTCTCATGATCCTAACCGGGCTTTAGCTCACTCATCGGACATCATTTTATTGTTAGTATTTCTTTCCTTCTTCTTCTGTCAAAGCCATTAGCTTATTGCTAGGAAATGTGAGTATTGCAGGGCTTTGTTAGGGCAATCTATTGGGGCCAAGAAAACATTTCCCAAAATGTGGAGAAGTTTATGTTCAGTAACCTGTATCTCTTGAGTGTTGATGATGCTGTAATCAGACCACAGCTGAAAGAGTTCCTAAGCTTAAGGGGAAACAGAAACCCAGCTTATTGTGTTTTCCATTTTCTTCACCCAAGGTGTGGGTGAGGTGGCTGGGAGCTAGGAGTTCAAGGCTGATGCCTGTCTCCCAGGAGAGCCCAGCACTGGGAAGTGCTTGTGACGCCCTCGCAGGATGAGACTCAGACAAGTGAGACTTGCCAGATTTGTGCCCGCATCGGGCTCATGCAGCTATGTTAATGCTTTGGAAGACTTGCCCTGCAGTACTTCTTAGCCTCTTTCATCTTGTTCCCTCTCCTGTCCCGACAGATCTGGGTGAGGAAGACAAGTGACAGCACCAAGATGAGGATCTACCTTGGCCAGCTTCAGCGTGGGCTCTTTGTGATCCGTCGGCGGTCAGCAGCTTGACTTTCTACAGTGCTCCTCTTCCCTTTTTCTGGAGTGGTTTTTATTTTTGTTTTATCTTGTTTTCTTAATAGAAATTTTTTTACCTTGCTGGGAATAGTTACTTGGCCTTGGAAATGGAGAACACTGTTGTGGATTCTGCAAGGCACTTTGCGGCTGGCCTCCTCCATCTTTGGGTCATTGTTTCCTGCCTCGACTTCTTCCAGCCATCAGTCACCGTAGGACTCTCTTCGTTTCAGGAGTATTGGGAGTTTGATATACTTTCCTTTTATTTTTTGCTTATACCGTGTCTTTTTGAAAAGGCCTTCTTTGAGCTTGAAGGGACAACTCTATTTTGTTAATTATCTTTGGATATTTCTACCATGAATAAGAGCAGGAAGGAGTACACTCTACAGTGCATTTTCATGTTTTGAATCTGATTAGTGGATCATGTAGCTACTTCCCTTGTCGAGCCCAATTCACTGTTTTCCCAGAAGCTTGGGGCCGAGGTCCTAGCAGAAGGAGATTAATTCTCCTGGCTCTCAGCCTTCTTGGAGAAATAAATGCCTTGTGCAACATCTGGCGCATACCATCCATTCCGCTGGCTGAATGACAGAAATCTCCTGGTAGACTGTGTGCACTGAAGTTAATGGAGTTGGGGGGAGGGACATTTCATTGTCATAATGTGCGGAGGTCACCATATTTTAAGTGTTATTTGATGCAGGTGCTTTATTCAGACACATTTGTTCTGGCTCAAGCTGGGACAAGAAGTCATTTCAGTAGTTTTCACTTCTAATTCTTTTCCCAAGAAGACAGAAATAGTCCATGCAACAGGCTGATTCTCTGGATTATCTCTTGTAGGTGGGGAGGAAGATTGGTAGTGCAATAATCAGTGATCTGTAGACTTACACCTAGTTCACATTTCAGTCTTGTTGCGGATGCCATCAGTGCATCTGTTATTGGCCATTCTATACCTGTGGGACCTTGTCTTGACGTGGGCACTCACAGCCTCTCAAGAGTTCTGGTCTGGGTTGAAGGCAAGGAAAGCTCTGTCATGACATCCAGGAAACCTGTGCTCTTCTTGATGAATTCTGAAGAAATGGCCTTCCTTGTACTCGAGTGCTCCTTACTTTGGTCCCTTGATTAGAGAAATGATTCACTAGATGATGGGGTTTTCTATACTTTGGTTGCCATCTTGAGATGTTTAAAGAGTAGGGGTTCAGCAGTGCCTGGCAGCATCTCTGTGGGTCATTAGTAGGAAAATTTTCATAAGTAATTCTTGGTCGCAAGTGCTTCTCGTTGTTGTCTCTTAATGTGTTTATCCCAGAGCAAATTGAGGGGCTGTGATGATGAGTAATTCACCTAAGATCTGACTTCTACAAAGGCCCACGAACCTTATGGACTCATAGTAAAGACTTGTACAGATATATTTTTATTTTAATTTAAAATTATTTCTTTTTTTCTTTCCTTTTATTGGAGTCTTAATTAGAAAACAGGATAAAATGATGGTATTTAGCAGAAGTTTCCCGGGCGTTCTGTGTTTCTCCCCTGCCCCCCCCCTTCCCTACCCGTATTGTTACCATGTTTATCACAGGGAACCACATCATGCAGAGCCGGGCCTTCACCTCTGATTTGTTCTTGATGGCCTGGGCTGTGAGGGAGGACTTCTCTTGCTTAAATTGTCATGGGTGTGTGTAACGTCACATATCACGTAGTTATTGGTATCATCTTGTGACCTGTGATGGTGATTTCTTTAGGTAATAGTTACTATGCTTTTGCCATTGAAGGTGTTAGGATTTTAAATATTTATTTATTTATTTATTTTTATCCATTTGAAAGGCAGAGCAACAGAAAGAGAGGCAAAGAGATCTTACATCTGCTGGTCCATTCCCGAAATGCCTATGATAGCCAGAGCTGGGCCAAGCTGAAGTCAGGAGGCTGAAATTCCATCTGGGTCTTCCGTTTGGGTGACAGGTGCTCAAGCACTTGAGCCGTAATCTGCCATCTCCCAGGATGTGTTAGTAGGAAACTGAATCAGAAGTGGAGAGTAGCCGAGACTTGAACTGGTGCTCCGATGGGTGTCCCAAGCAGCAAGTTAACCTGCTGTGCCACCATGCCTGCCTCTGTTTTTTAAAAAAGTTGTTTTAGTGCTCATTTTCCTTGTCCTCCTGAACAGTATACCAAAGTTTGTTTTTATTAGAAAAGATTATATTATATTAGTAACCACTGGAGGTGCCACACTGAAGCAGCAGGAAGTTGCCTTTTTTCTTTCCTAGTCTGGTGGTACCTTTGTGCTTTTGTGAAGTAAGTGCTAATTTGAAGACAGGGTTGAGGCACTTCTGCCTTCTCTCTTCTGGAACTTTTGAGGGTGTTTGAGACCGTGCTTTAGAAATGGTCTCAACCCTACCCCTGCCTTCTCTCAGAGGCAGCCATTAATTACGATCTAGTGAATGTGGGGAAAAATGTGAAGTGGACTCAAGACACTACATAGTAAATTATATTCTTAATCCTAGAAGATTTAGTTGTTTAATGCCATCCCACAGGTGAAAAATCAGCAGTTGACGCATTGTCACAGGTCTGTGTGGTGACCAGTGTAGAGGAAGCTCTCTTTGTTGATGGAGGAACTTGAGTGATGAAGAGAAGCTCCACTGAGGGGGAGAACAGACTTAGACATTGCTAGGATTAGAAGAGGCTGACTTTTAGTCTTGGTGGCCATTGTTAATCCAAAAGTTCTGTCTCTTGCTAGACCCCAGGGCACCAACTGTTCTTCAAGTGATAGTTTGGGAAAGATTGGTCCAGACACATCCTGTGCATGTGTGATTTTAATCCCGAACCTGCACATGTGGTGTTAGAGGCGTTTGCCTTAAGTGTTGGATAACAGTGTTTGCTATTCTCTCAACCCATGCCAGCCATCCTGTTTTTCAGATAGATTTCTGTTGCCATACCAAAGCCAGGATGTTTCTCTTCATTTGGATAACAGTATTTAAGAATGTGTAACTACCTAACTTACTATTTTTTTTTTTTTAAACTTTTGACGGGGGCCAGATTTCGATCCCAGAGGCTGATCTGCCAATCAGACTACATGTATTTGTGTACAAGAACCCGTGTTTAGGACTGGGTGGCTTTTCTAAGAGAAATGGTGGGGCGGTGGGGAGTGGTGTGAGACAGAGTTGATTTGCATTTTTTAACCTAACCCTGGGGAGGGAAAGGGAAATCCTATTTTTTACAATATTTTTGGTTTTCTCCTGTCATTTCCTTTTAACCTTGAATTTTTACTAATTTCCTCCTGATTTATAATTTTTGTTCCTCATCTGGGAATTTGAAATCTTAGGGCTTAATGTTACACCAATTTTTCCAAAGAGTTCAAACGACTTTAATACTAGAACACGGTAAATCTGCAGCTGTTTCAAGCAGCTGGTGGGTTTTTTATATAGTGTCTTTAACTGGTACCATTAAATGTTCAGAAAGGTGAATGTAAAATGTGTAAAGTCTAGGGTTTTTTTTTTAAATAACAATAAACTTTCAAAGAGAAAACCATTGTGTAGTCTGTATTGTATCTGTTGACTTGAGAAGTAATCAAAGTTTATTTTAGGTTTTTCGATCTGTCGCTTCTGAGGAAACGAAGTTGGAAGAGATGGGAGGTTGATCACCCAGGGAAGGGTGAGATAGAGAATGATGTCAGAAAGAGCAGCCTAGAGATGTTTACCTTAAAATGGAGTATACTCTCCTTTATTTGTTGGAGATGGCAAAAGAATCTAATTAAACATCAAGAAATTAAAATAAAATAAAAATAAATTGATACTGGCTGGAAAAAGTGTGACTGAAGGTGCTGTTCATTTGATACCAAAGAACACTGTTTACTGCTCTTACCAGAAGAGGGATGGGATCTTTACATTGCCTGGGGGCAGGCTGACCAGACTGCCTGCTGCCACAGGTGACTCACCTGGGGGAACTGTGACCCAGGTGTGGCACACCTGTTGGGAAGGACTGCTTTATGCTTTAGATAATAGGAGGGGTGGGTCCTATTTTTAATCTGTTACTGTAACATAACGTATAGAAAATACACAGATCTTGATTGTAGAAGTTGTTGAAGTTTCTTAAGGTAGATGTGTCCATATAGCTAGCATCCACTGAAGAGGCGACGTTACCAGGGCCTGCAGGCCCCTCGGGCTGTGTCCCAGTTACTACTCCTACTAGTTGGGTCTTTTTAATTACCTTGTCTTTCAAGCTCTCAAGTTGCCAGGTCCTTTCATTTTTCTAGAAGAGCCAGATTTGACACGAGCTAGGAAATAACCTGGGATGCGAGAGCTGGCAGCAAAGGATGTGGCTAAATGGGGAGAGGAAAAAGCAGATCAAGTAACCCACTCACCCTCCTGTGTGTTAAAGGCAATGGAGCCTGCCCTTGATGTTGTCAGAATCCACCTTTCCTTATGGACTTTGTCTATGCCAGATATCGTGCCAGACTCCATGGGAGCCATTTTTCATGTAGTCCTCAAGATAGTCTGAAAGAGTACTAATGCTCCCAAATTTAAATCTGGCTTATTAGTCTAGTCAATCTAACCATTGACTTCCTTCTATAAAATTGAGCCCTCAAACTCTGCCTGGTACATAGTGAACATTCTAAACATCTGTCAGATAAGGTTCATGTAGAAGGATGTATGAAGGCAAACTGGTGAATAATGTTGGCTCATGTTCCAGCTGCAGTTCTGCTGTGGTTTGGATCTTAGTGTGGCTGTCTCCAGAGTTTGTCCCTCCACCCACCCCAACCCATCCCCTAGGTTCAAGGCATCCTGTCACTTGGAGAGAGGATGGAAACATAATCCAACTGCAGTATTTAGGGAGTCAGGCTACTGGGAGGTCATTAGGTTCCTAGGGGCATGACTGAAAGGTGGTAGTGAGGAGATGGTTGGTTATAAAAGCCTGAATTGGGGGGGGGCTGGTGCTGTGGCTCAGTGGGTTAACGCCCTGGCCTGAAGCGCTGGCATCCCAGTTGGGTGCTAGTTCTAGTCCCAGATGCTCCTCTTCTTCTTCTTTTTTTTTTTTTAATTTATTTGACAGATAGAATTAGACAGTGAGAGAGAGAGACAGAGAAAGGTCTCCCGTTGGTTCACCCCCCAAATGGCCGCCACGGCTGGCGCTGCACCGATCCGAAGCCAGGAGCCAGGTGCTTCTCTTGGTCTCCCATACGGGTGCAGGGCCCAAGCACTTGGCCATCCTCCACTGCACTCCTGGTCCACAGCAGAGAGCTGGCCTGGAAGAGGGACAACCGGGACTAGAACCCGGTGCCCATATGGGATGCCGGCGTCGCAGGCAGAGGATTAACCAAGTGAGCCACAGCGCCAGCCCCTGGATGCTCCTCTTCTGATGCAGCTCTCTGTTATGGCCTGGGAAAGCAGTACAAGATGATCCAAATCCGTGGGCCCCTGCACCCACGTGAGAGACCCGGAAGAAGCTCCTGGCTTCGGATCGGCACAGCACTGGCCGTTGTGGCCAACTGGGGAGTGAACCATTGGATTTGGAAGACCTCTCTCTCTGCCTCGCCTCTCTCTGTGTAACCCTGAATTTTGAATAAATAAAAATCTTAAAAAAAGCCTGAATCGGGCCCAGCTGCTCTCCTTTCCTCCTGGCCCCTCAGTGTTACCCTGCACACGCTCCACTGCTGCCATCCTGCGTTTTCACCTGATGTCTGGACCAATTGGGGCCTACTCGATCCTGGTCTGTGGACCTCTAAAATCATGAGCTAAAACAAGCCCTCCTTCATAAGTAGTTTTGTCTTAGGTATTTTGTTAGAGTGCCAAAAAACTGAGTTGTATAGGTACCTTTCTCTTGTATCATTTAAGTCTCACTAACACGCTAAGGGCAGCCATCCCCAGTTCTCCGAGAAGGAAACTGAAGTAGCACTTGGGCTCCTTTAGTTACAGGAGGAGGTAGTTCAGTGACTTCTACAAGATCGTACAGTAAGTGGCTGAGTCTTCCGGGTTCCAAGCCAGGCTTCCTGTAACCACTACGTTGTTCAGTCCTTTCCGTCCCTGCTTTGTTACAATTCTGTTCAACATTTCCTTTCACCCTTTCTCCGAATCTGCTTCCCATAATGTACTTTCACTTCTTGTATGTTGTACTCATGGAGCAAATGCTGACGGTAGAAACAGTGTTTCTTGCTAAAACTCATTCCCCTGCGAGCTAACTCCCAAGTTTCTCCTGTGGCAGTGTTGTTGGGAGTCAGTTACCAGCCCAGAGAGGTGGTTTCTGTTCCTGCTGTGTGAGGGTAATTGATCTGCAAAAGAAACAGCCATTTAGAATGTCAACAGTTTTTGGTCTCGGTGGGACCTACTTTTTTCTGTAAGCAGCCTGAGAGCCTTTGGAGGAAAACATGTTTCCATATTTTTCTAGAACACTTCCTTCCTGTCTTGGTCATCTGTGCAGTCAGAAGAGCAGTGGGAGCCATTGAACTGGTTTCTAAAAATGTAGGTGGAGAGCTGGACGTCCTACCTGTTAATGTATTCTGATGTGGGAGGACCTTTTCCTGCCGTGTCCCGCTCCTGTGGAGTCGCCGTGATGGGAGAATGCACCAGTTCCATGTCACCTGCTTCAAACTGCTGAGTTCCAGTCAGTGACCTGCTTAACAGACTAACCTGGGGTTTGCAGTGTTTGAATTGAGGCAGGAATGAAACCCATCTCTGATCTCTTTTCTGTTGTTCCAGGCACTGCAAGCACCATCTTGGTAATGCACAGAGTTCACCTTTCTTGCTTTCTAAAAGCAAGGCACTGGGGAGGACGTTTAGTCTAGCGATGAAGGTGCCAGTGGAGATGCCTGTGTCCTGTATCAGACTATCTGGATGATTTTTTTTTTTTTTTTTTTGACAGAGTGGATAGAGAGGTCTTCCTTTTTGCCGTTGGTTCACCCTCCAATGGCTGCTGCAGACGGTGCATCTCGCTGATTCAAAGCCAGGAGCCAGGTGCTTCTCCTGGTCTCCCTTGCGGGTGCAGGGCCCAAGCACTTGGGCCATCCTCCACTGCCTTCCCGGGCCACAGCAGAGAGCTGGCCTGGAAGAGGGGCAACCGGGATAGAATCCGGCGCCCCAACCGGGACTAGAACCCTGTGTGCCGGCGCCACAAGGTGGAGGATTAGCCTGTTAAGCCACGGCGCCGGCCCAGACTATCTGGATTTGATACCCAGTTCTGGCTCCTGAGTCCAGCTTCCTGCTAATGTAGACCCTGGGAAGAAGCATCAGTGATGGTTCCAGTAATTGGGTTCCTGCCCCCAATATGGGACACCTGGATTGAGTTTCTGGCGCCTGGTTTTATCCTGGCCTGTCTCAGCTGCCGAGGGCATTTGGGGAATGAACCAGTGGATGGGAGTTGTCTATTCCTTCACTTCTTGAACAAGTGACTTTAAGGCACTAGATGGGATGAACTACAAGTATAGGCACCAGAATCTCAATACTCCTGTTTCTCCAAAGTTAGAGACTCTGTGTGCCTGCTTCTCTGCAGGCTGATGCTTGTATTTGGTGTTTTCTCTCTCTAGTGATGGTGTGGGTGCGGGGCTTCAAGTAGGCAGCATTCTAGAACCAGCTTAGAAAGCAGTGGCTGGGTCCTGGAAATGATCAATGTTGGCAGGCAGCAGTGTGGTGGCCCCAGTCTAGCAAGCCCCTACAGATGATCAAGAATCATCTTTATTCCACCACTGGTTCTCTGGACGGATCGTTTCTTTGCAGAGATGCAATATGGTCTTGTGGCCAAGAGCAAAGGTTTTGAAACCAGGGTTTGAGTCTGACTTTGCTGCTTAACTAGGTTGGTGTGACCTTGGCACCTTAGTTCCTCTGAACCTCAGCTTTCCTCATCTCTTAAATACTGTCCACCTCAGTGATGTAGTTTGATTATATATGAGGTACTTGAAAAAGTTTGTAAAAATGTGATTAAAAGCTTAATTTATTTTAGTACAAGAAAGTTTTGAAATCCACGTATCTAAGGTTTCTTCAAAAAGTTCACGGGAAAATGTATATTATAAAAACCTGTGTGGATTTCAAAAAATCATTTGCACCAAAATAAACTTTTAGCACCATTTTCCATTAGCTTTTTTGAAACATGAAACAATAGTACTTATTGTGCGCTAAACACTTGTATTTTACACACATTAATCCATTGAATCCTCATAATGACCCTACGATGTAAGTACTGTTGGAATTTTTATTTTGTCACTGAGGAAATCAAGAAATAAAGACATCACCTTCTTGCCCAGTGTCACACAGCCAGTAGGTGGGAGCCCGGACTCAGAGGTCGTGTGGTTTGTCCCGAGTCTGCTGCCACTGGCTGTGCTGTACAGTGAGGTACACACAGTCCAGTGGGCTGCCCAGTCTAAAGAAACTGTCCCTGCTGTTGCAGTTGCTTTTGTCATTTGTCCACTTCCTGTCTTTGTTAATCTGAGTGCCAAATCCCAAGAGAACTGAACAATTCCAGGGAGCAGATTTAGCACAGACAGACTGCCAAGGGAGACTTCTGGCTTTGGTTATTATGCCAAGCATCGACTCCTACAGATGGCTGTGGGCCCAGTGTGCCTTAGTGAGAAGGATTTGGAAGCTCAAATTTGGGTCCAGTAGGAAACAGTGACAGAATCAGTGATTTTTGTCTGCTCCAAACTAGGGGGTCATGTTGCTCTGCCATCCCTGATTTGGTCTGATCCCTTCATCTTGAAGGTGGAAACAGTTGTAGGCAGTGCCACCCCTAGCCTGCGGTGGGACAGGCATTTGAGTGCCACCTTGTGCCAGGCTCTGTGCTGGAAAGCGTAGAGGACAGCCTTTTGTGTGTTCCTGGCTAATTTGTTGCCTCAGTGGGATGTCTTGGCCTTCGTCTGTGCTTGTGATGGTGGTGGTGGAGGTGAGGGAGGTTCTGAGTTCTTTTTTTTTTTTAATTTTTGACAGGCAGAGTGGACAGTAGAGGGAGACAGAGAGAAAGGTCTTCCTTTTGCCGTTGGTTCACCCTCCAATGGCCGCCACGGTAGGTGCGCTGCGGACACCAGCGCACCGCGCTGTTCCGATGGCAGGAGCCAGGTGCTTCTCCTGGTCTCCCATGGGGTGCAGGGCCCAAGAACTTGGGCCATCCTCCACTGCACTCCCTGGCCACAGCAGAGAGCTGGCCTGGAAGAGGGGCAACCGGGACAGGATTGGTGCCCCGACTGGGACTAGAACCCGGTGTGCCGGCGCCGCAAGGCGGAGGATTAGCCTACTGAGCCGCGGCGCCGGTCGAGGTTCTGAGTTCTAATCCTGTCCTGGCTTAGACACATTAATGTTGGGACACTTGCTTAATCTCTGTGCCATGGTATTCGGTGCTCTCATGCCAATGTGCCAGGACTTTCCTGGTTTTAGCACTTAAAGTGTTGCATCCCAGGCAAAGTGGGACACTTGGTCACCCATCTCAGTGTCCTCTGTAAAAGGGGTTTGAGACTTGTTGCTTTTCCATGAAGTTGTCTGAAGACTGAATGATTTATTACAGATGAAGTTCATAGAAGGAGTAAGTCCTCAGTCCATAATGCTTTTCTTGTTGTTTTTATTTTATTGTTGGAGCACAGATTTCCCACCACGGAATGGGTTCCTGATGAGCTTGACTCTCAAATCAAAACAAGAAAGCAACTTTGCCATGACCGATTATTGAGGATATTTTTTCTTCCATTTGAAACAGTAAATAAGCATGAGTCAGGAATACGTTAGTCCTCACATTCAATGCAAATACCGTTGAATCCTCCTAAACGTTAGGCAGAGTTCTAGGCTCCTTGGGGAGCTTCAGAAAGGTAGACAGGCCTTGAGCAGTCCCCATTACCAGGAAAAGGAGTTCCAGATAGAGAAAATGTCTTGATCTAAAGCACAGAGGGGAATGAATGTGGACTATGTTTAAAAAAAAAAAAAAATCAAATAAGGGTGTGTGTTCAACAATACAGCTGGATGCACAGGCTCTGAACTTTAAAATTGGCTTACTCACCTGCCAGTAGCCTCTTGTCCTGCCACATGTAGGGCTCACCTTCCTTTTCCTTTCTGCCTCTCTGCTTTCTTCTTCCTTATCCCTGGCCTGTCTGCTCGTTCCCCCTCCCCTTTCTTTCGCCGGTGCGGTGGCTCGTGGCAGTCCTGCAGTGACGCTTTCCAATTTCACACTTACATGCTCCTGAAAGTATTCGCAAACTAACTCGTATGTAAAACCAATAAAGGGCAACAGCACACATTGCTGTCAGACAGTTGTTTTGTTTGACCCCCTTTCTTCCATTTTGATCGCTCCTCAACATGGTGCTCTGACCTTACCAGGAGAGGCTGCTTGCCGAAGTGCAAGCGCTGGCGCAGCTCTGTGCGCACATCACGGGCAGGGTAGGAATGAAAAAGGGCTTGCATTTATGGGACACTTGCCAGTGCTAAATAAGCTTATTTAATACAGATATGTGTTGGGGCCGGCACTGTGGCACAGCAGGTTAATTCCCTGCCCTGAAGCGCCGGCATCCCATAGGTGCCGGTTCTAGTCCCAGATGTTCCTCTTCCAGTCCAGCTCTCTGCTATAGCCTGGGAAAGCAGTAGAAGATGGCCCAAGTCCTTGGGCCTCTGCACCCATGTGGGAGACCAGAGGAAGCTCCTGGCTCCTGGCTTCGGATCGGCACAGCTCCGGCCGTTGCGGCCATCTGGGGAGTGAACCATTGGACGGAAGACCTCTCTCTCTCTCTCTCTTTCTCTCTATGTCTCCTCTCTCTGTGTAACTCTGACTTTCAACTAAATAAATCTTTTTAAAAAAATACAGATGTGTGGCCGGCGCCGCGGCTCACTAGGCTAATCCTCCGCCTTGCGGCGCCGGCACACCGGGTTCTAGTCCCGGTCGGGGCACCGATCCTGTCCCGGTTGCCCCTCTTCCAGGCCAGCTCTCTGCTGTGGCTAGGGAGTGCAGTGGAGGATGGCCCAAGTCCTTGGGTCCTGCACCCCATGGGAGACCAGGAGAAGCACCTGGCTCCTGCCATCGGAACAGCGCGGTGCGCCGGCCGCAGCGCACTACCGCGGCGGCCATTGGAGGGTGAACCAACGGCAAAAGGAAGACCTTTCTCTCTGTCTCTCTCTCTCACTGTCCACTCTGCCTGTCAAAAAAAAAAAAAAAAATACAGATGTGTGTTGTAATGTCACCTGTTTTACAGTCAAGGAAAGTGAGACCTGGAAGAGGGAAGAATGTTCAGCCCTGCGCCATATTCACACGTTGCCTGTTCCCATTAGCTTCCCTCACCCTAACATGTGCCGTCGACTCTTGGTTGTCATCTGAGCTGACACCCTCCACTTTGTTCATCTGGAAACACACCAAGAAGGGGAGGAACTCGGCTGGTGAAAGGTACTGCAGGAGCTGGAGCTCAGATCTTGCAGCCCTCAAGCCGACAATCCCGAGTGGAGACAAATCCCAGTCCCAAGGCTCAAAAGCTGAACTTGAGACTTAGATTTGAATTTCAGCTCTCCTGCTTGTCGACTGCATGACCCTGAGCAAATCACAAAACCTCTCCGGACTCTGGGTCATTCATGTTGAAAGCAGGAATGGTTAGTGGTGGCTACCTTAGAGGTTTGTTGTGAGGATCAAACAAGGGCACGCAAACAAAGCAGCACAAGGACTGACGTGCTTGAAATAGAACGTGCGTCACTCTGGAGCTTCAGAAAACAAGCTCCCGTGCTGAGTGAGCACTGTGACCGCATGGGCTGTCTACCCCCGACTCTTGCCCACTTGCTCAGTCCCATTGTGCCTTGAGGCTAAGTCCTCCCAGCCTTCCAAGGGCGCCTCACCCAGGGAATACCGACAGAAGCCGCCCATCACAAACCTTGACAAACTGAAGACAAGCAGATGTCTGGCCATCCCTTCTCTACCTCATTAACCCTCTCAGTAGAGAAGAGTTTGAATTGCCGCCTCCCTTGGTGTATTGGGAAACCTACTGGACTGCAAGCCAGGGAAGACAGCACTTGGGCCATCTGTTTTCTTTTGTCAAGTTTCCAGGGACTAATATACTGTCTGTAGGTCCCCTTTAAGGGCTTACTGAATGAATGACTGGTGGCTGCTGCCTCATCACTTGTTGCTACAGCATATTTTTCTTTTTTTTTTTCTTTTTTATTTTTTTGACAGGCAGAGTGGATAGTGAGAGAGAGAGAGACAGAGAGAAAGTTCTTCCTTTTTGCTGTTGGTTCACCCTCCAGTAGCCACCGCGGCCAGCGGATCTCGCTGATCCAAAGCCAGGAGCCAGGTGCTTCTTTTGGTCTCCCATGTGGGTGCAGGGCCCAAGCACTTGGGCCATCCTCCACTGCACTCCCGGGCCATAGCAGAGAGCTGGCCTGGAAGAGGGGCAACCGGGATAGAATCCGGCGCCCCGACTGGGACTAGAACCCGGTGTGCCGGCGCTGCAAGGTGGAGGATTAGCCTGTTAAGCCAAGGCGCCGGCAACTACAGCATATTTTTCTAAGACCAAATACGGGTAAAGTCTAGAAAGAGGATTCCACACAGATGGCCACAGTTTGTTGTCATCACTCTCTCCATGACTGCCTCGCAGAGATCATTTTGGTTTCTTAACATTTATCTCAAAATAATCTATGTATTAGTAAAGCTAGGTATTTGAGTTGTACACATTGTAGACTAAATTCCCACTGTGGAAGTCACCTCCCCCTCCCCTTACAGCTCTCTCCTATTGGATTAGGTCAGTGTTCAGTGTTGAGGTGATTATGACTGTAAACTCTAGTCATAGCTGAGCCATGCTGCAAACGATTTTGCTTTTTATTTCATAATTTTACCCCCCCCACCCCAGGAATTAATTTTTAATATCTGTATTTTCTTTTTGTTGTTTGCTTAGTTTTCTATGAGCTTAAGATGGATTTGACCTCAAACCCTTCACGAAGTGTCTAAATTCCCCTAAGACATTCCTGTGTACCAGATTTTCCATCAATTTTGTCATGCTGAAAAGAAAGTCTCTTCCCTGTGGACCCTGACCAGCTCCATCGTGGACTGGTTGCCCTGCCGGCCTGGCACACAGCTGTCACCCTGGGCACACTGTGTGGCCCAGCACTGTCTGCCTTCACCACCATGCTGGAGCTTCCTTCTCCCTACTTTGATCCAGATCTGCTATGTCTTGTTGTCTGTCTTCCTGTGTTCCCACATTTTCTAGTAATTGCCCAAACATGACTGAACATACCTTAGTTCTGTTCTTTTACTTCCTTTACAGTGAGGAGTATAACTACGTTTTCCTGTTCCCAGAATCGAGGCACATACATTTCCAGAATTAAAAAGTCCACTGAGTACACAGCACTTAAATTATATTTCAACCAGCCTCTCCTTCCTTCCCTCCAGTTCTAGTTTTCTTTATGCTGCCAAATCGTATTTTCCATTGTTAGTCTCAAGAGTCAATGTGTGTGTGTGTGTGTGTGTGTGATGGAGAGGGAGGGACTTTCTAGCTTCTAAAATTTGATTTTTGCCTCTCCGATGTTCTCCATTGGTGGGTTTACTTCTGGCTTGGAAATCATTTGCCTTCAAACATTTTGAAAGCATTCTTTATTGCTTTCTGGCTTCCAGTATTACCCTTGAGAACTCTGAAGCCATTCTGATTATTGATTCTCGGAGCTGACTTAACATCTCTGGAGGCTCGTGAAATTTCATGGTGGTGGCTCGTTGTACTAAGCAGTTAGGGTTTTTTTTTCTTCTTCTTCTTCTTAATGTATTGCTCTCAAATTCTGGAGGGCGAGGGGAATGTATGTATGTATGTATCTCACAGATGTGGTAGGAGCCTTCGAGGACACCCCACTGCTCCCTGCCCCCTGGTGATCACATCTCGTGTAGTCTGCTCTCCTGTTGGGCCAGGGTTGATCTTTGTGACCGGTAGCCCGAGGCAGAGTGGTAAGCCACTTCTGGGGTTGCCACACGATGTGCTTACTGCGGCTTCTCTCTCCTGTTCTCTCTCTCTCTTGAATCCCTTGCTTTGGGGGATGCTAGTTACCATGTTAGGCAGCCTGTGGGAGGCTCACAAGGCTAGGAGGTGAGGCCTCTGACCAATATCCCACTCACAGCTGAGGCTGGAACTAATGTGATGGCTGATCTTCTCTCCTTTTTCCTATTCTTGCATTCAGGAATTCAAGTTACTGGAATTGTAGGCTTCCTTTGACAGTCTTTATCTCCTGTTTTCCACCTTTTTTTGTATCTCGACTCTACATTCTAGGAGATTTCTTCAACTTTATAGTCTAATCTTTCTGATGAATTTTATCTTTGTAGGTAAATTTGAGAGCTATTTTTATTTTTTGATTTTTAAAAATCTCTCCTTTTTAAAAAAGTATTGTCTTATTCCACCTGAATCAGGAAGGGTTTTTGTTTTACCCTCTCTAGAGAAGAAACTTCCAGTCTTCTGCCAGGTTGGGATGTGGACACTTTTGCTGCATGAAGAAGGGGAGAAAGGCCCTGTCAGCTTCATCTTCTCCCCGCTCCCTGCAGCAATTTTTTTTTTTCCACTGAGTTGGGGCAGGTAATTTAACACTATATCATGAAGTAAGGCGGAGAGAGAAGAGTTCATGGCCTCCCCCCAGCAGCCGGTTTGTGTTATGGATGTTCCCGGTTAGTAGAACAGTCACCTGTTGTTGGGCAAGCTGAGAGTGAAGCCAGAGGTTGGGGCTGAGTGTGAAGCCAGAGGTTGGGGCTGAGTGTGAAGCCAGAGGTTGGGGCTGAGTGTGAAGCCAGAGGTTGGGACGCACACACTTTAGGAGTCCTAGGCGTTCGTCAGGCTTGTGGCCTGGGGGCAGCTTCGTTGTCTGCGTGTTCAGGAAGGAGGCTGCTGGGGATCTTGCTTGAGGTGTGATGTAGCTAGGTGATGTCGTCCTGCTTATTAATCATTTTCAATACCAATAATCCTACGGGTTCTCACCATTTATTCAGAGAATTCTGAATGCTGGCTCAAAGAGACCAGACAACATGGTAAGTTTTTAAGGATTTTATTTGGAGAGAGAAATGCACAGGAAAGTGAGGACTATAACTAGGAGAGAAAGAAGTCAAGAAGCTAAGTTGGGTCCATACCAGGCAGGGAGCAGGTCAGGAGCCACGTGGAGCAAGCATGCAGGCAGGAGAGCAGAGAGGGGCTGTCTGAAGGCCACACGCCCGCAGGGCAGCAAGGGTACAACAGTGGTGCTGCGCAACCAGAAAGGGAGGGCCCTACCATGCTCTACTCCCAAAGGGGAGTGGTTACGTAGTCTGCTCTAGGCATCCAGGTGAGATCAGGTAGGGGCTTGAGCTCACACAGGGGGTGTGGTCTCCAGCTTACAAATCAAATAAATTTTATCCTACCTGCCTGCCTACATCATATGGAAGGGGTTTGCTCAGCGAGGTGTCACAGCGTTACCTTGGCTGTGTGCTCACGGAAAGCCTGAACCCCTGGCAGTGTCTCAGCCTGAATTTCAACCAGGTCCCCTGCCTTCACTTCCATTTCTGGAGGTTGCTGGTGCTGCTGATCCACCAGTCTCAGCTTTTTCCGCTGTCCGCGCAGGCTCCCGTTGTGTTTTCACAATTTACAGCCAGCGCCTACAATTTGCTTTGCTTTCCTCTTCAATTCTGCACTGCATTCTCGTGGTTTGAATCTCTTTAAAAAGAGAAAAAAAAAAAAAACCAACTTTGTTTTAGTGGGATTTTAATGGGAAAAAGAAAAATGGGTGTATTTAACCAATATTTTTATTTCAACCCTTAACGCCCACATCTCTCTGTGGGCCTTCTATAACTTGTTCGGCCCTTTCCATTTTCTGTTCTCTAACAAAACCTGAGACTGAGAAATATATAAATAGAGGTGTATTTGGCTCATGGTTCTGGAAGTGAGAAGCTCAAGACCAGGCGATGCATCTCCTGAGGGCCTCATGGTGCGGTATAACACGGCTGAAAAGCAGACGGCAGAAGGTGTGCCTTAGGGGCAGTCACTGACAGTGACCCTCTCCTGCAATTATGAGCGCCCCTCCTGCAAGGATTGACCCACTCACTTCCTTGAGACTGGCATTAATCCCTCTTAACAATCCTAGCATCTCTCAAAGGCCCCACTGCCACAGTGGCAAACAAATTTCAATGGGAATTTCATCAAAGGTATAGCAAGCTCCTGCTGGTGAAGACAATGAAGGGGCCACTGGCTGTGTCACGGGCACTGTGGTTCTGAGGTCACAGTCTAAGAAGAACTGCAGTGGGAACATGAGAGGTCATTCTCAAATAATCAGCACAGCCTCACTTGCTGCAAAGCTGCCAACTCCCGCCTGAAGTCGTGTCCGTGGCCTTTAACCGCAGACACTGATTCCCGAGCCAAGCGTCAGGAATTAAGAGAAGGAATTTACATACTCGCACCTTGAAGGTCTGAATGTGTGTACACAACGCGGTGCCTGTGGGCTTGTATGCATGTATGCGCAGTACACACATCTCAAAAAAACGAGCCTCTTACAAACAGAACCCACCTTTGCATTGTGTGTGAATTGAGCATGAAGAATGCTTAGCCTGAAGTATATTTAAATATTCATGCCATCTTCAAAGCTGGGAGAAGGCTGAGCCACCTGGAACACAGCTGTGATCATGCTGCAAAGTGAGGCTCATGCCTCATAATCATAAAGGAGCTTTCAGATGACCCAGTCTGGCCTCCTGCTGCCACTGTGCTGAAAACCGTTTTGGATTTGTTGTATCCGTTGTTAGAGAGCTTAAATCAATACTCAGAAAGCAGTAGTGTCTTGCCAGCTTAAAGATAATTATATTTTGAGTTATTCAACTTATTTGGCATAATGAATTCCTTTTGCTTACCACCTGTCCCTCCTTGTGTGATATGGTTTTGAGAATGGCACATCCATCTCTATTTTTCCATTTGTTCCCGTGGCAGGCATTACTAATCAATCACAGCACTAATTCTCTGTAGGCTCAGATGTGAGATCTCAGAATCCTTTTCCATACAGCATTCCTGGCAGCCACTAGCAATTGACTGGGAAGTAGGGAACCACCAGATGAAACCTATAAGCCATTTCTGCCTGGGTCTTTAACCACCAACCTCAGTTGAACATTTTCCACTTCAAATTACCCAGAGCTGATCTAGGCGTGGGTCTTCCGGAACAGACGAGGGTAGAATTTTGGTTTTTATAGCCGGAAATTACCTTAGTAATTTTTTTGTTTTTTGTTTCGGTATCTCACATTGGATGATTGTCCTGAATTTCGATTTACGTTCTAAGAGGCTAAGAACGTCTATGGCCAAGCACTTGTGCAGTCTTTATTGAGCTGAATCACACACTTTTTTTTTTTTTTTTTTTTTTTTTTTTTTACAGGTAGAGTGGATAGTGAGAGAGACAGAGAGAAAGGTCTTCCTTTTTGCCGTTGGTTCACCCTCCAATGGCCACTGCGGCCGGCTCATTGCGCTGATCAGGAGCCAGGTGCTTCTCCTGGTCTCCCATGCAGGTGCAGGGCCCAAGGGCTTGGGCCATCCTCCACTGCACTCCTGGGCCATAGCAGAGAGCTGGCCTGGAAGAAGGGTAACCGGGATAGAATCCAGCGCCCCAACCGGGACTAGAACCCGATGTGCCGGCACCGCAAGGTGGAGGATTAGCCTGTTAAGCTACGGCGCCGGCCTCACACACTTTGATTTATCCTATTGCATGTTGTCATCTTTTTATTCTAAACCAGGGCTCAGCCCTTCTCCCTTTCTGCATGCAGAAAAACTGCCCAGGTAGGTCCTAACCTGACTAAACCCTGGACATTTCTTCTTTAGGGAGGGTAAAGCAAAGTGTCTCTGAACCAGGGTAGAACAAAGCAGCATTTTTTTTTTTTTATAAAAAAGAGACGAAAAAAGTCAAAGAACAGAAATATTCTTGGAAAGCCTTTTTATTCTAAAGCAGGCCAAGTCCAGCTGCCTGTTTTTATAAATAAATTTTTCTTGTTACATTGCCACGACCATTGCTTTGTGCATTGTCTTAGACTGCTTTTCACTGCGTGGGCAGAACTGAGGAGTCGAGGCCGAGAATACCTGTCTGAGCCACAGACCTGAAACATTTACCACCTGGCTCCGTGGAAAAGGTGCCCTGGTCTGGTACTCTCTCTCTTTTTTTTTTTTTTTTGACAGGCAGAGTGGATAGTGAGAGAGAGAGAGAGAGAGAAAGGTCTTCCTTTTTGCCATTGGTTCACCCTCCAATGGCCTCTGCGGCCGGCGCATTGTGCTGATCTGAAGCCAGGAGCCAGGTGCTTCTCCTGGTCTCCCATGCGGGTGCAGGGCCCAAGCACTTGGGCCATCCTCCACTGCCTTCCCGGGCCACAGCAGAGAGCTGGCCTGGAAGAGGGGCAACCGGGATAGAATCCGGCGCCCCAACCGGGACTAGAACCCGATGTGCCGGCGCCGCAAGGTGGAGGATTAGCCTGTTGAGCCACGGCGCCGGCGTCCCTGGTCTGGTTCTAAATGATCATTCAAGCTTCTGTAACTCTCAGCGGTTCTCCGGCATTTTCTTCATTTAAATTCAACTCTTTTACTACCCTACTTAATTATACTTTCCTCCAGCCTACGTTTCTACTTTGTACTCACCAGGTGCCCCTGAGCACCATTCAGTACCCTGTTACCATCCAGGTGTGTTAGTAATAACACTCCCCACTGTTTGTTTTTTTTTTTTGGACAGAGTTAGAGAGACAGAGAGAAAAGTCTTCCTTTTCCATTGGTTCACCCCCCATGTGGCCGCTACAGCTGGCGCACTGCGGCCGGTGCGCTGCGCCAATCCGAAGGCAGGAGCCAGGCGCTTCCTCCTGGTCTCCCATGTAGGTGTAGGGCCCAAGCACTTGGGCCATCCTCCACTGCCCTCCTGGGCCACAGCAGAGAGCTAGACTAAAAGAGGAGCAACCGGGACAGAATCTGGCGCCCCAACCGGAACTAGAACCGGGTGTGCCGGCACTGCAAGCAGAGGATTAGCCAAGAGAGCCGAGGCACCAGCCATCACTCCCCACTATTATGGAGCACTTACTGTAGGCCAGGTCATACTAAGCACTCTATGTAAATTGAGTGAACCAAAGTAAGTGAATTGCTTGGTATAGTACTCACTATAGGGTAAATACTCAATTACTATTTTTAATTTTTTTTTTGACAGGCAGAGTGGATAGTGTGAGAGAGAGAGAGAGAGAGAGAGAGGTCTTTCTTTTTGCCATTGGTTCACCCTCCAATGGCCGCTGCGGCCGGCGCATTGCGCTGATCCGAAGGCAGGAGCCAGGTGCTTCTCCTGGTCTCCCATGTGGGTGCAGGGCCCAAGCACTTGGGCCATCCTCCACTGCACTCCTGGGCCATAGCAAGCAGAGAACTGGCTTGGAAGAGGGGTCAACCGGGACAGAATCTGGCGCCCCAACCGGGACTAGAACCCGGTGTGCCGGCGCCGCAAGGCGGAGGATTAGCCTGTTAAGCCACGGCACCAGCCACTATTTTTAATTTTTATAGCAGCCCTATGAAGGAGAGGGTAATGTTAAAGGATTTGAGTTATTTACCTAGGGTAGCTGGAGCTGTTAAGAGGCAGAAGTAGATTCTAACTCGATTTTTGTGAATTCCAAAACTTGTGACAATTTCGTTAAATCTTGTCTGCCGGGTCCGGCACCGTGGCTCACTAGATTAATCCTCCACCTGCAGCGCCGGCATCCCATGTGGGCACCGGGTTCTAGTCCCAGTTGCTCCCCTTCCAGTCCAGCTCTCTGCTGTGGCCCGGGAAGGCAGGATGGCCCTGCACCCACATGGGAGACCAGGAGGAAGCACCTGGCTCCTGGCTTTAGATTGGCACAGCGCCGGCTGTAGCAGCCATTTGGGGGGAGAACCAACGGAAGGAAGACCTTTCTCTCTGTCTCTCTCTCTCACTGTCTATAACTCCACATGTCAAATTAAAAAAAAAAAAATCTTGTCTGCCTTTACGGCGTTTTCCTGACTTCCTAGTCTAGTAACTTGCCAGGTAATTATAATAATGGATGTTATACAAATAATAAGTACAGTTGTCCCTTAGTATCCATGGTGATTTGTTCCAGGACTCTCTTTGGAAACCAAAATCCACAGATGATTAAGTCCTTTATATAAAATGGTGTATTTCTATATATAACCTACACAATCCTTACCTAATACAATGTCAGTACTCTGCAAATCGTTGTCATACCATATTGTTTGGGAACTAATGACAAGTGAAAATGTTGTTACGTTCCAATACCAACATTTTCCACTGAATATATGTATATTTTGGGCTGGGATTGGGCTGGGGCAGAAGCCGAGAGCTGGGAACTCAGTCCAGGTCTCCGATGTGAGTGGCAGGGACCCATCATCTTCTGCCTCCTGCGCTCTGTGTTAGCAGGAAGCTGGAGTCAGGAGCTGAGGCTGAGGGTTGAGTGCAGGTATCCTGAGAGGCCAAATGTGTGCCCCATTTCCGAATATTTTTTTTTTTTTTTGACAGGCAGAGTTAGACAGTGCGAGAGAGAGAGAGAGAGAGAGACAGAGAGACAGAGAGAAAGGTCTTCCTTTTTCCGTTGGTTCATCCTTCAAATGGCCGCTACGGCCGGCGTGTTGCGGCCAGCGCACTGCGCCGATCTGAAGCCAGCAGCCAGGTGCCTCCTCCTGGTCTCCCATGTGGGTGCAGGGCCCAAGGACCTGGGCCATCCTCCACTGCCTTCCCGGGCCACAGCAGAGAGCTGGCCTGGAAGAGGAGCAACCGGGACAGAATCTGGTGCCCCGAGCGGGACTAGAACCCGGTGCCCCGACCAGGACTAGAACCCGGTGTGCCGGCACCGCAGGCGGAGGATTAGCCTAGTGAGCCGCAGTGCTGGCCCCTAATATTTTTTGATCTTTGGATGTGGACCCTGTGGATGAGGAGGGCTGATTGTGTGTGTATAGTGCTTATGTGTCTGTATATAGCCCTTGTGTGTGGTGTATTGTTTTATATCCTCCTAACAGGTGGTCAGGTTAGATACTGTGGCCGCTTCACAGATGAAGAAACTGAGACCAAGAGAACGTCATATAGTCAGTCCTGGTGTAACAGACATTGAATTATTGGTCTAATTCTATGTGGGTGTGTTGGTCAACTTTTCATGACTTTAAAATACCCAAGAGGAGCTTCTTCTGAAGGAAGATTTATTTCAGTTTACGGTTTTGAAGGTGAGCTATCCAAATCATGTGGCCCTGTTAGTGTGGCCTCTGATGGGGCAGATACGTGGTGAGCCAGGAAGCAGAACGGGCAGGTAGGCCAAGCTTGGCTTAAATAACCAATCCTCTTGTGAGAACTACCTTCAGAGAGCAAGCCTCCCATGATCTAAGCACCTCCCACTGGGCTCATGCAGATGCCATAAGCAGATGAAGTCTCCACCCTTAATTTTTTAAATATTTATTTATTTATTTATTTTAACAGGCAGAGTGGATAGTGAGAGAGAGAGAGAGAGAGAGAGACAGAGAAAAAGGTCTTCCTTTTTGCCGTTGGTTCACCCTCCAATGGCTGCTGCGGACGGCACATCTCGCTGATCCGAAGCCAGGAGCCAGGTGCTTCTCCTGGTCTCCCTTACGGGTGTAGGGCCCAAGCACTTGGGCTATCCTCCACTGCCTTCCTGGGCCATAGGAGAGAGCTGGCCTGGAAGAGGGGCAACCAGGATAGAATCCGGCGCCCCAACCGGGACTAGAACCCGGTGTGCCGGCGCCGCAAGGCAGAGGATTAGCCTGTTAAGCCACGGTGCCGGCCGAAATTTTTATTTATTAAAAGGCAGAATTAGAGAGAGGGAGAGGCAGTGAGAGAGAGAGAGAGAGAGAGAGACAGAGAGACAGAGAGACACAGACACATACACAGAGCGAGAAAAGATAGATCTTCCATCTACTGGTTTACTCTCCAGTCGGCTGCAATGGCTAATCCGAAGCCAGGAGCCAGGAGCTTCTCCCAGGTCTCCCATGTGGGTGCAGGGGCCCAAGCACTTTGACCATCTTCTGCTGCTTTCCCAGGTGCATTAGCAGGGAGCTGGATTGGAAGTGGACTAGCCAGGACTTGAACCAGCGCCCATATGAGATGCCTGCACTGCAGGCGGTTGCTTTATCTGCTACACCACAGCACCAGCCCCTCTACCCTTAATCTTTAACCATGATAGTTGCTATGATTCCAAGTAATTTATATACACTGCTGTGATAAACAACCATCATCTGTGGCTGAACTGACATTTACTCAGCAGTTTCTACAATGTGCATTTAGAGAGTACTCGCCCTACACCAAGCACTGTTCTCAGTCCATGATATATATTTTCCCTATATTGAATTCCTTTTCTAAATGATTACAAGCTATCTAATTACCTAATCTCTGCTTTTCATTTAGTGGACTTGGTAACTGACATTTGGGATTGCATTCTCAAATTTCCAATGCATTAGAAAATATGTTTTCTTTTTCTTTTTTTCTTTTTGTTTTTCTAAAAGATTTTATTTATTTATTTTGATAGCTAGAGTTACATTCAGTGAAAGAGACAGAGAGAGAGGTCTTCCATCCGCTGGTTCACTCCCCAGGTAGCTGTAACATCTGCAGCTGAGCTGATCCAAAGCCAGCAGCCAGGAGCTTCTTCCCAGTCTCCCATGCGGGTGCAGGGGCTCAAGTGCCTGGGCCATCTTCTACTGCTTTCCCAGGCCATAGCAGAGAGCTGGATGGGAAGTGGCGCAGCCGGGACTCGAACCGGAGACCATATGGGATGCTGGTACTGCAGGCAGAGGATTAACCTACTTGCCACAGCACTGGCCCCAAAAATCTGTTTTTTAATACCTCAATTTCTCCATCTGTAAATAGGAAAGAGAATTCCTGAATTTGCATCTTTTAATTCCTAAACTGTGTGAGATCTTGGTCATGAGGATTTGCATTAAAGAGCAGTTGCAGGCCGGCGCCGAGGCTCAACAGGCTAATCCTCCGCCTAGCAGCGCCGGCACACCAGGTTGTAGTCCTGGTCGGAGCGCCGGATTCTATCCCGGTTGCCCCTCTTCCAGGCCAGCTCTCTGCTATGGCCCGGGAGTGCAGTGGAGGATGGCCCAAGTCCCTGGGCCCTGCACCCCATGGGAGACCAGGAGAAGCATCTGGCTCCTGCCTTCAGATCAGTGCGGTGTGCTGGCCGCGGCAACCATTGGAGGGTGAACCAACGGCAAAGGAAGCCCTTTCTCTCTCTTTCTCTCTCTCTCACTGTCCACTCTGCCTGTCAAAAAAAAAAAAAAAAAAAAAAAAAAAGAGCAGTTGCAACATGACCCTTTGTGGGTGGGATCCAAACCAAAGAAGTTTTCTTTAGCTTATGCAATGAATTTTAAGGAATCTAACTAATTTAGAGTTTAAAATTGAGAGATTTTCCTGGCTGGCACTATGGCATAGTAGGTAAAGCTGCCACCTGCAGCCATGCATCCCATATGGGCACTGGCTGCTCCACTTTTAATCCAGCTCTCTGCTAAGGCCTGGGAAAGCAGTAGAAGATGGCCCAAGTCCTAGGCCCCTGCACCTGCGTGGGAGACCCAGAGCAAGCTCCTGGCTCCTGGTTTCGAATCAGCGCAGCTCCGGCCGTTGTGGCCATCTGGGGAGTGAACCAGCGGATGGAAGACCTCTTTCTCTCTCTCTCTCTCCTCTGCCTCTGCCTCTCTGTAACTCTGCCTTTCAAATAAAATAAATAAATCTTTAAAGAATATTGGGAGATTGTCAAGGTTTTTGTGAGTGGATCAGCTTATTAGACTGGGCTTGGTGTTCTGGACACAGTGCTCTGGAGTACGGTGGAAGCTTCTCCCATTACGGCTCACACGGTCCTGCTGACCCGGCTCCGTCCCGCTTGTTATCCTCCCCACACTGACGCCCGCCGTTGCTGTTTAAAATGTCCCGTTTCAGTCACTGACTTCACCCTCTTGTGTTTGTCAACGTTTAAATTTGAGCTTCCGCATCCATGCAGGAGAGGTTTCCGCTCAGCATGAGAAAGGTTCTCACCAACAAGATGAGTGGTGCCTTAGAACCATTTGAAGTGAATCGATGGAGCACCCTGATTATATGTATTTTAGTTTTTTAAAGATGTATTTATTTGAGAGAAGGAGAGAGATCGATTGATCTTCCATCTTCTGCTTCCCTCCCCAAATAGCCGCAGCAGCTAAGGCTGGGCCCTAAAAAATCATAATCTAGGAGCTACATCAGGGTCTCCAGTATAGGAGGCAGGAAATCAAGTACTTCTGCTGTATTATTAGCAGGGAGCTGGATCAGAAGTGGAGTAACTGGGACTCTGACTGGCACTCTGATACAAGATGTGGTCACTGCAAGTGGTGGCTTAACCAGCTGCACTACAGTGCCCACCTTGTCCATGTATTATTATTATTTTTTAAAGATTTATGGGGCCGGCCTGTAGCATAGTGGGTAAAGCCGCCGCCTGCAGTGCCATCATCACATATGGGCACTGGTTCAAGACCTGGCTGCTCTACTTCTGATCCAACGCTCTGCTATGGCCTGGGAAAACAGTAGAGGATGGCCCAAGTCCTTGGGCTCCTGCTCCCATGTGGGAGACTCAGAAGAAGCTCCTGGCTCCTGGCGTTGGATCAGTACAGCTCTGGACATTACAGTCATCTAGGGAGTGAACCAGCAGGTAGAAGACCTCTCTCTCTGTCTTTCTCTCTCTCTCTCTCTTTGCCTTTGCCTCTTTGTAACTCTGCCTTTCAAATAATAAATAACTAAATCTTTAAAAAAAGATTTATTTATTTGAGTTGTAGACTTACAGACAGGGAGCTGGAGAGACAGCCAGAAGGGACTTCCATCTGCTAGTTCACTCCCCAGATGGCCACAATGGCTGAAGCTGGGCCAATCGGAAGCCAGGAACCAGGAGCTTCTTCTGGCCCCACCATGCCAGTGCAGGAGCCCAAGTACTTGGACCATTTTCTACTGTTTTTCCGGGCTATAACAGCAAGCTGGAGCAGAAGTGGAGAATCTGGGACTCTAACTGGTACCCGTAGGGGATGGGCTTAGTCTACTACACCATAGCACCAGTCCCATTGTCCATTCATTTTAAAGGAACTTATCTTCAAGTCAGAACAGGATATTTTAAATATAAAAAAAATGAAAGGAAAGCTATTTTTAACACACACAAGCCTTGATGTATACTGTGAAGCTTTCTGTTTATTGAGAGTAAAATGCTCCCTCTATAGGTTATGGAGGAGTTGTATATGAATTCCCACGTGTGAAAGCCATCAGTACTTGGACAGCACCACCATCCTTTTGCATGAGTTTGATCTTCTGCAAGTAGGGGGACGTATGGTCGTGGTCGAGGGAGACACATTCTGAGAAAAACATTGTACACCAGTTTTATAATCGTGTGAATGGCAGTGTCCTTTCCCAAACACAGATGGCACAAGTTAATTACTGGCCTTGGCCTCTTGCTACATTCAAGAAACATGATAAGCAAATAAGCAAGGCTGCTGCTGGTGTAACACCACATACTATTTTGCAGTAAAATTTTTTTTTTTGGTAAGTAGCAGTACATTCTAAATAATCATAAAGATATTGTTTAGAAATAACATAAAGTATGACAGCATATCATTATCAAATATTATGTATTGTACCTAATTATATGTACTATAATTTTGTACAACTTGCAGTGCAGTAGGTTTGTCTAAACCAGCATATATTACAAGCATGGGGTAATGTGTTACAGCATTATCATGGCTGTGACATCATTAGGCAATAGGAATTTGCAGCTCCATTCTAATTATGGCCTACGTTGTTATGTGGCACATGTCTATGCTTTATTTGGCATGCTGTCTTAAAGTCTAATTTTGGGGCTGTGTTTTTTAAAAACAATTTTTTTCTGGCCGGCGCCGCGGCTCACTAGGCTAATCCTCCGCCTTGCGGCGCCGGCACACCGGGTTCTAGTCCCAGTCGGGGCACCGATCCTGTCCCGGTTGCCCCTCTTCCAGGCCAGCTCTCTGCTGTGGCCCGGGAAGGCAGTGGAGGATGGCCCAAGTGCTTGGGCCCTGCACCCCATGGGAGACCAGGAGAAGCACCTGGCTCCTGCCATCGGATCAGCGTGGTGCGCCGGCCACAGCGCGCTACCGCGGCGGCCATTGGAGGGTGAACCAACGGCAAAAAGGAAGACCTTTCTCTCTGTCTCTCTCACTGTCCACTCTGCCTGTCAAAACAAACAAACAAACAAACAAACAACAAAAACAAACAAACAAAAAAAAACAATTTTTTCTTCCTATGAAGGATACTAGGAAGTGGAAAAAAAAAATGGGTGATTCTGCAAAAATGTCAGTTCTTCAGGACAATTTAATTATTCCCTTTGTGTCTCTTTTGGTTTATTTACTGCTTACTTGCAAGGACTGAAAGCTGGCAGGGGATTCTTCCAAAGCATTTGCTCTTTGCTTTCTGCACTGTGGTATCCTCAGAGCTTGGATCATTGCCTGTGGTCAGTAATTCTCCAAGTATGCAAGCCTGCCTTTCCCTGGTGATCCTTACCATTGCTCCTCTCAATCACAAAAAAGCATGATGCTAATGGGAAAAGCATAGGTTTGATCCCTTCCTGGGAAGTGTTTTGCTTGGGTTCTCTGAAATAGCCGGCATCTACTCCCCCTTGGCCAGTTTTGTCCATAAGGGGAATGAATGAAACGAGAATCAGATCTAGCGCCCTCCCCTACTCTTCAACATACACACGGTATGCACACACTCCCACACAGACTGCAATTCCCAGTGTACTCCCCACAAAATACACCTCTGAGGGGGGTGTTTAGCCTGATGCTCCTGGTTCGGATGCCTCTGTCCCGTGTCACAGTACTTGAGTTTGATACCTTGCCCCAGTCCCTGACTCCAGCTTTCTGCTAGCACAGACCCTGTGAGGCGGCGATGATGGCTCAAGTAGCTGGGTTCCTGCTGCCCACGTGGGAGAAGTGGATTGTGTGCCTGGCTCTCAGTTTCTGCCTGATCTGGACGAAACAGCATCCGCAACAACAAAAGACACGGTCCGTGTCACACACTAACGTCAATCTCTGAGTCCAGGACTTGCTTGCGGTTATTTCCCGAATATTCTTTGGCAGCAAGCAGGACAGTAGTTAGATCTTGTAGGGCCAAGCCCCAGTCTCCGCTGACCCCATCACTCTGCGTTAGTATCATTTTTCCTTTGCGCGCTTAGCACTTGTTCTCTGTACTACTCGCTTGTCGAGCAATCACGCATATCTCTTGCTCATGTTTAACCTTTGCAGTGTTGGTGTCTGTATCTCCCTACTAGATCGTGTGCAAATTGAGTACAAGGAAAGGTAGATATGGGCATGTGCTTTCTGCATAGTCTTTTTCTCAGTTTGGGTTGCCTTGAGACCCAAATTGGAGACCAGTTAATTTATTTGGGAGGTGGTCCTTTGTAATTTGGGGAGGGAATAGAAAAGTGAGATGGACCAAGGAAGGAGGATCCAAAAAGGTGTGACAGAGAGTGAGTCACCTCTGTGGGCCACCAGACACAACCGTGTGGGGGACCTTCTGAGACAGCTGTTTCATGGAAATATAATGTAAGCCACATGGGTAATACTCAGGAGTTCCAGAAGCCACATTAAAAAAGCTTAACAGAGGAAATAATTAATTTTAATCATATATTTCATTTAGCCCAATGTAAACTAAATATTATGACCTCAGTGTGTAATCATTATAAAAATTACAAATGGTTTCTTTTACATTCATTTTTCGTATGATGTCTTTGAGACCTGGTGTATTCTTATGCTACACTTGCCAATTTGTGCTAGCCCCATTGTAAGCACTCAATAGCCCCATGTGGCTGGTGGCAACCATACCCATACAAGACAAGACAAAACAGCTTCAAGAGACTGTACAGAACAGTTCAGAGTTGTCCTTTTTTTTTTTTCTTTCTTTTTTTACAGGCAGAGTGGACAGTGAGAGAGAGAGAGACAGAGAGAAAGGGCTTCCTTTGCCGTTGGTTCACCCTCTAATGGCCGCTGTGGCTGGCATGCTGCGGCCGGCACATTGCGCTGATCCGAAGGCAGGAGCCAACTGCTTCTCCTGGTCTCCCATGGGGTGCAGGGCCCAAGCACTTGGGCCATCCTCCACTGCACTCCCGGGCCATAGCAGAGAGCTGGCCTGGAAGAGAGGCAACCGGGATAGAATCCGGCACCCCGACTGGGACTAGAACCCGGTGTGCCAGTGCCGCAAGGCGGAGGATTAGCCTAGTGAGCGGCGGTGCCGGCCCAGAGTTGTCTCATAATAGACTATTTGTTGATCTGTTCCTGTTTATAATTAGTCGATGTTACTCTTGGGAATATAACCATGTACAGGAAATAGCTACAGGAGATCTTTGGGAATATGGGCAGAGCACCTAGAATTTCTGCTACGTCCCAAATAATGTGTTAGTTGATTGAAAAATGTCTGGATTTTTCCCATGGCAGCCTTTTCACTTTAGGTTTTATTCTCAACATTAAAGATTGCCATACGTAGTTGTGCAGGTTAAGCTCTATACAACTGTAGGAGGCATCACTCACCTAGTCTTTCTAGATTGCAGTATGCATGGCACCCCTAAAGTTGTGCAGTGCGCAACCTGCCCAGCTCCCCAGGCAAGGACTGTCAGCCTCTTACCTCTCGACTGTTACTGTCCCCATCACTTCGGAGAAAGAGTAAAGGATTGTTACAGCAGACATATTCTCTTGGGCTTACCTACAGCGTTCTGTCTTTTAAGGGTCACTGGATATTTTAAGCACCTGACACCATTTCCTTGCAAGCCAGCATCATGAGTAATCAGCAGAAGCCAGCACCTCCAGGGCCCTGCCATCACTCTGAAGGAGTCAGCTTCAAGCCTGCTTCTAATTTTAGCTTGCAATCTGCAAAGGGTGTCAGTGAGGCTTTGCCGAGTACCCTTACACGCATGACTTGGAAGTGGGTCTCCCAGGCTGGGTAAAAGGCTTGTCTGAGGTCCAGAGCTTTCTTACCATTGGTAGACTCCCCCTGCCCAAAACTCCTTTCTCAGCTGGGCTTTGCTCACCGCAAAACTCACCAGGTTCCTGGACTGTGAGAGTCCAGGTGTGTGAGTTGGGTTGTGCAGTCACAGAGGGGCTCTTCGTTGACTTCACTCCTTTTTCATTTATGCCTCTGTAGTGGGTGACAAGCCATACAAGTAGAACCAAATCAGTCTGATTGGTAGCATCTAGGAAAAAAATATTTAAAACAGTTTAGGGGAAGGAAGTCATAGAACTAATTGGATACAGAATTAGAAAGCCACTCAGAGATGGTTCCAGTCATTTCCTGCTCCAGATGATGACTTGGAGAATCTGAGACACCAAGGAGCTCAGTCAAGGTCATACAGTGGGTTAGTGGCAGAGGACCACATCCTGTGAAGAGACGACTCAGTGAACGTGTGTGGAGTGAGCTGCTGTGTTTGTCTAACATCCACGTGTCTGTGGAGTGTGCTAAGCTGGGGAGAAGCGGATGACCCAATTGTAATCAATCAAGGCATCCTGTTCCCCTAGCCACAGTGATTTGTTCAGTGGTTGCTGTGTGATTGAATCCAGACCAATCAAAGCCAGGGAGACTCAGTTCTGGGACTATTTTAGTCATAATGTCACCGCCAGGGAAGAACAAGCCTAGGAATGAAGCCAGTATGGAGGGAAGCAGGCCTGGGAGCTGGAGAGAGCAAGGGCGGGCCTCGGTGCTGACCCTTGCCCATGTGTATTTTCAGGTATATGTGAAGCCAGTGTGTGTCCCCATTTTTTTTGGTTATGAGAGCTGATAATCATCTCTTTTCAAAAACTACTTAGGTTTTTATCATGTGCCTAAAAAACCAAATGACAAGTAAACTAGCTTTGGAGCACCAATGGTACAACCTGCAGATTAGATTAGTTTTTTAAACATCTATTGTTAGGATGTTCACTCTTCTGTGAGCCCTCCTCAGCCACCAGCTAAAATTTGATTAGATTAAACCTAACGTGATTATTCTTTTTGCCAGTGATTGCTTTAGACACGAGCATGTCGTGCAACCCTGGTGAGAGCTGGAAAGATGTTTGCTGTGTGGGTTCTGGGGTAGGTTTTCTTCTTAAGTACAAAGAGAAAAACTGTTCTTTCCTGCTTTTTACATGGTTTTGTGAGGATGTGATGGTTGATCTGTAGCAGTCATCTTGGGACCATGAGGAGCCAAGTCGGAAAATAAGAGATAGCATGACAGGGTGGTAAATCAGAGGGATGGAAAAAGCCTGCATCTGTGATGGTAAGGATGCCGAACTACTAAACTTTGTTATTTCCAAATTCTTAAAAAATTCAAATGCTATAATTTTTTAAAAATTTTTTAAAGATTTTATTTATTTATTTGAGAGGTAGAGTTACAGACAGTGAGAGGAGAGACAGAGAGAAAGGTCTTCTGTCCGTTGGTTCACTTCCCAAATGGCCGCAACGGTTGGAGCAGCGCTGATCCGAAGCCAGGAGCTTCCTCTGGGTCTCCCACATGGGAGCAGGGGCCCAAGGACTTGGGCCATCTTCCACTGCTTTTCCAGGCCATAGCAGAGAGCTGCATCAGAAGAGGAGCAGCCAGGACTCGAACCGGCGCCCATATGGGATGCTGGCACTGCAGACGGAGGATTAACCTACTGCGCCATGGCTCTGGCCCCAAATGCTATAATTTTTAAAGCCACTTTTCATTTAGGATTCTGCTACTTGCAAATTTCCTCTGGAATCTGTGCTTCTCTAGAATCTTGTTTGAAGACGAGCATATAGGCTAAGTTTTACATTAGCACAAGTTTTCTTAACCTTGGCAGTACTGATATTTTGGGCTGCAGTCCCTCATTGTGGGGGCCTGTCATGTGCACCAGGGTTCAGCAGCCTTCCCGTCCTCTCTCTGCTTAATGCAGCAGCACCCTGCCCCAAGTCATGAAAACTAAAGATGTCTCCGGATGTCGCGAATGACCTTGGGGTGAGGAGTAGGACCAACGTTGAGATTCAGTAGACTGAGAATCCTTAAATTACTAGAATTACTTCCCAACTATTGTAGCAAAATAGATTTACTACATTGAGATGGTTAATTTTATGTGTCAATTTGATTGGGCTAAGGGAAGCCCAGAGAGCGGTTAAACTTGACTCTGGGAGTGTCTGTGAGGCTGTTTCTGGAGAAGGTTAGCATTTCAGTCCGGGGACTGCCCTCAGGAAGATATGCTCTGCCCAGCGTGGTAGACTCATGCGATCCTTTGAAGATTCAAATAGGACGGATGGTGGAGGAAGTCCAGCGTTGCTGTCGCTGTTCGAGCTGGGACATGCAACTGCTGCGGCCCTGGCTCGTGGCCTTTGAACTGGGACTGAATTACACCACTAACCCCTCGTTCTCCAGCTTGTAAGTGGCAGACCGAGGGACTTGGCCCCTGTAATCACGTGAGCAGTTGCTAGAATAAATCTGCACGTGTACATATGCGTGAGTACTTACACGGTTTCTCCTTTTGGTTCTGTTCCTTTGGAGAACTCTGAGAATACATATACTGCTGAGATGATCTTGAGGTGTCATTGGAAACAAGGGAGTTATAGGAGACACCGAGGGTTGGAGAAGCTTTGGAGGAACTGGAGTTCTTGTGCATTTTGCTGGTGGAAATGTAACTGTGCGGCTGCTGCAGAGAGAACACTTCGATGGCTCTTCCGAAAGTGAGACATAGAATTTCCATGACTCAGCAGGAAGAATGGAAAGCAGGGACCCACACAGATATTTGCACAGGAATATTCTTAGCAGCGCTCATCCCAGTAACCAAAAGGCGGAAGCAGCCCAAGTGTGCATCAGGAATGAATGGACAAGCACCATGTGGCATGTGCCTGCCACGGAATATTATTCAGCCCTAAAAAGGGATGAAATTGTGATGTACCCTACAATGTGGAAGAGCCTTGAAAACATTGTGCTAGGTGAAATGAGCCAGTCACAAAAGGATAGATATTATTCCACATAAAATGTCTGTAATAACCACTAGACTCCTAAAGCTGTGCCTATGAAATCTGTATTTATTAAATAAAAGCTTTCTAAAAAGAATGTCTGTAATAGACGAATTCACAGAGGCAGAAAGTGGAGAGGTGCAGGTCGTTGGGGGGACAGTTTGAATGCTGCTTGGGATGCCTACATCCCTACTGGAGTGTCTGCATTTGAGTCCCAGCTCATTGTGCTCTAGCTCCCTGCTAATGAGCAGCAGGTGATAGCCCAGGGGCCTTGGTCCCTGCCACCCACACAGGAGACCAAGGTTGAGTTCCTGGCTCCTGGCTTCGGCTTGGCCAGTTCTGGCTGTTGCAGGCATTTGCGGAGTGAACCAGTAGATGTAAGCTCTCTTTTGTCTGTCTGTCTCTGCCTTCCTAAAAAATTGAAATTGAAAAAAGAAGAAAGTAGAGTAGAATTTACCAGGGGCTATGAGAGAGGGATGCGGAAGGTATTGCCTAGTGGGTTCAGAATTTCTGGACTGATAAAAAGTATGGGATCAGCTAGCAGTGATGGTTATGTAATGTTGTGAATGTAATGCCAGGCAATTGTACATATAAAGATGGTTAACATGGAAAATGCAATGTTATATGTATTTTAACACAATTTTAAAAAAATAGCCAGAAGTCTCAAATGAGTTAAAAGTCATGAGTTCTTAAAAAAAAAAAAAAAAAAAAAAAAAAAAGGCTGGCACTGTGGCGCAGCTGATTAACGCCCTGGCCTGAAGTGCCGGCATCCCATATGGGCACCAGTTCAAGACCCGGCTGCTCCACTTCCAATCCAGCTCTCTGCTGTGGCCTAGGAAAGCAGTAGAAGATGGCCCAAATCCCTGGGCCCTTGTACCCGTGTGGGAGACTCAGAAGAAGCTCCTGGCCCCTGGCTTTGGATCGGCGCAGCTCTGGCTGTTGCGACCAATGGGGGAGTGAACCATCGGATGGAAGACCTCTCTCTCTCTCTCTCTCTCTCTCTCTATGCCTCTCATCTCTGTGTAGACTTTCAAATAATAAATAAATGTTAAAAAAAAAAAACACACAAAAACTCATGAGCTTTTGCCAGGTCCCGTAGCATCTGACATATTGCATTACCAAAATGTTGTGGCAGCTGATAGAACATGAAAAGGGGGAGTAATAGCTTTGGGGTGTTTTGTTTTTGGACACTAAGAAGAGAGTCCGCCGAGTTCTCAAACCTTCATGTGTTAGTTGTGAATCTGAGTCTTTGCCATGTGTACAGTGCTGTGCTGAAACCTTTACCCAGATCACATCAGTTATCCATTACAGGAACCTGTAAGTCAGGTGCTTGTATTTTCCCATTATGTGTGTGGACACACTGATGCTCAGAGGAAGCATATAGCCAGTATTGCAAGAAACCCAACAAGTCTGGTTTCATATGTGTCCCATGCTTTTAACCAGTGCACTTGGTTTTTTTTGTTGAGATTGGGAACCAAAATGCTGAAGTTTGAGTTGAAATCCTAGATTGAGAGTGTGCCTAGCTAACCAGTAACAAGGGAGAAATGAAGTTGTTAGCAGCTCCCCAGCACCTCTGGCCTTGCCGACTCTGCGCTTTTCCCACAGAAGATGTGTTTCTGTTTGAACAGTGTCGTGAGAGCAGAGAAGCACTTGTCCCAGGAGAAGAGCTGGAGCACATGGCTCTTCTGGGGCCCGGATGCTCCTCAGAGCATCAGAGCTGAACTCACAGCTCCCTGCTGGGCTCAGACAGCTCTATCTGAATTTTCTCCTCTGTCTTCCTGCCTTATCAGGGGGTGGATTACGGCACTTGATGATTTAATCTGTGTAATCTCTAGACAAAACATGTCTGCACTTTGCTGCCAGGAAAATGTTAATTTATTCTGCTTCTGGAGCTAGAGAGGTAAATGAAGTGATTGAAGATGCCGTGTGTGTGTGTGTGTGTGTTTGTACACATATGCATGTACTTGTAGCTGTGTGAAAAGAAGCAAACAGGCCTGAAATCAAGGAGTTTGAAGTGGAAGGTTTGTAAATCTCCATTAGGGATTTGCAATCCCCTAAATAAAAATTGTATGCAAAACTTGGCGTCTATGGCACTGCTGTTTTCCTGGTGGGCACACAATGTGGTTAGTGTTGATCAGAATCTCAAAGGGATGGTAGAGAATGTCAGTGTGCCTTTGGTGGTGCCTGTTACCTGTTGCATCTTTCTCTTGGAAGAGGTGCAGTCATCTTAGGTAGAAGAGATCCTTGGTATTTGAGAAACACCTTTATTTGGGTGCTCGCTGAGGGCAGAAAACAGTAATGGGATTTGTTATTATTTCAAGCTTTTCGAGTTTGAAGCTTGAAAAAAAAAAAAAAAAAAAAAAACAAGCTACACTGAAATAAACATGGTAAGCCCAGCCCAAACATCCCAGTCTGCTCCTTCCTGCCTCCTTTTCCTCTTAGTTTCTTCCAAGCCTTCTGTTCTGCTCTGTGAGCCTCTGTCCACCTTTATGTGCCACAGGCCTGCAGCAGCACGGGGAGAGTGGAGACTCTGTTTTTGCTGGATGCAGCTTGTGTACGGTGCGTAGTAGTAACTCAGTAAGTGATGGCTTCAGAAACCACCGCCATCCAAATCTCTGAGGAATTACAGTTTGTTCAGACATAGAACAAAAGGAGATTCCTCTTCTCTCATAACCTAGGCAGAAAAAAAAAAAATAGAAAAAGCTCAGAAATCACACATTCATAGCAAACAGGAGAGCGTCTGAATACGAGTTTCTTTACTTAAAAGCAGACAGGTACAATTGCTGAGGATCCACTCCATCATGCCGTGCGCAGCACGTAGGGAAGTTGGTACCCTCCAACCCATTTCACAGGTGAGGAGATGGAAGCTTGCAGAGACAAAACAGTCTGCCTAAGGTCAAATAGGCAGCAAGATCAAGAGTCAGGATTTCACAGCTTCCTGTTTACAAGATGCTGTGCCACCTTTTGGGGAAAAAAAATTCATTCGAGGAGACTCCTGTGTGAGAAGGACCACAAACTGAATGCCAGAAATTGATACAGCACATTCAGTGGATGGAACAGTCCGTGTGCTGTCAGTTCTCTTGTGATTGATCAGTCAACATTCAAACTTTAGTCTGGCGGGGGGGGGGGGGGGTCATTAAATTGCAGACTTTGACACAGCAGAACATGAATCGAGAGTGAGATCCACGTGTCCAGCCAGCTCTCAGGTGCTGCTGCTGCTGATCTGTGGACAGTCAGAATGGCCAAGAGATGAGATAGTGGGAAGTTTCTACAGGGCTTGCTCCTGTAGGATCTCATTGGATCCTCACCCAAGCCCTATGATGTATCCATTAAGTCTGCCTTAGAGATGAAAAAAATAGAGTTTGATTCAAAGTAGCTACCTTTGGGGCCGGCGCTGTGGCATAGAGAATAAAGCCGCTGCCTGCAGCACTGGCATCCCATAGGGTCGCTGGTTTGAGTCCTGGTTACTCCACTACCAATTCAGCTTCCTGCTGATGTGCCTGGGAAAGCAGCAGAGGATGGCCCGAGTGCTTGGGCCCCTGTACCTATGTGGGAGACCCAGAAGAAGCTCTTGGCCCCTGGCGTCAGTCTGGTTCCCGTTGTGGCCATTTGGGAAGTGAATCAGCGGATAGAAGATCTTGTGGCCGGCACCGCGGCTGAATAGGCTAATCCTCTGCCTGTGGTGCTAGCACACCGGGTTCTAGTCCCGGTTGGGGCGCCGGATTCTGTCCCAGTTGCCCCTTTTCCAGTCCAGCTCTCTGCTGTGGCCCGGAAGTGCAGTGGAGGATGGCCCAAGTGCTTGGGCCCTGCACCCCATGGGAGACCAGGAGAAGCACCTGGCTCCTGGCTTCGGATCAGCGTGATGTGCCGGCCGCAGCGGCCATTGGAGGGTGAACCAACGGCAAGGGAAGACCTTCCTTTCTCTCTGGCTCTCTCACTGTCCACTCTGCCTGTCAAAAAAAAAAAAAATCTTGTTTTTTCTCTCTAACTCTGCCTTTCTAATAAACAAATAAAAATAAAAATTAAAAAAAGAAATCATCTTATACAGCCTCTTTCCAGTAAGTGACACCTATCTTGCAGAAAGAAGAAAGTAGCTATATTTGTCAAGTGTTAGACATTTCTAGGGATATAATAGTGAACAACAGAGGCCCAAGAGCTTAGTTCTTTTTTTATAGATTACATTTTAATTATTTTCTATTAGAGATTTATATACACATACATATCTATTCCCTCAGGAAACTTTTTATTTAAGGTATACAAACTTCATGCAGTTCATAAATACAACTTTAGGAACATAGTGATAGTGATTCTTTCTACCATATCCACCCTCCCACCTCCACTCCCACCCTTCTTCCTCCTCTGTCTCCTATTCCCATTCTTACTTTTTGCTAAGATCTATTTTCAATTAACTTTATACATAGAAGATTAACTCTATACTAAGTAAAGAGTTCAACAAATAGTATGGAAAAAAAACTATTGCTTAAACAGTTTTTTGATTTCTTCTGTGACCCACTGTTCATTCAAGAGCATGTTTTCCACTCTTCATGTGTTTGCATACGTTCTAGAGATTCTTGAGTTGTTGATTTCCAGCTTCATTCTGTTGTGTCCAAGAAGATGCATGGTGTGATTTTGATTTTTTTTTGAATTTGCTAAGACTTGCTTTATGGCCTGGCCTATGGTCTATCCCAGAGAAAGTTCCATGTACTGGTGAGAAGAATGTGTATTTTGCAACGGTAAGATTAAAATGTTCTAAGTGTCCTTTAGGTCCATTTGGTGTATAGTGTTGAGTAACTACTGTTGTTTCCTTGCTGATTTTCTGTCTGGTTGATCTGCCCATTGTTGAAAATGGGGTATTGAAGTCTCCCATTACTGTTGTATAGGAATTGATGTCTCCCTTAGATCATTCAGCATTTCTTTTAAATAACCAGATGCCCTGTAATTAGGTGCATATACATTTATTATAGTCACATCTTCCTGTTGAATGGATCCCTTAATCATTGCATGGTGCCCTTTTTTGTCTTTTTAAATAGTTTTTGTATTAAAGTCTATTTTCTCTGATATTAGGATGGCTATACCAACTGTTTTTTTTTTTTTTGTTAGCAAGGAATATCTTTTCCCATCTCTTCATTTGCAATATGTGTATCTTTGTTGGTGAAATGTGTTTCTTGTAGGCAGCAAATAGATTTTTTTCATTAAGCCAGTCTATATATTTTTTTGAAAGATTTATTTTATTTATTTGAAAGACAGAGTTACAGAGAGAGGTAGAGACACAGAGAGAAGGGTCTTCATTCTGCTGATTCACTCCCTAGATGGCCGCAATGGCCGGAGCTGCGCCGATCCAAAGCCAGGAGCCAGGAGTTTCTTCTGGGTCTCCCATGTGGATGCAGTAGCCCAAGGACTTGGGCCTTTTTCTACTGCTTTTCCAGGGCATAGCAGAGAGCTGGATCAGAAGAGGAGCAGCCGGGACTAGAACTGACGCCCATATAGGATGTCAGCACTGCAGGCCAGGGCGTTAACCCACTGGGCCATAGCGCCAGCCCCTGAATTCTTCATTCCTAAGATTTCATTTTGATTTCTCTTTAAAATCTCAATTTCATGAGAAAAATTTTCATTCATGTCCTGTATGGATTCCTTCAATTCATGGATTTGCTTCTGATTACTTCTAAGTAATCCTACAATCAGATTTTTGAATTCTGTGTATGGCATTTCTTCAGTCTCTTCATTTTCACATTCTAGTATTGGAGTGCTGTTGTGCTCCTTTGGGGGCGCCATGTTGTCTTTTTTCAAGCACTTATTTCTTATTTCAAGAAATTGAGAGTCTAGGAAAGGAAGACTTGAATTTGAAAGATTCCGGTACATCAGTGAATGTTTTGTACTGGAAGAATGACTTAAACTTTGGGTGTTGGTATTCATCTTCAGAAGAAAAACAGGCTTAGGATATGGGATGGTGATCTATTTCGTCTTGGACTTTGGAGTGACATCTTGGTGTAGCTGTCTGGTGCACAGTTGTGGGTGTGGGGTTTAGAAAAGAGATCCGTGGTGAGGAGTCTTGAGAGTTTCAGAGCTGTAAGTGTATCAGTGGTAACCGAAGTTATAGAAGACTGCATCTCAGATGTTGCCTTGGGGAGTCTAAGGACTGAAGAATAGACTTCTAGAATGGGCACTTGCCTGGCCAGCAATTACAGGTTCGCAGAGGGAGAAGAACCTAGGAAAGAGAACAAGCCATATCCTCCAGGAAGGTAGGAGGAAAGCCACAAAAGCCAGGAGAAGAGAGAGGGCCAAGGAAAGAGTGGTTCATCAGTTGCCAGTACCTATTGTCTCGCTTGATGCCACAAACCAAGAAGGACACGGCATTTCTTCAATACAAGTATTCCAGCCAAAAATGCTTGTTAAGAATCTAATCATGGCCTGTGCCATGGCTCAATAAGCTAATCCTCCGCCTGCGGCACTGGCATACCAGGTTCTAGTCCCGGTCGGGGCACCAGTTCTGTCCCGGTTGCTCCTCTTCCAGTCCAGCTCTCTGCTGTGGCCCGGGAGTGCAGTGGAGGATGGCCCAAGTGCTTGGGCCCTGCACCTGCATGGGAGACCAGGAGAAGCACCTGGCTCCTGGCTTTGGATCAGTGCGGTGCACCGGCCACAGCAGCCATTGGGGGGTGAACCAACGGCAGAAGGAAGACCTTTCTCTCTGTCTCTCTCTCTCACTGTCCACTCTGCCTGTCAAAAAAATAAAATAATAATAATAATAATAATAATAATAATAAAAGGATCTAATCATGAGAAAGCATCCAATGAACCCAAATTGAGGAGCCTCCTATAAAACAGGCTGGGTTTGGCCTTGTGGCTGCTGCTTACAACACCAACATCTCTTATGGGTGCTGGCTGCTCCGCTTCCAATCCAGCTCCCTGCTAAAGTGCCTGGGAAAGCAACAGAAGATGGTACAAGTGCTTAGGCTCCTCCCACCCACTTGGGAGACCCAGATGAGGCTCCTGGCTCTAACCTGGCCCAGGCCTGGCTGTTGTCACCATTTGGGGAATAAACCAGTGGATGGAAGATCTCTCTCTCTCCCCCTCTCTCCCCCTCTCTCCCTTTCTCTCTCCCTTTCTCTCTCCCTCTCTCTCCCTCTCTCTCTCCCTCTCTCCCTCTGCCTTTCAAATAAATATTTTTTTTTTAAAAAGCACTTGGGCTGTACTTTTCAAATATATTTATATTTTGGGGCAGGCATTTAGTATCGAAGTACCTAGGTGTGATACCTGACTCTGGATCCCGACTCTAGCTTATTGACTCTTGGAGCCAGCAGTGATGGCTCTGGTACTGGGGTTCTTGCCACCCAAGTGGGAGACCTAAATTGTCTTCTGGCTTCTGGCTTCAGCCTAGTCTAGTCCTGGCCATTGTTGACATTTTGGGGAGTGAACCAGCAAATGGGTGCTCCTTTTCTATCTCTCTGCTTCTCAAATAAATAAATAAATAAATAAAATCTTGAAATACTAAGGAATATAAAAGACTAAAGGAGATGTGACAATTAAATAAAATGTGTGGTTCTGGATTTGATCTTAGATCAGGAAAGAAATGCCATAGAAGACAATATGGGAACAGTTAATAAACTTTTTAAATGGGCTGTTAGGTAGTAGTGTTGCATCAATATTATTTGTTCTGAATTTGATAACTGTACTGTTTATATAATTGAAAGTCTTCGTTCTTAGGATTCATGTGTTGAAGTATTTCGGGGTGAGAAGCTGTAATGTCTTCCACTTACCTTTATGCTATGGTATGAATTTTGTATCTTCCCAAAGTTATAATATTGGAACCTAATCTTCACTGTGGAGGGTTTTGTAGGTGATAGGTTGGGAGAGCAGAATGGGATTAGTGTCCCCGCAGAGCTCCCCAGCCCTTCTGCCGTGTGAAGTTACAGGGTGGGGATGACTGGGAGGAAGCCGGCCCTCGTCACACACTAAATCTGCTGGAGTGTTGGTCTTGGACTTCCAGGTCTCCAGAACTGTGAGAAATTAATTTCTGTTGCTTCTAAATTACCTGGTTTACATAGAGCACTTCAAAAAGTTCTTGGAAAAATGAAATTAAAAGATAAGTTTATATTGGTGCAAATATTTTTTAAAAAATCTATGCATAGTGTTTTTTTCATCATGTACGTTTTTCATGAACTTTTTGAATACCCCTCAAATAAGGCAGATGAAGAAAAGTAATTGGTGAATCTGGATGAAGGCTATATGGGCATTATTCTTACAACTTTTCTATAGGCTTGAGACATTTCAAAGTAAAATGTTCTAAAAAAAAAAAAAAGGAGTGGTAAATACAAAATTTCTGGTCTTATGAATGCTAAAGTGTGCAGAATGACCACTGGACTTCGCAGTATGGATTTGTCCTTGAACTCATAACACTTAGTTTAATTAATGTGCTGTGCTAGTAGGAAACCCATAAATTAGAGTTTGGGGGAAAAATAGGGAGCAACATGAATATAAGTTGCACTTTGGGCAAACCAGGTCTACTGGAGTGGAGAAGGCAAGGCCACAGTGCCTGGAAGTGAGAGGGAGGAGAGGGGACAGAAACAGAAACAGAGTGCCGATGCCTCCGTCAAGAGGGTGCGGTGGCAGCCATGGAAGTCAGCTGCTAGTGGAGAGATGGGGCCAAGGCAGAAACATGGGGGTGTGAGAAAGGTTTTGAAGAAGTTGTTAAATCTGGGCAGGATGTGGAGTGATGGACAAGGAGTCCTGGGAGCTAGAGCATGGATGTTCTATGGTGAGGAGCAGGGACAGGCACCTGGGGGAGGCAGTGGTATTTGGGAAAGGTGAGAAACTTTGAGGCAAGGAATGTGTGCATACCAGTGGGTGATGTAGGGACAGCCGAGAAGGCAGACGGGGTAGATTTGGAAGAACCTCGTTTGCCAAGCTGAGCACTTTGCCTTTTGCCTGAAAGAGGTTCACCCTTTTATCTGGTATCTCAGCCCAACGATGGCAGGGTTGGAACTGCAACCCTTTTTCATCGCTTCTGCAGGCATAGGAAAACATATTTTCCCAAGTCTTCCCAGATTCTCAAGCTGTAAGCCACAGTACCATCCTTGCCACCCTGTGCTTTTCAGCCCCTAAGCCCATCAGCAAAGCCAGTATGTGTCAATACCTGTTCCATTTGTGATTGCCTGTTCGTGACAGATCTCCATCTAGAATGTAAGTGCTGTGAATTCCAGGACCATGTCTTTTCTGGTCACTGCTATATCACCATCATGTGACACCATACCTGGGCCATAGTTGTTGGTCAATGTAAGTTAGCTGAATGAATGAATGAATGAGTGAAAAGTTCAGAGACTGAGCAGACTCTAGCAACTTTGCATCCAGTTAAACTGAATCCAAAACCATTGAAAGGAGAGGTGATTCTTACCTATGATTAAAGATCTGCAGAACGAATGATTTCACACAAACCCGTAGGCCCCTCGCTGTCGCCCTTTGGCATGAAATGCGCAAGCTGTGACCAGAAATCGATTCAAGCTCAAAGGGAGGCAGCTGGGGAGAGCACATTTCTAAAATGATTGCTGATGTGGGCTGTGACCTAGCAGCCCAGCGTGGTGCCACGGAACTGGGCATGTCCAAAGCAAATGGCACTGGGGAAGCCATTGTAACCCATGGGCTGTGCTTTGGAAATTTATATTCATTAAATAAAAGTTTAATAAAAAAAAAAAGAAATAAGAAAATTCAACCATAAGTAGGGTCTTGAAACAGATTTCATTTGTGTTCAATTGTTTTGAAGTTGCTTGGATTTCGATGTGATCTGAACAGGCTTTCTAGGTGGGTCCGTCTTCAGGATTTAATACTGGGCCGTGTTAAGGTTTGGCGCATCAGTACAGTTTCCTAGCTTCTGGTTCACAGGTAGTTTCTGAGTCTCAGCCATTCTCAGGCAAGTCCATAAATTCCAAGACTCCTGTTGCTGGAAGGTCCTAAAAAATTATTCTGTCCAGAGAAGATTTTATTTAGTAAACATTTATTGAGGGTTGACTCTGCCACACATCCTGGGTTAGCAAAGAAGAACCAGATTTAGTCTCCAGTTTCAAAACTGCTCCCCAAGAGCAGAGAACAAATCTCAGTCTGTTGTTTTTTTCTTTTTTCTCTTCTTTTTTTTTTTTTAATTTTTATTTATTTATTTTTTTTGACAGGCAGAGTGGATAGTGAGAGAGAGAGACGGAGAGAAAGGTCTTCCTTTTCCGTTGGTTCACCCTCCAATGGCCGCTGCGGCCGGTACATCACGCTGATCCGAAGCCAGGAGCCAGGTGCTTCTCCTGGTCTCCCATGCAGGTGCAGGGCCCAAGCACTTGGGCCATCCTCCACTGCACTCCCGGGCCATAGCAGAGAGCTGGCCTGGAAGAGGGGCAACCGGGATAGAATCCGGCGCCCCAACCGGGACTAGAACCCGGGGTGCCGGCGCCGCAAGGCGGAGGATTAGCCTGTTAAGCCACGGCGCCGGCCTTGTTGTTTTTTTCTTACACATTGCCTGACTCAGTTGTCGGACAGGAATATTCGCCATTTTCGACTATTCAGTGTTAGAATTACCATTCTGTCTTTGGAAACTTTTCCATTATATGCATTTTGGGAGAGGTAGAGCCCTCCTCCTCCTGTAGGAGCTCCGAAGATGAGGTAATTACCTTTCCAGATCCTTTGCAGCCCAGGTATAAACATGACCTAGACTTGGGCAGTCAGATGCACATGTAGGAGACTTTGTGAGAGTGGTGTTACGCACAAGTACGGGCAGTGGAAGATGTATTTTGAAGGTGGCAGGAGCAGAACTGGGTTGCTATGGCAGTAATGGTGCCAACGGGAGCACTCAGTGCCTGGTGCCAGCTGGCATTGAGGTTGCAGCTGGAGCCCCCACCAGCTTGGGTTGCCGTTCTGTCCTCCCTGAACTGCTGTCTTGCTGCCTGAGTTTGGCAGATCCTGGCTATTGGCAGCCTTGCCTTTTGCCTAACCATTTGCTCTGCCTGGCTCTCTAACCTTCCTGGTCATTTTTGTGAGCTCCCAGCCATCCCAGGAATGCTTAAAAATATCGGAGTTGGTTTCTTTTGCCTGCAGTGCAAACTCTTGGTCCAGTAACCCAGGAAGAACATGAAGGTCACATTTTTACTTGTCAGTAATTCAATTTAATTTTGTATTTGGCGCTCCCTGTTATGTTGGGTGGTAGAAAATTAACAGGGGTCAGCACCATGGCACAGTAGGCTAAACCTCTGCCTGTGGCGCTGGCATCCCATATGGGCGCAAGTTCAAGTCTCTAATGGCCTGGGAAAGCAGTGGAATGTGGTCCAAGTGCTTGGGTCCCTGTACCCGTGTGGAAGACTGAAAGAAGCTCCTGGTTCCTGGCTTTGGATCAGCCCAGCTCCGGCCTTTGAGGCCATTTGGGGAGTGAACCAGTGGGTGGAAGATCTTTCTCTCTCTGTCTCTCTGTCTGAAACTCTGCCTCGCAAATAAATAAATGAATCTTAAATAACCCAATAATTTCCTAGTATCATCCCGTCCATATTCAGAATTCCCCAGTGTGTTCCATAATGCCTAGGTTTTCATGCCTGACTCTTCCTTTGTTAAGTTCCAAGAGGCTTGAATAGTACCAAGTTTGGGGGAATGTATTTCATGTGCCTGAACCATTGCTGTTTCCCCAGTTAGTTCCTGGCTGGCTTCTGGATTTTCTATTGATGGTGGCCCCTAGTGCGGTAGGGGCAGGTACTCACTAATGCCTACCCTGTGCCTTCCTTTCTTCCTTTCATATCTAGTCTTGAAGGCAGGAAACCCTGGCCTGACTCATTGCATTGGTTTTCCTCTAGCCCAAATCCCTTTAAGGTTCGGGCTTTTGAAACGTAAAAGCCTTTCTTTATATAAGGTCATGTCATGAGCAAGTAAAGACAATTTCACTTCCTCCTTTCCCATTTATTCCCTTCTCTTACCTAATTGCTTGGCAAAGAGTCCCAGTGCTGAATTAAAACAGAAGTGGTCAAAGTGAGCACCTATGTCTTTTTCTTGCATTTTTCAGTTAAAAATAAAATAAAACCATAAAAGAACATTTGCTCCAGCTTTCAGCCACTTGTGATCTGACCACTCAAATAGAGACATGTTGTTGGACCACACAGCATGCAGTTGGCAAGCAAAAAGAACATGAGTTAATCTTTCAAAACGTTATATTGCCTTACTTGTTCTCTGCAGACATCAGCGTATGTATTTAGCTCTCATGTCTCAGGATGGCCAAGCTGGCTGTTAAAATAGTAAAACACTTCTGAACTAGACCACTGATCCTGTCATCCTAAACCCTGTTCTGCTTTTGTGTATAGTTTCTTCATTTTTCTCAAATATATGTTTTTAGATATAATTCACACATTGGCAAGTTATTACCAGTTGGTCATAAAAAGCTGTTGTCCTGTTCCCCCATCTCCTAGGCTACTCTACCTCTCCCCAGGGCCACTTCAGGTCAATGGGTAAAGGCCTAGACGGGCAGGGCACCTTCGGGACCCTGTCTACAGCTGTTGTGATGGGTCAGTGCCAGGACTGCAGGCTGCTGAATGCCTTGGAAACCTCTGTGGAGCACATGTACATCGAATCATGCTTCCCTCTTGCTTCAACCCTTCCCTGGCAGCCTGTTTCCACGCAGAATGAAGTTCCAGCCACTTCACGCAACACAGAAAGCATCACGGTCTCTGGTCTTTGCTTCCCTCACGAGCTGCTGCTTCTTATTTCCCCACATCGTTGTGCCCCGTGCCCTGCTACCTGTGTTCTCTCCAGACTGGACTTTTGGGTACCTTATAGGTTCCATGCTCCTGTTGGATTTTGAGTCTTTTCACAGTTGTTCCCTCACTAATCACCATCAACCTTTAGGTCCTGATCCTAGGTTATGTGACATTTCTTCTCGGACCTTCCAGGTCTAGGGTGGGGCTTCCTGTAGTTCTGAATTTCCTTTGTTGTAGAATTTATCACACAGTGTCTTACTACTGCTGCTGTCCTGTTGGGACTCTCACCCCTAGGAGGCTAGCGGCAATTCTTTTCTTCCTCATCATTTGACCCCAAGTGTCTACCATCATACTACATGTTCACTGGAAGAATTAATGAAGTTTACATGCTCCCCCATGTGTATATGTGTGTGTCATGTACACAAGACACACACACCTGAAGAAAAGAAGGAATGAATGAACAGGTGAGAGCAGGAGGACGGAGGAGCCGGGGCTTGGCTAAAGTTGGAATGATGTCATCTAACGTTTCTAGATGGGAGCACGGGTGCCAGTGTGTAGGAGGAGATATTGTAAACTCTGATAGCCTGGTGGAAGGATGCTAGCAGAACCAATACCAGCTGGGTCAGGAGATTGTTTTACAGAAAACTTACATCCTAGGTACCTCATTGTGGCATCCTCAGACTGGTTAAGGATGAAAGTTTAGAAAAAAACTTGGGTCTCTATACCTTTACAGTATGAAGAAAGCAAGAAAATAAGCATGGGAAATCTACCTCTCATGCCCTGACCAAAAGAACAAAGAGACTCCTCTTCCTTGCATGTTCTTCCTTGTGAGCTAAGAGAGAACAGAATAAGGGAATAAGGTTTTGTGGTAAAGCTGTTTCCTTCCTGATTGAAGATATCTGGCCATTTGGAGTGTGCAGCTATTGACTGGATGGCTACAGTTCTTTCCTGTAGAGAGAAAGGAGAGAGAAAAATGACATTCCAAGGGGTTTGCCGTCTCTGCCAAGGCCCCGCAACATGAGACTAAGCTGGTCAGGCAGGTGAGTACACCCAGGCTGAGACAAAGGCACTCGTTAGAGGATGAGTCGTTAGAGGATGGCAGGGCAGCAGTTCTGCTATTGAACAGATCATCCCAGGTGCTTGCTGGTAATTCTGTGATAGAAGCTACCTAAGGCTGTTATCGTGTAAGCCAGATGGTGAATGGATCACGTACACACATATGCACGTAAAGTCCTTAGCTCAAACTTAAGAGCATAGCACCGTCCAGTAAGTGTATGTCAGCCACTTGTGGAGTTTACATTTTTCTAGTAGCTAGTTACATTATAAAAGTAAAAGCAAAGTAATTAATTTTAATACTTTCTTTAACTTATAATATCAAAACTGAAATGTGATTGCAACATGTAATCAATATAAAAATCATGAGATAGTAAATACTTTCTCCCCCATATTTAGTGATAGAATCCCAGGGCTTATTTTATACTTACAGCACCTGTTAATTCTGACCAACCACATTTCAAGTGCTCAGTAGCCCCACGTGACTGGTGGTTGCTGTGTTGGACAGCACAGAATGTAGGACAATGCCTTTTAAACGTTTTTGACCAGCATAAAAAAATGCATGTTTAGTTGTATCTCAGTATATACACACATATATTTATAAAGAAGCAAAATTTTATGTCACAATTACTCTGTCATGCTATAGATAACACACTCTGATAGTTTCTATTCTGTTTCATTTCATTAAGAAAAAATCCTGGTCATGACCCACCAACCCACTAAATTGACTTAATGGTTATGCAGGGTAAAGGTCTGAGGTTTGAAAACCACTGGTGTGGAAAGCAGGAGGGGTTGTCCCTTGAATGAGAGGCTAAAGGGACAGGTTCTAATGTTAGCGCTTAGCACAAAATCTTGTGTGGCCCAAATTACCTCAAATTGCATTGAGTCTTCACAATGTCACAAGGCAAGAATTAACTTCTCTTGTTTCTCCTTGTATTTTGATTATGACCTTCCCCTCCCTGAGACACTGGGGCCAAATTCTAAAGAGTGGTAGAATATGGGGCTGATGCCGTGGCTCATTTGGTTAATCCTCCGCCTGCAGTGCCGGTATTCCATATGGGCGCCGGGTTCTAGTCCCGGCTGCTCTTCTTCCAGTCCAGCTCTCTGCTGTGGCCTGAGAGGGCAGTGGAGGATGGCCCAGGTGCTTGGGCCCCTGCACCCGCATGGGAGACCAGGAGGAAGCACCTGGCTCCTGGCTTTGGATTGGCTTAGCTCCTGCCATAGCGACCATTTGGGGAGTGAACCAACGGAAGGAAGACCTTTCTATTTCTCTCTCTCACTGTCTAACTCTATCTGTCAAACAAACAAACAAAAAGAGTGGCAGAATAAAATTTCCCTCTCTCATAATTGAATCAAAATAAGTTTGTGTGTGTGTGTGACAAATACAGCAAATATGAATTAATATTTTTGTGTGTATATATTTGTGTGTGTGTGAAATCTTATAGGATCTATGAAATGGCCTTGGCATGAGGGCTATGCTCAAATTGTTTACAGCATAAAATGTTTATTTTCTTCCAAAGTAAAGTTAAGAAAACACATTAGTATAGTATGTTTAGAATGGTGGAGGAAAGAAAAAGCCCTTTCTTACAGTATTGCAGGTCCAGAAGTGGTTAGGAGATTCTATACCATTTTAACAAAGGGCAGTAAATTTGTGGGGGAGTGACAAGGCAAACTGAAAGGGGATTAGGTTCTAGGGTTGGTAGATTGTGGGAAGGTAACTATATGGAGGAAACTTACAGAAGCCAAGGTTATTATCCAAAGAATGCTAGTAATAGCTAACATTGATTGAGTGCTTACTATGTGCTGGTTCCAGGTTAAGCACTTTCCAGGACCACATTTACTCTTCAAAATCAGCCTTATGATATAGGAGCTATTATTAGCTTATTTTATAGATAAAGAACTGAGGCTTAGAGACTCAGTTAACTTGCCCAAGATAGACTCCAGGTGATGAGTCCAGAAATTCCAGCTTCAGTTTATTTTATTTTTTTTAAAGATTTATTTATTTATTTTTTATTTGAAGAGTTACAGAGAGAGAGAAGGAAGGACTTGGTCCATCTTCCTAGCTTCAGTTTAAGTTCTTAACCATTATATATAACAAAGTAGGCTAAAAAGCTTTCAAAAGCCGCCGTAAGAACTCAAAGGCCTAACCACTCCGGGTGGAAATGTTAAGTTCAGCAAAAGCCTTATGCGCCCCAATAGCAATGGAAGATAATAGTATTTTAGAGTCAATGCAATTGTAGTGACAACAATTCATATTTTTGATATGTACTGTGTGTAGCTCTTGTGCGCTTTGTAAATGTTGGCTTATGTGGCCAGGTTTATCAGTAGTCCCATTTCACAGAAAGGAATCCAAGGTATGGAGCAGTGAAGCACCTTGCCCAGTGTCACCGAGCTAGTAAATGGCAGGGCACCCCAGGTGACCTCAGTGTCTGTGTGTTTTACTGTCATGGTTATCTACCGCTCAGCACAGCAAGAACAAGCGTTTATAGTGTGGAACGTAAGTGAAGGTCCTGGTATTTTTAAGACTGGAAATAAAAAGGTGTTAGAACCAATGTGAACAAGGATTTGAAGGTTTGAAAAAAATTCAGATTCAAATTCAGAGGGTCCAGAAATGCTGTTATTTCAGGGCTGGAGGTGGGGAGAAGATACCTAGATGCTTGGCTTAGCCTGAAATGGCAAAGTGGCGCTCACATGAGATGTTGACATCTGCTGTAGACGGAAACCTATCTCCAAGGTGATGGTGTTTGGGAGGTGATGAGATCATCAGATATCACCCTCAGGTGATATCAGGGATTAATGCCCATATAAAAAGAGGCTCCCCTTTCTCCTTCCACACGAGGGCACAGTCTTTGCCCTTTCCATCCTTCTGCCATGTGAGGACTCCATGTTTTCCATTTGTCTTCTTGACAAGGTGAGGATGAAGAGATTGGTGCCATCTTTGAAACAGGGGCCAGTTCTTACTTAGTCTCAGGTTTTTTGTTCAAGCAGCAAAATGTACTGAGACAGAATTCCAACTAAAAATGTAAGGCATATCCTGTGGCTGGTGTAGGAGATGCAAAGGATTTGGGGCAGAGGGATGGAGAGATTGTGGCCATGTGTGTTAGAAAGTGCAGGGAATCCATTGGTGCAGTGAGGAAGTGGAGGCAGGGAGACCTCCCAGGTGACACCTTGGCCAGAGGGAAGAGCATGGTGAGGATTTGAGAAATATTTCAGAGGCAGAAAATTTGGCTTAGCAAGTGACAAATTTTAGGGATAATGGAAAGAGAGGAGCCCAAAATGAAGTAAGATCTCAGATGAGTGGCTGGTTCATGAATCTGGGGAAAGTGACACAAATGGAAAATATCACCTTAAAAAATGAAAATAATACAATATGCCTTTGAAGAAGGATAAATGGAGGAAAATTCTTCAGTTAAGGGACTTACAATCCCTATATATAACCCACTTTTATTTATGGCATGAAATGTGTTTTTACAAAAATGTATGTGGGGCGGGTCCTCTGGCATAGCTGGTAAAGCTGCTGCCTGCGGTGCTGGCATCCCATATGGGCGTGGGTTTGAGTCCCGGCTGTTCCACTTCCGACCCAGCTCTCTGTTGTGGCCTGGGAAAGCAGTAGAAGATGGCCTAAGTCCTTGGGCCCCTGCACCCACATGGGAGACCTGGAAGAAACTCCTGGCTCCTGGCTTCAGATCGGCATAGTTCCGGCCTTTGCGGCCAAATGGGGAGTGAAGCAGCGGATGGAAGACCTCTCTGTCTCTGTCTCTCTCTCTGCCTCTGCCTCTCTGTAGCTCTGTCTTTCAAACAAATAAATAAATCTTTAAAAAAAAGTATGTGTAGGAATAGGAATTTAGTCTAGTAAATAAAATTCCAATTAAGATGCCCACGTCCCATATCAGAGTACTTAGGTTTGATAACCAGCTCCAGTTCCTGATTGCGACCTCTCAGTAATGTCGAAGTGAGAAACAGAACTGACGATTCAGTAACTGGCTTCCGTCCACCCCTGTGAGACATGTGGCTGAGTTTCTGGTTCCCAGCTTCACATTGGCTCAGTTCTGGGTGTTGCAGGCATTGGAGGAGTCATCTAGTGAGGGAGAGCCCTCTCTCAGTGTTTATCTGTCTCTCTGCCTCTCAAATAAATAGCTAAGATGTGTGTGTATTAATCTGGCATCATATTGTGTATGATTTTCCCCACAATATATACATCATCTTCCCAAGCCAATTCATATACATCCATGACATCATTATCAATGGCTGTATAGTATTCTACTGTGTGGATGTAGAGAGGTTCATTTAACCAGCTGACTGTTGATGGAAATTTTGGTGGCTTATAGTTTGTTTGTTTTTGTTTTTTTTTTTGTCAGGCAGAGTTAGACAGTGAGAGAGACAGAGAGAGAGAGAAAGGTCTTCCTTCCGTTGGTTCACTCCCAAAATGGTTGCTACGGCTGCATCAATCCAAAGCCAGGAGCCAGGTGCTTCCTCCTGGTCTCCCATGTGGGTGCAGGGCCCAAGCACTTGGGCCATCTTCTACTGCATTCCCGGGCCACAGCAGAGAGCTGGCCTGGAAGAGGAGCAACCGGGACAGAATCTGGTGCCCCAACCAGAACTAGAACCTGGGGTGCCGGTGACGCAGGCGGAGGATTAGCCAAGTGAGCCGCCATGCCAGCCTAGTTTTTTTTTTTTTTTTTTTTTAACTTATAACCAACCACATAAGGAATGACTTTGCATATCTTTGGATTTTTGTGCCAGTGCATTTATAGGATAAAATCTTCAGAGTAGCTTTACTAGGTCAAAGGGTAAACACATTTAAAATTTTGATAAGTTCTTCTAAATTGCCAGGTGGTCAGATTTTTAGAAAAGGGTAATGAGTTCTTTTTTGGTCAAGTAAGGTCAAGGTGCCGAAGATCTGAGGTCACTGCCAATGCTCCCTAATCAATTAGTAACACAGGTAGGTCTCTCAATAGAAGTGACAGTTGGAGATGTGCCAAATCAGTATGAAAACTCCAAGCCTCATCGTGATTAAAGACAATAAACTATGATTCAAATATTCACAAAGACATTCTAATCACATTAATTATAAAGGCTCTCATGTACTGTGAAAATATATATAAAACATAAAAACGTAATTCCATCTTCAGTGTACCATAACATGAATCCATTGGCTATGACAAACATTAATTACATATTTAAGCAATAATTTCTCTTGCCTCTTTAAATTTAGAAATGTTTTTGCAGGATAGTTCTGATTCCTGAGATCTCTTCATAGCATTTGCAGGTGTCAGTGCCGGTCAGCTAAAGACCACCAGGAGCACTCTGGCAGCTGAACAGTTTGAGATTGTTACTCATTGCAGTGAGGGAAAGCAGGTGCCAGGGGAGCCATGGGGCATCTTAGTGAGAGGGACTGAGGATTTGTTACAGGATTTGGACTTGAGAAACTAGGGCTTTGCTCTGGATTGGACACTGGCAAGAAGTGAGAGTAAATACAACTGGATATCTTAATAAATCTTATCTAAAATGAGAGAAGATTGGAGCAAGACCCAGGCTGTTATTGGTGAAGAAGCAGCTATTCGTGTTTGCCAGGATTGGGGGATATTTGGTCGTTTTTGTGGTTGAACACTGTTCATATTTTGTCTGTGTTCCAGCATGCTTGTTTTTGATCTGCTCCTTCGTGACCTCAGAGTGCCCTTGTCTGATGTTGATTTTCTTTGAAATTGTTTATGTTCAGCAGGAGAATGCCAGGTCCTAGCTGTGAATTCCAGCAGATCTAACACCAGGGCCAAGCTGATAGTATTAGGCCAGGTCCTGGATGCGAGGGCAGCTCTCCTCTTCCTCACAAAAAACAAGTTCCCACTGCCTTTGCCTGGACGATCCTTACTGATCCTTCACGTGTCAGCTTCAGCCTGATTTCCTAAGGATAGGCTTTCCCCCAAAAAGAAACAGGTCAGGTCTTCTTCCGACATAGCCCTCAACATCTCTGCTTCACCTTTGACGCGCTCGTCTCAGTTGTAACTGCTTAACTGTGCCATCAATCATCCAACAGCAGTCTCGCCAGCTCACTGTAAGCTCCAGGAGAGCAGGGACCATGGCCATCTTTTTCTTCTCAGTGTCCTCAGCGCCTCACAGAGCAATGAATGGTATAGATGCTCAGTGTTAGCACTGGATGAGCGAATTGAATGAACACAAGACGAGGAGCTCCCTGTGACTCACGGATGTCGGTGTCCACAGCCCAGACCAGTGCTGAGCACACAGCAGGTGCTCAGTAGATACTTGCATAGCGGGTCATGAAGATTTTATGCCAACTTGATTAGGCCACAGGATGCCCAGAGAGCTGGTTAAATATTATTTCTGAGTTTGTCTGTGAGTGTTTCTGGAAGAGATTAACATTTAAATTGGTGGATTGAATAAGGGAGGTGACCCTCCCCGGTATGGGTGGGCATCAGCTAATCCCCTGAGGCCTCAATAGAGGGAAAGGCAGAGGAAGGTTGAATTCACTGTACCTGAGGGGCTGGCCTGGGACGTTCACCTTCTCTTTCCCTCTGTGCTCCTGCACCTTGGGCCTCTGGACCTGGGCTGGGGTCTGTCCAGCTCTCAGGCCTTCGAATGATGCTGCCAGCTTTCCTGGGTCTCCACTGTGTGGGTAACAGGTCCTGGGACTTCTCAGCCTCCACTGTGTGAGCAAATTCCTTACAGCAATTCTCTGCATGTGTATGTATATCTGTGTCTGTGTCTAAATCTAGAAAAAATATATAATAGGGGCCGGCGCCGCGGCTCAATTGGCTAATCCTCCACCTTGCGGCGCCGGCACACCGGGTTCTAGTCCCGGTCGGGGCGCCGGATTCTGTCCCGGTTGCCCCTCTTCCAGTCCAGCTCTCTGCTGTGGCCAGGGAGTGCAGTGGAGGATGGCCCAAGTGTTTGGGCCCTGCACCCCATGGGAGACCAGGAAAAGCACCTGGCTCCTGCCTTCGGATCAGTGCGGTGCGCCGGCCGCAGCACGCCAGCCGCGGTGGCCATTGGAGGGTGAACCAACGGCAAAAAAGGAAGACCTTTCTCTCTGTCTCTCTCTCTCACTGTCCACTCTGCCTGTCAAAAAAAAAAAAATATATATATATATATATAATAGGTTTTATTTCTCTGGATAATATATGACCTGATTCTTTTCCATTCTTATCATTTTGTCTGAGAAACCTTTCCAGTGGCTCCAGTGATCCCAAATAATCGAGGATGCTTGATGTGAATGTAGTTAGTGGTAAAATGTTTGGCATGCGCAGTGGAAAGAAGGGGCCATCAAAGAAGGAGGTACCTTACTCTGAAGGGAGGAGAGAATTTCCACTTTGATCGTGGCCTTGTCTAAATAAGGTCGGAGTTTGTGAACTCAAGAGGCTTCCATAGCCTTGGCAGCTCATGACAAGAGCCTCGGGTGATTACTGACATCATAAATAAGAGTGTCAGTTGTTAAATCAACAATGGGAGTCACTGTGCACTTACTCCCCATGTAGGATCTCTGTCTTAATGTCTTGTATTATGAGAATTAACAGTAAAACTACTACTCAAACAGTACTTTATACTTTGTGTGTCTCTGTGGGTGTAATCTGTTGAATTCTTTCCTTAGTATATACTAAGTTGATCTTCTGTATATAAAGATAATTAAAAATGAATCTTAATGAAGAATGGGATGGGAGACGGAGTAGGAAATGGGATAGTTTGTGGGTGGGAAGGTGATTATGAGGGGAAAAACTGCTATAATCCAGAAGGTTGTACTTTTGAAATTTATATTTATTAAATGAAAGTTTTCTTAAAAAGAAACAATGGAGTCAATTCTCATTCAAGTTGAAATAAATTGTGTAATAAATTTCAAAAAAAAAGTTTAGGCATATGGAGAAGTTAGCTGAAAACCATTTTGAAATGTAAGGTTTGACCCAAATTTTCTCCTCTTTGCTCCATACACCTTTTTATCTCATCAGAAGCTCTGCATGGTCTCAGACCAAATAAAGACTCCCTAGAACCCAAGGATGGCTGTCAGAGCCCGGCACACTTCCTTGTTGGGAAGCCATAAACACAATTACCAGATCATTAAGGATTTTTAAAGAGGCACTTTGAAGCAACGTGTGTGGAATTGCCTGGTTGGGCGTGAGCTGTGTCCTGCACACACCAGTGCCTCCCTGTTGGAAGCCATCTAGGAGAAGACTAAGTATTGTGAACTGACACGGCTTAGTGGCAGGCGTGGGGAAAGTTGACAGGGACAGCCAGGCTCCACTCATGGCCCTGATGCTCCTTGGCTGTTGTCCCCTTGGATAATACACCAGCTCGGGCTTGCCTAGCCTGTTTCCTCACTTATGAAATAGGGAAGTTGAGGATTGGTGGTCTTAGGTGTTAGTTACTACGACTGAAAAACCTGCGAGAGGCCACTCGGGAAGGAAGAGATTTATTTCAGCTGAACGCTCTGGAGGTTCGCAGTCCGAGACCAAGTAGCCCCTTTAGTCTGGTGTCTGATGAGGGTGGAGGCTGGCAGTGGGGCGACATGTAGGACTCACTCCAGTGCTGTGCCAGAAAGCAGGCAGACAGGGAGCTTGCTTGGCCTACACACTCAGTCCTCTCAGAAACCTGCCTCCCAAGGGCATGTCCCCAGCGACCAAAGGACGTACCACCAGGGTACGTTTGTGCCAAGGGTCGCTTGGATGTTTATACCACCACCCATGGGCCATACAACATGATCAGCCTAAACATTCGCCTGCTATAGGTTTGTTGAATTTCACGTCCTGCCTACAGCTGCCTTGACTGAGCTAGAGAAGGCCAGACCAAACGATTCTGAAGGCCTTGTACGACTCGTGGGCTGGACATTCCCCTGCCTTGCACTAGGCCTACCTTGCAGATACTAAAATTGAATCAAACCCCCACCCTTAGTTTATCAACTGCTAACATGAATACTGTTAACATAAGACCTTGGAGTTTAAAAGTCTATATGAGGGGAGAAATCAAATCTTGTCCCAAACCTCTACCCCTTGAACTAGTTTGCTAGGACCCCCATAACACAGTCCACAGACTGGGTGGTTTAAGCAACGGGAACTTATTTTCCCACAGTTCTGAGATCAAGGTGTCGGCAGGATTGATTCCTTCGGAGGACCCAGAGGGAAGGATCAGCCAGGCCTCTCTCCCTGGCTGGTGGATGCCGGCTCCTGCCTGTGTTCTCCCATAGTAGTCCTTCTGTGGTGTCCAGATTCCTTTTTATAAAGACTCCAGTCATACTGGATTAGGGCCCACTCTAAAATACCTCATCTTCAAACAGTGCCACCTAGGGGTTAGGACTTTCAGCATATGAATTTGGGGAGGGACACAGTTCCAACCCAAAACACCCTCCCGTCTCCAGAGCCTAGGCAGTTCCTCTCATAAAATAAGTGTATTTCCCCATCCTTTGCGGCTGTGTGGACCTTTTGACTGGCTCTGACCAATGGGACATTAGTAGACGTGAAGCAAGCAGGATTCTGAAACGTGCCCCTGTGTTCCTTTTATTCTAGTTCCTCTACGGATGCGTTTAGCCTGAGAAAAATCCCCAGGCTCGTCTGACACAGCATGAGAGGCCTGAACTATGGAACCAAGTTGTCCCAGTCAGCCCAGCTAAGTCTATCCAAGATCAGCAGTGGCCAGCAAGCCCCTATACATGTGAGTGAGTCCAACCAAGATCAGCAGAGGTACCCAGATAACCTGCAGCTAACCATAGGCATTTGAACAAGGCAGTGAAATCAGGTGAACCCAGCCCAGAGCAGCTGAACTCAACATCACTGCTGCTTGTTACACAGCCTTACTGGGTGGGACACAGGACTGAGCCAAGATTAGTAATACTTGAATCAAGAGGACCCATGAAGGAGTGCACAGCCCTTTGGGTAAATATTAAGTGAATTGCAGCCATGACATTATAGTGTTTCACCAAACCTTGAGTTTTTTTTTTTTTTAAGATTTATTTATTTTAGAAAACTTTTATTTAATAAATATAAATTTCAAAAGTACAACTTCTGGATTACAGTGGTTTTTCCCCTCCTGTAACTACCCTCCCACCCCTTAAGGGCTGATTCTGAGGGCAGAGTGCTGTTTAGGGCACTTGCCATTCTATGAGTCTGCTGTGTATCTGGCTTCCCATGTTAGATCGTTCTCTCCTTTTTAATTGTATCAATTATTATTAGCAGACACTGAAAACTTTGAGTTCTGTATAAAAGTCAGGGGTCACCAGTACAGAACAACATAACTTTGTAATGATCTGGGTGAAAGTGTTGGCATGAATAAAGCTGACAGGTCAGACACTTGCTATGATGTATAAACTTGAGCCTACACTCCTGCACAATAACCATTCAGTGTTATATAATATCTCTTCTGTGCGAAATCTGTTTTATAGGTTTTCAAAAAATATTGATTATGTCTTTGAAAGGTAGAGTTACAGAGAGGGGCATGCACGCGCGCACACACACACACACACGGAGAGAGAGATCGATCTTACATTCTTTGGTTTACTTCACAAATGGCTGCAATGGCTAGGCCAGGGCTGGGCCAGGCTGAAGCCAAGAGCTTGGAACTCCATCCAGGTCTCCCACGTGGATGGCAGGAGCCCAGGCACTTGGGCCATTGTCTGCTCCCTTCTCAAGGGTATTGGCAGGGAGTTGGATCAAAAGTGGAGCAGCCAGGACTTGAACTGGCACATGTGTGGGATTCTGGTGTCACAGGTGGCATCTTAACCCATGGTGCCACAATACTGGCCCCTGCATGGATTCTTAGGAACTGCTCACAGGAAAAATGAGGCTCAGAAAATCAAAATGACTTGCTCCAGGTCACATGGAAAGCAAGTAGCAGAGCCTTTATCAGATGAGATGTTTGTAATTTTGCTAACATGAGAAAACATGGTATTTTCACGTCTTATCCTAAGGAAGCTTTTGACTTTATGTTTAATTTAAATATTTAATTCTTATTTAAAAATTAAGATTTCAGGGAGAAGGAGAGAGATCTTCATCCACTACTTCACTCCCCAAATGGGTGCAATGGCTGAGTCTGGGCCAGGTCAAAGCCAGGAGCCTGGAACTCCAACCGGGTGTCCCACGTGGGTTCAGGGACCCAAGCACTAGGGCCATCTTCTCCTGCCTTCTCAGGAGTATTAGCAGGGAGCTGGATGGGAGGTATAGCCTGCAGGATGTGAACCAGCATTCATCTGGGATGCCTTGTCACAAGCAGCACCTTAACCTGCTGTGCCACAACTCTGGCCCTTGGCTTTTTAAACATGAGTGAGCCGAGATGAGTCCTTCTCTGGAAATCCTCTGTTTTCATCTGCAGATCAAAATGGGCGCAGAGTAGAAGATTGGGAATTCATTCATTCATTCAGCAAATGTTGATTGAGGCCCTGCTCTGCCTCAGGTACTGTCCCAGGCACTCTTACTTCCAGTTCTGCTGGCTCCCCTTGTTGTCCCATTCTTTTTCTCATCAATGCCTTCTCTTTCATTGTCCTCTGTGAATGTTGACAAAAAGGGTAAAAATGCTTGCTTGTCAAGGTGCATCTGTACAAGCCTGATGCTAAAATGGTAATTGCTGTGGGTACACCTAGACACCTCTGTGTTGTAGAGAGATTCAGAGTGTGCTCATCAGCCTAAATACGACGCTGCAATTTTGCAGGGGCCCGAATCAGGAGCCACGTATTACATGTCTTCAGAGGTCACAGTTACTTCCAACCTTTGTCCATTCATGCATCCATTTCGTTGGTTACTCTGTCATCCACGTGAATTACTGTCTGTGTGACTCCACTGAATATACTGAATCTATGGTGGGCATCACTCATTCCATCTCATTAAGAATGATTGTAGCGCCCCCAATGATGTAGAACTTGTTGTTTGCCAACACTGCCCTAAACGCTTTGCATATATGAGATCTGCATGTATTGTCTCTGCAGCAGCCCTGTGGGTACGTACTACTGTCGTCTTCCTTTACAGATGGGGAACCTTTGACATAGGGAGGTCCTGTGGATGGTGACAGAGCGGGGGACTGAGTTCCGGCATTTGGATGCAGGGTTTGCCTCATCACTGTCCTTCTCTGGACCACTGTCGGGTGAGTCTGCACTGCCACTCTGGAGTGTGCTAGGTGGTGAGACTGATGGGATCTGGAAGAGGGTACTTTGTTCAAGATAAAACCACTACATATCATAGTCCAGAATTTGAATCCAGACCCACTCCAGTAATGGACTCCCAGTCAATCCCACAACCTTTTCAGTCTAACCTTTCTTTTTTTTTTCCTTTTTTAATTTTTTTTTTTTTGACAGGCAGAGTGGACAGTGAGAGAGAGACAGAGAGAAAGGTCTTCCTTTTTGCCGTTGGTTCACCCTCCAGTGGCCGCTGCGGCTGGCGCATTGCGCTGATCCAAAGCCAGGAGCCAGGTGCTTCTCCTGGTCTCCCTGCGGGTGCAGGGCCCAAGCACTTGGGCCATCCTCCACTGCACTCCAGGGCCATAGCAGAGAGCTGGCCTGGAAGAGGGGCAGCCGGGATAGAATCCGGCACCCCAACCGGGACTAGAACCCGGTGTGCTGGCGCCGCAAGGTGGAGGATTAGCCTGTTGAGCCGTGGCGCCAGCCAGTCTCACCTTTCTTTTAAAAGTGACCCTCAACAGAGCTTTAGTTATTGCCCATTTCTGGATGAGAAGATCATCAGGGAGAGGAGGAGCAAGGACATCCAAAGGCATTTCATTCAAGCCTCAATTTACCTACCTGTGAAATGGGAACAAACCAGACAAATATTATAACATTAGGTGCTGACTTTCATTGAGCGTTTTGTGTGTGTGAGCACTTTGCTGAATACTTTGGCACTTGCATGTTCTCATTTAATTCTTTTTAAAGTTTTATTTGAAAAACAGGGGGTGAGAGAGAGAGAGAGAGAGAAAGGAAAGAAGAAAGGAAGGAAGGAAGGAAGGAAGGAAGGAAGGAAGGAAGGAAGGAAGGAAGGAGAGAGAAAGAATTATTCATCGGCTGGTTTGTGCTCCCTAAATGCCTGCAACAATGGCTGGGCCAGGCCAAAGCCAGGATCCTGGAGCTCAGTGTGAGGCTCCCACGTGGGTGACAGGGACTCAAGCGTCACCTGCTGCCTCCTACAGTGCACATTACAGGAAGCCGGAATCAGAGTGGAGCTGGGATTTGAACACAGGCCCTCCAATATGGGATGTGGGTGTCTTGAGTGTTGTCGTACTGGCTGTGCCAAACACCCACTCTTCTCATTGAATTCTGAAAGCAGCGTTATGAGTAAGCCAAGCTCATAGTAGTTCAGGAAGTTGTCCAAAGCCACACGGCTAATAAGTAGGAGGCAGAGTCTGTATTCAAATTCAGGCTACTGAATGTTGAACATTTGACACGAATACAGCACCAGTGGTTCTCACAGGGCGATACTGCCCTCTACAACTCCTTCCAGAAACTTGTGGGGATGATTTTGGTGGAATGTTAGGGAGAGGGGGCAGCGCTGTGGCACAACAGGTAAATCCCTGGCCTGCAGCGCCGCCATCCTGAGTGGGCGCAGGTTCGAGTCCACTTCCTAGTTCTCTGCTATGGCCTGGGAAAGCAGTAGAAGATGGCCCAAATGCTTGGGCCCCTGTACCCTCGTGGGAGACCTGGAAGAAGCTCCTGGCTACTGGCTTCGGATCAGCTCAGCTCAGCTCTGGCCATTGCAACCGTTTGGGGAGCGAACCAGTGGATGGAAGACCTCTCTTTCTTTCTGGGTCTACATCTCTCTGTAACTCTGTCTTTCAAATAAATAAAATAACTCTTTTAAAAAAAAAGAATGATAGGGAGAACACGACATTGGTAGGCTTTGCCTTAGGGGACTAGGTGAGCTAAACGTGCAGCAGTGTGTGGGGAAGACTTGCTCTGTGTACCGCTTGACGTCTCAGTGTCTTGCTGGACATTCGTGTAGTGAAAAATCTGCTTGTGGTCGTCTGAGTCTGTTTCACACGTAAGCATAGAGTGTATTTTCCAAAGTTTTACTAAACTCAGCTTTTGCTTCCAGTGTGAAATGAGATTTGCTGTCATTTATTAAAAAAGAAAAAATGCTGTCCACATTTGTACTTAATTTCTTAAAAATCACACCACCAGCGACAACACTGTTCAATCCCATCCCCAGTGGGAACACCAACACCACACGCCTGAACCAGCTTGCATCTGTAGCTCTTCTGCAAACGCTATTTTTGTCTGGGTGCCACCATCACGCTATCTCACTATGTCTTACAGGGTTTACGTATGAAATTGTTGTGAACATTACATATGTACGTTGGATGGAAAAGGGGAAAACATGATATATTTATTAGAAAAGCATGGGTAGAATGAATACTTTTTTCCATTTCTTCGTTCTCCCCTTAATGAAAATCCACACGGCACCCTTTGCCAAATGGCTTTGCAGTGCCCCCCACCAGAGTGGGTAGAGAATATTTCTCTGCTTTGTTGATTCTGGCCTTGGCCGTGAGACTTGTTTGGCCAATGGAATATGGACAGAGTGGAAATGTGCTGGTCCTGAGCCTGTCCCTCAAGAGGCATCATGTGCCACCATTAGTCCTCTTGCGCTTCTGCTGTTTGCTATGGGAAATACATGCTCAGTATGAGGAGAAAGGGGATGTCCTTGGAACAGACTTGAAACCTGATGTCAAGTCCACAGGGTCCCTCGTAAGCTCAGCAGAACCATAGGCAACCACAGAGCCAGGAGCAAAAGTAATACCTGCTTATTCTTGTAAGTCACTGCAATGTTGAGCTTGTTAGAAACTGATACAAGGGGCTATTGAATCTGAAAGGCTTGACGAACCCCACATTCTACCATCTCTCCTGTAAGCAAAGCAATTAGCTGAAGTCTCCGCACGCACAGTCATCTCTTCACAAACAGGAGTGCTTCTGATGGCATTGTGGAACGGCCACGTGATATCCTGCTGTCATGCTAACGAGGAGCCCGGATGCCTGGCTCTCCAAACCTTAGGCTTAGGCTTTGAAATTGCCGCAATTACTGTTGAACTCTCCCACCGCCGGGGTAAGTGCTGGTGGTTTGGGAGGATGTAAATTCCCAGAGCGGTCAGGTCAGAGATAATTGATGAGTCCTCTGCTTTGAAAGGGGATCCAGCACCATGGAAACAACGAGCACGTTTAGCTTTGTAACCGTGGATTATAATTACCAAGTTATTAACCGAGCGTTATGTGAAAGATTGATGGTTCTTGCTCAATGTAATGTGTCCTTTAAATGCTAAATAATAAGTTAAATGCAAGGAATAAATAAGTTCGATGGCTTATTTATGGTGTAATTATGGGATATTTTCAGCCCATAAACTAGGGCGCCTGTGGAAATGCAATGCTGTGTAGGGGAAAGAGGCCTGAATTAGGAATCAGGAGACCTGGATTCTCTGCCGCCTGCCAGCCAGTGACCTTGGACAGGTTCCATTGTTGCTCTGAGAGGAAGGGGAGATAAAAATACTCTTAGAGTAGCTGTGAGGAGTAGCGTGATTACACATGGCGTTGAGAACAGTGGCCTTACATAATGAGTGGTTACAAAATGTTAACTCTTCTTTCATTGTCATATTTGAAATGAGAGATTTGTATAGTAGGAGAGTTTCTGCTTATGTTTTTGGTCAGTAAGCAATTGGTGGAATTTGCCAAATATCATCCATGAATTCTTAGTTTTTTTTTTTTTAAATGCCCTTTCATTGTCTTTTTTACTTAAAAAATAATCAGAAACCTGGGTGAATATAGGCAAGAATGAGGATGAAAATAAAAATCTCCCATCTAATTCCACCATCTAAATATAACGACTGTTAGCATTTTTTTTTTATGTAGATTGCTAGCCTTTTTGATAAGCCCATGTATAGAATTTCTTTTTTGAATTCTGGAATTGGAGTCCTGCTTTACATGCTGATTTGCCACCTACTTTTGAGATGTTTCCAATGTCATTAAATATTCTCCTAAAACATACTTTTTAATGGCTGCAGAGCAGGGCGTTCTCGAGCAAAAGTGTCTAAATGGAAGAGTTATTCAGGAAAGCCCACTTAGCCTATTCACTGAAATTATACTTTCAGACTTTCTGAAATCTTCATCTCAAATTGGTCTTAAATGGGCCAGGGCTTGGCTTTAAGATTCCCCTCCACCGCCTCCTTCCTCCCCCAACTGCCCCTAAGCTCTCTGTCAAGTAGTTAATGATTGTACCAGGCACTTATTCGGTAGGGGAGCTCTCAGTTTAAAGGGTCTCCGTGGTGAGCCATTTTGTAAAAGGAAAGAATGTCATTCAAATAATCACCCTCTAATTTATCTGCTCAGTTGATTTTATTTTTCTCTAAATTGAGAGTTTTTTTCTTAAAGGGAGGTCCAGCTACAGGTAAAATTTCCCACTAGTCTTGTTAACCCACCTTACTTATGCCAAGTATCTCCTGTCTCTAAATGAAGAATTACTTTGTATCCCCCTCTTCTGCTCCTTCTCCCATGATCTAGTTTATTGACTCTTTCGGGAAATGGTTGAGATGAGTTTAATGTTTTGTAGATAATCATTAGAAAAATTAATAATTTTTTAAAAAAGATTTATTTTATCCATTTGAAAGACAGTTACAGAGAGAGAGAGAGACAGAGCAAGAGGTCTTCCATCTGCTCCTAGATGGCCGCAATGGCCAGAGCTGCGCCGATCCAAAGCCAGGAGCCAGGAGCTTCTTCCAGGTCTCCCACGTAGGTGCAGGGACCCAAGGACTTGGGCCATCTTCCACTGCTATCCCAGGCCATAGCAGAGAGCTGGGTCGTAAGAGGAGCAGCAGGGAGTAGAACTGGTGCCCACATGGGATGTCAGCACTTCAGGCCAGGGCTTTAACCCACTGCACCACAGCGCCGGCCTTAACCCACTGCACCACAGCGCCGGCCCTGAAAAATTAATAGTTTTATTCTTACTTTAATGTGGACTGGAAATACCTGTATATCTTTGTATCAGCTTCAGGTCTCCCACATGGGTGGCAGGAACCCAGCCACTTGATCTGCATTCCCAGCAAGCTGGAGCTCAATATCAAACCCTGCTCTGGCGTAGGACCCAGACACCTGGCCACCCTTGCTCTCCTCCAACTCATTCACACCGAGGAAAGCTGTTTTTTTCAAAATGTAAATTCAAGAACTCTCCTCATTCACACCTGAGAATGAGGTCCACTCAAAAAACGTAGAACAAAGGAATGAAGAAGGAAACACAGTGTATCTTTTTTTTTTTTAAAGATTTATTTTATTTATTTTAAAGACAGACTTACAAAGAGAGGTAGAGAACAGAGAGAGAGAGGTCTTCCATCCGCTGTCTCACTCCCCAGTTGGCTGCAATGGCCAGAGCTGCGCCGATCCAAAGCCAGGAGCCAGGAGCTTCTTCTAGGTCTCCCATGCAGGTGCAGGGGTCCAAGGACTTGGGCTATCTTCTACTGCTATCCCAGGCCATAGCAGAGAGCTGGATCGGAAGAGGAGCAGCCAGGACTAGAACTGGCGCCCATATGGGATGTGGGTGCTTCAGGTCAGGGCATTAACCTGCTGCACCACAGTGCCGGCCCCAATCTTTTTCTTTCTTTCTTTCTTTCTTTCTTTCTTTCTTTCTTTCTTTCTTTCTTTCTTTCTTTCTTTCTTTCTTTCTTTCTTTCTTTCTTCTTTCTTTCTTTTTAAAGATTTATTTGTTTATTTGAAAGCCAAATTTACAGAGATGCAGAGGCGGAGAGAGAGGAGGGTGGGGAAGAAGGAGAGATCTTTCATCCTGTGGTTCATTGCCCAAACAGCTGCAATGGCCAGAGCTGGGCCAGTCCGAAGCCAGGAACCAAGACCTTCCTCTGGATCTCCAACATGGTGCAGGGGCCTAAGCACTTGGGCCATCCTCTGCTGCTTTTCCAGGTACATTAGCAGGGAGTGAGATTGGAAGCGGAGTAGCCAGGACTGACTGGTACTCATTTGGGATGCCTGCACTGCAGACAGTGGCTTAACCCGCTATACCACAATCAATCATTTTGACCAGGAGGAATTGCTTGAGCCTGGGTCACATGACCCTTGGCTGAGGATGGAGCCCTAACTTTACACCACATTGACTGAAAATGGGTAGATAGTATTCTCTAGACATAATCCAGGATACTTTGCCAGAAGAGTGAATGAATGCAGGTTGACAAAAACTACAGATGCCCGACACCTTGATCCTACCTGGGGATATGGCCCTGTGCATCAGTGTGGAAAATGCAAGGACGTGTGCAGGAAAGAGGACAAGGAGGTAGAAAAGGAGAGAGGTGAGTAGCTTGTGTACATGGCACGATAGTGAGCGGCCATTTGGGGTGACAGTGGTCCTGGTCCTGGGTGGAAGTCATGCTTGGCTTCCCTCCTTTTTTTTTTTTTTAATTTTTGACAGACAGAGTGGACAGTGAGAGAGAGACAGAGAGAAAGGTCTTCCTTTTGCCATTGGTTCACCCTCCAATGGCCGCCGCGGTAGGTGTGCTGCGGCCGGTGCACCGTGCTGATCCGATGGCAGGAGCCAGGTGCTTCTCCTGGTCTCCCATGGGGTGCAGGGCCCAAGCACTTGGGCCATCTTCCACTGCCTTCCCGGGCCATAGCAGAGAGCTGGCCTGGAAGAGGGGCAACCGGGATAGAATCCAGCGCCCCGACCGGGACTAGAACCCGGTGTGCCGGCGCCACAAGGCGGAGGATTAGCCTAGTGAGCCGTGGCGCTGGCCTATTGGCTTCCCTCCTTGCTCTCTGTTTCCTTCATGACTTCTGTGTCGGTCCGGTTTGCTGTCCATGTGATCAGGAGCAAGTGTACACAGCAGTTTCGACTTGGGGCAAGCAGGGGCTGGAGTTGTGGCACAGCGGGTAAAGCTACGCCTGTGATGCTGGCATCCCATATCAGCATCAGTTTGTGTCCTGGCTGCTCCACTTCTGATCATTCTCCCTGCTAATGACCTGGGGAAAATGGTGAAAGGTGGCCCAAGCGCTCGGGCCCCTGCCACCCACATGGGAGACCCAGATGAAGCTCCTGGCTCCTGGCTTCTGTCTAGCCCAGTCATGGTGATTGCAGCCATCTTGGTAATGGACCAACGATGGACGATCTCTCTCTCTCTGTCTCTCCCTCTCTCTCTGTAGCTCTGGCTTACAAATAAATAAATAAATCGTTAAAAGAAAAAGCTTTGGGCAAGGGGATGGAAACTGGTCTTCTATTTCATTCTGAGATCACTTCTCCTCCCTTTAAAATGAATACTCACTGCTCTTTTCTAATCATAAAAGTAAAACTTACTCATAAAAAGGAAAATACAGAAAGCACCTCGGAGGTACAAAATAATTATGAAGTTTCTGGAGAAATACACATTAAAATTGTGCACGATTGTGTTACTCAAAGGTCACCCCTTTAACATTTTGATTTATATCCATTCTGTTTGCTATGCAAGAGAATATACTGGATGTGTAAAATGCACATGCATACGCACTTTTTTAAAAGATATTTTTGGCCGGCGCCGCGGCTCAATAGGCTAATCCTCCGCTTACTGGCGCCGGCACACCGGGTTCTAGTCCCGGTTGTGCGCCGGATCCTGTCCCGGTTGCCCCTCTTCCAGGCCAGCTCTCTGCTGTGGCCAGGGAGTGCATTGGAGGATGGCCCAAGTGCTTGGGCCCTGCACCCACATGGGAGACCAGGAGAAGCACCTGGCTCCTGCCTTCGGATCAGCGCGATGCGCCGGCCGCGGCAGTCATTGGAGGGTGAACCAACGGCAAAGGAAAACCTTTCTCTCTGTCTCTCTCTCTCATTGTCCACTCTGCCTGTCAAAAAAAAATAAAATAAATAAAAAAGATATTTTTATTTATTTATTGAGAGGAAGAGTTACAGACGGTAAGAGGAAAAGACAGAGAGAAAGGTCCTCCCTCCGCTGATTCACTCCCCAATGGCCGCAACGGCTGGAGCTGCGCTGATCTGATGCCAGGAGCCAGGTGCGTCTTCCTGATCTCTCATGTGGCTGCAGGGGCCCAAGGATTTGGGCCATCTTCTACTGCTTTCTTAGGCCATAGCAGAGGCTAGATTGGAAGCCGGGACTAGGACCAGCACCCATATGGGATGCCGGCGCCGCAGGCAGAGGATTAACCTACTGCACTACGGTGCCGGCCCCCATACACACTTTTTTTCAAAACAAAATTTTGGATCTTACATATAATAGTCCTTAAAAGTCATTTTCTCCACTTCAAATATCTTAGCACAGTGGATGCACCTGGGTTTGATTCTGGGCTCCGGCTCCTGACCGGCTTCCTGCTAATGCAGATCTTGGGAAGCAGTGGTGATGGCTCAGGTGATCGCAGGGGAGGCCAGGATTGTGTTCTCTGCACCTGACTTGGGCTTTGGCTCCAACACAGTCCCAGCTGTCTTGCGTATTTGGGGAGTGAACCAGCAGATGCACGTTCTGTTTGCCTGTTTCTCTCTCTGCATCTCAAATAAATAAATAATTTTAAAATTAGGCATTTTTCTATTCATTAAATGGTTTTGGAAAATATGAGTTTTAATGACTTCCTAACTTTCCAGTATATGTATGTGGTCTAGTCAACCAATTTCTTATTATTAGGTGTAATTTTTCATAGTATAAAATTGGGACAGCTGGGTGCACAAACACAGGTCTTTTAGTGTGTCTGAAGCAGTGCTGTGTAGTTTGTAACACATCACCAGGTGGTCTGAGGTCTCGACTGCCCTGTTATTCCACTTGCATCTAAGTTGGGGCAGGTAACGTGGGCAGGGGCAGAGCATCCCTTCCAAAGCCCACAAGGTCTTGCATGTTCTAGCGTGATGTCCCTCCTGTCCTCTGTACATGGCCAGTCCTCTCGTCCTGTGGGTTCTCAGGAACTTTCACGTGTGTTGTACCGCACTCAAATGTTCCTGTGCAAGTGACAGAAACTTGATTCAAATGCGCTTAGACACAGATGGCTCCTTCATTCTTTGTAAATACCAATGGAATTCTCTGTTTCTGTTGCTATGGGAGACTAGGGATGTGTTGTTGGGGAAGCTGGTGAACTCCTTGCTCTCCTGGACCTGTGGGCCAGCCCTGGGCTGTCCAGTAGGGCAGCTACTGATTTCCTGTGGCCAGTGAAACCTGTACTCATTAAAATGTCATAAAATCCTTCCTCATTCCAGTAGCCCCACGTCCAGTGGTCCATTGTTTGTCCCCATTCACTTTTATTTTGGGATTTTGGGAGATGTGTTGTCATCTAGTTTTGTTGTAGATGTTGTCTGTTTCTTGGTTTGTTGTTTGGGGTCAGGTTCCTTGGAAGCAGAATCTGAGATGGGCACTCCTTTTTTTTTTTTTTTTTTGAATATAAGTTTCCTTTTATTTTGAAATTGAAACAGCGGAATGCCGTGGTTTGTCACAGGGAAGAGAAGCGGAGGGTGTGCCCTGTGAAGGTCAAAGCCAGCTGTCCCAACCCCCAGACAGGCACAGAACAGACTCAAGGCTGGGAAGAGAGGTACAATCAGGATTGGGGTGGCGATGGCTGGCAGATTTCCAGTCATGCACAGTTTTCAAAGTTATCGCAATTACAGAGTAAGGTAGCACTCGTTCTGAAAATCACAAGTCACAAGAGGGAGTGCTCAGCCCCCGCCCCCCATTCATAAAAATACACCTGCCGCTCTCCCGCGTCGGGAGGAGATGCACACCAACCCACCCGACATCAGGAAAGGGGCTCTTGTGAGACATTCTGGCTTCAGATTCTGGAAAAAGAGCGAGAACTCACACGGAAACAGAGGTGGTTCATTCACTATGCCAACTCATGAGCTGCTGAAATTCATTCCGAACACCCTCCCGTAGCAGTGGTTTCCAGGAAATCCACACAGAAATGTTACAAGGGGCCCCTCAGCCCCTCCGGAGGCAGTGCAGGGTCCAGACGTCAGTGCCCACGACACATACACACACGCCTTCGTCCCTGGAGAGGCCCTGGGAAGTCACCTGGCTGGAAGGGGGAGGAGGTGAGGGGTCCAGGTAAGGCTCCTTGGAACGGGGTACGGGTGAGACGAGCCAAGGGGACAGAGTGACAGGTGCACCTGTCGGAACAGCTAGAGCGTTGTCTTAAACACGGGAAGAAAATCGCCAAAGAGTGAAACTTCATTATGAGGGGGAAAAAAAAAAAAAGCAAAGTTTGGGAAATTAAAACAATCCAGTGGTCACTGGAAAATATCTCCCTCTTTTTATAAAAAAAAAAAAAATTTTTTTTTGTAGTATTTTGGAAAGTATTTTTAAGGTAACTTTTTTTTTCCTTTGGAAAAAGACATCTTTTTCCCCCCTAACCTAAGCAAGTGGAGTTGCCACTACTAATTAATCTCTATTGCCTGCTAAGAGGTAGATAAAACAAAGTGAAACGGGGCTTCTAGGAGGAGGTCCATCAGCGGGTGGGGAGGGGCCGGCTTCGCACGGTGACACTCCCCCACTACCAAGACGGAGGCCGGGACCTCGGACCACCTTCCGCGCCCCCGAGTCAGCCGTCCCGCTGAAGACGGTGGGGGGACCACGGGGGAGGCGGGGGACCCCAAAGACACGGCTGGAAAGGGTCTCAGTTCTGGCCCCCTAGCTTCCTGATGTTGGGGCCGAGTGATGGGCGCCAGGCCAGGCCCAGACCCCAGCCCCAGCCCGCGCAACCCCTCTGGGGGCGGGGGCGGCTACGCCTTTCCTCACCGTCTGGTCCAACACGGCTGTAGCAGTGAGAACTGACGGGGCGGAACATAGGCAAGGAAGGGCAGGGGTGGGTGCCGGAAGAAGCAGCCCCCCCGGGACCCAACCTGTCTGAGTGGGGGTCCTGGCAGGCCTGTCTGTCCCCCGAGGACAAACCTTTCGTGGCACAAGCATCAAATTCACTTCCGGCTGGGATCCACACCCTGACGCACGAGTCCCTGCCCTCAGTCTCACTGTAAGGATTGAGGTAGTTAATCCATTTATACTCGGAGCATCCGTTACCTGTGGTTACTCCAAACACATGCTCCCAAGGAGCTCCTTGCTATTTCATTTAAGAACGACAACAAAAAAAAACCCTTTTCGTCTTGTCAGTCCGTATTGAACCTGCTGACTGTGCCAAGAGGGTCGCAGGGCCGGGGGCGGGCTGGGGCCGGGGCCCCGCCCACCCTCTCCAGCCGCCTTCTGCTACCCAAGGGAGAAGCCCTGTGTATCCAAATGAAAGACACCGGGGAGATTCCCGCTGGTGGAAGTCTACGTGGAAACGCGAGAGGACGTGCATCCAAGCCATGGGATCCCTGGAGGGAAGATGGCTGTCGCGCCCCCTGGCACGGGTGGGGGTCTCTTCTGCTTCCTGCAGTCACTAGGACGGGCCGTGTTTTCCTCCTACTGGATGTTAGGAAAACAGCCACAGAGTTGGAACCACAAAGCCACTAGGAACCCCTCCCATCAACACTTCACGGGGAGTGCCTGAGGTGCGGGGGAGAGGGCGGCCCCCGGGGATGGAGGCTGGAGCAGGCCCTGTGGGCTCTGCGGGGTAGTTGGCAGTGTGGCTGGCTCCCAGCTGGGCAGAGGGTCCCCCTGGGGCGGGGGCGGGGGGGGGGGAAGGCACCCTTGACAACTAACAGGCCCCTCCCCACTGCCGGTCTGCCAAGCCAGGAGGGAGCTGCCCAGAGCCATCTCTGCAGTGGGAACAGGGATGAGCAGGGGTCCCCCAGGAAGGGGTCCCCCAGGAAGGAGCCCCCAGCCTTCCCCAAAGTGCAACGACTGAGCCCACGGACCCCTTCCCTCTTGGTAATACCACCCCTGGGAGCCACGGTGGGGCCGGGGGGCCCAGGGCTCCTGCTGTCTCCTCCCAGGCTGTCCGGCTCTGGGGGAAACCCGGCTCCTGCGAGGACGTGGAAGTGGCCTCTCAGCCTCTGTCTGTCTTTGGCACAGAGGAAAACGGACACGCAGAACCAACCGGAGTGTCCTCTGGGCTGGACGTGGGGTCAGTGCCAAGAGCAGGGCATATGTAAGAGAACAGCTCCCAACTGCCCCCAGAAGCAGGGAGCGCAGGGAAAGGCGGGCAAGGCTGAGAAGAGTCGGGAGGACAGGTGGAAAGGTGGGGACAATCGCTGTCCGTCACACTGGCTCTCTCCTACCCAGACCCCGACCCCCACCCCCGGAGCTGAGTCCACAGCCTGATCCAACTGCAAAAGGCAAACGAGCCCTAGAGGGGATTAAAGCCACTGGGGTGCAGCTGGCAGGTGCAGCTCCAACATCAGTCAGTAACTCAAACCGTTTTGGTTTTCATCTGTTCCAAAGAATTTCAAAAGCAATCCTACAGAGCCGGTCCTTTCTCAGAATTCCGCACACACACACATGTGCACACACACTCATCTCCAAGCACAGAAGCCTTTTCCTCAACGTCACTTCTTTCCTATTCTCCAATTCTTCCAGGTGCTTTTCGCAGTAGCTTGCTATCTCACCAAGTGTGGGCAAAGAGAGGTGCTGGGCAGGGCGAGGCCTGGCCCCAGGAGCCAGCCTGCATGTCAGGGGAGGCCCCGGGAGACAGGTCCGAGATGGGCACTCTTGTGCGCCTGGTTACCTGGGAGAGCCTCTGAGAAGAAAAGGGGGCAGAGAGACAGGAGAGAGCAGAGGAAGGGACCGAGCTAAGAGCTGGTCCTAAAGAGAGGTTAGCGTGGAGTGGAACATCGAGCTTCAACCGGCGGAGCCCACAGAGAGCCCGGAGTGCCACCGTTTGTCCCACACAGGTTGGAGCGCAGCCTTTTCATTCCATGCCAGTCCTTGGCTGTGGGCTGCTCCCTGAGAGGTACAACATCCAGGATGACAGGCTCCCATTTACGGAGGCCAACTCTCCAGACAGGGGCAGCTGTGAGCTAGGAGGGTGGGGGACAGGTGCATCAGACCAGTAAAAGAGTGCTGAGGGGTACCAGTAGCCTCCAGCCCCCCTCTACTTTATCCTAGCCGTTCTGTTTGTCTGGGGGGAGTTGGTGCAAGTATAGGACCATGTCTATTCCAAGAATCCGAGTTATTCTTTATGTTTGTGCTTTCTTCTTCCAGCAAGCACCCAATGCTTTCTTTCATGTAGAACCCTGGTCTAAGAGAAGCAAAGTCCTGCAACTATAAGTTAGGGGTTATGTGATGGTTTCCTTGAGGCAAGAAGAATTTGTCTCTTTAGCGGCAAGTCCCCAGTGCCTTGCAAAGTGCACGTGGCAGGGATAACTAATTCGATGTAGAGGCATTGAGAGGAAAGAAGTCCCCTGTCTCTTTCCTGGGGTAAATTCCTGCCAGGTCCTGTGGCTTTGGGGGAACCATTCAGGTACAAAGATGGGCTCCTTTTAAAAACTAAAAACTCAGTCCATCACCCAGTTAAAATCTCCATTCCCTCCTTCCTTTGGAGGGAGCGTGGGTAGATTTCTCACTGGTTCCACAGCCTATTTTCTTCTTCATTGCAGGCTGCAGTGTTTGGCCCCTCAGAGACAGAGGGGGTGGGTGGAGAGGAGAAACTGGGGGTGAATGGGAGCAGTGTGGGGAGCTGTTGTGCCACAGGTGCGGTTGAGATCACTATGCCCTGGGCAGAGAGGAAGTCAACACCAGCTCTGCCATGGGGCACTTTGGTGGGTTCCAGGAGAGCTTCCCCTAGGGTCTCCAATTAAGAGCTCTTTATGCTCCCAGCCCCCTGGCTATACCTTTTTTCCTTCACCTCTCCAAGTGATGCTCTTGGGCAGGAGTATCTTTAAGATGATGCCAGCCAACTCCCTTCTGTGTGAGAAGTGGCCAAGAAACTGCTTCCTTCGATCCCCTCCTCCTCATCAGTGGGGGCAACTTGCTGTCAGTGAAATCTGCCTTTTATTCTGCTCCCAAAGCATGGAAAGCTCAAGACACGGATGGCCTCTTGTCCCACGGGACTTCTGTTGAGGTTCCAACAATGCCCTGACTTCACCAGATACCAAGAGGCATATTCCAGATCTGTGAGTCCTTCTTTGCTTGGCTTTAGGGACATACTCTCTCAAGCAAAGCCTCCCAACAAATGCCCACACAGAGACTTCACCCTTCCCCACTCACCCAGTCTCATTTTTGTAGCCCAGACATGTGAAACGGGTTATTGCCTGCCAATCCAGTCTGATGGTCCCTTGGCATGTCCTGTGTAGGTGGTATCACACCTTACTTTAGCACTGATCCAACTCCAAGAAAGAAAGTTATTTTAATATGCCGTTCTTTAGCCATTCAGAACATATTTGTTGGGTAGCTAATTTGTACAGGATTATGGTTTGCTTTTTAAATGAGAGAAGCTAATCCTCTTTGTTCTCTGTTGAGCCAATGTGGGGTGCAGTTTGACCATTGTCCTGGGATTAATCTGTTAGGAAAACTTTCAGGACTTGATCAGGGTCAGCTCCCCAGTTGCCTGGTGTGTAGAACCCACTAGAGATGAAAAATAGGGATTGGTTTGCATGATGCTTCCTGGGAGGGCAGGATCAATACACCAATTCCTAGTCTCTCAAATTAACAGTCAGAGACGCTTACTGGAGGGACTTGTGGGTATCCTGACAGATGGGGGCTTTGGGAACCATGAAATAAAATCAAATTGAAGAAAAAGGGGAGTGGGACTTGATGACTCAGACTCAACATGAAGTTGCTAACGTGTCCTCTGGATCCGAAAGCAGGGAATCAAACAGATATGTTTACACCCATGTCAGTAGCAGCATTGTTCACAGAAGTCAAAAGATGGAAAAAACCCACATGTCCATTCATGGAAATGGGTAAACACATGTGGTAGATCTGCAATGGAATATTATTCAGCTTTGAGAGGGAATGGTGTGCTGACCTCTGCTATGACATGGATGGACCTTGAAAATACTGTGCTGAGTGAGACAAGCGAACCACAAAAGGCAGCTGCTGTGCGATTCCACTTATACGAGGTACCTGGAATAGGCAACTTCATAGAAACCAAAAGGAGGGCAAATGTTGGTTACTCTGATTCGATCAGTTCACATTGTATACACGTATTGATAAGTCACACTCTAGCCCGTAAATATGTTCTTTTTTATTTTTAAGATTTTTATTTCTATTCTGTAGTTGGATGGCGGTGATGGTTACACGTTAGTGTGAATGTACTAATGCCACTAAATAGGATACCAAAAATGATTTAAATGGTGAATTGTATTTTATGCTTATTTTCCCACAATAAAAATAATTTCCTTTGGACCCGCCCATCTAATTGTCCCCTAGGAAACTGGGTCTTAGAATAGGTGAGTAATTGAGGAGAGAGCTTGCAGGTGGCATGTTCAGTCAGGCCGACGTGTGAGAGCCCTTACCACAAGGAGCTGACCCCAAAAGAGCCATCGAAGGGTGGCCTCGTGTTCCCAGGCACACTGCGACACTCGGTTTTCTCTGAGATGGGAAGCAGCACACTGTATCAGCACCTGCACCCCCCAGTGAGCAGGAGCCCTTGCTGAATGTGGATGTTGGGTAAGATGCGTCCCTGCACTGATTAATGCCCCTAATTTAAATAATTCAGATGCTAAGGGAAATTCTCATGGGGACACCTTGACTTCTGGTGGAATTCTTTTATATTATTTTAAAGGACATCACCAGGCCACAAGAGGGCAATGCTTAACACCAAAGGAATGCATTGCTAATTGGGCATATACTATTTGGGGTTGGTGGGGCTTTCCCTTAAATTATATGTATTTCTTCTACCCTAGCCCTAAATGTGGCAGTGTGTGTGTGTGTGTGTGTGAGAGAGAGAGAGAGAAAGAGAGAGAGAGAGAGAGAGAGATTTGAAGGCGCAGGGCAAAGGTAGTGAGAGAGGCTGAAGAACAGGAAAGAACGGACCAGACCTGTCTGTGTGGTGTCTTTAATGAGGAAGAGTGACCCAGCTGGGGTTTTCTGTGACAGTGTATCTGTTTGAACTCAACTGGGCAGAACTCATCTTTCAAAGCCTGTGCTGCCTGTCCCGCTCTCCCTAGAATAGCAACAGCAGGTCAGGCCACCTCCAGTTCCTTGGCAATGAGATTATCCTAGCCAGACTCAGGTACTGCTTAACTAAGTTAGCTACAGAATAATTTAAAGCCTTGGCACTCTGGATTTGATATCAGCCGAAGGAATGACAGGCTAAAGGCTGATTTATGTTTTATTTGACTTGCTAGGGCAAAAGGAAGAAGAATTGAGCACGTGGGTCTTGGAAAAACTTGGTATGAAGGCATCTTGGAGGAGGGTTTTATAGTCCTTGAATCTTATAATGTTACTGGCTCTGCCCTTGTCACTTGGACAATATTTTTATATCCATTCTGGTTACTGCTAATAACATTTTTTGTTCAATATATAAAGTGCTCCCTGCAAGGGCACTAGGTGCCTCTGAAGATCTATTCATTCAGCCATCCATGTAGATTCTTTTCACCTACCCATCCATGTAAATTCACCTGTCCATCCACTCACATATCCACCCATCCATCCATCTTCCTTCCACTCACTCACCCACCCACTCATCTGTCTATCTGTTCAGGCTTCCATCTACCCACCCACCCACCCACTCATCCATTTGCCCCCCCACCCCCATTTATTTATCCACTCTTACACTCATCTACCCATCCCCTACCTACCCCACTCACCTTCTTCAAATCTCTCCAGCCTAGTAGTTTCTCATTTTTAAAAAAAGAGATTTGTTGTTGTTTGAAAGGCAGAGTGATAGAGAGAAAGGGAGTGAGAAAGAGATCTTCCATCCTCTAGTTCACTCCCCAAATGGCCACAATGGTCAGGGTGGGGCCAAGCTGAAAACAGGAGCCAGGAATTCCATACAGGTCTCCCACCTGAGTGGTGGGGGCCCAAGCACTCGAGCCATTGCCTGCTGCCTTCCCAGGTACATCAGCAGAAAGCTGGATTCGAAGTAGAGCAGCTGGGTCTCGAACCGGCTCTCTGATGTGGGATGCTGGGCCTGCAGCTGCAGCTTAGCTCACTGCACCACCTCGCTGTCATCCCTCCCCCCCCCCCCCCAGTTTTCTTCACTACACATCTATAATAGCCTGCTTACTGATCTCCTTGCCTACAGCCTTTTCCATCTCACTTTACTTATTTATTTTTTAAAATCCTCACTGCAGCCTGGGTGATCCTTCTACACTTCACTTTCCTCATTTGAAATAATCAAGGGAATAAAATTTGCTTCTCTGGGTTATTAAGTGGGATCATTATTTAGTGATTCAGCCACTATTTATAGAGTACCTACCTTATATATCAGTCTCCAGTTCAGGAACTGGGGGATCCAGCAGCAAACAAGACAGGCAGGTTCCTGCCATGTGGAACTTCTTTTTTTATTTTTTATTTTTTTTATTTTTGACAGGCAGAGTGGACAGTGAGACAGAGAGAGATAGAGAGAAAGGTCTTCCTTTGCCGTTGGTTCACCCTCCAATGGCCACCTCGGCCGGCGCATCTCGCTGATCCGAAGGCAGGAGCCAGGTGCTTCTCCTGGTCTCCCATGGGGTGCAGGGCCCAAGCACTTGGGCCATCCTCCACTGCACTCCCTGGCCATAGCAGAGAGCTGGCCTGGAAGAGGGGCAACCGGGACAGAATCCGGCCCCCTAACCGGGACTAGAACCCCATGTGCTGGCACCGCTAGGCGGAGGATTAGCCTGTTGAGCCATGGCGCCGGCCGGAACTTTGATTCTAGTTGAAGAAGTGGGTACTATCTGCATGATTAGATAGATGCATGATGCTATTTAGAGTAGTGATAAATGTTTAGAGGAAAAGTGATGATTACATGAAGTGCTTAGCACCATGTCTGACACATAGAAGTGTGTAACTAGCAGTAGTTATGACATTAACAACTCTTGGTATTATGTTGTTAGTCTCCTAAAACCTTTCAATAATAATTATAATTATTGAGCACTTAATATGAAGCAACCATTATTCTAAGCGCTATAATCTCACAGTAACCCTTTAAAATAAATGTGCTTTTTCCTTCATTTTATTTAGTTTATTTTCATTTTATGTGAAAAGGAGAGAGACAGAGAGGCAGACAAAGAGATCCGTTTTGATCTGCTGGCTCACTCCCCAAATGCATGCAGCAGGCAGGACTGGGCCCTGCTGAAGGCGGGAGCCCAGAACTGATTCTGGATCTCCCTCGTGGGTGGCAGGGCCACTTGAGCCACCACTGCTGCCTCCCTGGGCCTGCATTGTTAGCAGGAAGCTGGATGGAAGCAGAGTAACTGGGACTTGAACTCCAGGCCGCGTGGACTCAGCTACCCCACCCACCTCATTGTAGATGTGGGAGATGAGGCACAGTCCCTCACTGTCTTCAAGGAAACGTCTTACTGCTCCCTTGGGTACCTGGCCTGTTGTGCTCTGGCTCTGCCTATCTCTCCAGCCTCAATTCTCATTGACCTCTTTGATATCCTTTTACCTCCCCTTCCTCCACGAGTTTTCCTTGACTGCTCCTCTCGCCCTTCCTTACCCCCTTCCTGGATGGGGTTGTGTGCCCTGTCCCTGCGTCGCCACAGCTCCCCCATCACGGGTCTCACCCCAGGGTACTGAAGTCGTTTCCTAAGTGTCTGCTGCCTCAGGGAGAATGGGGGTTCTCTGAGCCTGGGGTCCTTACCGTCATTCTCCCTAATCTCGGCGTCCAGCTCAGTGCTGGGAACGTAGTAGGTGCCCGCTGGATGAGTGTCTGCAGATGTCGTGGGGTAGCCCTTTGTCTCTCTGAGCAAAGCCTCCTTTCCTAGGGAGGTTGTGTAGGACACAGAGCAGCTTTCCTGGCACCGCTATGGATAAGGAACCCCAGGAAGTGGTTCTACTTCTGACCTGCCACAGGCTGTGCGGCTCAGAGCTACGAACTCAGCCTCCTGGCACTTCTGCCAGATGCCACCAGCAGACACAAGGTTGATGGGGAAGTGTCTGACAGATCAACAGGACCAGACAAACAAGCAGTCAGTTTGTAGCACCGATAAAAGCATATATGGCTAGGTGTCCATTTAATGTCCTAGCTTAATGTGTCTGCTTGGGGGAGAGGAAGGGTGGAATCTAGATTTTTTTTTTTCAGAATCTGAATTTATAATCCAGAAATGGATTTTAATGGGAAAGAAAAAAGGCTTCCCTCAAAGGGACCCACCTACTTGACCTTTCAACAAGACAGTTTTTCTGCAGGAGCTGAGGATGCTAAGAACCTGGATGCTGTAACCTCGTTACCTGATGTGAATCCTCCTAATGCCGCTGACCTCTGTGAGACCCTCTCTGATCCACAGTGTAAAACGCAGAGCTGGAATGTCTGGGTGCATATGCTTCCAGTGCGAATTTAAATTAGAAATCAGTGTTTGTGATGTGCCTGGCAGTTTCTGTCACACATGGAGCTCATAGTAAGTCATAGCTGTCACCATTTGTGCATGAAACATGATCTCAGTTGCAACAATGGTTTGTTTTATAGTCACCTTTTTTGGACCATATTTGTTTTGTATAAAAGAAGCATCCTGGCGGCTCAGGTGAAAAGGGTAACATTAAAATAGCCGTATGTCTGGTCAGCTAGTAAGGGGCACATGGTGGGAAGAGCAGGACAGTGAGGCCAGCTGGGTCTTCTTGATCTCTTTCCAAAATCAAGTTTTATTTTTTGTGGGGTTTGAGCCTAATGAGAACTGGGAAAGTGATGAACGTGGGAGCACTTCTGGTTGGAAGGAGATTTTGCTGCCCAGGGTCGGTGGGTATCTCTCCCTGAGCCTGGTCAGGGATCCAGAAGAGCCTCTAAACTGCTGGTGCAGGAAGCAAAGGTGAGCAGTTGGCCGGGTGGGGGTGGGGGCTGGGGCTTCGGTTTGTATTGTATCAGTCAGCTCAGGCTGCTATAACGAAACACTCCAGAGTGGGGCTTAAGCAACAGAGATTTGTTTCTCCCAATCTTGGAGGCCGACAGTCTAAGGTGAAGGTGCCCACAGAGTCTGTTTTTCCCAAGGCCTCTCCCCTTGGTGTGCAGATGGCTACCTTGTATCCTTACATGGCCATTTCTCTGTGTGTGCACACATCCCCGGTGCTGCTTCCTTTTCTTAAAAAGACTGCAGTCCTATTGGATGGATGATGTACCCCAACGGCCTCATTTAACCCTTTAACTCCGTAGAGTTATCTCAAGGACCCTATGTCGGGGGGGGGCATTTGGCACGGTGGGTAAGTCACCATTTGGGATTCCCACATCCCACATTAGAGGGCCTGGTTTGAGTCCTGGGTCCTCTGCTTCTGGCTCGGTTTCCTGTTAATGCACCCCTGGGAGGTAGCCAGTGATATAGCTCACGTACTTGGGTCCCTGCCACTGGTTTGGGAGACCTGCATTGAGTTCCTGGCTCCTGGCTTCAACCTGGTCCAGCACTGGCTGTTGTGGGCATTTGGGGAGGCAACCAGCAAATAGAAGATAGCTCTCTCTGTCTCTCTGTTTTTGTCTCTGTCTCTGTCCCTCTGCCTTTCAGATAATATGAAAAAAGGACCCTATTTTCAAATACAGTCACATTGAGGGTCAGGGCTTCAATGTATGAATTTGGGGAGTGGGAGTGTGACCAATTCAGTTCATAAAAATACTTTTGTGCAGGCTGGCGCCGTGGCTCACTAGGCTAATCCTCCGCCTTGCGGCGCCGGCACACCGGGTTCTAGTCCCGATCGGGGCACCGATCCTGTCCCAGTTGCCCCTCTTCCAGACCAGCTCTCTGCTGTGGCCAGGGAAGGCAGTGGAGGATGGCCCAAGTGCTTGGGCCCTGCACCCCATGGGAGACCAGGAGAAGCCCCTGGCTCCTGCCATCGGAGCAGCGCGGTGCGCCCTACCGCGGCAGCCATTGGAGGGTGAACCAATGACAAAAGGAAGACCTTTCTCTCTGTCTCTCTCTCACTGTCCACTCTGCCTGTCAAAAATAAAAAAAAAAATTAAAAAAAATACTTTGGTGCTTGGGACCCTGCAAGTGTCAGGGTGTCTTGATTGCTGCAAAGTCCTCAGTGCTTATCCTAGTCCCTGCTACGCATGGGGTGTTCCTTAAGTACTTGTGCAATGGGATCGTCTACCGTGTAGCTGTGGTGAGCCATTCACTGATCTCACTCATTTACACCTCTTCCAGGGACAGGAGATCCAAGTCAGCAGCCTTCTCACTTGTCTTCCTCCCCCGCCCCACCTCCACCCCGTCCTGGCCACAGGGGATTCCTTCATTCTGTGCCAAATGCTTGCCTTCCCTGCTTCTTTCTTCTCTTTGCTGGCTAACTCCTCCTCATCCTTCAAGGTCAGTGCCAGCGAGGCTTCAGGCTCTCCGGGCCAGGCTCTTACCACCCGTCTTCCTGCACCAAGACTGGCATCACACTTTGTAGTTGACAGGTGTCTAATCATCTGCTCTCCCTCCAGTTCTGCGAGCAGCATGAGAGCGGGGACCCCTTGATTGCTGAGAGAGCTCCAGCACCCAGGACAACACCTAGGGCCTTGCACTATACGATCAAGGACAGAATAGAATCCAGAAAGTGAATGAATGAGCAGAACATGCATCGTGCAACCCAGGCTGTCAAACAGAAGTTCTACCTTAGCTGAACCAGGTCAACCGAAGCTCTGCCCTACCTTGTATGTTTGTACAATGCTGGACACATCATTAGTGGTCCAGGCATTCTGCTGACTAACTAGTGCAGCTGTTTGGGTGAAAAATTTAGTCCAGTGACACAGAGATGATAAAAAACCCATCAGAGGCTTGAGTTCCTCTGGTAGTCAGCCTGAAAGCCCAAATTCTCTCTGATCACTGCAAGTCCCAACAGCAGTACATTCTTACTTTTCTCTGATGTGTGCCTTGGGAGGTGGGGCTGTCTACACAGTGTGGTCTTGGAGGTCCTGAATGGAGCCCCGGGGGCTCAAGGGTATTGTGCTGCTGTATGTGTTACATTCATATCTGACATCTGAAGTGTCACCACTCAAGTTTGACCAGCAGGGGACAGCCATATTTCCCTAAGGGAACACCATTTCCTTTTCCTTCTAAGTTGGGATATTATCTACATGTCACCAAACCCACCCTTTAAAAGTGTTTTTTAGTGCATTCACAAAGTTGTACCACCAACATCACTATCTAATTCTCAAACATTTTCTTTTCCTTTTTTTTTTTTTAAAGATTTATTTGAGAGGTAGAGTTACAGGCAAAGAGAAGGAGAGACAGAGAGAGAGGTCTTCCATCCACTGGTTCACTCCCTAGATGGCAGCAAAGGCTGGAGCTGAGCCAATCCAAAGCCAGGAGCCAGGAGCTTCTTCCAGGTCTCCCACATGGGTGCAGGGGCCCAAGGACATGGAAGACCCACTCCCCGGCGCCGCTCGTGGGGGGCCCAAGTCCTTCTGATCGAGGCCCAGCCCGTGGACTTGGGCCATCTTCTACTGCTTTCCCAGGCCATTCCAGAGAGCTGGGTCAGAAGAAGAGCAGCTGGGACTAGAACTGATGCCCATATGGGATGCCGACGCTTCAGGCCAGGGCTTTAACTTCCTATGCCACAGCTCTGGTCCCTTGAACATTTTCATTACCCTGAAAAAACCCCTATAGCTATTAACAGTCACTGTCCAGTCGACTTTCTATTCATCTTCTTTCTGTCTCTGTGGTTTGTCTGTTGTGGATATTTTGGATGACTGGAATCATAAAATAAGTGGATTTTTGTCACTTAGCTTCTTTCACTTAGCAAATCTTCAAGGCTCCTCCATCTGACAGCATGTATCCATGCCTCATTCCTTTTTAAGCCTTAATAATATTCTGTTGCACAGATAAGAGATTGATAACCAGAATCTACAAAGAGATCAAGAAACTCCACAACAACAAAACAATCCACTTAAGAGATGGGCCAAGGACCTCAATAGACATTTTTCAAAAGAGGAAATCCAAATAGCCAACAGACACATGCAAAAATGTTCAGGATCACTAGCAATCAGAGAAATGCAAATCAAAACCACAATGAGGTTTTACCTCATCCTGGTTAGAATGGCTCACATTCAGAAATCTGCCAACAATAGATGCTGGAGAGGATGTGGGGAAAAAGGGACATGCAAACTGGTTAAGCCACTATGGAAGTCAGTCTAGAGATTCCTCAGAAACCTGAATATAACCCTACCATACAACCCAGCCATCCCACTCCTTGGAATTTACCCAAAGGAAATTAAATTGGCAAACAAAAAAGCTGTCTGCACCTTAATGTTTTTATTGCAGCTCAATTCACAATAGCTAAGACCTCGAATCAACCCAAATGCCCATCAACAGTAGACTGGATAAAGAAATTATGTGACATGTACTCTATAGAATACTATACAGCAGTAAAAACAATGAATTCTTAAATATCATATGTTCTCCCTGATCGGTGACAACTGACCGAGCACCAAAAAGGAAACCTGTTGAAGTGAAATGGACACTATGAGAAACAGTGACTTGATCAGCCCTTGTCCTGAATGTTGATGAACAACTTAATACTTTATCCCTTTTAGTATTTTTTTTGGTTCTACTTAATACTATTGGTTGAACTCTTTAATTAACACACAATTATTCTTAGGTGTTTAAATTTAACTGAAAAGTGATCCCTGTTAAATATAAGAGTGGGAATAAGAGAGAGAGGAGATGTACAATTTGGGACATGCTCAATCTGACTTGCCCCAAATAGTAGAGTTAGAAACGTGCCAGGGGATTCCAATTCAGTCCCATCAAGGTGGCATGTACCAAGGCCATCTCACTAGTCCAATGATCAATTTCAGTTCACAATTGATCATAATGATAGAATTAAGAGTCAAAGGGATCACATAAATAAGACTAGTGTCTGCTAATACTAACTGATAGAATAAAAAAGGAGAGAATGATCCAACATGGGAAGCGGGATACACAGCAGACTCATAGAATGGCAGATGTCCTAAACAGCACTCTGGCCTCAGAATCAGCCCTTAAGGCATTTGGATCTGGCTGAGGAGCCCATGAGAGTATGTTAGGCATGGAAAGCCAAGACACTCTGGCAAACAAAAACAAAAACAAAAACACCTAAATGAAAGATCTCTGCGAGTGAGATCCCAGTGGAAAGAACGGGCCATCAAAGAAGGAGGTACCTTTCTCTGAAGGGAGGAGAGAACTTCCACTTTGACTATGACCTTGTCTAAATAAGATCAGAGTTGGCGAGCTCAAAAGGCTTCCATAGCCTTGGCAACTCATGACAAGAGCCTAGGGTGATTACTGACATCATAAACAAGAGTGTCAATTTGTTAAGTCAACAACAGGAGTCACTGTGCACTTACTCCTCATGTGGGATCTCTGTCCTTAATGTGTTTTACAATGTGAATTAAATGCTATAACTAGTACTGAAACAGTACTTTACACTTTGTGTTTCTGTGTGGGTGCACACTGTTGAAATCTTTACTTAATATATACTAAATTGATCTTCTGTATTGAAAATGAATCTTGATGTGAATGGAAGGGGAGAGGGAGCGGGAGATGGGAGGGTTGTAGGTGGGAGGGAAGTTATGGGGGGGGCTACTGTAATCCATAGCTGTACTTTGGAAATTTATATTTGTTAAATAAAAGTTAAAAAAATAATATTGTGTTGCAGAGATAGACTACATTTTGTTTGTCCACTCATGAGTTTGTTAGGTGTTTGGGTTGATGCCACCACCTTTTGCTTTTGAAAGAGGAGGAGTGAAGTGATGTGCACAAACCAAACTTTCCTCATTGCCCGATGTTGCGTGTATCCTGCTTCTTGGTAAGGGTTTCTGTCTGTTCTGTTCATGTTGTATCTGATGAGGATGGTGCCTGGAGCAGAGGCCGTGTCCCAGGAGTAGATGCCGAAGGAAGAACAAACCTATCAATATGTATTTGTGATAGGTGGTGCTAGGCACTCTTCCATGCCTCCCTTCAGTCCTTACAAGAAAATGATGACATCTGAGGTTAGCAGTTACCAAGGCAGCCCATCTGATATTTTGTTGGACAGCCTCGCTGAAAGCCATGGCATTCTTTTTTTTTTAAAGATTTATTTATTTATTTTTAAAGATTTATTTTTATTTATTTGAGAGAGAGAGAGAGAGAGAGAGAGAGAGAGAGAGTCTTCCATCTGCTGGTATACTCTCCAAATGGCCACAACAGTTGGAGCTGAGCTGATCCAAAGTCAGGAGCCAGGAGCTTCTTCCGGGTCTCCCATGTGGGAGGGAGCCCAAGGACTTGAGCCATCTTCCATTGCCTTCCCAGGCCACAGCAGAGAGCTGGACTGGAAGAGGAGCATCTGGGACTAGAACTGGTGCCCATATGGGATGCTGCCACTTTAGGCCGTGGCTTTAACCCGCTGCACCACAGCACCAGCCCCCTATTTATTTATTTGAAAGGTAGAGTTGCAGAGAGAGAGAGGGAGACAGAAAGAAAGAGATCTGCCATCTACTGGTTCACTCCCCAGATGGCTACAACTTCAGGGGCTGGGCCAGACCAAAGCCAAGAGCCAGGAGCTTTATCCAGGTCTCCAATGTGAGTGCAGGGTCCAAAGCACTTGGGCCATCTGCTGCTTTCCCAGATGCATTATTGAGGGGCTGGGTTGGAAGTGGAGTAGCTGGGGCTTGAACCAGCAGCCATATGGGATGCTGGTGTTGCAGGTGGCCTAACCCACTTCACCACAGTGCCAGCCCCAACTGTGGTATTCTTGGGAGTGTGGACTATCTCTTCTCCTTCACTGTCTGCAGACCCCAGCGCATAGTAGGAGCATGGTTGCTGAATATGTTCCCATGAAGTGTTTGGCTTCACTATGATTTGGCTTCTAGCAGCTTTCTCTGCAAAATGTGGTTGGGAAGAAACTAGTTTAATTCAGACTCATCATTTGATTGATCCTGCCTTGGCTGAGGTTTGAATCGGAGCAGCCCCTTTTCCAAAGGCCATGGCATGAGGAGGGTGGGTTGGAAACAGTCGAGGCAGATGCTCAGTGCTGTCGCACTGTTTCCCACAAGGGCACCTTGGAAACCCAGATGGTAGCCTCCGGAGGGACACCCTCAGGACAGACTTGCCTCCAGCAGGCGAGTGGTCCTGGCTGCAGAAGAGAGAATCTATTCCAGAGGAAGTCAGAGAGAGCAGAATTTTTCCCAGGGAGCAGTGCTGCCCCAGGCACTCTCAGAAAAAACCGGAGAAGCAGCAGATGGGGAATGTTGGCTTGGGTATGATGGTTCTCATTCAATTAAAATATCCAATGGGGAAGTAATTGGAACAAGGCATTGAGGGGTGGACTTCTGATAACTTAAACCCAGCTGGATGAGCAGAAAGATCAAAGTAACATTATCATTATGGGTAGAGAAGAAATGGCCATGAATTTTTTTTCCACTTAAAAACATATTTTTTCCCTTCTTAATTCTTTTCAAGGGTTGATATTGACTCATTTGACAAGTCCAGGAACCATTTATAATTGCTATTAAAGGGAATCTTTAAGATAACAACCAAAAGTCAGTACAATTTCCCTGCTTAGGCGTCTTAGTTTTTTTTTTTTTTCCCTAAAGGTTGATTAATTGATTTGAAAGGCAATGTGACAGAAGGAGAGATAAAGAGATCTATCTGCTGGTTCATTCCCCAAATGTCTGTGACAGGTAGATTTGAGTCAGTCTGATGCCGTGAGCTAGGAACTCCATGCCGATCTCAAGGGTAACCCTAACCCAAGTACTTGAGCCATCATTCACTGCCGTCCAAGGCAAATTACCAGGGAGCTGGATTGGAAGTGGAGTAGCCGAGACTGAAATCAGCGCTCCAGTATAGAATGCGTGCATCCCAAGTGATGGCTGAGCACACTGTGCCACAATGCCTGCCCAAGGTTTCTTAGCTGTTATGACTTCAGTCTGGTATCGGGCCTGTCATGCCTACTCAACTTCCTGCATAGTGGGGTGGGTGTCCCTGAGTGACTGTGGTCACGCGAGAGAGAAGGAGCGAGTGTTCGCTCTGCCCCTGAGAGAGGGAGTCCAGTGATTCAGTCAGTGGGTCTTGTCTTGCTCAGGTCTTGTCTTGCTGAGTTCCTTCGGCTGCAAGGAACAGCAACCTGCTTGGACTTGTTCAGGGAAAAGTACATACAGAACAAGACTGTGAAATCTCATGGGCTCCCAGGGCGTCACGGGACTGGAGTGTTGTCAAGCAGCCATGTTTCTGCCTCGCTCCACGATGCTCGTTTCTTGTGTCTGCCTCCATCCATCTGGGATTCTCTCTGCTGAGTGGCTTCCTCTTTTTATTCCTGTATTTTCACCTCCCTTGATTTCAGGCTGGAATTGGCTTGCTGTGGAGTCAGCAGCACCTGGCCTAAGAATGAAACTTTTTGTGCTCAAAACTCATCACTCTCTCACGATCATTTCTCTTTGTGGTGGGAGTGAATCAGCGGGGAGGGAAATCTCCATTCTTGGGTGGGAGATAGGGGGCTTCTCATTTCCCCCCAGCTTAAAAGTTGTGTCAGATCTAAGGTCCTAGTTTTTGTCACAAGTCCTTTACACGGAAATGAATTTTCACCAGGAAAGGCCCTGCTGAGATCTGTGGAGTACGATGGGGCATCCAGAAGTAGACTTTATCTGGGTGATGCTCACTGTTTATTGCTCCTCAACATAAAAATTTTCTCTTCTTTTTCTAATAGAGTTTGACTTTCGCTCACACATTCTCTCCATCCTCCAGTTTTGAGGGTAGATCTAGAGCAAGGTCAGCAAGCTGTTTTCAGAAAAAGGCCAGAGAGTAAATACTTTAAGCCTTGGAGGTGGAGGGCAGATGGTCCGTCTCACGAGTAGCCATTGGGACAGCTCTGCTGTGGTGGTGTGAGAGCAGCCAGGGATGATGTGTAAATGAACAAGTGTGGCTGTGCTCCCGAGACACTTTAGTTACAAAACCAGGCCAGGGAGCGGAATTTGGCCTGTGGACTGCAGTTTAGCAACCCCATCTCAATTCATTTGAACCAGGGTTTCTCACCCTCGGTACACCTGCCGTTTTGGACAGGGCATTTCTTTGTTGTGGAGCTGTTCTCTGCACTGTAAGATGTTTGTAGTATCCCTGAGCTCTGCTTACCAGATGCCAGTAGCCCCCACCCACCGTGTGACACCCCGAATGCCCCTCACTAGATGTCCCAGGGAGCTTCTCTCTAGTGACTGTTGTTGGTGCAGGCATGCTCATGTGACCCCAGCTGGTCCAAACGGACTGAAGGGGAGGGCTCGCAGCCCACGATTTAGGTAGAGTGTCTTTGTCTCTCTCCTCTTGGAACATTAGCACCAAGTGCCACGGGCAGCCATCGTACAGCTGTGCCAGGAATCAGACTCAGAATGGAGCCTGCACTGTGGATGGCAGGGCACGGGGACAGCAAGAGCCTGGGACCTTGCTGAGTCACCGAGTCCTCCAGACCCGAAACCCTGCTTACCTACAGCCTTCTTGCTGAGTGACATATGGTTTCAGATGGAGTTTGTTGGGGGCATTCAGCGAGGTAATTTGTTAAGGAGTGCCAAAGGATTTTCCAGTTATTGTTGTTACTATTAGAGAGAAAGAAAACTTCCATCTGAACCAGCTGGTTCACTTCTCAAATGCCCACAATAGCCTGTGTTGGGCCAGGCTGAAGCCAGGAGCTAGGAACTCCATTGGTGTCTCTCATACGGGTGGCAGAGACCTAACTACTTGAGCTATCACGTCCGTCTTCCCAGGTGTGCGCTAGTAGGAGCTGGAATTGGGAGCTAAAGCTGCAGCTCAAACCCAGGCCCTCTGGGATGGAATGCAGGGGTGTAGTGGAATGAGAAGGCCATGCGAAGGTGGCCACTGGCAAGCGAGCGTCAGTTAGTCAGGAATGGCTTTGAAACTGCCTGGTGACAGGCTGTGATTGGATGGCTCTGGAAACTGCCTGGCGACAGGCTGTGATTGGATGGCTCTGGAAACTGCCTGGCGACAGGCTGTGATTGGATGGCTCTGGAAACTGCCTGGCGACAGGCTGTGATTGGATGGATTTGAAACTGCCTGGCGACAGGCTGTGATTGGATGGCTCTGGAAACTGCCTGGCAACAGGCTGTGATTGGTTGGGGTATAGACCGCCCCTTGACCAGATTGGCTGGTCTTGGCTATATAAGCTGTTGTACCAACTGTAATAAACGAGTCTGCCGGCTGCTCGCCTCAAGCCTGCTCTCACCCGACTCCCGGGGTCTGTGTGTTGACTCCGCGCCTCTTGCCCCCACCACGCTGCTCCTCTCAGAAACGAACCCACTGCAACATTGTGGAGAAATCAACGGCAACATCTGGCGTGCCAACCTGACTGATAAAGAGACAGCGTGTCGGACTCGGCGAGGTCCCCCCTGGATTTCGGCAAGTAGGCCCCTCGGTGTTTTGTGTGCTGTTCGGTTCTGTGAGGGTGAGCACAGAACCCCCTCCTACGCCCCTTTCCTTGTCCTTGTCCTCGGTCTAAGTGACCCCAGGTTAGCACACACCGCCCTGAAGCGTACGTCGCTTCTCGGCTCCTCCTTTTACTTTCGGTTCGCCCGGCGAATTCACATAAGGGACTGATCATCCCAGAATTCGGAACCAAGTCATCTTCCCTCACTCGAGAGAGGTGACGCTCCGGAGACACCGTGTGGGCATACGGCCTTGACCTGACGAATCAAGGAAGTCCCCCACGAAGCACAGGACATACGTACGATCTGATACACCACTATCTGTTTGTCTAGCATAGGGAAACCTCCTACAAAATGCCATCCACAGCTGAGGTGCTAGGAATTTGCTTTGTTACAGTAGCAGTGCTGTACGTGTCTTTCCTAAACGAAAAGGGGGAAATGTAGTGGAATGAGAAGGCCATGCCAAGGTGGCCACTGGCAAGCGAGCATCAGTTAGTCAGGAATGGCTTTGAAACTGCCTGGCGACAGGTTGTGATTGGATGGCTTTGGAAACTGCCTGGCGACAGGCTGTGATTGGATGGCTCTGGAAACTGCCTGGCGACAGGCTGTGATTGGATGGCTCTGGAAACTGCCTGGCGACAGGCTGTGATTGGATGGATTTGAAACTGCCTGGCGACAGGCTGTGATTGGATGGATTTGAAACTGCCTGGCGACAGGCTGTGATTGGATGGTTCTGGAAACTGCCTGGCGACAGGCTGTGATTGGTTGGGGTATAGACCGCCCCTTGACCAGATTGGCTGGTCTTGGCTATATAAGCTGTTGTACCAACTGTAATAAACGAGTCTGCCGGCTGCTCGCCTCAAGCCTGCTCTCACCCGACTCCCGGGGTCTGTGTGTTGACTCCGCGCCTCTTGCCCCCACCACGCTGCTCCTCTCAGAAACGAACCCACTGCTACATTGTGGAGAAATCAACGGCTACATCTGGCGCGCCAACCAGCATCTTAACTGCTACACTGAACACCTGCCCTGGGTTTCAGTGTTTGTGCATCACGGCTGGGTGTCAGCCTTGAGGCAAAAGGGGGCAGCAGGAGCTAGGGTTGGGGGCAGATCCTGTCAGCAAGGGTATGAATGGGGAGACACTGATTGGTGTCTCAATATGTTTCTTGTGGCTCTACAAAAGCCTTTAAGAATTTATCTTATTGGCCGGCGCCGTGGCTTAACAGGCTAATCCTCCACCTTGCGGCGCCAGCATACCGGGTTCTAGTCCCGGTTGGGGCGCCGGATTCTGTCCTGGTTGCCCCTCTTCCAGGCCAGCTCTCTGCTGTGGCCCGGGAAGGCAGTGGAGCATGGCCCAAGTCCTTGGGCCCTGCACCCGCATGGAGACCAGGAGAAGCAACTGGCTCCTGGCTTCGGATCAGCGTGATGCGCCCGCCGCAGCGGCCATTGGAGGGTGAACCAACGGCAAAAAGGAAGACCTTTCTCTCTGTCTCTCTCTCTCACTATCCACTCTGCCTGTCAAGAAAAAAGAAAAAAAAAAAAAAGAATTTATCTTATTGCTCAGCTCCATGTAAATGTGGTGGTGCATCACTTACTGGGGCTGGCGTCCTGTGCAAACTTGCTCAGTGGTATGTTTATTTTTAGAGGAACTTGGATTGCCTGATTGGTTACAGAGAATTTTTAAAATGGTATCTTCCTAGGAAAGAGATATGATCAGAAAACAGTGGCAGTGTTTGGCCTGATACATGGGCATTAGATCCTAAACTGCAAATGCAGTAGCTGCAAAGATAACAGGAAACCAATTTCTGTTCAATTCAAACCAGAGTTTCTCTTAGGATCATGCCCTTGCTGCTTCCAAGCCTGTTCCTTATCCTCCCCACCTTTTCTCTTGCCTCCTCCTATAGCTCTTAGCTGATACTATCCGAAGCCAGGAGCCAGGTGCTTCTTGTGGTCTCCCATGGGGTGCAGGGCCCAAGCACTTGGGCCATCCTCCACTGCCTTCCTCAGGCCATAGCAGAGAGCTGGCCTGGAAGAGGGGCAACTGGGATAGAATCCGGCGCCCCAACCGGGACTAGAACCCGGTGTGCCGGCGCCGCAAGGTGGAGGATTAGCCTGTTAAGCCACGGCGCCGGCCCTGAGATAGGTTTTCAAAGCAAGACATTGAATGGTTTTAAGAGGCTGCTGGACTTAGGCTACAGAACCTAGCCCTGAGCTTGCACGTCATCCACTTTCCTCATCTGTGAAATGTGTCGAACTACACGCATTTAGCTGTGCACTCATGACGTTCGAGAGAATGGATTGGAATGGGACTGTCTAATCAGAGCAAGGCTTGTTATCAGTGGTGTTTGAGGCCTGAACGTTTCTCTCCCCCTTTTGCTGGTGTCCAGTGGTATCCTAACTCATTTCATGTTCTTGAGGGTTTTTTTTTTTTTTTGGCCCCTATCCATTTTTTAGATTTAACAGCCAGATACATAAAGAACACGCTCCCATCCACTGGTTTATTCCCCAGATGCTTACAGTGGCCAGGGCTAGGCCGGGGCTGAATCTGGGAGCTTGAAACTCAGTCTTGGTCTCTCACGTGGGTGGCAGGAACCTGAGTACTGTGTCCATCACTGTTGCTTCCCAGGGCCTTCATTGGCAGGAGGCTGGAATCAGGAGCCCGAGCCAGTAATTGAACTCAGTACTCTGATGTGGGATGTGAGCATCTTAACCAGCCTTCTTACCACTCGGCCAATGCCTGCCCTTCTAGGGGTTTTTGGGTTGTTACTGAGGTTCTCTCAGTTTGGGCTGAGATGAACAAAGACAGGGAGCTGCATCTTTTTGCCAGACATCAGCGATGACAGATGAGCTAGTACTAGTCTCAGAGCCAGGGAGTCAGAGGCACCTCCAGGAAGTTTCTCAGTTCTTTTTTTTTCCTCCTTTTTAAAGATTTTATGTATTTATTTGAGAGGTAGAGTTACAGACAGCAAGAGGGAGAGACAGAGAGAAAGGTCTTCCATCTGTTGGTTCACTCTCCAGATGGCCGCAATGGCTGGAGCTGTGCTGATCCGAAGTCAGGAAGCCAGGAGCTTCTTCCAGGTCTCCCATATGGGTGCAGGGGCCCAAGGACCATTGGGCCATCCTCCACTGCTTTCTAGGGCCACAGCAGAGAGCTGGGTTGGAAGAGGAGCAGCTGGGACTAGAACCAGTGCCCTTGTGGGATGCTGGCCCTGCAGGCAGAGGATTAAGCTACTGTGCCACGGTGCCGGCCCCAGTTTCTCAATTCTCAGGACCGACTGCTGCCAGGCTCGGAATACCATGGGGACAAAATAAAACGAGAAGACGAGCAGCTGGTCCTCCAGGAACAGCCCCCTCCCCACTGGGTGCAGTAGGGTGGGCACGCACATCCTGCATGTGCTCCCCTTTCCTGTCGTTGGTTAGCTGTGGGCGCCTTGGGTGAGTTAGCCTTCTCCAGACCTCATTGGTAAGACAGTGATAACCACAGGCCTCCTCTCAAAGGGTGTTGGAGAGAATCACGTGGCTACGTAATGAGCGTATGACCTGCACTTCTTGCTCTTGTTGCTTGGATGCTGGCTCCTTCTGTCTCTCCTAACTGAAACTCTGGGGATTTCACTGGCTTTATGGCAGTCATTCACTCACCCAGGTTTTGGCTCTCCAAGATGCTGTTCGTCTCTCTTCGCTCAATCCCTCTGAAAAGGAGAAGCCCTGGATCCAGGTGCTGTGCAGAGCCTGATGGGTAAATGTGTGCACTTTGGTGCCAGGCTGTGTTTGAGCCCTCCTTACTGCGTTAGCAACTTGCCTACTCTCTCGTTAACTTTCATTTCCTCCTTTGTCCGGGAGGGGCAGCATCAGTATTGGCCTAGGAGGGTTCGTTGAGGTGACACTCGTGAAACCCTTGGCCCCATGCCTGACCCTCTGGGTGTGCAGAGTGATGGTGGCTGTGACTGTCCAGTTAGCCTATGTTGAATCTTCTTTCCATTTCTGGGAGCTTCTAACCCTTTTTTGTTTTTTCCAAGTCAAAGCACCACTTATTCATCTCTCCACTGAGCATGTCTACTGTGTGGAAATACAGAAAGGAGCTCAACAACACAGTCTATGTTCTTCAAGGGCTTACATTTCAGTGGGTAACTCAAGTTCTGAACAAATAATTCCAGGTGGTGTAGGTGCAATGAAAGAGAACTGAGTGTGAGGGGAGTCAATTCCAAGGGGAATGAAGTGTGTGTGTGTGTGTGTGCACACAAAAGTACATAGGAATGTGCACCTGAGCTAAAGGTGAAGCTGAAGGTAGAGTAAGATTCACTCAGGAGATGGCGAGGACAGCAGGGGTGAGGAGAGAGCATGCCACCTGTGCAGAGGTCCAGAGGCTGCAGAGACCCTGGTGTGTTCCTCACTGATGTGTACAAATACTTACACAGCTGGCAAACCTGGTTATAGAAAGGAAATGATTTTTTTTTTTCCAGAACCTCCCCCAAAGAAGACCCTGGGATTAGGATTTTTGTGTGTTTTTTTTGTTTGTTTTTGTTTTTTGACAGGCAGAGTGGACAGTGAGAGAGACAGAGAGAAAGGTCTTCCTTTGCCGTTGGTTCACCCCCACAATGGCCACCGCGGCTGGTGCACTGCGGCCAGCACACCATGCTGATCTGAAGCCAGGAGCCAGGTGCCTCTCCCGGTCTCCATGCGGGTGCAGGGTCCAAGGATTTGGGCCATCCTCCTTTTATTTAATAAATATAAATTTCAAAAGTACAACTTTTGGATTACAGTGGCTTTTTCCCCCCGTAACCTCCCTCCCACCTGCAACCATCCCATCTCCCACACCCTTTCCCATCTCATTCTTAAGATTCATTTTCAATTATCTTCATATATAGAAGATCAACTTGGTATATACTAAGGAAAGAATTCAACAGATTACACCCACACAGATAAACAAAGTATAAAGTACTGTTTGAGTACTAATTTTACTGTTAATTTGCATAGTATAATACATTAAGGACAGAGATCCTACATGGGGAGTAAGTGCACAGTGACTCCTGTTGTTGATTTAACAATTGACACTCTTATCTATGATGTCAGTAATCACCTGAAGCTCTTGTCATGAGCTGCCAAGGCTATGGAAGCCTCTTGAGTTCACAAACTCTGACCTTATTTAGACAAAGCCATAATCAAAGTGGAAGTTCTCTCCTCCCTTCAGAGAGAGGTACCTCCTTCTTTGATGGCCCGTTCTTTCCACTGGGATCTCACTCACAGAGATCTTTCATTTAGGTTTTTGTTTGTTTGTTTGTTTGTTTTTGCCAGAGTGTCTTGGCTTTCCATGCTCATGGGCTCTTCAGCCAGATCCAAATGCCTTAAGGGCTGATTCTGAGGCCAGAGTGCTGTTTAGGCCATTCTATGAGTCTGCTGTGTATCCTGCTTGGGATTAGGATTTGAATGCAAGAATTTTATCTAGCAAGTGGTCCTAGAAAGTACTCATAGCACCATGGAGAGAGTGAGATAAGGAAGAGGCCAGTGCAGGATGAATTAGCAAGCAAATTAGCACCATGCCCAGTGGGAGAACTTTATGACCCAGTGTCAACGTGCACCTCAATTATCCATCTAAGAGGCAGCAGAGCTGTGGTGTTGATACCCCATCTTCCATCAGTTGTGTGAGGGCTGTTCCCAGGTAGCATTTGTTCATCCCTTGACAACTTCTGTCCCGCCCTGCATGATAAAGTGGGCTCTGGTTGTCACAACCAGTCACTGGAATGGAAGCAGGTGCTGCCTGTTGGAAGCTGGGCCAGTGTGGTAAAGGCAAGGGAACTGGGCAGGGCACCAACGCATCTTCCACACACTTAAACTCTTTTTGAGGATTGAGGCTGATCCCGAGTGGGCCGGATTAAGCCTGGGAATGTGCTAGGCCCTAGGGAGCTGTTGAGAAAGATCTTGGATTCTTTCCTTTGGGGGGAGGGGCACTATTGGGTTTTATGCAGAAGTGAGGCTTGATCAGACCTCCAACTTTGGAAGATCTCTGGTCATCGTTGGAGAATGGACTATTGTGTCCAAAGAGTAAGTTCAGATCTTTTGGGATGCGATTACAGTTTTCTAAGCAGGAAATGGTGGTGGCTTAGCGCCAGGGGGTGGGGATGGAGGGAACTGAGTAAGTTGGAGAGAGGTTTAGGAGACCAAATAGACCAGATTTAGTGAGAGTCTGCATCTGGGGAGGTGGCAGCCCATTTCCATAATATCTTCCGTATGCTAAATTAGACGCAGGTGTCCCTGAGACTTGGCAAGTGGGGCTGTAATTTTCCTGTGCCCCCCACTGCCACCCCTTACCTGATACAGCTCTGTCATCTGCTGCAATCTCACTGCCCACTCTTCATGGTACCTTCCAGGCTGTTGGGGCCAGCATAAAATAAATTGCCCCTACTTCTCTCCTCGCCAGCTTCCCTTCTGCCTTGCCCACCCTGCTGTGCCTAGCAAGGGTTGGCTGCAAGGGCCAGCTTTGGAACCAGCGTTAGTGTTAAGGAATGTGAAAGCAGCCGGGCCAGGGAGCAAGGGGCGGGCTGAGCATTCCATTTGCCATCTGTGGCTCAGGCGAGAGCTGTGTTGACGAGAGCCAGTACCATCTCAGTGTGATGCAGAGAGATGCATTTTAGCTGAGTTTGCAGTGGGACGTCATCTGTAGGCTCCTGAGTGTCTTGTGGGGTCACTCTCATCTTTGACAGTAGCGCTAGGAGGCCAAGTTTTGTGGGGAGAGGAATGTAGACGTCTGCTTTATCCCCAAATTCAGCCCCTCTGTTGGGCTCTACCAGGGACAGAATGCTGCCACACTCTGTTGGCAGCTCAAGAAAGGTGCCAGCTTTGGGTACATCTATCATCATTGTTATAAAGCCCTTTTCAACCATAAACACTTGATGAAGTTCAGATCTTAAAATCATTAGAATGTGAAGGTGTTATTCAATAAATATCCATTTCTGGAAAATTCCCCTTCTGAATAAAGCCAATCCCCATCCTGACTCAGTGCAATAATCACAAGAACACTAAGACTCTGCCTTTGGCCTTAGAAGATTGGTCCATAAGGAGACTCCTGACCCAAGCTGGACCGAATAGAATGCTTCCCTGGGAGTCTGGATTTAGAACTAAGAAAGAGGGGCCTGCGCTGTGGCTCACTTGGCTAATCCTCCGCCTGCGGTGCTGGCATCCCATATGGGCACCGGGTTCTAGTCCCGGTTGCTCCTCTTCCAGTCTAGCTCTCTGCTGTGGCCCGGGAGGGCAGTGGAGGATGGCCCAGGTGCTTGGGCTCCTGTACTCACGTGGGAGACCAGGACGAAGTACCTGGCTCCTGGCTTCAGATCAGTGTAGCGCCAGTCGTGGCAGCCATTTGGGGAGTGAACCAATGGAGGGAAGACCTTTTTCTCTGTCTCTCTCTCTCTCACTGTCTATATCTCTACCTGTCAAATTAAAAAAAAAGAAAAAAAAAAAGAACTAAGAAAGGTTACAATGTTTCCAGTGTCTAAAATTACAATATACAGTGGATGGCAGGTGGCCCTATTTCTTCAGTGAAGATAAGGGGAAAGAGAGAAACTAGTCTGGAGGGAGAAAGAGGAAAGCGTGGGAAAACAAGACAGAGTGGAAGGAAAAATACATGATTGCTTCAAAGGTCCCAGATCTTTACTAGTCACTCTCCATGAACCACCTCAATATCCTTTTTTAAAAATTTGTCATTTTTTTGGCCTATTCTTAGTCAAGATGAGTGTCTTTTAAATAAATGAAGGAGAAAAATAAAATCTCCGCTAACAGGCCTCTTACTTTTAGAGCCCTTTGGAGGGTTAAAGAGAAAGTTTGTGTCGATCTCTGATCCTGGAAATTCTTACGGTGTTTATAGATTCTCCCAGCAGCAGGTGCCCCTGGGTGAGTAATGATAATTTTTAAAGAGAGATGTGGAATAAAGTCTATAAAATTCTCCATGGGATAGTACAAGGTATTCAGAGCTGAAGGTCAGAATCCTCAGAAACTCCACAGTCTGTATTTTGGGGAGCCACATCTGGGATTTTTCTTTTTCCTTAGCCACACTCACTCCCTAGAGAGTCTCCTCTGGTTCCATGGTTGTAAATGCTGTCCATATGTTGATGACTGATAAATCCAGCCAGAACTTCCCCCTCATTCTCCACTCAGGTGCCCAGTGGCCCACTCAGCATCTGACAAGCACCTCACTGTTAGCATGGCCCAGAACAAATTCTTGTTCCATCTGATAGCTGCTCTTCCCCTAGTGTTCTCCATCTCAGGAAACAGCACCACTCCTGCCACAGCTACCCCTCCCCGTGTTGATGTCTCTCCGTGACTCACAACACATGTCCAATCCATAGCAAGTCTTCTCTGCTCCAGCTTCTGAGCAGGTCTCAAATCCCACTTGTCACCGTCCTCACTGGCCCACGTCACCTTCAGTCCATGCTCGGACCTCTGCAGCAGCCACCTTGCCAGTCCCTGTGCCTGGGCTCTTGCCACTCTGCATTCTGGTCTCCATACATGGTGAATGAGATGTGTGTGTGTGTGTGTGTTGGGGGGGTGTCCTGGGATTTGAATATACTTTTATTTTTTAAGCAACTTTATTGAGTTGTAAAGCATATGCCTTGCAGTCACCCCTTTAAAGTGTACAATTGAGTAGTTTTTGGTATAATCACAGAGTTGCATAACCATCATCACCGTCTAATTTTAGGACATTTTTGCCATGCTAAAAAGAAACTGTGCCCATTACCACTCTGTACTCCCTGCAGCACCCCTGGCAACCACTAGTCTATTTTCTGTGCCTGTGTATTTATATGAAATGGCTTTTGTGATCATTTCCTATAAATGGAATCGTACCATATGTGACCTGTGAGCTTTTGTGTCTGGCTTTGTTCACTAGGTTTAGTGTTCTCGGGGTTCATCTAAATCGTAGCGTGTCTCAGTATGCCATTCCTTTTTAGAACTGAATAATATTCGACTGTAGGCATAGGCCACATTTTGTTGGTCCACTCATCAGTTGATGACCATTTGGGTTGTCTCCACTTTTTCCCTGTTGTGAATAACGCGGCTGTGAACATTTTAAGTAATAATTCAGGTGTGAGCATTTGGCCTTGCAGTTAAGACACCTGTGTTCAGCATCAGATTGCCTGGATATGATGCTCAGCTTTGCTTCCAACACCAGCATCCAGCTAATGCAGACCCTGGGAGGCAACGGCGATGGCTCAAGTAGTTGAGTTCCTACCATCTACAAGGGAGACCTGGGTTGAGTTCCAGGCTCCAGGCTTCAGCCTCAGCTGGGGGTCACAGCGGGCCATCTGGGGACTCAACCAGCAGATGGGAGCTCTCTGTCTCTCTGGGTCTCTATGCCATTAATTTTTTTTTTTCTAAATAGTATGTCAAAGCGATTCACTCCTGTGGTCAAATTTTCCTATGACTTCGAAGCTTACCATGGCACAATCCTTGTCTGACCCAGTTCCTATCTCCCAGTCTGACTCCCCTCCTCCCATTCTCTGATCACTCTTCTCTGGTCACTGGGGCCTCTTTGCTATGATTTGGACAGACCATGCTTGGAAGATTCTTTCCCCAGGGATTGCTGGAATTCTCTCCCTCTCTTCTCTAACATCCCTGATCAAATAGCACCTCCTCAAAGAGGCCCATCCTCCTTCATCCCGGAAGCCTCTGTCTTTTTCTTCATAGCATCTTTTTCAACATGATACTGTAATATTAATGTGTTTGTTATTGTGTTTCTCCTCCTAGAAGGTAAATATACAAAAGAGCCTTTTCCTCTGTGAATCCCCTGTGTTTGACACATTGCATGGCACATATCAGGAGCTCAGCGAATCTTTGTTGAATGAATAAATGAATGAATAAAAGCTTGGACCTGGGAGGTCATCTTTGTCAGCCCCTTTAGATGAGGCCCAGGGAGGGGAGGGCAAGCTGAAGTTCCCCTGGGTAGTTAGGTCTCCTGGTTCTAGTGCTACATTTGTTTTTAGAACCTCCCTCCCCAGGACATTTGGATATTTAAGCCGATTCTAGTCTCCTCTACTTGGGAAATCTTTTTCCTGCATCCAGGAAGCAATTCAGTATCCCAAAGCCTCAGATTGGGCACATTTTCCGTACCTCTTGGATTCCCTTTCCCACCATTTCCCAAGGCATCCTACTCTTCCCTTCCTCAAGGACTTGTAGTTTTGTGGTTTTTTTTTTTTTTTTTTTTTTTTTTTTTTTTTTTTTCAGGCAGAGTGGACAGTGAGAGAGAGACAGAGAGAAAGGTCTTCCTTTGCCATTGGTTCACCCTCTAATGGCCGCTGCAGCTGGCGCACCGCGCTGATCCGAAGGCAGGAACCAGGTGCTTCTCCTGGTCTCCCATGTGGGTGCAGGGCCCAAGCACTTGGGCCATCCTTCACTGCCTTCCTGGGCCATAGCAGAGGGCTGGCCTGGAAGAGGGGCAACCGGGACAGAATCTGGCACCCCGACCGGGACTAGAACCCGGTGTGCCGGCGCTGCAAGGCGGAGGATTAGCCTAGTGAGCCACGGCGCCGGCATGAACTTGTAGTGTCTGAGCCCTGAATGTTCCCTTCTGTTTCTCTGCCTTTGCCCTCCTGTTCCCTGTGTCTGAAACACTCCTCTGCCCCCGTCTAAGCGGGCCCACTTGTACTCAGTGTTCATGACGCAGCTGGACCTCTGTTACTCTCAGAAGCCTTCCTGCCAGACTCCATGAGATGGCATCCATTGTCCTCAGATCCCCAGTTATAAGCGTTGCTTTACTGAGATTAACTGAGTCTCCTCTAGGTCGTAGATTGCATGTTATTTTCAGGGCTGCAACCCTGCCCTCTGAACAGTGCCTGGCACGTGGAGAGCACTCAGCATTCATGGGCATATGCGAAGGAGGTCCCACACCACGCCCATAGCCCTCCCGCCTTGCACTATGCTCCAGCCAACTTCCAACTTCCAGTGTTTGCACCAGAAGCTGGAGAATTAGAATTGCCCATGAGTGACAGCCCAGAGTATCAAGGAATGTTTAATACTCTGGCTGTTGTCCAGTGACTCTTGGGAGCTGGGCTATAAATATCCTAAATTCTTCACTTCTTCTATGGGATATTTCAGCTGAGACTTAGGGATGACAGGAGAGAAAAGATGTGTCTTGTAGCTTTCCCCAGAGTTTGTTCATGAGATTGAGCTCCTGTTGTGCTGTGGGTAGTGTGCTTAATAGTGTGAATAGTGTGTTTGCTGTATCTTCCCTACTTCCGTCCTGGTGTTTTCTCTACTTCTTAAATATAGCACCTTCCCTCAGTTCCTTATCCAATAAAGTGGAGTTACCAGAACTCCAACACCCTTGCTTCTGGCCCCAGCAAGCGCAGGTTTCTTTTTTCTTCAAGACTGATAAAACCAGCCTGAATGTATCATCCAACCAACCAAACTCATAAAGCCAATTAGTTATATTGATGAGCAATGTTTATGGGTTCTTGCAGATCAATTCATAAATATTACAAATTACAACAATTTCTAAATAATGCCCTGTGACTAATGGCTTTGGTTGTAGTGGATTTTACCACTTTGTTGAGTACCTAATTGTCCTCAGCCTCGCTGAGTGTTTCTGTGACCTCCAACAGCACAATGGTGAATCAGAACGCAACAGCTTCAAGGTCACAGTGCCTGCGTTTCCAGCCCCTGCAGTCGCTGATGAGGATGCTGGAACTGACTAGTGGTGCAGTCTCTTTTGTGTAACGTAGGGCTGTTCTCCACGAATTTCGAAAGCATCATGTATTCAGACTTGTGTCTGTGGCTCAGATGCTTCATTCATTCATTCAGCAGGTATTTATGGAGTACTTTATAACATAGTCCAGCACTCTGTTGGTACTTGGAGGATAGTGGTTTGTTAGGATAGTTAAGTTGTGTTTTAGAAACAAGGTAATTTTGAAATCCCAGACACTTAACCCAAAAAAGGTGTATGTGTGTGTGTGTGTGTGTGTTTAAATTCTTCATTATGCTACACATCCAGTGTGGATCAACAGAGGGCACTCTTCCGTACAGTCACTCAAGGCTTCAGGCTGATGGAACATTGGCTAACAGTACAGTGGGGAAATCTGACAACTGGAGAGTTGCTATGCTGACTTTTCTATGCTGCAGCCTACAAGTGACGTGGATCAGCCCATGAGCCAGAATTAGTCACATGGCCCCAATTAACTGCTGTCCTTCGAGAGTTTGTATGGAGCTTACCTTGTGGGAGAAATTAGGATAAAACGGAGTATTTAATAGATAATTAATAGTAACTGGGATGAAGGTGTAACAGAGAATTCAGGGTCCTATGAGAGTTTGCAGCAGGAGACACTGTGCCTTGTAGGTGATCTGGGACAGCTTCCAAAGGGAGGGTTATTTCAGAAGAGACACGAAGGGAGGCAAAGGAACTGGCCAGGTAGAGAGAGGGAATGAGGTGCACAGCTCACCAAGACAGATCCCACCAGGTTTTGCTTTTGAAGAACTGGCAGTGTGGCTAGAGAGACCAGAAATATACAGAAATAGAGGGCCAGCATTGTGGTGTAGTGGGTGAAACTGCTGCCTGTGTCACTGGCATACCCTAGGAGCATGGATTTGAGGCCCAGCTGCTCCACTTCTGATCCAACTCCCTGCTCCCTCTCCCAGCTCACTTCTGATCCTTCCTGTTGCCTGAGGAAGCAGCGGAAGATGACCCAAGTGCTTGGTCTCCTGTACCTATGTGAGAGATCCAGAAGAAGCTCCTGGCTCCTGGCTTCAGCCTGACCCAGCCCTGGCTGTTGTGGCCATCTGGGGAGTAAACCAGCAGATTAAAGATCTCTCTCTATCTCTCTGTGTTTCTTCCTCTTTCTCTTTCAAATAAACAAATACTTAAAACAAGAAAAAAGAGAAATGTACAGAAATAATAGTAATACCAGCTAATAGTAATAACCAGTAATACCTGTGTGGTTGGCCATGTGCTTCCTGTGCAATATCTCATTTAACCCAGCTCGCAAGAGGTTTGGAAGCACGCTGTGCAGCAAGCATCCAGGCAGGACTTGAACTTGCGTGAGCTAAAACCTGGGCTCTTGACCACAGTTGTTTTATTCCCTCTGGGATGACTGCTCAGTGACCAAATGACATAGCTCAAAGGCTCAGTGACTGCCAGGGTATAAGAAAAAGATTGTTCACTTATAGGCTGATCTTCTGCATTGCTGGTGAGTTGCTGAATCTCTCTGGACTCCAGTTCATCATTCAAATGGAAGCAGTTGGCCGATCAGAGTTTTTCAAAAATGCTTTAATGTGGTGAAATACTTTTTTAATGCAATCCAATATGTTAAACAGATAAGAGTGGTTGATAGCCTGGGGAGGATCCCCAAACCTCACCTTCTCCTTTAGCAGCATCTGGGGTGGGGCAAATGTTCAGTGAACTGCTGGACCAGCTAGAGAGACTTCAGCCCTCCAGTGTGCCCAGTCTTGCCAGCGTGATGATTAGGCGTGGCTGTGTGATGATAAGGATGCACTCCTTCCCTATCCCTGTGGTAGAGAGGATTACACCCTTCTACCAGGATGTCCACGTCTTAATCCCTGAAACCTGCGAATATGCTACTTTACATGGCAAGAGAGATTTTGCAGACAAAATAAAGTTAAGGATCTTGAGACAGGAGGATTATACTGGATTATCTACATAGGCCCAGTGTCGTCTCAAGGGTCCTTTTGAGAGGGACAAGTTAGTCAGAGAAGGAGGTACAAGGATGGAATCATAGGTCGGGGGGTTTGGGGAGAGCCTGGAGATGCTTTGCTGCTGGATTTTTTTTTTTTTTACAGGCAGAGTGGATAGTGAGAGAGAGGGAGAGAGAGACAGAGAGAAAGGTCTTCCTTTTTGCCGTTGGTTCACCCTCCAATGGCCGCTGCGGCCAGCGCATCTCGCTGATCCAAAGCCAGGAGCCAGGTGCTTCTCCTGGTCTCCCATGCGGGTGCAGGGCCCAAGGACTTGGGCCATCCTCTACTGCCTTTTTAGGCCACAGCAGAGAGCTGGACTGGAAGAGGAGCAACCGGGACAGAACTGGCACCCCAACCGGGACTAGAACCCAGGGTGCCGGCACCGCAGATGGAGGATTAGCCTAGTGAGCCGTGGCACCGGCCCCACACCTTGACTTTGATCTTGTAAAGCTCCCTTTGGACTTTTCACCTGCAGAACTATGAGATATATTTGGTAAAGACACTGAACTATGGTAGTTTGTTCCAGCAGGAACAGGAAGCGCGTACATCCCTTGGAGATAAGAACGTACCCCATTCTACAGCTTGTTTGCATCTCTCACGTAAGGGCCACACCTTTGATGGTTGGGTCCCCTCGTTGAGGGCCACCCTCTGTTGCATCTGACACTCCAGACATCCCTGTGTCTGCTCAGACACTGTGCTGTCCATTTAGTCAGAATGAGGGAATTAGGCTCAGAGGTCACACGAGTAGCTCAAGGTCACACGGGGAGACATTTTGTGGAGGGGGAAGAATTTGAAGCAAGTCCAAGTGTGTTTGACTCTAAAACCATCACTTTACTCGTCTGCCTTCAGGAGGTACCATTTGCAGAGGGTTCTGGGAAGGCAGCCAGACCCTAAGCTTGCAAACAGTGCCTCTTAACAAAGTCAGACTCCCAAGTCCCCCTAGCTGGTGTGGGACATCTGTGTCTGGATGAGTGAGGAAGGGGAGTGGAGTTCAGCACTCTATTTAATTTCACCCAGGCAGCGTGCTCCTTGGGCAGCTCAATTTTCTTCCCTGAAAATGGGGAGGAACAAACCTCCCCAGTGTTCCTTCTGGAACAATTACTGAGTCCTTGTCTGTCCAACGTGCAGGACTCCCTCTGTGAGAGGCAGAGACAGGGAGAACAGATGGATTGCTCCTCGCTGACGCGCAGAACCAGGCATGTCAGGAAATGCCACAAACCAGTCTGGCTCTGGTGAGTGTGGGATCCCAGTGTGTGTCTATTCCTGAGATTTGCAAAATCTACTGAGCAAACAGAGACAGTGCAGGCACACGGACCACAGAAGTCACTATGCCCTTTTCCAATCTGCTTTGCTAATTTAATTTGGTAAGTGGTATGCGATATTATTTTTAATATTTTTTTTATACCATAGATGCTTATTTTGCCAATGCTGATAAATACTAAAGAGAATCAGGAAGAGCAGTAGCCTGAAATCCTACCAACCAGACCAAAACATGGCGAGCCTTTTTTATGATATTTCTTTCTTTTTTTTGACAGGCAGAGTGGACAGTGAGAGAGAGAGACAGAGAGAAAGGTCTTCCTTTTTCCGTTGGTACACTCCCCCAAAGGCCGCTGCAGCTGGCGCACTGCGGCTGGTGCACTGCGCTGATCCGAAGCCAGGAGCCAGGTATTTCTGGTCTCCCATGCAGGTGCAGGGCCCAACCACTTGGGCCATCCTCCACTGCACTCCCAGGCCACAGCAGAGAGCTGGACAGGAAGAGCAGCAACCGGGACAGAATCCGGCACTCCGACCAGGACTAGAACCCAGTGTGCCAGTGCCGCAGGTGGAAGATTAGCCTATTGAGCCATGGCGCCGGCCAAAATAGCCACAACAGCCAGGGCTAGGCCAGGCCAAAGCCAGGAGCCAGGAGCTTCCTCCTGGTCTCCCATGCAGGTGCAGGGCCCAAGCACTTGGGCCATCCTCCACTGCCCTTCCAGGCCACAACAGAGAGCTGGACTGGAAGATGGGCAACTGAGACAGAATCCGGCACCCCAACCGGGACTAGAACCCGGAGTGCCGGCGCCGAAGGCAGAGGATTAGCCAAGTGAGCTGCAGCGCTGGCCGTATATTTCTTTTTCCTGTGACTCTTACCTTGATGAGGACATCTAATTTAGGGTCCATATTTTTCCACTTAATATTGTGCCATGGATATTTCCCAATATGTTTTTTAAAAATCATTTTAAATGAGAGCTAGGCCTTGGGGTGGAAAGGGCTTTGTGTCCTACATCATGCAGACAGCTCTGGAATTCCTGCCCCACCTCTTGTGTGACCGCTGTGATGACCTAACCCAGCGGTCTCAACTTATGCAGCCCTCTGAATTCAGAATCCACCGCACAACACAGTCTGCCCCCCAGGACCATTGGATACTATCTGGAGACAATTTTAGTTCTTCCAGCTTAGAGTGGGGAGGACTACTATTTGGGGCATCTAGTAGGTAGAGACCAGAGGTGCTACTAAATATTCTGCAGAACACAGCTAAGCCCCCAACGCTCCCAACAACTAAGAGTCATCTGGTGCCAGATGTCAAAAATCTGAGGCTAACACTGAATTAACTTCCCTGAGCTGGAGTTGCCCATTTGTTAGATGGGGGACCACTTGTTACTGCCGCACATTTAGTGTGTGGATGAAATGACTCTCTCTGGAATGTACTTGGCAGAGTATTAGGCACAAAACAAAGTACTCCATAAATGTCAGCTTCTATTATTAATTGTTAATATAGTAGCATTATTTAAAATATACACCAGATCCTTAGCTAGGCACAGGAGATGTGGAAGAAAGTACTATGTATACACAATCCTTAATTTTTACTTTGAACCACTCATTGTAAGAAACAAGATTTTGATTAGCTCAGGAAACAGATGTACTTGGGAATCCTGGGGACAGGGGGAATAAAACATAGCCAGGCCTCAAGGGAACTAGCAGCTTCAGAGTGTCCCTCTTCTCAGCATACCCATTTTTTATCATTCTCTGTTTTCCTGTTAGGTTGTTTCCAGAATTTCACCATTATGATGAAAGTGGTCTCTGTTGAGTGGCCTTCTGTATCTGTGGCTGCCAACCCAGCTCTAAAGGGCTTAATTACTTTATTGTTCATTGCAGACAAATGATGTGGGGGGGGGGGGAGGGAGGGAGAGAGAGAGAGAGAGACACGGGCTGACTGACTCTGGTTGTGGACCAGAAAAAGGGATTGGCTTTCTCTGGGTCCTGTGTCCATCCCGGTCCAGTCAGCTGTGACTGTGGCAGGCAGGGTCACCTGAATCCAATATGGATGCCTAGGCCTGCCCCATCAAACCTTGTGCTCTTTCTCAGGAGAGGGCTGTGGTAGTGGGAGATAAGAGAGAGCCCCTCCACATACCCCTACCCTTGGGAGAGTTAAGTGTCATTGGGTAACATCACCCAGGGCTATAGAGAGGACTGAAAGGGGGCCTCGTGGGGATCTAAGACCCACTGGGTGAAGAGGCTTAGAATCGCTCTTTGGTTGGGATCTTTGGACTTGGAAAGAAACCAAGTGATTGATCACTCAGGCCAGCCACTTCTCCCTTGGGGGAGCAGGCCCAGGTCAGAAAGCTGTGTGGTGGCAGATCTTGGAAAAGAAGGCCATCTTTTGCTCTTAATTTACCACACCAGTATCTCTTCCTTTGTTCCTGATGCTCTTCCTGACCTCCTTCTGAAAATGGGCCCTTGAAGAACTTACCCAGAGGTCAGCTATGCCTTTTGTGGTTCCAGGAGATCTGGTCATTTTGCTTCAGGGAAATTTGAGATTGCAGGTCCGAACCACATTGCTTCTTCCCGTGACATCTTCTTCCTCCCCCTCCCTTTCTTTTCCTTCTTGTTCCCTTTCTTCCTTTCCATGGAAGCATTACTGCACATTGTACCTTTATTTTTACCTCTGTATTTTCATTTCATTTGAAAGAGAGAGAGGGAGACAGAGAGAAAGAAAGAAAGAAAGAAATCTTCCATTCTCTGGTTCATTCCCCAAATGCCTTCAACAAGCAGGGCTTAGCTGGATCAAATCCAGTAGCCAGGAACTCAATCCAGGTCTCCTGTATAAGTGGCAGGAACCCAAGTAATTGAGCCACCATCTGCCATAGTGCCTTTTAAACTTAACAGTATATTGGGGAAATGTCATTATATGCTAATGCATATAACTATATATCATAGCATCAATTTTTTAAAAAAATATATATATATATTTGAAAGTTACAGAGAGAGAGAGAGGCAGAGAGAGAACGAGAGAGAGAATCTTCCATCCGCTCGTTCACTCCCAAGATGGACACAATGGCCAGCACTGGGCCAGGAGCCTGGAACTTCATCTGGGTCTCCCACATGGGTGGCAGGGGCCCAGACACTTGGGCCATCTTCTGCTGCTTTTCCCAGGCCATTTGGCAGGGAGCTGGATCGGAAGTGGAGCAGCTGGGACACAAACCAGCACCGACATGGGATTCCGGCATTACAGGCGGAGGCTTTACTCTCTACACCACAACCTCGGCACTGACATCACTTTTTAAAGACTGTGTTTCCTCGTATATTATAACATGATTTACATAGCAAATCCCTTTCTAGTGAACATTTAGGTTGTTTCCAGAACTTAACCAATCTGACGAAAAGAGTTTTGATGAATGTCCTTGCAGCTAATTTGCCACTGAGACCTAATTTTAGAAGAGGAACTTCTGGTCTGAGGGTCTGCCCATTTAGCAAGCACACAGGCAGTCTTTCTAAAAAAGATACCAAGCCCCATGACCTCATGACCCAGAGCCAGGGAATTCTTTGGGGACTGGACATAGCCATTGGCTGCTGCTTCCACCATGCGCAGTTGCTGTGGGCTTTTCCCAAGCAGATGTTGCTTCAAAGGTCAGCCGACTGCATCCCATCATTAGCCTGTCAGGTCCCTGCTGCTGGGCAGAGGGGCAGATGGCGCCAAATCTTTCTCAACGGGCAGGCACCCGAACGCAGTCAGTTCCCAACCTCGGATGATTAGTCATATACAGAGAGATGTAGGTCCAGAACAAATGGTTCATTTACAGGTCAGTACTTCTTTTAGCCCAATGTACCTTTTGCCATTGTGCTTCATCTTCTGGGCTCACACCTGGACGCTCTTCTAAACACCGTTTGAATCATGAGCAAGAAGTCCAGTACAACACGTTTGATTTCTCTTGGCTTGAGATATTCATGGACTGGGTTGGCTTCTGCTTTTGTAGCCTTGGGTTTGTAGCCTGGACAAAGGTGGAGACCCGTGAAGGTGAAGTGTGAAATGCTGTACCCACACTCAGGCCGTGGGAAGCTCCTGCCCAGCAACAAGCCTTAACCAGTGATGGGTGCAGACTTTAAAATGGTGGGGAGATGCTACTAACAGGTGGAAGGGCGACTTTTCCTGGCCTGATATCCCAAAAGAGAATAAGAGTTTCCAGGAAAGGCTCCTCCATGCTGTAATCCATCCATCCGTCCGTCGACCCACCCATCCAACCATTAACTCAGCAAGTATGTGTTGAATGTTTAATGCAGTGGTCTGTACCTCAGAGAAAATCCTTATGGGAAGCAGACTCGGAACTAGAAGCTAACATGCAATGGGCTTATTAGGGAGAGCTCTTGGACCAGCACCTGTGGATGGAAGGGACCAATGCAGGGCTTGGTAGAAGAGGGCATTGGACTGTGAGGCATGGTACGTGGAGGCCTCAGCCAACCCTCCAGGGAGCTCTGAAATCGATCATCTAGGACTGGCCTAGTGTAGGAGCAAGAGGATCATGCCGACCCGGGATTGGATGGGCAGCCTGGGAAAACAGCTGTTTAGCCAAGGCGATTCCTGATGAGGGGAAGTGTGTCCTTAGCTGGAAAATAAGTCATTCTGTCCTGAAGGAGGGCCTGGGAGGGTACCATGGAGTCCAACACAGCCCTCGTGGAGCTCACAGTGTAGCGAACAGAGTGTCTTGGGCTTGAGACAAGGGCTTGGGTTGAGGTAGGTTATTCAGAAGTTGATCCCAGAAAGCAAGAACAAGCCAGTGGGGAGAATGGGAGAGAACACAATCAGAAAGAGAGAAAGAGAGAGGGAGGGAGGGAGAGAGAGAGAGAGAGAGAGAGAGAGAGAGAGAGAGAGAGAGAGAGAGAGAGAGAGAGAAGGGAGGGAGGGATGGAGGGAGGGAGGGAAGCACACAAAGCGAGGCTGTTTGCCTGAACTCACTCTTTCTCTTGGCTGCTGTGTTCCCGTCCTCCTTTCCATGAGCTCTCTGCAGCTCCATTTCTCTGCTCACTCAGTGCTCCCCCTAGCACACTGACTTCCTCGCCGCACCCCACCCCACACTCCAATAGAGCTGGACTTTCGGAGGCCACCGAAGATCTCGCAGACACAGCACTCTCCTTTCCCTCCTCTCTCAACTTGCTCACCCTGCAGCACGTTCCGTCTTCTGCTTCTCAAGCTTCCCCCTGCCCCTGGTTTTCACGACACCGTTCTTCTCTGTGGCCTCTCTTCATTCTTCTTTCTGTTTTAAAACTCACTTCCTCACCTCTCTGCCAAGAGCAAGTGCTCTTCTAGGCTGCATTCTTTTTTTTTTTTTTTTTTTTGACAGGTAGAGTTATAGACAATGAGAGAGAGAAACAGAGAGAGAGGTCTTCCTTCTGTTGGTTCACTCTCCAAATGGCCACTACGGCCAGCGCTATGCCAATCCAAAGCCAGGAGCCAGGTGCTTCCTCCCGGTCTCCCATGTGGGTGCAGGGACCCAAGCACTTGGGCCATCCTCCACTGCCCTCCTGGGCCACAGCAGAGAACTGGACTGGAAGAGGAGCAACCAGGACTAGAACCGGTGCCCATATGGGATGCCGGCGCCGTAGGCAGAGGATTAACCACGTGAGCCATGGCGCCGGTCCCCTTTTTTTTAAAAAAAATATTTATTTATTTATTTGAAAGTCAGAGTTACACAGAGAAAGGAGAGGCAGAGAGAGACAGAGAGAGAGAGAGAGAGAGAGAGGTCTTCTATCCGATGGTTCACTCCCCAGATGGCCTCAATGGCCAGAGCTGTGCTGATATGAAGCCAGGAGCCAGGAGCCCCTTCCAGGTGGCTTCCCACATGGGTGCAGGGGCCCAAGGTCTTGGGCCATCTTCCACTGCTTTTCCAGGCCACAGCAGAGAGCTGGATCAGAAGTGGAGCAGCCGGGACTAGAACCGGCGCCCACATGGCATGGGATGCCAGCGTTTCAGGCCAGGGCGTGAACCCGCTGCGTCACAGCACCTGTCTAGGCTGGATTCTTATAACTCACTCTCTTCTGACTGGGGAGTAGTGATTCTCAAATCTGGTTGTACCTTAAGGGGCACCTAGGGAGAACGCCGCTGTGGCACAGTGGGTTAAGTTGCCATTTTCAGTGCCAGCATCCCGGATCAAAGTCTTGGCTGCTTCACTTCCAATCTTGCTTCCTGCTAATGTGCTGGGAAAGCAGTGGAAGACGGCCCAAGTCCTTGTGCCCCTGCCACCCACATGAGAGACTCGGATGAAGCTCTTTGCTCCTGGCTTCTGCCTGGCCCAGCCCCGGGCATTGCAGCCATTTGGGGAGTAAACTAGCAGATAGAAGATCTCTCTCTCTCTCTCTCTGTCTCTGTCTCTCTCTCTCTCCCTCCCTGTCTCTTTGTAATTATTCAAATAAATAAATGAATCTTAAAAGAAAAAGTTACCTAGGATATTAAAAAAGTACCAGTGCCCCCGTAGGATTTTTAGGAGAGGGAAACTACTCTGTTGTGATGCTGTAATGGTACACACATGTCACTATGCATTTGTCAAAACCGTGGAATGTGTAACACCAAGTGTGGGTTTTGGGTGATAACGATGTGGTGGTTCATCGACCATAACAAATGCAATGACTCTGGTATGGGGTGTTGATGGTGTGTATGTGTGCGTGTGAGTGCTGGGGGGCTGGGGGGTGTAGGCTGCAGGAATTGCCTCCACTGTCCTCTTTAGTGAAGCTAAAACTTCTCTTAAAAATAAATCTATTTGTTTTAAAAATGCCGATGCCCAAGAGATTCTGACTTGGTGCTGCCAGGGAGGCACCAGGACATCAGTGTTTTTCAAAGGCTCTCCAATTTATTTCAAGATGCAACTCGGTTTGGGAAATACTGGATAGGACTTTCTCTGTGGGGGTCTTTTCTCTCTGTCAAGTTTCACACTTGATCACTTTTTTTTTTTTTTTTTTAACAGAGTTAGACAGTGAGAGAGAGAGACAGAAAGGTCTTCCTTCCGTTGGTTTACCCCCCAAATGGCTGCCATGGCCAGTGTGCTGCGCTGATCCGAAGCCAGGAGCCAGGTGCTTCCTCCTGGTCTCCCATGCAGGTGCAGGGCCCAAGCACTTGGGCCATCCTCCACTGCCCTCCTGGGCCATAGCAGAGAGCTGGACTGGAAGAGGAGCAACCAGGACAGAATCTGGCGCTCCAACCAGGACTAGAACTTGGGGTGCCGGCACCACAGGCAGAGGATTAGCCTAGTGAGCCGCGGCACCGGCCCACACTTGAACACTTTTAAGCAGGAAATCTTGAACTTTAATTTTTAGACTCTGCCCTTTTCCAGGGTTGTCAGGTTTGCAGCCCCCACTTGGTGTGTCGGAGATCACAGCAAACTCACCTTGTTCATTTTTCCAGATTCTGCCCCTGTTCTCCCTGTTTCTGATCAGTTTACCCCCCTTGCCTTGGCTGTTTGGGTTTTAAAAACCTCAGAATCCCTTTGTCTTAGTCTGTTCTCTAGGTTGTTTCTTTTTTTTCAGAGATTTATTATTTATTTATTTGACTAGGCTGAAGCCAGGATCCAGGAACTTCAATTGGGTCTCCCCCATGGGCCGTAGGGACCCAAGCAGTTGGCCCATCTTCTGCTACTGATCCCAGGCCATTAGCAGGGAGCTGCATCCTAAGTAGAGCAGCTGGGACATGAACCGGTGCCCTTATGGGATCCTGGTGTTGCAGGAGGCGCCTTTACCTGTTCCACCACAACGCCGGCCCTGCCAGGTCATTTCTAAACAGCAGAGGTTGATTTGGCTCACGGTTCTAGAGACTGGGAAGTGCAAGAGCATGGTGCATGCATCAGCCAGTGTCTGGTGAGGGCCTTCTCGCCGCATTGTAACAGGACATAGGCGTTGCGCTAGTTTGGGTCTCTCGTCCCCTGTTACAAAGCCACTAATGCCTTCACAGGGGCCTCATCCTCATGACCTCATCCGACCCTGATCACAAGACCCCCATCCCCTGCCCCATTGACTTTGGAGATTAGGTTGCCAACACATGAATTCCAGGGACATCCACTTCAGAGCACCCGGCGTGAAGGGTTCTGTGAGTTCAGATCTCCGGCCTCTTCCCAGAGCTGGAACTCCTCCTCCATTCCCTGCCTCTGCACAGACCTTTGTAGCAGCGAAGCTCAGTCTTCAGCAAATATCAGCTCCTTTGTAAGAACACCTTTGTTTATTTTTTTTCTTATTGCACAGCTGACTCATGTGAATTGTAGAAAATAAATTTAAAAATACAGAGAAGCATAAAGGAGAAAATAAAAAGCACTCACAATACCATCCCCTTCCAGCTACTATTAATGTTTCGGTCTATAAAAATAAATGTAAAAAAGAGAAAGTTTATATTCTGGCTTGCTTTTTTATGTGAAATTTTCCACTGGAACATGACATCTTGAATATTCCTCCATCATAAGCACTATTGCAAATAATTTAAAATAATTTCTATTTTAAAAATAATTTTGTCTACAAAAGCAGGATCTTTTCACTGTGCTAGAATCAAGCAAGAAGCAGGAAACCCCTTGCCTTCCTCCTCCTTCCCGTTCTTGCTGGGGAAAAGAATTTGAGCTTTCAAAGAAGGCATTTGTTGGTGTTCCTTATGCTTATTTTTTGGATCCATTTCTTTCTTTTCTTAACACTGAGTTACATAAACCGCTCAGTGCTCAGTGCATCCAGGGATTTTAAGCTGACTTATTGGGGCTGTTCCACCCCCCCTCTGTCATCACTTCCCCGAGGCTCACCACTTTTAGTAACTCCTATGTGCTTCTTAATAGCTAACACAGTCTCTTTAAGGGGGTCCTGATGGTTGAGAACTCTCTTTCCATGGTATATACAATCACTTTTGTCCTTAACCTGGTTCTGAGCGTTCTTTAGGGAGCTAGTGGGAAAAAAAAATCATAAAACAAAGAAACAAACTAAACACAAATAAAAACACAGATAGCCTTTTATATCGTTGTCCCTTTTTACAAAATTTGTTTTGAGAGGCAGAGAGACGAGAGAGAGACTGGGAAAACAGAGCTCCCAGCTGCTAGTTCATTCCCCAAATGCCTGCAACAGCGAGGGCTGGGCCAGGGTGGAACCTGGGAGCTGGGAACTCCATCCACGAACTCCACCACTTGAACCATCATGGCTGTTTCCCAGGCTGGAGTTGAGTGGAACCCAGGTCCTCTGATGTGGGACGTGGGCTCCTTAACCACTGGGCCAAATGCCTGCCCTCCTGTCTCTTTTGACATGCTTCTACTCTCCACCCAGGACAGTCTTTGGCTGCCCTTGGACACAGGAGGAGGTCAAGAGCATGGCAGTGCAGCCAGGTCCCCTTGGTTCCTTAAGAAAATTTCTCTCTCTCTCTCTCTTTAAATACTCTTACTTATTTTCATTTTATTAGAGAGAAAGGGAGAGAGAGGGAGAAAGAGAGAGAAAGGGAAATCTTCCATCCACTGGTTGACTCCAAATGCTTACAACATGCAGTGCTGGTTCCGTTGCAGTCAGGAGGGAATTAAATCTGGGTCTCCCGCGTGGGTAGCAGGGACCCAAGTACTTGAGCCTCCATCTGCCGCCTCCCAGGGCCAGCATTAACAGGAAGAAGGGTCTGAAGCAGAGGAGTGGAGACTCAAACCAGGCACTCTGATGTGGGCTGCAGGCACCCCACGAGATGAATTAACTGTTGTGCCAAATGCCCACCCCAAGCCTGGGCCTCGGTCTTCTCCTCTGTGAAATGGGGATAATCACGTGCCTCATGGTGTTGCTGTGAGGGCTAAATGAGTGATCTGTGTGACGTGCTTACACCAGGACTGGTGTGTGCTGCCACCAGATGCTCCATCGAGAAGGGGAGAGAGGCAAGACTGTCAGGTTCTGCGGCTCTCAACCTGGAAGACTCACCTGGGCATGGGTCCGTGTTTCTGTTTGTATCTTTGATTAAAACTGATTTCAGGGATTAGTATCACTTGCCTGCCTGTGACTGCAGGACCAAGAAACAGAAATGAAGATGGGTAGGGGGGCCGGCACCATGGCTCACTTGGCTAATCCTCCGCCTGCGGCGCCGGCATCCCACATGGGCACTGGGTTCTAGTTCTGGTTGCTCCTCTTCCAGTCCAGCTCTCTGCTGTGGCCCGGGAAGGCAGTGGAGGATGGCCCAGGTCCTTGGGCCCCATCACCCTCATGGGAGACCGGGAAGAAGCACCTGGCTCCTGGCTTCGGATCAGCGCAGCGCGCCAGCAATGGTAGCCATTTTGGAAGGTGAACCAATGGAAGGAAGACCTTTCTCTCTGTCTCTCTCTCTCTCACTGTCTAACTCTTCCTGTCAAATTAAAAAAAAAAAAAAAAAAGATGGGTAGGAACAACACAGGGCTCAGAAGCTGGGCCAGGGCAGCACACGCAGCCCGTGCTGTGGAGTGCTGGCCCCAACCCGTAGTAATTGGGTAAACCTGGGACAAGCCTCGTTTTCTCATCTGCAGGGTGGGTTCTCAGTACAGAGAGATAAGGAACAACATGTCCTATGTTCCATGTTCCAGTTCTTGCTGCCACTACCTTTCCCTTCTTTCATCCTTATACCAACCCTGAGTCTGACATTCATCCCATCCTGCAGATGAGGACAGTGAGGCCCAGAGGGGAGCCACTCCATCAGATCCACACAGAGAGTGGCAGGGCTGGGGTTGGGAGATTAGCAGGCTCCAGAGCTTGGGATCTGACCACGTTTCAGACTGATTAAATGAGTATGAACGAGTCTACTGAGTTCAGAATCTAGAATTTCCCAGATGCTTCCACTGTGCAGCACAGGTGGAGAACCACGCTGGAAGGGGAGGAAAACTCCAGCCAGTGAGGCCCTCCACCCTGCATGCAGACTGGAGTCAAGCAAGGTGCTTTTAAAACTCCCCCTTGCTGGCCGGCGCTGTGGCTCACTTGGCTAATTCTCCACCTGCAGCGCCAGCACCCTGGGTTCTGTTTGTTGCTGCCTTCTGTCCTTGAATCCTTAGAGCAAGCATGACTGAGTGATCGGCTCCCAAAAGTCACCCAGTAGACATGCAAGGACCCTCTTTCCTCGCATGGGAGCCTGCTGTGTTTTGTAGCAGGGAGTCCTTACCCCTGCCTCCATGTTAGGCTCATGCAAGAACTCCTTCAAAATAGAAGGATGCTAGGAACACCAGAAATTCTGCTTCCATTTGTCTGGGGTGGGAGCCCCGCAGGGGGAGTTTGTGTTTTGTTTGTTTGTTTGTTTTTTGTTTTTTTGACAGGCAGAGTTAGTCAGTGAGAGAGAGACAGAGAGAAAGGTCTTCCTTCCATTGGTTCACCCCCCAAATGGCCGCCACGGCTGGCGTGCTGCGCCGATCTGAAGCCAGGAGCCAGGTGCTTCCTCCTGGTCTCCCATGCGGGTGCAGGGCCCAAGCACTTGGGCCATCCTCCACTGCCTTCCCAGGCCACAGCAGAGAGGTGGACTGGAAGAGGAGCAACCGGGACAGAACCGGCGCCCCAACTGGGACTAGAACCCAGGATGCTGGCGCCGCAGGTGGAGAATTAGCCAAGTGAGCCACAGCGCCGGCCAGCAGGGGGAATTTTAAAAGCACCTTGCATGACTCCAGTCTGCATGCAGGGTGGAGGGCCTCACTGGCTGGAGTTTTCCTCCCCTTCCAGCATGGTTCTCCACCTGTGCTGCACAGTGGAAGCATCTGGGAAATTCTAGATTCTGAACTCAGTCATTTATGGTGGAGCTTGGACATCTCGTGTAGTCAGTGAGCCAGTTAGTGTCCGGAGAACCTCTCCAGGTGTCAGAGAAGATATTAACCCAGTGAATCCTGGAGTGACCAAGTCATCCCAGGTTGCTGCGCGTTTTTCATCGCCAGTCACGGTCAGGTCAGACACAGCAAACCAGGAAGCTTGGCCACCCTATTGAACCTGTCCCCAGGCCTGTGTGTCTTTCTGACTTCCTTCACTTCTTTTACAACACATAACCGCAACATTTGTGCACAGAGTACTGTCCATGCTGTTTGTAAGTGATCATTGCAAAAATACTTCCATAACCTTCACTTCATTTTCTTCTGTGAAATTTGGAATTTTTTTTTTTTTTTTTTTTTTGGTTTGCACCTTACAGATAGGGAGAACCTGGTTCAGGGAGGTTGTAACTTTCCCGTGGTCAGCGGTCACTGCTCTAGACGGGAAATCTGACCTTCTGGTTCCCAGGCCACTGCCCACTGCATGGATTCTATCAGGCTGTGTGGAATGACAGAAAATGTCCCCACCAGAGGCTTGAGGCTTATTGGCTTTGACACACTTTGCATCCCTCAGCAGAATGGGGACGGTCCAGCCTTCCCTCTTGCAGGAGCTGAGTCTCACTGTGGATTCTCTTCCCCCGGGGGGATGTGGGAGCTCTGAGTTAGAAAAAGCCAAGATGATCGCTGGTAGCTGGGTGCTGTTCACTTGGAACATCTACCCTTGGGACCCCAAGGCCAGCTGCACCCAGGGACATACCTCGAGGCACAGCCAGAGTCGCCCAGACAGCCTCTTACCCTCTGGGGAAAGGTCTGGACAGTGCTGACCAGGTTGGTGAAATGTCATCTGAGGTCACGAGGGCATGCAGGGAGGTTTGCATAATCTGGTGTTCCTGGCACAGCTGTGGGGAGGGAGATGGAGGGCAGGATGACCTGGTTTCTCAACTGGAGACAGCCACCTTTTTCCTTTTTTTTTTTTTTAAAGATACATTTATTTATTTGAAAGGCAGAGTTATAGAGAGGCAGAGGCAGAGAGACAGAGAGAGCTCTTCCATCCGCTGGTTCACTCCCCCAGATAGCTGCAATGGCCAGAGCTGGGCTGATCTGAAGCCAGGAGCCAGGAACTTCCTCCAGGTCTCCCATGTGGGTGCAGGGACCCAAGGACTTGGGTCATCTTCCACTGCTTTCCCAGGCCACAGCAGAGAGCTGGATCGGAAGTGGAGTAGCCAGGACTCAAACTGGTGCCCATATGGGATGCCAGCACTGCAGATGGTGAATTTACCCACTACGCTACAGCACCTGCCTCATTTCCTTTCCTTTTTTTTTTTTTTTTAAAGAGTGACAGAGGGAGAGAGAATCTTCATCCGCTGTTTCACTGCTGTAATGGCCACAACAGCTGGGGCTGGTCCAGGCTGAAGCCGCAAGCCTCTAACTCCATCTGGGTCTCCCACATGGGTACAGGGGCCCAACCACTTGGGCCATCTTCTGCTGCTTTCCCAGGCCTGTTAACAGGGAGCTGGATTGGAAGTGGAGCAACTGGCTCTCTGGTATAGGATGCCAGGATATAGGATGCTTAGCCAGCTACACCACAATACCAGCCCCTGATTTCCCTTTTTTTATTTTATTTTTATTTTTAAAAATTTTACTTATTTGAGAGGTAGAGTTATAGAAAGAGAGAGGAAGAAACAGAGAGAGAGGTCTTCCATCTACTGGTTCATTCCCCAAATGCCCGCAATAGCTGAAGCTGGACTCTGATCTGAAGCCAGGAGCCTGGAGCTTCTTCCAGGTCTCTCATGCAGATGCAGGGGCCTAAGCACTTGGACCATCTTCTGCTTCCTCAGGACATCTCAGAGAGCTGAATTGGAAGAGGAGCAGCTGAAACAGGAACTGGCACCCTTATGGGATACTGGTGCCACAGGCGTAGGCTTAACCCACTATACCACAGCGCCGGCCTCTCCTTTTGTTTTTTAAAGCTCCAGAAGAGGCCGGCGCCGTAGCTTAACAGGCTAATCCTCCGCCTTGCGGCACCGGCACACCGGGTTCTAGTCCCGGTTGGGGCGCTGGATTCTATCCCGGTTGCCCCTCTTCCAGGCCAGCTCTCTGCTATGGCCCGGGAGTGCAGTGGAGGATGGCCCAAGTCCTTGGGCCCTGCACCCGCATGGGAGACCAGGAGAAGCACCTGGCTCCTGGCTTCGGATCAGCGAGATGCGCCGGCCGCAGCGGCCATTGGAGGGTGAACCAACGGCAAAGGAAGACCTTTCTGTCTGTCTCTCTCTCTCACTATCCACTCTGCCTGTCAAAAATAAATAAATAAATAAATAAATATTTAAAAAAAAAAAAAAAGCTCCAGAAGAGTGACTGATGGATCCTCCATGGGTAGGAGAGGGACCCTCCCTGCCCTGAAGCTGTGCAGGGAACTTTGTATATTTGAAACCTCAGTCTGGGGATTCCCATAGTACGGGAACTAAGTTTAGGAGGTACAAGGACCTACTTCAAAACTATTAATTGTTGTGTAGTGAGGTTAATGCACTTAGAAGGACTGCATGGTAACTCTAAGTCCCACGAGGGCAAGGGATTTTATTGATTTGGTCCACTGCGGTAGCCTCACACCTAGGATAGCCCCTGGCATTTAGTAGGTGCCCAATTAACAGATGAATGAACCTCTCAGCACACATGTGATGCTGCCAGAAAGAGGAATTTGAACGTTGGCTTTTAGGATGGATACAGTTTAGGAAGACGTCAGTGAGTCTTGGGGGTCCTGAGGGTCTTCCAGGTGAGGAATACATGAGTGAAGGCTAAATGGCCAGCTAAGGCAGGCCCACAGCAACTGTAAGCTAACACTTGGCACAAGCTCACCATGGCGTGTTGTGACAGGCACCCTGCCAAGCATTTTCCTGCACAGACTGAGCATCCACGATCTGAAAACTCGAAATCCAAAATGCTCCAAAATCCTAAATATTTCGAGCACCAACATGGCATCACAAGAAAATACCGCACCTGGCCTCATGTGACAGGTTGCAGTTAAAACAGAGGCACAGTGGCAGGCGTTTAGCCTCACTGAAAAGACACCAGTTGGGATACCCTTGTCCCACGTTGGAGAGCCTGGTTTTGAGTCCTGGCTCTGTGCCCTGTTCCAGTCTCCTGCTAATGCAGACCTTGGGAGTCAGCAGGTGATGGTGCGAATTATTGAGTTTCTACCATCTGAGACTTGGATTGAGTTCCTGGCTCCCAGCTTTGGCTTGTCTTTTTTTTTTTTTTTTTTTTTTTTCTTATTTTTGATAGGCAGAGTTAGACAGTGAGAGAGAGACAGAGAGAAAGGTCCTCCTTTTTCTGTTGGTTCACCCCCCAAGTGGCCGCCACGGCCGGTGCATTGCGACCGGCGTGCTATGCCGATACAAAGCCAGGAGCCAGGCGCCGCCTCCTGGTCTCCCATGTGGGCACAGGGCCCAAGGACCTGGGCCATCCTCCACTGCCCTCCCAGGCCACAGCAGAGAGCTGGACTGGAAGAGGAGCAACCGGGACAGAATCCAGCGCCCCAACCGGGACTAGAACCCGGGGTGCCGGCGCTGCAGGCAGAGGATTAGCCTAGTGAGCCGCAGCAAAGCCTGGCTTGTCTTATAAGCTCCAGACACTGCAGGCATTTGGGAAGTGAACCAGCAGTTGGAGGATCTCTCTTTGTTTCCTTTTCTGTTTCTCAGATAAGTAAAAGTTTAAAAGCAAAAACAATGCAGGCACACGCAAATATTGTGTAGATTTACCTTCAGGCTATGTGCATATGTTGTAGGCTAAGCTAGCCTAAAATTAATGTTTCGGGTCCTTGCCTTTTACTCAGAATTCTAAGCACAGGCTCAAACATAGCATGCAGCTTGGTGAGATTTAAAACTTATTTAGAAAATGAGAAGGATACACAGGAAAATGAAGGCTTTATTAAGGGAGAGCGGGCCAAGAAGGGTAAACCGGGGAACCCGGGAGCTCCAAATCGATCATTTCCAGGGGTTGTTGGTAACCTTAAACGAAGAGTGCAAGTGAGAGAGTGCATGTGGGTGAGAGCGAGGCAGGCAAGAGAAGGAGGGGGCCCCTGCTCTCCAGGCCTCTTATTCACTTCCAAAAGGGGAGTGGCTACATAGTCTGATTGACAGGTGGGTGGATATAGGTGAGATTACTTGGGGGTAAGGAGGTGTGGCCTCCAGCTCATGAACCTAGTCTCTCCTTGATCTGTCCTGTATCATATAGGGTGTACAGGAAATATAAATTATCATGATTAGACTTGGGTCCCCAAGATCTCCCCAAGAAATCTCATTATGTGCACGTAAATATTCCCAAATCGAAAACACCCCTGGCCCCAAGCATTTTGGAGATGGCAGTCCACCTGTATTTACTCATGAAATCCTCATAATAACCTTTAGCATCCATCTGTCATTTTACAGATGGGGACTGGTTCCCAGAGCAGTGAAGTGGTGGACCAAGGGCAGGCTGTAGCCTTCACTCAGCTGTTTCCCAGGGTCCTGAAAAGCCTTGGGCTCTGAGGCCCACGTGGGTTCCATGGCAGTTGGCGTCTGCGTCCTGGCCTGCCCAAGACCTGCTGCTGCCTCAGCTTGGACAGCAGAGTCTTGGCTGGCGCCTTTTCTGCTCTCTGACATGTGAGAGCCCGCTCGGCACACCCTAATCCTGCTCCCATTTTTAACCAAGCTGCTGTGTTCACCGGTTTCTGTTTTTAGCTCCTTGGACTGGAACGCCGTGTTCAATGCACTGTAAACTTCAGTGTCAGTCTGATTATGCGAGAGGCGTGCGTGGGCTCCTGCTCTCTCGTTTCTATGTCTCATAATGACCCTCTGGATCCCCGGTCCCTTTTCTTCCAAGGCCCTCAGAGCATTTCATACGCAATGTTCTGTTTAAGCTTCCAGTGCTCCAGGGAGGCAGCTGGTGGCTATTATGTGGAAGGGCTTCTGGCACTAGTTGGTCCTCTTCAAAGGGAATGGGTTCTATTCATCTCTGCCTTAAATGCCAGAGAAACAGAATCACCGGAGAGTAAAGAGTTGTGGTAGAAGGAGCTGGTCTTATATGAATGCCTACTATGTGTTTCCCATCCTGTGAGCCCTGGGTGGTACGTGTGTGAATTATCCTATTATTTTTTATGTATTTATTTTTTAATGGATGGGAAAAAGGCTCAGAGAGGCCAGGTGACATGTTTCAGGTCACGTGGCTCCTACGTGATGGATTTGACATGGGTTTACCTCCAAAGCCTTTGATTTATTTCTCCATTGTATTATTAAGTAGCACATTTTAGACATAGAGGCACAGACAGATCTCCATTGTTCCTTTCTTTATTGCTTTATATAAGTTTCACAGGCTGGAAGGATTATTTCTCATCAGTTATGACCATCCCTCATCCTCTAAAAATATATTGGGACAGGCATTGTGGTGCAGCAGATTAAGCCAACACTTTGTATTCCTGCATCCCTTATGGAAGTGCTGGTTCCTGTACCTGCTACTCCACACTTCCAGTCCAGCTTCCTACTAATGGACTTGGGAGACAGCAGATGATGCCCAATAGCTAGGTTCCTGCCACCCACATGGGACACCTAGATGGAGTTCCTGGCTCCTAGCTTCAGCCTGGTCCAGCCCTGGGTGTTGTGAGCTTTTGGGGAGTGGAACTACCAGATGGAACCCTCACAAAACATATTGAACATAGGAAGTACTCGCTGGCTTTTCCTTCTATTCGTACAATTCATTCATTCATTCAGCAAGTATTTACTGCTCTCTCTTCTGTGTTAGGTATTGTGGGCATGCATGTGGGGGACAAAGCCACAGTCCCACTCACAGTCCCTTTTCTCCAGAGCCCTGAGATCAGCTAAAGCCTCTGTGTGGTCTGGAACAAATAAACTCACCTCTGTGGACAGCAGTGTCCTGATCTGTAGAATGGGGGTGATAATGATTCCTGTTTCAGAAGTTGTGGTGAGAGGCTGTGTGTGGGGAGCAAAACTGTGCAACCCAAGGAACAGATCAACCTCCGGGGCCGACTCAAAGGCACTGTGAGGAGTATGCGGAGAGATGTTTTGGGGGGCAAAAGGATGTGCTTAGTTTAATGTTGCTGGCACAGTTATATAAAAGTGGTGACTTCCACCAGAGGATAATGTACATGCCCTCTACTTGGGCTGTCTTAGGGATGCTGGAAAGTTGAGTTGATTCGAATCCAAAAAGCATCAGTGGGGCTGGCGCTGCGGCTCAATAGGCTAATCCTCTGCCTGCGGCGCTGGCACACCAGGTTCTAGTTCTGGTCAGGGCGCTGGATTCTGTCCTGGTTGCCCCTCTTCCAGGCCAGCTCTCCGCTGTGGCCCAGGAGTGCAGTGGAGGATGGTCTAAGTCCTTGGGCCCTGCACCCGCATGGGAGACCAGGAGAAGCACCTGGCTCCTGGTTTCGGATCAGCTTGGTTCATTGGCTGCAGCACGCTGGCCGCAGCGGCCATTGGAGGGTGAACCAACGGTAAAGGAAGACATTTCTCTCTGTCTGTCTCTCTCTCACTGTCCACTCTGCCTGTCAAAAAGAAAAAAACAAAAAACCAAAAAGCATCAGTGGAACACTTACTTGGTATGCAAAGGCATGGGACAGACACTTGGACTCAGGTTCCAACTCTGCCACAAGACGGCTGTGTGACACCGGGGCAGCTGTTGCAGCTCTTTGGACCCCATTTCTGCTTTTGTAAGTGAGAAATGATAGCGTCTGCAGGGTTTTATTAGGGTTAAGAATGAGGTATAGAGAGCACTTAGTACGGTGCCTGATAACTTCTGGTGCCCAGTAAAAGTTATCACTATGCCATATGGAGTGTTGATTGAGATTCCAAAGCATAAAAAAAAATCCTTAAAATCCAATGGTTAGGTCATCAGGTACAGCCGGGTCCAGGTGTTCACATGATGTCATGACCTAGTCCTTCTCCATACTCCTTTTAGCTCTGCTTTCATTCATGGTGGCTCTCTAGGAGGGCCCTCTCCTGCTGGAGAGAAGACTGTCTCTGACAGCTCAGGAGTCAGATAGTACCACACATCCAGTGGAACAACATCTCCCCTACAGCTATAGCAAAACTCAGGGACGTCAATCCCACTGGACCCCTCCTTGGGTCACATGTCCATCCTTGAACCACTCAATGGGGCTATATATAGGTAGACAAAAACAAATGTATCGGCTAGGTTTTGGCCATGGCCCTTCCTCACGCTGGGGATGAGGGTATCATTTTTGAGTAAGCCACAGGGACTAGGAGTGGGAGAGGGTAGTTACCCCAAAAGCAAATCTAGGGTCTGTTACTAAAGAAAAGGAATGGGTGCTAGACCGATGTGTTAGGCTGGTTCTTCCAAAAGCACGCTAAAGATGATGAGAATTTGTGCACAAGTAATTTATTTATTAGGAAATGCTTATAGGAGAAACTGATAGCCAGGGAGCAGGATAAAGAAAGGGGGAAAGACAAGAAAGGATGTGATTCGTGTGGGATCCCAGTCTTACCCTGATGCTTCTGGGTGCTCCAGAGTACGTCACAGCTCAGAGCAAGTCCCACATGCAGGCAAGGAGCTGGGTGTTTGTGCCCAAGAAGCAGTCAGTTGCCATGGCTTCCCAAGGACTTCTAGGTCTCCAAAGAGGGGATGCAGCTCTAGGAGCCCAAGGACAGTGCTCCGAAGAAGGTCATGAGCTGCCGTTGTAGCAGTAAAGCACACAGGAGCTTGGGCATGTGCAGGGGTGGTAAAAGGGATCCAAGGGAACCTGGATGGAACCAGCAATGCCCTCTAGAGTGGGAACAATCACAGCCATTTGGGACAGAAGGAGATGAAGGAGGAGTGAAGAAGATGAGGCAAGAAAAAGGGCAAGACTGGGAACAGTGAGGAGGTGGGGCAGGTGGAAGGGTCTCCCCTCCTCACGGAGATGGAGGAGACAGAAGCAGGACACAGTCCCCTCCGTTCCCTGCCCCTCCGTTGACACTCCCCATCTTCACAGTCTCCTTGCAGTCCTCAGCAACATGCCGCGATCTCCCTGTGAAGAGAAAAGTCAGTGAAGAGTGCAGCTGCCCAGACCCCTGCTGGATGGATGAGATTGGCCCTGAGAGCTCTGTGTGCCTGGCCATTCCAAGGCTGACCCTCCAGCAGCTGCAGATCCAGAGGCTTAGAAGTCCCTTGGGCTTGGTTGGCTTCTAACTGTCCCCTCCTTACCTACTTTCACCCCTCCAGTGACTTCTCTATCTATGAGGAGCAGCTGTCACCTTTGCTGTAGTAGCTTTCATTTGTCATTATCTTCCTCAAGTCATCTGGCATGGGAACTTTCTGCAGAGTGAGCCGCGCGACAGCTAGGGAAGCCAGTGTATGTGTCAGCCGAGTCAGCAGCTCTGTCCTGTGTCATGGCCACTTTCTTTGCTAATTATTTTGAGGGTAATGAGGTGGTTTAGGCCAGAACTGCTAAAATAGCGAGAGTCATTTATTGAGCCTGTGCTGCGTGTCAGGCTCCAGGTTAAGTGCTCCACAAGTATCATCTGCTGGCATCACATCCAACAGTTATAGGAACTGGCACATTAGGACTCACTGGGTACAAGCAATAGAAACCCAGGCCAAACTGGCTCAAGGGGAAAATGAGTCTCTTGTCTCATGAAATGGCAAGTCCAGGGAAACTAGGGATAGCTGGATCCAGGTATTTAAAGCACATCACCAGCCTCTTCCCATCTTCTGTTCTGCTTTATTCCATTGGCTTGACTCTTAAGCAGCTCCTCTTGATAAAAAGGACTTCCTTCCCTTGGTGATGGGGTGTGAACTACCCACTCACCATTAGAGGGGTGCCAGTGGCTACCTTAGCTCACCTATTGGGAAGAGAAGTTCTCTCTCCTAGTGACTCAGAACATACATCTGTCTTCAGTTTGGATCCTGTGTTAGTCTCTGAACCAATCCCTGGAGCTGGGAGTGAGATACTCTGATTGGCCAAGCCTTGGTCATATGCGCTTGTCTGGGTCTGAGTCTGTAGTTAGCTTTCTCTGAAATACACGGACTGAGAGGAGGACTACACATTATTTCCAGAAGAGCGGAACTGAGTCCCGGGAAGAAGGGGTAAAAGATGAGAGGCCCTGTAGCAGTTTATGTTGTTTCTAGTCTCCATTTGCAGGTTCACCAAGTGGAGGAACTTAGGTACATGACTTTAGATGGTTGGTAAACTTCTGCTGCCCCTCAGGTGAAAATAATTTCTTAAGACAACACATCTAGCAAGTGATGGAGTAGTGACTGGGAACCAGTTCAGTCGGATTCTAGGATCTGAGCTTTTGACCACCATCCCAGGGTTCCGCATTGATGAGAGAAGGTGTGACCCACCGTAGCAGTCTCTGAGATGCTCCGCGGCGTGAACAAGGGCTCTGAATGAACCAGGCGTGATCAGTTCATTAGTAACAAGTCATTCATTAGACCGGGAGTTGGAGGCATGGTTTCTACCTCTACAGCTGCCAGTTTCAGATGACTCTGGGCAAGAAGTAGAACCCCGGAGCTCAGTTTTGCCCTATAGATAAAGGGCAGAACGGCATCCGCTCTGTCCGCTTCCCAGGGCAGCTAAGTAAGTGTGAAAATCCCTCTGCAGATGACGTTCCTTTGGCTTGGATGACTTTTCCTCCAGGTCGAGATGGTTGTCCCCTCTTCTGTGCAACTGCAGTGATGTATTGATCAGTCTGGTTTTTCTCTCGAGGGCACGGACAGACTTCATTCATCCGTTCTTTCATTGTTTCAGTAAGGGCTCTGAATACTGACCACGTGTTAGCCTTGTGTTATGCACTGTTGATTCATCTGATGCCTGCCTACAATAGGTGCTGGTAAGTTTTCATTAAGCAAAACCTTCCTTTCGTCCTCCCAATGCAATGGTGAGTGATGCTCTGGATGACTTCATGCCTTCCAGTTCTTTCTACTTTTTTTTTTTTCTTTTAATTTTTTGACAGGCAGAGTGGACAGTGAGAGAGAGAGACAGAGAGAAAGGTCTTCCTTTTTGCCGTTGGTTCACCTTCCAATGGCCACCGCGGTTGGCACGCTGTGGCCGGCGCACCGCGCTGATCCGAAGGCAGGAGCCAGGTGCCTATCCTGGTCTCCCATGGGGTGCAGGACCCAAGCACTTGGGCCATCCTCCACTGCACTCCCTGGCCACAGCAGAGAGCTGGCCTGGAAGAGGGGCAGCCGGGACAGAACCGGCGCCCTGACCGGGACTAGAACCCGGTGTGCCGGCGCCACAAGGCGGAAGATTAGCCTGTTGAGCCACGGCGCCGGCGGTTCTTTCTACTTTTAACCAAACCACTATAGATGTGACCTGATCTTCATGGAACATCTTAAAAAAAAAAAAAGCCTCACATGTGGATTTTGAGAGAGGAAAACTTGAAGTCATCATTAAAAGATTGTACTTGGGCAGGAAGGTGACCTCACTGACAGGCGTCTCGTGGTACTTGCTGGCTTGAGCAGTCTTGGGGACAGAGTTGCTGGGAGTGCCTGTGTGGCCCGGTATCCCTGGATGGTTATGTAACTCAGTCAGAATCTAGGGCTCTATTGAGAATTTGTCCGAAAAAGTTGGATGTTCTCATTATTCAGTCTTGACTCTAGCCAACCTAGGCGCAGGACTTGTCCTTAACGCCAGTGTGGCTGTATGGGGACAGCAGGAGGAGTACTCTTTGGGGAGCCAGAGATCATGTGTTCTGGTCTTGATTGTACCATTTCCTCACTGGAGTATCCTTGGGCAAGCAGTCTCCTCTCTCTGGGCCTCAGTTTCTGCATCTGTAAAATCGTCAACATGACCATGATTAGCAGCTTATTGAGTACTTACTATGTGCCAGACACTCTGCTAATCTCTTTATCTGTATCAACTCCATGAACTGTGCACCATGATCAGCCCACATGATAGATCAGATACCTGAGGGGCAGCAGAAGTTTACCAGCCATCTGAAGTCATGTACCTAAGTTCCTGATTACTGAAACACACTGTCTGAAACAAGCAAGGGAACTTGGGAAGATGAACTCCAAGTCTCCCCACCCACTCCCTGCCAACCAGAAGAGGGAGGGGGCGTGTGCTACAGTTGACTGTATCTTACTTGGTTTTGATGTCAGTATTCTTCTTTTCAGTGGATATTTAAAAAGCTTCATAAAATATATCTAATGTTTTTCCTGCTCGACAGCCATACCATTTTCCTCTGCTTGTAGAACCTGTGTATTCCTTGAGTAAATCCCCTGACTCCACTCTCAGTCCTTGGTGTTCTGATGAGCTGGCAGTCCCACAACACCCCAAACAGACAGAGGAGGTGGAATGGGACTCAGGTCTGACCAGTCAGAGCGTTCTGTCTCCCTGACTCTCAGTGATTGGTCCAGAAGTGAGCAAGTGATCCAGGCCAGGCGGACTCATCTGAAACTATTGGGAAAGAGAAACTCCTTGGGCTGGTAGACGGTAAAGCCTGGGTGGCTGGGGTCATCTTGTCACCACACTGAGAAAGCCTATCCAAGGATACAGCTCCGTGCTAAGGATCAGAGACTGTTAAGTGGAGGGGGGCAGAATCCTGGCAAAGAGGATCCAGCTATGTCAGGAATTAGTTCCACCACAGAGTTTTCTGTTCCATGAGATAATACACAGTGTCTCTCCTGATTAAATCAACATTAGCTGGATTGTCTGTTGCTTTAGATGAAGAGGATAGGTGGAGGGAGGAGACCCAGGCGAGGCACTGTTACATGTGAAGCAAGAGTCCACTCCTATAGGGTCTTCTGGTGGATGATGAGGAATTTGGGCTTCTGCCATTGGGTGGGGACTTCTGCACCATCTTTTGATATATACTTTCCTTCACATTATCTCTTCCAAAATTGAGAATCTGTGATTCAGGTGAATGTCCCAGTTTTAGTAGGCCATCTGCTAAGCCAAGAGGTAGTGTGGTCAGGTAGTTAAGTGCCTAGGTTTGGAGTAGCCAATGGACTTGCTTAGGTTCTGGTCTTAGCTGTAACATATGTTTAAATTATTATTGGAACTTTCACTCGACTAATGTTTGTTGAGTGTCTGCCATATGATACATGCAAGTCTAGCCACTAGAGGATACCATTGTGAATAAAATGGACAATAGCTTGCCCCATATGGAGACATAAACTAACCAAAGCATATAGCCATGCCAGGATGGTTGTAAATCCCAGTGGAAAAATCAAGAAAAGTAGGGACCACAATGGCTGGTGGTGGTGCTGGAATGTGGGTTGCGTTTTATTTTTGAGAGGAAGGGAGGAGGGGAGCAGGGGAGGTGAGAGAGAGAAATTCTTGCAATGGCCAAAGCTGGGTCAGGCTGGAGCCAGGAGCTAGGAACTCAATCCAGATCTCCTATGCAGGTAACAGGGACCCGATTACTTGAGCAGTGACTACTGCTCCTCAGGGTCTGCATTATTAGGAAGCTGGGAGTCCAGGCAGAGCCAGGTATTCAGCCCAGGCCCTCTGATATGGAATGTGGGCATCCAGCCAGCTCTTAACTGGCTAAACATTCACCACTGGATTGCATTTTAGCAGGGTCGTCAGGGAAGGTCTTCCTGGGGAGGGAACGTTCCAGTGAGGAGCTGAAGGAAGTGAGGTCATTTATTTTGGGTGTCATTATTTAACTTCTCTGGATCTTGCCATGTTTCATGAAATCTAAGATTCCATTGTTAATTGGAAGATGTACAATTATGTTGAGTCATTCTAAGAAAGAAAATATGTAACCAATTAAACTATGACACAATACTGTCTTAAAATAAGTGGCATTTATATATATATAATTTTTATTTTAGGTTATAGTTATGTGAATTTATATATCTTATATATGAGAACTAAGAAAAACAAATTGTTTAAGATATTCCTAAATCTGCTGTACATTTAGAACCCCATCCTTCTGAATAATTTATGCTTGAATTTCATCTCTGTCTATGTGTTTTTCACACGGTATTATTTGTGCCTGCAGTGACCTTCTGCTTGGTCAACTTAGCTAACTTGCAGTGACATTTCCCAAGATTCCTTTCCCTCTGTGATTCTGGGGTAGGCTTGGCCACAAGAACAATCTGGGTAGGGTTTGAATTGCTGAAGTGAAGCGGCAGCCTCCACGCACATGTTCAGGTCGGGTATAGGGTCAGACACTGTTACCATCACACATCGTCATGGTCTGCTGGTTCCTCCTGATGCCGGGCAGCAGCAACCAGACAGACCCACAGCTCCTCCAGCTCCTTATGGACCTCCTGGGCTACTCATGAATTAGGCTCTGCATTGACGGCTTCCAGCTTCTCCCAGGAGCTTCTTGTGTTGCACGTTGGGAGGTGGTAAGGGACAGACAGGGGTTCCTGTGCATCTTCATGGGTTTTAGAAGATCCTTGCTCATTTCCACTATGCATCCGTTTTTCCCTCTGTCCTCAAGTCCAGTACTTGATCCAGAAGAAAAGTCATGTGTAAATTATTTCTCTAGTTGTTGAAATTGTGTGAGATAAAATTCTGTTTTCTTTATCACCTTTGATGGTTGTGCTCCTCTTATTGAATTCAGATGAAGGCATGTTTTGGTGCCTGGAAAATGGGTCCTGCCGTAAGAAAGCAATGTGGCAATGACGTTGAAACTAGGTACAAATGAAAGATGTGATTTGAAGCCTGATAGCTCCTGGGGAGGTTGCTGGTGAAGGCTTAGGGAGGGGAGGAAATGTTAGTAGGCTCTGGAGGAGGAGAAGAGTCCCTTGTTCTGTAATGGTGGCAAGCATTGCCTGTGGCCATGTGGAAAACAGAAGACACATAACTGGTGGATTTGGATGGGGGGATTTCTTGGAAGCATGTTCAAAGACTCAATTGATTGCTTATAGCCAAATATGGTAAGATAAATATATAAATAAATGAGTTAGAAGAGAACGGTTTAATTTGGAAGAAATACGAAGGAAGCAGAACTTGCTGGGTTTACAGATGGCAAAGAACACTCAAAAAGTCCCTGAAACCAAAGTCAAGTCCAGAGTGGAATTTTAAGTTCCTTTAGGGGCCAGCACTGTGGCATAGCAGGTAAAGCCGCAGCCTGCAGTGCCAACATCCCATATGGGCGCCAGTTCGAGCCCCGGCTGCTGCACTTCCAATCCAGCTCTCTGCTATGGCCTGGGAAATCAGTGGAGGATGGCCCAAGTCCTTGGGCCCTTGCACCTGCATGGGAGACCCAGAAGAAGCTCCTGGTTCCTGGCTTCGGATCAGTGCAGCATTGACTGTTGTGGCCAATTGAGGAGTGAACCAGCGGATAGAAGACCTTCCTTTCTCTTTCTCTTTCTCTTTCTCTTTCTCTTTCTCTTTCTCTTTCTCTTTCTCTTTCTCTTTCTCTTTCTCTTTCTCTTTCTTTCTCTTTCTCTCCCCCTTACTCTCCCCTCCTTCTCTCTCTCTCTCTCTCTCTCTCTCTCTCTCTCTCTCTCTCTCTCCCTCTCCTTCTCTATGTAACTCCTTCAAGTAAATAAAATATGTCTTTTAAAAAAAAGATCCTTTCTTGAGGGTCCAGCATTGTGATATATTGGGTTGAGCCAACACCTGCGATGCCAGCATCCCATATGGGCTCCAGTTTGTGCCCCAGCTGCTCCACTTCTGCCCCAGCTCCCTGCTAATGTGCCCCAGAAGGGCGGCAGAAGGTGACTGAATTGCTTGGGCCCATGCTACCCATGTGGGAGACCCAGAAGAAACCACCGGCTTTGTCCTGGCCCAGCCCCAGCCATCTGGGGAGTAAATCAGAAGATGGAAGATCTCTTGCCTCCCCACTGTCTCTCCACCTTGCTCCATCCTTGGCAGGAGACTAATATTTGTTGCATGTGGGATGGATGTGTACAATCTGTGCCAGAGCACAGACTTCCTTTCAAAAAAAATAAATAGATCTTAAAAATAAAAAAAAAAAAGGCCAGCACCGTGGCTTAACAGGCTAATCCTCCGCCTTGCGGCGCCGGCACACCGGGTTCTAGTCCCAGTTGGGGCGCCAGATTCTATCCCAGTTGCCCCTCTTCCAGGACAGCTCTCTGCTATGGCCCGGGAAGGCAGTGGAGGATGGCCCAAGTGCTTGGGCCCTGCACCTGCATGGGAGACCAGGAGAAGCACCTGGCTCCTGGCTTTGGATCAACGCGATGCGCCTACCGTGGCGGCCATTGGCGGGTGAACCAACGGCAAAAAGGAAGACCTTTCTCTCTGTCTCTCTCTCTCACTATCCACTCTACCTGTCAAAAAAAAAAAAATCCTTTGTTGAGACCCCAAGAAGGTCAAAGCACCTTTTGAAAAGTCAAAAGGCTATCTGGAATCTTAAGGGTGTGTCTTGTAAATCTTCTCTTTTAAACTATAGAGCATACAAAGATACTAAATGTCCCTCTGCAGTATCCTAGGGGTCAAGGTGTGGAAAGATTTGTTTTGTGGTTGTGAGTTTCTTCAATGGAGTGAACCCAAATAAGATTAATAGGAGACCCACAATGTTTTAAAGATAATTGTAATGGTGGAAATAACAGTGGGACAAAGATAGTGTAAAGCATAAAGAGGTATTTGAATTCCTAAACCACTATAGGCAGAAACAGGCTAAGAAAACTGCTCAGTTGCCAACGCTGGCCATTCCTTATGGGACAGGGAAGATGACTCAGAGGGCAGAGGTGAAAGCCCAGTGTGTAGAGCCAAGAGCTGTAAGGACTCACTTCCAGGCACTTGGACTGGGCTCCAATCACGGCCTGACAACACATGCTCAGTTTTGTTTCAGAATCACTGTAGATCCTCACCTGCCATCTACCTGCCTCTATTTTTTTTTTTTTTTTAAGATTTGTTTATTTATTTGAAAGGCAGAGTTACAGAGAGGCAGGGGCAGAGAGAGAAAGATAAGTTTTCCATCCTCTGGTTTACTCCCCAGATGGCTGCAATGGCAGGAGCTATACCGATCCAAAGCCAGGAGCCAGGAGCTTCTTCTGGGTCTCCCATGTGGGTGCAAGGGCCCAAGGACTTGGGCCATCTTCTACTGCTTTGCAGGCCATAGCAGAGAGCTGGATCAGAAGTGGAGCAGCCAAGACTTGAACCAGCGCCCATGTGGGATGCTGGCACTGCAGGCAGCAGCTTTACCTGCTATGTCACTGCACTGGCCCCTACCTGCCTCCTTTTAAAATGCCTGATGGCATTATGCCTGTCTTACCATTGTAGGTTGGGCATGTTGGAAAGAGTCACACTTTGTCTTTTGAGTTCACATGCCTTCAGCTCAGACTGTATTGAAGGAGTTCTATTTGTGGAATTTCCACCAAGGTTCCTGGCCATGTGACTTGATTTAGACCACAGCATCCTGCAGTGGAGCTTGGTGCTGGTCTAGATGGGCTTTCTGGGGTCCTTGGCAGGGGATGGATATTTGCTGCATGTGGGATGGATGTGTGCAGTTTGTGCCAGAGCACACACCGTAGTTATTTTCAAATATGTCCACACTTTCTTTCATTCTCTTCTAATCAATAAACAGAAAAATACTTTCGTAATTCCCGATCTTAGGACCACTGTGATTAACGTAATGCGGTGGAAAAGATACTGTGTGACTTCCAAGACTAGGTAAAAACAGGAAGACAGTGCATGTTCTGCCAGTTTCTACTGGGACACTCGCTCCGGGAGTCCTGCAGCTACCATGAGGACACGTGCTGCCCTGCAGGGACACAGAGAAGAGCCCCGGCCTCCCAGCCCTCAGTTGCTCGGTGCTTCCCAACCCTGCGCTGATATTTTACTGACGAAGCCTTTGGGAGGACACAGACTCTAGTGACTGCAACTGCATGGGAGACTCCCGGCGAAAGCTTGGTCGGCCCACAGTCATCCGTGGAATCAATGATTGTTATTATTTGAGGTCACTGTTTGGGGAGGCTTTTTATGCAGCAATCAACAACCAGGTCATGTTGTAGACAAATGGGTTACAGTATCAAGAGGAGGGATGATGCATCGTTTCTCGAGAGAGGGCTTGGAGTGGTTAATTTTAGGTTCAACTTGACTGCATTAAGGAACACCTGGAGACCCAGTAGAGCATTGTAGTGTGCCTGTGAGGATGTCTCCAGAGGCGATTGGCGTGTGAGTCTGAGTGGAGTAGGTGACAGAGAGCCCCTTTGTTGTGGGTGAGCACCATTGAATCAGTGAGACAGGTGGAGAGTACATAGAGAAACTGCAGAAAGTAAATTGGTGTCTCCCGAGAGAGCGGGGATAGAGCCTTTCTCTGCTGTCTTGGACATCAGAGCTCCAGGCTCCTGACCCATTCATCTCCTGGATTTCCTGCGGCCCCCAGGGTTCTGACTCAAACTGAGAGTTCCACCAGTGGCTTCCCTGATTCTGAAGCCTTTGGACCTGACGTAAGCCATGCTGCTGGCATCCCCTGACCTCCAGCCCACAGGAAGCCCATTGTGGGACTTTTTAGCCGCCATCCCCATTCGAGTCCGTTCTCCCTGTAAGTCCCCTCTCATTTATCTACGTGCACAGCCTGTCGGTCCCGTCTCTGTGAGCGCTGACTGGTGTCCTGATAGTGACTTGCCGCGCTTGCATCAAGCCTCTGACACACGCTCCGCACATTTTAACGCTGCTGCTTTCTTGGTCTCACCAGAAGGGGTCAAAGGAGGGTTCTCAGCAACCATGATTCACGGTCCTTGCTCTTATTATGGTCCTGATACAATTTTCCGGCTGCAGTGTTGAGAGGGGCAGTTGTCCGGAGGCCACAAGGGAAACCTCCCAAGGCTGCCCGTCTGCAGGTGGTATTTATCACATCACCACCGCGGTCCGGCCTCGTGATGATGAGAGGTCCTCGATCCCATGACCTGCCCGTGCTCACCGATGTAGCACTGCGTTTTGGAATGATGATCTCAGCCATCCAGTGGGAGGTAACCAAGTGTATGTGGGGGCGGAGTAAGCCCCAGCACAGTCCCAGACCCAGGGTAGGCTGTCCGTCAGCAGTGGCTGCCCGCGCGGAGCTGTGCTGGTACGAGGACTCGCTTAAGGAGTGGATGCAGTGCAAGTCAGAGTCCGCAGCTGGAAACCACAGGAAAAGGAAGCGAGAGCCAGCGTGGAGAGAGGAGGCCCGAGGGAATGGCTGTGCTAATGCAGCGCCAGGACCTCGTGAAAGGCAGTGTGTCAGAAATGCCTTGCTTACTCGAGTGAGGAAATCAATTAAACTTTGCATCCAGGAGTGGGGCTGCTCTAGCCAGGAAACAATGCCAGCTCTGCTGGAGAAGGTGGCTAGCCTCCCACAGCCCCAGGAAAGCCAGGGCCTTCCAGGGGGGTCTGCTGTGCTCCCCGGGGCCTGGACCCCTCTAGAACAGGGTGTTTAACATCTCACGTGGCTCTCCTAGAGGAGGGGCTTTGTTCCAGGCCTCCGTAGCTCTCAGCAAAGCAGAGAGAGATGGAGAGTGAAGAGGTGCAGGAAAGCATTACAGAAGGACTATGAGGAAATACATTTTCTTTTTTCAAATTTATAGCAGCAGGATGCTTTGATCAAATTAACTCTAACATGGAAAACATTTTTTTTTAAAAATGGTTCATTTGTTTATTTGAAAGGCAGAGTTATAGAAAAAGAGGGAGAGGCAGAGAGAAAGAGATCTTCCATCAGCTGGTTTACTCTCCAGATGGCTGTGCTGGCCAGGACTGCACCAGGCTGAAGCCAGGAAACTCCATCTGGGTCTCCCATGTAGGTGGCAGGGGCCCAAGCACTTGAGCCATCTTCCGCTGCTTTCCCAGGTGCATTTGCAGGAAGCTGAATCAGAAGTGGAGCAGCCAGGAATTGAACCAGAGCTCGTGTGGAATGCTGGCACTGCAGGTGGCAGCTTAGCTACTGTGCCACAGTTCCAGCCCCAGCAGATCTTTTTTTTTTTTTTTTTTTGGACAGGCAGAGTGGACAGTGAGAGAGAGAGAGAAAGGTCTTCCTTTCTTTTTCCATTGATTCACCTCCCAATGGCTGCTGCGGCTGGCGCACTGCACTGATCTGAAGCCAGGAGCCAGGTGCTTCTCCTGGTCTCCCATGCGGGTGCAGGGCCCAAGCACTTGGGCCATCCTCCACTGCCCTCCCGGGCCACAGCAGAGAGCTGGACTGGAAGAGGAGCAACCGGGACAGAATCCGGCGCCCCGACCGGAACTAGAACCCGGGATGCCAGCGCCACAGGTGGAGGATTAGCCTAGTGAGCTGCGGTGCCCACCAGCCCAGCAGAAAAGAATTCCTGGTGGGGCTGGCACTGTGGCGCAGTAGGTTAATCTTCCACCTGCAGCGCTGGCATCCCATATGGATGCTAGTTTTATTCCTGGCTGCTCCTCTTGCGATCCAGCTCTCTATTGTGGCCTGGGAAAGCAGTGGAAGATGGCCCAAGCACTTGGGCCTCTGTACCTGCATGGGAGACCTGGAAGAAACTCCTGGCTCCTGGCTTCAGATCAGCCCAGCTTTGACCATTGCAGTCAATTGGGGAATGAACCAGTGGATGGAAGACCTTTGTCTCTGTCTCTCCCTCTCACTGTCTGTAACTCTACAAGTCAAATAAATACATAAAAATCTTTAAAACAACAACAACTACAACAGCAACAATCCAACCTCCTGGTACCAGCACTTCAGGTAGCATTTTAGAAATGCCGAAGAAAGCAAAAGAGATGTGGATACTTGTTATGACCCAGCAGTTCCACTTGTTGGTAGAACTCTAGAGAATTTCTTCTCATATGTTAATATGAAGATGAAGAGCCTGATTAATAAAATTGCCATCCGAGGAGGATGCGTGGCACAGTGGTTAAGCTGCCGCTTGGGATGCCCGCATCCCACATCAGAGGGCCTGGTTTGAATTCTGGCTCTGCTTCCGAGCCAGCTTGCTGCTATTGTGCACTTGGATCCCTGCCACCTACATGGGAAACCTGGTTGGAGTTCAAGGGTCCTGGCTTTGGCCTGACCCAGCCCTGGCTGTTGTGGGAATTTCGTGAATGACCAACAGATGGAAGATCTCTGAGTGTCTATGTCTGTCTGTTTCTCTCTGTCACTCTGACTTTCCAAAAAGCTTCTAAAAATGGGAATCGCATTAAGTGTAGGTTCTGATCCAACAGCACTGGCTGGGGACCTGAGGCTCTGTGTTTCCAGCCAGCTCCTGGGTGCTGCTGCTGCTGCTGGTCCAACGAGCACATTTTGAGTCTCATGGCCCACAGGACTGCTTTCTGCTTTCTAAATGTTCTCTTTCTTTCTCTCTTTCTTCCTTCCTTCCTTCCTTCCTTCCTTCCTTCCTTCCTTCCTTCCTTCCTAATGGCTTGACTGACGGTAAGAAATGTATCCTACATTGCAATCCAGCAACATGCTTATCTGTAATTGAAACAAAAGTCTTATGAAGCAATGCTTGCTCTTCCCATACGATGCACTCTAATATTTTATGTTCTCTTATGCAAAAATAAGGCAGTGCTGACCACAAAGCCACCAGAATGATTTCATTGTTCACCGATGGGTCTCATGCCACACTTCAAGAACCTGATGCCCTAGAGAAATTCCTGTACAATACACACCAGGAGACACCAAGTTTCACTGATGCGTTGTTCATAACAACAGCAACAAACTTCAGAAAGAATAAAGCAAAATCAAGCCAGTAACTAGAAAAGTCTATCCACCAGAGAGCTTGTCGATAGATCTGTGATCCGTGCAGAACAGTTCTTCTACTGTAACAGTGAATGACTCCAAACCACATGAATCAGCATGTATCTCAAAACAATGGTAAATAAAAATACAAGTTGCCAAAGGATATGTGTTAAAGGAAATTGTTTGTGTACAGTTTAAAAACAAGCCAAAGAATCCTCTTTGTTACTGAGAAATACATACATATGTAGTCAAGTTATAAAAGCTCATAAGGGAACTCAGGCAAGTGTTTGCCTATTGAGGGAAAAGGGAGTAGGGGTGCCTTTGGGGCTTCATTAGTATATGTAAAGCTTAATTTCCCAAGATGGATGATGAGTGAGTTCACGGTGCTCATTATATTCATCTGTATCCTTTTCTTGCAGGCTTAAGGTGTTTCAAAATAAGCTTAGAAAAGAAAGAAAAAGAAAAAGGAAACTCTAGGTTGAAGTTTATAGAGGGTCATGGAAATGGGGTATTATGAAAAAATGATGCATTGATTCCAAAATTTTTACACTGAAATAGACCTTTTAATTCCATTTTCTATGAACTTTTTTTTTAAAAAAATTATTTATTTGAAAGGTAGAGTCACAGCGAGAGAGAGAGAGAGAGAGAGAGAGAGATAGCATGCTTCCATTTGGTGGTTCCCCCCACTAAATGGCCACAGTGGTCAGAGCTAGGCCAGGCTGAAGCCAAGAGCCTGGAGCTTCCTCTGAGTCTCCCATGTGGGTGGCAGAGGACAAATACTTGGGGCATCATCACTGCTTTTCCAGGTGTATTAGCAGGAAACTGGATTGAAAGGGGGAGCAGCCGGGACTTGAACTGGTGCTCAGATGTGGGATGCTGGCACTGCAGGCATTGCTTAACCCACTTCGCCACAACACTGGCCCCTCCGCAAAGTGTTTGATGTGCCTTTGTGTTGGTTTCCTAGGGATGCCGAAACAAATTACGAAAAACCTGGAGGCTTAAAGCAATGGAAATTTGTCCTTTCATGGTTCTGACATCTGGAAGTATGAAATTAAGGTGTTCGTAGGGTTGGTTCCTGCTGGAGGCTCCGAGAGATAATTGCTTCCACAATGCTGTCTACTAGTTTCTGGTGACTGGTAACCTGTGGCATTGCTGGGTGAGGGTCTTCACGGTTTCAGCCTCCCTCCATGTTCATCCAGTCTTCTCTCTGTGTCTCCAATCTCCTTTTTTCCTGTAAGGACAATAATCGTTGGATTTAGGGCGCATCCTAAATCCAGTATGATCTCATCTGGAAATCCTTAACATCTGCAGTGACCCTCTTTCCAAATATGTTTGCATTCACAGGTACTAAGGGTTAGGTCTGGAACTGTGTTTTTAAAAGGTGAAGTTCAACCTATGAATGTGTAGAAGTCTGCACGTTCAGCCTTCTCCTGTCAGTGTTGTTATGATTTATGCTTAATGCAGTTTCTCAGCCTCAACAGAATGAACGTTTTGGGTTGTACAGTTCTTTGTCGTGAGAGGCTTTCCTTGTGCCTTGAGGATGTCTACCGGCACCTCTACCACCTACTCGTTAGATACCAGTTGCACCCATATCCAGTTGTAGAAGCCAAAAAATGTTTCCTTGGAGTAGGAACTCAAGGTAAAATATAAAAAAGCCCAGTTAAATATTAACTTACCTCTTAATTCCACTTTTCATGAACTTTTTGTAGATAAACAATGAGTAATTTTTATTGGTATTTTGCAAATATTCTGTGAGCCATACTTATATTAAAAAAATCATCCCTTGTTCATAGTGTGCATCCTATTGTTGTTGTTTTGCGCAATCTGGCTGTGTCACTGGGAAGCCAGGTTACCCCTGGTTTAGCTCCACTGGTTGAGAAACAGCCTTACAAATTCATACTCACTAGGTGTTTATTCTGTGCTTGCTGCCAGACCATGTCTGTCCACAGTTTGCTGCATTTACCCCTTGCAACGACCCTGAGAAATAGGTGCTATAATTATCCTGAGCAAGTAACTAGAAGAAGAGTTGGGTTTTGAACCCAGATCTGTGTTTGTGTAGATACTATGAGTTGGGTAGGTAGGGAGTGGGGACTGCTGGGCACATTGTGAACACGTTATGTGCTCAGGGGAAAACGATGCTGATGTTGAGAATGTCAGGGGGAGAGGAGGATTGGAAAGAAGGAGAGCTGCTAAAGTGGAGTGGCTTGAGGAGAAGGTGGAAGGGTGTAAGAGGAGCTGCTTACTGAAGAAGGGGTGACGTGAGTGATCCTGGGATGTGGGATCGTTTTCGGAGAAGAGAACCAGCTGACTTGTGGGCTGTGGTAAGATCACAAGATGACCGTGTCTGGCAGTCCTGATTCAGAATGTTGCTCTCGCCTCCCTGCGTGGCCTTGGGCAGATGTTGTGACAAACAATATCTGACGCTTATCATGTACTGGGTGTGTGTCAGGTGCTGCTCTAAGTGCCAGCCCTACGTTTTCCCAGGTACTCCTCAGATGATACCCTCAGAGTAGATCACCTCACAAATGAGAATGCTGAGGCTTAGGAAAGGTTAAGAAACGTGTCCCATATTATAAGAGGGCTCTCCTCCCATTGCGCACGAGTATTTCTCAAGAACTGCTGTAGCAGGAGCTGGGAATGCAGTATCTGGAGACCGGGGAGGGAGTGGTTGGCACAGCCTGGACTCCAGTGCTGGCCTTCCTAGTATTTGCATGTTTTTCAATGCCTCGTGAGTTAAGTTTCCCTTGGGGCAGGGGGAGGGCTGTTTTCTGGGGTCTCTCAGATCCAGTACAAATGGGGCATCCACAGGTAAGACTCCACCTGGCCTGGGCAAGTTCCTGAATCTTGGACAAGCAGCTCGCCGTGCATCCTGGGGTTGTTTGTCCTTGCTGCCGATTTATAAGTAAAAATTCACTTCCTGTAATGTGTGTGTGTCCTGTCTCACTGGACTCGGGCAAGGGGGTGACCAGTACACAGTGAACCTGCTTCATCATGAGCTGGTGAGGGTGAGCTGGCCTCGCTGGGCTGGCTGGACTCCTGGGTTCACATTTTGAAATTGCTGTCATCTGTTGTCTTCCATCGGTACCTCTTCAGGTCTCAGTTTTCTTCTTGCCCCAGCAGTTATTCTATCCTTGCCTCTTGGGTTCATTCTGAGGAGAGAATGAGTGAGAGTTTGTGCATAGGACCTTTTTTTTTTTATTTTTATTTTTATTTTTGACAGACAGAGTGGACAGTGAGAGAGAGACAGAGAGAAAGGTCTTCCTTTTTGCCGTTGGTTCACCCCCCAATGGCTGCTGCGGCCGGCGCACTGCGCTGATCCGAAGCCAGGAGCCAGGTGCTTCTCCTGGTCTCCCATGGGGTGCAGGGCCCAAGCACTTGGGCCATCCTCCACTGCCTTCCCGGGCCACAGCAGAGAGCTGGCCTGGAAGAGGGGCAACCGGGACAGAATCCGGTGCCCCGACCGGGACTAGAACCCGGTGTGCCGGCGCCGCTAGGTGGAGGATTAGCCTGTTGAGCCACGGCGCCGGCCGCATAGGCCCTTGCTTCAGAATACCTGCCAGTTATTATGAAAGGAGGTGAAGTCACGCCCACCTTCCTGGGTTTTCCCAGGGACCGTGTCTCATCTGTCTTTTGTTCACTTCCTGTTGTGACTGCGTGCAGTAAGCACGTCCCGTATAGCAGGCACTGCTCTGGGCACCAGCATGCAGCTTTGACTAAGACAGATGCAATTCCTGTTAGAGTATTTCGCCACCAAGCCCAGCTCCCATTGTAGACCCTCAAGCACTACTTGCACAATGAATGAATGCATGCTTGCATGCGGAGAGCAAATGGGTCCGGCCTTTCCCACGGAGATGTGGATGCAGCTGGTAGAATTGCCAAGGCTTGTCCTGAAATAGTGGATGAGCATTGTCTTCCAAGAAGGGTGACTTCATCTGTCTGAGGGAGGGGATAATAATATATTCCTTGCAGGCTGTTGGGTGGCTTAATTAACTAATATTTATAAAGTGCTTCTAAAGCCACAGATGAAAAGCTAGGTAAAAATGCCTGGCATTATGGTTTTAATAATTTACTGTACCTCTGCACTGGGCCTTTCAGATGTTTTTCTTCAAACAGGAGGAAGTAGCACGTAGTTTTGAGATAATTAAACCCTAGATAAAGATCATCTACTTCTTGATTAGAACAAAAATAAGCCCTTTCTCCTCGTTGCTGGGCTGCTCCATTTTCCCGCTACTCAGGTAAGCTGCCTGTGTTTGGGAACATCTGCTGTTGAGACAGGAGCTTTCTCTCTGTGTATCTGTCATTTAAAGGAGGTATTTCAGCTGGAATCTTCCCAGGACCTCATCCAGGCCTATGATAGTTAGAAGGGCCACAAGGGCATTTGCATAATTCACTGTTTATTTGCATGTAATTTGCATAGCACATCTTGCTCTATGCTGTCATACATTACTTGATTTCAAAAGCTTTGTCATTTCTGTATATATAACCATGGAAGTAGCAAAGATCATACAAGGGACTCATTTCCCAAGAGCATTTTAGCCTTAGGAGGAAGGAACATTTTTAACACCTTCTATGTGCTTACAAACGAATTTCATTTTAGTTCACTGTTTTTCTTTTTTTTTTAGTGATTTTTTTTTTTTGACAGGCAGAGTGGATAGTGAGAGAGAGAGAGAGACAGAGAGAAAGGTCTTCCTTTTTGCCGTTGGTTCACCCTCCAATGGCCGCTGCGGCCGGCACATCTTGCTGATCCAAAGCCAGGAGCCAAGTGCTTCTCCTGGTCTCTCGTGCGGGTGCAGGGCCCAAGCACTTGGGCCATCCTCCACTGCCCTCCCTGGCCATAGCAGAGAGCTGGCCTGGAAGAGGGGCAACCGGGATAGAATCCGGTGCCCTGACCGGGACTAGAACCCGGTGTGCCAGAGCCGCAAGGCGGAGGATTAGCTTGTTGAGCCACGGCGCCAGCCAGTTCACTGTTTTTCAAGCTTGGCTGCATGTTGGAACTGCCTAGAGAGCTAGAACATCCTGATGCCTGGGCCCCATCCCCAGAGATTACGATGTGATGGGTCTGGCGGCCGTGGGGAGGGAGGAGCCTCAGCCTCAGGCTCTTGACATCCTCCAAGGTGATTCAGATAGTCTGCATAGATGGAAAACTACATTTTCTTTTTTTTTGACAGGCAGAGTTAGACAGTGAGAGAGAGAGAGAGACAGAGAGAAAGGTCTTCCTTTACCGTTGGTTCACCCCCCAAGTGACTGCTACGGCTGGTGCGTTGCAGCCGGTGCGCTGCGCCGATCCGAAGCCAGGAGCCAGGTGCTTCTCCTGGTCTCCCATGCGGGTGCAGGGCCTAAGCACTTGGGCCATCCTCCACTGCCCTCCCAGGCCACAGCAGAGAGCTGGACTGGAAGAGGAGCAACCGGGACAGAACTGGCGCCCCGACTGGGACTAGAACCCAGTGTGCCGGCGTCACAGGCAGAGGATTAGCCAAGTGAGCCTTGGCGCCGGCGGAAAACTACATTTTAAAACATCTGTTTATTTGAAAGGGTGGGACCCTGACCTCAGAATCAACCCATAAGACTTCCTGGTGGAGCTGAAAGGCCTGCAAGAGCACTTCAGGCATGGAAATTAAGACTCTGACAAAAAAAATCCCACACGGAGGACCTCTGTGAGACCTCGGAGGAAAGGAAGGGTCATCAAAGGAGGAGACACTCTTCTCTGAAGGGGGAGAGAACATCCTCTTTGATTACGGCCGTGTCCAGATACCGACGGAGTCTGTGGTCACAAAAGGCCTCCATAGCCCTGGCAGCCCACGACAAGAGCCTCGGAGGATCACTGACGTCATAAAAAAAGTGTTAATTGTTAAAGGAACAACAGTAGTCACTGTGCACTTGCTCCCCAGGTAGGACCTCTGTCCCTATTGAATTATAATATGAGAATCGACTGCAAATTCTCTCCCCAAACTGTACTCTATATATATTGTGTGTGGGTGTGGGGGCAAATTGTTGAAATCTATGATTAGCATAAAGTTGGTCCTCTGTATATAAAGTCATACTAAAAATGATCCATAATGAAGAAGGAGATGGGAGAGGGAATGGGACGTGTATGGGAGCAGGGTGAAGGGTATGGGGGAAAGAACCACTGTATTCTTAAAGTTGTATTTATGTAAAAATGCATTCACTAAATAAAATATATGTATATTACATTATAATATTATATATTATATAATATATTATAATATATAATATATAATATGTAATATATTTATATGTATAAATATATATTATTTAATGAATGCATTTTTACACAGCTGCAACTTTAGGAATATAGTGGTTCTTTATATATATATAAAGGGTGGGGGAGAGAGAGGGAGAGAGAGAGAAAGAGAGAGAGAGAGATGTCTTTCATCTACTGGTTCACTCACCAAATGCCCACAACACCCACGGCTGGGCCAGGTCAAAGCCAGGAGTCAGGAACTCCATCTGGCAGGAACCCAGGTCCTTGAGACATCATTTGCTACCTCCTGCAGTAACGGAAGTGGGAGTGGGACTTGATCACAGGTACTCGGATATGATATGTGTATATCCAAGAAACAACTTGACCCACTGTACCACAATGCCTGCCCCTAACAACTACATATTTAATCTTCCTAAACAAACCCATGAAGTAGTACTCCCCACCTCATGTTAAAGGTGTGGAAACTAGGGGCCTATATTATGGCTCAGTGGATAAAGCCACTGCCTGTGACTCCGACATCTCATATGGACACTGGCTCAAATCCCAGGTGCTCCACTTGCAATCCAGCTCAAGCAGCTTAAGTACTTGAGCCCCTGCCATCCACATGGGAGACCGGGAAGAAACTCCTGGCTTTGGTCTGGCCCAGCCCTGGCCATTGTGGCCATCTGGGGAGTGAACTAGTGATTGGAAGATCTATCTCTCCCTCTCTCTGTGTAACTCTGCCTTTCAAATAAGTAAATAAATCTTTAAAGTTATGGAAACAGGCTTGGAGAAACAGGGGAAAGCCATTCATTATTATTTATGTTAATAACTGATCATTTTGGGGTGTGTGTGTGTGTTTAATTCTTGAGATGACTCTCTGAGTCAGGGATTAATGGACCCCTTGTATAGATGAACAAACAGAGGTACAACAAACATAGTCTGCCCAAGTTCCTCCAGCTAACAAGAGACCACCTACAGGAGAGAGAAGTCTGCACTTGGATTAAGGTTAGACTGCATGAGATTTGAATTTTGGGTCAAACCTCTGGTTTATAGAGGAGCCAGTCTTTGTAGGCTGAGTTTAGAGTTGGGTTCTTAGAAAAGTCACCTGGAGGGGTTGGCACTGTGGCGCAGCAGGTTAACGCCCTGGCCTGAAGCACAAGGCATCCCATATGGGCACCAGTTCTAGTCCCAGCTGCTCCACTTTCTATCCAACTCTCAGCTGTGGCCTGGGAAAACGGTGAAGGATGGCCCAAGTCTTTGGGCCCCTGCACCGGTGTGGAAGACCAGGAAGAAGCTCCTGGCTCCTGGCTTCGGATCAGTGCAGCTCTGGCCGTTGCGGCCAATTGGGGAATTGAACCAGCAGATGGAAGACCTTCCCTCCCCACCCCCCATCTCTCTCTCTCTGCCTCTCCTCTCTCTGTGTAACTCTTTCAAATAAATAATACAATCTTTAAAAAAGAAAAAAGTCACCTGGAAAATACAAAGGAATGCATGGAGCAAGTAGGGCCAAGGAGTGAATTTCCAGGCAACAAAGAGCGAGGCTTTTTGGCTTTGTGGGCCAATTCTTGCCCTCTTTCTCTCTCCCTCTCTCAAATGTTTATTGACCTCTGTGCCACAGACAGAAGACAGACAAAGGCTGCCTCTTAGCATCCACCACTGGACAGCCATACTCCCGCTTTGAATTAACCTGCAGAAATTAGGCTGTGCTTTTTGCTTCCTGGAAGGTGATCTGAAGGCAATGAGAGAAAATAGTTCCAGCAAGTCAAAGGAAAGCAGGATGCCTGATTTAAAAATATTATTTGAAAGAGTTTTTTTTTCCCGTTGTCATCTGGGAGGTGGCAAGAGGAAGAGAATTTGATTCTATTCAGCCGGCCAAATATGGCCACAAGTCGTGAGTGGTTTGGTGCCATGCCATTCAAGTACAAATTCATTCCTCCAGTACTTTCTGAGCCGCCGTCAGGAGCCTGGCACTATTGTAGAAGATGTGGATGCATTAAAAAAATAAGGCAAAGCCTCACTTTCTCCCTGGTGACCCTCATGATGAAGCAGCGAGGATAGCCTGGGTCTGGAGGAGAAGTGATGCAGGCAGAGGGAGCCGTCAGCACAGAGCCTGCACTGGGAACAGCAGTGCGGCTCACAGCGGGCCAAGTGCGAAGGGTCAGGGCGCTGGGCAAGGGACACATCACATCCGGCTCTGTGGCCTTGACGAGGCATTCGACTGCTGCCCTGAGTGAGCTGGGAAGCCGCCAGGCGGTTCTGAGCCGGGAAGGATCAGTCTGGCTGCTCTGGGAGAGTAGACCAAGCCTGGAGCTGAGTGAGCTGTGGAAACAGTGCAGGTGGGAGATGATGAAGGTTTGAACCACGCTGGCCACAGAGATGATGAGAAGTGGTCGCCCCTGCCACCTCCTTGGAAAGTAGAGCCTTCAGGACTTGCTTATGCATTCAGTGTGTTGGGTGAGCTACACGCAGCAATCAGGGAGAATTTCTGTTTGTTTGGCTTGAATGATTTAAGGTGCTGCCTCCCATGATGGGCAAGACTGAGGGAGAGATAGTCCATTTTCAGCTAAATTCGAAAACATCACCTATTGTGGTTTTTTTCTTAGCAAATTCACAGTAGCACATTAAAGGTTCTGTGCAGTGTTCTAAATTCTGATGGATGTGCTTTTGTTCTTTCTACCTCCAAATACTTCCCCATTTTAAGGGACTTCCTGTTCCACAAAACTGGTATTTCTGCCTCTGGTTTCACACAAGCGTTATCTCCACACCAAATCAGAGAGCTAACAGGAAGATCTGATGCCACGCTCCTGCCTAAAACCCTCAATGGCTCCCCATTGCCCTCAGGGTGAATACCAGATGCTTTTCCATACGCTTTATGATATGGCTTCTACCTGCCTGTTCAGATGCGCTTTCACTCTTTGTCTAACACAATACTGTCTTTCTACCTGCTGTACCGCCCAACTTCTATTCACTCTGTCTGCATTAACTTGGATAGTACCACACTTGGAAGAATCTCCTGACTTCTGTCTGAGTTTAGCATCTCTTTTTTTTTTTGCTCTCATGTTCTCTCTAGTTAGCATTTGTCACATGACATTTTCATTTATTTATTTCTTTCCTGCCAAGGGCTGAGCTCCATGAAGTGATCGGTGTAATCCCCAGCGGCTGGCGCAGTTCCAGGCACAGAGGAATAATGTGTGGGGAATCTTCCTTGGGTGAATGGCTAAGTGAGTGAATGTAGCTCCATGGGTCTTTATCAGACACAAACTGCTGCCAGTTCTCTAGTATTCTGCTGCTGCTGCTTTTTTTAAAGATTTGTTTATTTATTTGGAAGATAGAATTATAGAGAGGCAGAGAGGCAAAGAGAGAGAGCGAGCGAGCGAGCGAGAGTGAGTTCCATCTGCTGGTTCATCCTCCAGTGGCTCCAACAGCCAGGGATGGGCTGATCTGAAGCCAGGAGCCAGGAGCTTCTTCTGGACCTCCCAAGTGGGTGCAGGGGCCCGAGCAATTGGGCCATCTTCTACTGCTCTCCCAGGTCATAGCAGAGAGCTGGATTGGAAATGGAGCAGCCGGGACTCAAACCAGCACCCATATAGGATGCAGGCACTGCAGGCAGCAGCTTTACTCGCTATGCCACAGCATCGGCCCGGGTATTCTGCTTCTTAGATTGGATTTCAGCATCCCGGTCTGGGGGTCTTAAAACTGTCACAGAGTTGGAAGGAGGCTGCAAAGTCATTGAATCCCATGTCTGTAGTCTGAGATGTACTCTGAGGCCATCAGTGGCTATAGATGGAGAGGCTGGAGGTCTTGGGCAATGATCAAGACATTGATTCCATTCAGTAAATCGGTGCTGGGAATCCAGAGATGGCTAAGACAGAGTTCCTCTCTTGGGGAGCTCGCAGCCAGAGAGATAGCTGCACAAATAAGGCTCAGGGAAGAAAGTGCTGAAATAGAGATTTTTGGAATTTCTTTTGGAGCACGGGAGAGGGAACATAGCCCCAAGCCAGGGAGTTAAAGCAACTCTGGGACTTAAAGGACTTAATCTGGGCCATGAGGGGCGACTAGAAACTTGCCAACTACGAGTCTAGGAATGGAGCTGTGGGTGCTCAGGACAGAGTAAAGGCATGGAGGTGAGAATGTTGGTGGTGTGTTCATGACCCGTGTGTCATGTGCTTATGGTGTCCAGGAAGGGTGAGACATAGTCTACATTGGTTAGGATGCTTCGGACTGTGAGCAAAGGGAGGCTCTGCCAGCAAGGGTTCAAAGATCAAGAAGAGCGTTATGTGGCCGCGGAAGAAGCCGTTAGGGAAGGGGTTCCTGAGTGACTAATTCAGCACCTGATGATGTCACCAAGAGTCCGGGCTTTTTTGGTTTTTCGGCACTGCCCTCCCAGCAAACAAATTTGAGGCTGCGTCTTTCCCGTGTTGATGTTTATTTTCTTTAGCAGTGAGGGAAGTATTCCCCAGGAGCTTTACCCAGCCCTCTCTCCCAAGTCACACTGGCCAGAATTGTGTCTCCATGACATGAACCCAAGTAAGTTCCTGGAGAGGGCATGTGCCCACCCTGCTGAAGCAGGCCAGTCAAGAGTCATGGCTGTAGCCAGCAAGGCTTTTTATTTAATTTGAAAGGCAGAGTTACAGAGAGAGAGAGAGAGAGAGAAAGAGAGAGAGAGAGAGAGAATCTTCCATCTGCTATTTCACCCCCCAAAAGACTATAATGGCTGAGGCTGGGTCAGGCCAAAGCCAAGAGCCTGGAACTCCATCTGGATTCTCCCACATGGGTGGCAAGGGCTCATTCACTTAGACCATCTTCTGCTGCTTTCCCAGGTCATTAGCAGGGAACTGGATCAGAAGTGGAGTAGCCAGGACTCGAACCAGCACCCAAACGGGATGCTGGTGTTTCAGGTGGTGGCTTAATCTGCTGTGCCACAACACCAGCCCTCTAAATAGTTAATTTTAAAGGATAGGTATTTGCCTAGCAGTTAAGATACCAGTTATGATACTGATTCCCTTGTCCTATATTGGAGTACCTGTGTTCAAATCCCAGTTCCACTCTAGATTTCAACTTTCTGTGAATGTAGACTCTGGGAGGCAGCAAGTGATGGTTCAAGTCATAGGGTCCCTGTCTCCCATTTAGGAAACCTTGAGTTTGCAGCTCCTGGCTTTGGCCTAGTCCAGCCTTGGCCATTGCAGGCATGTGAGGAGTGAATCAGTAGATGGGAGCTCTCTCTGTCAGTCAGTCTGCCACTTCCTCTCTCAAATAAATACAAATAAAACATTTATAAGACTGCCAACCAGTTCCCTCAATTGCATAAGGCCAATTCCTTTGACATATTTATATATAAGTATGTAATTATTTACATTGTAAACAGTTATAGTCCTTATATTTTAAGTATATGTTATCTACAGTTATATAAAATATATGCATTCAGTATATTTTATTTTTAACCTGTGTGATGGTGTATCTGTCTGTCTCCTAGTACTTTGCTCCTGCTATTGACCCCTGATTGAGACAGAAGGGTTTTCATCAGAACAGCAGCAGCAGTAGCAACAGCAGCAACAAATACTTCCTGAGTGCTTTTTAAATGTCAAGACGGCACAGGATACTTGTCTCCTTTAATCCTTGTAATAGTTCTATAAGCCAGGACTGTCATCCCCATCTCGCCTAGGAGGAACACGGGTATACAGAAGTTAAGTCACTTGACTGTCATCACAGAGCTAGAGAGTGGCAGAGCCAGGGAAGCAGTCTGGATTTGTCAGACTCCAAAGTTTGGGCTTAAAAATTTTTTTTCTATTATTTATTTGAAAGGAGAGTGAACGAGATATACTTTAAGAAAGAGAGAGAGGTTTCTTCCACAAATGCTCTCAACAGCCAGGGCTGGGCCAATCTGAAGCCAGGAGCCAGCAGCTCCATCCCTGTCTCCCATGTGGGTGGCGGGCAAGTATTTGAGTCATCATCTCTTGCTTCCCAGGAAATGTATCAGCAGTAAACAGGGTGGGAAGTAGAGCCAGGACTCTAACCAGTGCTCCAGTAATGGGATGTGAGCCTCCCAAGTATCATCTTAACCCCTGCACCAAGTGCCCACCCCAGAAGCCTGGGCTCTCAGGGGTTGCACCGCACTATTTCCCTGCAGGACAAACCCAGCCACATTTAACAATAGGAATATATTTTACGGACATCCTGAAGCGTCAACGCTGGGGTTGCCTCGGATGCCGACGAAGAGATTGTTCTTGCTTTGGAGGTAGGATGCACTTCGAAGGTCATGGCCTCTTCCAGGGTCTGCTTTACTTGCAAGCCCGGTATTGTCACTGACTCATGAAAGACACCCCCTCCCTGGCCTCCTTCAGGAAGCCACTCGTGTCACAAGGTGCCATTCTTGGAATGAAGAGCTAGGATAGGAGGATGATTTCTTGGGCCCTGCCCATTACTTCTCTGCTGGTCCATCCTACCAGACTTTTTTTTTCCAGCGACTGAGCAAGGTTCAGGGATGGTAACCCTGGTTTAAAGTCAACCAATTCAGAGAAGGAGCCTGTGGCTCCTTGTGTACAAAGCAGGGTTTGTGTACTACTGGTTATACACAGGCTGGCTTTAGGTCATGTGCTGCATAATGATGTTGTGGTCAACAACTGACCACGTGTACAGTGGTGGCCCTGCAGGGTTGTGATGGAGTTGAGAGGTTCCCGTTACCTGGTGCCGTTGCCGCCATCATAACATGGCACAATGCATTACTCATATGTTTGTGGTGGTGTGAGACAGACTCCACTGCTAGTCTACATGCAGTCATGTGCAGTGCAAACTACGTGGTGATGACAATAACTGACTGTTCCTGGTTTGTGTACGTACCATACTCAAAAAAATAATTTAATTGTTTGATAACCAGAGAGAGAGAGAGAGAGGGAGGGAGGGAGGAGAGAGAGAGAGAAAGACCTTCCATCCCCTGGTTCACTCCCTAAATGCCTACAACAGCACATTAGGCTAGTGCACATTAGGCAGGAAGCTAGAATCAGGAACAGAGCTAGGATGTGAGCCTAGTCACTGTACTATCCTTTGTATTTGTATTTTATAGGGTATTCCTTCTATTCTTTTTTTTATTATTACTTTTTTGACAGGCAGAGTGGACAGTGAGAGAGAGAGACAGAGAGAAAGAGAGAAAGGTCTTCCTTTTTGCTGTTGGTTCACTCTCCAATGGCTGCCGTGGCTGGTGCACTGCGGCCGGCGCACCGTGCTGATCCAAAGGCAGGAACCAGGTGCTTCTCCTGGTCTCCCATGGGGTGCAGGGCCCAAGCTCTTGGGCCATCCTCCACTGCCTTCCTGGGCCACAGCAGAGAGCTGGCCTGGAAGAGGGGCAACCGGGACAGAATCTGGTTCCCCGACTGGGACTAGAACCCGGTGTGCCGGCGCCGCAGGTGGAGGATTAGCCTATTGAGCCATGGTGCCGGCCTCTATTCTTTTTTTTTTTTTTTTTTAAAGATTTTATTTATTTATTTGAAAGGTAGACTTACAGACAGTGAGAGGGAGAGACAGAGACAAAGGTCTTCCATCCACTAGTTCACTCCCCAGATGGCAGCAATGGCTGGAGCTGGGCCGATCCAAAGCCAGGAGCCAGGAGCTTCTTCTGGGTCTCCCACATGGGTGCAAGGGCCCAAGGGCCATCTTCTACTGCTTCCACGGGCCACAGCAGAGAGCTGGATTGGAAGAGGAGTACCCAGGACTCAAACCAGTGCCCTTATGGGATGCCGGCACTGCAGGCGGAGGATTAACCTACTACGCCACGGTGCCGCCCCTCCTTCTATTCTCACTAACAAACCAACATGCCTTTGGTAGGCTGGCAGCAGCATCATACAGCCCTTGCATCAGGAGCCCACATGGGGGCCGGCACCGTGGCTCACTTGGTTAATCTTCTGCCTGCAGCGCCGCCGGCATCCCCTATGGGTGCCGGGTTCTAGTCCCGGTTGCTCCTCTTACAGTCCAGCTCTCTGCTGTGGCCTGGGAGGGCAGTGGAGGATGGCCCAAGTCCTTGGGCCCTGCACCTGCATGGGAGACCAGGAGGAAGCACCTGGCTCCTGGCTTTGGATCGGTGCAGTGCTGGCTGTGGCAGACATTTGGGGAATGAACTAATGGAAGGAAGACCTTTCTCTCTGTCTCTCTCTCTCTCTGTCTACCTGTCAAATAAACAAATTAAAAAACAACAAAAAACCTAGTACCAACAGATGCTGTGGGTTTAAAAAAAAATAGGAGCCCACATGGAGTGATTGAGGTTTGTGTAAGTGCACTCTATGATGTTTGCACAACAGAATTGCTTCACGATGGAAATAAAAGCAAGAGACAATGGTTTTCCTTGTATAAGTTACCTGTAATATGTGTGTTAGAATTTTCCTAAGTAAAAATATGTGGATCAATTTAAAGAAATATATAATGATTCAGGTGGCTCAGTCTTAATTGAGATGTGCTTTAAGTATAAAATGCTAACTGGGTTAAAAGGTTTAGTCTGGGGCCGGCACTGTGGCATAGCGGGTTAAGCCATCACCTGCAGTGCCGGCATCCTATATGGGTGCCGGTTCTAGTCCTGGCTGCTCCACTTCCGATCCAGCTCTCTGCTGTGGCCTGGGAAAGCAATAGAGGATGGCCCAAGTCCTTGGGCCCCTGCACCCACGTGGGAGACCCGGAAGAAACTCCTGGCTCCTGGCTTCGGATTGGTGCAGCCCCAGCTGTTGTGGCCATCTGTGGAGTGAACCAGTGGATGAAAGACCTCTCTCTCTCTCTCTCTGCCTCTCTCTCTCTGTGTGTAACTCTTTCAAGTAAATAAATTAATCTTTAAAAAAATAAGAAAGGTTTAGTCTTTCATTTGTCATTCTTTATGTTGTAACATTTGGATATATAGGAGACATCGGAAAGTTTGCAGATAATGAAATAAAAAGATAAGTATATTTTGGCCCCCAAATGAAAACCATGCATAGTTTTTCCATAGCATGTGTTTTCCATGAACTTTCAAAGATCTCATATGATATTTGGGATATATATTGGGTTAAGTCAAATATGTTATTAAAATTAATTTTAGCAGTTTCTTTTTATTTCTTTCATCATTTCAGTAGAAAACTTAAAATTAGAGATGTAGTTCGTAATCAGTTTCTACTGGACAATGTCAGTAGCTAGATGCTGAGATCCACCAGGGCAGAGACTTTGGCTTCTGGCTCCTGCCTGTGCCTTCAGCCTCTAACACAACAGCTAGTGTTCAGTAAGTGCTTCGTAAATTTTTAGTAAACCACGTGGGGCATGTGTGTGACATAAAGGCTCATAGATTTCTCCAACAATTGACTCGGTATCCAACTATCCTTGCGATTTCTGTGCTTTGCTCCTTTCTTCTGCAAATCTTCAGGTATTCTCCCTTTCTCTTTCTCTTGTTTAAAGTGTCTCAGATAATGATTTAATTTAGATTTAACAAGCCAGTTTTTATAGGGCAATTAAATGCCACTTTATGATTTAAAGCCTATTTATTCGGATTAACTGCCATTAAATGGTTTTAATCTCACCTCTTTAGGATAATATTGTTTAAAAAATATTTCCTATTATTTAAGATCTCATTTTATACCCACCAACACTTAAATACTTTAAGATAATTAAAAAAATTCCTTGGTCATTTGCAAACAGATTTATCATGAAAGAATAAGAAGATACAATTTACTAAGAAACAAAATAACCAAAATACATTTAAGAATTTTATACACAATATAAAGGGGTGAGCAAGTAGACGGATAAAGTTGAGTAAACATTGAGCTCACATGTAAGTATTATTATACTTTTTTTTTTTAAAAAAAGATGTATTTATTTATTTGAAAGGCAGAGTGACAGAGAGAGAGGGAGGGAGGAAGAGGGGGAAAGGAGGTGAGAGAGAAAGAGAGAGAGCTTTCAAACATCAGTTTATTCCTTAAATGGCCACAACAGCCAGGGCCGGACTAGGCTGAAGCCAGGAGTCAGGAGCCCCATCTGGATCTCCCACATGATTGGCAGGTGCCCAAGCACTTAGGCCATCTTCTGCTGCCTTCCCAGGAACATTAGCAGGAAGCTGGGTTGGAAATGGAGAGGCCAGCACTTGAACTGGCACTCTGATATGGGATGCTTGTGTTTCTAACCTGCTGCGCTACAACATTGGCCCTACTATACTTTTTAGTAACAGAATTGCTGAGATATAATTCACATACAATTCACTTTACAAGTGTGCAATTCACTGGTTTTGAGTACCTTCACAGATTTGTGCAACATTCATGTTTTCCAGTTCCAGAATATTTCTGTTATCTCTAAAAGGAGTCCCATACCTATTAGCAGTTGGTCCCAGTTCTTTCCTGTTCCCATTTCCTGGCAACTGCTATTGTGCTGGGTTTTTTTGTTTGTTTGTTTTTTCTTTTTCTGGCCATTTCATGTAAATAGAATCATACAACTTGTGGCCTTTTGTGTCTTTTATTTAGTATCCTGCTTTCAGGGTTCATCTATGTTGTAGCAAGGATCATTACTTTTGTGGCTGAACACTATTCTATTGTGTGGCTAAGCCGCACTCTGTTTATCAGTTCGTTGACTGATGAACATTGGGGTTGTTGAAGAGAAATGCTCTTTTAAAATTAGGTAGTTGTTGGCCTAAGCCTTACATAATATATTCATGTACTAATAATGATTACTGATGTTTCCTGAGCGCTTATTATATACTAGGTGTTTTAAGTGCTTTAAATGGTTAACTCATTTCATGCTCACAGCAACCCTATGAGAGAGGTTTCATGGATACCCCCATTTTTCTCACTAATAAGTTATAAAATAGATTAAGCAACCCCTCCCAAGACAAAGGGTAAGTTTTTCCAACCCAGAAAGCCTGGTTTCAAAGCCTAAACTTTATTTTTTATTTTAAAAAACCATCGATGGGGCTGGCATTGTAGTACAGTGGGTTAAACCACCACCTGCAGTGCCAGCATCCCATATGGGTGATGGTGTGAGCCCCAGATGCTTCACTTCTGATCTAGCACCTTGCTAATGTGCCTGCGAGAGCAATGGAAGATGGCCCAAGTAGTTGGGCCCTGCAACCCGGGTAGGAGATGCAGAAGAAGGTCCTGGCTCCTGGCTTTGGTCTGGCCCTGCCCTGGCTGTTGTGGCCATACAGGATTGAACCAGCGGATGGAAGGTATCTTTCTATCTCTGTCTCTGTCTCATGCTCTCTCTCTCACTCTGCCTTTCAAATAAACAAAATAAATATTTTTAAAAAAATCATCCATGTAATAAAATTTGATTTTGGGAGGAAGAATACAGTTTTATGGATTTTTATCACATATGAATTTGTGAAGCCACCACCACAATAAGATAAAGAACCATCCCATAATCCCTAAATGCTCTCTTGTACTCTTTTGTCCCCATCCCTAGCCCCTAGCAACTACAGATCTGTTCTCCATCATGGATTTTTTTTTTTTTTTTGAGAATATCATGTAAGTGGAATTATGCAGTATGTATCTGATTGATTTATTTCACTCAACGTGATACCTTTGAGATTCATCCAGGTTGTTTCCCATGATAGTAGTTCTGGATGTACCAGTTTGTTTATCCGTCCACCTTCTCAGAAGTTAAATTTTAATTGAGTTATAATATTCAAACAAGAGTGTATGAATTTTATGTGTGTACGTAAAGAATTTTCACATAGTGAACACACCTGTCTGATCACCTCGATTAAGAACTTGAACATGGTCAGTGCCCTCCATGTTCGATGCTCCTCTATTCCAGGTAAATTACTTCGATCACCATGGGTTATTTTGGTGTTTTTGAACTTTATAGAAATAGATTCACTACTCGTTTGACCTAGCTTCTTTTGGCCAATATGTTTATGAGTTCTATTGTCAATGCTCTATAGTATCCCATTTAAAATCTATCACAACATATTTATCTATGCTATTGATGATGGGCAATTGGGTTTCATTTCCAGTTTGGGGCTGTGTTGAGAAGTGGAACTGTTGGAGGACTGGATGTGTGTATGTGTGTTCAGCTCTGGTAGATGAAGCCAAACACTTTTCCAAAGTGACTATGCCAGTTTTTCAGTGGAGTAGCAGGATTGTGAGGGTTCCAGTGGCTCCACATCTTGAACCTTACTTGGTATTACCATTTAAAAAGAGTTCAGCTGCTTCAGCATGTGTCAACAGTGGTGCATCATTGAAATTTTGTGTTTACTTCCTTCGTGTCTAACAACACTGAGTTTCTTATGTTTCTGGATAATGTAAATTTCTCTCTCTGTGAAGTACCTCTTCAAGCCTTTTGCTTATTTAAAAAATGAGTTATCTGTCTTTTCCCGTTGATTTATATATTTGAATATCTATATTCTGAACATCAGGCTTTTGGTGGTTCTGGGTATTGTAAATATTTCCCCCTACCCTGTGGTTACACTTTCACTGTAGTTGATGTTTTTCTAAGTTGTAGTGAAACACAAATGTGTAAAATTAGTTATTCGAGCCATTTTAAAATGTACAATTCGCTGGCTTTACTGCCATTAACAAAGCTGTATAGGTATCACCACCATCTTATTCCAGAACATTTTTACTGCTCCAAGAGGAAATTATGAGGACGTCAAAAAAGTTCATGGAAAATGTGCATTATGAACAAAGCGTGCATTGGTTTACATTTTTTAGCACCAAACAAGCTTCTTTTCATTTCATTTTCCGTGAAAGTTTTGAAGTACCCTCATGTGTACCCAGTTACGCAGTCACTCCCATTCCTCTGTCTGTTCAGATCCAGGCAACTAATAATCTGCTTTCTGTTTCTGGGGATTTATCTGTTCTGGTTGTTTGTATAAAGGAATCATACAACACGCGGCCTTTCTTTGACTGGCTTCTTCCACTTAGCATAATGTGTTCAAGGTTTAGAGGCTTATGTTGTAGCATTTATCAGCATTTTAGTCCTTTTTATAAGTTGTTAGAAAACTACAAATAAAAACCTTAATAAGATAGCACTTCACACCCACTAGGGTGGCCATAATAATGATAATGATTATGATAAAGAAAATAGTAAGTTTTTGTGAGGCTCTGGAAGAATTGCGACTCTTATGCATCAGGGTGGTAACATAAAGTGGTACAGACACTGTGAAAGAATCTAGTGGTTCCTTAATATAGTGTGGATGAATCTGGTGAACAGCAGTTCTTAATTTTAATGAAATAACATTTCTGAATCACCCTACTTTTTCTGTGGTTTTTATGTCTTGTTGAAAAAGATCTTCACTTTCCAGGTTTGTCTTTCAGAAGCTTTATTGTTATAATACTACATTCAAGTCTACCTCCACCTGGAGTTGTTTCATTGTAGTGTGATGCAGGATTCTTTTTTCATTCCCATATGGATTTCCAATGATGAAGGACCAGGTTTTGAAAATGCTCTCTCTCCCTGTTGCATTGCAATGGAGTCCTTATCATAAATCAAGTAACCATATATTCTTAGTCTTTTTCTGAACTCCATGTTCTTTTCTACTTATCTGTGTATCCTTACACCATTATCCTCACCGCCTTCGTTGCTGTAACTTTGTGATAAGTCTCAATATCTAACTGTAAATTGTCTAAATTAGCTCATTATTGAAATTGTCTTGGATATTCTTGGCCCTTCTTATTTCTGTATAATTATAGAATCAGCTTATGAATCACAACAAAAAAGAAACCTGTTTGGATTTTGATTGGAGTTTTGTGAAGTCTAGGGAGAAAATTATTTTTACAATACTGAATCTCCCAATCCATGAACAGTATTTAATCCATAAACAGTATTTAATCCATGAACAGTATTTAATCTTGCATTTATTTAGGTCTTGTGTCAGGCAGGTTCCAGTGAAGAGACAGGAACCAGATCAGGTACTTGAACTGGGAAAATTTAGTATAAAAATTTATTAACTAACCCAACTATTAAAAAGGGTAGGGTAGGGTAGGGCCCTAAGGGGTATAAAAGGAGCAACTGCAGACAGCAGCAGTTAGATCAGAAGGATAGCAAAGAAGTGAAGATACTTGGAAACTTAAAAGGGTTCCTTCTCCACTGGCAGTGATGAGATTCAGACCTCTTTGGAGAAGATGTGGCTGCCATGAAATTTGCAGTTCATCAGGGGTACAGAAATAGGAGTGTGTGGGCCTTAGCCAACTGGTCTACCATTGAGTACTGGAATGAGTTGATAGAGGACCTGTATTAAACAGCTGGTCCACAGGATTTCTGACCTGGTCACTAAAAGTGGTGATCATTTACGTCCTCAGCTCATTCTCAACCTCAGAGAGATAATTTTCAATATTCCACAATTATGTACAATGTCAGCTCTATTTTTTATAGCTACTCTTTATTAAAACTATTCCAAGTTTGCTGAAATTACTCTATAATGAATTGGATTTTAAAAAATACCTGTCCTCATCAGTTGAGATGATTCTTTACTTTTTTTATCCTTTATTCTGTTAATGTGGAGAATTATACCAATTTCTTTTCAAATATGAAGCTAACTTTGTACTCTTGGAATGAACCAAAGTTGGCTGTGGAACAGAGTCCTTGTTATGTATTTCTGCACTTGACTCAATAATGTTTTGTTTGGGATTTTTGTGTCTGGGTCTCTGAGAGATATTGGCCTACAATTTCCTTTTGTTGTAGTCTCCTTGTCAGGTTTTGGTATGTTCATGTTTGTATCAAGATTGGGCTGACTTTAGAAAAAAAATCTCATATTTTTCTATTTCCTCTTAGAAGTTTTGTATGATGTATATTATTTCTTTACTGTCTGCTTGGAAGACGTCACCAGTAAAGATACCTGAGCCTGGAGATTTCTTTGTAGAAAAGTTAATTATAGATTCAATGTCTTTAACAGATATGGAAATATTCAGAGGTTTTGTTTCTTGTTGTGTCAATTTCTGTAGGATGTGTTTTTCTGGTTTGTATGCTTCATCTAAATTGTCAAATTCTATCCACATGAAGTTGTTTACAATGTTCTGTTATTATCTTTCCAATACCTATAGGATCTTCCTTGGCATTTATCAATTTCATTAGCCATTTTGAAGAATCAATTTTGGACTTTGTTGATTTTTTTCTATTGTAAGTTTGCTTTCTATTTTATTGATTTCTACTTTATCATTATTATTTTCTTCCTTCTATTTCTTTGAGCTTGATTTATTGTTCTTTTCTAACTTCTTGATAGTATTTATAACATTGATTTCCATCCTCTCTTCTTTTTCAGCTTATTTATTTAAAGCTATAAGTTTTTGTTTAACCAGAGTCTTAGCTATATACCACAATTTTTGATGTATTGTTTTTATAATAATTCATTTAAAATGTTTCTTAATTTCCTATTTATTTTATTATTAATTTCATGCAGATTTTAAAAAAAAGATTTATTTACTTATTTGAAAGTCAGAGTTACACAGCTATACCAGAGAGAGGTTCCATTCGATGGTTCACTCCTCAATTCGCCGCAACGGCTGGAGCTGTGCCGATCTGAAGCCAGGAGCTTCATCTGGGTCTCCCACATGGGTGCAGGGGCCCAAGCACTTGGGCCATCTTCTACTGCTTTCTCAGGCCATAGCAGAGAGCTGGATTGGAAGTGGAGCAGCCGGGTCTGGAACTGGCGCTTCAGGCCAGGGCGTTAACCCGCTTTGCCACAGTGCTAGCCCCTCTACTAAAATCTTAACTTCAGTTTTTTTGTATTTCAAGATTCTAAAGTTTTCTGTTTTATTCTGTTTTTATAAATTTAAATTCTCTGATGAAATTTTTCAATCTTGTCATTTATTTTCTTAGTCATATTAGCTTTAGTTATTTTAAATAACTGGCTCACCTGTGCAGTTTTTTTCTTATATACCAGCTAGTTTTTTCTTAGTGTGGGTTTGTAGTATGCCTTGTACATTTGATGGATATCAAACATTATGTGTAAAAATTATAAAGGTTGCATGTGATACTATCTTTTTCCAAGGAGTATTCTCCTTGTCCTCTGGTGGGCAGCTAGAATGGAGGTAAATCACCTCTACCTATTTAGAGACCAAGTTGATTAAGGGCTGGTTGTGATCTTTGTAATGCTCAGCTTAACGGTGGTACACGCCAGGCCCTTGGGAGCAGAGATATTCACATAGGCACGTCCACATCAATGACCCTGAGCTCCACTTTTGTGCCCCAATCGTAGGGAGAAGGCCAAAAAATCCATTTTTTTTTCTTCAATGCTACACTATTTGCCTTAAATATGAAGGTACTTCAATTTCTGGAAAATAGAATTAAAAAATAAGTTTATTTTGGTGCAAAAGAAAATTGGAATCCATGTAAAAAAATTTGTATTCCAAGCTTTTTCATGAACTTTTTGAAGACCCCCTCATGCAGGGGTTTCACTTTTTTTTTTTTTTTCACACTGAAATTGATTTGTTTAAAGCCCAGTTTCCAAGTTTCCATTTGTGAAATACCCTTGTGCAGCATTCCTAAGGGGGGAAAATTGGTGATGTTTTTTGATCGATTATTCCTACTTTTTTATTTTTCCTTTCGGTAGGGGATATTTCGGACCTTCAACTCCCGTCTCCTTTGACATCCTCAAATGCTCATTTTGTCTTCTCCTCTGAGGCGGTTCCTAACGTCCTGATGGCTTCTGTGCCTCTTAGTGGCTGGCTCCCGTTCTGCTGCTCAGCCTCTCACCCCATGACGCTTGTGCCCCAAGGGACAAAGTGGTACCCAGAATGTCAGGCTCACCCCTTGGACTCACCTGTCTTCCAGGGGTTTTGTGTCTCAAGTCCTCGCTGTCCCCAGCGCTTCCAGGCTTACTGTGTGTTTGTGTTCTATCCCGCCTTTGTGGTTACTCTTGGTGGGAACGTTGGTCCGCCTTAACCCGTGTCATCACAGCTGTACTTGAAAGTTTCCCAATTCAGTTTTTCTTGTGAATGATGTCACTAACGCACTTTGATTCTTGTCCCTGGGGGTCCCCACGTTTTGCTTACTGCCTCTCAGGGCTGCTACAGCTGTGACCCAGGTTGTGTGTTCAGTATCCTTGCTGTCTTCTGTGGTTGTGTGGCAGCCCCATGGTTCACCCTGTAAGACCCAGTGCCATCTTTCCCCTTTCACCACTGGGAAATGTGCTCACAACTTAGAATGGGGTAGAGAGACTTCTCCAAGGAGACCTTTCTTAGCTCCTCAGCCAGTCTTCCTTTGTAAAGTCTCATTGGTGTCCTACTTTTTTTTTTTTCCTAGTACTTCTCACAAGAGTATTTTTCCATTGATTAGCGAAACTGGCTGTGAAGTTATCCATTCCTACCCGGACTTTAGACTGGACTGTGAAGACAGTGACTTTGTCAGTCTTGCATCACCAGTGCCTGCCGCAGTGCCACATATGCAGTTATTGAATGAGAGCCTAGTGCAATGAACTCAGTGTATCAGAGACATACCCATGCCTATATTCATCGCAGCATTAGTCACCATGACCAAGACATGGGATCAACCTAAGTGTCTATCAGTGGATGAGTGGTTAAAGGAAATGTGGTCTGCCTACATAATGGACTAATACTCAGCCCTAAAAAGAAGAAAATCCTCCCATGTGTGACAACATGGATAAACCTAGAGAACATTACGGTCAATGAAATAAGCCAGGTACAAAAAGCCGGGTACCTGCGTGATTTTCCACTTATTTGTGGAATCTAAAAGAGTTGAACTCATAGAAGCAGTAATTACAATGGTGTTTACCATGGTTGGGGGTTGTTGGGGGTGGGAGGCTGGGGAGATGTTGGTCAAAGCTACAACGTTTCAGGAGGAGTACGTTCAAGAGATCTGTTATACAACATAGTGCCTGCAGTTAATAACAATGCATTGTGTACTTCAGAATAACCAAGAGTGTAGATTTTAAGTATTCTCACCACAAAAAAATGGTACATGTGTAACACGTTAGTTAGCTTGATTTAGCTATTTCACAAAAGTATGTGTGTTTCAGAATACCCCATTGTATACCATAAATAAATGCAATTTTTATTTATTAAGTTAAAAAATTTTTTTAAAAATTTGAACATTAGGCCGGCGCCGTGGCTCAATAGGCTAATCCTCCGCCTAGCGGTGCCGGCACACGGGGTTCTAGTCCCGGTCAGGGCACCGATCCTGTCCTGGTTGCCCCTCTTCCAGGCCAGCTCTCTGCTGTGGCCAGGGAGTGCAGTGGAGGATGGCCCAAGTCCTTGGGCCCTGCACCCCATGGGAGACCAGGAGAAGCACCTGGCTCCTGTCTTTGGATCAGCGCAGCGTGCCTACCGTGGCGGCCATTGGAGGGTGAACCAACGGCAAAAGGAAGACCTTTCTCTCTATCTCTCTCAAACTGTCCACTCTGCCTGTCAAAAAAAAAAAAAAAGTTAATAAAAATTTGCACATTATGTTGATGTAAGAGGAGAAGGTGATGAGAACTAAAGTCCATTAAAATTCTTTTATTTTTCATCGGTTTGCCATTTTGCAGAGTTACCATGGCTCAGAGAAATTATGCTGTTTTCTCAATGTTACATAGTTGGTGTCAGATCCAAAATTCAAGCCCAGGCCTAACTGGTTCAAAAGTACTTGTTGACTATGTGAATTCGTAAACACTGTCACACTGCCATGGTTTCCTTTCTCTATTGACTCTTCAGTCTGATACTTAGAGAATTCTAGGTTAGTGTCCTAGTCTACTCGTGTTGGTATAACAAAATATCATAAATTGGGTGAACCATAGACACCAGAAATTTATTTCTAACAGTTCTGGAGACTAGGAATTCCGAGATCAAGGTGCCGGCAGTCACCAGTGGCTGCCAGGGCCTGCTTTCCGGCTTGTAGACGGCGGCACCTTCTCACTGTGTCCTCAGGTGGCTGAGGGCACCAGGCAGCTCTCTGGGGACTCCTTCACAGGGGCACTAATCCTGTTCACGAGGGCTCCACCCTCATGAACTAATCTCCCCCCGGAGGCCACACCGCCCCACACCTCCATGTGGGCGATGGAGGAGACACAGATATTCAGTCCACAGCAGTTAGGTCAAGAGATTTTTCCTGGTTGAAAAAGAAGGAGAAAACAAAGAAGAGCAGCTGGCTACTTCTTTGCGTTACCTCAAAGACAAAGCGACGTGCCTTCTGCTTCAGGGTTGGAGAATTACGTGGGTCAGCGTGGATGGTGTGGGCTTCAGTGTGACTGCAGAGCCCGAGTCAGCCTGGACACTGTGCTGTGAAGGTGGCCTGCGGCTGGTTCCCGGGTTGCATGGCCTTGTGGCGAGCCTCAGCCCCTACCAGGGGACTCCACCGCGGCACCACATGTACTGTCTGTCTCCCTGCATCTTACGGAGGCATGGCCTCCACATCTCAGGATCTTTCATGGCCCCATGGCCTGCGTCTCCCTGCACACAGATAAGTTCCCCTGTGGAAGAGAGTGTGGGCACGTGTCGCACCTGCTCAGCCAGCAGTCAAATCTGTTAGCCATCACCAAGTGTTCTTTTACTTCCAATGAAATGTTCTTGGATTTTCAGTGTGGTTGATAACCACACATACATCCGTATTGTTTAAATCTGATTCACTGAATCTGCTCGCTCTGTTAGAAAAATGTAAAACCTGTGACCAGACTCAGGTGGGCAGGACTGCCAACTCAGGCAATCAACTGGTTGGTTCTAGGTTTAAATCCTCAGTTAGACCGGATGAATAAACTTCAAATTTGATTTCTCAACTCGACTGTAATTTAGTTGGTTCCTAAACATCTTGTTTCCCTCAGATGGTCCAGTCAGGGTAGCAGGGACATTAATTTGTTTGGTGAACATTTGGTAACTTCTATTAGAGATACTCACTGTCAGCAGTAACTGTCGTTTAGTGAAGACCCACTGTGCAACCGTGCACTAAGCTAGGCACGTTAGCTTCGCTCATCACAGTGCCCCTGGGTGTAGGTAGTATTATTTCCATTATGTGGATTGGGAAATAAAGACACAGGCATGAAGTAACTTACCTTAGGAAGTTTCAGATTCAGAATTTGAACCCTTTTATGGACTGCCCTGAAGATTGCTTATTAATATATACATGTTTAAAGTGTCGAGCCTAGAGCACAGAAGGAACTTAATAAATGTTTGCTTTTTCCAGACTGGGATCACACAGTGAGCTTCCCAGGAAAGAGTTGCAAAGTAATATAACGTGGCTTCGTTGTGTCTTTCCAGGGAACGTGAGCAGGATCTCCACGTTGACCCATTGGAAAACCCCAGAAGTTCCGAGGCACTACAGCTTCCGAGTGTCAGGTAAAGATCGTGTCAGTCTCAGCTGCAAGCTGTACTCTACTATTTGTTCCAAATATTTTCTGGTTGCAAATGTTATCGGTCTGACAGTTTATTTCCCAAGACACGTTCGTTCTAAACTGATGTGATAAGAAATTCTCATCCTAAGGAAATTGGCCTTGTGAATGGCTTTCCCTTGGGAAGGATATGCTGTACTTAGGGCTGTACTAATTAGATGAAGAAGTGGCAAATACGATTAGTGAGCTTGGTTGGTGATTTTCCAATAATGGTGTTTGGGGCCTATTATTGGTTTAACTGTAATGGAGCTTAAGATGATCTGAAAACGTCTAAACTAGTGTGAAAGTCACTCACAGCTTTGATTCCAGTTGGGATACTCATGAATCAGGTGGACCAATGATCGTTGGGTGTGCTGTGACTGGGGGACGCATTCCAGGACAGCCATGGCTTATCTCAAAAAAATACTCTTCCTTTTTACCCTGGGAGGAGACGGCTTCTTCGTCAGCTTCTGTCCTCCCCCAGGCCCCACCCCCATCGATATTCGGAGCTTACTCCATACTGTCTAGTGTTCTTACTTCTCATACAAGTGTAGTTATTTGGTGCATGTTAGAATAATGTTTGTTATTCAGGATAATTAACTCTAGCTGCTGCAACAAATACCTGGGGTCTCAGTGGTTGCACAGCACAGTTTACATTTTGCTCCTGATGCACGCTGGCAGGGGCTGTCTTCTGTCTCCCAGCTGGTACCCAGGCATCCAGGTTTCTAGGTTTCTTCCATCCTGTGGTGCCTCATCTCAACACATAACTGCTGGGAGACAATTCTCAATGAATTTCTTGTGTCCTTGTATGGTCCAGGCCTTCCAAGCTCAAAGGTGCTAGCAAGTTTTGTTCAGGGTTGGCTGAATAGCAAACAGAAGATAGAGGACCTCTTGTTCACACATTGTGAGACAATAAAGGCCCCTTCTCTTCTCTTCTGGGAGGAGATTTGCTTTGACCCCTGACACATTTGCTTACTTTCCAGAGCAAGGGGCCATCTTTCACCACAGGGCAGGATGGGAAGTTCACCCACCTCTTGGTAGAATCTCACGTCTCCTACATTCAGTGCTCTCCTGTGGTGCAACCCCCGGCACACATGGGCAACATCCTGTGCTGCATTGGGATGTGGAGAGCAGGTGGTCTCCCTGCTCCTTCTGCTGTGATAAAGTCTGTGTCCCTCTAACCTAGGGCTCTGGCAGCTTCTTTAATCTGTGTGTGTGTGTATGTGTGTTGTGTGTGTGTGTGTTGTCGGGGTATGTGTGGTATGCCTGGTATATGTTTATATGTGTGGTATGTTTGTGTTTATGTGGCATATACATATATATGTGTGTATATAAATGGTGTGTTTGATGTATGTGTGTGTGATGTGTGTATGACATGTGATGTTTATGTGTGCTGTGTGTTTATATTCATGTGATATCTGTGTATATTTGAGAGGTATGTGATATGTGTGTTATATGTATGAAGTTTGTGTATATTTTGTGTGAGGTATGTGCGTGTGTGTTTGAAGTTTGTGTGTAGTGTATGCGTATGATATGTCTATGTATGATATATGCAGTATATTTGTGTGTGTGATGTGTATGTGTGATACCTGTGTTTGGCTTATGTACATGTGATATTTATTTATGTTTGGGATGTGTGTACATGTGATGTTTATTTATGTTTGGGATGTGTGTACATATGATATTTATTTATGTTTGGGATGTGTGTGATAGTATGCTTATGTGATGCATATGTGTTTGGCGTATGTGTGCTATGTGTGTTTATTTTATATGTATGTGATGTTTGCATGGTGGGAAATATGTGATTGTGTATATTATGATTATGATACATATGTGTTTGGTTTGCATGTATATAATGTTTGTGTATGTTTTGTGTGTGCATGTGAGGTGAGTGTGTATACGTAAACATTGGTGTGTGTGTGTGATGTGTATGTGTGCTATGTGTGTTTGGCTTATGTGCGTGTGATATTCATGTTATGGATGTGTGTGATGGGTGTGTTGTATGTATGTTTAGACTGGAAGTGGAGCAGCTGGGACTCGAACCTGTGTCCATTGGGATGTGGACATTGCAGACAGCGGTTCAGCCCACTTTGCCACAATGCCGGCCCCCACATCTTTTCAGTGACTATTTTTCCCCCCTTTGGTTTAATAGAATGACACATTTACTCCTAAACACCAAATAAACGTGGCATAAGAAGTGAGATTTGGATGTTACAATAAGGTAACACTGTTACACAACAGTTTCTAGTCAGAAACTATGGAACAAATTTGAATTGTATGCATGCTGGTTTGGGTGAAATGAAAACCTTTTGCTTTGCACACATGGAATAAATGGGAGACACGCAGGGCAGCATCTTCTCCAAGTCCCCGACCGCCGGGCACGTGTGTTCTTCATGAGCTTCTCTTTGTCCTTATGTTTTTTTTAATTTTTATTTTTCAATGCCAGGAATTGGCAACGTTCTTCTGTAAATAGCCAGATAGTAAATGTTTAGGTTTTGCAGGCCACAGGGCCTGTTCTGCGATTACCCAGCTCTGTGCTTGTAGTGCAAATGCAGCCACAGTTTGTGAATGAGTGGACAGGTCGCATCTGGGACACGAGCTGCAGGTTTCCAACCTCTGTTCTTGCATAACTTTTCATTTTTATATGCAGTGTGCACGTAAGATATGCATGAACCCTGTCCCTCCCCACAAAAGTTGAAAAGTTTGTAAAGAAAATAGTGCAGGAATAAGAATTCACCTTTCAAGAAATCACTCCCTCGTACTCTCCTGCCAGCTTCCACTCATTGTCAGGTTTTCTCTTCCTCCTGTGGCAAGCTTGTAGACTCTCATCTCCTTCCATCACACTTTATGGGCAAACTTCATTTATCTACTCCGATTTTGTTTATTACTTACATAAGCTGAACCTCATTGTCCAATAGATACATTTTTCTACATGTGAAAATTGAGTGTCTTTGGTTGGGAGAGAATGCATCATAATTTGTTGTTTCCAAATAAATAAAAAAGGCATATTTTCATCTAAGAGCTTTTCGGTTGGGCCAGGTGGAAGCCCATAGCTTGCCAAGCATGTGGTAGGGCTTCATTTTCAGGAAGATTAGCAATTGAGAAGTGCGGGAGAGGTGTACAGAAGAGAGCCATGTGCCACCTGCTCCGCCTGTTCAGAGATATCTCTGCCATCACTAAACAGAGCTGCCTTTCTTGTCCAGGGATCTTACTCACTCTGATCATTCAAACAGAACAAGAGTCTCACTCCACGCTGCTATCCAGTGACACCAGCCTGCACATTTCCCCCTTCCTGAGGGGCCATTACAGGTTGTAAGCAAAGCAGTTCTATATTGGAACAGAGAATTTAATGCCATTTGTGGGGAAAGAAAGTGCTAGTTACAGGTCAGCTAATGGTGAGGGGATACACAACTTTCCTCTTTGTGTTATTAGACCTCATTAGAAGTGGTACTTGGTTCCTATATGATTATCGATATAATTCTTCAACTAAAAGTATACTGGGAATTTGCAAATTCATTATTTGAAGGACGTCTAAGTCGAATCATAAAGTGCAACTTTCTTCATAAGCCCATTGAGGTTCACAGATGTTTGTGAGTGCCTGCTTTATGCGTGGGCACGGGGGCATCATTGCATCTGAACAAGACGTTGTTGCTGTTTTCAAGAAGCTAATGGTTTGGTGAATAACTCCTTGCTCTGACTACTATGCAGAATCAAACTTTTGTACACCAGGCTAGGTAAAAGGGAGACACATCTTTCCTTTTGTAAAAAAGTATTTATTATTTATTTTTATTTATTTGAAAGGCAGAGCGACAAAGAGAGAAAAACAAAGTAAGATCTTCCATTTGCTGATTCACTCCCCAAATGCCTGCAACAGCCAGGGCTGGACCAGATGGAGGCCAGGAGCCCTTAACCCCATCCAGGTCTCCTGCATGGGTGGCAGGGACTCAAGTATTTGAGTCATCACCTGCTGCCTCCCAGGTTGAATTAGCAGGAAGCTGGATTGGAAGTGCAGGAGCCAGGATTCAAACCTGGGATACCAGTGTCCCAAGTGGTGGCTCGATCTGCTGGGCCCCAAAGTCCTCCACTGCTTCTGTCCCTAAATCCTCCCCGAATCTGATGGTGCATGCTCATGATTAAATCACCTAATTTGGCTGGCACCGTGGCTCACTAGGCTAATCCTCCGCCTGCGGCACCGGCACACCGGGTTCTAGTCCCGGTCGGGGCACCGGATTCTGTCCCAGTTGCCCCTCTTCCAGGCCAGCCCTCTGCTGTGGCCTGGGAGTGCAGTGGAGGATGGCCCAAGTGCTTGGGCCCTGCACCCCATGGGAGACCAGGAGAAGCACCTGGCTTCTGGCTTCGGATCAGCGCGATGCGCCGGCTGTAGCGCACCGGCCATTGGAGGGTGAACCAATGGCAAAAGGAAGACCTTTCTCTCTGTCTCTCTCTCACTGTCCACTCTGCCTGTCAAAAATAAAAAAAATAAATGAATAAAATAAATAAATCACCTAATTTGTTCTGCAAATAATGCCTCCCATTTTCCTGCTTTATTCCTTGATGCTTTCCTTTTCTTTCTTCTTTTTTTTTTTACTTAAAGATTTATATTATTTATTTATTTGAAATTCAGAGTCACACACACAGAGAGAGAGAGAGAGAGAGAGACAGAGAAAGATCTTCCATCTGCTGGTTCGCTCCCCAGATGGCCACAATGGCCAGAGCTGGGCCTGTCTGAAGCCAGGAGCCAAGAGCTTAATCCAGGTCTCCCATGTTGGTGCAAGGGCCCAAGGATTTGGGCCATCTGCTGCTGCTTTCCCAGGTGCACTAGCAGGGAGCTGGATTGGGAGTGGAACAGCCGGGAATTGAACCAGTGCCCATGTGGGATGCCAGCACTGAAGATGGTGGCTTAACCTGCTGCCCCACAATGCCGACCCCATGCTCTCCTTCTCACTAATTCCCTGGGTTCTCCAGGCTCCTTAATAAATAAGTAGGGACTAGAGTGGTCAAGATTTCCTTGGTTACAAGTGACAGAGACTCAAACTGGCACAAATTACAAATAGGGCTGTTCAGCGGCTTGGATGAGTATTGCCAACTGTGAAAGGTAGTAAGCCTTGCTTCAGGTTTAGGTGGAGCCAGGGGCTCAGGGGATGACAGCAGACTCAGTCTCCCACTGTCCTTCTCTCTGCTATTTTTTTCTACATTGGACTTTTCCTCATGGTGACCCTGGCTCCCTTGCACATTATCTTCACAGTACACAGATCCCTGTACTTAAGCTTAAAAAATGTCCAAGGTTGAATCAACCACTCTGACTAGAGAGAGAGAAATGTTTTTGATCAGATGGGAGTCACAGATTATTAAAGGCTGAGTTAATGCCCCCTGCAGCTCTGTTTGTTGAAGCTGTCACCCCAGTACCTCAGAAAGTGACTGTAGTTGGTGATAGGGGCTTTAAAGAGGTCATCCAGGTTATGCGACCATTCAAGATGATCCTGGTCCAAGATGGGGTCCTTATAGAAGCAGTTGATTTGGACAGATGGGCACAGAAGGACGATGGTGTGAAGACGCGGGGTGAAGATGGCCACCTGCAAGCCAGGGAGAGAGGACTCCGGAGCAGTCAGCATCGCCAATACCTTTGTTCTGGATTTCTTGTCTCCAGAACTGTGAGAGTAAGTTTCACTGTGGAAGCCACCCAACCTGGGGACTTTGATAGGGCAATCCCAGCAAACTAGTTCAGAGATTTAGCCCTGGGATCACGGGGCTGTGTTTAGTCCCACCTTGAGTAGAAGAGAGGTGGTTCCTCCAAGGAAACCCTCCAGGATGCCTGGTAGGGGTTGGGGGCATTGACAGATTGGTCACCACTGTATTAGATTATGATAATGATTGAACATTCATTGTGTGTTAGGTTTTGTGGTGTTTTTTTTTTTTTTGACAGGCAGAGTGGATAGTGAGAAAGAGAGAGACAGAGAGAAAGGTCTTCCTTTTGCCGTTGGTTCACCCTCCAATGGCCGCCGCGGCCGGCGCGCTGCGGCTGGCGCACCGCGCTGATCCGATGGCAGGAGCCAGGTGCTTCTCCTGGTCTCCCATGGGGTGCAGGCCCAGGCAATTGGGCCATCCTCCACTGCCTTCCCGGGCCATAGCAGAGAGCTGGCCTGGAAGAGGGGCAACTGGGACAGAATCCGGCGCCCCGACCAGGACTAGAACCCGGTGTGCCGGCGCCGCAAGGTGGAGGATTAGCCTAGTGAGCCGCGGCACCGGCCAATGTGTTAGGTTTTGAGAGCACTTTATAGTTAATACAACTATAGTTGATATTATTGTTCCCCCCACTTTACAAGTGAGGAAACTGGGGCACACACAGGTTAAGTGACTTAGCCAAGATCATGCCGTCAGTAAGGAGCAGAGCTAATTCACTCACTTGTCTGACTCTAGTCTCTCAGCTTTTTAACCCCATGCCTTTTTGAGAGGCAACGACTCCAGCTTTAGATTCTTATGTTCTTCTCCTGCCAAGATTGGAAAAGCTTTGACTTGAGGCATGGGAAGGGTGTGTGTTTATATGTTAATTAAGGAAACTTTGCAGTCTGTAGAATTCATTATTTCATTTTTAGAACTATTTCTGGGGGCCAGTGCCATGGCGCAGCGGGTTAACGCCCTGGCCTGAAGCGCTGGCATCCCATGTGGGCACCGGTTCGATACCCAGCCACTCCACTTCTGATCCAGCTTTCTGCTTATGGCCTGGGAAAACAGTAGAAGATGACCCAAGTCCTTGGGCCCCTGCACCTGTGTAGGAGACCCATAAGAAGCTCCTGGTTCCTGGCTTCAGATCAGTGCAGCGGCCAATTGGGGAGTGAACCATCAGATGGGAGACCTCTCTCTCTCTCTCTCTCTCTCTGCCTCTCCTCTCTCTGTGTAACTCTGACTTTCAAATTAAATAAATAAATCTTTTTTTTAAAAAAAGAACTGTTTCTGCTATGCAACTAACAAAAGGGTTAACATCCAGAATCTATAAAGAGCTCAAGAAATTCAACAACAACAAAATAAACAATCCAGTTAAGAAGTGGGCAAAGGACTTGAACAGGCATTCTTTAAGAGAAGAAATTCATATGGCCAAAAAAATACTCAGGATCACTAGCCATCGGGGAAATACAAATCAAAACCACAATGAGGTTTCACCTCACTCCAGTTAGAATGGATATCATACAGAAATTAACAAACAACAAATTCTGGTGAGGATGAGATGAAAAAGATACCCTGATCCACTGCTGGTGGGAATGTAAACTGGTGCAACCACTGTGGAAGACAGTACGGAGACACCTCAGAACTCTGAATGTAGACCTGTCATATGACCCAGCCATCCCACTCCTGGGAATTTACCCAAACAAAAAGAAATCAACATGTGAAAGAGTTATCTGTACCCCCATGTTCATTGCAGCACAATTCACACCAGCTAAAATATGGAATCAAACCAGATGTCCATCAGCTGTTGACTGGATAAAGAAATTATGGTAATATACACTATGCAGTACTACTGAGCTGTAAAAAAAAAAAAAAAGAGTGAAATCCTGTCTTTTGCAACAAAATGGACACAACTGGAAACCATTATACTTAGTGAAATAAGCCAGTCTCAAAAAGATAGATACCATATGTTTTTGCTGATCTGAGGTAACTAGTAGAGTACCTAAAATGTAATGTATTGGAGTGAAATCGACATTTTGAGATTTGATGATTGTTTATAGCCCTTGTCTCTTCTCTTGAGGAACAGTGTTTCTTTCCTTCATATTATTTGTTGAACTCTTTTACTTAGCGTAGAGTTAACTTTATGATAATTAAGTAAACTGAAAGTATACCTTCGTAAAAATTAAGAGTGGTAATGGAAGAGGGAGGAGAAGAAGGGTTGGAGTGTGGGCGGGTGAGAGGGTAAGGTGGGACGTGTCACTGTATTCCTAAATCTGTATATATGAAATACATGAAACTTGTATAACTTAAATAAAATTTTAAAAAAGAACTGTTTCTGATGTATGCAAACCTTTGACTGCCTTAAATTAATTAGCAGTGCAGAACATGAAATCATTACGGTTTTACCTCAAAGTGTGTTATCTTTCACCACCCAGCCCTGACCCCACAACTCCAAATTCTCAGTAAGATGACAAGATGGAGAAATTCCATAGTACCTCTTTTTTCTTTTATGTTTGCTCTTTTCTCTCACATGATTAATGCTGTGGGCTAATTTCTATAGCTGAGCAGGGAACCTATCACAAGTTTTATAAACAGAATTTCTAGTTTGAACGATGCAGGCTGATATTCGAATGTTTTCCATTGGACACAAATCCTGAAAACTCACACATGGTCATCATGTTTTTTTCCAAGTGGGTCTGATATTTCCGTTGAAACCATCTGGTGACCCTGTTTGTAAATCCTGATCACTTTTTGGCAAGACTCATTAGTTGCAAGGAAGGGCAATTCATGCAAGCTAGTTGAAAAAACAGAATTCGGGAGGTGGGGGGGCGGTCCTTGTTACTGAGTATTTATCACCAGAGTCCTTGCAGCTGTGAAGCTGTGAAGAGAAGAAAAAAATTGCCATGACATTTTTTTCAATAATTATTCAATTTCACTTATGAACACTTTTGATGATGAAATGATCCTCTTTTCTCAACAGTAACATGAATCCTTTTCTACCACATTAACTTCCTTGTGAGTCCGTCTCTCAAGGGCCCCCTGAATTGTGAATGCCCATCGCTTGTCCTTGAATGGACTGCTGTTTCTTACAACCGCCAAGTCCCGTCAGAGACCATCAGCCTCTCACTGACTGTCTGAGCCTGGTGCATACACAGTGTAATCCGACTGCAAACGTTCGGTTGGAACTCCTGCCCTACATGCAGGAGTCCATGAAGTTGATAAAAGTGGTGGTGAGGCTGGCGCCTGTGGCGCCGGCACCCCGGGTTCTAGTCCCGATTGGGGCGCCGGATTCTGTCCCGGTTGCTCCTCTTCCAGTCCAGCTCTCTGCTGTGGCCCGGGAGTGCAGTGGAGGATGGCCCAAGTGCTTGGGCCCTGCACCCGCATGGGAGACCAGCAGAAGCACCTGGCTCCTGGCTTCAGATCAGCGCAATGTGCCGGCCACAGTGGCCATTGGAGGGTGAACCAACAGAAAAGGAAGACCTTTCTCTCTCTGTCTCTTTCTCTCACTGTCCACTCTACCTGTAAAAAAAAAAAAAAAAAAAAAAAGTGGTGGTGAAAGATTCTTGAAGAGTAGACAGAATCCCAGACGACCCACAAAAAGCTGGCAGTGCCGGTATTCAGTTGGAACCCATGGGCTCTTAGCCATACCAGTGGTAGCATTGACTGTTCTGACTGGCCAATGCCCATCTGGTACTGGTTTTCAGCATTCTGAATATCCTCCCAAGTATAGGTAACAGTTGAAGAAGAAAAAAAAAAGGTGACAAGGAAAATGACACAGTGAACACTTCAAAAGAGAAGGATTTCAATATCAAAAGATTCAGGAGTGCCTTAGGAGAAATGGGTAAAGCCCTTGAATATTTTTTAAAATCACCTTTTTGCTATCATGCTATGAAAGCCAACCTTAAGCGAAGGATTTTGTCAGAAAGATTACACCCAAAAATTCACTACTTAATTCATTTTTCTGTTCTATATCAGAACTCGTGCATGGTTGAAATGGTAACCTAAATCTTGTTATTTTGATAAGCTTTAGTTTTATTTTTTTAGAGATAATGTTCCAAACCAGGCTCCTTCCCTTATCCTGAATTTGCCGTGAGAATGTGGGCTCCATATTCAGAGTGACATTAAATGTCTTCTGCCAGGATTGACTCTCCTCCCAGGAATGGAAATCGGAAGGCTGGTGAGCAAAGTCCCTCCTTCCCTTCCTCCTTTTCCCATGCAGCTGCACAACCTTCTACCTCGGGCCATGGCAGCTCCATTTCTTTGCTTCTCTCTTTTCACTATGCTCTCTGATCACTCAGGGCAGACTTTCCAAGACATTCATGTTTCATTCCACCAGTTGCTCCTTGCAACCATAGGTTGTTGGATCCAGGTGACTCACGAGCCACAGACACCTACCTATGCCACAGGCTGGTCAAGGACTGGACTTGAGAAAAAAGGACACGAGCTGGACCACTGACTTTGACATGCAAGGATCTCAGAGGAAGATGACTAGCCTGATACCTTGATGACCTGAGAGCAAAATGACTCAACATCAGGAGGTTCCTGAGGTCATGGTGGGTGAAGAGAAAGCTTCAGGACTGAAACTGAATAACCAGCAGGAGCAGGGTGTTGGCTTAAGTTCTTGAGTTCTCACCCAGTGCTCTTCTAGCATGTCACATACTCTGAGCAGCAGCCCCTACTCACCCTTCCGGTGACAAGAGCCCAACGTTGAATGTCACGTAGGTACAACTGATCCTAAACTTAGATCTAGGGTCATCAGGTGACCCAGCCCCGGCCAATTAGCTCATTACATACCCTTGACCGTAATCATTAATTATGGGAGGGGCACAGTTGCCCAACTTGGACTTCTAACTATCAAGTGAAGGACTTTTGTTTAAATTTGTAGGGAAAAAATAACCCAAGAAGATGTGTTGCTAAAGCTACCGACACCCATCCTGTTGAAATGAATCAACCCGGAGGAGATCAGGAACAAGAGGTGGAAAATGAACAGGTCCCACTGGCAGTGTTTGAGTTGTTGGATCCCACCTTGTCTGAAAGTAGCTACCCCAGACTTGCAGGCAACATTTCTCTTTGTTTCTGTTGATTTGAATTGGGTTTTAAGTCACTTGTTACCAAAAGAGCCATAACGAATACAACATGCTTATTTGGTGATGCCAATAGTAATCCTTTTAAGCCATTCTAAAATACCTTCCCAGCCACAGCTTCTGTGCCCTCCGATTCTCACAGCAACCATGTGCTGCAGACAGCGCGAGGATTATCATCGTGATGAAGATTGCTGCCGCATCTAGGCAGCTACAGCCGTGTTTTCTCAAGCACTTGGAAAACACAGGGAGGGAAGATTGCCTCCTGAGCGCTACATCTTGAAGTCAATATATTATAGATCAAAGCAGAGCAATGCAAAGTCACCTTAAAGAGACAGGATGGCTCCCAGGCCTGCAAGACTTGGCTGTCATGCAATCGAATGTATTAACATATTTAAAGAAAACTGTGTCCATCACGACCTGACCCACTGTGGCATCCTAGAGGACAGTGATTTGCAAAGACAACTTTGTCCAGCAGAGAGAGAGTCTTGGCCTTTGAATATTTTCTGTTCTATTGGGCAGGCTGGATTTAGAGAAGTGTTTTCAGTTGCCAGTCCTATAAAACAGCTTGATCACTGTGGTCAATTAAAGGTGGCTGAATCTTCTTTGACAATCCTTCTATGAATAGGTAGTTTCTTTTTCCCTTCCTTTTGGATTTTGGCTCACTCTATGACTTACTTAAAAAAAAAAAAAAAAAAAAAACCAGGATGAAGAGGGAGTGATGCTGTGTAATTTCCAGTGCTAGGCAGCAAAAGGTATGAGTACTTTTTTACACGTGAGTTGCAAAAGATTTGCACCCCTGTCATAGCATGGAACCCGATCGGCATGCTGTGGGAAGCATAAGCCAAGTGCAGTGGCTGCAGTTAGCACCACCTGCCAGGCACGTGAGTGAACTATTTTGGGCACTCCAGCCAAATGAAGCCCCAGAGGACTGCAGCCCAAGCCAATGCTTGTGAAGCAGGATAGCATCCCAGCTAAGCCTCCTCAACTCACAGAATCATGAAAAATAACAAGTGGTTTAAGGCATGAAGTTTTGGGGGTGAATTGTAACATTGCAACAGATAACTGAAACAACCATGGTTTAAACAGCAAAGAGATTTCATCTTCTTCTTTAAGGGGAAATCTGGATACAGACGTTTCAGGCTGGCACAGCAGATCACCTGTTATCAGTGATCCATGCTCTTTTTTCCTTTTTGTGCCACAATCCTTAGCCCATTGGCTTTTTGTCTTCCTCTTGGTTATGAGCTCAAGGTTGCAAGATGGCTGCCACAGCTCCAGTTGTCACATTCATGTATAAAGCAGAAAGAAGGGGGAATAGGTTGTACCAGTGAGCTTTACTCTTACCTCTGTCTTTTTTTTTTTTTTTTTAAGATTTACTTATTTATTTAAGAGGCAGAATTACAGACAGAGAGAGACAGAGACAGAGAGATCTTCCATCCACTGGTTCACTCCCTAAATGGCCACAATGGCTGGAGCTGGGCCAATCAGAAGCCAGGAGCTCAGAGTCTCTTCTGGGTCTTCCACATGAGTGCAGGGACCCAAGCACTTGGGCATCTTCCGGGCTGTTGGCAGAGAGCTGGATCAGAAGCGAAGCAGCTGGGACTTGACCTGATGCCCATATGGGATGCCAGCACCTGTGGTAGAGGTGGAACCTACTGTGCCACAGCACTGGCCCCTTACCTTTGTCTTTTTTTTTTTTTTTTCAGGAAGCCAGAAACCCTTAGAATGACTTGCCGTTGTGTCTGCATGGCCAGGAATGTAGAATTTCTTAATTACCTGAGTTACAAGGAAAGTGAGGATATGTTTATACAGTGTCTATAGTGTGGAGCAGCTGTGGGAAAAGGGATTGACAATGGCTTTTGGCAGCAACCAAATCTGTATCATAGGATGGGTGCAGCTGCTGCTGCCAATTGATTTGTGATGGTTCTGATCCCGTCTCCACTACCTTTCCATGAGAAGCTTACTCTGCCTCCCAGTCTAGTGCCACCAACAGTCAAGGAATGCACCCATCTCCCTCTGTCCCCATGTTATTCTTCCAGCAAACCAGATTGTCAGTCATTTCCTCAGGCTTGGGATGGGCCTTTTGAACCAATCTCTACAATAGTGATTTCTCTTTGTAAATGAATAAAGTGCCCTCTGGTTTTTTCATGAATTTCACAATCTGGCTAATGGGCGTCTACCCCCGAAAAGTGATACAACCTGAGTGTGTTGAAAAAAAAAAAATGTCCATATTTGTAAGGATCTGGGTAGCACCTCTTTTTTTTTCTAATTTGACAGGCAGAGTGGATAGAGAGAGAGAGACAGAGAGAAAGGTCTTCCTTTTTGCCGTTGGTTCACCCTCCAATGGCCGCTGCGGCCGGCGCATCCTGCTGATCCGAAGCCGGGAGCCAGGTGCTTCTCCTGGTCTCCCATGTGGGTGCAGGGCCCAAGCACTTGGGCCATCCTCCACTGCCTTCCTGGGCCATAGCAGAGAGCTGGCCTGGAAGAGGGGCAACCGGGACAGAATCTGGCTCCCCAACCGGGACTAGAACCTGGTGTGCTGGTGCCGCAAGGCAGAGGATTAGCCTAGTGAGCCACGGCGCCGGCCTAGCACCTCTTAATCTTTATTTAGTTATAGGAATGTTTTGGGGAGGGAGCTTGCTGGTTTTTTTCTTCTGGTGCAGACACTACTGACAGCTAAGAGGACTCATCTGGAATTGCTACAGGGATGGGGAGGAAGAACAGGGCTCTGTGGCTCTTTGTTCTGCTCCCTGCCCTCTTGAACACACAGAAATTCTGGTGACTTCAGGTTCATGGAGATGTTGGGCTACATGGCCCAGATCTTTGATTCTTCCTCATTTTAAAGAATCTGACCATTTACCCCCAAAAGGTCAGTGTGATGGTTAACTACATCAGTTTACTCTCTCAGCTCTACCTTTCATTGACCAAATGCTTTCCTCTCTCTGAGATTCCATTTCCTCATCTGTAGAACGGAGACAACATTCAGACCCGTGTCTTGCAAGGCTGTCATCAGGAATGATGGCTTTGGTGAATACAGAGTGCTTGGTACAGTATCCGGCTAGGGCTGGTGCTCACTAAGAAAGACCTGATTTGATTTTTACAGACCTGTGTCACTAGTGGAGGTCAGAAAACCCAGTCACCCAGAGCCATGCAGTCTTCATCCTTAAAAGCCCTATTCATACATGCTGTAATTATTCAGTGAGTGTCAGTGGTGCACAAAACACCACTCTCAGCACTGAGGAGGATAAAGAGAAGGAATGTGAGACGTGCTCCGGGGGACCAGAGAAGTTATAACCTGGCTGCAGAGGCAATATATAAAAACATGAAATGGTTAAGTAAGCGTGCAGGGCAGAGCAAGATGACGGAGTAGCCGGGAGTGCATTGAAGGCTGCTTCAGTACCGCGTGTCTTGTCCTCGTGTAGTAGAAAAAGCAGTGGACTCGGAGTCAGGCTTCCCTGGAACCCTCTGCCCCAGGCTGGGTTAGAGTCCACCCACTGCCCCCAGGATCCCCCCTTTGGTGGTGGTCACCCTGCTGGAGCGTAGTTTTCTGTCTACTGGTCAGTTTCTGCTATTAGATTGGGAGCAATGATGAGAAGGCATCCATTCATTCATTCATTCATTGAGCAAATGTTTACGGGGCATGTGCTGTGTGCCAGACACTGCTCTTGGCAAAGAGGACAGGACAGTCATGGCCTATGCCTTTGGAAACCTAAAGACCTAGGTTGTGTCGTGTGATGGTAAATCCTGGAAAGCAACCTAAGGCAGGATAAGGAATGCTGCAGATGTGGGAATGCCCCACCGACACCCTCCTCCAGGGAAGGACTTGCTGTCCACCTGCAGGGAGTGTGGTCAGCAGGCAGCCTCCACCTGTTGCCTGCTTCAGGGTCTGTGTCAGCTGCAGAGGGCTTGCTCAAGGTCACGTCTGTCCCAGGGCAGCCGGCGTCCAGTGAGCAATGGAGGCGGGAGTACAAAGGCCAATCATTCAGGATGGCGTGGGACAGTGACAGCCACTGCTCACCACAGAGCTCTTCGCCAGGGCGGGTGGGCTTTGTGCGGCTTGTCAAGCTTGTCACAGTGCACGTGCCCTGCCCTGCGCCTCCTCCTTCCTTTTGTAGGAGCTGATCCCTGGAGAACAACTTCTTCTTCTTCTTCTTCTTCTTCTTCTTCTTCTTCTTCTTCTTCTTCTTCTTCCTCTTCCTCTTCCTCTTCCTCTTCCTCTTCTTCCTCTTCCTCTTCCTCTTCCTCTTCTTCCTCTTCCTCTTCTTCTTCTTCTTCTTCTCTTTTAAATTTGACAGGCAAAGGTAACAGAGAGTGAGGGAGACACACACACACACACACAGAGAGAAAGAGAGAGAGAGATCTCCCATTCCCTGATTAACTCTTCAAGTGACGACAACAGCTGGGGCCATGCCAGGCTGAAGCCTTGAGTCAGTAACTTCCTCTGGGTGTCCCAGGTGGGTGACAGGGGCCCAAGGACTTGGGCCATCTTTTGCTGCTTTCTCAAGAGCATCAGCAGAGAGCTAGATCAGAAGTGGAGCAGTTGAGACACGAACCAGCGCCCACATGGGAAACTGGTGCTACAGGTGTTGGTTTAACCTGCTATTCCACAATGCCGGCCCCCTTGGAAAACCTCTCACACCCTATGCTCCATCTCTGAGTTTGCCTCATGAGAACCCAACATATAACAGGATGATGGAGCAGGATGGCAGGGGAGGGGTTTGCCGTGGCGCATAAGGGGTTTGGGCAAGGCCTCTCTGAGAAAGTGACATCTGAGCAGAGAGCAGGAGGCGAGGGAGTCAGCCATGCAAAGATCTTTAGGAGCTGTGTTCCAGGCAGGAGGAACTGCAAGCCCCAAAGCCCTGAGGCAGGAAGGCAGTTGGCACATTTGAGCACCGTCTGCAAGGCAGCCCAGTGGGCTGAAGCGAGTGGCAGAGGCTGACTATAAACGCGGCTGGAGGGGCAGCCAGGAAACTGTGTGTACAGAAGCAGCTCCACCTGGGCTCCCCAGTGTCAGCCTGTGGCAGGCGATCAGTGTCTGCCAAACCCAGGGTGGGCATTCAGCCCAGAGGTTAAGACGCTGGTCAGGATGCTTGTGTCCCACACTGGAGTGCCCACGTTTGGCTCCTGGCTCCAGCTTCCTGTTAATGCAGACCCTAGGAAGCAGCCGTGGTGGCTCAAGGGATGGGGTCCCGATGCCTTTGTAGGAGACCTCGATAGCATCCTGGCTCCCCTGGACAGCTCAGCCCTGGACATTGTAGGCATGGGCATTAGGGAAGTGAACCAGCAGGTGGATCTCTCTTTCTCTCTCTCTCTTTCTCTCTCTCTCTTTTTCTCTCTCTCTTGCTCTCTCTCCCTGCTGCTCAAATAAATACATTAAAGAAGATTATTTTAATGTCTGTCAAACCCAGCTTCAATTTCCTTATCTTAAATCATCAGCAGAGGTGGCTTACAGCTCCTGTTGCCATACCATTTTCATTCTTGCAACCCCTCCTCCCTGTTTTCTGTCTTCTGGGAGGTGGAGCACACCCGGTCCCGCCCCCAGCCTCCCAGCACGCGGTTCCCACTGGAAATGTGCATGAACTTGGCAGCTCATCCCCTCATCCTGGAGACCCTGAGCTGAGAAGCAGCGTGGCAGAGAAGTGGCAGAGCTGGGAGGGAGCGTTTGATTACTCTCCTCGGATAATAAATAAACCTGATGAAGGTGTCCCCGAACCCGTGGGGCTGGGTACTCCTTGGTGGGCCTTATTGCTTTGATAAAAACTGCAATGTCTGAAAATTGTCTCAGGTGCCAGAGAACTCCCATTTTATGACGCGCACGTGCCTGAGATAAACTGCTTCGGCTGCCTTGTTATATATAATTCAGATCCTTATGGTTGCTGGCGGGATGCACACCACTCTCCTGTAATGATTTATTCATTGGGGGAGGCAGCGTGCACCCACTGGGTCCTGCTCAGCCTGTCTGACAGCTTGCAAGGCTGGCCTTGCCGGCAGAGACAGAATTTACCTTGGGAGGGAGGGGCCCCTTTGGGCTCTTTGGCCTTCCTGAAAAGCAGGCCTGGCTGGGTAAGAGCCAGTTAACAGCGCGAGGCTTTTGCCAAGGCAATCGCTGGCTGACCTAGGGGCCTTGCAAGTGTGATTGGAAACTTCCTTCCTGGTCCTTGGGGTGTAGAGTTCCCTTGTCACCATTTACTGATGAGGAAATGAGGTGCAGAGCAGTAATGTGGCTGGCCCAAGGCCACGCAGCCGAGCAGTGCTGGGGCTTACCTATCAGAAGGGGAAGACTTGCGCACTTGCCCATTTGCACCTCGAGCGCTCATGGACTCACGGCCTGTTTGGCCACACCGAATGAGGTGTGGACAGTTTGCTTCCCCATCTTACAGACAGGGAAAGAAGGTGCAGAGGGATGAAGGGGCTGACCAGGTCTGCTCTTCTGGAAATCAAATGCCTGAGCTTTGGACCGAGAGAGCACAGTGTCCCTCCAATGCTATTTTTTTTTTTTTTTTTGGACAGGCAAAGTGGACAGTGAGAGAGAGAGACAGAGAGAAAGGTCTTCCTTTTGCCGTTGGTTCATCCTCCAATGGCTGCTGCAGCCGGCGCACCGCGCTGATCCGAAGCCAGGAGCCAGGTGCTTCTCCTGGTCTCCCATGCGGGTGCAGGGCCCAAGCACTTGCGCCACCCTCCACTGCCTTCCCGGGCCATAGCAGAGAGCTGGCCTGGAAGAGGAGCAACCGGCACAGAATCTGGCACCCTGACCGGGACTAGAACCGGGTGTGCAGGTGCTGTAGGGGGAGGATTAGCCTATTGAGCTGTGGCGGGGACCCCTCCAATGCTGTGTTAATTCATCCATTTATCTCTTCATGTCTCAGTGTCTTTCATTTGCCAGCTGTGGATAATAGTAGTATCTACCCTGTAGGATTGTTGTGGGGGTTAAACATGAGCTAACGCAGGTAAGGTATCTGGCACATAGGTAACTGCAGTGAAGTCCAGCCACAGTAATATTTTATCATTGACTTACTCATTCTTTCGCTCCACAAAGACTCGTAGGTAGCCCATGACACATCAGGCATTTTCCTGGGTGCACTGTGCCCCTGAGATTATTTTCATCCTCACCACTGCCTTCACGTCACAGATGGGGAAACAGCTGCAACAGATGAAATAAATTGATGGTAGCCTCCCAGCCAGGGGGTGAGTGAGTTCCATTTTTCCGGGTCAGCATTCATTCATTCAATGTGTTTTCATTAAGAATGTATTATGTGTGGTCCAGGTGCCACATACATTTCTGTTGACTGTGTGCATGATGGAATACAAAGGTGGACAAAGCTGGTTCCTGTTTTTAATATATTTATGGTATCTTTATCATATAAGGGGACTTCAACAAGTTCATGGAAAATGTGTATTATGATAAAACTAGGCACAGATTTCAAACTTATTTGCACCAAAATAAACTTATCCTTTAATCCTATTTTTTACAGACTTCTTGAGGCCCCCTTATATTTCATGAATTCTAAGGCGCACCTTTTTCCTCCACCTATTAACCTCTCTGAAATTGGAATGTGTTTTGTAATCGATGGTGTTACAAAATCACCATAGGCCAGTGATTGCGAGGACAAGTTTGTCCTTGTGAGAAAGAGAACAGTAGAGCCACATTTCAAGAATTTCTATATCTGTAAGGCTCTTAATGGAACACAGGGCAATATCTTGTAAACACAGACCTCGGCAATCATGGCTTCAAAAATTATTTCGAAGACCTGGACTTTGTATTGCAGACATTTTTGGAATGTCTCAGTCAGTATGTTTTGCTTTTGTTTTCTCTGTTTAAAAAGAAGATGTGCAGAGGGATATGATATGTGTTAAAAATTGATGTCTAAGTAAACCTAAAAGTGCTTTACAAATAAGCAGAAGTAAAAATTCTGAGTGATAGGAAAGTACGGATGATGCCCAGGTGGATCCCCAGGAGACGGAAAACATCCTTCTGCATAAAAACACGCCCAGGAGTGTTTACAGCAGTATTACTCACAGTAGCCAACCCGCGTGTCCGTCAGCTACCCCTGGACCCTGCAGGGGGATGAAGTACAGACGTGTGCTGTGATGTGGGTGCACCTTGGCAACACCGTGCAAAGTGAGAGGCCAGTCACCAAGGTCCATTCACGTGAAAATCCGTAACAAGGGAATCTACAGAGACAGAAGGTGGATTAGTGGTTGCTTGTGGCTGGGTGAATGGGAAGAACAGGGGAATCAAAGGGAGATGATAACTGGTAGGCACAGGGTTTCGTTAAGGGTTGTTGAAAATGTCCTAAAATTGTGGTGATGGTTGCCACAGTCTGAGTATACACTAGGACCCATTGAACTGTCTGCTTTAAAAGAGTGAATTGCATGGTACGTGAATTTTTGTAAAATTATTTATTTATTTATTTATTTGAAAGTCAGAGTTACACAGAGAGAGGAGAGGCAGAGAGAGAGAGAGAGAGAGACAGAGAGAGACAGAGAGAGAGAAAGAGAGAGGTCTTCTATCTGATGGTTCACTCCCCAGTTGGCTGCCATGGCTGGAGCTGTGCCGATCCAAAACCAGGAGTCAGGAGCTTCTTCTGGGTCTCCCATGTCGGGTGCAGGGGCCCAAGTTCTTAGGCCATCGTCTACTGCTTTCCCAGGCCACAGCAGAGAGCTGGATTGGAAGTGGAGCAGCCAGGTCTCGAACCAGTGACCACATGGGATGCTGGTGCTTCAGGCCAGGGTGTTAACCTGCTGCGCCACAGCGCCGGCCCCATGGTATGTGAGTTTATCTGAATAAGCTTTTTTTTTTTTTTTCCCCTTTTAGAAGGAAAGCAGTACATCAGGGTCTTTCTTAGGGTTGCACATCATGAGGATGGTGACTCTGGTTGATGACATGTGCTCAGTGTTACGTCAGGAGGAAGGATTGGCTGTGGAGGCCTCCGGGCTGGTCTGGAGGAGGAGGGGAGTCTTCCTAGAGGTGGGGAGTGTGAGTTGATGTCGTGAGGATGTGAGAGTGAGAGGAAGTGAGAGTGACCCACGCAGGGTGTGCTATGTGTGCAGAGGCTGGGAGGTGAGAGTCTATCCTCTGCTCTGAGGACACAGCCTTGTCCTAGAGCAGGTGCCTACCCTCACTCCCTGGGACTTTGAGGGATTTGGAAATGAGTGAAACTTGTGGACCGGCAGTGAGGACATAGCATCCATGCCCATTCTCCCAGGTTGGCCTCAACAAACGGTTCATCACATGTATTCCGCGTGAGAAAAGAGAGGGAGATTGGAGAGGATTAAAAGCGGGGTGTTGCGACCATGTCTGCACTGGCAGGAGAACAAAGCACACAACTACTCAGGAGGGCAATTAACTGGCAAGAGGCTTCGCTTCCCACCCAGCCAACCCCCAGCGCAGCTGGGACATGTTCATGGCGAGCCCAGTCACCTCCTCACAGGGATGTTCACCAGCACGTTGGTCTAACGAACAGCGCATCACAGCCTCAGTCTACCGAGGGTGGGGGCCTGCTGATTCTAGGTCCCCAGGTGCTCACGTGTGACAGCCGAGCACTGATCTGGATGTCGGCACTCCTGCCTCTAAGACCCTAGACCGTGGGCAAATCCCTGGAAGGCCTCCTTTTCCCGCCGTATAGAGTGGGAATGAGAATAGGAGACCTGACCTCTCGGGATTGGGGTGATGAGAAGGGCTTGGCACAGTGTGTACCACGTGAATAGTAGCTTTAGTGAGGATGATTTTATTATGGAGCAAATAAAATAGATGCCCTTGAAGGCTATTAAGTAACATCAGGAGATAATCAAGATCTATTGTTAACTAAGAAAAGGCAATTGAGTAGGGACTTCATTTTTGTGTGTATATAGATATAATTTCTATTTTTTTTCCCTTGGTCCTTTTGAAAATTTTCCTAAAAATTTTAAATGAACAAGAATGAATGTTGTAACTAGGGTGAGGGAACTTTTGTTTTGTTTTTTAGAGTGATGCTTGGAAGACATGCACAGTACCATAAGAACACAAAGTATGTCCCAGCCCCATCTCCCACCTACCTGCAAGGACCCTTTCTGGAAGCTTCTCTGAATAGCAAGCCTCCAACTTGCAGTCATTTGGATGCGACTTGCAAAACAGGGCAGACTGTGTGAGCTAAAAATAGAAAGTCGAGAGTCTGTGGCTGTTCTGTTTCTCCCGGGTCTGATGAGGCACTCTCGTTAATAGGAATCAAAAACTGTTTAAAACCAGACAGGGCCCCCCCAGGGCTCCTATGGGTGGAGTGGCCCAAGCCTTAACTATTCAGCTGGTTGGGTTCAGGGAGCCGGAGCTCACCATTCTGGATCTCCTCCGAGCCTTCATTCCTCCCAGGAAATCCCGTCTCTACAGGGGGTGTGTCCCCAGGGCGGCCATGGTCTGTGGTGACAGCCCCAGCGATGAGTGACACTTTAAAGCTCACACTTTATGAGACAGAGCTGTCACGGCCCCAGGGAGGAACTTTCTCTCTTCCAAACTGCTCAGGGAGGAACCAGCCCGAGACCGGTGAGTGCATCCTCTTTTCCGTCCCCACTGCTGCCAGGCTGACTCGTTCTATCGTCAGTTTTTCAATCTCTTTCTTCCTATAAGTTGAAATAGAACATAGCACACACAGCATGGATCTCAAGTGTAAGCCTGGTGGATTTTACCTAGGAGGTCCAGGGTTGCTCAGGTTACACAGGTAACAGGTGGCAGCTTCAGAACTTGAATTCAGGCCCAGCCGGCCCCTGACTCCTGTGGGAAGCACCCAGTGTGCCAGTGAGCTGAAACCCTTGCTCTGGTTAGGTGGGTGGCGTGTGGAGAGTTTAGGTAATAACAGGGTTTCAAGACCGTGTTGATAGCTCCTGAAGGCTTGTGAGACAGTTCCATCTGTGAGCTCACTGGTTTCTCACCGGAGACCTGGGGAAGGGCAGGGCCAACAGAGATTCCTTCGGTTAACAAGTGAGGGGTGTGGAGTGCCAAGGCTCATTGAGCTGCCCTTTGACCCCTGGCTCCCTGCTAACCCTGCTGACACTCTGCTGGTGCTGTGCAGCGACTTCAGAGTTTCCACATCTGTTGCCTGGTTGTGGGCATTTGCATACTTGAAAATCAAACCAGAGGCGGGTGTTTGGCACAGTGGCTGAAATGCTTCGAAGGACGCCCTCATGCCGTATTGACGTGTCTGGGTTTGAGTACCAGACTCCATCTCCATTCCACCTTCCTGGGAGGCAGCAGGTGATACGTTCTTTGGTCCCTGCCACACACATGGGAGAGCTGGACTGAGTTCTGAGCTCCCAGCTTTGCCCTGGCCCAGTCCTGGCCATTGCAGGCATTTGGAGAGAAAAGCACTGGATAGGAGATCTTTACTTCTCTCTCTCTTTGCCTTTTAAATAAAATAATAAAATAAAATAAATCAAAACTGAAAACCAAAAAGCTTGACCCAATCCTGAGCACTATTAGCAGTGAATTCATGGTTTAATATTCACTTAACAAATACTTATTGAGTACCTACTATATAGTAGATGCTATTTTTAGTCACTGGGAACACATCAGTGCACTAGAGAAAGCCCCTGATTACATAGTTGAGGAAGACACACATTGGATGAATTAGTAAATTTACACAATGTCAGGTGTTGATATGTGATGCAAAGTAAAAATAAAGCAGACCCAGTTGAGAGAGACCAGCAAGGTAACACAACCACTATACTTACAAATTTTCTGCTGTGCATAAGATAAAACATAGCTGTTAGAGTGAAATGTTCATTCAGGAGCCATCTGGATTTGCCCGAGACACTGGGATCACGGACAACACATACTGCCATTTGGAAAACCTTCAATCAGGCCCATGAGGAAGCTGGATCAGGTGGGCCCACCCTCCTTACGGAGCCGGAAGCAGGTCCTCAGGGGTGTGTGATTTGCTGGAAGGTGCTGGCACCAGGCCCTCTGTCAGTTTCCAAACTGGATACAAATTCTACCACTGAAAGAGTTCGAACCTGCAGTGGATCTAATTTCCCTCAAAACTGCTCATCCACACCCAGCTGAGCCTCTGGGTGTGCACTGGTGGCCTCCCAGCATCCTTGGAAGGCAGGAAGCAGCACCATTGATCACCATGCTCTTCGCTCCCTTGTCAAGGCTGAGCCACTGCGGGGGATGCAAGGGCTGATGGTCGCTGGGGAGATAGCATCTCTTCAGCCATCGCTCTTTAATGAGCTCCCAGCCCCTGGAGATGGTGATAAGCTTATCTCCTTCTACAGATGTCCCTACTTACCTCCCAGCCCCTCTTGTAGGTGGGGTCACCAGGAGCCAGAATCCCACCCACCTATTCAAGATGTAAACCAGAACAGCAGCCCCCTGCCTCCCCAAATAGTCGGGGCATTTGTAACGTGCGGCGTCTTTGAAGAGTGAGTGCTCCCTTCAAGGAAGTTGTCTTGTTTGACCTCAAAACACCGTCCTGGCACGTGGACTTATCCAGAGCTCAGTTTGCAGTTGGGCGATATGAATGCCGGGGCAAGTGACCTGCTTACGGCTGCACAGCACAGGTGGAGAATGGCCTTGAGTAGGTGGGGTAACTCAGGGACCCCGAGTCCCAGACACATCCGGATGTGGCTGCTTGGCAAACTGTGTTGCTCTCAGCAAACCATTCCTATGTGTGTGTCTCAGGTTCACCACCTGTAAGATAGGAGTGCTGGCAAAAGGACTACGGCGCAGGGGTATTATGGCATTTAAAGGAGCAGAGGGATTATAGGTAAGGCATCTTTAGCACAACGTTTGGTACCTGGTAAATACTCCATAAGTAGTTGTCTTGTTAGTATTATGATGATTCATTTCCTGGAAAGAAAATTCAGTGTACCTCTTACTCTGAAAACCGCAAGGTAAACTTGGCAGACAGGGTTAACGGACAGGACACGAAGCGGGTTTGTGGCCCACTCATCAGTATCAGCATTACCTGGGAGCTTATTAGACGTGCAGAGGGACAGGCCCTACCCCAGCTCTGCTGAGTCAGAACCTGCATGTTTGCAGGATCCCCAGGTGATGCACAGATACCTGACCATTTGTAGAAGCACAATCGAAGGTGATTCTTGTCTGCTTTCCCTCTGTATCAGGGTCCCCTGGGAGAAGCTTTAAAAAGTTCAGGTGCCTGGGGCCCATCCCCGCAGATTTAGATGTCCTCGGGCTGGAGTAGATTCTGGCCATCGGTCATTGATGTTTTATTTTATTTTATTTAATTTAATTTTATTTATTTATTTTTGACAGGCAGAGTGGATAGTGAGAGAGAGAGAGAGAGAGAGAGAGAGAGAGAGAGAGAGAGAAAGATCTTCCTTTTTGCCATTGGTTCACCCCCCAATGGCCGCTGCAGCCGGCGCATCTCGCTGATCCGAAGCCAGGAGCCAGGTGCTTCTCCTGGTCTCCCGTGCGGGTGCAGGGCCCAAGCACTTGAGCCATCCTCCACCGCCTTCCCGGGCCACAGCAGAGAGCTGGCCTGGAAGAGGAGCAACCGGGACAGAATCCGGCACCCCAACCGGGACTGGAACCCGGTGTGCTGGCGCTGCAGGCGGAGGATTAGCCTATTGAGCCGCGGCGCCGGCCTGTCATCGATGTTTTAAACGCCCACCAGGTAATTCTGATGCATTGCAAGGTGTGAGACTCCCAGGGGTGATGGGCTGACTTGCTCTGGAGCTGGACAGCACGAAGTTGGGAGCTACGACCTCTCCAGTTAGCTGGGTGCACTCAGGCAAGCTGCTTAACTTCTGTGATCAGAGAGGAACAATCCTCCCCCTCCCTCTCAGAGCCGTTAGGAAGGTTAAGTTAATGCTGATGGTGCGGAAGGGCCTGGCAACAAGCTCCTACAGGATGTTAACTCTCTGCCCCCCTGGCTGCACCCAGCGGCCCAGAGAAGGGACGCTGTTACTGCTAGCTGTAACAGTGCCATCGTGTCCGAGTGTGAAGGATTGGGAGATCACCAGGGCCCACCACGTCGCTTGTGGAGATGTAGGAAGTGTCTGTCAGTGGATTGAGAAGGCAGCCCCAGCAAGGTCGCGGAAGTGATCCTGGTGCCATTCATGCATCACTAACCAGGTAACCTGCTCTGAGCACTTCATAGAGTATCTTAGAAATCATAGCTATACACGTTCCTAATCCTGATCAGTGGTTCTCAACAGAGTCTGCAGAGAGCAATGGACAGAGACGACTTTGGCTGCCGCTGCCGGGGAGCGAGAGTTGCTACCAGCATCAAGTGGGTAGCGGCAGGGCTGCAGCCAGCAGCCGTCCCACAGAGAGCGGCACAGCCCTCTGCAGCCACGAGGGATGCTGCGCCAAATGGCACAGGCGCTGACGTGGAGAAACTGATCTCTGCTCTAGCGGTTCTGCAAAGCACGTGCCGTAGAACGGCAGCGCCAGGCCCTGCTCAGAAGCCGTCACACTGGCCGTTCTGCTGGGTGTCTTGTTTGCCTGCACTTCTCTAGGTCAGCGCAGATGGTGACTTCCCGACCACTTCTTGACTCGCTCTGCTGGCTTCCCACTCTTGGAAGGGGAGGAGTTAACACACCCCTTACCCCCACCCGGGTGTGTGCCCAGCTTTACACGTGACCTCGCCCCTCTCCCCGCCGCCCCGCCACAGACCCATGGTCATTTCTACAGGACCGGTACTCAGCGTTTCCATGACCCCAGCTGCAGGGGAGTCAGATGCCCCCCCCCAAAAACAAAACTTGTGTTCTCTCTGAAGCTCATGGTGGCCTTGCTCCCCGCCCCCAGCTTCATTCTCTGTGTACTTTCTAGCCAAGTCCACCTCAGCTCTTTTAGTCGTGTAGGTCTCCTGTCAAGATAGTCACGCCACCAGGGGAGGAAATCTGTCAGGTTTGGAGCAGGCTGTGTTTTGCAGGAATTATTTTTAATGTGGACTCACAGCAGCCCTGTGAAGGAGGGATTCGATTATGATCATTGAAATTTGATGCCTGCAGAATGGGCTTTCAGGTCTCTGGGGTACCCAGGATCACACAGCAGTGCATGGAAGAATCTAGACTTGCTGTGTTGGGGTTGGCACTGTGGCGCAGTAGGTTAATCCTTCACCTGCAGCGCTGGCATCCCATATGGGTGCTGGTTCTAGTCCCGGCTGCTCTTCTTCCGATCCAGCTCTCTGCTATGGCCTAGGAAAGCAGTAGAAGATGGTTTAGGTCCTTGGGCCCCTGCACCCACATGGGAGACCTGGAAGAAGCACCTGGCTCCTGGCTTCGGATCGGCATAGCTCTGCCATTGTAGCCTTTTGGGGAGTGAACCAATGGAAGGAAGACCTTTCTCTCTGTCTCTCCTTCTCACTGTTTGCAACTCTACCTCTCAAATAAATAAATAAATACAACCTTAAAAAAAAAAGACTTGCTGTGTTTTGAAAGTGTCTCCTAAAAGTTCAAATGCTTTGGAAACTTAGTCCCCAAAGTCATAGGCTGACGGAATTTGGAGGTGAGGCCTCGGGGAGGCATTAGGATTAGATGAGCCATGAGCATGGAGTCCCCATGTTGGCATTTGTGGCTTTATAAGAAGAGGAAGAGATACCTGAAGATGCGCGCTTGCTGTGTCTCACCCCAGGACGCCCCTGCCCTGCTGTGTCCAGCAGGAAGACCCTCACCAGATGCCCGTGCCAGGCTCTTGGACTTCCTGGCATCTAGAACCAGAGCCAGATAAAGTTTTTTTTTTTTTTTTTAAGATTTTATTCATTTGAAAGGCAGAGTTAGACACACACACACATACACACAGAGAGAAGGAGAGAGGTTTTCCATCCATTGGTTCACTCCCCAAATGGCCACAATGGCTGGAGCTGGGCCAATCCAAAGCCAGGAGCCAGGAGCTTCTTCTGGGTCTCCCACATGAGTGCAGGGGCCCAAGGACTTTGTCATCTTCCACTGCTATCCCAGGCCATAGCAGGGAGCTGGATCAGAAGAGGAGCAGCCAGGACACGCATTGATGGCTACATGGGATTACTGGCACTTCAGGTGGAGGTTTAGCCTGGTACACCACAGTGCTGGCCCCAAGATAAACTTTTATTCTTTATAAATTTCCTGGTCTCAGGTGGTTTGTTACAGCAACAGAAAAGGGACTGAGACAGGACTTGATCCCAGGACTGTGTGGTCCCATGGCTCTGGAGGTCACTCTAGCAGGAAGCCCTTCAGAAAATGGCCAAAATATGTGGGCTGTCACCTGCGCCAGGGAAGCCATGGTAGCTTACTCGTTTCTGTATCTGTGGCACCCACCTCAGGGCCAGGCATGGAGCAGGACTCTGAGTGCTGCTTGTTGCACGAATAAAGGAGGATTTTGAGGTGCAGCTGGGGGGTGGGGTGAGGGCACAGTGTGTCTCCTGGGGTGGGGATCAGAAGAGCAGGGGCCTGATTGGGCAACTGTTTGCAAGTTTCTTGGCCTATCTGGCTTCAGTCTCCTCCTCTGTAAAGTGGAGCTGAGAATATCTGCTTCACAGAGCTGTTTGCAAGCAACCAGAAGAAGTGTTGCCACTTCAAACACGCAGGGGCCCAGAAAACTGCTTATATGGTGCAGGGGGCATTAGCCTCTATGTGGGGGAGCAGGTTTCTGCACAATTCCTTCTCCCTCTCTTTCCCTCCCTCCTCTCTCCTCCCCTCGTCCCGCACTTTCTTGCCTGCTTGCCTTTCTACCTTTTCTCTTTCTTTCTTCCCTGTCTTTTATTCCAAGTGAAACATGCCATAACTAATTTAGAAAAGGAAAAGCAATGCCTTGTAGTTGAGAAAATGATGTACTCCGGCTCAAGGTACTTCTAATATGATAAAATATTTATATTAATGTGTTATAAAACCGGCTTTCCCTTCTCTTGCTTGGAATCATTAGTGGATGCGTATGTAACATCTTATTTTCCTATCTTCTTCTTTCCCTTTCTCTCTTCTAACAAGGCCCAGTTTCACAAGACCGAGAGAAAACATTTCTTCTTGAATAATAATAATAAAAATAACAGATGATATGTATTCAGTGCTCCTCTTGTACCAGTCAGGTGCTACTGCCAGCCCTGTTACACATTAACTCAGTGACTTCAAACTCAGCCTTTGGAGGTAGGTGCTGGCGTTTCCATGGGGCAGCTGGAGACACTGAGGCACACGCTGGTCACAGATTCCTGCGTGTCCATTCTGACTCCGAATCCCTCGCTCCTGACTCCTCTCTGCAGCTACTTCTCTGTGCCTTGCTACTTGAGCTTTGCAGCTATCAAATGGATACCAGGGTCCTGTGGCTTCTTACTGGGAAAAGACACCTAATCAAAGCCTTTGTGGCTTGCGGTACATAGGTACACCAAGAACCCTGAATTTCTGCAGTTCAAATCTTGCGTGATGATGCAGGTTTACCCAGGAGTGATGCATCCAGGAAATCCATCTTCAGTGTGTTAGGCTTTGCCACTGCAAACGCTGGCACAACAAGGGCAGATGGAAGGGCCCTGGAGGAGGGCCTGGGAGAGCCAGTTCCTGGGCAGCCGGGCTTGCTGTCTTAGGAGCTGGGCTGCGTGGTTGCCAGACCCTCACTCCCTGGTGTCTTCCTTTTCTGCCCTGCAGCGTTAGTGTCAACTTTTCCTAATTGGGATGTGCACTATCCCCTGCCAAGGTCAATGTCAAGGTCAGTCTGTGGTGAAGCTGCCTGACCCACAGCTGCTCCAAGAGCCAACAAGTGCCCAAGTGTGCAAGATACACTCAGAGACACACAAGGCACATGTAAACTGGTAGACACACAGATTCAGACATAGACAAATACAGGCACACACACAGAGACACATACGTACAGATGTACACACAGAGGAGACACAGAAACACACACACACACACACACACACACCCCTCTACCCATTGGTTCCATTCCTTTTTCTTTTTTTAAAAGATTTGTTTATTTGGGGCCGGCACTGTGGCGTAGGGGGTAAAGCCACTACCTGCAGTGCCCACATCCCATATGGGCACCGATTCAAGTCCTGGCTGCTCCACTTCCAATCCAGCTCTCTGCTATGGTCTGGGAAGGCAGTATAAGATGGCCCAAGTGCTTGGGCCCCTGTGCCCACATGGGAGACCCGGAAGAAGCTCCTGGCTTCGGATTGGCACAGTTCCAGCTGTTGCAGCCAACTGGGGAGTGAACCAGTGGATGGAAGAGCTCTCTCTCTCTCTGTAACTCTGTCTTTCAAATAAATAAATAAATCTTTAAAAAATAAGATTTGTTTATTTGGAAGGGAGAAGGTGGGGGGAGAAGTCTTCCATCTACTGCTTACACCCCAGATGGCCGCAATGGCTGGGCTGGGGCAGGCCTTAGCCAGGAGACAGGAGCTTCATCCAGGTCTCCCATGTGGGCACAGGGGCCCAAGCACTTGGGCCATCCTCCACTGCTTTCTCAAGTGCATTTCTCAAGTGCATCCCATATGGGATGCTGGCCTGCAGGCAGAGGGTTTATGAAATTATTATTTAAAGATTTTTTTTTTATTTGAGAGGTAGAGTTACAGAGAGAGGGAGAGAAAGAGAGAAAGGTCCTCCTCCCCCAGATGGCCACAACTGCTTGAACTGCACCGATCCAAAGCCAGGAGCTAGGAGATTCTTCTGGGTCTCCCCTGCGGGTGCAGGGGCCCAAGCACTTGGGCCATCTTCCACTGCTTTCCCAGGCCACAGCAGAGAGCTGGATTGGAAGTGGAGCAGCTGGGACTAGAACTGGCACCAATATAGGATGCCAGTGCTGCAGGCAGAGGATTAACGTACTGCGCCACAGAACCAGCCCCATGCAGGCAGAGGTTTAAGCTTCTATGCCATAAAACTGGCCCCTCCATTTTTAAAAAGGTTTATTTATTTATTTATTTGAAAGTCAGAGTTACACAGAGAGAGAAGGAGAGGCAGAGAGAAAGAGAGAGGTTTTCCATCCACTGGTTCACTCCCCTGATGGCTACAATGGCTGGAGCTATGCCAATCCCAAGCTAGGAGCCAGGAGCTTCTTCCGGGTCTCCCACGTGGGTGCAGGAGCCCAAGGGCTTGGGCCATTTTCCACTGCTTTCTCATGCCATAGCAGAGAGCTGGATCTGAAGTGGAGCAGCCGGGACTTGAACTGGTGGCTGTATGGGATGCCGGCACTGCAAGCAGCGGCTTTACCCACTACGCCACAGTGCCATTCACCCCCCCCCCCCCTTGTTTTAAAATCTCAATATCCTCAGCCCTTAGTTTTAGGTCCTGGCACACAGTAGCTGCTCAACAAATGTTCATTTGATGAATAAGTGCATTAAGGATTCAATTATTCTCTCTTTCCTTGTCCCTGGATGTCTTGACATTTGTTGCCTTGGCTGGCCTGGGTACAATAGGGAAAGAGAAAAAGAGGGGACTCCTCTCTTGCTCTGTGCGTTAGCATGAATAGTCATGTCCTCAGCAGGCCGGCTCCTGCCAGCTTCTTTCGTCTCCTTCCGCAGCACCCCTGACGTGTCCCACGCCCCTCTCAGGGGTTCTTTGCCAAGTCACAGGGTTCTGTGAGGCTCTTCTCTGATGTGCAGGCAGCGTAGACTGCTGTGTCTTCAATCAGTGCTCTCTCTATCATTTCTGAGAATCCTTGGGACTCATTCGTGGAGCTCCAAGGAGTGCCTAGGATTCCTGGCCCTGTCTTATTATTTGGGGGTGTAGGGGCAGGGAACCTAGAAGGGAGAAGTGACTTGTTAGAGGTCCAGAATGACAGAATTGGAACTGAGAACTCCGGTCTCTGAATCTCAAATCCAGGGCTTTCTCCCTTTCATAATGCTGTGTTGATAAATGAATGCCATGTAATTAGTTGATACAATGAACAATTAAATCAGACATTCTCTCCAGCCTTCCCCATCCATCAAGCCCTCATTGCTGGCAGCTCTGTCAGGTGCTTAAATACCAGTGGTTCCTGGACTACAGGATTCTTCCTTGTAGGTTGGTATTTTCCTGATGATTATAAATGGCAGCGATTATAGCAGAGTTCTCTTGTCTGGTCCATTGAGCACCAGTCATAAGACTGAGAATGCTCATCCTGTAACTCGCAAATCGGAATCGAGATTGCCCAAAGCATAGGCTGTTTGTCCTGACTCTTGCGACCTGCTGTGTTCAGAATGCTTGGGTCTGTGACACGTGAGCAGCTCGCCCTTCAATCTCTGTATCTTATTGAATGGCTCCACCATGTCCCAAGCCAGAAACCAGGGCATACGCTGACACTTCTCTCTCTGCTCATCCCCTCAGCCTGATCGGTCCCCAAGACCTGTCCCTGCTCACAGTGCATCCGGTCCCATCCACTTCTGTTATCTTTGCTGTCAACACTTTTGCCAGTCAGGTCACCATTATCTGTCACCTGGAGAGTGGCCACAGCCTCCTCCAAACAGATGGATGGATAACCTGCTGAGGTGTTAGCTATGGAGTGCTTTGGTCTTCGCCTTTCAGCATCCTATTGTGGGCCAGAAACGAGGTACATTGGTCAGGATAGGCAGTGTTATGCTGCTGCAACTGACAGCCTGTGGGTTCAAGACAAAAGTTCATTTCACACTCATGGTCTCATTGATGTCTTGGGGCAGCTGTGATTAGCTTGGCTGTCCTGGCTGCTTTGGTTTGGATGGATCCATCGCACTAATACATGCAAAAGAGAGAAGGAGAGAGAGATGAAGTGCTCACCGGTTCTGAAGAGCTTCTGTCCGGAAGCAACATCAATCACTGTCGCTTTCATTTGATTGGCCACAACAAGTCAGATGACCGGGCCCAATTCTAAAGAGCAGGGAAGCAATTACAAGAAGAAGGCTGGAAATATATAAAGAAATACCAGCACTGATGTCTCATCATTTCCCGAGGGGACGGATGGCACAAGAGGAGCTGAAAATAGGGAAGCAGTGGATCAGATATTTCATATTATTTATTTGAAGAGGGAGGGAGGGAGGGAGGGAGGGAGGGAGGGAGGGAGAAAGAGAGGGAGAGGGAGAGAGAGAGAAAAAGAAAGAAGAAAAGAAGAAGAAGAGGAGGAGGAGGAGGAAGAGGAAGAAGGAAGGAGATGACAGAGGAGGAGGAAGAGAAGGAGGGAGGGAGAGAGGGAGGAGGAAGAAGAAGAAGGAGGAGGAGGAAGAGAAGGAGGGAGGGACAGAGAAAGGGAGTGAGGGAGGGGCAGAGTTTTACATAAGTATGTTTGTTGCACTTCCTTGAGTTGAGTACAGGGGGCGCTATGTGCAGTACAGAGAACCAAGGCAAGGGGCACTTGTGTCTTGTCGGTCCTTCCTGCTACTTTCATTATTAGCCTCCGTGCTCCCTTTAATGGTGGGAGAGCTGAAGTCAGGATGACGGGGGGGGAAGTGTTGGGTGGAGGGAGGGCAACCCCAGAAGGGGCTCCCAGTTGTGGGGAGAACTGTAGGGAGAAAAGAGTGGCAAGAGGGACGGAGGGAGGAGCGAAGGCTGGTCCCAGGACCAGGGGGCTCGTGCAACAGAGGAATTACTGGTGCACTCAGTGAGTGAGGACCAAAGGATGCAGTTCATCCCAGGGCTGGACAGGAAACCAGCTCGAGGCCTGGAGGGAGCTGGCTACTTCCAGGGTTAAATGAGCACGGGCAGGGCTGGGGCAGACAAAGACTAAAAGGAGCAGCCCCTTCCCCGCCCAGAACGCTGGGCTGGTGCACGCACGAGCTCCCTGGAGTGGAGCATGCAGGAGGAGGGGGATGGAGGAGGAGGGAGATGGAGGAGGAGGAAACAGGCACCTGAACGCAAGCTGAGAATGTTCGCTGCATCAGGGGAAACAGAGGCCAGGGGTCGTACATTCACCTGGGTTCCAGAAAACAGGGTAGTTTATTCCTTGGATGCTGCAGCCTCTCTTGGCGCCGTGAATATGCGACACCTGCACTACTCAGACTGCGAGCTATGGACCAGTGACAGCAAACAGCTACCAGTCCACAAGGAAGAAGGAATCGGGAGAAAGTAGATGGAAACTTTTACAGCAATTTGACATTGCCGTGACATCCCACCGAATTTCCGTTGTGTTTTACAAAAGTATAGGTGTGTGGCAGATTGGGGGAAAATGGTCCTCACTGGCGGATCATTGCAGAAGCACTCTGCAGGGTTCCTAAGTGGCTTGTCTCACTCCATGCAGGGCCCCCTCTCACATGTGCACTTATTAAAATGCAAGGGGGATCGTGCTGCCCGTCCGTCTACTACCCTCTGATGATTTTCTCAGCCCTTTCAGGTGAAGAACAACTTCCCTGTGAAGGCCACAGTTTGCATCTCCCAGCCCTCCCCAGACTGCCCCTCTCTCCTCCCTCCCCACCCCTCTCTGCTGGCCACACTCCTTTCTCAGAGCCTCACAGACACTAAGCTCCTTCCCACCTCAGGGCCTTTGCTTGTGCTGTGTCTTGCTGGAGTTAACTCCTGTTCTGCCTTGCGATCAGAGTCCAAGAATCCTCTTCTCAATGACGATCTCTCCACCCTCGGGACTGGTGGAGGCCCCTGCTTATCTGTGAGGTGCTTGTAACGTGTCTCCCTTCCCCACAGGTGTGTGAACTCCTTGGTGACGGGAACTCTGTCTCCTTAGTTCGCCACCATAGCACACAGGCCTATCCGAGCCCTGTCCTAAGTCCTCAGTAAATATTTGTCAAATGAATGAATGAGTGAGTGAGTGGGTGAATGCAGCATCCAGCGCTCCTGGGACAGGTGTGTGAGATTGGGGAGTAAGTCTTTTGGAGGCCGGGTCTTTATTTAGTAAAATGGTTCCCAGGCCTCCTTCCTTTGCCTAGACCCTGGCAGCCTGTCCCAAGCTCCTGCTGATAAATCATTTTATTGGCACAGTAGGACAGGAAAGGACAGAGTGAGTAATGGGAGTTGGGCACCGTGTCGCAGACAAGGGCCTGAGTTGACATGGTAACAACAGGCCGACCGATGAGGCCCACGCTGTAGTCTGGCCCCTAGACATGTCTGAGAACAGGCCCCCGGTCATTTTTCCTGTGTGCTGGGGAGCATGAAAGGCCAGGGAGGGGGGAGGGAGGTGGGCAGCTGGTGGACCCTGGCTTTTCCCTGCCATGGAATAGGCTGGAAGCAGCTTCATAGCATGTTGGTAGCACCCTGTGTTTCTGGGTGTCGGAATGCCTGCTATGACTTATTCTCTATATATTTATGTATTTTTAATTAAATCATCAGTTTGAATTTTTAAGTTACACCATACTTTTATATATTTTAATTAAAGCATTTAAAAATTATTTATTTATGTGAGAGGGCATAGACACAGAGTTCTTGTTGAAAACAGCTGGGGCTGAAGCTGAGAGCAGGGAACTCAACCCAGGACTCCCACATGGATTACAGGCACCTGATTACTGAGTCGTCACCCCTGCCTCCTAGGGTCATGGGTGAGCTGGAGCTGGGTATCAAATCTGGATACCCTGAGGCGGGACCCAGCGTCTTACCTAAATGCCCACTTTTGCACGATGTTTCCTACTTACAAAAGTAATGAGAGCTCTTAACCTGAGTTATAAAGGTGGTCACGTATGCAGTGGTTAGACACAAAGACCTAGGAACCCAGATACCTGGGTTCAAAATCTGGCTCCGTGCCCCATCAGTTTTAGAAATATGATGATGTCACCTAACTGTGTGCTTTCATTTCCTTGCACACGGAATGGAGATGCTATGGTGCCTACCTAGTGGAGAGTTGCTGTGAGGATGCCGACATAATACGTGTCAGGCATTTAGAGTATAGTCAACAATACTGTCTGGTTTGATAAGAACAGTTAAACAACTTGAAAGAACTGAAGAAGAAGCCAAGCCCCTGTCTTCGAGCCCAGCTTTCATTTTCTTAGATAGAGGTTCTAGCTGCATCCGCCAAGGTGTATAAGCCCCCACAGACATCGGCAGGTGTGGGCCGGGAGGAGAGTGAGGCAGAGGAGGGACTTAGTGCGCCTTCTCCAGGGGCGGCTCTGCATCTCATGCACTTGGCAGTGAGCACCTGTCCGGTGTTGTGCACCAGGCGCCTCCTGCATCTCACTCCACCACAGTGAGGAGACCTCTGCCTCTGCTCATGGCAGACAATGTATTTTGGACCAATCCTCCCACCAGACAGACTCAGTGGAATAGGAATATATTTTGTCTGCAACGTGGTGTCCGATTCCCATTACTCGTTTTTTCATATGCTGGTGTGTGCATACATGTGCATAGCTACATGATATATTCATATGCACACACCAGCCCTTTAAGGCATCAGAGAGCTACTACCGACTATTGAAAACCCATCAGTATGTCTCGTTGCTGGGGGCCTAGGAAGATGAGACCGGTATCTGGCGAGTCACATTGTGATGAAAGACTAAGAGGCTGAATAGCAACCTTAACCCCATCACAAAGTCAGGGACATAGGGAGTGTGGGGTCAGGCTTGCTAAGGAAAGGAGCTTTGGTGAACCCTCCTTACTTTTGCTTGGGACAATGAGGGCTGCATCCTATAGGTGGGGATGAAATGGAAGTCGAACAGATTCTGGAATAGACTACAGCTCATTATTTTCTAAAAAAAAAAAATTATTTATTTATTTATTTGGAAGTCAGAGTTACACCAGAGAGAAGGAGAGGTAGAGAGAGAGAGAGGTCTTTCATCTGCTAGTTCACTCCCCAATTAGCCGCAACGGCTGGAGCTGTGCCTATCCGAAGCCAGCAGCCGGGAGCTTCTTCCGGGTCTCCCACGTGGGTACAGGGGCCCAAGGACTTGGGCCATCTTCTACTGCTTTCCCAGGCTGTGACAAAGAGCTGGATTGGAAGAGGAGCAGCTGGGATTCGAACCGGTGCCCATATGGGATGCCGGCATTGCAGGCGCCGGCCCCTACAGCTCATTATTGACTCATTGCAATCTCTGAATTTGAAGTTCAGTAACTCCAGATAACTAGTTCCTGCAGGGGACTTCCAGAAGGGAAACGTATATAAATTCCCCCTGCAGAAAAATTACTTACACAAGCAAGCTTGTAAATGCAATGTTTGGTATGTGACAAAACAATAATTAGGCACATAAGGAGATGAGACAAAATAAATAACAAATAGCAAAAACAACAGACTCATGGAACATACCCTCAGGTCCTTCAAGTATTGGAGTTATTGGACAACAATTTCATAATAACTTTGCTTGACAGGCATAAGTAAATACGAGTTTGGATAGAAAACTAGAAACAATAAAAATCAATTGGAAGTTCTAGAAATGAAAATGTGACTGCAGTTAAGAATTCAGTAGATAGTGTTTTAAAAATTTATTTTATTTGAAAGGAAGGGAGGGAGTGGAGAGAAGGAGAGAGAGAGAGAGAGAGAGAGAAACTGAGAAACTCCCATCTGGGTCTCCTGGGTGTCGGAGACTCAAGCGCTTGAGCCATCGTCTCCTTCCTTCTAGAATGTCTAATTGAAGTTCCAGAGGAAGAGGAGAATATGGCAGGTTTTTACAGAGTTCATTGTTGCAAATGTTCTAAAACTGCTAAAAGACTTCAAGTCACAGATTTATGATATCCTACAAACCCCAACCAGAATAAATATAAAGAAATCAATACTTCAGCACATTCTGAGAAGAAAAATTGTAGAAAACTAAAACAAAGAGAAATATTTCTTCTTACTGGGCCACAGGTTGGATGAAATAGCTTATCAACCAGATTACCCTATAGAGGAAGCTTGGGAGCCACCCGTAACCACAAAGTGCTGCTCATTATGCCCTGGCTGCCTTCTTTTACAGTCTTGGAAGAGGCAAAAGTATGAGATGAAAGTTGAGGGTGGTAGGATCAGGTTATACTTTTCTCAGTAGACCTCTCAGGTAGGTGTCTGACCTCAAAGTTAGGTGGGGGCCGGCGCCGTGGCTCACTTGGTTAATCCTCTGCCTGCAGCACTGGCATCCCATATGGGTGCCGGGTTCTAGTCCCAGTTGCTCCTCTTCCAGTCCAGCTCTCTGCTGTGGCCCGGGAGTGCAGTGGAGGATGGCCTAAGTGCTTGGGCCCCTGCACCCGCATGGGAGACCAGGAAGAAGCACCTGGCTCCTGGCTTCGGATCGGCACAGCGCCGGCCATAGCAGCCATTTGGGGGGTGAACTAACGGAAGGAAGACCTTTCTCTCTATCTCTCTCTCTCACTGTCTATAGCTCTACCTGTCAAATAATAATAATAAAAAAGTTAGGTGGCTCTTTTTTGAACCGAAGAAATTTAATATCTCTTTGGTATCACCTTTGGGCCCTTATCACTATTTTGGCGCATCTGTTCACTCATTTGATATTTATTTGGTGAGGCTGCACCATTGTACCAGGGACTAGGAATACATCACCGAGCATAATAGACTGACACCCCCCATTACATTCCAATGGGGGCAAGAGGACATTAAACAAACAAAATATTCCATATGTCAGATGGTTAGAAGTGATGTAGGGAACAGTGAACCACTTTTAATAGAGTAATCAGAGACCCTCCTTACTGAGAAAGTAGTCTTTGAGCCAAGATCTAAAGGAAGTGAGAGAGTGGGCCAGGCAGACATCTGGGGGAAGAGCATGACTCCTACTTTTTGTTCTGTTACAAATACACAGTTTAATTAAGTATTGAAACAACAGACAAAATACAAGAGTGAGAGGAGTTGTTTCTATGAGCACTAAGTCAAGTGCTTTGAACAGACTTGAAAACATGGATTTGATTAAGAAATGCTGTCAAATTAGGGGATAAAAACTGAGAAACCGACCCAAAGCATCACAAATCTGCACGATTGCAATGCTCAGGTTACTTCACATATGCCTTTAAAATGTTCCACTCTAAAGAAATTGGAATTGGATATCAAAAGTAGTATATTATGGTTTTGATTTATGCAATAAAGAGGAAAGATAATTCTATTAGGGTTCCCATGCTCCCAGAAAAAACCTTCTCCCTACATCAGAAGATGGGTGAACAAATAGCATTGCTTTGTTTTAGGTTAAAGGAAAACATTTAAGGAATAAATTCACTATGTTTTATGACTCTTCACTTTGACTTTCCTGAATAACCTGCCAACTACTAGATCTGTTATTGGTAGCAGGCCAATTTGCTGAACATGAATGGGCTGAAAACTATTTTTCCGAAAATCAGTGTGCCAAGTTGGCCTTCCCCCTCTCTGCCTAAATCCATCTAGTTTTTTTTTTCCTGCCCTTTGGAGCTCACTGCAGAGAACAGGAAAAAGAGAAGAGGCATCGCTGAAAAGGGGGAAATGGTGTGAAGTAGATGAACCACGTTCAGGAAACGTCACCCAGGTTCAGGTCAGAACTCACTGACAAACCTTGAGCAAGCGATTGTACCTCTTAGAACCTCATTCGCTTCATCTGTAACATGGGCACAACAATTAGACCTATCTGATAGAGTTCTCATAAGGATCAAATGAGGCTGTCCTTACAAGGTTCTTAGTACACCTCTGACCATCTTCATTGCAAGGAAGTGAAGCATCTGTAATTATTGTACCGCTGACTATACATTGAAACTTGCTGCTATCGCCTTTGGTGGCAGATCATCCCTTAGAACCCCTCAAGTAGATAAATCGTAGTAGATTTAAAAAAGAAGAGGGTACACTACTAACGAGAGCAGAATAAATCCCAGAAGGAGATAGGAACAGGTTGGCCTCAGGTGGTGTATGTAAAGATCATCTGTGGGGTGTAGAAGTCTCACGTGCTATTCAGCCAGCTAGGCCTCATGCTGAACAGAGGAAGGTCAACCACTGACATCACCAGTGCTGGCTGGGACTGGGACTTGGTGGCAGAGAACCAGGCACCAAGAATCTGGAAGTAGACCTAGGAAATGGTGCAGTTGGCACCATCTCCAAATGTGCCATTGTGGATTAGAGAGATGGGTGTAGAGACCATGTTCAGGATGTTGAACTCCTAGGTGCACCCCACCTTGGCCCTGTGATTTCCCTGTGGTCTGTGGTCTTAGAGGATGCCCTCTGCATTATCGTCTCCCAAACGTGATTCTGCGGATTCCTTGAAATGCTGATGGATGTTCCACGTAAAAGGTTCCTATGTCAAAGAAATCTTGGCAGTGTAACATGTTATAGGAACAAACGATTTTGGTCCTGTGCCGTGGCTCTCTAGGCTAATCCTCCGCCTGAGGCACCGACATTCCGGGTTCTAGTCCCGGTTGGGGCGCCGGATTCTGTCCCAGTTGCTCCTCTTCCAGTCCAGCTCTCTGCTGTGGCCCGGGAGAGCAGTGGAGGATGGCCCAAGTGCTTGGGCCCTGCACCCGCATGGGAGACCCGGAGGAAGCACCTGGCTCCTGGCTTCAGATCGGATTCCTGGATTTGTAGCGGCCATTTTGGGGGGTGAACCAATGGAAGGAAGACCTTTCTCTCTCTCTCTCTCACTGTCTAACTCTGCCTGTCAAATCAAACAAACAAACAAAAAAAGGAACAATGATTTTTTTTTTTTTTTGACAAGCAGAGTTAGACAGTGAGAGAGAGAGACAGAGAGAAAGGTCTTCTTTCCGTTGGAGGAACAATGATTATAGCTCATCTTTTTGGAGGGGAGGCCATTGTGTGTAGGAAACCTAGTATTTCCCAGAGACTGTATCACTTCATTATCTCAGTGTTTCAGCAAGTGACTGCTGATAAGAAGATGCTGTTATTAACCCCATTTCACATGTAAGAAAATGGAATGTTGAGAAATGGTGTCCAGAGAAATGAGTTAATGTACCCAAGATTGCACAGCAGATGAACTGAAGAACCAGGATTTGAATCTAGGTATTTTTTAAAAGATTATTTATTTATTTGAAAGAGTTACACAGAGAGAGAAGGAGAGGTAGAGAGAGAGAGAGAGAAATTGAAAGAGATAGAGAGAGAGAGAGAGAGGTCTTTCATCTGCTGGCTCATTCCCTAGATGGCCGTAGTGGCTGGAGCTGTTCCAATCCGAAGCAAGGAGCCAGGAGCTTCTTTTGGATCTCCCACGCGGGTGCAGGGGCCCGAGGACTTGGGCCATCTTCTACTGCTTTCCCGGGCTGTGACAAAGAGCTGGATTGGAACAGGAGCAACTGGGACTAGAACCAGCGCCCCTGTGGGATGCTGGCACTGCAGGGTGTTAACCCACTGCGCCACAGCACCAGCCCTGAATTCAGTTGTTTTAACGTCAATGATTCTGCTGTTCTTAGCTTGAACTAAGAGTTTTTTCCAAAGTCTCTGACTCAGAATGGACTGGCAGGCAATGTATCCAATATCCCAAGCAGGAATATTTCCAGCTAAGCAGGGCCTTTGTTTTCAAACTCGGAAGTAGGACATGCAGGTGAATGTCAGGCACAGTCACCCCCTGTGGTCATCTCATGTTGATCTGAAAGATGGTGGCTGTTTCTGTCTCCCAGTCAACCTGTGATCCTCTTCCACATCCAGCCCAGATTTGGCAAACCAAACGTTCTGAAAAGTCCCATGGAAAAGACACCTTTTTAATCTTCCCCTAACTCAGTTTGTTTCATTTTATTTTCCCTCTAGAATCCCTTCTTTGTCCCCTCTGTTCTTTCAAAAACAGTTACTAACACCCTTCGGAAGAGTGTTGCATGAAACATTGTTTCCTCTTTGTAGGGGAGGCATTTAAAGCTATGTGTGATGTATTCCCCACTGGAGGAAAAAACTCACTCCATCGTGCATCCCCTGCTGGTAGTGAATAGGGCGAGGCTTCTTGCTTTCCACAAAGGGCAACGTAAAATAAACAGAGCCCATACTCAGTAAAATCTTCTAGAAGATATTGTTCTAGGGATTAGCTACTTGGAATTTCACAACAGGGAGGGCTTTGTCGGGAAATGGCAAATCATGATTTATTGATGTACCCTAAAATTTTCAGTGTGTCATAAAAGGAGACTTGAGAAGAGGGAACCTCTTAAGAGTCTTGGATGACATTTGCTTGAAATTGGCTTATGGTATTTTCCTATCTCCTTTTCAGACCTGGTCCTGGATGACTACGTGAGTAATATCTTCTTTTGAAGGCTTTTCATTCTTTATATCGTTTTCTTAGTCCTTGGCCAGATTGCTTAGGGGGTTGTATTCATTTCTAATCCATGGATAAGCAAGCATGTCTCTCCCTGAGACTGTATGCATTGCGAAGCGTGCAGGAAAATGATAGTGTCAAGCAGTGCTACAGACTTTAAATAGCTATCATTGTAAACACAGAAACTGTAAGGTCCAAGAATATAAGCTCCTGGAACATTCCAGAAGGGAAGGTACACTTTGGGGAAATTTTGCAAGCACTCGACACCTACCATCAGTATCAACGGGTAAGTGGGAGGTGGTATGGCGGGAGGAGCAGTTGATCAGGAAGCTACTGTGGTTTCCTCTCTAGGCACGCAGATAGACTACATTTCCCAGTGTCCATTGTAGCTGGTGTCACCGTGTAGCCGAGGCCTAGCCAATGGAATGCGAGCAAATTATATGGGCTGCCTGGCCCACAGTAAGATTTGCACATAATCCTTGTCCTTTGCCCACACTTGGCAACCTCGGAAGCCTCTTTCTTTTCTTTTTTTAAATTTTTTTTTTTTTTGGACAGAGTGGACAGTGAGAGAGAGACAGAGAGAAAGGTCTTCCTTTTGCCGTTGGTTCACCCTCCAATGGCCGCTGCGGCCGGTGCACCATGCTGATCCAAAGCCAGGAGCCAGGTGCTTCTCCTGGTCTCCCATGCGGGTGCAGGGCCCAAGGACTTGGGCCATCCTCCACTGCCTTCCCGGGCCATAGCAGAGAGCTGGCCTGGAAGAGGGGCAACCGGGATAGAATCCGGTGCCCCGACCAGGACTAGAACCCGGTGTGCTGGCACCACAAGGTGGAGGATTACCCTGTTAAACCACGGCGCCGGCCTAAATATTTTTTTAAAACTTTTATTTAGTAAATATAAATTTCCAAAGTACAGCTTATGGATTACAATGGCTTTCCCCCCCCATAACTTCCCTCCCACCCGCAACCCTCCCATCTCCCGCTCCCTCTCCCATTCCATTCACATCAAGATTCATTTTCAATTTTTTTATATACAGAAGATCAGTTTAGTATATATTAAGTAAAGATTTCAACAGTGTGCAACCACACAGAAACACAAAGTGTAAAGTACTGTTTGAGTACTAGTTATAGCATTAATTCACATTGAACAACACATTAAGGACAGAGATCCTACATGAGAAGTAAGTGCACAGTGACTCCTGTTGTTGACTTGACAAATTGACACTCTTGTTTATGGCATCAGTAATCTCCCTAGGCTCTTGTCATGAGTTTCCAAGGCTATGGAAGCCTTTTGAGTTCGCCGACTTCGATCTTATTCCAACAGGGTCATAGTCAAATTGGAAGTTCTCTCCTCCCTTCAGAGAAAGGTACCTGCTTCTTTGATGGCCCATTCTTTCCACTGGGATCTCACTCACAGAGATCTTTCATTTAGTTTTTTTTTTTTTGCCAGAGTGTCTTGGCTTTCCATGTCTAAAATACTCTCATGGTCCTTCAGCCAGATCCGAATGCCTTAAGGGCTGATTCTGAAGCCTCTTTATTGTCAACGATGGAAAAGCCAGGAGATGGAAAGATCCTCCTGGGTTCTTGAGTAAATGTTTGGAAGGCGCTTCCCACTCTTAATACCTGCTTTGTAGTTTCCTGAGACAGAAATAAACTTAAGTTGTGTTTGAGCCATTGTACCTTTTGGGGATTGTCATTCTCCTGGCTGGAGGTCTGGATAGGGAATTTGCACTTGGTGGTGAGCAGTTGCAGTTAACACACCAGATGAAATAAGATATACAACGTGATGTCATATGAGTATGTAAAGTTAGACTTACCAAAAGATGGTTGAAGTTGTGCTTACAGTCTTCATGGAAAAGGTGAACTTTGAGCCTTCAAAAACCAATAGGAGAAGAAGAAGAGTCAGCCAGCTAAGAGTACCTTGCAGGGCTGGGCTTTGTGGCCTAGCAGTGAATCCACCCCATGGAGTGCCCACACGCCATATTGGAGTGTGTGGTTTGAGTCCTGCCTTGGCTCCCCTCCCAGCACCCTGTTAATGTGTACCTGAGGTAGCGGGTGAGGGCTCAGGTCCTTGGGTCCCTGCCACCCACATGGGAGACTCAGAAGGAAGTCTGGGTTCCTGGCTTTGGCCTGGCTCAGTTCTGGATGTTTTGGGCATTTAGGAAGGGAACCAGCAGATGAAATCTCTCTCTTTGTCTCTCTCTCCACCCCCCATCTCTCTCCATTTCAATATAATAAATAAGTAAACTTTAAAAAAGACCACATATGATTATGATTGTGGGTGTCGGGGTTTCGCAGGTCTGGTTACCAATCCAGTTGTGTGATCTTAGACAAATCATTGAACCCCATTGAGCCTCCCTTTCCCCGTCTGTAAAATGCAGACAGTAATACTTACGATACATTTTTTAATGAGGATTAAGTTAAAAGGCTTGTAAGGCACTTATTCAGTGGTGGGCAATTAAATCGTGCTCAATAAAGGGGATAACATTATTATTTTGAGCCAGCGCTGCGGCTCACTAGGCTAATCCTCCACCTGCGGCGCCGGTACCCCGGGTTCTAGTCCTGGTTGGGGCGCCGGATTCTGTCCTGGTTGCTCCTCTTCCAGTCCAGATCTCTGCTGTGGCTCGGGAGTGCAGTGGAGGATGGCCCAGGTCCCTGGGCCCTGCACCTACATGGGAGACTAGGAGGAAGCACCTGGCTTCGGATTGGCACAGCGCGCTGGCCGTGGCGGCCAATTACGGGGTGAACCAGTGGAAAGAAGACCTGTCTCTCTGTCTCTCTCTCTCACTGTCTAACTCTGCCTGTCAAAAAATTTATTATTTTGAAAGGATGTGTAAATGACAGGCTCCTGTTACGTATGTACAACGTTGTACTGGAGCATCTATCTGCCCTCTAGGTTCACTTGCTCTTTCTCCTTCTGCTCTGGGAGGCTAAACTCAATGGGCAGCAACAGCCACGTCCCTGACCTTCTGGCTTCCTGCTGGGTTCAGCTAAGGAGAAGTCAAGGGACAGGAGTTTAGAGGAAGGAAGGAGAGCCCAGGCATTCCCTCTGCCTCTTGTATTAAGCAAGCCTTGTTCTGATGCTTTGTTTTGACGTCCAGGGCCCTTGCTGACCCTGAGGAGGCTGCCGCTCCCAGGGTAGCTGATTCCTAGAGGGGACACTGCAGGGGCACACCTTTCACGAGCAGGTCAGCCAGCCTGAAGCCGATAGCCCCAAGGACTGCCTTTACTGGCCTTGCACATTCTGGGCCTCTGTCTAGCCTGCCCTAACCACTCAAGGGCCATGCACCAGAGAACTAGAGACAGCCCCTGTGCTAGGGCCTGCTGAAATTACCCACTCTACCCAGTCTTAACGCTACTTCCCCTGCCTCACCCGTTCCTTCCTGTGAAAACCACAATAGGGCCTGTTGCCCTTGTTTCCTGCTCACTCTCTCTGCCTCCTGATTGGCTCTGATGTGTGTGCAGGGGATGTCCCTCTTCTCAGCAACTGGAACAACTTTATCTTTTCAATGGCAGTTGTCTCCTGATCTGTTGGCCTCACCGTACCTGAAGAACAGTGAGGCTTTCCTTTTAAAACAGCCCACTGTGCTATAGTTTGATGATGGCCGTGCCCGTCCACCTGTGGCCGCAGTGCCCATTAGGCAGCTCCTCTACTGAGTCATGGCTATTCCATTTTTTAATAAAGATTTTAAAAGTTTATTTATTTGAGGAGGCAGAGTTACAGAGAGAGGGGGACATACAGAGAGAGGTCTTCGATCCACTGGCTCATTCCCCAAATGACTGCAACGGCCGGAGCTGAGCCAGTCCAAAACCGGGAGCCAGGAGCTTCCTCGGGGTCTCCCACTTGGGTGCAGGGGTCATCTTCCACTGCTCTCCCAGGCCATAAGCAGAGAGATGGATTGGAAGTGGAGGAGCTGTGATCAAACTGGCGCCCATATGAGATGCCAGTGCTGCAGACAGACTTAATCTACTATTCCACAGTGCCAGCCCCAGAATCCTGGCTGTTGTCAGCCTCCGGTCTCGCCACTCACTCCAGGGGCACAACATTTTTTTTTTCTCATCCCTTAGAATTCATGGTGGTCACATCTTCCTGCTGTTACTAGTCCCTGGGTGTCCTGCCAATCCCTTGCTAGTTCTACTAGCCACTCCCATTCCTCTATAAATAATCCTGTCATTAAACATTCTTTAAATAACCCTTCAAGGATGCCAGCCCAATCCTTGATTGATAACCATTCTGAAGTTTCCAAACCATTTAAAATCCTTTATCTCTGAGGTTCATAATATCCCCATGCAGTGGGTGGGCTCATCTTCATGTTACCAATGAGCAAACTCATGTTCTGAGGGGTTAACCGACCTGCTCAATTCTTTGCCTCCAAATTTGGTACGTTTTCCCAATGTCTGTCACTGACTGGGTCTTGTTTCACTGCTGTGTGTCCAACTGCAGTGCCTGGCATGTAGTACTTGTTCAGTTAACATTTCTTGAACAGAATAAAACAAAATAGCCAGAAAGCAAGGTGGTGAAGGAATGGGACAGAAATGGGCAACAGCTTCCCCAGTGTAAGGAGTCTGAGATTGCTCCTTGCACAGTGCCTGGGATATAGTATGTGTTCATCATATATGTGTTGAAGGTTTATTATATATATATTTTTTAATTAAACTTTTATTTAATGAATATACAATTCCATCAAGATGGCATGTACCAATGCCATCGCACTAGTCCAAGTGATCAATTTCAGCTCACAATTGATAGCTCTGATAGGTCTAAGAGTCAAAGAGATCACACAAACAAGACAAGTATCTGCTAATACTAACTGATAGAATCAAAAAGGGAGAGAAAGATCCAACATGGGAAGTGGGATACACAGCAGACTCATAGGATGGCAGATGTCCTAAACAACACTCCGGCCTCAGAATCAGCCCTCAAGGCATTCAGATCTGGCTGAAGAGCCCATGAGAGTATAGCAGGCATGGAAAGCCAAGATATCATGGGAAAAAAAAAAAGAAGGTTTATTATATTAATACTGTTTCGGAGCCAGCCATTCCTGGGCACCACAGCCATGGCCTCTGAGCTTTGAGTGTTTGGTGAGTCTTGTTTCCAAGAGGAAATTGCCCAGACACAAACCGTATTTGCTTCCCAGTCTGACCAGACCATATCCTGTCCTTTTTACCCCACTACTCTCCAGAACAGGGAATTTGGTCAGAGCAGGTCAGGCTAGCTTCATCTCTGCCAAGCTTTGTGCCTGCTCCCTGACTTCCACACCCTGTTAAAAATAAAGGTCGGCTTACAGATGTTAAACACCTGGATCCACGTGAGGCCCTGCTCCGATGGCTAACAGGATTGAGGTCATTAGCATCTAAGCTGTCCATGGGACGCGTACTCCTGTGGGGGCATCTGTATCTGCTTCTGCCCGTGAAGCTCAAAATCATACAATGCTCTATTAATAGCCACTTGCCCATTCTCCCACCCCCTCCCCCTAGTCGGAGAGTGGTGGAGGGGTGGACATCAACCTCATCTCATTATTTATTTCTGTTATAAAGCGGGTCTTTCTAAGGTAACACACACCAGGAAGCCTCTCCCTGTGCTACCTGGGTGACATTTCACATTCTGTTGAGCAGAAACTCCCTCAACGCTATCGGCTGCTCCACCTGATTAATGACATCTCCTTCAACCTGGGTCTGCGTGCCTTTCATGTCTCTCCGGTCCCCCGCTGAGCTGCCTCGCTGGCCTCTCACCATGATGACAGTTGACACAGGATGACTTTATTGCAGATTTCAAGGGCATTCCCTCTTTGTTACCACCTCTACCTTTAAGAAAGAAAGAAACATTTTAATTAGAAAATATAAACTGGAATTACACCTGGGGTTAGACTGTGGGTGGAACTCATGCCTGGTAGTGCCTGTGGACGCTGTGATAGCCTAGAGAATTTATTTGTAGCATCTTAAATCTTTTAACCTTGAAGACAGTATTCTTTATTTGTTTTAGAGAAAGTTCCCAAAGCCAGGAGCCAGGAACTCAGTCCAGGTCTTCCACATGAGTGGCAGGGACCCAAGTACTGGAGCCATCATCCTGCTGCCTCTCAGGGTGCTCATTAGCGGGAAGCTGGAATCGGGAGTGGAGCTGGGACTCAAACGCTGGCTCTATGATATGGGATTCAGGCATCTCAACTGGCAGCTTAACCACACTAGGCAAAATGCCCACCGCATAAATGCATTATTCTTAACAGCAAAGGCAGGGCAGGCACCCAAGTTTCCAGTTGAGAGAGCTATAGGCGGCACCATCATTTGGAATAGTCCAAGCCTTCAGTTGCCCAAGCTCCCTCTTGGTGCCTTTGGTGTTGTGTAGTGTAATATGACTGTACACAACTTTGGACAGATGTGATCTGCAGGAAACAAACATGAACTTCGTTAAAATGTTCTTTTTTTCCACCAGTGGCTGCAGCTTTTCTTTCAGCTACTACCCAGTGGAGCACTTCCACATAAGGCACCAACCTCCATCCCTCTGTGAGTGCCCTGAGGATATTTAGATGCCTAGAAAAATAAAACACAGTCCATACCCTCAGGGAGTTCACAATCTCCTAGGGGAAGCGGATTATTTACAACTAATCAAAATACAGTGTGATGATTATCATGATAGAGGAGTGGAGGGACATATTTTTCTCCTTCCACTCCCTCCTCCCTGTGGCACGTATTAAGGCCAATCTAACAGTAAGAGGTAGATAGTTCTTTATATAGTAATGCACAAGGCATGAGCTAGCAGGGGGTTAATCTTGGCAATGTGAATTGCTTTTTTGGTAATCCACTGTGTGGGTGGAGAGAGAGAATACCTCTTCTTTTCTCAAAGGCCCTGGGCTCCCTTTCTACTCCCCAAAGTCTGCCACAACAGTGGAACAAAAGGAGGATCCAAATGGCTGAAAAGATTGTGCTGGAAACTGAAAGCAAGAAGGATGAGCTCAGGCTCAAATAAGGAGAGGCCCTTAAGAGGGAGATGAAGTGGAGAATGCGGGTCTCAGTGGAAGAGGCTTCTAAGTTGGATAATGCCCCAGGGATATCATTTCTTACAATCCAGAAAAAAATATCTGTGCCCAGTGGAGTAGTTAGTAGATGTTGGTATCCGGTTATAATCAAATAAAAAAGACTTCCAACATCTGCCTGTTTTTGGAGTCTGTAGAGATTGTAAGTACCACCCAAATTCCAAGTAAAGGACTATTTGTTTAAGTTTCTGGATTTAGTGTGGGAGGTTGACTGGTTGTGCATGTTTGTTTATGGGCTTTATAGTCACATATGTTTTGATAAAGGACATAGTTATGGGGTTGCAGAGCTACAGTCAATATCGTTCCACGTATGTCTATCCAGCAGCTGCTATGCGTGTGGCACTGTCCAAGGTGCTGAAGACTTGCTTGTTACAAAATAGAAATCCCTGCGCTCTTGGAGCTTCTGTTCTGTGGGAGGACACATAGTATTGTGGAAGCACAGAGGAGATCTTGACTGTCAATGCCTGAGGGAGGAGGGGAAGTAAGGCTTTCCAATGTAAGAACATTTGAGTTGGACCTTGGAGGATGAGGAAGTCATTGCCATGGGGGAATGGAGCACAGGAAGCTGAAAGATTAAAGGCCCTGGGCCATGCTGTGAAATGTGTCCAGGCTGTGGGTAGTGGGATGCGTGATGAACCTGGATACACATGGGCTGAATTGGGCCTGCAGTCAATTTTGCTGGCAGTGAGCACAGAATTCTTAAAAAATCTGAATTTATATGTTCTTAGAGGGGCTTGCCTCTTGTTCATCATGGCCCTACCACTTCTTGACCCACCAGACCATTTCTCTTGAATATAACAAGTACATCTAGTGGCCTCAGAAGGCATTTTGAGATTCCCTTTTTAAAGTATTTTTAATTAAAAACATTTAAAACAAAGTATAACTCAAATAAAGCAAACAACACAAAGCATCATTGCATGATTCAGGGAATTGTTGCACCCTGAACGTACTCATGTAAGCAGCATTCAAACTAAGAAATGGATCATTGCTAGATCTCTTCAGTATTCACCATAACCCCTTTGGATCACTACCATCACTGAAGGTATCCTCCATGTCTTCTAAAAAAATACTAAAACTCTTTCACTTATGATGGGGTTACATCCCAATAAACCCATCCTAAGTTGAATATGTTGTAAGTAAAAAGATGCATTAGATACACCTAACCTACACAACATTGTAACTCAACACCACAGTACCCTGAGAAAATCAGTTAATTAACCCCATGATCACACAGCTGATTGGGAATTACAGTTTGCATTGCCTAGGAAGAGATCAAACTGAAATTCTGAAATGTTACTTAACTAATATTCTTTTATTTAGCTATTAAATGCAGATTACTTTTCTACTATCATAGAATAGAAAAACTGCAAGTAGAACCATCTTAGATTGGGGTCTGTATATTATATATGATTTTACTTGGTTTTAACTTTTACATAAATTGGATTGCACACTAGTAGCTTTGTGTCTGGCATCTTTCACTCAGCATTGTAATTGTCATAGTCATCCAGGTGGTTGCCTGTAGTTTTTGTGTGTTCATTCTCATACTCCATCCTATGACTACACTGCAACATTTTTATCCATTCTATTCTATCTTGATGGGCATCTTGCTGGCTCCAGCATGGGGCCCATGTAAGTAGTGATTCCATGAGCATTCTTTTATTTATTTATTTGACAGATAGAGTTAGACAGTGAGAGAGAGAGAGACAGAAAGGTCTTCCTTCCGTTGGTTCACTCCCCAAATGGCTGCTATGGCAGGAGCTAAGCCGATCCAAAGCCAGGAGCCACGTGCTTCCTCCTGGTCTCCCATGCGGGTGCAGGAGCCCAAGCACTTGGGCCATCCTCCACTGCCTTCTTGGGCCACAGCAGAGAGCTGGACTGGAAGAGGAGTAACCGGCTCTAGAACCTGGCACCCATTTGGGATGCTGGTGCCGCAGGCGGAGGATTAACCAAGTGAGCCACAATGCCTGCCCCCCATGAACATTCTTGTATGTATCTTTTAGTGAACACACATGCAGGTTCCTGTTTATCATATACCTAGTATTCTTGGGCCATCGAGTATCTGTGTGTTTAATTGACCAATAGTTTTTCTAAATACTTTTACAAATTTACTTTTTCACCATTAACATAGAATAGCTGCAGTTTCTCCATATCTTCACCCCAGCTAGAGGTTCCATTGCATGAAGGAGAATGAGAAAGAGAAAACTGGAGTGATTGTAGTAACACGATGTTTCACAATTTTAAGAAAGGGTGTTACTGCATTTATTTATTTACATTCATTTGTTCAACAAATGCTTATTGAAGGTTTGTTACATATCTGGCACTATGTTAGGTGCTGGGGATACATCTGTAAATGCTGGGCAGAGTTCCTGTCCTCAGGGGGTTTATAGTCTATTGGAAAAGGACGCATTCATTGTCAGAAGGGTTGCAGTGCGGTGTCAGGCCCTTTTTTTCTGATTTCCATTCAAATCATAGCCTGCAAATGGATTTCCTGTAGGCTCTGTCCAATTTCTTTCTGGCCACAGTCTGCCAGGCCCCAGCTAATTTGACTGGCTTCCTTGGGGATTATTGATTGCTTGGACATCTGGATGCATTTAGATTCCAAAACTCCAATGTCACTCCTGGAGGTCAATTAGTGTGTGGACTGGATCTTTGTAGCTTGGTAATGATTTCAGATTTCTGATTTATCATCTCCATTTCTCTTGCTGAAGGCAGCCATAAAAGATGAGGTGCGCACCTCAGTAACTGCAGAGTCCTCATTAAATTCACATTCCTCCTTGTGGATTAACTAAACCGTTTTCTCTATCTCTCCACACACCTCACTTCCACGACTCTGTTGTAAAAGACTTTTCTTACCTGAATTATTGTATCCTTTCTCTTGAGATGCCAAATGTCAGGTCTCCCACAGCACTCAGGCATGGAAAATCACGATTCCATTGGCAGAAAGGTAGATCAGAGAGCAAAGGCATCCTCCATGGCTGACGGTAGGGAAATTGTCTATAATGAGTCAAAGCAAACGTTGGGATGGGACCTGGACCGAACTGGGAAGGGCTTACGTTATCATGTAATGTGAGTGAGTAGTAAAGTGAGAAACTACCATTTGGTAGATACTTGTGCTAAGCACAGCAGTATATTGGTGAGCAACATTACTGGTTTCTGCCCTTGTAAAGGTTAGAGTCTAATGAGGCAAACAAACGTGTCAATAAAAAATACACTTCAGTGTATGAATACTATTAGCAGGGAGTTCCAAGGGGCTGAGATTGTAGGGAAAGAACGTCTACCCGACTCATGGGACGGAGAACGCTTCCTTCAAGAAGAGGCACCAAGCCGAGCCCTGAGGAAGCTGCAGGAGTGTGCGCAAGTCGGGAGAAGCATCACAAGGAAGGGGCGCATCCTAGGCAAGGGTCTGTAAGAACGAGATCCTGGTGAGTTTGAGGGACAGGAATACGTCCTGCATAACTGGGAGGGTCACAGACGAGTGGAGATCACGCTTCAGAGATGGGCACAGACCACGTCAGACTTTTAGGCCAGAGGAGGACACTTGAGAAACCACTGTATCTGCGGTTTGGTAAAGAGGTGACTCTAAGTGCTGCAGCTGCCGCACAGTTGTGAGAGGGGTCAGAAATAATCCTTTCAGGTTTTTTCTTGCTTGGATGTTTGGGGTTTTAGCAGACACTCTTGGTGCTCCATCTGTATGCCCTTGGCATTCACCTGTCTATGCATGCTTAGCCCATGGCTTCCAACAGCCAGCCCTTAGGGCTGATGCTGGTAACTGGAGCTCAATGTGTCTGTGTCCAGGAAGCGCCAGTGAGGTAATGCTCCTTGGGATTAGGTCTCAAGCAATAACTGATGGGAGTTGGAGGATAACTACCTCAGCTCCCTTGTTATCCCAGATGAGGTCACTCCAATTGCCCACAGTGGTAACCTCCTCAACAACACACTTTTATTATTATCTCATTTCCCATCATTGTCTCTCTTACCCTGACTTCTGCTGTGTTGGGTACTGTGATGTTCTGAGTCTGGAAAAAGCCACATCCAATGGCTAGATAATGTGGGGTTTCAAAGGTTTAGCCATCCCAGCTAAACCTGGGCCACTTCTCAAGATCTGTGCCAGCTCCAGAGCTCCTTTGCAGGGTTAACTGAGGCTGTAGCTGAACCTGCATTGTGGTGTAGCTTCTCCTCTGCCCATCCTTGCTTCCTTCCCCTTCCTACCATACGTGCTGATTCCAAGAGAATTCCTCATTTTTAAACTATTTTTTTAAGATTTATTTATTTGAAAGAGTTACAGAGAGTAGAGACAGAGAGGTCTTCCATCTGCTGGTTCACTCCCCAGATGACCACAATGGCCGGAGCTGCGCTGATCCGAAGCCAGGAGCCAGGAGCTTCTTTCGGGTGTCCCATGTGGGTTCAGGTGCCCAAGGACTTGGGCCATCTTCTACTGCTTTCTCAGGCCATAGCAGAGAGCTGGATCGGAAGAGGAGTAGCCGGGACTAGAACTGGTACCCATATGGGATGCCAACGCTTCAGGCCAGGGCTTTAGCTCGCTGCACTACAGCGCTGGCCCCTAAATTGTTTTAAATTTAATGTAATTTATTTGAGACAGACAGACATGTACACACACACAGAGAGAGAGAGAGAGAGAGAGAGAGAGAGAGAGAAGGAGAGAGAGAGAGAGAGAGTGAGAGAGAGAGAGAGAGAGAGAGAGAGAGAGAGAGATGTTTTCCATTTATTGGTTCACTCCTCAAATGCCTGCAATTGCTGGGCTGGGCCAGGCTGAAGCCAGGAGCCAGAAACTCAATCCAAGTCTCCCATGTAGGTGGTAGGAACCCAACTAGTTGAGCCATCACTGCTGCCTCCCAGGGTGTGCATTAGCTGGAAGCAGGAATTGGGAGTAGAGCCTGGACGCAAACCCAGGTATTCTGATCGGGGATGCAGTACCCCCACTGGCATCTTAACCAGCAGGCCAAATGTCCAGCCCTCCAAGGACACTCAGTAAGAGACACCCTACAAGCCACCTCCACCTCAGCATCTGCTTTCTGGTGAACCCCACCAGTGACAACTATTTTCCTAGGGTCACCTCTGAGATGAACTACATGAATACTTGTCTCTCTGCCTTTTTCTAGGAAAGTCAAACCCAAGGCAATAATTCATCTTGCTAATAAGTTGGGTAAACAAAGTTGGCTCAGTCTCTTTGTAGGATAGGAGGGAAAGGATAAAGGCCCCGTGGCTTTGGGAGGATGTCATTAGTACAGGGGATATCTCTCTGGATGTGGCCATGGGTTAAGTACCGACTGTCCCCATCCCGCGGACTCGATTGTTGGAGTCGCAACCATTATTGCATGATAACTCCATTCTGCATCTTCTCTAAAACACATCACGTAGGGGAAACCACACAATCCCAGGTTGAGGCTGTATTTTGGGGTGTCTGCCCTTCTGACTTTCACTGAGGGGCTCATATTGGAAACCTCCGTGTGTTTTTTCTGCCCACCATTTTGTGTGGCACGTTTGGACATCACCACAACTTCCAGTACTCCTGTTTCTCCTCCTCTGGGGGATGTCTGCTGTAGCACATGTTGTGGGTGCCCTACACTTTATCACCCTCAGTCTATCTGAATTCACCTGCAGCTCTGGGCAGTGTCCACCCGCATGTCTTCTCTGGCACCAGGAAGAAGGGTGGTGGGAATTAACACCCAGGGGGCAGTACTGAGCCACGAGGCGAGAGGAGTGGGAATGCTTGGATAAATGTCCCCGTGTTCACATGTTCCAGGGGACGATTTTGAGGTGTTTCCCATGATTTCCCGGCACATTTGTAATAGAATTGAGTCCTAGCTGCCCACAGTGGAGATCAGCTCGTTAGCTCACACTTTGTTGGCTCTTAGCTTTCCTTGTCTCATTTTCCCAGCTTCCCTATTGGTGCTTCCTGGTCCCCTCCCAAATGAACCATGTCTGTCTTAGTCTGGGGAAACCCAAACAAAGCCACCAGCTTGTCTTCAAAGAACGATTCTTCAACTCCACACAACCTCTGCTTTTTTTTTTTTTTTAAGTATCTTTATTTATTTATTTTTGACAGGCAGAGTGGATAGTGAGAGAGAGAGACAGAGAGAAAGGTCTTCCTTTTTTGCCGTTGGTTCACCCTCCAATGGCCGCTGCGGCCGGCGCATCTCGCTGATCTGAAGCCAGGAGCCAGGTGCTTCTCCTGGTCTCCCATGCAGGTGCAGGGCCCAAGCACTTGGGCCTTCCTCCACTGCCTTCCCGGGCCATAGCAGAGAGCTGGCCTGGAAGAGGGGCAACCAGGATAGAATCTGGCGCCCCAACTGGGACTAGAACCCGGTGTGCCGGCGCCGCAAACAACCTCTGCTTTTTAATAGACCATCTCAACCATAAGTCTAAGTGTAATGAAGACCTGCCTTACTTTTTTGGGGTGTAGTTTGATAAACAGAAAAATTTTTCAGATAAAAAAAAAAGACTCTACCAGCAGCCCCAGTTTAAACCTATGGGTCAAAATCCCAGACTTTGGACTGGGCAGTGGGCTCTGTGAAGCTCTTTCCATCCCCAGACCCATTTTCCAGCTCAGGAGGAAGATAACAAAGCCCGGGGTGTGTGCCTGACCACGCGTGTGTTGGGAAGGATGCTTCTGGCCATGCGTGCGTTCGGCAGGAAGTCTGCACGCAAAGTCGCTGGCCTGCCTTCCCCTGTGCACTTGGTGGGGCTGCTTTTGCATTCCATGTCACAAATTTCGGAAGGCCCGTCTGCCTGTTTGATTAATGAGCCCCCTCTACAAAAGCAACAGAGATAAATGTCCTCTAGGAGCTGGCAAAGAGAAATGAAGAAATAGGATGGCTAATTTTCAGCCATTATTTTAGAGTCTGAACTCCTTCCCTGCATCAATTTAGCTATTATTTCAAAAACTAATTAATCTTCACTGAGGCAGCTCCGAGGGACCCGTGTTTAGATAATTAACAACCCATGGATTATGAAAAGTCTCCCTTGCAGATTTGGCTGTAGCATTCGGGTAGAAGAACACTCTCGGTATGATTCCGTTTAAACCCTCTTCTAGCCATCCTTCACTTCCTGACCATTAAGAGCAAATAATTAACCGTGATGGATTTTGCCTGCTCACTTGCTGCTCACATAATGTTCCACCTTCCTCTTTGTTCTTCAACCACCTCCATCTGATCGTTTTTGACCGGCCTTTTAGATAATTACGTTGAACCAGGTAACGTAGGCCTCATTTGCATTTAACTCCTATCAAGAACATTTGGGTTTTCACCTGTCGGGGGCGAGGAACTCCCAGGGCTCCACTGGAGTGCAGCTTCTGTTTCTCCTTGGCTCTCATGGCATTCAGATATAGCTCTGTTTGCAAAAATCATTTCTCTCGCAAGATTGAGGAAGAGTTCAGGCTAGACATTAAAGATAATTTTGTGACTGAATGGTTGAGATACCATAGAATAGGTTGGCAAGAGCGATGCGATTTCTCTGAAATTTCAAGACCATTTCCTCCTGGAAATTTCACTCATTGAAGAAATCGGGTGCTCACTGTGTTCTTGTTCTGGGCACTATAGAAGCTTCTGTAAAGATGGTGGCAATGGAAGCAAGTGATATTCCTACCCTCGTGAAACTTCTAGTCCAGAGAGGAGGCTCGACATAATTGAATGATCTTTCAAATTAAAAGAAAAAAGAAGGAAAGAAACATTCTGGAGATTGAGAATGATATGGGAGCATTTAACCAGAAGAGCTGACTGATGGTAGAAGTGATGGCGAGAGGTTGGAAGGCTTTTCTGAAGCAGGAACACTGGAGGTGAGAGCTGGAGGGTGAGTAAGTGTTAATTATTGCAGGAAGAGCTTTGTATCCAGGGAGAACAGCACGTGCCAGACACCTGTGGTTCCCCTGAAGCTTAGGTGGACAGAAGTCTAGAACAACGACCAAGAGATTTGGAGTAGAGAGAATGAAAGTGAGTCGTTCAATATATTTTTATCTTTAATGTTTGTGTGGATTTCCCCTCATTTTTTTAAAAAGATTTTTTTTGAAAGGCAGGGTTACAGAGAGGCAAAGGCAGAGGGGGTGGTGGTGGGAGAAAGTCTTCCATCCACTGGTTCACTCCCCAGGTGGCTGCAACAGCAGGAGCTGTGCCGATCTGAAGCCAGGAGCCAGGAGCTTCTTCTGGGTCTCCCACATGGGTGCAGGGGCCCAAGGACTTGGACCACCTTCCACTGCTTTCGCAGGCCATAGCAGAGAGCTGGATTGGAAGTGGAGCAGCAGGGACTTGAACCAGCACCCATACGGGATGCCGGCACTGCAGCTGGTGGCTTTTATCTGCTACACCACAGTACTGGCCCCAGGTTTTACCTCATTTTAAAACAAATGCTCAGGATAGCAACAGCTAGTAAAGGGATGGGGGAGGGAATGTGGAACACGGTTTTACAAAGCTCAACCAGCTGAGAATTATCTCTGGAGCTTCAGAATCATAACCCTCTGCAGAAGAACTGGGCCTGGAGACTGAAGCTCAGAGAAGTCAAGTGACTTGGCGAAAGTCCCACAGCTGACGAGGGGGAAGAGTCCTATCAGGAGCCTGCGTACGACTGAGGAGACTCAGGGAGGTTTTCAGATGTCCTGCTCCAAGTATTTTCTACTTGAATAGCTAATTTCAAATATGTTAGAAAAAAAAAAACAGCTGGTTTCAGTCTTTTCAGACTTTTGATCTCATGAATTGTTTTGCTTATTATGAGAATATATGGGGGAAAATGAGTTGCTTAACAGTAAGTTAATAACTATACAGTTGATACACAACTATGGCAAAAATTGCAATGTGTGCACCATGCCATGGCGACAGGTAACCCTCTGCCCCAAGTAGTGTAGGGTGAACCAGTAGGGACAAGAGATTTCCCACCAGCCCGAGAGAGTCCCTGCAGGGCTTCTGATTCCCAGGCTGTAAGAGCCGTTCCAGCTTTCTCGCATTCTTGGATTTTCTTCTCTTTGGAAATATTTGCTGGGTTTATCTCTCTTTACACTCCTGGGGAAGAAAGTAAAAGGTTACTGATTTCATGTAATCCTAAAATAATAGCCACGACTGCAAGTTGGGTTACAGCAAGGGAGAGATTTGTGAAGGGGGCCGTCATACTATTAAGAGAGTGGGCAGTCATAATGAACATGAACTTTGGACACAGATAAACCTGTGTGCACAAGATCCTGCTTCCTAAGGAGCTGGTAATCTACTCGTTACTCAGCCTCCTTTCTCTAGGGAGCTGCTTCAGGAAAATCGGCTGCGCCTCCCTGGGAGCTGGAGGATGGGTGGGCGGACACAGGAATAGGCAATTCCTGGTGACCGGCAGACACAGGTTTTTGTTGAAAACGGTTTTTTTTTGACAGGCAGAGTGGACAGAGAGAGACAGAGAGAAAGGTCTTCCTTTGCTGTTGGTTCACCCTCCAATGGCCACTGCAGCCGCTGCACCGCGTGGATCCGAAGGCAGGAGCCAGGTGCTTCTCCTGGTCTCCCATGTGGGTGCAGGGCCCAAGCACTTGGGCCATCCTCCACTGCACTCCCGGGCCATAGCAGAGAGCTGGCCTGGAAGAGGGGCAACCGGGACAGAATCCAGCGTCCCAACCGGGACTAGAACCTGGTGTGCTGGCACCACAGGTGGAGGATTAGCCTAGTGAGCTGCGGCGCTGGCCGTAAAGTTTCTACTCAGAGCAGGCCTGGTCAAGGCCAAGTGACCCATTGGAAATATAGGTGCAGTGCCTGGCACCCATAACACTTGGGCCCATGGAAAGCTTTTGATTTCTTTTAAAACCAGGGGGAAAAAAACCCCGTGATTATAATCCAACCTGGCTTATATTTGTCCTTAAATGAACAGTCATACACATATTTTTTGAAGTGAAGGGACTCATGCCTGAGACTTGTAAAAGTTATATGGCCCCGGCTGCAGTGGACGTCAGTATTTTCATCTTCCCACAATTTGTCCTGCCTTCTGGTTATAGAACCTTTGGGAAACCACCCCCTTCCACGCTTTCAGCCGTGTGAGATCCCTGTGGGTTTTTATCAGTTCTGACTCCGGGAATGGCTCAGCCCATCAGAGCCGTGCATCCCTTGTTCTCTGTGATTGATTTCAGAGCGAGTGAGTCGCTGACGTCATCCAATCAGAGCCAAGGAGACTTGGTTCTGGGACTAGGAAACTGTAGAAGGTGAGGATCAGAACGGAGGCCTCGAGACTTTGGTCGCGATCTCTGCCACTACCAGGGAGAGTGTGAGGAAGAAACCAGAAGCAGAAGAGTTTCTGAATCTCCAGCAGTAGGAGTTTGGGAACTTGAGCTTTAGACCTAGAACACCTCCCAGAGCCGGGCTTTCTGGTGGAGAGAGTCTGGTTAGTTCATCCTCAGACGGGATCCATCTCTGGTGCAATCACCTGTGGCCAAAGGATTGAGAGAACAGAGAGTGAAGTCATGCAAACGTGACTGCCAGAGCTCAGTGCTGCCTGAGTGTCCCGAGCTGGAAGTGTCCAGCGTAGGCCGTTTGCAAGGAAGGGCTTTCGTTAGGCGGGGCGTCTGTGGAATGTGATGCATGACTCGAGTGGAGGGCTTCAAGAAGCTTGGATTTAGCTTAGAGCCTCTCAAACTGTGTTCATGGGGTCCTCGGATCAGTGGGGGTGTTTGAAATGATTTTGTGGGCAAGGCTGTTTGAAAAATGCTAGCTTACACAACCTCAAGCAGACTGTTTTCTTGCAGGATGTCTCATTCTTTTAATTTTTTATATATTATGGAATGCCAAGGGAGGGAGAAATAGGAGGTTTAATATTTCTCAGACTTGTATGGCCACTAAACTAGGAATTTGAAGGAATTTCTAGCTTTGAAGAAAGCCATTATTTTGAGTCATACAGTTAAAATGCTGGTCAAGTTTTTTACACGGAGAGCATGAGATGATATAAATGGAAAACATTTTAAAATCAAAAAACCTTAAAAATGCTCTTTTTCTTTAAAATTGTTTTTTATTTTAGTCTTCAAAAACTTTTATTTGTCTGTTTTCATTTTATTTGCAAAGCAGAAAAGCACAGAGAGATCTCCTGTTTGCTGTGTCGCTTCCTAAATGCTGGGGAGCCAGAACTCAATCCAGGTCTGCCGCATCGACGCAGGGACACAATCGCTTGAACTATCACCTCTTGCCTCCCACGAAGCATGCTAGCAGGAAGCTGGAATTGGAGTGAAACTGTGACCCAAACCCAAGCACCCCTAACTACTGCACCAAATGCCCCCCCCCTTTCCTAATTAAGCTTGTATCTAGAAAATGAGATTTGGTCAAGTTCACAGTTTTTCCTAAGAGACCTGAAATCTTGTACCCACTCCATCAGTACTAAAAATAACAAAAAGCCACCTTTAACTAATGCTGATGCCATGCACCAGAACTGCGATGACTAACTCCTTTAATGCTCATCACAGTATAAGGAAGTGAGTGCTTCTACCAGTCCTGTTTTATAGCTTGGGAAACTGAGGCACAGAGAGATTAAAGTAACTTGAGTGTGGTGGAAACCTAGGCAGTCTGGCTCCAGCATCCTGCTCTCAATGCCTGCTCTAATACCAAAGTTGTTTGAACATGGTGTTAGACAAGTGTCTTCTCTTACTGAGTCTTAGTGTCTTGATCTGTGAATTGAGAGCATTAGACTGGAGACTCATAAAGCCATCCAGCTCTACGTAAAATTTCTATGATGTCATGATTGGATCTGTCTCAACCTCACCTTTCAAAAGTTGCCATTGACAAAATGCTTACCTCTTCTGCAAGATGAAGTGATCTAAAATGAGGAGGAGAGCGCAGGTAGAACCGACAGCTGCTTATAGACATGGGTAGCAGCGCTGAATGAAGGTCTCACGACTGCGAAATGACATGCAGGTGAGCTAAGAGAGCCTGTAAAATGAGGCCTCTGGAGCGGTTTCCATTGATTGCCAATCTGAATTTAGCTGAGATCTCAGATACCCAGACAGGCATCAATGGCTGCCCCAGGAGCTTGTGTGTGTTTCCTGGGGTGTGCAGCAGATGGGTGTTCCAGCCAGACTCAGCACTTCACTGATTTGCCATCCATCCACCCGAGGCAGAGGGGCTTTGAGTCGCCGCACGTTCTCTTGGCTCCACATTGCTCACACGGGGCGATATCAGGTGCCAGAGCTGGTGCTTCCTTCAAAAGCGGGAGGACAGGATGGAGGAGGCCACGTCAAGGAAACCTCAGTAATGCCAGGTGTGCCAGCTGCTTCCCACTCTCTGCCTCACGGGGGCCTCAAGCTGCCCCTGAGAGTGGGTGATATCAAAAACAGCCAAAATAGATGGGGCCTGGGTGAGGGCAGGGGGCAAATGCCTTAAGTACATGATTTCATCTCTGTTTCATTGAGGTGCATACAGCTACAGTGACTGTATATTCTGATTTACTTGAAACAGTCCTCAATCACACCTGTTGTTCTGACCTTTTTTTATTTGACAGAGTTAGACAGTGAGAGAGACAGAGAAAGGTCTTCCTTCCGTTGGTTCACCCCCCAAATGGCCGCCATGGCCGGAGCCATGCTGATCCGAAGCCAGGAGCCAGGTGCTTCCTCCTGGTCTCCCATGTGGGTGCAGGGGCCCAAGAACTTGGGCCATCCTCCACTGCCTTCCCAGGCCACAGCAGAGAGCTGGACTGGAAGAGGAGCAACTGGGACTAGAAGCCGGCACCACAGGTGGAGGATTAACCAAATGAGCCATGGCGCCAGCCCTGACCTTTTTGATAATATCATCCCATTTCACTCCCCCTAATGTCATTTTGCAGAGTAAATTAAATAGCTACCTTAGTTATGTCAGACTTTCTGAGTTGAATTCGGGCACTGTTATTAAGAGCTATGTACTACTTGCCTCAATTTCTCCACATAAAATAGGGTCAATAAGATAAGTATGTCTCACTATATAAATTATTTCTATCCAAGTGCAAGAATGATATATCAGAATATATAGTATTGTAGCTTATCATCCTTTGTTTTCCCACCTGTAAAGTGGCAGCAATAGTATTGCACATTTTTGGCATATACAAGGTACTCAGTGAGTGGTTATTATTACTGTCAATCTTGCTAAGTAAGAGACTTTTCCCAGGCTGCCTTTGGGACAGATTGGAATATTTCAGGTAATCTGTATCCAGTGTTTTTGTTTGAATGTTTACTTTTTGCTTGCTTCACTGGTGAATGCTTGTATGTCAGGAAGAGTCATTGTTAGCCTCTGGATCTTGAAAAGGATGCTGGAGAAACTCAAGTTAAGGGTGAAGGGCACTCTCCAAGGTCCTGAAGCATTATTTGTTTTGAGACTCTAGGGTGCATTTTGTGATAGACAAATAGATGGTGTATTTAATGAATACCATGGACCTACAATGGAAAAAATGAGTCAAAAATATTAGTAGGTATTACCAACTGTTGAGTGATTACAGAATTGTAAAGTCACAGGAAGCCTTTGGGACAGAATTGCTATGTGCTTGAACAGAAATGATAAGAAAGAAGCTGTGTACTCAGGAGAAGTTTCCCTCTACTCTCCTCCTGGCTTCAGATCACTTCATCTTCTAGAAGAGGTAAATATTTTGTCAATGGCAATTTTCTCGAAGTGAGGTTGAGACAGATCCAATCATGACATCATAGAAATTTTAGAGAGAGCTGGATAGCCTTAAGAGTCTCCAGTCCAAAGCCCTCAATTCACAGATCATTCTTGGGCATGATTACTATTTGAGAGGAGGAACCACATTTCTCTCTACTATAAGGTGAATTGTGCCCCTTAGGATTATCAATAAGCTATTTAGGTCCGTGAAGGGGGAACTCACCTAGGACTGGGTTGAATTAAATGACAGTCATAAGTAAAATGGTAAAGTAGGAATAATTTCATTTTAATACTCTCTTCATCCCATCATTTGTATGAGCCTCACAAACTGGACTCAAGATTATACCTGCATGTGGCCTTGGAGTCTACTCGCTGGTTCTGCATGCAGAGCTCTGTCGTGGGATCTATACAGTTAGGTGAAACTGTATAGGTGAAAGTCATCTATAGGTGCTTATAACAAGAAGCCAGGAGGTAGATGAATACTGGTATTGGCACAGTGAATGAGCTGGAAACATCAAGGCCAGTGTAGCTGTGTTTTCCTCAGCCTTTCTCTTATGCTTGTTATCTCAAGTTCATGTGATAACTGCTCGAGTTTCAGACACATCTTAAATGTTAAAGGAATTTTAAAAAGGGACAGGGAAATGGATGGCAAAGGCACCCCACCAGCTGCTTCTCTCTCCTCTTTCCAGAAATACAAGTACTTTCTAATGGTGGCTGTCTCAGTGGACTTTGCCTGCAATAGTTGACTGTGCCTGTGTTATGTGAGCATCCCTGGCTGCAACAGAATCAGGGAAGAGGGAATAAGATAGTCATGACCCGCTGAGACCAATCACAGCCCATTGCTGGGAGTTTGCACTTCGCTTTTCCAAATAAAATTTAGTTCTGTTACCAATAAAAAAGGGGAATGACTATTGCTGAAGCAATTAACAATATCTACCATTGTCCTTTCTCTTTACGGTCTGATCTTATATTCTTGGGAAGTTAATTTCTAAATTTATTTCTACCTTGAGAACCTTGAAATTTGTGTATTACTGCTTAGAAAATGTTTAAATGAGCAAGTGCCTGAGCAGACACCCTCTGAATTATCAAATGGGTCAAGTAATTGTCTCATTCATTCTTAATATATATTTTGGTTTGGGGCTAGGATTTTTAATGAAAACACACCTTCCTTTGAAGATGTGATCTAATAGTGAGGACTTCAGCTAACAGCAAGTATCTGAGGGAAAATATAACTTTTCATAGATCACTGGAGTGAGTAGTGCTCTTTGGTTAAGATTTTTGTTGCTTTTCAGTTTTGTGGGAAAAGTCTGGGCATATCAGCCTTGGAAGGAGTCTTTGATAATAATAATCTACAGGTAGAATTTATTGAAATCTTGTCATCTGCTCAGCATTCTACCAGGACTTTAAAATTATAGACTTGGGGTGGGTGTTTAGCTAATGGCCCGCATCAGCGTGCCTGGGTTTCTTTCTTGACTCTGACTCCTGCCAAAACAGGATCTGAGAAAAAGCAGTGATAAACTGAATAACTGGGTTGCTGCCACCCATTTGGGAGACCTGAATTGCATTCCTTGGGACTGTTGTAGGCATTTGGGATTCAATGAGATTTCTCTCTTCTTGCCTGTCTCTTAAATAATAAATAAATAAGCTAATTTTAAAAGTACAATGATGAACTCATTTGACCCTTCCAACAGAACCCATGAGATAGATACCATTATAGTTCCTATTTCATAGGGGAGGAATTTAAAACCCAGAGAGATTTATAAAACACCTGAGTTTGTACATAATACAAGTAAGGTATCTTGGATTCAAATTCAGAATGCCTGCTTCCAGAGTCCCATTGATATCTCTTAGAGAAAACAGTCTTTTTAATACTATTAACTGTCCTTGGTCAACAGTCTATTTATGCAAGACTAGCACCTACCATGGAACATGTATTCGTGTGGAAATGTTACATACACATTCTTACTTGGCTTTCACAACCCTATGAGGTAACTATGATTCTTTTATTTTTGATTAACATGTAATACTTGCACATTTTATGGATTATAGAACAATATTCCAGCAAACATATGCACCATAAGCTGATTCAATCATGTAATTAGCATGATTAACACTTAAATTTCCTTATTTTTTCCTTATGTTTGGAACCTCCAAGCTCCTCTCTTCCAGTTCACATCAGCGTAAGTTGTAATTGCCCAGCAGTGCTGTGGAACTCTGCGGCTTGCTGATTCTGTTGGACTGCGTTCGGGTGCCCATTTCCCCACTCCTTCCCAGATGCAGGCAATCACTACTGTAAATTCAGATAAACTTTAAAACATTTCCATATGAGAGAGAACAAGCATCATTTGTTTTTCTGCATTTGGCTCATTTCATTTGACATAAGGAGTCCCAGCTGCATCCATCTTGCTGAAAGCAGTGAAGTTTCATTTTGTTATGACTGTATAATATTTCATTGCATATCCTTAATTTAGAGGTAAAGACATAAATACCTCAGGAGGTTACATGACATGGCCCTGGATCACAGAGGGGGCAAACAGGTTCTTGCCTTACGTCGCTCTATTTCCTGAGATCAGTTCTCTTCAAATCCCTCATTCTAGAGAAACCATTCAACAGGAATAGGACAGAGAAATCTCATCCATGATGATTAGATGTGGGGAAGTTTATGAGGGAAGGGTTTCTACTCATATATATATATATATATATATATATATATCATAACAACATGTACAGCTGCTATAAACAAGAGCCCCAGTGGCCTGCTCACACAAGAGAGATGCTTACTTCTCTCTTATGTAACTGACAGAAGTTGGTGGTCTGAATCTGGCTTCCATTTATAGATTCAAAGCAGCTGTTCTTGTAATTTCTGATCCAACAGAAAGAAGAAAGACTATGTGAAGGGAAGACATAAGCAATATAAAAGTTACACGTGGCATCAGTTTCTCCTGTTTAACATGTCATTGACCAGAATGTGGTCAATGCAAGGGAGGCTACAAGGTGTCTAGATGGTTGGCCAAAGAGTGTGGTAAAGGAAGACAAGGGGGTGGCATTATGGCAGTGGGTTAAGCCACTGCCTGCAGTGCCAGCATCCCAAATAGGCACTGGTTTGAGTCCTGGCTGCTTCGCTTCTGATCTAGCTCCCTGCTAATGCACCCAGGAAAAACAGCAGAAGATGGCTCAAGTTCTTGGGTACCTGCTTCCATGTGGGAGACCCAGATGGAGTTCCAGGCTCCTAGCTTCAGCCTAGCACAGCCCTAACCATTGTGGCCATCTGGGGAGTGAACCAGCAGATTGAAGGTCTGTGTATGCGTGTGTGTCTGCGTCCCTCTCTCTGTAACTCTGCCTTTCAAGTAAACAAAATAAATCCAAAGAAAGAAAAGGAAAGAGGGAATGATGGGAATGGGTAGATCCCCAGCGGTCTGTGCCATATCACAGGTGAGGAAGTGAAGGCTTGGAGGGGCCAGGATTGGCCACTGCCACCCAGTTGATGGCAAACACAGAGCATGTGCCTTTGGAGGAGGATTAGATTGGGGAAGGACTCAGGAGGAGGGACAATAGCTTGGTAAGCCAGACAGAGGTGCAGAAAAAGCAAAAAATTGCCCACAGAGAATCAGGTACCTAAAGAAGCCAGTCTTAGAGGCTGGCAGAGTGGAGAGATGGGAACTCATTTGTGCTTTTGCAATGAATGATGGTGACTTAAGGCACTGACAGGAAGCAAAGTGTCGGGACTCTACAACTGTAGGTAACACCATTCCCAAACAGTGCCATAGAAATTACCCAGTGTGCTGGCTCTGCTAACGGGGCTCTTCATTTACTGTGCTGCTGCAGATTGGATTCCTAGGAGCAGGAGACAGTGAGATGGGGATTTTAGACGTTTACTTGGGAGAGCTTTGGGGATCAATACTTGTGGGGGAAAGGGTAGGAATCAGGATTACAAAGAGAAGGCAATGAGCTGCCATGAAATCTCAACAGAACCATCCGCCAACATCCTTGGGAGTCCTGAAGTTGGGATGATGTTTCACACTTTTCTCTGAAATCAACTCAGCAAGAAGCCCGTGCCTCTGTATCCTCTTTTAATCAGTAATGGTGGGGTGTGATGTGCACGACAAACAAACCACTGCTTGAGATGACCACATCCCATATCGGAGTGCCTGAGTTAGAATCCCAGTTTTGCTTCCAATCCACATTCCTGCTGATGCACACCCTGGGAGACAGCAGGTACCTGGGATCCCTGTCTCCAGCGTGGTAGACCCATAATGAGTTCCTAACTCCTGGCTTCAGCCCAGCCCATTCCCACCTGCTGCAAGCATTTGGAGTGAACCAGTGGATGGCAGTGCCCCTGCCCCTCTCCTGACCACCCTACCCCGCCTCTTGCTTTGCCTTTTAAGTAAATGTTTTAAAAATCAGTAATTGAATGCAGGCAGCCTAGGGAAGAGGTCATGACCTTGGATGAGGTCTCTCTCTTCATCTGAGGCCAGGAGGAGCTGACTGAAGAGGGCTCTACACAGCAGTTGGGATAACAAGTGCTGCATTGCAGAAGTGGGGGGTCTGGCAGCCCCAAATAGCATCTACCACATCCCTCAGTCAGGCTCGCCTGCCATCTCTCCGTCCTTGTGAATCTTTGTGTCTCTTCAAGAGTTCCCCCCCTCCTTTTTTTTCAAATACCAACTATTTTTGGATTGTTAAGAAGTCAGCCCCTCCTGGGGTCTGTTGGTAGCAGCAGAGAGCAGTAATGGGCCAGACAGCAGCAAGACTGACTGGGACAAGTCAAAGGCGCCCCACCAAGGAAGCAGGAGAAGCAGAGAGGGAGGCAAGGCCAAGTTCCCCTTTTTCTCATTTAATTTGAGGCACATTCTGCCTGGGGCAGGGAGCTGAGGAGGAAGATGGGTCTCTGAAGTTGGACTTGCAAACCTCACAATTTTGCCCAAGGCCAGCCCTACCTCACTTAGTCCCTCTTCCTTTTATTTGAATTTCTAATATTCTATTTATCAAGATGGCTCCCCGTTCAGGTGAGTGAAAGATCACAGTTTGATCAGATTTCAAGTTTGGTTTTTTTTTCCTCCCTCCTTCAGCTCACACATCTGAGGGCAGCAGCTAAAAAGTGATTTTTGAAGACTTCTCGTTGGCAAAGAAACCAATGACAAGAAAGCTCTCCTTTTCCTCCTCCCTCCGCATGGTCTTCAGTTCTCCCTTCCCCAGGCTTCTAGGAAAGTTCTGTCTGAGGCCGTCCACCACTGTCAGAGGCTGCCTTGTCAAGGATCGGGGTCCTGCTGGGAGAACCAAGGAGGTGGAGCGACTCTCCCACAGGCCTGGTAATTAGCTCAGCTGGGGGAAGGGGCAGAATCAAAGACTTGCACCAGGGAGGTGGACTCTCCAGGCAGAGCCATCTGTCAAGGACACGGTTCTTACGAGAACAAACTTCTTGACACTCTCCAGGGAACAAGTCCTCAGAAGAGGTGTGGTGAGGGTGGTGACACCTGCAGGGACAGATCAGAGAGGGATGAACCTTGGAGAAGAAGAGCTCAGGCATCCCAGGTGCTCTGCTCTCCGGGCTGTGTGCAGCTGTGTTATCTTGGGCCGGTCAGTTTGTATCTCTGAGCCTCAGTTTCTTATTTATGAAATGGGTGAATAGTATCCTCAGGTTTTAGAGAGGTAAAGCAGTGAGGTAACTGGCCTGGGACATAGGCCATGCTAAATTGAAGAGGCTTGACCAAAGTATCTGAAAGTGGAATGTTAAAAAGTTCTCAGAATCTTTAAAAAAAAGAGATGTATTTATTTATTTGAGAGTCAGAGTTACAAAGAGGGAGAGACAGAGAGAGAAAGAGAGACATCTTCCATCTACTGGTTCACTCTCCAGATGGCCAAGCCTAAACCAGGAGCCAGGAGCTTCTTCCAGGTTTCCCACATATGTGGCAGGGGCCAAAGTGCTCCGAGGCCATTAGCAGGGAGCTGTATCCAAAGTGGAGCAATTGGGATGTGAACCGTTACCTGTACGGGATGCCGGCATGGCAGGTGCTGGCTTTACCTGCTATGCCACAAAACTGGCCTCTCTCAGAATCTTAAATAGCATCGATGACTATTTTATCTTTCCTTTTGTCATTCATTAGCTGTGTATTTATTCTGGGACTGTTCCACTCTCCCCTCTATAGACCACCTCCACTCTAACTCATGGCTCTGCTCATCCAAATGTCAGCATCCGTAAGACTTTCAAGGCCTCTCAGCTTCATCTTTCAGCTTCTGTGCCCATATACAGGTTCCTTCTTCTGTGGATATTTTAGTTCACATTGATGACAGAATCTATCAGCTCATCTTTATGTACCAAGCTGTGGTGGAATGAGAAGGCCATGCCAAGATGGCCGCTGGCAAGCGAGTGTCAGTTACTCACGAATGGCTTTGAAACCCACCTGGCAACGGAGCCTGCCTGGCAACAGGCTGTGATTGGATGGCTTTTTGAAACTTCCTGGCAACAGGCTGTGATTGGTTGGGGTATAGATCGCCCCTTGACCAGATTGGCTGGTCTTGGCTATATAAGCTGCTGTACTAACTGAAATAAACGAGTCTGTGGGCTGCTTGCCTCAAGCCTGCTTTCACCTGACTCCTGGGGTCTGTGTGGTGACTCCGTGCCTCTTGCCCCCACCACACTCCTCCTCTCAGAAACGAACCCACTGCAACATTGTTGAGAAATCAACTGCAACACCAAGTCTCCAGATTAGGGGCTGTTAAATTAGGTGATTATACCTAACCAATGAGATATCCATGGAAGGAATACACTTCACATGCCTCACATAGAACCTAATTACTTGTGACTCCATGGTCAGAAGAGTCCGAGGCAAGGCCTCGACCCTGTGCACATATTAGCTAGATCTATTAGTGAATAAACACTTTTTATCAAAATTCCTTAAGCCCCAGGCCAGTGCACTAATTGCAAAGAACCCTGACTTTGGTTTCAGGACATGGTTACAAGTCCTGGCACCAACCCATCTGCTTGGAGTCTTTTGCTGAGTCTCTGTGTTTATGTTTGTACAGGAGGGGTTGATCTTGACCACAGCATCAGTGACAGCCCCTTGCATGGTCTCCACCACCCGCTTCCCAGAACCACCTCCTGCACATGACTAGATGAATCAAAGCAAAGCTGCCCAGACTAGCAGATATGAAGTATGGGTATGAAGTCAGTTTAACGTCTCATGAAGCTCCTGGCTTGGTTTTCTTTGATTCTGCCTCATCAAAGATGTTTGACAAAAGTAGACAAGTTTGATGGAATGCTCTCCTTGAAGGGTACGGGGTTAGAGATAAGAGGAAGTGGCTAGGTATGATAGATTACATTTTTCAAAGATAGCCACAGCAATATCTCCAGCAAGATCTAGTACCTTACCAGTCATCCATCAGGAGTCTTTGTCCCTCCCCCTTGAGCCTGGGTAGACCTTTGAGATTACTTTGAGCAGCAGAATATCGTGAACATGGTGTCATGATTTCCTGTGCTAACTCCTAGAAATGCTACACAACTTCCTTGTTTTCCGAGGTTGTTCCTTTTGGGGCAGGGGCACCACACTGTAAAGAAACAAACCCAAGCAGCATGTGTAAAGGTCGATGTGGAGAGAAACCATGCTCCCTAGCCCCTGGCCAAGTTCTTAGCTAAGACCCACACCAACCTGCCTGTCATGTAAGTGAGCTGCCTTGAAAGTGGACTGTCTGCCCTCCACTTTAACCTGATGCCAAGTGGAGCAGAGAGTGGTCATCCCTGCCAAACCCTGACCAAACCAAAGATTTGTGGGAAAATTAATGAATGATGTTGTTTTAGGCCACCAAATTGGGGGTGACTAACAGGTGCAGTATTGGATCAATACTATTACGAACTTCCATGGTTCTGTGTGTCAACGTGGGCAAAGAGGGTTCGAGGTAAAGCAGAGAGAGGGAAAGGCAGAAAATGCATGAGGCAGTTCATGGGCTGAGAAGGAAGGAAGTACCCCAACCCTAATAACAGCTGAGCGTTTGCTATGCACCAGACCTTGGAGCCTCCTGAGCAGTGGGGACTGTTGTCTCCGTCTGACAGCTGAGGACACTGATGCCTAGAGAGCTTAGCTCACATTGGAACCCACATCTGTCTTCTCAACCGTGACTCGATGCCGGACCAAATCCATCCTTGGCCACAGTCCCATTCTTGAGTGCCCATGCGATGAATTCAGAACTTAGTGATGACAAGAGCTGGTGTTGTGTCGTAGTGGGTAGAGCTGCTGCCTGCAGTGCCGGCATCCTGTATGGGCGCCGGTTTGTGTGTCCTGGGTGCTCCACTTCTGATGCAGCTCCCTGCTAGTGGTCTGGGAAAGCAGCGAAAGATGAGCCAAACACTGGGGTCCCTGCACCCATATGGGTCTTGATGTATATAAGGATCTTAATGTAAATTTTAGTTTTTTTTCCCTCAAACAAACACCAAAATATGCAAATTTTTTGGTGGGAAGAGAGATTGTCCTATGACAAGACCTGTGGAAATAAATCTTTATGTACTTAAAGTTACACAGGAAATAGAATAAAGTTAATACCAAACTTGAAAAAAAAATGAGCAAGAATTTTCACAACCAAAAGCCACAGGCCCCAATGCAAAGAAAAGGTGAAATGTGACCCAGAATGTAAATTTCTTTTTTTCCACCTAATATGGTGTGAGAATCCCCACCACACACACACACACACACACACTATAACACATGTCTAATCATGCACAGGCACAGATCACATGTCCTCACATATACAAACACACAGTCACACACATAGACCCACACTCAAAGACACACTCACTTGCAAGGATGGATGTACGTAGACGTATACAGTCATTGTCATAGATGCGTGCCAGAGTCACACACATAATTACACACCCACACCCACTCATACATGGTTTTGTGAACATACAGTTGAGCACATGGTGTAACCACACACAGATATGCATGTGTCACTATGATTCTGTGAGTGCTGCATTTTTCAACAGTCTGCTCAGAAAATTCTGTCCGATTCTTGGCTCTGTGGCTGATCTCTGTGGGTTTGGATCCTGCTTCCACTTACCAGCTTTGTCTCCATGGTCAAGTTACTTAGTCTCTGTGCTTCAAGCTCCTCATCTGTCAAGTGTTTACTTCATGGAGTTGCAGTAATAGGGCTCAAGTGAGTCATCACGTGTCCTGCTCGGATGAGGGTCTGGCACTCGGAGGCTCTCCAGGAATGCCGGTGATCGTTTTGGCTGTGAGTTTGACAAACGGTAGCATCTTCGTCAACGTTATTTGCCATCATCAGACACTCTCTTTTATTGCATTTGGTGTGCTAGACTGCATGCCAGTGGATTACTTGTGTTATCTCATTTACAAATCAAAATACTGTTATCTTGATAGAGAAGGAAATTGAAACTTTAAGAGGTTTGATAATTTACCCTGTGTCATGGATCTGATAAGTGACTAAACTTGGAGTTGGGCCCTTGGTCTGTTGAATTTAAGCCCCCCCCCCTTTTTTTTGACAGGCAGAATTAGACAGTGAGAGAGAGAGACAGAGAGAAGGTCTTTCTTCTGCTGGTTCACCCCCCAAATGACCACTATGGCTGGTGCACTATGCTGATCCAAAGCCAGAAGCCAGGTGCTTCCTCCTGGTCTCCCACGCAGGTGCAGGGCCCAAGGACCTGGGCCATCCTCCACTGCCTTCCCGGGCCACAGCAGAGAGCTGGACTGGAAGAGGAGCAACCGGGACAGAATCCGGTACCCCAACCGGGACTAGAACTCGGAGTGCCAGCGCCGCAGGCAGAGGATTAGCCTAGTGAGCCTCCGCGCCGGCCTTCCTCCCCCCTTTTTAAAACACATACAATATATGATGTCAGTGAGGGGCTGCCTCGTAGAAGAAAATTCTCTGCTAGATTGTAAAGCTGCCCCAGGGACTGTGCCTGTCTTGGTCATTGCTATTTCTCATCATATAGAAGAGGACCCAACTCCAGATCTGCTTCTCTTTCAAAGAAAATTGGTTCATTCCCTTGCTAAATGGGGGTGACACTGTCCCCCTCATAGTGCTGCAGAATCAAACAGGATCACATCTTGGCATGCCTGGGACGTACCAGAGGCTCAGTAACAGGAGGAGGTTTGTTGAACTAGAGAATAAGAGATGACTCAGAGGCCTACAGGTTTGGCAATAAGAGAACAGCAATATTATCAGTAGAAGAGAGAAGGTGAAATATGCAGCTCTAAGGGAACACACACAAATGAGTCTGATGTCGTTAGAATGGGAGGTGCGCATGGAGTGATTCAGCAGGTGCTCAGGAGTGGAGAGATGACGGGGCAGGACTGAGGGGGGTGCTTTCACTGCAGTTGGTGGGAGAGAGCTCTGCTCTGGCTCACCTCTGCTAGAGTGGCTCTGGTATTCACGCCCTTGTGTAATACCCCTGCTGCCCTGTTGAATGTGGGCTGGGCCTATATATAGATCACTTTTTATCACTTGGAAATTGGCAGAAATGGTGGGATGTCACTTCTGAAGTCAGGTTATAAAAAGACTATGGGTGGCCGGTGCTGCGGCTCACTAGGCTAATCCTCTGCCTGCGGCGCTGGCACCCGGGTTCTAGTCCTGGTTGGGCCCCAGATTCTGTCCCAGTTGCTCCTCTTCCAGGCCAGCTCTCTGCTATGGCCCGGGAGTGCAGTGGAGGATGGCCCAAGTGCTTGGGCCCTGCACCCTCATGGGAGACCAGGAGAAGCACCTGGCTCCTGGCTTCGGATCAGCGCAGTGCCGGCCATAGCGGCCATTTGGGGGGTGAATCACCAGAAGGAAGACCTTTCTCTCTCTCTCTCACTGTCTAACTCTGCCTGTCAAAAAAAAAAAAAAAAAAAAGACTGTGGTTTCCATTGAGTGCTCAGTCTTGGGTGGCTCACGCTATGGAAGCCAGCTACAAAGCGGTGCTTCAACCCAGGAGAGGCAGAGGTATCAAGGACCCGAGTCTGCTCACAGCCATGGGGGTCTGCCACATCTCACTCAAACTGTGAGATGACAGAGGCCTGGCTGTCACCCTATTGCAACCTCACGAGGTACCCTGAGCCACCCTTGGACTCCTGATCCCAAGAAACTGAGATAGCAAAGGTATGTTGTTGGATACAGAGTTTTGAGTTACTTTGTTATGTAGCTGTAGGTAACTCATACACTCGGGAATGCCTGAAGGTGGGCAGGAGGTGTACAGAGAAGAGTCTGAAGTCAGAGCCTTGTCCCGATTGTAGTGGTAGGAAGAGAGAGGAATACCAGTGATTCAGAACTGGAGTTGGGTGGGTAGGTGGAGAGAAAAGGAAGAGGAGGAACAGAAGGAAGAGGAAATTGGAGGAGAGGAAGAAATAGTGGGATGCTGGAGCCCAGGGGAGGAAGTTGGTCAGCCATGTTATATACAGTAGATAGGTCTGGAATTAGAGATCAAGAAATGTGGGTCTGTAGGACAGACTAATTACTTTGCACTTTTCAAATGGATGTCTGCTAAGTATTTTGTTTGGTGTTTATTTAGAGGAGAACCTGAACATTGTGTGGCCAAAGCCCTCTCCTCTACTGACCTGTGCAGTTAGCACTGGCTCCAAGCTTACATCCCCATTCAGCATCACTACTGTGCCCTGCAGTTGAGAGATCAGCCCTCATCGGAAGGCATCTGGAAACCGTCTATTAATACCCGAGTATGCCTCTTGGGGAGACCTCCCAGGGCTTCCCCCAGTAACGTAGAGTTTGCCTTACAACTGTACATGCTGCTATCCTGTGGTGGAATGAGAAGGCCATGCCAAGATGGCCGCTGGCAAGCGAGCATCAGTTACTCAGGAGTGGCTTTGAAACCCACCTGGCAACGGAGCCTGCCTGGCAACAGGCTGTGATTGGATGGCTTTTTGAAACTGCCTGGCAACAGGCTGTGATTGGTTGGGGCATAGATCACCCCTTGACCGGATTGGCTGGTCTTGGCTATATAAGCTGCTGTACTAACTGAAATAAACGAGTCTGTGGGCTGCTTGCCTCAAGCCTGCTTTCACCTGACTCCCGGGGTCTGTGTGGTGACTCCGCGCCTCTTGCCCCCACCACACTCTTCCTCTCAGAAAGGAATCCACTGCGACATTGTTGAGAAATCAACTGCAACACTACCCCACAGAGGAGTTCTGGCAAATACTATTTTCTTCCTCGTTACATTTCCAGCCATACTTTGGAGTCCCATGTAGAGGAGAGCCCTGGGCAGCTGCCTGGCTGCTCTGCCAGTTAATCAAGTGCAGAAAGAGGGAGCGCGGGGAGAAGTCAGTTGATTATTGATCTCCTGAGGTCGCTGACAACCTTGGACAGAGCAGTCCAGTGGGAGAGGGGCGGCTGCTAGATGAAGGGAGGCGTGGACATCCGCTGAGGATGTGTATTTGCTGAGTGTGAAGATGGTTCTTTGGAGAATTTGAGAGATTGAGGAAAGAGCGGGATGAAGGGCACTGGCTCTCATTTTTCTTTCGTCGTAGGGAGGATCTGCAAATGTTGCCAAGAAGAGAAGGAGCAGTTTAGGGTCAAAGAGTGTAAGGAGGAGGCAGAAATGAGAAGAAGTAAGGATGCCTACAAGGTTGACCTTCAGGCTCGGCCATACTTGGCTCTGCACCCAAGCTCTGCCTCTTCCTAGCTGTGGGCAAGTTGCCTGGCCTTCCTGGGCCTGCGTTTTCTAAAGCATAGAATGGAAATAGCCATGCTCATCTTCCAGGACTGCTGTAAGGATTAATTATTATAATGTTTGTACTCTAATAATTATATAATGTTTGCAGAGCACCTGACACTTAGTAACACTCACAGTGCTGCTAACATTAAAAAGAAACAGGGGTGAGGCTGGGGGAAGACAAGGTGAGTGAAGCAGAGGGCCAGTGCTTAGGTTTTGCACCTGGGAAGTTTGGGAACTTTTTGGCCAATGAAATTGAAAGGAGATGCTGCCGGGGGCAGGGGCTTCTGAAATGTGTTTTGTTTTGTTTTATAAAAAGAAAACTGAGAAGATCAATTCCTCTTTTGGATACCATTGGATGCTGTTATGTGGGTTGTGATGCCTGGAGTTGTAGCAGCTGTTTTGCCACCCTGTGGGTGGTCAAGCCTGAGGCTAAAGGTCAATAGAAGACAATGGAGTGGAAAGGTGGACGTGTCTTTTATGTCACCATCAAGCTGCTGAACATATGAATCCAAGTTCCTTATTGTTTAGCCCATCTCTAACTGGGTATTCTGTTCATTGCAGTCCAATACATTATTGTAATTGTTAAAATATCCCCTAAGGGGAGCCGGCGCCATGGCTCACTTGGCTAATCCTCCGCCTGCGGCGCCAGCATCCTATATGGGTGCCGGGTTTTAGTCCCAGTTGCTCCTCTTCCAGGCCAGCTCTCTGCTGTGGCCCGGGAGGGCAGTGGAGGATGGTCCAAGTGCTTGGGCCCTGCACCTGCATGGGAGACCAGGAGGAAGTACCTGGCTCCTGGCTTCGGATTGGCGCAGCGCGTCGGCCATGGCAGCCATTTGGGGGTTGAACCAACGGAAGGAAGACCTTTCTCTCTCTCTCTCTCTCTCTCTCTCACTGTCTAACTCTACCTGTCTAATAAAAAAAAAAAAATCCCCTAAGGAAGGCACGACATTCGCAGCAGTAAGAGGGCTGGAAGAAGGAGTATGCTCCAGGAAACAAATAGTGTGGCCGTGGGTAGGGTGGAAGCAGAAAAGATTCCGATTACAGCAGAAATACAACATGGAAGTGAGAAATTGTTCCTTGTAAGTGGCCTTTGTTTAGAGGCATGCTTTAGTATTGCGTGGGGCAAAGGCCTCTCCTCTTTGACCTAAGCAATCAGCCCCTGTACCTGTGTTCCTTGCTGGCTGATGTATAAAGCGGTGAGTGACAAGGGCAGAGAAACTGGTAGGGAACAAACCTTGGAGGGCTTTGAACACCAAGCTTGATGGATATCTTGGATATTGCAAGGAGCCAATGAAAAATTCTAAACATTAGAGCTCTATGGGCATCAAGAATTAGAGCAGTGATGGGACTAATTTTTTACCACTTACAAATTGTCTGTTTCTACATGGAACCTGTATTCTTTGTTCTTCCTTCAGGGCGAGATCCTTACCCATCCTAGATGAATGAGCTCCTTCTTCTTCTCACTCTGTCTAGGTCAGACATAAATAGGAGCCCTGGTTTTATTATGAGGACAGGCCAGAACACGTGTTAATCTTCTGCAGTGTGATATTCCTCATGTACTTTCATTTAGCAGCCTTGTCTCTTATTAAATCTAATTAGTTTCTCTCCTGCGAAGAGATTGAGAGCCTCCTCAAAATGGAAATGTGTGAAGTCGGGTTTAGCAGAGGGCCTTGTCCAGGGTTTTCTGCCACTCCCTGTAGAGGTTCTTAGTGTTGGCACTCGATCTTGGCACCCACGCCACCCCCACACTCCATTGTCAATCATTTGCAGGGTAACAGACTCTTTAGAAGTCAAAGGACCTTAGACTGCATACAATGTCTTCATTTTGCAGTTAAGAAAATTGAGTTCCAGGAAGGGCCAATTCCGTGTTGTAGACCAGGAGCAAAGGTGGGACTAGAACACAGATCTTCTGACTCCCATTCCACTGTCTTAATGGCTTAATAACAAGGTACATATCAACTGTTCTCAGTTGAATACTGTCAACGCATGAAAATATTCACTAATGAACTGTCCACTTTAAAAATTAATTCCCATGCAAATAAGTCTTTTCATTGCACACTGGTCTGTCCCTACCCATCTGGTCAGTGTCTCAGGCAGCCTCTCCCTCAATTAGCAGATGTTGCTGCCATCCAGCAGTGGTAAGGGAGTAGAATGCAAAACGGCTGCAAAGCAAAACTGCAAATTTTGTAAAAGACGAACTCTTTCACGAAGCTGATGAGTGCGATGCCGGGAAACTGCTCAAATCTCAATGCAAAACCATTGGCCCCTGAGCATCCCTGACAGAGTTAGGCAGCCGGAGAGAGAAATCCCCGCCCAGGTGACCCCATGGTGGGTACTGCAGAAGGAGAGTGATGAGAATGGCAGAGGGTGAAAAGCGACTCTTGGGGAAATTGATGAAGCTCATCGTAATGAAGTTGCTGTAAAAGTTAAATATGAGGTAATGCATCTCCACAATATGTTGGGATATAATTTGGTTAGAAGAATTATGCTCTGTCTTAAATAAATCAATAATACGTTCTTGGTCTTAAGAATTAGAACATGGAGTTATAGCAGCTTAATTATAACAAATTTGCCTTGATATGAGACATAAACATGTTTTCATAATGTAAAATTTTATTCTTGAGATAAGTCCTAATCAAACCTTTCTTCCTACTGTTTCTATCAAATAGGATTTGATTTAGCTGCAGGCATCACAAAGACAAGTACAGTAGTTAAAATTTAAAAAAAAATCATGAGATTGAGGGAAGGTGGTTTCTAGCTCTCCATTAGCTCAGCAATCAGCAATTCCAGGATAGTGCTGCTGCAAGTCTCTTGTATCTTCCGTCAAGGTTCCAGGGTGGCTGTTGCTGTCCCAGCACTAGCATTTGCATTCTGTTAAAGAAGAGGGTAGGGAGAAGGCTGTGGCTGTGGTTGCCTTGTCTGGCCCTTTTTAAAAATATATATAGTGAAATGGACACTATAAGAAACAATGACCTGATCAGCTCTTGTCCTGACTCTAGATGTACAATGTAATACTTTATCCTTTTTAGTATTTGTCGTTGTTGTTGTTGTTCTAGTACTAGTGGTTGAACTCTGTAATTAACACACAATTATTCTTAGGTGTTTAAATTTTAACTGAAAAGTGATCCCTGTTAAATTTAAGAGTGGAAAAAGAGAGGGAGGAGATGTACAATTTGGGACATGCTCAATCGGACTTGCCCCAAATGGTGGAGTTAGAAATGTGCCAGGGGATTCCAACACAATCCCATCAAGGTGGCATGTACCAATGCCATCTCACTAGTCCAAGTGATCAATTTCAGCTCACAATTGATGGCTCTGATAGGTCTAAGAGTCAAAGGGATCACACAAACAAGACAAGTGTCTGCTAATACTAACTGATAGAATCAAAAAGGGAGAGAAGGATCCAACATGGGAAGTGGGATACACAGCAGACTCATAGAATGGCAGATGTCCTAAACAACACTCTGGCCTCAGGATCAGCCCTTAAGGCATTCGGATCTGGCTGAAGAGCCCATGAGAGTATTGTAGGCATGGAAAGCCAAGATACCATGGGAAAAAAAAAAAAAAGACCTAAATGAAAGATCTCTGTGAGTGAGATCCCAGTGGAAAGAGCGGGGCCATCAAAGAAGGAGGTACCTTTCTCCGAAGGGAGGAGAGAACTTCCACTTTGACTATGACCCTTTCGGAATAAGATCAAAGTCAGCGAACTCTAAAGGCTTCCATAGCCCTGACAACTCATGACTAGAGCCTAGGGAGATTACTGACGCCATGAACAGGAGTGTCAAATTGTTAAGTCAGCAATAGGAGTCACTGTGTACTTACACCCCATGTGGGATCTGTCCTTAATGTGTTGTCTAATGTGAAGTGATGCTATAACTAGTACTGAAACAGTATTTTTATACTTTGTGTTTCTGTGTGGGTACAAACTGATGAGGTCTTTACTAATTATATACTGAATTGATCTTCTGTATATAAAGATAATTGGAAATGAAAAAAAAAAACAACCTGGTGTTAAATTGGAAAGGGCATAGAAAATTAATTAATTTAAAAAAATATTATGTAGGATCTCTGTCTTTAATGTGCTGTACACTGTTATTTAATGCTATAACTAGTACTCCAATGGTAGTTTTTTCACTTTGTGTTGCTATATGGGGCAAACTGTTGAAATCTTTACCTAATATATACTAAACTGATCTTCTGTATATAAAGAGAATTGAAAATGAATCTTGATGTGAATGGAAGGGGAGAGGGAGCGGGAAAGGGGAGGGTTGCGGGTGGGAGGGAAGTTATGGGAGGGGGGAAGCCATTGTAACCCATAAGCTGTACTTTGGAAATTTATATTCATTAAATAAAAGTTTAATAAATGAAAAAATATATATATTCACAATTTTTTATTATTATTGTTTTTTTATTTAGTAAATATAAATTTCCAAAGTACAGTTTATGAATTACAATGGCTTTCATAAAAATATATTTTTTTTAATTAAACTTTTATTTAATGAATATAAATTTCCAAAGTATAGCTTATGGGTTACAATGGCTTCCCCCCTCCCATAACTTCCCTCCCGCCCGCAACCCTCCCCCCTCCCGCTCCCTTTCCCCTTCCATTCATGTAAAGATTCATTTTCAATTCTCTTTGTATACAGAAGATCAGTTTAGTATATATTAGGTAAAGATTTCAACATTTTGCCCATATAGCAACATCAAGTGAAAAAACTACCATTGGATTACTAATTATAGCATTAAATAGCAATGTACAGCACATTAAAGACAGAGATCCTACATAATTTTTTTTTCAAAATAATTAATTTTCTATGCCATTTCCATTTTAACACCAGGTTTTTTTTTTTTTTTTTCATTTCCAATTCTCTTTATATACAGAAGATCACTTCAGTATATAATTAGCAAAGACCTCATCAGTCTGCGCCCACACAGAAACGCAAAGTATAAAAATACTGTTTCAGTACCAGTCATAGCATCACTTGGCTTTAGACGACACATTAGGGACAGATCCCGCATGGGGTGTAAGTACACAGTGACTCCTGTTGCTGTCTTAACAATTTGACACTCCTGTTCATGGCGTCAGTAATCTCCCTAGGCTCTAGTCATGAGTTGCCAGGGCTATGGAAGCCTTTAGAGTTCGCTGACTTTGATCTTATTCCGATAGGGTCATAGTCAAAGTGGAGGTTCTCTCCTCCCTTCGGATATTTTTAAAAGTTTAACTGATACCTAGAATTGTACATGTTTATGGGACTTCATGTGATGTTACATGTCTCCATTGTAATGTCCCAATCAAGGAAAACTTATTTATCTCCTTAAACGTGTATCATTTCTTTATGGTAAAACCATTTAAAATCCTTTCTTCTAGCTTTGAAAAATATGTACAGTGTTATTAGCTGTAGTCACCCTACTGTGCAATAGAACACGAGAACTACTTTCTCCTGTCTGTTACTTAGTTTCCAGTAATGAACCTTTTCTCATCATTCTTTTTCCTTACCCTCCCCAGCCTCTGGTAACCACCATTCTGCTCTCACCTTCTATGAGAGCAACTTTTCAGATTCCACGTGAGTGAGGTCATGTAGCACTTGTCTTTCTGTGCCTGGTTTATTTAACTTCTTAACATATTGATCTCCGTTTCCATCAATGTTGTCACAAATGACAGAACTTCATCCTTTTTATGGTTAAATAGTATTCTACTATGGATTTCAAATTTTTTTTTGCACCACAATAAACTCACCTTTTTTTTTTTTTAAAGATTTTTATTTATTGGGGCCAACACCATGGCATTGCAGGTAAAGCTGCCACCTGCAGTGCTGGCATCCCATATAGGCACTGGTTCATGTCCCAGCCGTTCCACTTCTGATCCAGCTCTCTGTTATGGCCTGGGAAAGCAGTAGAAGATGGCCCCTGCACCCAAGTTGGATACCTGGAAGAAGTTCCTGGCTCCTGGCTTCAGATCAGACCAGTTCCAACCATTGCAGCCATCTGGGGAGTGAACCAGCAGTTGGAAGATCTCTCTCTCTCTCTCTTTCTCTCTGCCTCTCTGTAACTCTGCCTTTCAAATAAATAAATAAATAAATAAATCTTTTTTAAAAGATTTTTATTTATTTATTTAAGAGTTAGAGTTACAGACAGAGAGGGGGAGAGACAGAGCCAAATGTCTTCCATCTGCTGGTTCATGCCCCAAATCGCTGCAACCGCCGAAGCTGGTCTAATCTGAAGCCAGGAGCAAGGAACTTCTTCTGGGTCTCCCACACGGGTGCAGGGGCCCAAGCACTTTGGGACATCTTTTTTTTTTTTTTTTTGAAAGCTTTCATTTAATAAATATAAATTTCATAGGTACAGATTTAGGAATATAGAGGTTCTTTCTCCCATACCTGCCCTCCCACCCCTATCCCCAGTCCCATCCCACTTCCTACTCCCTCTCCCATCCCATTCTTCATTAAGATTCATTTTAAATTATCTTTATATACAGAAGACTAACTCTATACTAAGTAAAGATTTCAACAGTTTGCACCCACACAGACACACAAAGTATAAAGTACTGTTTGAAGAGACATTTTACCACTAATTCTCATAGTACCACTCATTATGGACAGAAGTCCTACATGGGGAGTAAGTGCACAGTGACTCCCGTTGTTGATTTAACAACTGATACTCTTATGGGCCATCTTCTACTGCTTTCCCAGGCCACAGCAGAGAGCTAGATCAAAGAGGAGCAGCCGGGACTAGAACTGGCGGTGCCCACATGGGATGCCGGTGCAGTAGGCGGAGGATTAACCTATTATGCCACAGCGCTGGCTCTAAACTCATGTTTTAATTCCATTTTCTATGAACTTTTTTGAAGTATTTTTATATTTATTCCCTTATTTCTTTTTTTTTTAATTTTTTTTTTTTTGACAGGCAGAGTGGACAGTGAGAAAGAGAGAGAGACAGAGAGAAAGGTCTTCCTTTGCCGTTGGTTCACCCTCTAATGGCCGCCGCGGTAGCGCGCTGCGGCTGGCGCACCGCGCTGTTCCGATGGCAGGAGCCAGGTGCTTATCCTGGTCTCCCATGGGGTGCAGAGCCCAAGCACTTGGGCCATCCTCCACTGCACTCCCTGGCCACAGCAGAGAGCTGGCCTGGAAGAGGGGCAACCGGGACAGGATCGGTGCCCCGACCGGGACTAGAACCCGGTGTGCTGGCGCCGCAAGGCGGAGGATTAGCCTGTTGAGCCACGGCGCCGGCCTTATTCCCTTATTTCTTTAGGATATAATCACAGAGATTGGTAAAACGAGTAGATGGGGGTGGTGCTGGTGTTGTTTCTCCCTCTCACTGTCTGTAACCCTTCCTCTCAAATATAAAGAAAGAGTGGATGGGCCGGCGCTGCAGCTCAATAGGCTAATCCTCCGCCTTGTGGCACCAGCACGCCGGGTTCTAGTCCCGGTCGGGGCGCCGGATTCTGTCGCGGTTGCCCCTCTTCCAGTCCAGCTCTCTGCTGTGGCCCGGGAAGGCAGTGGAGGATGGCCCAAGTGCTTGGGCCCTGCACCCCATGGGAGACCAGGAGAAGCACCTGGCTCCTGGCTTCGGATCAGCACGGTGCGCCGGCCACAGCACTCCGGCCGCGGTGGCCATTGGAGGGTGAACCAACGGCAAAGGAAGACCTTTCTCTCTTTCTCTCTGTCTCTCTCTCTCACTGTCCACTCTGCCTGTCAGAAAAAAAAAAAAAAAAGAGTGGATGGACACTGTTTAGGCTTTTGATGCACGACATCCTATTGCCCATCTCAAACATGTTTTACCTTTTTATACCCTAGCGTCCAGGGCAAAAGAGTGCCTGTTTCATTGATTTGGAAGAGTGATGGTAACAGCTGTGAGTGTTGCCTGCATTCCTTGATTTCCATCTCCAAGTCCAGATGCACCTGACTTTCGGTAGTTAGAGCTTGAGTTCAGACACATGGGTTTGCATCAGGTGAGGAATAAGGGATAGTGGGGAGGGAGAGTTTATCTGCAAGGGTCATTTCCAAGTATGGCAGGCATGTAGCGTTCTCACTTGCTTTTGTCTTAACTTTGAGTGTCTGCGCGTTAGGTTTCCTTGAAACCTTGTCTCACATCCGCCGAGCAAATAGATGAGGCACACCAGATGACAGAAAAACTAATGGGGCACTTGCTGAACACACTATGTCAGCAGGCTGCTCAGTTTTCTCTGTGACAACGGCCAAGTCAGCTCCACTCTGCTCATCACGGTGTAAGGGGAGAGGGTAGCAGGCAAAGTGAAGCCATTAATGGAGTGACTGCTGACCGGGCAGGTGACAGAGAGACACTGAGAGCGGGACTTGTGGGTGCATTTGCCGGCAGCAGATGTGTGACTCTGGGAAAGTGAGAGAGCTGCCGACATCACGAGGGACGAAGGTTGGGCTGCGTGAGACAATAGGGAAAGCACGCACACTGCGTGTGGGGATAGAGGTGGCATCGCCTCAAAGGACAGGGACCGCCTTAAAGATCCATGAGATGTTTGGGAGAAGATGGATTCTCACAGTATAGCGTCACTGTTTGTTTCTCTTATGTTCTTTGTGTTTCCACAATAACGACGGTTTCTAAGGAGGAAAGAAGAAAAAGCACAGGCCATTTTAAGTAGAGATCCAATACTATAAAGCATTCACTCTAAAGTTTTTTTTTATTTTTGTAAAGATTTTATTTATTTGAAAGGTGGGGAGGAGAGAGAGAGAATGAATCTTCCATCTTCTAGATCACTCCCCAGATGGCAGCAATGGCCAGAGCTGGGCTGGTCCAAAGCCAGGGGCTTCTTCTTGGTCTCCCATGTGCATTAAGGGGCCCAAGCACTTGGGACATATTCCGCTGCTTTCCCAGGTGCATTAATAGGGAGCTGGATCATAAGCGAAGCAGCTAGGACATGAACCGGCCTCTGTATGGAGTGCCAGCACTGCAGGCAGTGGCTTAACCTGCTACACAACAGTGTCGACCCCCACTCTAAATCTTAGCACAGTCATGTATGTGTTTGTGTGTGTGCATACATAGGCAACCTCATATACCCACACATACTTTGTGTTTCTCCGTAGCCCTGTATTAATTAAGATATCTTGGCTTCATAGAACCTAAATCAAAGTGACTTAATAAGGCCATTTATTATCATACTTTATCATCCAAATCATGAAATTTCTGTTCTGGAAAAAAATGTTACAACAGACAATATACTAGCACAAGTGTAACGTGGAACAATTCTAGGAAAACTAGGATGTGTAATCACCAGAATTATCCTACGTATTAAGACATCCCTAGGTAGGGGAGCCTTAGGGTTACTGGTGGGGCTCAAAGACACTGGGTCTCTCAAAGTCTCAGTGGCTAACTTCTGTCCTTACACTTTTCCCTTCAAGCTCAGAGATGGCTTCAACAGCTTCACACATCAAGACATAAACCTTACTCAATGACCTTGACCTTGTAAGAGGAAAGAATTCATTTCCCAGAAGCTAAGCCCCTTGAAGATGCCTCATCTCATTCATTGGTCCTAAATGTGTCCCAGTGCTTCCGCCAGTCATTGTCATGGGCAATGGAAATACTGTGATTGGTTTTGACCAATGAAAATTCACCCCTCCTATGGTGCTTTTAGCTATTGGGAGGGTGAATAAAATTGGGCTTCTGTTTGAAAGGAGGAAACAGTGAGGCATTCTGGGATATGCACTCAGGAGGGCCTATCTATTGCCCACGCTGGCCTGATTTCCTATCTGACTTCAACTTCGAGGCAGACATATTACTTGATGGAATTTGTAAACCTTTTGCAAATAACAAAGACTGTTCAGTATCTGTGCATATACTGATTTGCTGTTAAAAGAACCTTCGTGTACTTTATCTCCCTAGATCCCCAGAAGAGCCCTGTGAGATAAGCAGTGTAAGTGCTGAGATACCTGTGTCTCCGAAGCCAGCGTGCACAGCGATGCCAATGGCTGTCTCCAGTGGGGAGGAAAACTGGGACTCAGAATAGTTCAATAAATTGTTCCTGGCCCAGAGCTACTAATTGTCCAAGGGAGGATTAGAACTCAGATCTGTCTGAACACAAAGTCCATTATCATCCTATGCTACATTGATCTCAGATGTCTAAACTTTTTTCTGTGGGGGCACTGGAAGATGGGTATAGGAAGTAAAGGATTAAATATTTTTAATTTGGTTAAAAACTGATGAGATTGGTTGGGATTGTGAACCATCCCTGGAACCCTATATTTTTTCTCCTTATGAATACAGGATATTGCAGGAAAGTGCCAGAGAATGATATTATTAGACAAACAGCTTGACTCTATTTTAATTTATTACACATTTAGAGGACTGAAGGAAGAAAGGAAGGGGGAAAACAATAATCGGATCTTGGTATTTTAAAGATGGTTATTAATAATTTTCCCCAACAATGTGGTTATTTTTACCACATGCTATAACCAATTTCCATGCATTAGAGGGTGCCCACCCTCTAATCGGTTGAGAACCGATCGGTTGAGAACCGATCCTCTACAAATACCAATGGATCTGGTGAAAGGAAGAGAATGCACGTAAGTGGAGAAAAACCTCCATTTCTTCAAACCCACTCCATCTTGTTGGGAGCGGCCCCTACTCACAGTCAACTGCCACCCACCAACTCCCTCCATCTCCTTTACACCCCACCACCCCCATTTCTCTTCTTCTAATTAAGCCTACTTGGGGCTCATTTCAAACAAGGGGCTGTGTGTGAGTGCTTCCTAATGATTTCATTTTCGACATGTCATGAGTCAGGAGGCAGCTGGGAGCCGAGCAGCTCAGCAATGAGCAGCCCTAGCTAATTAGGTTTCCGACTGCCTTCTTCCTCTACCCACCCTCTGCCTGCCTGCCACCCTGTCACACCCTCTGTTGGATTGCACTCTGCTGGCCGTCTTGGTTAATTTGAAGATCTCATGCAGAACTATACCATCTTCTACAGTTATTAAAGTGTTCTCTGCTTGAGCTGATAATGCCAGAGGTAATTAACAAATTCTTCATCCCCTGAGGATATCTCTTCAATGGATGACCTCATAGTGGTCAGGGAGAGTGGACACCACCCTAAGGGCATTTGGCTGATAAAATAACTGGAGGACACATTAGCATTTAGTTTAGGGGGCTAACACATGCCAAACTTCTTGCAAAGTCAGCTCTGTACAACCAAGAATTATTCTTCTCGGTACGCCAACAGGGGCCTATTGAAAACTGCTGCAAAGTGCAGAGAGAAGGAGGGTCGTCTGGCTTCGATTACCTCCATTTACGAAACCTCGGTCCTGTACCCGTAGCCTTCCCCATTCTCCCCCAGCTTCTGGTCTAGGCAGGGAAGTGGGAGGAAGGGAGTTCTACTTGTCTGAAGATGCCCGGGGCACTCACAGCTCATTCTGTTTCTGTTTTATTTCTGGGCCTCTAGGACCTAACACAACATTAGGTGCATGATAGTTGCTCAGCTATCCAATGTTGACTTGAGGTTTCATGTCATTTCCTAACCATGGAACGGTCCCTGACTTCATTGAAATTTTAGAATGTTAGAGTCCAGTGAGGAAGACAGAAACCAACGTTGGTATTTCAACAGAGAGAATTTACTATAGGGGTTCGGATAGACAAGGTATGGAGGATGGATGGAAAGCCAACAGCAGAATGAGATAAATGAGATGTAGTAACTGAGGGAAGCAGCCCCTATTCCTGTATCTGGGGAGACAAAGGGAGAAGCTGGGGCTCTTGGAGCTGGGGCCTCAGGTTTCTGATAAGGGGAGAGACACCTTGCTTTGTGCTGATGCCCGAGAAACAGCTGAGTCTGGGAGTGCTGAATGCAAATGGAGATGGGAATCGTTTTCTGAAGTGGGGTGGGGCAAGGACAGGGATGCTGGGGCAGGTGATGAGGGTCTTGGAGGCATTGCTTTGCTGAAGAGCTGCTTAAAAGGACAGAATGCTAACAGAAAGGAGAGCCAAGTCCCATCTCCCGCCTCCAGCCTTCTCAGCCTCCCTTCATTGATTGAACCAACAAAGAAACCCAGTGGACAAAGATCAAATGTAGTTTGCGGAACTAGCACCCCCGAATAGTGAAGGGTGGATTTAGAGTTGAGCCAATAGTTGATTTTGTGTTAGGTTTTTGGAAGCCAGAGGTGAACCAGAAAGATGCAATCCATGCTCCTGGAGTTGACACCCTAACCAGAACTTATAGTGCGGGGGACATGACATGAATAATTACAAATTCAGTTTACTGGTTGCCATTGTAATAAGTATTTTAAAACAGAAACACAAGGCAATGGTGAGATCGTGTAACAGGGGGACATGAATTTGTCCGGAATCCGAGAGGCTTTTCTTGAAGATAGACAAATATTTAAGAGGCACCTGACGAGTGAGCAAGAGGACTAAGCAAAGGAAGAGGGAGGGGCGGAGGAAGCAGAGCTTGTGAAGAGGATGTTGGAGCCTGTGGAGGACTGAGGAGGGCCAGGCTCGTGGGCGGAGGGTGTTGTGAAGAACACATTCCCCTGGCTCAGGGCCCCCATTCCGCTTCCTCTGTAAGGTCTCCCCTTGAGCTCAGGGCCAACAGTCAATGCATCCTTTCCCACTGACCTCAACCTTGACCTCGCCCTTGACCTCCTCTGGTGGTCAGATCTGCAGCTGCCTGTGGTCTTCCACTGCTGTGTGGTCCTTGTGTTGAACAGCAACTTTCTGTGCGCTACCACTCATCCCAGCTCCTCTTCTCTTTGCTGAAAGCTGAGCCTTTACTCCATAGATGATTGACCTAACCCGAGTTGTAGTAAAGGTTGCAAATCACATCACCCTTGAGTTATCATTTCTCACCTCCCAAATGGAAAGATACATAAAAACGGATAGCAGCCAGTGAGGGTACAAGTGTGAAGTGGACACTCTTATATTGAGATGTGGGAGGGCAAATTCACACAAGAGCTAGAGCAGGGAATTAGGTAAAATAAATCCAAAAGTTTTACACACCTGCACAGTCCCTAATATTGAAATTTCACTTCCAGAAACTTAATCAAGAAAATTACAATGATGTGGCCAAAGATATAGCTATGATGTTGTTCATGACAGCTTTCTTTATAATCAAGTGTCTTGTCATTTAATGGGAGGGACCTGTTCTGAGAAATGGGTCACTAGGGGATTTCATCATTGTGCAAACATCGTAGAGTACACTTAAGCAAACTTGGATAGGATAGCCTATTGCACACTGAAGCTATGTGGTATGTGTGGTCTGTTGTTGACTGAAATGTTATGCAGCACATGACACACTGAGCTAAGTGTTTTCACAATTGGAGACTGGGCATGCACACACACTGGGTTTTGTTGGCACCTTCAAGACGAGGTATACTGATTGTCCTGTAACCTCAGACAGACGTGAGCCCAAAGTCTGGACTCCCCACACTTACCATCTTCCCTGCTCTGGAAAAACCCGGGAATTCGCTACACGTTGATTCCCTTCTCTAAAGGGCAGGACTGTGTCTTCCTGGCTGGGGCTGTTGTGAGGGTACATATGATGATGTGGCAGCAGGTGAGGGGTGGAGCTTCCACTTTTGGGGGCTTTGGGGATTTTGAAGTTCTCAGACTCACCTGTCACCCCACTCTGTTCAGATCAAGACTTGGCCTTCATTATCCTAAGAAGCAAGAGAACCATAGTGTTGTCAGTAGCTTTGGAAGCCAAAAAGTCTGGGATCTTGATGAGAACAGGAGTTAAGGAAGATTGACCAGGGAATTATTTATCCTCCAGACTGCCTGAACTCCAGACTGGAGGAGAGTTAAACATTTAAGTGTGTGTGGATCTCTGGACAGTGCCTCTCTGGGGTCAGATCTCTGGAGAGGTGTTGGGAGCAGGACCCCACTTTTAGTCTAGATTCTGTGGAGGTCTCATTGCCCTGGTAAAGCTTAGCTCTCTGGGTTCAAATCCCAGCTCCAGCTTTTAATGGCTGTGTGTGTTATTCAGGGTTCTCCAGAGAAACAGATCCAATAGTCTGGAGAAAGGGAGAGGGAGAGGGAGATAGGGGGAGAGAGAGAGAGAGAGAGAGAGCGAGCGAGCGAGCGAGAGATCTAAGGGATTTGGCTCATGTGATTGTGGAGGCTGAGCGGTCCCAGGATCTTCCCTGAGAGCTGGCGACCCAGCAGAGCAGGTGGTGTGATTCAGTCCTAGTCTGAAGAGTCTGAAGGTCATGGAACCTGGGCGTCTGCTGGTGGCAGCCCTGGAATCCGGTGGCCTGAGAACCGGGATTTTGAATGTCCAAGGGCAGAAGACAATGTCCTAGCTCGGTAGAGAGAGCAAATTTGCTCTTCCTCCACTGTTTTGTTGTCCCTGAGCCATGAGTGGATTGGAAGCTGCCTGTCCACGCTGAAGATGGGGAGGACTCCTGTCCTCAGTTTGCTGGCTCATACGCCATCCTTCCCTGGAGACAACATTACAGACACGTCTGAAAATAATATTCTACCAGCTAGCTGGCCATCCCTTAACCCAGACAAGCTGACTTGGGAAATGAGCCACATCACACTGTATGTCTTAAGTAGGGGGCTTAAGCTTTTGCTCCTCAGTTTCCATATCTATGATAGGGGAGAATAGTAGATCTTTCACAGCTGTTGGTGGGAATGAATAAAGCACATCTCATAAAGTGCTTAGCATGGTGACTCACAAGGCTGAATTGATTATAGAAACAAGAGCCAAAGGAGAATACAGGCCTCATGGGGATGTTCACAATGTCACTGTGCTACATGAGGGCGAGGGGGCACAGATATGGTGCGGTGTGGGCAGCTATGTGAAATACAGGGAGAGAGCATGTGTGCCTTCCCAGTTGACACAGGGGGATCCTAGTCCCTGGCTCCTGAGGAGGACTCAGAGATTAGCAGGAGAAAGAGAGGGAGACAGGAGATCTGCTAGGCTCCCCTGTGCTAGGCGGGGCTGCAGCCGAGGCTACAGGGACTAGAGGAGGCGTGCTCCATCCCAGCATGTGGAAGGTGACACTGTGTTGTTACAGGTTACATCTCAGTGGACACCATCTTGACAAAAACACAGACCTGGCCACCCCTTCCCAAGATGGTTTAGGGACACACCCCCTGGCATTGGACAGGTTCCCCACAGAGCGAGAAGGAGAAACAAAATCCAACATATAACTCTATTTAACCTGAAATCAATGAGAACACTCAAAATCAGTCCAGTGATGTATTTGACCTGAAATTGGCAACATTTAGTGCTCTGGTTCAGACAGTTTAGATGTTCAAGACAGACACGGAGTTCAGTGGGAGCACACACACATGCAGGCACACACACTGACGTGTTGTCACCCCTGGGAAGGTACCAGGAAATTCATTGCCACTACACTTGCAAAGGAGCTTTGCATGTGGCAAGTGCTCTGTAAATAGGAAATAATCAATACATGCTACATAATAATAATATAAAAACCCAAATCTGCCCATGGCAATGGCCAGCGTTTCAAGCTGACGGAAGGGATGGGGACCGAGAATCCGTCTACACTCGGTTCTCTCCCTCCTTCCTCCTGACTCTGTTCCCTTTATTGGGCAGCACCTCCTGCTTGCCAAGTCTCGAAAGCAGAGCACAGCAAACCGCAGTGGACTCCCAGTGCATGCCACGCCGTAAATACTTCCAGTGGGAAGGGAGATTTATGGTGTTATAAATGCCAGCGGCAGGCCCAGTTTGTGTTAATAGCCTTATTAGTTACATTGCTGTAAAATCCAGATCTCCACACTGTTTAACAGCTACGGTTCTGCTTAGCAGCATTAATTCAATACATCGAGGCCCTTGACATAAATCGTAAAGCCCCTGAGACCTGATTAGGGAGTTGCTCCTGATGGGTTAGAGATGGACATATGGAATGAGGCCACCGGAGTTTCCAGCAATGAATTCCACAATGCAGCAGTCACCCTGGCTGTCACTGCGGGTCATTTCCTACCTGTCATCCCAAATGGACTCAACCTTGACCTTGGACGTGGGAGGACCAAGAAGGATTGCTGACCGTCCAGGGGCAGGGAATTCAAAGTCTTCATTAGCTTTCGTACGAATTAGGAAGAGGTGCCCCCTGCAGGTGCATGGCTTTGTGGGTGAGTGGTATCCCTTAGGAAAAGGCCAGAGGAGCTGCAGTTCTCTTTCAGCCTCCCTCACCCCTCACCCTCAGCTGGGGAGCCTCATGCCCTAAGAACCCACACAGCCAAACATGATGGTCTACAATTCAACTACCAGGAAAGAAGTGAGAACCTATTAGAAAACTGGGAATTGCAGAGTTAAAAACAAGTGAGAATGGGGCCAGCGCCGTGGCGCACTTGGTTAATCCTCTGCCTGCGGTGCCGGCATCCCATTTGGGTGCCAGTTCTAGTCCTGGTTGCTCCTCTTCCAGTCCAGCTCTCTGCTGTGGCCCGAGAGTGCAGTGGAGGATGGTCCAAGTGCTTGGTTCCTGCACCCGCATGGGAGACCAGGAAGAAGCACTTGGCTCTTGGCTTTGGATCGTCATAGCTCCGGCCACTTGGGAAGTTGTGGCCATTTGGGGAGTGAACCAACAGAAGGAAGACCTTTCTCTCTGTCTCTCTCTCTCTCTGTCTCACTGTCTGTAACTCTACCTGTCAAATAAATAAATAAAATCTAAAAAAAAAAAAACAAAACAAGCGAGATAAACAATATATTGTTAGGCATATATATGTAAAAAGGATGAAAGAAAAAAAATCAATGGGATGATCAATCCCACATTTTGGATCCTGGTTATGTCATCAGAAAGGTAGGAGGTGAAATGAGAGAGATCTTAGGTAGAAGAAATTATTGCTAGCATTTAGATTCTTGGTGTGGGTGGTGAGTTCATGGTGTTTATTATGTTATTTAAAAATAATAAATAAGAGGCTAGTGCCATGGTGTAGCAGTTCAAGCCACTGCATGCAATGCAGAAATCCCATATGGGTGCTGGTTTGAGTCCCAGCTGTTCCACTTCGGGTCCAGCTCTGTGCTAATGGCCTGGGAAGGGCAGCAGAGGACAGCCCTTGGAGATCCAGATGAGACCTGTGTCAAGCTCCCGGCTTCGGCCTGGCCCATCCCTGTCCATTGTAGCCATCTGGGGAGTGAGCCAGTGGGTGGAAGATTCTCTCTCTCTCTCTCTTTCAAAATAACAAAATAAATCCCTCAGAAAATAATAAATAAAAGGGCTACTCATTATATTATGATCAGTCCAACATACCTGGGGAGAGGTAGCAGCCACAAGAAAGAATTTAGGAAGGCTAGGTCTGCTGTTTTCTCTTTTCCCTTCCTCCCTCCCTGCTCTTAAGAATGGTCCCTTAGGCTGGCGCCGCAGCTCACTAGGCTAATCCTCCGCCTGCGGCGCTGGCACACCGGGTTCTAATCCCGGTTGGGGTGCCAGATTCTGTCCCGGTTGCCACTCTTCCAGGCCAGCTCTCTGCTATGGCCCGGGAGTGCAGTGGAGGATGGCCCAAGTCCTTGGGCCCTGCACCTGCATGGGAGACCAGGAGAAGCACCTGGCTCCTGCCTTCGGATCAGCGCGATGCGCCAGCCGCAGCGGCCATTGGAGGGTGAACCAACGGCAAAGGAAGACCTTTCTCTCTGTCTCTCTCTCACTGTCCACCCAGCCTGTCAAAAAAAAAAAAAAATGGTCCCCATGTGCTGAGCCCTGTCCTGGACACCTTAGCACCCATCATCCCATTCCATGTTCGTAACCACCCTACGTGCCAGCAGAGGGCTGGTGTCAATCTTGACTGCTTAGAAACTGCGTGATCTTGGGTAGCTTACTTGATCCCTTTGTGCTTCATTTTTTCATCTGTGAAATGTAGTTTTTAAAAAATCCTGAGCTTCAAAGATCAATATAAAATGAAATGAGAATTTGGAGTATAAAAATAAAGGAATAAAATATGGAGAACAACAGTAATAAGTGAGCTACGTGGCAGGCTATAAGGATTAAATGAGATGTTAGGTTTGGATTGTGCTTGGCACTTGGTAAGTGTGCAGTAGCTGTTAGAAATTAGTTCTATAGGGGCCGGTGCCATGGCTCACTTGGTTAATCCTCCCTCTTGCAGCGCCAGCATCCCATATGGGCTCCGGGTTCTAGTCCCGGTTGCTCCTCTTCCAGTCCAGCTCTCTGCTGTGGCCCGGGAGGGCAGTGGAGGATAGCCCAAGTGCTTGGGCCCCTGCACCTGCATGGGAGACCAGGAGGAAGCACCTGGCTCCTGGCTTCGGATCGGCGCAGCACCGGCCGTAGCGGCCATTAGGGGGGGGTGAACCAATGTAAGGAAGACCTTTCTCTCTGTCTCTCTCTCTCACTATCTATAACTCTACCTGTCAAATAAAAAAAAAAACTTTAATAAAAAAAAAGAAATTAGTTCTTATAGACACAGAAGGTAAAAGATGGTTGGAAAAGTCAAATGACTTGTGGGAGACTGCACAGTTGGCACCAGTTAGCCATTTCTTTTCTCCCTTTGTATCCAACCTAATCCCTTTCCTTTTGTTCTGTCTCATACACAAAGGACGTGAGCATTCGATGGGAGCCTAGGAGTGTGAAGGCCCTGCAATGCAGAAAGGAAGGGATCCCGTGTGTTTCCTGGCCCATCAGAGCACCACAGCCTTTGAGGGCTGGATGTTGATGGAGGGCAAGGGCAGGAAATTCTGCGGGTGTGAGAGCCCCAGGAGGCAGTGGAGGTGTGGTTTTCCAGGTGGTCCCCAGAGCTGACTTGTGTCAAGAGCTCTTCAAAGTTGTCTCCAGATCAGCACTTTAAAATGGTGCTACCCTCGACCTGTCTGCACTGCAGCTGCTTCCCCTCTGAGTGAGCACGGAAGAGGCTTTGCAGTCTCTCTGTGCCTGGAATCCGAAGCCCTAGAGCATCACTCTCTGCCTCATTCTGTCGTGCAAGGCCAGTCACATGGTGTGTCAGTCCACTCTCCATTAATACAGTCACAGTCTGAGGCTGGACATTTTTGTAAAACAAAGGGTCTGTTTTGGGGCTGGTGCAGTGGCGTAACAGGTAAAACCACTGCCTGCAATGCTGGCATCCCATATGGGTGCCGATTTGAATCCCGGCTGCTCCACTTCTGATCCTACTCTCTGCCATGGCCTGGAAAAGCAGTAGAAGATGGCCTGGGGCTGGTGTTGTGATGCAGCAGGTTCATGCTCTGGCCTGAAGTGCCGGCATCCCATATGGGCACTGGTTCTAGTCCCAGCTGCTCCTCTTTCAATCCAGCTCTCTGCTATGGCCTGGGATAGCAGTAGAAGATGGCCCAAGTCCTTGGGCCCCTGTACCCACGTGGGAGACCCAGAAGAAGCTCCTGGCTCCCAGCTTCGGATTGGCACAGCTCCGGCTATTGCGGCCATCTTGGGAGTGAACCAGAGGATGGAAGACCTCTCTCTTTGTCTCTAACTCTCTCTGTAACTCGTGCAGATAAACAAAATAAATCTTAAAAAAAAAGTCCTTGGGCCCCTGCACCCGTGTGGGAGACCCAAAAAGAAGCTCCTGCTTCCTGGTTTCGGATTGGTGCAGCTCCGGCCATTGTGGACAACTGGGGAGTGAACCAGCAGATGGAAGACCTCTCTCTCTTCTCTCTCTCTCCTCCTCCTTCTCCCTCTCCCTCTCTCTGCCTCTCCTTCTCTCTCTGTGTAACTCTTTCAAATAAATAAATAAATCTTTAAAAAAGGGGGCCTATTTTGCTCATAGTCTTGTAGACAGGAGGTCCAAACAGCATCGCACTGGTTCTGGTGAAGGCTCCCTGGTTGCATCACATAATGGCAGGTGGCAGCATGGGACAAGGGCATGCAGGAGGGAAGCCATAGAGAGAAGAAGGGCCAGGCTTGATGTGAGTCCCATGAGAACCTCCTTAATACCTTCTGAGGGAGGCACCCCTAGTGGTCTAAATGGCCTCTCACCAGACCCTGCTTTCTGAAGGTTCCACGTGACCTCTTCATATAGATACATTGGATCAAGCTTCCAACTCCATGAACCCTTGGGGCACACTTTTTTTTTCCTTTTAAGATTTTGTTTATTTGAGAGATGGAATTATTAGACAGTGAAGGGGAGAGACAGAGAAAGGTCTTCCATCCACTGGTTCACTCTCCAAATGGCTGCAATGGCTAGAGTTGGGCCTATCCAAAACCAGGAACCAGGAACTTCCTCTGGGTCTCCCACATGGATGCAGGGGCCCAAGCACTTCAGCTATGTTCCACTGCTTTCTCAGGTCACAAGCATAGAGCTGGATTAAAAGAGGAGCAGCCGGACACAAACTGGTGTCCACATGGGATGCTGGCACTGCAGGTGGAGGCTTAGCCTAGTAAGCCACTGTGACACAGCCTTACACCATGTCCAAACCATAGCACGTGCCAGCCCATTCCAAAGGGCGAAGGCATTAGATTGCTCTGCATGGTGGGAAGAGCAGTGCAGTGCATACAGCGATGGAGGAACTGTTGGTGCCACCTTTGCAGACAGTCCGACACAGGCACCTCATCCAATCTCGAGGGCCATGGTTAGGGAAGGCTTCCTGGAACAGACAACATTTCACCTGATACCTTCAGGTGCCATAGGAGTAGGATAGAGACCGTGGAATGCTGAACACAGAGGAACAGGCTGTGCGAAGAACAGGAGGCAGAAGGGAGCATAGAACATCTAGAGAACTGAAGGCTTTCAGCAAGAAAAGGAGTGGGCAGTGGTAGGAAATAAGTCTGGGAGGTGGGCAGAGGGGAGTAGCAGAAGGCACTGTAGACTTGTCCTTAGGACAATGAAGGGGCTTAAGCCTTGGAGTGGCAGGGCCTAGTTTAAGGAGGATAGATTGCAGGAAGGCAGAATGGGAGTCCGGAGGTCAGGTAGGGGACTGTTGGAGTCATCCAAGAAAGTGACGGACATGGTGACAGTGGAGATGGAGAGGCAGGGTGAATGGAGAAGACGTGTAGGTGAGCACCATGGTGGGACCCCCTGCCCTGGGCTGAAACTGAAGTGAATCACCTTCTCCCTTTACCTGGATGCAGCCCACCTGCAGACAGCGGAAACATCCCTCCATGGCTTCCTTTTCTTTCTGCGGTTGCCCCCGACCCCCAACTCCCCGTGCCTGAGTGGTTAGAGTAATCCAGTATCTGGTCTCCCTGTCTTCGGTTCTCCTTTCCGCTCCATCATGCATGCTGTCACTCAAAGTTAAGTGTTCTGAAACACAGCTTTACGTCTTGTCAGCCGTCTGCAGATAACAACAAAACCATGCTGGGCCCCCCTGATCCTTGTGGGAGAAAATGAAGTCTTTCAGATGGCATTTTAGGTATTGCTCAGTGTGGTCTTACTGCTGTTTCATATGATCGCACCTGCCAGATAGGAAGATACTACTGGGGACTGGGGGATTCCTGACTGATGATGATAATGTGGAAGTAGCACACTGTGACCATAGCTGTAAAACTAATTGAATCTGCTTTTGACTTGGCAAGGTGGACATGGAGATGTGCCTCCCAGATCCTGCTTCCAGGGAGGACTTGCTGCCCTGCCTTGGGGGGATGTGTGGTCAGCACATGGCCTCCAGCTCTCAGCAACTTGGACAGCTACAGAGATCTCCCTCCCCCAGGGTCATGCCCTTTGGGGCAGTTGATATCCAGGTGCTGAGCAGGACAAGGGTATGAAGGCTTGGCTGTCTTGGTGCTGTCTAGCTGGCTGGCTCTGTGGCACCTGCATCACCGTGTGCATCCGATCCTACTGCCTCCTCCTTCCCTTCCATATTTTCAGGACACCTTTTTTTGGATATAATTCATAGACCTTGTAATTAACCCTTCATTATATGCAACTGAATGAATAGTTTTTAGTATATTCACAGTTATATGACTCTCTTCACAATTTCTAAAATTATTTTATTTGTTTTGAAGGCAGAATAGAGGGAGATAGAGTGGGAGAGACAGAGACAAAGAGAGATCTTCCATCCACTGGTTCTTTCCTCAGATGGCCGTGATGGCCAGGGCTGGGCCAGACTGAAGCCAGGAGCCAGAAGATTCTACTGGGTCTCCCGCAAGGGTGCAGGGGCTCAAGGACTTGGGTCATCCTCTGCTGCTTTCCCAGGCACATTAGCAGGAAGCTGAATCAGAAGTGGAGCAGCTGGGACTTGAACCCACAACCATATGGGATTCTGGCATTGTTGTGGCCTTACCCACTAAGCCACAACTCTAGCCCCATCACAATTTTGGAACAGTTTACCTCTTTAAAAAAAAGCCCTACTTTTTAGCATTTACTCTTCATTTCTTCCCAAACTCTGAGCCACTGAAACCACGAATCTACTTTTCATCTCCAAAGACTGGCCTACTGAAAACGTCCCATGAAATTAGAATTGTATAACATGGAGTCTTCTGTGGCTGACTGATTTTCCCCGGCATAGAGGTTTCAATGTTTATTGATGTTCTGTAGCACGTGTTAATAGTTCACTCCACCTTGTTGAATACTGCTCTACCGTGTGGCTATACCACATGACTCGCCTGTTCATAGTTCATACATTGATGGACATTTGGGTTCTTTCTACCTTTTTCAGCTGCTGTGAATAGGGCTGCTATCAACATTCATGGACACGTTTTCCTGTTCCTAATAAACACTTTGCAACCCAAACTTCATCTTGGTGCCTCTTTAAGAGAATCCAACCCGTGACCCTTGGCAACTCCCCCTGTAGGAATTTATCCTACAGATACACTTGCACAGTTCAAAATGACAGGTGTACAGCATTATTGACAGCAGCACTTTGCACTGACAAAACATTGGAAACAATGGGATTAGCAGATTAGCCCTGCATGATCAGAGAGGTTAAGCAACCTGTTGGGTGGCACACCGAGTAAGGGATGGACCCAGGTCTGTGGCTCCAGGTCATGTCCTCTTTCTTCCCTCCCTCTCCACTGGATTCTTTTTTTTTTTTTTTTTTTTTGGACAGGCAGAGTTAGACAGTGAGAGAGAGAGAGAGACAGAGAGAAAGGTCTTCCTTTTTCCGTTGGTCACCCCCCAAAGTGGCTGCTATGGCCTACGGCCAGCGCATTGCGGCTGGTGCACTGTGCCAATCTGAAACCAGGAGCCAGGTGCTTCCTCCTGGTCTCCCATGCGGGTGCAGGGCCCAAGCACTTGGGCCATCCTCCACTGCCCTCCCGGGCCACAGCAGAGAGCTGGCCTGGAAGAGGAGCCACCGGGACAAGAATCCGGGGTGCTGGCGCCACAGGCAGAGGATTAGCCAAGTGAGCTGCGGCGCCGGCCTCCACTGGATTCTGAATGGGGTATTTCTATACACACTCCACAAATGAGCTGTATTCAGGTTAGAAATAGCCCATGTATGTGTTTAGTTTGGCCCATACAAATTTACCATATTTAGAAACCCGGAGATTTCAGAATGACAATGCAGATTATGAGCTTTTTTGAAAACAGAAGGACACAACCTACTAACATGTGACTCACGTGCTTCCAAGGCAAGGCTGGCCCATGCTGGGTCATGGTCACGCTGTTAATATGAGGATAACATTCCCTACCTCTCCCTTTTGTGCACATTCAGCCAACTTCACTCACTTTTGTTCCCTGCCTGGCTCTTGCGGGTATTTGAGGTTGCAATCTTTGCAGTCTCAGTGTCTCTGTCATTTGGGGTTCAGGCAGTTCTGGGAGGCACTTCGAGCTGATGTCCTAGCCTTCGTGCTAGGGAAGGCCCACTCCTTAGTTTTCCTTTGTTGATTCTTTTTCATTCTTGGGAAAGGGGAATGGGCAGGGAGAAGAAAGAGAAGAGGAAGAAGAAGCAAAGAATGGAGGGAGAGTGGGAAAGAGAGTGAGTGAGGTGGTGCGTCTTCCTATCCGAGCTGCCACAGGCTAACACCAGGGACTGGGGGCTGAAGCAGCAGCAGTTCATCCCCTCCTGATTCTGGAGGCTGGAACGTCCAAGGCTGGGGTTCTGGCAGAGTCTGGCTGCTGGAGAAGGCTCACTACCGGGCATGTAGACGGCTGCCTTCTCCCTGATCCTCACGGGCTGACAGAGCACTCTGGTGTTTCTCACCAGCCTTATGGTGAGTTTAGGGGTGGACCCCACTCTTACGACCTCCTTTGGCTTTTATTACCCCCGCACAGGCTTTGTCTCCAGACTGGGGACTACGGTTTCACTGTTTGAATTTGGAGGAGACAATTTTGTTCTCAACAGATGGATCCCTTTTTGGGTTCCTATAGCAAACCAATGTCTCGTTCCAAGTGGTTCCTATGACCCTTCTGCCTATGGATTTTGTAATAAACCCTAATATCCTTCCTTGTAATAACCCTCTCTTGTGTGTAAGCCAGGGCACCTGCTATTTGCCACCAAGGACGGCAGCTGTGGGATGACAGGTGCTAGGGCATGGTGGCTGTGAACATGGATCTAGGAGTCAGCCGGGTTCTGCCACTCAGCGGCTTGTACCCTCAAACAAATGACTCAGGCTCCAAGATCTTCAGTTGCCTCCTCTGTCAAGTGGGGAGGAGATGGTAATTCATAGACTGGGTTGTTGTGAGCATTTAATGATATGATAAGCGTCACGTCCCAGCAGAGCGCCTTTGTAAGTACGTGATAGATGATTGCTTTTATAATAGTGATAATTACTGCGCTATCATTATTCAGTGAACCATCAGGGCCAGATGATTTCTAAGATTTCTCCTAGTTCTGATATTCTCATTCCCTGGTTTTAACCTGGTCTTAGAATGAGGTTTTAGGAATGTTTGACATGGTCCTGAAATTGTAAAACTGTATATAACACTTTGTGGGAAAGTATTTTTTTTTTTCCTGGCTAAAGGGACCCAGAGCTTACATCAGATTCTTAAAAGGGTTTATGGCCTCTCCATATAGTTATGGATCTGTCTTCTAGAAAACAAGAATTCCACAGTGTTTCTGGGTGACCCTGAGAAGGGGAAGTTGATCCCCTGAGGAGCAGGTCGGTGCTAACACAGATTTCTGCTGAAAGCTTTAGCGTAACTTCCAGAAAAGCTCAGCAATCTAAGACCCACAATGAACTTTATCAAGGCAATTTAGCAAGAATGTGGCTATCTGCTAGCAGCATGCAGCCTCACGGGGAAATAGAATTTGATGGGAGTAGTGAGGATGCCGTGTCCTTGGGAAAGGTCAACTTGATGTAGGAACGAGCCTTGCAGATGAATGAGTGAGATGACTGGAACGTTCCAGAATGAGGTCATGGGCTTGACCTCTTGTCCGGGTTCTCGTGGGATTGCAAGGACGTTTGCTGCAACCCGTACCCTGGAAATCACAGACTGGAGGTATCATGCCTGGATTATCTCCTCAATATCCAGTTATTATCAGGCTATGCAGCTCTGATTTAAGGCTGTATTTCTGAGACTGGGACACTTGTGGCCCTTGCGTAGACATGATAATGAGCTAGAGAGTCTTGGGACCAGCATTATGGCACAGCGGTTTAAACCATTGCCTGCAACGCCAGCATTCCATATCAGAGTGCAGGTTCAAGTCCTGGCTTCCCTGCTTCCAATCCAGTTCCCTACTAATGCACCTGGGAAAAAAACAGAAGATGGCCCAAGTACTTGGGGCACTGCCACCCACAGGGGAGACCCAGATGGAATTCCAGGCTCCTTGCTTTGGCCTTGGCCCAGCCCTGTCTGTTGTGGCCATTTGATGAGTGAATTGGTGGATGGAAGGCTTTTTTTTTTTTTCTCTCCTCTATACCCCACTTTGTCACTCTGCCTTTCAAATAAATAAAATAAATATTTTTAAAAAGTGAACTAGAAGAGCCAGAAAACCTCATGTTAAACAGGAAGAACTTCCTGGGACTAACAACCTTAAGATGTTTTTGGAGGAGAGACTTTATTAAACATTAAAAAATAATTAAAGTATACATGACTGTATTAAGCAAAGACACAAGTTATTGGGGGATATTTTGTAGTTCAAATTTTGAGTTCACTTCAGAATGGACTGTTACCTAATTTTTTTCTCTTCTGTTTATAGATACTTTTGGTGAAAAAAGGAAAAAAACCCTGAGAATACCCTCAATTTCATGGTGAAGCCTTCATATTTCTCTCTTTGTATCTATTTTGTTAGTTTTATTTATTTATTTGAGAGAGCACAAGAGTGACAGAGACAGAAAGATAGAGAGCTCTGGTTCACGGATTATCTCCCCAGATACAATAGCCAGGTCAGGGCTGGGCTGAAGCTAAGAGCCAGCAATGCAATCTAGGTTTCCAACATGGGTAGCAGGAACCCATCCCTTGAGCCATCACCCCTGCCTCCTGGGGTCTATATTAGCAGGAAGCTGGACTCAGGAGATAGAGCTGACGTGAGATGTGTGTGCGTGTTGATCAGAATCCTAAACATTAGGCTAAAAACCCACCCCTTCCTACTTAGCATAGGTACAAGGCCCTTTACAGTTTGACCCATGAAGAAAGATACCCCCAAACTGCCGTAACCTTATAGCCCTCAAGCTGAGCCATGCAGCAAAAAGGAACATTTTCCCAGTGGTTTCGCTAAAAGTTTTATGGTTGGTGTTCTTTGACAGTAACTTGGTCACATGCACATCCCAAAGCAGATTACTGGGATTCTGATTGGTCAAACATGGATCTTGGAGTGAGGATCACAAACTTAAGGTGTGATGAATATCAAGGCCGAAAAATGCATGACTGGGTGGAAGGAATCCCTTAAAGAAAATCAGGATACCGTTGTGCATGGTGGGCAGCTCCAACCGTTGATGCTCATTTGCTGTAGACAACGTTCTTAGTCCCACAGTCTACACTTTCTCTATCTACACTCCTCTTGTCCCTGTTATAGAGGCAGGTGCCGAGGTCAGAGGAGGGCAGGGACACCCTGAAAGTCACCGCTTATGCTAGCAGCAGAGGTGGGCTTGGGATTCAGGTCTCCTGAGTTCAGCCAAGGCTGCCCTGTTAAATTGTGCGGGAGACCGAGGGATGCATTGGGTTGGCAAGCGTGGGGAATGGTCACGGTGCATGCCATCGTAATTCTGCTTATTTCCTTGCAGACGTTAAGAATAACAAGAGGATAAACAGCAGTGAAAATGGATAGGATATGCTGGGCAGCAGCCTTAAACCAAAAAGCTGGGGCTGCTACTGCGCCTTAGCAGGTGGGTTTTAGGATGTGTGCTTGGGGAGTGGGTGAGAGGTGTCTGGGAAATCTGTGAGTCTGGCACATCACGACCTCCTCTGTAGATGTCCTCTCTCCCTTGCAGCTCTAAATTGGCTTCCCCAGAGCCCTTTCAATTGGTGTTTTCCTGCACACAGCTCATACTCTTGGGCCTGGAGACAAGGTGTGTTCCTCCGAGCTCTGCTGGCTACTTCTGAGTCTTTCGTCTCTCCCAGCTCCGAGGCTCCCATCATCTGTCCCACACCCATTACCCTACCTTGTTGCCGTCTCTCTGCTTCTCATTATTACTCTCCCTCAATGCTTGATGTCATAATGGCTCACTCACCATCCACACTTGGATGTCTAACAAGCCAGTCAAACTTACCAAGGTCAAAGCTATACCTCCCCCATCTCAGCTAAAGGCAACTCCATGCTTTCAGTGGCTTGAAACAGAAACTCCAATTCCTTTCTTTTGCACCCCATCACAAATCCTGCAGGCTCCATCTTGATACAATGGAATACTACACAACAATAAAAAAGAACAGGATATGAACATACACAATATGAATCAACCTCAGAGACATGACGATGACTGAAAGAAGCCAGGTGCAAAAACATTACACACACACACACACACATACATATATGTGGGTTTCATGTGTTCAAGAACATATGAAACAAATTCAGAAGAGCAGTTATCACTGGGTGGGTGAGTAGAATTGATTTAGAAAGGGTATTATGGGCCAGCGCCTGTGGCGCCGGCACACCGGGTTCTAGTCCCGATGGGGGTGCCGGATTCTGTCCTGGTTGCCCCTCTTCCAGGCCAGCTCTCTGCTATGGCCCGGGAGTGCAGTGGAGGATGGCCCAAGTGCTTGGGCCCTGCACCTGCATGGGAGACCAGGAGAAGCACTGGCTCCTGGCTTTGGATCAGCACGGTGCGCCGGCCGCAGCGGCCATTGGAGGGTGAATCAATGGCAAAAGGAAGACCTTTCTCTCTGTCTCTCTCTCTCACTGTCCACTCTGCCTGTCAAAAAAAAAAAAGAGAGAGAAAGGGTATTATGGAAACTTCTGGGCTACTGAAAATGTCACTTAAGGCACTCACTGTGGTTGTTATGAGTAAAAACAAATGTGAAATTTCATTGAGCTGTACCCTGAAGGTTTGAGTATTTTACAGAGTGTATTTTTTACTTCAGTAATAAAATATGTGCAAGTCTGGAATTTAAGCCTAGCCCTTAATCATCCTGTCTGGTCCTCCATGTTTCTTTTCCCTGTGCTGTAACTAGGAGAATTTTCTTCCCTTCACCCCTCCACATTCAAAATGTAAGTTCACTGTTGTCCACTCTGCTCTCAGAAATATCCAGCATTTCCCCCCTATGCTGCTCCATCTCCACTTCTCCATAGTTGAAGTCATTATATCTGTCACCTGGACACCGAAGTGGCTTCATTCTTTTTGATGACTGCATTGTATTCCATCACACACAGTACAGAGTGAGTTGAATGGTAACCTCGAAGGTATGTCCATATCCTAATCTTGGGATCACTGGTTTTTTAATTAATTAATTTATTTATTTATTTTTGACAGGCAGAGTTAGACAGTGAGAGAGAGAGACAGAGAGAAAGGTCTTCCTTCCATTGGTTCACCCCCCTAATGGCCGCTACAGCCAGCGCTGCACCAATCCAAAGCCAGGAGCCAGGTGCTTCCTCCTGGTCTCCCATGTGAGTGCAGGGCCCAAGCACTTGGGCCATCCTCCACTGCCCTCCTGGGCCACATCAGAGAGCTGGACTGGAAGAGGAGCAGCTGGGACAGAACCGGTGCCCCAACCGGGACTAGAACCTGGAGTACCAGCGCCACAGGTGGAGGATTAGCTTAGTAAGCCATGGCGCTTGCCTGTTTTATTTATTTTTAAAAGAGTCATATATCTGTTTATTTGGAAGACAGTGTGAAAGAGAAAGTGGAGAGACAGAAATAGAGAGAGATCTTCCATGTGCTTGTTCACTCCCCAAATGGCTACAATAACCAGGGCTAGTAGGCTCAAATCAGGAGCCTGGAACTCCATCCAGGTCTCCCATATAGGCTACAGGGGCCCAAGTACTTGGACCATCTTCTGCTGCTTTCCCAGATGCATTAACAGGGAGCTGGGTCAGAAGCAGAGCAGCCAGGACTGGACCTGGTGCTCCAGTATGGGATGCTGGCTTTGCAAGGGGTGGCTTAACCCACTGCACAGTGCTGGTCCTGGCTGCCATTACAAAGCACCATAGATGAGGTGGCTTAAACAATAGAAACTTATTTCTCATAGTCCTGGAGGCCTCAAAGTCCAAGATCAAGGTGCTAGCAAGGTAACTTCCGTTGTGAGGCCTGTTCTCTTGAGTTGTAGGTGACTGCCGCCTTGCTGTGTGCTCACATGGCCTCTTCTCTGTGTGCCTGAGGGCAAACTCTCTGGCATTTCTTCTTACCAGAGCACTCATTGCATCATTAGGGCTCCACACACATGACCTCATCTACCCCAAATATCTCCCAAAGCTTCAACTCTAAATGCATCGCCTTGGTGGTGAGGACTTCAAAGTGTGAATTTTGGAGGAGCACCAACATGTGGCCCATTAGAACCTGCTATGTGGCACCTTAACTGGATAGAAGATCTTTGCAGATGTGACTCGATTAAAGATCTTGAAAGGAGGAGTTCATCCCAGATTATCCCCTGGGTCCTAAATTGCTAGCATGTGTATTTAGTAAAAAATGTAGGTGTGTGTGTGTGTGTGTGTGTGTGTGTGAGAGAGAGAGAGAGAGAGAGAGAGAGAGTAAGAGAGAGAGAGAGAGAGAGACAGTTAGCTCTACTTGCTGGTTCACTCCCCAGATGCCTGCCGTGGCTAGAGCTTAGCCTGGGGCCAGAGCCAGGAACACAGTCCAGGTCTCCTACATGGGTGGCAAGAACCCCATTACTTGAGCCATCACCTGCTGCCTCCCAAGGTCTACCCTGGTGTGAAGCTGGAACCAGGAGCTGGTGCCAGCTATTGAACCCAGGCACTCCATTGTGAGACATGGACATCATATGGCGACTTAACTGCCCAGCCAGATGCTGGCCACCATCGTGTAGATTTTTATAAGGAGGAGGCAGAGAGGGATTTTCCGCAGACAGAAACACCCAGAGGAAGAAGTACCTGTTTAGACAAAGCAGGGAGAGACGTGGCCACAGCTAAGGATGGATGACAGTTCCAGACGCTGTAAGAGGCAAGGAATGGAATCGCCCTGCAGCCCCTGGGCGGAGCATGGCTGTGCGAACCCTTGATCCAGTCTTCTGGCCTCCAGAACTTTGAGGGAATGAATTTTTGTTGTTTTCAGCAGCCCAATTTGTAGTAATTTGTGATGGAAACTCTAAAAGAATAATACACTGTTCAGCAACTTATATGGCCACCCCCTGTCAATGGATCTTTAAGTTGCTTCCAGTTTTCCTCTGTTTTGGACCATGGTGCAGTGAATATTCTTGTGCATTTGTTTTTCACAGCTACATACACTTTCCTACTGTAGAAAGTCTTAGAAATGGAATTGCATGCGCAGTTAAAATTTCAATAACTGTTGGGGACAGGGGAGTTCTTAGAAAGTCGCTCCTATCCTTTGCACTTCACATGCATTTGATTGTTACTACTAGCCCCTTTCACAGATTAGGAAATTGAGGTGCAGAGAGGTTAAATCAGAAGCCCAGAGTCAACCCTTTGGGAAATGGATGTTGGGATATAAATATTGATTTTCTGTTTAAGATGATGAGTGTAAATCACTTTTGCACTTACTGTGGTTTGAATAAATCCCTCTAAGTTCAAATGTTGAAACTTAATCCCCAGTGCCAGTGTTGGGAGGTGGGGTCTTTAGATCATGTGGGCTCTGCCATCATGGATGGATTAATGTCCTTACCGTGGGATAGAATAGTTATAGTGAGAATGGGATATTATAAAATTAAGTTTGGTCCCATCTTGCTGTCTTGCTCTTGCGCTCTGCTGCACTTCTGCCTTATGGCATGGTGTGACACAGCAAGAGTCAATGCTGGCCAAATATTGCTATTGTTATCATATTTTTTTTTTGACAGGCAGAGTGGACAGTGAGAGAGAGAGAGAGAGGAAGGTCTTCCTTTGCCGTTGGTTCACCCTCCAATGGCTGCTGCGGCCGGCGCCCCGCGCTGATCCGAAGCCAGGAGCCAGGTGCTTCTCCTGGTCTCCCATGGGGTGCAGGACCCAAGGACTTGGGCCATCATCCACTGCACTCCTGGGCCACAGCAGAGAGCTGGACTGGAAGAGGGGCAACCGGGACAGAATCTGGTGCCCCGACCGGGACTAGAACCCGGTGTGCCAGTGCTACAAGGCGGAAGATTAGCCTATTGAGCCGCAGCGCCGGCCTATCATATGCTTTGAGTATTTTCTCAAGCTGTGTTATGAAAGAAGTATCAGGTATGATTAAATCAGTAGATAGTTATTGAGTAACTACTATGTGTTTTACACTGAACTTGATTCGGGATGTGCAGCCCTGAATATGTTAGATATGACATCTCCTGCCATCTCAAAGCTAATATTGCATCATAAAAACAGATTTTGGTGATGTTATTGTAGGGAATAAATACTAAATTGGTAAGGCATTTGGGAACCTCATGGTTCCTTGATTCTGTGCCTAGTAGGTGAGGCCAATCTCGCTCTCTCCACTGGCTTCTGTCACTCTTCAAACGTCCATATTAAGCAGGACAGTCATGAGAAATGGTGATTTGTCAGTACTAGGCCCTAGGGGCCTTTACTGGGGTCTAAATCAAATTTAGAAGCTGAAGAGCCAGCCTTGAGTTTAGTGTGGATTTCACAGGTCAGTGAGGCTGAACGGCAGCTCCCCCACTGGTGATAAATGTGTTGGGGTCTCTGGCTGGCTCTACCAAGGCCACTGTCAGCTCAGTGTCTTCATTTCCCTGGGCTGGGAAGCCCACCTGCCACCAGGGTCTCCAAGAGAACTTCCTGGGGATGCTGGGCGTCTGCTCCAGACCTGGGTAGTGGGTGATCTGGGCTTCCTCTCTCCTGAGAAGTAGAAAAGACAGGAGATGAAGGTGTTCCTAAAAGCAGGGGCCCTGTATTACCATCTCCATGCACCTGTGCTAAAGATTGTACTCAACACTAGGAAAAACTTCTTAGATGGTCAAGTTAGTAGTGGAAAGACACCATGCGTAATAGAGCAGAGACAAAATTTATGGATGTAGGACTATCCATAGCACTTTCTCCACCCCTCACTCTCTTGGGTTATTTCTGGCATTGCTCATTTAGCATCATTCCCTTCCTCCCTACCCCAGGCTCTAATGCAGAATGGGTTCATTGGTGGATGAAGAACTGGAGAAAAGAATAGTGGGATTTTCTTCTGGAAAGACATAGACTGACTTGCTGGAGAGAAAAGGGAACAGGGTTGCATGAGAGCAAGTGTGAGAGGAAACACTCCCTCATGTCAGACACTCATGGGTATGGGGCTTGAAGGATGGGGTTGGGGTTAGGAGTGGGGAATATGCCAGGGGAATTGGTGCATAAGACAAGGGAGTCCTTTAAGCATATCTGTACATCGTGAGTTTGATACATTTTTAATGTTGATCAGGAGACTGCAAAGAACTGGACTTGCATGCTCTTGGTTGCTGGGCTAGGTTTTTTTAAATTCCATAGTGCTCTGAACTAGGCCACATGGGAACCTGAGTTTGATTAGGGTTACAGGCATGCTCTTGAATCATTCTGGCTTCCAGTAACTGCTGGCCTTGACCCTGCTGAGATCCCCCTGTGATTATTGGTGGTCTTGACCCTTTTGCACAATCATACCAATAAGTAACAAGCAGAAAGAACTTATTAAGTGCCAGGCAATGTGGCAAGCTTTTTACAATCCACTTATTTATTGGGATGGAGGGGGTAGGATGATTGATAGAGTTCCCCCATCTTCCAAACACCCACAATGGTCAGGGTGGGCTGGGGCGAAAGCTGGGTGCCAAGAACACATTCTGGGTCGCCCATGTTGGTGGCAGGAATCCAAACACTTGAGCCATCACTGCTGTTCCTAGAATCTGCATTGGGAAGCTGAAGTCAGGATCCAGGCACTGTGGTGTGGGACGCACTAGGCCAAATGCCCTCTCCATGTACGAAAGCTTTTTCAGGCATAATATCTTATTTATCGTTCACGACAATATTGTGAGGTGTATATGATCATTTCCATTTTACAGACAAAGAAATGGATGACAGAGAGGGCAAGCAGCTCGCCCAAGGTCACACAGCTCACAGATGGAGGACACAGGGTGTGCACCAAGCAGTGCGATTCTAGTCTCAGTGCTGTCAGCCTCTCTTCTGAGGAGCCGTCCAGGCTCTCACATCTCATAGTTCCACGGAATCCTAGCATCTGCCATGAAGCTAGAAGATAATAAATTACCTTCCTTCCTACAGCTAATTGGAGGTCTCACTTGAGTATTTCTCAGAGCCTTTTCCTCCCCAGGGTGCACACAGCCACACACATCGAGCCTACCATTTGGCTTATGGTAAATGCCAGCTGTTGTGTATCACTTGGGTCTCCCACATCGCTCTGCCCTGGAGACTGTGTTGTCGAGTCTCCTCTTCCTTTTATGATGAAGTTCCCTTCAGGATCTGACCCATCGCTTTCTGCAACTGGGCTTCTATTGCTGCCTTTACCTCCCTTTCAGATGATATTTGAAAAAATACCAACTATGAATTTGACTCAGATATTTTTTGTCTGTCCTGTATTTCAATGAGATGTAAATAAATACTTGGGAGAAGAAATATCACTCATTTCCCCAAGTGGAAGCCTATAAATCCCATCTCTGACCCTGCTGGGTTCCCCATGAGATTTTAAATAAGTTATATATCACACTGTAAGCAGCGTTCAAGTGGAGTTATTAATAATGCATGTCTTGTTGTAAATAACAACTAGGATCAATGGTGGATTTAGCCCCTATAAATAAAAGCTGTGCTGGACACTCGTGTTCCCAGCATCTAAACCCCCTTATTCCTTGGTGGCAGAACCCCGTTTTTGTGACAGTTAGTGGTATACACACTCTTAGGCTGTGAGTTAAGGTTAGTCAAAGTCAGTCATGACGATCAATCTCACATTTTGCTTGCCTCCCTTGCCGCTAGAAGTGACACAAATCAGATCAGTGGGAACTCAAGGAAGTCTTTTGTGAGTGTTCCTTCGTAAAGGGGAAAAGATGGCTAACATCATATTCTCTTCCCTTTCTTAACTTGGAAGGTGGTTGTGATGTCCACTGAAGCGGCCATCTGGAAATAGTGAAGTGACAAGTATGAGGAAGGATATGATGTGCTAAGAATGGCAAATGGCCCTAGTCCCTGATGACAGAATCCACTTCCTTCTGGGCATCTTATTAAGGGATGAAAACAAACCCTACCTTCTTTCTTTTTGTCTAAGTCATTGTTAGTTTGGTGTCCTTTCATTGCAGCCAAGTACATTCTAAGTCAGTGTAGAAGTGATTTCTTATTCTTTTTTTGTTGACATCTAATATGCTCATTTTAGGAAATTTTTAAAAGTGTATTTTGATTTTGAGAGACAGAGCAAGAGAAATCTCTCATCTGCGAGTTCACTCACCAAATCTCCAAAACAGCCATGGTTGGGGCAAGCTGAAGCTAGGGTTCCTTAACTCAATCCAATCTCCCACATGGGTGGCAGGGATCCAAGTCCTTGAGCCATCATGTGCCACCTTGTAGGGTGTACATTAGCAAGAAGTTGGATTGGAAATGTGGTAGATAGGACTTGAACCAGGCGCTCTGATACGGGATGCAGGTGTCCCAGGAAGCGTCTTAACTGCCGTACCACATTCCACCCCTAGAAACATTTTTAGAAGGTGGGAAAGTGAGAGACTATGATCCATAAGTAATCACAGTTGATATTCTTTTCACCTTTTCTATGATTTAAAAGTATTTAGCTAATTTTTACCAAAAATTTACTTAACATGGCAGTATCATGTTGAATATTTTACTTGCATTGTCTCCTTTTACCCTCACAACAACCTAGGAGGTGGGTATCATTATAATTCAGAAAGATATGCGCTTATTCCTTCTGAATTTCCTTCTCCCTATTAAAGTTAACTGTTGTTATTGATTTGGTCTTATGTTTCCAGATTTTTTTCCTAAGCAATTACATACACACTTAGAAGGCTTTGTATTTTGCATACTAATTAGATCACACTAGGCATATAGTCCTTCAGCTTGCTTTTTGCCCTTAATTCACCTGGGAGATTTTTCTTGTCTTTTCAAACAACTCTATCTTTAAATTCTTGATGTCTCTGTAGTATGCAAAGGAACCCTACTGAAGCATGGCTGTTCAAAGCTGGAGGAGACTGCTTGGTGGGAGGGAGAGAGGGGTAGGAGGCATCATTACGCTCTTAAGTAGGTATATATGAAATTTGCTTACCTTATATAAATTCAAAAAAGTGTTAACCTTGCCGTCCACAGAGGAAGCAAGTAGAACCAAGTTCGTTCTTGGAAAGGGGAGTTGAAATCAGAGGATTGGTTGGGCTGTGGTGGCCTTTGAAGACCACACCTACTCTGAGATCCTATGATTCACTGGCTGGGTGAGAAGCTGTCTCTTTTTCCTCTCTTTGATGTAAGGTTGCTTGGTTACTTAATGGTGGTTAACCAAGTTGTGTGGAAAAATAATGATTAGGCCAGTGATGCTATATTGATAACCAGTTTGATAATCTAAAGGAAAATTAGCTCCGTATGATGCCATACAACTTTATGAACTTCCATTCCACTTCCTGGATCATACTTTTGGATGCTTGTGGTCAGAGCAAGACACCCTCCTCCTAGGGACTGGGGTTGGCTGATTCCTCAGCTGTTAGTGGAGCAGCGTCCATGGGATGGTAGGCAGAAGAATGACCTCCCAAAGATGTCCACTTCCTAATTCTCAGGACCTGTGAAAATGCTAGCATATTGCATGGCAAAGGAGAATTAAGGTAACAGTTGGAATTAAGCTTGCTAACTAGCTGACTTAAAGAGATTAGCTTGGGCTCCCCAGCTGGGCCCAACATATCCACCTGGGAATTTAAATATGGAAAATATGGAAGAGGAAGGAAGATGGGGCTATTTCAGAGTGGTGCAGGATGAGAAAGACTTGACCTGCCATTGTTGCCTTTGAAGATGGAGGGTATGGCTTCTGGCCATGGGAGCGGTCAGCCTCTAAAAGTGGGATAAGGCAAGCAAGTGGACCTTCCTTTCAGTCTCCAGAAAGGAATGTAGTTGTACCGAGATCTTGGTTTTTACCCACTGAGACCCATGTAGGACAAATGGCCTTCAGAAGTGTAAGATTGCATTTATGTCATGGAGCCACTAAGTCTGAGGTTGTTTGTCACAGCAGCAACCAGAATCTAATACAGCAGATAAAGAACTTGTGGATTCAAGCAACGATATAGATTTTGTGGCAAAGAAAGAGGGTTTTTCAGTTTTCAAGATATCCTAGAATAGTGGTGAAAAGCACAATTTACTAGTTGTGTGACTATGAGTAAGTCAGTTCATTTCCGTGAGGCTCAGTTACCTTATAAGCAAAATAGGGCATCGGTTACACATGGCTCAATGGTTTGCGACCTTGGCCGCACCCTAGCATCACCTAGAGGCCTTTTCTCTGCAGCAGTGGATGGGCCCCTTCAAAGACCAGCTTAAAATAAATCTTTGGGGGTGGGTCCCACATCTGCGACCGGGAAAGAAACCCCCCAGATAATTCCAGGTGTTAGAGCCAAGAACCATTGAGCTGGCCCAGGTTGCCGGGAGGGGTTAAACCAATCACCATAATCACATAATCACTCGAAGGAGCTTCTGCAAATCCTGATGCCCAGGTCATATCTCAGGCCAATGAAATGAGGCTTTCTGGGAATGAGACTCGGGCATCAATATTCTCTGCAGCTCCTAGGTACTACTTGTCTTAGAAGTCTCTTATGAAATGAAGTGTGATAATGTGTAATCAAGGTTGACAATTTCTGGTGTAGACACAGTGAATAAAAAGCACTTGTCATAGAAGGGTTCACTCACAATTATATTATTGCTTTTTTCATTCTTTGTGGAGCAATATAGCAATTGTAGTAGATCATCTGAGCTCTGGAATCAGCCAGGTCTGGCTGGGATTACTGAGTTACTCTGACACTTTGGTTGTAAGACCTGAGCAAGTATTTCTCTCTGAGCCTTAGCCTTATTGTCTAAAAAGTGGAGATAAAAATATATTCCTTACAATGATTGGACAAGAGAATATTTGTAACATTATGTGTTGGGGCAGGAAAACAGCAGGTACTGAAAGTGCTTTTGGCAGTAATTACTGTGTTTAATATGGATCTGGAGTTGGGTGGCATCTTGGTTTCACTTCTTCAGCCAAGTCAGTTGACCTCTCTGTTAAAAAGAAATTCCTTAGACCAATTAAATTTAGTCAAGTTTATTTAAACAAAACAAAAACAATTCACAAATCAGGCAGCTTTCAGGACCAGAGCAGGTTCTGAGTACTTGGAACAATGTGATCCGACAGCATTTATAGAAAAGCACAGTGAAGTGTGGAAAATGACTTGACTGGCTGCAAACCAGTTAATCAACCAATTGGTTACAGCTTAACCAGTTAATTATTTACAGCATAATCTGTTAACTGGCCACAGTAAACCACAACCAGCCATACCTCAGGAATGACGATTAAACCTGATTCTGGCTCAGTCATTTGAGCACAATGAAGAATGCTCAGTCCGGGGCTGGCACTGTGGCGCAGTGGGTTAACGCCCTGGCCTGAAATGCCGGCATCCCATATGGGCGCCGGTTCAAGACCTGGCTGCTCCACTTCCTGTCCGGCTCTCTGCTATGACCCGGGAAAGCAGTAGAAGATGGTCCAAGTCCTTGGGCCCCTGCACCCATGTGGGAGACCCAGAAGAAGCTCCTGGCTTCAAATCGGCACAGCTCCGGCCATTGCGGCATCTGGGGAGTGAACCATTAGATGGAAGACCTTTCTCTCTTTCTCTCTCTGCCTCTCCTCTCTCTGTATAACTCTTTCAAATAAATAAACAAATCTTTAAAAAAAAAATGCTCAGTCCAAATCCATGGCCAAGATAAGCATCAGTTTCCTCCTCTGTGAGATGGGCACCCCTTGTCTCAGAGGATTCTTATGAAGTGTGATAATGTGCATACAACCCAACAGTGTACACATTGAATAGACAGCAACTTGAATGATTGATGACACTGGAGAGGTTCACATACCTGCAGTGGTTTCTCTGTCAAACACACCTCAGATTAAGGCTGGCTTCAGAGTCCGGTTACATCTTGCTGAAGGATGTGACTGTTTGGTCTGAATGGTGTTTATGTGCATTTTAAAACTAGTCTCCATTTCTTTAAAATCAGAGGCATGCACAGAGATACCTGGATGTCCAATTTCCCTTGAAATATGGGGAGATCAGGCAGTAGCTGTTCCCAAATCCACAGGGCCTACTTTGGGAAGCTCAGTAGTAGCATTTAGATGACATCAGCCCTCAGTCAGACTCAATGTCCCTTTTTATAAGAGGAAAAATTTTATAACGCCATCTTTACCATCTTGAAATGAATTTCACAGATAATATACTCTATATATATACACATAACTTCAAAAAATCAATATAATGTCCTAACAGTATTGTAATAGAGAATAAAGTGAAAGTAGTCTATAATAAGATAGCATATATTTCAATATGCAAATGATTGTCTATGACTGCCCCATAAAACATAATGATATAGCCAGATAATTGCTTCTATATATAATCACTGTGACTGCCGCAGCTACGAAAGCAAATTTGTACAGATGTGTTGTGTCACCTACAAAAAATTCTATGCGTAGCGCTGCCATCAATGACCTGGTTTTCTGAAACAGTGCACAACTTTTACTAAAGTTCTTAACAAAGAAAAACCCTTGCTCAATTTACCCAGTAGTTCCATTACTTTGAAATCCAATGTTTACTTAAATCATGGAAATCAAACTTTTTTTTATCTTATATGTACAAATTGTGTTGGGTTCAGATGATTATAAGAAAATTATTTTTCATGGATACCAACGTTTGGCAGGACATGTGTGTGAGTGCATTGGCCTAGGGACAATCGAAACACCCCCACAGTTTCCCAGATCTCCCCCTAGGGGGCAGCACTATCCCCATGGCAAGGGTTTTTATGGAACTTCCTTGTGGAAACTGTTTAACCAGATCTTACATTTCCACTTACCAGGTGCTTGTAGTAGGATGTTGCTTTTTTTTTTTTTTTATGGTGTTTTGAATTATTTTTGTAATGGTGAAGGAATGTCTCTGGTGAGAACTATTTCAGTTAAGTAGTCAACTAAGGGAGTTCAGGCTTATTATCCCCAGCAAGTAAATCCATAAAAATATGAGATCTGGCAAAAATAATTATTTACTCAGAAATTATTGAACAATCATGATATCATTGACTGTTCTTATTGAGTACCTAGGATGTGCCAAGAGTTGTGCCACGTGCTTTCTAAGTACGTTCTTAAAATCAACACATTTTCTTAGCTTAGGTACTGCAAGGATCAGTCATACACACACACACACACACACAGATGTGATTCGATACAGCTATATAGGGAGTCCCATGTGGAGAACCAAGGCAGAGAAGGGAAAAGACACGAACATTAAATTTTTTAGATGCAGATTTGAAATACAGATAGTAATTTATGAGGTACAATGTGAAAACTCAATGTTCGTATGTGATGTGCAATGATCAGATCAGGAGAACGGGTGTACTCATCACCTTAGATACATCATTCTTTTTTGGTGGGAACATTCAAAGTCCTTCCTACTAAGTATTTTGAAATACACAATTAACCATAGTTACCTCACTGTGCTTAGAACATTAGAAGTTTTCCCTCCTGTCCTGCTGCACTCTTGTACCATTAATTATCCTCTTCCTACACCCTCCCCTCACCCCTACACACCTTCCCACCCTCTGGTGACCACGACTCTGCTTCCTACTTCCATGAGATCAGCCTTCTAGCTTCCAAATAGAATGGAGAACACGCAGTGCTTGTCTTTCTGTGCCTGACTTATTTTCTCTTCATACCATATCCTCAGTGTCATACTTGTTGCTGCAAATGGCAGAATTTCATTCTTTTTTATAGCCGAATAATATTGTATCATGTGTATATACCACATTTTCTTTTTCCATTAAGATGTGAATGGGTACCTAGGTTGATTCCAAATTTTGACTATTGTGAATAGTATTGCAATAAACATGTGAGTACAGATGTCTCTTTAACATAATGATTTCGACTCCTTTGGATATATACCCAGTAGCAGGATTGCTGAGTCATATGGCAGTTTATTTTTAGATTTTTGAGGCACCTCCCTACTATTTTCCATAATGGTTGTACTAATTTACATACCTACCAACACTTTATAAAAATTCCCCTTTCCCTCCTTGCCAGCATTTGTTACTTTTTCTTCTTGATAATAGTGACTCTAACTGGGGTGAGATGGTGTCCCACTGTGGTTGTCATTTGCATTTCCCTGATGATTAATGATGTTGGGCATTTATTCATACACTTGTTAGCCGTTTGGGAAATGCATAATGAGGTCATTTAGGAGTTTTTGACTTTACAGTGGTGCCAGAATGATGCACCTTCAATAGAAACATACTTGGAATTTTGAACTGGAACCCATTCCCAGGCTAGCTATCTGCAGTACAATGCCCTCTTGTGACGCTGGGCAGCAGCCGTAGCTTCCAGTCAGTCCCACCGTCCTGAGGGTGGACAACTGATGCTCTCACATGGGCTCTGTTGCCAAGCTAGGATGTTCCTCTCCACCCTTGCCCCATAGCACGCTCCTCCTTGCACTCTGTTCCAGCCACCAGAGAAGTCTCTCCAACCTCCCCACTGGATCAGTTCCTCCTAGCATTGGCCCTCTGAATACCAGTACCATACTCAGGCACATGGTACAGCCGAGATTCAACATGTGTAAGATTCTCAGATGAATATCCACATCTGATCTCTCTGGTCCATCACTTTATTCCCAGCACCTACTGCAGTGTTGAGCACAGTTACCATGTGATGAAGATCGGCGTGGTGGAAACCTTGATTCTCGATTTCTCTGTGCCTGTAAGCACACATGTATGTGAGCATATGACATACAGGAGGCTGGACTCTTCCCACCTCCCTGGAGGCAAGAGCATAAAACCAGGTATCCCATGGTAACCTGAGCCCAGCACAGGGAAGTGAACGGTCTAGGTTCCAATTTTGTCTGGGCACTTAAGAGCCACGTGGTGTTGGGAAAGTCATTTCACACCCAGAGACTGCATTAGCCTCATCTGAAGAGTGGGTTGATGATGCCTCCTGCACAGTTTCTTTCTTTCTTTCTTTTTTTGACAGGCAGAGTGGACAGTGAGAGAGAGACAGAGAGAAAGGTCTTCCTTTGCCGTTGGTTCACCCTCCAATGGCCGCAGCGCGCTGGCCGCGCTGATCCGAAGGCAGGAGCCAGGTGCTTATCCTGGTCTCCCATGGGGTGCAGGGCCCAAGCACTTGGGCCATCCTCCACTGCACTCCCGGGCCATAGCAGAGAGCTGGACTGGAAGAGGGGCAACCGGGACAGAATCCGGCGCCCCGACCGAGACTAGAACCCGGTGTGCCAGCACCGCTAGGCAGAGGATTAGCCTGTTGAGCCACGGCGCCGGCCTCCTGCACAGTTTCTTTGTGAGATGGAGACACACGAATGTTTATGGAGCGTTAGCCAGGTGCTCATCTCACAATAAGACTGTGAAGACAATAGAATTGACAACGTTGTCCTATTTGACAGATGATGAAACTGAGGCCCAAGGTCAGACAGTGAGGCGTGGAGCCAGAATTTAAGGCTGTCCGGTTCCAGAGGCTGTGTGTTGAATTGCTGTGTTAAATGGTCAGGTGGCATCGACATGTTTTGGCCTGGTTCAGGGAAGCACTTGGCACAGTGCCTGGCACGTAGAATACACGCTAAACGGGGTGTAACCCTCTTATTATCTCTGTGGCCAGAACGTGGGGCCAGAGAGACCTTCCCTGGCACTGATTCATGGCCTGGCTCCATCAGGGAGAAGGAGAGGGACTCAGGAGTGAACCTCGGCCTTGGAGGTGCTTGGCATACTTCTGGAAACTTCTCAGTCCCATGCAGATAGCCATTTCGACAGACATCTTTATCACCAACACGAGAAGGGCCCCTTTGTGCCAGGGGATTGGAGCTCAGAGGCTGACGTTCCAGCCATCTCCATCCCCAATGGCACTTCTGAAATACTCTTCTCATTGTTCACCATTGCGGCAGACGCTTATTGCGCAGCCACTCGGGCGTAGCACAGTGCTAGGTAGGAACCCTGCCCTCCAGGAGCGTACAGCCCTACAAGGCACGCTTGGGATCCCAGCAAACCTGGTTTGAGTCCCAGATCTATTACTTGCCAGCTAAACGCCTTCAGATGCATCGTCACCTAACCTCAAAAAGCCTTGGCGACCTCAGTTGTAATTTAGAGATAATGCTAATCCCTCTTCAAAGGCTTGGCATGAGCTAATGAGTATAAAGTGCTCCATACGGACAGAACGGCATTGTTAAATACTTGTTAGCAGTTAAAATAACGGTGATGATGGTAGGAATGATAATGATGGTGGTGGTGATACTGACAAGTGATGGCGATGGTGATGGTGATGGTGAGGATGTGGCAAATATACCATGTTAAGCCCCAGTTGCTGAATACCAGGTTTGTAAAAGTATAGTTACATGGATTCAGAAAGACCCAGGTTCAAAAGTGAGCAATGCCATGGTTTCACTTGTTAGCTCTGGATCAAACCCTCAGCCCCTCTGAGCCTTAAGGTCTACCACGTGTTGGGGTTGAAAATGATGAGCCGAAACACGAACATCTTCGTCCAAAGAGGGCCGCTGCATAGCTCCAGCCGGTACTTTTAATTATTTAGCCTCGGGTCCAACTAGTAACATAAGAATTAGGAACGTACAGCTGGACGAATCACCGTGAAAAGAATAACAAACAGGCGCCAGCAAGGGAGGTAAGCGTCACGTGACATATTTATGGTGGGAAGCAAAAGTTCAAGCTGCTCCTGGCGGTCGTGTTGCTCCTGGCTCATCTTCTATGTCCTTGGAGTGTGATGAGGAGTTTTCCTAAAAGCAATAGCTAATAATAACAACCCAAGCCTTCTGCCTCCTGCAGCCACATCCCATTGAGGAAGATATACCTTCACAAGGCCTGCTTAGGCAGGAGCAGGACCACAGCCATGGCCAATACTAGGAGGCTGTGGCCTCACTGTGAACACTTAGGTGGTATCTGCTACAGCCACGTGTAAATTGGTGAAGATTGTCTACCCCACACTCACTCATTGAGATGTTTCACATCCAGATGATGATGTGGGAGAGCCCTCTGTTGTGGGGCTGATACTCAGTAGACGTCTGCTTTGGTTTGAGTTTGATTTGTCTCCACCAAAGCTCATATCGAGGCGCTGTGATACTGTTGGGAGATGGGACCTGGTGAGAGGTGTTTGGGTTGTGGGAGCAGAAGCCTCATGGCTGGAGTAGAGCTTTTCTTGCAGGGTTGGCTCAGCTACTGGGAGAGCTCAGCCCCCTTTCTTTCTTTTGTATTGAAGTGCCTGCTGGTCCCTTCACCTTCCGCCATGAGCTGAACGGTGCCTGGCCCTCACTAGAAACTCAGATGTGCCTCCCCCCAGCCCACAGAACCAGAGCTACCTCTCTGATAGACAAATTTACCCAGCGTCGGGTTCTCTGTTACAGCAGCCGGCACTCATTAAGTGCTGCTTTTCCTCCTCTCCCTTTCTTCCTCCTAGAACCCCTCATTACTCTAAGGGAGCAGCCCGCTCTCAGAACTGCGCCCTGAAATGTCACCGCCTTGGCCTCGGGGCTCTGTTATCCATAGAAGGGAAATCCCCCCAGCCTCTGGGGAAAAGCCGGCTGGGGCAGCTCACAGTGGAGCAAACACATCCAAGCCCTGGCTACAGAGCGGGGAGCCGGAAGAGGACTGAGACGAAGGCAGGGACAGCTCCCTCCCCCACCACTGGCGCCCAGGTAGCCCTTCAGAGCTGGAGGGACCTCTTCCTCCGCAGCCTCTCTCTCTTCTTCACGGTTTCATGGTAGAAGATGTCATATTCCTGGCTCCTGAGCCTGCACATCCTCAGTGTAGTCAGCCAGCAAGGTGTGACGCTCTCCTCCACATCTGTTTCGTGGGAGGGAGTGTCTGATTGGTCCAGTGTGAGGGAGGTATCCTTCGCTGTCCAGTCACCATTGACCGGGGATATGGGATGGGGTGGGGTTCAGATAGTATAAAAATGACTGCCGAAGGTTTAACTGGGGTATGGAGCCAGGGGTGTTCCTATGGAAGGAAGCTGTACACCAGGCAAGTTGCTTCCTATAGCTTGGCTAGGATTTCTTGCACACTTCTCCTGAGTCAGGCTCTGTGTGTGTTGTTATTATTATGTAATCCTCCCATTGTCCTCTGGGTAAGGAAAAGACTGCAGATTGGTGCCTCCTCACGTGGGGCACAAAAATATTAGGAAAAGAGGTGCAGATCAGAGAGGAAGCAGGGTACGAATCTACAACCAGGCCGAATTTATTCAGAGAAAGTAAATCCGCAGAGGTGACCAGCTGCCAGTGTGAACACTGATGGAACATGAGGTGGGAGGGCCCGATCCCAGGGGCCAGGCCTTCTTATATCTTAGGTGGGCTAGGGGTAGGGGTGGGGGGCAGCAGGTGAAGGTGAATTCCTCCATATGATTTCTCAAGTGGCCACCAGGCCTCAGAACCTGGGGAAGAATGTGGGGGTGGGGTGTAAAGACAGTAGGGCGACAGTAGGGGGTGAAACCGAATTGAGATTTGGGGACAAGAGATAAATTGCGATATTATCTCTCTTTTGGGCAATGAGCAATGGCTTAGGCTTATGTCTTGGTTCCATCACTCTGAACAAGGGTTTGCCTTTATCTGCAAACCAGGGCTCAGGGCAATAATGCGATGAGCCCCAATTTGTCCAAGTGGAAGTGGCAGAGCCTTCACCCAGCCTCCCGTCTTGCTGTAGCTTCCCCATGGAGCTGCTTCCACATTATTGTGTTCTTGGTGTTTGAATCTTGGAGGACACGAGGTTCCATGGCTTGGGGGAACTCCGATTGCCTGGTGATGATTGCTATAAAGTTAGGGCAGCTGAGTTTTGATCACTTAGCATTAGCTATGCTGGTCATACCCCATATTCCATAACTGCGTTGAGAAACGCAATTTGTAGCATCCCAGGTGGAAAATTTCTGATTCTCTCTGACTGTGGATGCCAAGGAGAATTGGTCTCTATCCTGGTGGAAACATAAACATCAATTCTGAGAATGAAGGGAGGAAAATGAGGTCCTGAGAACTGATAGAAAGCTGGCTGTTTGGCATCTTGAAATTAACCGGGACTCTCCCTGTTGCTGCCTTCTTGGGTTCTGTCCACAGGTTTCTGAGACACATTTTTAATTCTCTTGTCATCTCATTTGACCTGGAAAAGAATATAGATTGCTAGGTGCTTGGGCTGTAGAATTTCCACACAGAGAGAATTGACCTGAAGGGAGATGATGTGGTTGTTCGCTCACCGACCGCACAGTTTCATGGCAGTTGATGGACATTGGCTGGCACACAGCAGGTGCTCAGTACCCATTCGTTTTCTTCCTGCTGAGTTTGGGAGGTTATTTGTTGCTACTGCCAGCCAGCAGAGGGCACAACGAATGCGACGGCTGCTAACTGGTAAGAGGCCATTCTAGGAAGAAGGAAGTAGTACAGTATAACGAAATGTTACGCTGTGTAGTATATTGATATTCATCCAGCAGTCATATAGTGCAAACCCATTGGCTATTTGATCCCGGGCTAGAAGCTAGTAGGGATGTAATGAACCACGTTAGTCTCTAAACTCCTGCAGGTATAGTAAAGCCAAACCTTCCGTTCGCAATGTTAAGAGGTTACAGATGCTCCAGAGGTTTAGCTGCCACTTGTTAGGCACTCAGTGTGTGCCAAGCATTGTGCTAAACACCTTTCATCTGTTGTCTCACTTAATAAGCTCAGCAGTCCCAGGAAGCAGGCAGGCATTTTACAGGAGAGGAAATCAAGACTTATAAAAAGAGACAAAGTATATACATGTGTGAATGGCAGAACGGGGATTTAAACCCAGGTCTGAATGACTTCAAAGTACATGTGTTTCACTTCTGTCAACAAGTAGTTGACAGGGGCACTCTTATCTTGATACTTCAAGTACCTCTGGGTGTTTGGTATTTAACTAGGTGCCTCTTGGCAAGGAGATTTAGGATGCTGCAAGTGACCTCAGGTTCGTAAGAACATATGTGAAGCAGAGAAACAGGGACGTTACCCTCTCCCCATACACACACCTATTTTAGGGTCCTTAGAGTAAAAGGAACAAGGATGGATGCTCAGGTGGGAGAAATGCAGTCCTATGCATTCCCTCCTTAATGAACAAAATCTGCTGCACTCCCGTCCCTGACATTTGCACATGAATTAGATATTGAAGAGCTTGAATAATGCTTCACACTCATCAGGATTATTATTTATCTGTTTATTTATACCAACCTTATTTCCCAAAATATTCAAGGTGGCTTGCAAGGGTACATGAAAAACAGCAGAATACAGTAAATGAAAATTAAGATAAATACCATGGAGGAGGGAAGCAATCCAGAAAAATCAGTTGGATTCAGGAAAGAGATGACACGAATTACAGGGAAATAGGACTATTGCACCCTCTAAGCTTCCTGCAGCCGGTGCAACGTGGGAAACATGTCATTGAAAGAATGCATGGAGTTCCTAAGGCAAAAAAAAATATATATATAGTCGCTCAGGAGACACATCTACTGTTGATGTTTAAGATCAGAATGGTGATTTTTTTTTTTCCTCCTGGAACCTTGGAGAAGACACTGTATAAATTAGGAACATTATCCTCAATGATGTTCTAAATAGTAAGCATGGGATTTCATTTGCTGTTTCATTTGACAATCCAGCAAAGTGCAGCTCTAAAGAACAAGATGTCCTCAGGAGAGAACATGATATGATAGATAGGATAAGATGCAAGTAGTCTGTTCCATGACATCACAGGATGCTATTAAGATTACATCGTTAGAAAGATAAAGAAGAGCTAAGGAGATTATTATAGTGATGAAGCTTACACAAGTAGTCAACATCTAGGTTAAGTTTCAAAAGTGGGTTTAATCTTGCATAGCAGTCCCAATCAATTAGTAGCGACTTATTTCAATCAATGGGATGAGAAGAAGCATTTGAGGTTGTGACTGGGGTGAAGGTGTGCTGTAATTGATTAGTGATGTCTACTCTGGGCAAGTAGTATTATTCATACTAAGTGTTTGCTGTCCCAGGATTGGACAGTTGTTAATGATACTAGCTTGGAAGATGGCCGTAGGTCACATTATTCACAGTAGCCCTCTGCTTTGTTCCCCATTGATCTCATGCAGATAGGTATGTCTTATTTTGGTGTATGTCCCAAAGTAGCCAAATGTAATGTTTCATTAAGTGCTAGAAGGGACTCAATAAATCCATCCTTGTATCTGCATCTCATTTTGCCTTCAGCTGTCTGGGAACACAAGGAAATACCAGGCCACTGAACTTCTTCCTGTCACAACACAAAGCTGGGAGAAGGGTGATCAGCAGAGTACTTTGGGCAAGGGAGGTGGCTTGGAAGAGAATGTGTTTTTGGAACTTTGATGCCTCCAAATTGGGAGGTATTCCTCATTCTTCAAGGTCTCCAGAATTTCCACCATCACAGATGACCAGAATTGAGTGTTCAGCACCCTGGCTTTCTCAAATTGGCTCCCACAGCAACAGCTAGGAGGAAAAACCATGGTACCTAAGTACTAAAGGCCATCCTAATGAACTGTCATTTATTTTACACATTTATTCTATCATTAATTAGTCACAACAAACATTTCCTGAGCATCTATCATATGTCAGCATATTTACAGATATTGAAAATATGAACATACATAACTTTTCTGCTCTCAAGATTTTAGAGCCTAATGGAGTACACACACACACACACACACAGAATTTCCAGTGTAGAATGGCAGGTGCTATAGTAAGGATATGTTTAGGATACAAATGAGATCATGATGAAAATAGTAGCAGTTACTGAATAATGCTTTTTGTGTGCCAGGTACAGTATGTGGTACTTCCATGCATTATCCTATATTCATAACAATCTATGATATAGTAAAAAATAAGACTAGGAAAAGGAGAGAGAGGAGGAAGAGGGGTGGGAAGAATTACTATGTTCCTAAAATTGTAATTATGAAATACATGCAAATAAATAAACAATCTGTGATAGGTAGTCGCTATTATTGTCCTTATTCCCCAGACGAGACAATGGAAACTTATGAGTAGAGGTGTGCAAGGTGTCAAGTAGAAGAGCCCGGAGTTGAAGACAGTCTTCTTTAGACACAGCGGTGGGACAAGCATGGGGTAACTGCTATGGGCGTTCCTGTTCACAAAGGGAGAATATGAGGCACACTGGTGCATAGTAATTCTGACATCCAGCTGTGTACAGAATGGCAGTTCCTTGGTTTAGTCCCAAGTCGTAGGAATAATTCTCCATGGCTTTTGGCTCCACCTGCTCGATTCTTGGATCCATAGTCTGAAGCGTGTGTCCACAGGCGTAGTTGTCTCAGCCTGCCTCCTGATGTAGAATGTGGTGGTCTCAGGGTCTCTTTTCATTTTGGATTCTCTCTGTCCCTTTCCATTGAAGATCTCAGTGTTTCTTCAAATACAGTTCTCCTAGAAACTTCATGTGTCTCCCGGGAACCTTATCCAGTTTAACCTCCTAGCCTATATGCATTAACCACTACGCCACATTAAAAGGGAACAAGTTCACTTGGAAGGATGAAAGTGTTAGGCAGAAAGCCGCAGAGAAAAATGAGTTGCAAGCTATCTTTTTGAGATGTCTGGAGTAGCTGCAGCCATTTTATAATCATGAGGGAGATAGAAAATTACAGAGGAGCTAGTTCAAAAATTCTTACGTGGTTGTATCAGTGAAACAACCCTGAAGCCATTTCCTCTTGCACTTATTTTTCATGAAAGAAACCAACCACCCAGTCAACCAGCCAACCTGTTTTTTTTGTTTTTTTAAAGCCCAAACAGGATACAAGCTGAAAGCATATTGACTATTCATACTGTACTACTTTTTTGGTCTTGGCACACCCTGGCTGCTTGGATGTCTCATACCCAAATAATATCTGTTTGCTCTACAAGACTCAGATCTGTGGTGGAATGAGAAGGCCATGCCAAGATGGCCGCTGGCAAGTGAGCGTCAGTTACTCAGGAATGGCTTTGAATCCCACCTGGCAACGGAGCCTGCCTGGCAACAGGCTGTGACTGGATGGCTTTGAAACCTACATGGCAAATGGAGCCTGCCTGGCAACAGGCTGTGATTGGATGGCTTTGGAAACTGCCTGGCAACAGGCTGTGATTGGTTGGGGCATAGACCGCCCCTTGACCGGATTGGCTGGTCTTGGCTATAGAAGCTGTTGTACCAACTGTAATAAACGAGTCTGCGGGCTGCTCGCCTCAAGCCCGCTTTCACCCGACTCCCGGGGTCTGAGTGGTGACTCTGCACCTCTTGCCCCCACCACGCTCCTCCTCTCAGAAACGAATCCACTGCAACATTGTTGAGAAATCAACGGCAATATTGATCCACCTTCTTCATGACCCGTCTGGTCTTTTCTAATGCTGAGCAGGCCAGGGGCACTTTCTGTGGGCTCCCACTGCTCTTTCGCTCACCTGACTTACAGTAATTACATTTAGCACCTCAGATCCTTTCTGTAGACAGCCAGGGAGCAGAGTCCTTGTAGAGCATTATGATAGAGATGGCCCATCTGTGGCATCTCCTCCGAGCTGTAGACCGGGCCATGTACTATTCACTTCTGTTCCCAAGTCCATCGTGCGGCACACGAGAGACTCTTAGTGTGTTCAGCGTAAGTTCCCTCAGAACCAAGACATGAGCATTCTCTCTCGTTGCCCGGGTCACCTGGACAAAAAGCAGGATCTGGGCCCCCGGTGGCTGAACCAATGTCACTGTCCACTCCTGGGCTCGTAATGTGGTAAGAACACTCATTTGCCCGCCGTTTCTCACAGTCGGGAACATTCCAGAAATATGCTGTTTTACTTTATTATATGTGATTAATAAACATGCAATATAAAAATAATTTTAAAAACTAAAAGTATGCAGAAGGTCAACTAGATGAAATGTGACTGACGCTGAGACAAAGACCTGGTCTCACCAGCTGTAGCCGTCCAGCCATAACTCACGGCAGGAGCTGTGGGCATACTCTCAACGGTCAGAAGGAGGATCCTGGGGACAGATGGATGGGGGCCACACCTGGGAAATGGCTTGTTTTCTCTTCTCTGCTATTTCCTCCCCTCAGATGGGGACTGTGGCAATGCTTAACTCATAGGGTGTGCGAAATAATTATATTTTATTTATTTGAAAGGCAAGGGGAGAAAGAGGGAGAAGGAGAGAAAGTTCATTTACTGGTTCATTTCCCAAATTCCTGTAACAGATGGGGCTGTGCCAGAGCAAAATTGGAAACTGAGTCCTGGCCTCCCACATGGGTGGCAGGGACCCAACCACGTGGTCCATCACCAGCTGCCTCCCAGGGTGTGCGTTAGCAGGAAGCTGGGGTCAGGGTTAGAGGCAGGATTCAAGCCCAGGCACTCTGATACAGGACGTGGCCATCCCAAGTGGTATCTTTACCTACCCCAGGGTAGAAGAATTAAATGAGATGATTCATATGATATCCCTGGCCTATAGGCTGGGTGCAGTGAATGTTTGCTCTGAATTGTTGTCTAATAGTGAGATCAGTGCTCTAGGGCAATCCTTTAAAAATTACTTATATAAGGGGAACAAATTTCATGTATTTCATATATACAGTTTAAAGAGCATAATGATACCTTCCACCCTACTCTCCCCCCCTCGCTCCCTCCCTTCCACCCTCCCTCCTCCTTCCTTTCTTATTTTTCTTTTGATTTAGGAAAGTCTCTTAATTGAAGCTTTCTTTTGGGAGATGCTGTGTACCATAGTCCCCTCTCAGGGATTCACAATGTTCATAAAGGCGCTAGGAAATCCTGGAGTAAACTTTTCCCTTAAATTAAAAAAACCCCATTTTTTTTTTATTTATTTGAAAGTCAAATTTACACAGAGAGAGAAGGAGAGGCAGAGAGAGAGAGAGAGAGGTCTTCCATCTGCGGGTTCACTCCCAGTTGGCCACAGTGATCAGAGCTGTGTCAATCCAAGGCCAGAAGCCTTGGAGCTTCCTCCGGGTCTCCCACACAGGTGTAAGGGCCCAAGGACTTTGGCCATCTTCCACTGCTTTCCCAGGCCATAGCAGAGAGCTGGATCGGAAGTGGAGCATCCAGGTCTCAAACCGGCGCCTTTATGGGATGCCGGCACTGCAGGCAGCGGCTTTACCCACTATGCCACAGTGCCAGCCCCTCCCCTATCTTTTTAAACTCATAACCCATTAGAAGGAACAGTGCTGTGGAAGATGCTCTAGATCCTTGCTACTCAAAATAGGATCAGTGTAACCTCGGCGCTTGCTAGGAGTCTCAGCCCTATCCAGTACCTACAGAATCAGAATTTATCTGATTCTAAAAAGACTCTCCAGAGGATGTGTGTGCATATAACCGTCTGAGAACCACTGGACGAGGAAACATTGTCAAGTGGGGGATTCATGAGTCATGTGAGCCAGAGACTCAATTCTCAAGGGGCTCTAAGCTCTCTCTCACACACCTGAACCCAGTAAGGCAGAATGGTAAAAAGTAGGGAGGGTGTGCCAGGTCGTTCTGCTGCGATCTGTGAACACGGATATGGGAGAAAGCTTGCACGAGCCAAGGAAGGCTTTCTCGGGGAGGTGAGACTAAAGCTGAGTATCAGGAGGGGTTGGGTGCGAAAGGACAGGGCAGGCACTGTGGGTAGGAATGGGAGCACATGGAAAGACCCCTCTGGTACAGTCAGACCCACACTGCAGGGTCTTCGTCCACCCGAACAAGGATGGACTGGGTCTGAAGAAAGGTAAGTGTGCCGCTCGCCTGTTCCCCAGCCTCCCGATCTGGGAAACGGTCAGACACAGCGGGGAGTCAAGCAAGCAAGAATTTGGTTTATTGCGTGCATAGCAAAGCCTTTTAAAGCACAAGACCGCAGGATTACTGGGGCAGGGCATAAGGACCAACCAATTACTTAAAAGGTCATTTTACAGGTTGACTTTTTACAGGACCAGCCATATGTCTGTACACTCGTCATCAGTTGTCGTCACCTCCCCTGATGCTGTGCGGCCAATCAGCTTTGGTGGTAAACGACTTTGGGTACCGCCCACCTTACTTCCTTTGGGCGCCATCTTTGAATTGCCATGTGTGCCTAATTTCCCTGTAGGCACCATCTTTGAATTGCCTCCTGTGCCTAATTTCCCCACACACAGGCTTTGAGATACCCGCCTTGACATCACCTCCTTTGACACAAGGCCTCTGCTCAGGTCTCTCAACCAGTCAACTAACCTAGGATCATCCTAGGTTAACTCTTTGGGTCTGGGAGGCCTTTCAACCAGGTCCAAGAGTTCCCGAGCCGCCATTTTGGCCGAGTGCAGTAAACCTTTTGGTGCCAAGACATCAAAGCTGCTCTCTCTAGGTCTCTGCCTGTTATAAGTACTAATGTGTGGGTTGCATCATAATAACACTTACCATTTATTGAGACCTACTATGTGCTGGCATTTTGTGTGTATTATCTCTTATACCCACAACAACCTTTCTGATTGTCTTCATTCATGAGTGTAGTTGACCCCAGGGACACCCTTCAAAGCTGTCAGATCCCCTGGCCAATGCTGAAGAGGACAAGACCAGGTACCTTCCTTTGGGGCATCCCTAGCTGTTTCTATTGGCAACACGGAGGTCTTCAAGAGTCTCCAGGGCACTGTCCCCTTATGAAACTTGAATCCCCTGAAGGGACTGATTTTTTTTTTTCCCAGTGCCTCTTATAGTTTATGATTTCATCCCTACTCTATTCTAGGCAAAATAAATACATAAATAAATAAATAAAATCAGAATGCCAGGGACATTGTGTGTGTTAGAAGCTGCCTAAAGGTCATTAATTTGCATCAGTTTGTTAGGAACTGGAATCCCTTTAAAAGGATTATTTGCAAGAGCCGTTTTTGTTAGCATGCTGGGTTTAGTTTCTGTTATTGTATGCCCTGGTGGGTGAGTTAGAAGGAGAGTGTGTTGTCTTTGGGAGAATGCATTAAGCAGGGTACTAGTGCAGACAAAGTTGGATTAATATTCAGGTAGTCAGGGCAGTGGTGCAGTTTCCAGAAAGGCTGAAACATCACTGGAAGTAAAGTGAGATGGAAAATTGTGCTGGTCAGAATGTCTCTTAGGAAGATTCTAGGACGTGGTTGGATGGTTATTTGGTTAAGCTGTTGAGGATTGCCACAACAACAATTATCTGCTAAGTACGTGGCATCCTATTATTCTGCTGGACCTGGCCTGGTAGGCTGGGAGAGCCTGGGGCTGGAACTGAGTTCCCTGGGCCATCGAGGAGAGGTGCCAGTGATTTAGACAGGACATTCCATAAACCTGTTGGGTGAGCTCATTCACATGTATATTCATGGCGTTCATCAATCACTCAGTAATGGGCTCAACGCATGTTTACCCAGCTCCTCCGTGGTGCCATGTACTAGTCCAGATGACCAGGACACAGCAGTGACCAAAGACACAAGCTTGTGTCCCTCATGATCATTCTGGTTGGGGTCGGGTAGGCAATAAACAAATTAACAGGACGGTTGCAGGCTGCGCTAAGTGATGGGATGCCCAGTGGTCTAGCAGTTGGCATTTCATGGAGACTGTTCAAGCAGGGATGGAGGTGAGTCCCTGGGCCAATTAGGCCTTCTCTCTTAGGAATGTAAATTAGAGAATGGGCAAAGTCAGTTTATAGCTGTGGGAGAAAATAAATCTTTCTCATGCCTAGTCTACCATGACCCACTAAAATAATGACTTCTACTCTATTGGAAATACTGGGGAAGGCGTCGGGCTACCCCTTTCTCTCTCTCTTACTATACTCAATGGCGGTAAATAGTTGATCTATTTATTGGTGAAGCTGGGGTCAAACCCTGAGCATGGGGGCGCTCACTGTATTCGGGTTCTGGTTCCAAGTTGCCTACTATAAGGAACATCCATCCTGGGCCATAAGGTAACCTACTGTCTACCTCCTGTCCAGGTCTGTTCTTGCTTAGCAGGTGGGGGCAAGCTGTCATGGGAGTCTCCCATACTCTGCTCAACTAAGTGCCAAGATCTAGACAAGGAGGGAAGGAGTGGAGTCCTTGCCAACTGCCACCACGTCTATATTGTGTTCTCCAGCCCATCTTTGCCTTCTCTGAAGCTGACGTCTTCATCCCAATTTACTCTTAGGACTATTTCTTAATCAGCTCAGAGTGCCCAAGGGGAAGGGATGTGATTGAAGGCTCAGAGACCTCAATGAAACCAGCAGTTCTAAGAGGGTAGGGGTGGGGGAACGAGGAGAGAGAAAGTGAGCAGATGAGTTGTGGTAACATATACCCTTAGAGGGAAAGAGCACAGACATTCTGTAACTCAAGGGGTGACAAGAAAACCCAACCACAAGAGCCTGCTCTCCGATTCTGAGTCACCTGCATGTCCCCCATATGTTCCTGTGTTGGTGAGGTCTGGCTGTTCTTCAGTAACTTGGAGAGCCTGTCCCTAATCCACTGTTACAGCCTTGCAACAAGCGTCCTTGCTCAATTTAGCTTAAGTGAGTTCTTGGCAACTCCAAGACCCTAATGAACATGGAATGAAAAGGCTTCCCTTCATTCCCAGGGATTCAGTATCCTTCAACCAGCAAGCATTGTGGTTTTTTTTTTTTTTTTTTGAAGTCCTAATATGCTGGGTCCCTTTTTAGGCCTTGGGAATGATCACTAATATTTTAGTGTTTTATTTATACCAGGCACGTTTCCAAGCTCATTTTAGCCAATCTCATCCTCCTCGCACAATTCCCTAAGTAAAATTATTCCTGTTGACAGAGTAGGACGCTGAGGCAGAGAGCACTTCAGTAACAGGCTCAATCTCTCACAGCTTTTTGGAGTTGTAGCTTTAAATGTGGGTTCCTCCAGAAGCAGCAGCTGAGACACAGGTTTGAGTCTAAGTAGGGGAGGGAGATAAGAAAGGGAAGGCAGCTACCCCCTGGGCACCTGGAGCTTAATCTCACTGGGAGAAATTCCACAATCCAAGTAGAACACATGCTTCAGAAATATCCTACCTGAGAGATGAGGGAGTTGGGGATTTAGCCAATCACTTCCATCAGATGTTGGTTAGCACTGCTTCTGGTTGGGGCGCCAGGTGTTGGCCATATGGGTAGCAAAGCAGGCTCCATCATAAGGTAAAGAATTACAGGTGCCAAATGTTGAAAGAGGTAAAGGTGTGTGGGGGGTGATTGTGAATGGTGCCCTGGGAGCTACAGGTGAATCTAGAATTTTAAACCCAGGTAGCCTGGCAGCAGCTACTCTGCCACCTGGGTAATGCCCTTCACCTTCTTCAAGGAACTCACCATGGGCAGGGCAGGGGAGGGACCCACCGACACACCCAACCCCCTTCCTAGAAGATGGTGTGTGTAGACCATGGGGTGGAAAGAGCTGGATTCTGCTAGGCTGGGGCTCTAGGGTGCTTCTCTGAAAAGGTGATCGTGAGTCTGGGTTTTGAAGGATGAGTAGGGCAGGTTGGGAAGTGGGGAAGGTGTAGAGCAACAGATTCCGGCAGCAGCAGGGAGGTGTGGAGAGTGGTGATGTCTGGGGAGCAGGGATGGATGGAGTTGGGGAGAACAGAGAAGTGAGGGTGAAGGGCAGGTTAACCCGGGGTGGAGGTAACAGCAGCAGCAGGAGCACTAGGTGGATTACCGGTAATTTTCTGTGTCAGGATTTCCAATAGTTGAGGGTGCTTCACAAAGCTCACAGAGAATTGAAGTTAAAAGATAAGTTTATTTTGGTGCAAAAAAATTTTGAAATCCATGTAGCTTTTTTTTTTTAACAGGTAGAGTTAGACAGTGAGAGAGAGAGAGAGAGACAGAGAGAAAGGTCTTCCTTTTTCCGTTGGTTCACCCCTCAAATGGCCACCACGGCCAGCGCACTGCGCCGATCCGAAGCCAGGAGCCAGGTGCTTCCTCCTGGTCTCCCATGTGGGTGCAGGGCCCAAGTACTCAGGCCATCTTCCACTGCCTTCCCGGGCCACAGCAGAGAGCTGGACTGGAAGAGGAGCAACCGGGACAGAATCCGGCGCCTCAACCTGGACTAGAACCCGGGGTGCCGGCGCCGCAGGTGGAGGATTAGCCAAGTGAGCCACGGCGACGGCCCATGTAGCTTTTTCGTAAAGCACATTTTCCATGAACTTTTGGAAGACCCCTTGTATATAACGTCTCTTAATCCTCCCAGCAATGCCCAGCTGCAGGTTATCCTTTAGTTCCCATTCTGCAGGTGAGGGAGTTGAGGCTCTGCAGGTCATGTGATGTTCTGACGTCACATAGCTAGCAAGTGATGCTGCCACAACTTGAACCTGGAGAGGCTGCCTCTGAGCTCGTGTTCTTGCCCCTAACCGACGTGATGCTCTCTTGAAGGGCCTTGCAGTTCATGGAAAAGATCCGAGCTTGAGTTTTTAGAGCAGGGGATTGTTGCAAGTGACTATCCAGAGATGGAGCTGGCAGGACGTCACGACCAAGGGAACGTGCCCGGAGGATGGACAAGCCTAAGGTTTGTAGACATTTGCAGCACAGGGGAAGGGAAGGGATGTGAGGTTTGGAATTAGACGGGCTTTCTAAGATAAAGTACTGTCTCAGCCCATTTTTGAAGCCCTGGCTGGGGGCTAGTCGGGTCTCTTTCTGGACCAGCTAAGACCCTACCCTTGGCAATTCACAAATCTTGCTGTCATATTCCGGGCCAGGCACCAGACAAGTAGGGACAGCTCTTGACCCTGGAGCCTGAGAATTTATGCAGATTAACTAATCTACTTGGGGCTGATGAAATTCAGCTTATCCCCACCCCCCTACCCGTGCCCCCCAGCTCCCTTCTGTCCTCCCCACAGGTGCAACCCCTTATGTGGCCCTGCATAGCAGTCTTCTCCCTCCAGGAGTAAGAGTTGTACCTCTCTGCTACTAAGTATCTCTGTATTGTATCTACCAAAAGCTACCTGGGCTTAAATCTGTGGGTGCTCTGAGTGAACCTGGGAAAGTTGTCACCCTCGCTGACCCCACCAGTCTCAGGTAGGTTCTTCCCCCAATTCATCCATGAAGAGGGGTCAGTCGTCCATGCAGATGGAATCTGTGGCCCACACCCATCACGTCCTCCTCTAGTTTTCACACAGGGTCCGTCTCTGGGCGTTAGAGTGCAGGGTAGAGGAAGAAAGGTTTGGGGCTTGATGAGGGGTAAGCGAATCTCCTAGTGATTTGGAAATCTCAGATTAAAAACAGTAAATGTTGATGCACTAGGAACACCCAGGTCAGGTCCTGCCTTGTAAACACGAGCAAGTGAGATCTTGGGGTGCGTGTGGTGAGGGGAGAGGTGTGTGAGTCCTAGGAGCTCAGGGGACACCCTTGGATGAACATATGAGCTGTTTGTGCCGTGCTTCTCTGGCATCTGCACAACTATTTCCTCTTGGTCTACAAATTCCAGAACACCACCAAGCAAGCCTGTTCAACTCCAGAGATGTTTATGCTCCAGGGCAGGGAACACAGTACCTCTAGATGACTGTTGGTAGGGTGGGGGAGCTGCCAATCACAGCATGGAGCCCCCTCCCACCCACCAGCTCAGTGTCCTTCCCCCACACAAGCTGTAGAGGAAGAGCCCTGTGAGACCATGGGAATGAAAAACACCGGTCTGTTTCCCACGCACGGGGGGACGTCGGTGCGTCCGGAATCAACTGTTCCGCAACCTGTGTGTCCAGAACCTCGTATCTAAATTATGTTCCTCAAAATCTGATAAATGAGGTGTAATAGAATGCACTCAGGCGGCACTGATGAAATCTGTCGTGGGAAATATTAGGGTTTCATTGTATCTCGGGAACCTCCTCAGAACCTGCTGCTTGTTTCTCTGCCGCCCTCTTTCCCGTTTCCAGGCTTCTAAGTTTTTAGCTTCGCTTTAGAGTCCAGCAAAGCCCCCAGGGGCCCCTGCCCTTCCCGCTCCTCCATTGCCCACGGAGGGGAGGGGCTGGATGCCTTGCTCTAACCCTTACCAGGAGTAAGGTTTCAGATGAGAAGTTTCTGTTCGATTGGTCCTGTGCACCTGGAGCACCAGTTCCCCACTTCCCCACCACTGGAAGCATTGCATCCCCAGGGAAGGATGTTGGCCCTGTCAGCTTCAGTGAACAACCAGTCACTGGTGTGGTGGAAACCAGGGCTCGCAGGAATAGCTAACGTCATTTGAGCCACAGAGGACCACCTGCTCTGTGCTAGGCCCTAGCAGCTAACAGCTGTTACGGGATGCTTACTCCACGGGACAGCTCTATGGAGTGGCTTACTCACCATGACCAATCACTGAAAAGGAACTGGGGCTCAGGTTTAGTAGCTCATGTCACATGGCATCAAGGGGGTGGAAATAGGATTTGAACTCATGTCTGTTTGGATTTAAGGGCCACAGCCATAGCTTTTTTTTTTTTTTTTTTTTTTTTTGACAGGCAGAGTGGATAGTGAGAGAGAGAGAGAGAGAGACAGAAAGGTCTTCCTTTTTGCCATTGGTTCACCCTCCAATGGCTGCGGCGGCCGGTGCATCTCGCTGATCCGAAGCCAGGAGCCAGGTGCTTCTCCTGGTCTCCCATGTGGGTGCAGGGCCCAAGCACTTGGGCCATCCTCCACTGCTTTCCCGGGCCATAGCAGAGAGCTGGCCTGGAAGAGGGGCGACTGGGATAGAATCCGGCACCCCAACCGGGACTAGAACCCAGTGTGTTGGCGCCGCAAGGTGGAGGATTAGCCTGTTAAGCCACGGCGCCGGCCCGCCATAGCTTCTTTATGACACTGCTGTCTTCTGTCTCATTTTGCAGGTTGGGAAAATGAGGCTCAGGAGAGTGAGCGATGAGTCGTGGTTAAGAGTCTGGGTTCTTGGGGCCGGTGCCGGGGCTCACTTGGTCAATTCTCTGCCTGTGGTGCCGGCATCCCATATAGGCACCGGTTTCTAGTCCCAGTTGCTCCTCTTCCAGTCCAGCTCTCTGCTGTGGCCAGGGAGTGCAGTGGAGGATGGCCCAAGTGCTTGGGCCCTGCACCCGCATGGGAGACCAAGAGAAGCTCCTGGCTTCGGATCAGCACAGTGCTGACTGTGGCAGCCATTTGGGGAGTGAACCAGTGGAAGGAAGACCTTTCTCTCTGTCTCTCTCTCTCTCTCTCTCTCACTGTCTGTAACTCTACCTGTCAAATAAATAAAAAAAAAAAAATTTAAAAAACGTCTGGGTTCTAGAGGCCAAATCCATTGGTTGTATCACTTTGGAAAATTGTCCTCTGGGGGCCTCAGTTTCTGCATGTTTGAAAGGGGATGGGGCAGTAGAAGTAACATGCTTGGTGTTTGCGTGTCAAGAAGTGAGCGCTCAGTAAATGTTAACAGAGAGAAACAGCTGGCTCAAGGTGAGTTAGAACTGCGGGTGGCTGCCAATAGCTGAACACCTGACAGCCTTGCCAGTGGTTTTATTGGCCCTTGCAACAGGAGGCTTGCTGTCAGCTGCTCGAAATTTCGTCTGCAAGAACGTCCCTGGCGACCCAGGCCCTTTCTCTCTTCCTGCTTCCCACGTCGTGGTCGCATGGTGACTGTTTCTGCACCTGCAGCAACCCCCGTTTCCTCCTGAAGCTTCGTCTCTTCGGTTTGGAAGGTGCTCTCCCTAGAGACCCGTGTGTCCTCGCCACCTGCCAGAGCCTTCTGGTTTCTGGAGGAGGAAAGCAAGGGGAAGGCGGAGAAAGGCTGCGGGGCGTGCCTTTGCAGTGTCCGCACACGGGCTAAATGTACGTCTGAGGTGAGATGGAGCCCAGCTCCTACCGTGGCCGGAATCTGGGGCTTTACCACATCTCCAGCCTTCCTGTTACTGCCTTTGATGTGACTGAGTGCACCCGGGGAAGAGGTGACTGTCCCGTTGTCACTGGGACACCAGCTAGAGCTAGATCCAGTTTTGCCATTTCCAGTCCAGCCTTTTCATCGTGCCAAGCGATCTTGTCAATAAGGATTTTATGTTTACATAAATTGAAAGACTGTGGTTCCAAGCCCCAGACCTTATCAAAGAAATAGGCCAGAGGATGTGACAGGGGCTGGAGGACAAAGTCATCTCAGGGGCAGAACCAGCCTCGGGCAAAAACCTACTGTAACTCTGCTCTGACTTCCTGTTTTCCACACCCAGGGCCCTTTGATGACTCCTTAATGCTTTGAGCTATCCCTCGCCTCCAGCCCCCAACCCGAGGGCCCCAGTGACCAGATCAAGGTCATCCTGTGTCTTCATTCTGTGAACACTGCCTGCTGCTCTTAAAGAAATACTGTCACAGGTGCTCCCCGGGCTGACACCCACCCCTGCGGGCATCAGTGCCATTGAGTGAATCAATCGATGAGCTCATTTAATGAGTGAACTTTGGAAATACAGATGATGTATGCTCCTCTGAACAAGCATTTAACAGGAGCCTTCCCAAGACAATTCTTTCACCCAAGGATGCGTCTACTTGGAGGTGGGAGTGGGTTCTGACTCAATGACAGGCGCCTGAGTGGGGAAATTTTTTTCTTAAGGCTTCTCAGTTCCTACTGTCCTTTAGTTAAATGCTGACTTGTTATTTTTATGGCTGAGAGACTGGGACAGGATGTGTAGGGCCTGCACCCAAGGGCACATGATCTAAAACATAGGGTCTTGGGATCGAGCTAGAGATAATGCCTAGGATAATGTCTAAGGCAGTGTGGTGGAACCTGGGAGATACTCATGGAGGCAGCCAGACTTAGTGCGTAGGTGGGCTTAAGGGTTGAGGTGTAGATTGATGAGGTTGTATATCCCAGAATAGTAGTGTAGCTTTTCCTCTATCTCTCTCTCTCTTTCTCTCTCTTTCTCTCAACTCTGCCTTTCAGATAAAATAAAATAAAATCTTTAAAAAAATCCACATGCGTTTGGGTTCCTGACTAAGCTGTAGTAGAGATTGGGTATCAGGCAGAGACTGAGCAGATAGATCAACAAGTCTACGTCCTTGTCTTGGTTCTGCAGGGAGATCAGATTTCCCAACTTCCTTTGCAAAGAAGCTGGAAGCGTGTGACTGGATGTTAGCCAATGAAACCTCTTTGAAAGTTCCTCGAGCTCTTCCTCTCCTCTCCTCTGCGGTCGCTGTGGGAGTCATACACTGAAGATGACAGCATCACATGATGTAAGCAGCCTGGATCCCCCGGTCATCCCTTGGAGGAGAGCCACCAGGAAGGCCTCCTGGTTTGCATCCCATCGGAGAGGTCAGTGAGAAATGAAACTGATTGTCTGAGGCCACTGAGATTGGGGGTTGGTTTGCCACTGCAGCTACCAACGCCTTCCTGTGTCACACAGGATCTGTGATTCCAGAAACCTCTCTTCCTTGTATACAGTTTTATCTGCCAGTTTGTACTGGAGCCTTTAGTGGGAGACAGCCTGCCAGCAGCCCGAGTGACTGGTATTCAGACATAACTGGCATGCGCTGGAGTTTGATGAGTGAAGAGGTCGTGTAATAAGATAAGACTGTAGAGTGACCAAGGGATTTAGTCAAATGAGTTTGCTGGTCGGGGGGGGGGGGGGGGGAATCAGTAATCACAGGGACTCAATCCGGGATCAAGTCCTGGAGGTTGGAAGAAAAGAGAATGTTCTGGAAAAATTGTGTGTCTCTTCCTTTTATTATCCTAAACTAGTACCGGTGGAAAACAAGGATGTGGCAACAGCATGGTCCCGAGCACTAGTGTTGCTTCCTCTGAGGGGCATGGTGATGGAAAATTATGCACAGCAGTGGAGAGGGCAGTGGCAACTGGGGGAGCTCTGGGTTCCACAGCTGGAACGCAGTGCTGTGTCGTAAAAACAACAGCTTCCAGGACTGCCAAATATGTCATTCCCTAGGCACTCCGCAGCTCCTGGATTGAGACGAGAGCCTTGAAAGAGATCAGGTCTGCCAGTGATGCAAATAGGAAGGGGCTATGGAGATAGAGAGTGGGGTCTGCCCCCGTCTTGGGATTGCATTTGTGCACGCCAGCTGCAGAGTGCTGGCAACGCTCAGGGTACCGTCCACACCAGGCAGTGTATCCAAAAAATGCAAAGTTAACACAGAGCAGCCCGGGCAGAGTTAACACCAGGGGGATTTATAGCAAAGGAAACATCGGGACACTCGCAGACTCATCCTTGTTGCCTGAGGACACCGCGAGATGGATGGTGGCTCTAAAATGTCGCAACAATGCCCAGCTGGTAGGGGCCTCAACTCCTCTTTCTTGCTCCAAACCGTTTGTCTTGGCAGACCTGGCTGTCAGCTCCCTTCCCCTGCCATCTCTCTGTAGGAAATCACAACCCGCATCCAGCGCAGGCCTTCTATCTCGCACCAGTGTGTCAGCTCTCAGAATGTGAACACAAAGGGGGAAATGTAATTTTTAAAAAAAACGCGTGGCTGTAACTGATTTATTAATAGTCCATAATGCTGGTAATGGGCAATCTATAAGTCTGTTCTTAAGAATTTATAGGGCAAATATTCTAGAACCATATTAAAGACACCACTCATAAATGCCTGCAAGCCTCAATCTATTAACTGAGGTTGTGGGAGAGTATTATCACCTGCAGGAAAACAAACAGAGATCCAGCCCCCAGCTCTGAATCCCTCAGATGCTCCTAAAAGTGCACAGTAAGTAAGCAAATGGGATGACACGCCGGAGGCAGCAGTGTTCTGTGCATAGCAATCAGCCTTGGCTTTGTTAATCTATGTGCGTGCGTGCATTTCAGAAAGTGCCTGAGCTTGAAATAACACATGGGGGTGGGGAAGGGGGTGGGGGTGGGGGTGGGGGTGGGAGAGGTGGGGGGGGAGCAGGGTCAGAAGTCTTAGCTGGGTGTGGGCAGAGGCTGTGAATTAGACAAGGCATGAGGGACTTCTTGGTTCTTGGTTTGTTGATCCTTAAAATAATTCTGAATATAAAATTAAAAAATGTTCCCTGTGGGATATTTGACAAATATGGGTAAATGTTTAAAAATAGGACATATACAACCCATCATTCAAATTGCCATAGGCAACCTCTTTTTTTTTTTTTTTAAGATTTTATGTATTTATTTGAGAGGTTGAGCTACAGAGAAAGGCAGAGAGAGAGAGAGAGAAGTCTTCCATCTGGTGGTTCACTCCCCAGAAGGCCCCAATGGCTGGAGCTGAGCCAATCCGTAGTCAGGAGCCAGGAGCTTCCTCCGGGTCTCCCACATGGGTCCAGAGGCCCAAACACTTGGGCCATCTTCCACTGCTTTCCTAGGCTATAGCCGAGAGCTGGACTGGAGGAGCAGCCAGGACACGAATGAACCACGTGGGATTCAAGCAACGCAGGCCAAGGCTTAGCCCACTACGCCACAGTGCAGGCCCCTGGCAACCTCCTTTAGGTCGCTGCTGCTTTCAGTGTGATGGGTGGGCCGGTCTACTAGAGTTGCATTAGGGATAAGGGCTGGGAACCTCATTAAAAAAAAGAGTCCCATGGGGTGGCGCTGTGGTATAGTGGGTAAAGCCACTGCCTGCAGTGCCGTTATTCCATATGAGTGCTGGTTCTAGTCCCGGCCGCTCCACTTCCAATCCAGCTCTCTGCTGTGGCCTGGGAAAGCAGTAGAAGATGATGCAAGTGCTTGGGCACCCATGTGAGAGACCCAGAGGAAGCTTCTGGCTTTGGAACAGCTCAGCTCCAGCTGTTGTGGCCATCTGGGGAGTAAACCAGCGGATGGAAGACCTCTCTCTCTCTCTCTGTGTGTGTGTGTGTGTGTAACTCTGACTTTCAAATAAATAAATCTTTAAAAATAAGTAAATAAATAAAAACAAGAGTGCCATGCCGTGCCCAGATTCCCTGAATTGGAACATCTGGAAGTGAGGCTCTGACGTCTGTATTTTCAGCCAACTCTGTCATCCTGAGTGAGCCACTCTGAAGCTCCAGATTGTGTTTAAAGTAATTGTAACCTCAGTACTGGTTCCCAAATGCCAGTTCTTAAACAGATGAAATCAAAATCCCTCAGGTGTGACTTCATACCCATCAGCCAGTCCTTCTCTATGCGCCTTTCTCTCCCTCATGGTCTCACATCTGGTAACCCCCATTCTGCTCGCCACTGATATGGGCTCAGCATTTTTAGATTCAGTATATGAGTGAAATCCTGCAGGATTTGTCTTTCTGGACTTATTTCACTGAACATTATGAACTCCGGGTCTATCTGTTGCTGTCACAGCCAGACAGGAGGACTAAGTCCAGGTGTGCTATTACTACACAGAAGCGTGATGGTTGTTAATGTTTTATATCATTCAAAAGAGCTAGAAGAGGGACCGGCGCTGTGGCTCACTTGGCTAATCCTCCACCTGCGGCGCCGGCATCTCATATGGGCGCCAGGTTCTAGTCCTGGTTGCTCCTCTTCCAGTCCAGCTCTCTGCTGTGGCCCGGGAGGGCAGTGGAGCATGGCTCAAGTGCTTGGGCACCTGCACCTGTGTGGGAGACCAGGAGGAAGTAGCTGGCTCCTGGCTTCAGACTGGCATAGCTCCGGCCATTGTGGCCATTTGGGGAGTGAACCAGTGGAAGGAAGACCTTTCTCTCTGTCTCTCTCTCTCACTGTCTAACTCTGTCAAATTTAAAAAAAAAAAAAAAAAGCTAGAAGAGATGCTGAGTGCTCTCATCACAAAGAAACGATAAGCGTTTGAGACGATGGCTAAACTGTGTCTTCTCCATTGATCGTTGCATGAGGTATAAATGTGCTGAACCATCACACTACCCCTCTGAAGATGTGTAATTATTATCCATCGGTTGACAGCAACAACAAACACCAGAACACCAAACTAGCTGGGGACAGCCTTATTCACAATAGCCAAAGGGAGAAAATCGCCCAGATGTCCGTCATGGGATGTGTGGGTTGTACATTTATACAACACATATTACCCAGTCTTCATGCATGCTCCAACATGGAGGGATCCTGAAAACATGAAGTGAAAGAAGACAGATACAATATATTGTACGATTCAATTTATATGAAATAATTGGAATAGGCAAATCCGTAGAGACAGAAAGCAGATTAGTGTTTGCTGGGGCCTCGAGGGAGAGGAGAGTGAGGTACCGATGATGAAAATGTTTGGGAGGTAGATAAAGTCGGTGGCACACAATACTGTGAATGTACCAGCTGCCATTGAATTGTATTGCTTTGAAGTGGTTGATTTTATAGTGTGCAAATTTTATCTCAGTAAAATTAAATATTTAAAATATTAATTTAAAAATCACTTGGAGAAACTAAAAATTAAAAAAAAAAAACAACTTCCGATTTCCTGGCTGTCTTCTGGAAGACTCTACCTCAGTATCTCTGAGGCAGAGCCTGGCTACACATTGTAGAACAAATCCTTAGCAGCTACTTAGGCCAGGCCAGGCTTGGTGCCTGTCTCTGAGTGGGAATTGAAGCCACAAGGTCCTGAGAGGAAGACAGGACTTGTCAGACATTCAAACCTTTATGCAAAGTCATAGGCTCCCTTTTTGCTGCCCATACCTGGCCCCCAGGTCTCTGCTACCTGTGCTCTTGTCCTCCTCATGTTGAAACCTTAACTCCCATGTGACGTATTTGGAGGTGGGGTCGCTAGGGGAGGTAATGAGGTGTAGATGGGGACCCTTGTCCTTGGAAGAAGAGGGAGAGAACAGAAACCTCCCTCCACCATGCAGAAATACCGTGAGAAGGAAGCCAGGGACAGAGCCCTTCCTAAGAACCAGACCTTGGCCTTGAGCTGGGCTGCGTAAAATGAGTGGGGCTGAAGCAGACCAAGAGCCTCCTAAGGGCTGAGATCCTCGTAGATAGAGAGATGAGAACTGTGCTTGTTCCCTCAGCCTCCAGAGCTGGATTTCACATCGGGGGTTACTATCCAGCGCCCAGAGAGCGCCAGCGTAGGGACCGTGCTGGTCCTCGGGCCCCATCCCTCCTGGGCGGTGGCCTTTCTGCTCCTGTGAGTCCCGCCTCTGGCAATTCGGGGAATTCCTCAGTCTCCACGCACGCGTGGGTGCGGCCGATGGCTGAGTCATTCCTGCTCTCCTCTCAAGAGCCCTCCTTTGTTGATTTCCTCCGGACTCCGATCAGCTGAGGCCAGAGGCAGGCCCTTGTCCATCTGTTGCCTTTGCAGAGCTAAACACAGCCTCCGCCATGGTTTAGAAGAGCAGGGGCTCAGGAGGGCATCAGGCTTCTGGGGGAGTCAGGGGCTGCCAAGGGCAGGACCAGGAGAGGGAAGGGGGCTTCCTGGGCCGTGTGTGTGTGTGCGCTTGTGAGTACACATATGTGTGTACATGTGTCTATGTGCGTGCAGGTGCAAGAGGGACACAGACTGGATTTGCACAGCCCAAACTGATTCTTTCTCTTCCTAGCTCCTTTCTTTCTTACTCACCCAATTTATTCATTTATTTGCCTTCTTTCAAACATTACAGCTCTTTTTAAAGAAAAATTCAGTTACAAAAACATGGAACCCAAGTTCATTAACCTAAACCAAATTGGTAACACCTTGTGAGCTTTCACTTTTATGCTCCTTTTGTTGTCTGCCTCTTCTTAAAAGATCAACCAGACATTGCATCAAATTTTTTTTTTCTAGCAGAGACACTCACTGACTCCTGGTGCTTATTTTCTTACAGCTGTTTACTGAGTGCCTACCAGGTGCCAGTGTTCTAAGTGTTGGGGTGTAGCCGGGAGCAGAGAGGCAGACGTCCCCGCCCTCCCGGGAAAGCCCAGAATCCTTGCTGGGACTCACAGGAGCCTACGTGGTGTTCGCCATGCCCCCCACCACATTGCTTCCCTGACACCATTTCCTACTGTGTCTGTCCCCTTATGCACTGTCTCTCTGTTGTTCTCTGAACAAGGCAATGAGGCAAAGTTCTGCCCCCTTAGCCCGCCCTGGGCCTGCTCTTCCCTTAGACATCACAGAATCGCTCCTGTTCCTTCCAGCAGTGCCTTCCCTGGCCACCCAAATTCCTCCATCCGTCCAAATATTTCCTGTTTTCTCCTGCGTTAAAATGTTCACCTCAGCAGGTATCACGAGCAATCTAAATGTCTTACTTATTTTTCTTTTGAAGGACAAAAGAGAGGGAAGTTGTTGGGGGTGATATCTCCCATCCACTGGCTGGCTCTCCTCAAACAGCTGGGGCTAGACCAGGCTGGAGCCAGGAGCTCCAGGGCCTCCCATGTGGGTGGCAGAGAACCAAGCACTTGGGTGAAATGCTGCCTCCCGGAGCGTGCGCTTGGAGGAAGCGAGACACAAGACTGTAACTTAGGCAGTCCAGTATGGAGGTGGGCATCCTAACCAAGGCACCAAACGTCTGCTCCCGTTTTCCTTTCTTGCTGTGTTCAGTAGACTATAAGCTCCATGGAGGTTTTTATCTGTTTTGCTTATTGCTGAACCTCCTGTGTTCAGAACTAGAGCATACTAGTTGCTCAAAAAGATTTGTTAATCTAATTGAATATAAAAAAAAATGAAAACATGTTTCCTAAACGGATGGGCATAAATATTATCTTGTTTAATTTTCATTTCCTTGACTGTAGGTAAACCTAAGCATCTTATCCTATAGTTACTAGCTTCTGTGTTTTCCCTCTTGTGAAGTCCTGATTTTCCTCATGAACGGCTTTTGCTTTATTTTTATAATTCAGAGAAGTTGTTTATATACTCCTGCTTTTAACCCTTTGTGGGTTCTGTGCATTGCAAGTAATTTTTCTGATCCGTGCCTTGTTTTTTAAATTTATGGTTTACTTTTATTTATTTTTTTAATTTGCCAGATAGTTAGACAGTGAGAGAGACAGAGAGAAAGGTCTTCCTTTTCCGTTGGTTCACTCCCCAAATGGCCACTACAGCTGGCGCTGCGCTGATCCGAAGCCAGGAGCCAGGTGCTTCCTCCTGGTCTCCCATGCGGGTGCAGGCACCCAAGCACCTGGGCCATCCTCCACTGCCTTCCTGGGCCACACCAGAGCTGGACTGGAAAAGGAGCAACCGGGATTAGAACCCGGTGCCCATATGGGATGCCGGCGCCAGAGGCAGAGGATTAATCAAGTGAGCCACGGCGCCAGCCCCTTCGGTTTACTTTTATTTAGTGGCTTATATTGCTATGTGGACATTTAAAATCTGTGCCCTGGAGCTTACATTCAGAAAAAAAAAAAAAGGTGTGTATTACATATGTGCATTACAATGCAGATTTATGCATAGTTATAGGAGGACATTCATGCTATGAAGAAAAATAAAGAGGGAAGAGGTTGGGGAGGATATAATTTCAAAGAGAGTGAGCAGGGAAGGACTCGCTGAGAGTGACATTTGGGCAGACATCAGGTACACATATTTGTTAGCATTGCTTCAGTTGCAAGTTGCACAAATCCTCCTGATCCTGTTAGTTGGAAAGGGCATTTACTGGCAGCAGGATGTTGGAGGGTCCATGGACTCCCAGGGCGGGAGTTTGGGACTTGAAAAGGTTGAAAGGGAAAACTGGAAAGCAACCTGGGACCCCGGCAGTCTTTGCCTCTCCTCCTTTTTGCACACCTGCTTCATCTTTCTTGACAAATGCAATTTCTCTGCAACTTAGTCCACGTGGAGTACCAAAGATGGCTGCCATTCGTGTCCATGCATGACAGCTCTCATGACACAAGGAGACAGACTTTCATGGTTCCAAGTCCATGTTCCCAGGGAATGGGATCTAATTGGCTTAGCTTGGATGAGGTGTTCATTCCTGGTCCAATCAGGAGCAGGAATGGTTGCTTTATACAAACATGGCTGCCTGCTGTAGTGGATTATGGGTAGGGTGGTTATAAGATCATGTGTGTATACATGGGCAAAACACACACATGTGTATACACATAGTGAGCTTCTCGTTTGCTATTCTAAATGCTTGATCTGGGGTTTCCACCTTGGCTTTATAATCAGCAAAATCGTCTTGCTTTTATTAAAGAGGTAATTGGAAATGCTTTAGCAAAATTGAAAAGAAAGGAATATTCCCATATCCCCTTGAAAACACACTCTTATTCTTTTTTTTTTTAATTTTAATAGATTTTTCCATCTGCTGGCTTATTCCCCATGAGCCAGTTCCAAAAGCCTGGGACTCCAGCCGGGTTTCCCATGTGGGTGGCAGGGTCCTAAGGATTTGGGCCATCTTCTGCCTTCCCAGGTGCATTAGCAGGGAGTGGAGATCAGCACTCAAACCCCTGCTCCGACATGGGATGCCAGTGTTGCATATGGTGTCTTAACCTGCAGCACCACCACGAATGCTGGCCCCCAAAACACACCGCTTTTCAGTTGTTTTTTTCGTTATTCTAAGATTTTGTTTTATCTGAAAGACAAAGATGAAATCCTGCATTTTACAACTTTCCATGATGCCAGTTGGAGTAGCCAGTCTTAGACTTTCCTGCTGCCAGAAAGTTATCCAGTGTCTGTTTTTACTTCACAGTTCTGCTGGCAGCCCTGGGAGGAAGGATTCCATGTACATCTATTTGGAATGGCCAGTCAGGGTCCAGGAGCCATTGCCACCCTCTCTCTCCTGTTGCATTCTGGCTCACAAAGAAACTAGGGACACAAAGTGGGGAACAGCAGAATACACTCGGTTCTTGTGCTCGGGCAGCTGGTAGTTTTAGGAGAGAGACTAATCACGCCACCGAGTCTGTGATTTTAAGTGGAGATAATGCTGTGATGGAAAAAAGCACCCAGCCGGGAAAATGCGCAGCAGGGACGTGGGGCAAGATGAGGGAACTAGAAAGGCAGTGACATCAGAGCTGACGGAGAGAGGTAGGGAATTCACTGGGTGAGGGAGGGACCGAGGGTGTGAGGACGGCGGCTGTGTCGGGGGCCTGTGGCAGGACATCAGAGGCACTGAGAGGAAGTCCGTGTGACTGGTGGGCAGGGCATGACGGGGCAGGTGGTACAGGAAGGCAGGCCAGGAGGAGCCCACGCGTGACCTTCTGAGCCATGAAGATGTTGGTCTTTATCTGAAGAACAACCTGAGGCCATGTAGGTCTTCGGGTCGGGGGTGTGGGGCGGCCACATGATCCTGTGTGTGATGTGAAAATGTTCTCTGCTAAGGGTGGGAGTGGAAGCAGAGTGACTTTAGCTTTGCTGCTTGTTCGGCCCCTGGCCCAGAAGTCCCAAAGGATCTTCAGCAGAGAATCCCACCTCTCTGAGAGCCTCCAAGCCCCCTCTGTGAGACGGGAATGATGACATGAGATGTCGTTTTCAGAATGATCTCCTCGAGTAGGGTGGATTTTCCCTGAGGATGACCGCTTCTCAAGCCGGAGGACCCCACGCCTTGCCCCACCACGTGGTAGAACTGGTTACCACTGCCGAGCCAGGCCTGTCCCAGGCCCTCCATCCTGAGTCCTGCGAGGGGGGTCATCTGCCTCCATTTAAAGATGTAGAATACAGACTCCAGCGAGTTCGAGTCACTCCCCCAAGGTCACACAGCAAAGCGAGACTGCCCACCTGGGTCTGCTGAGGTCGAAGCAGGGGCCTTTCTTTTTCTCCAGACTGGAATAACCCGTTGCTTCTATTCGCCACCTCTCAAGATGAAGCACAAACTCTTCAGAGAAAGCTTAGCGTTGCAAAACGGAGCATCCCGGAACGAAACAGTAGCAAATACATTTCAAAAGGACATAACAAGGTTTTTAAAAAATGTGTCTCTCTTCATTGTTTTTCTTTCTTCCTCATTATGAAAGCAATTCATGTTCACTGTGGAAATTCAGAAAATACAGAAAAGGATAAAGAAGAAAATAAAAATCACCCTAATCTTATTACACAAAGAAAATTGCTGTTAACATTTGTTTTATATCTTTCCAGTCTTTCTCATATGCCTAAATGCACTCACACACACACACACACACACACACCACGTTTTAACATCAGTGGGATTGTCCTGCTAAATTGCTTCTCAGAAAGGTTGAATTAATTTAAATCTCTCATAATAGATGAGAGTGCTTCCCCCATCCTACCCAGCATAGTTCCCAGCACAGTTTGGTTTGTTGTTGAGTTGTCTTTTTTTTTTTTTTTTTTAATTTATTTGACAGAGTTAGACGGAGAGAGAGAGAGACAGAGAGAAAGGTCTTCTTTCCGTTGGTTCACCCCCCAAATGGCCACTGCAGGCAGAGCTACGCCAATCCGAAGTCAGGAGCCAGGTACTTCTCCTGGTCTCCCATGCAGGTGCAGGTGCCCAAGCACTTGGGCCATCCTCCACTGCCCTCCCGGGACACAGCAGAGAGCTGGACTGGAAGAGGAGCAGCCGGGACTAGAACCCAGCACCCATATGGGATGCCAGCACCACAGGCGGATGATTAGCCAAGTGAGCCACGGCGCCGGCCCCATATTGTCTTGTTTTCACCTCATAGGTTCAGAAGGGAGTGTTTTTTTTTTTTTTTTTGATAATGGGAAAGGCTGTTTTTTTAAAAATTCAAAGTTTATTAGAAAAATGTGTTTATTCTATAGAGAATTATTTATGTTTGCTAATTTTCTTTTATTGGAGTTTTCTTTTATACTCTATGGATTTGCAAGAGCTCTTTATATGTGAGAGTTCTTTATTTGGGATAATTGGGAGAATGGACATGTTCCACTTTGTCTTCCATATTTATTATTTTTTTGACAGGCAGAGTTAGAGAGAGAGACAGAGAAAGGTCTTCTTTCTGTTGGTTCACCCCCCAAATGGCCGCTATGGCTGGCATGCTGCATTGATCTGAATCCAGGAGCCAGGTGCTTCTCCTGGTCTCCCATGCGAGTGCAGGGCCCAAGCACTTGGGCCATCCTCCACTGCACTCCCGGGCCACAGCAGAGAGCTGGACTGGAAGAGGAGCAACCGGGAGAGAATCCGGCACCCCAACCGGGACTAGAACCAAGGGTGCCGGCGCCACAGGCAGAGGATTAGCCTATTGAGCCGCAGCGCCAGCCTGTCTTCCATATCTATTACAATTTCTTTTTAAGAAGTTGATTCTCTGACTTTCTAATTTAATTTATCATTTAGGGAGAAGCAAAATAGATTTTTCCCTTGGCCAATTATCATATTTTTAATGATAAAAAGCATAGATCTAAGGCTTAATCCTGTCACTCTAGAGTATTCACAAACTGAATAATATGTTGTCTCTAACATAGTATCTGTCCCTCAAATGAAATTGCCCACTAGAGCCACCTATGTTTTCTTTTATAAAAACCAATGCCTGGGCTCAGCAATTCACCAATTAAATTAGATTTTTCTTTGGCCTGCTGGGGTTTGAATCTAGCCATCAGCATTTTTTAATGTCCCTGAGTGAATATGAGGGGCAGAAAGGGCCAAGGATGCTACGCTGGCTCCATTCTTTCCATAAGGATCTTCATAGGGATTGTAGTTAATAGGACTCGGTAGCCATAATGCCAACTCCAACCATCACTTCTTCTACTGAACACACTAATTAGGTATCTATTCTTGGAGCAGAAAATAGGGTGTGGTAAAGCCAGGCAGATTTGGAGGATGGAGATGGGGCATAGGCATGGTTTTCAGAAAGAAAGAGTGGAGGATGCAAAAGAAAGAGGAAGCCGTTGCCCAAGGTCACTCAGCAGCTTGTAGACAGAGCCACACACCCTGATTTTAAGGGATAAGGAGAAAGATTTCCTGGTCATCATGTCATCTGTCCCCAGAGGGTGCTGGAGGGGCATCCTTCCTCCCAGGATCTCGTTTGCATTTTAAGCAACTGACAATGTTGGACAAGTGAGAGGCCCTTTCTCATTTTTCTTCTATACTGGGGAATCTCATGAAAACAGATAAAACCAAATATGTTGTTTTAGGTTACTTGTCTTTAGGACTGCCCAAGGCATCGTTGCTTTCTGATGAGACAAGTACTTGAAGGTTAATTATAAACTATCCTGTTAGAATTTTTTAAAATTTTATTTGTTTATATCTTTACTTATTTGGAAGGCAGAGGGAGAAAGAGCATCCATTTGCTGATTCACTCCCTAATACCTACAATAGCCAGGGTTGAGTCAGGCAAAAGCCAGGAGCCTGGAACTCGATCTATGTGGGTTGCAGGGACCCAAATTCTTGGGCCATCACTGGCTGCCTCCCAGGGTGCACATCAGCAGAAGTGGATGTGGAGTTGAGCTGGAATATAAACCCATGCACTCTAATGGGATGTGGCATCCCAAGTGGTGACTTAACCCACTGCCCCCAAATGTCTGCTGCTAGTCTGTTAGATGTTTAAAGGATATAAAAGCCACAGCCATGTTGGCAGCCACCGTGGTGGACGTCCTGAGGCCCTGCAGAGTCCCAAGCACAATGTCCTGGCACTTGGGTACTGAGTTAGAACTTGTTTGGGTGCACGCAGCTGTAGTAAGACAACTCAACCTTCGCAACAGCTCCATGAAGAAAGGTGCCAGCCTTGTTCCCGTTTTACAGAGAAAGAACCTGAGGCACACCGTCTCCATGCTGATAAATGGTGACGTGGAAATGGTGACAAAGGATGGAACGTCTGCCTGCCTCTCTCCTGGCCCAGCCGGCAGCAGGTCCTCCAGTTGCGTATCCATTGCCACCTTGCTCCCTCCCCCCTCCCCTTCCTCCCCTACCCCACCCTCTACCTGGCAGGATCTGCCTCGTCAAAACATCTTCCTCATCAGATGGTGACACTGTTTTCAGTGAGGCTCTTGGCGTGTAATTACTAATCAGATGTAGGCAATCAAGCCGCATTTCCATCCCCCATCTTCCTCCCCTCCTTCCCTCAAGGGACACCTTTCTGGGGGGAAGGTGACTCTTTAAGGAATTCAGATTAACATCAACAACAGGGGTGGGCAGGGGGAGAGGACGAAGAAAGGCATCAAACTCGTCCGCAAATTGCAAATGACAAGGCATCTTCTGCTGCTGGTTTGCTCCCTGCTATTTTAAGGGGCCTCATTTAGCATAATATTTGCATCGTTTGTGTCTTACCCGGTAATTAGGAGCAGAGACAAATTCTTGTTCCCAGACTGAGGGCACTGGGGTGGAGAAGAAAGGAAGCTTGGGAGCCGGCACCCAGGCAGGAAAGCGCCCTGCAGCCCCCACCCCACCCCTTGTGAGATGTCCCCCGAGCACCAGACATTCTGGACTGGGGTCACTGCTCAGTGTTCGGCTTCCAGGGAGCTGTTACCCTTGGAAACTCTGAGCAGAGCGCTGCGTTTACGGAACCGATGGCAACTTGAGAAGTCTGCACCATTGGCATCGCTTTTGCTTCCCCAACATCCATTCAGCCTTCTCCAGGTCCCCAGAATCTTAGTTCCCTTTGGGGGAAACCAACGGTTCTTCGCTCTCATCCCATTTTAGGGCTGTCCAAAGGATGTTTCTGTGTGGATGGGAAAGTTGTAGACAATCCAGTTCAATCCAAAGAAGGCTAAGACTGCCTGTGTGGAATGCAGCAGCCACCAGGGTCTGGGTGGTCCACCTCCCCCTCCCCGCCCCCAGTTCCTCCACGAGCCTGACAGATCCCCCTCCCTTCCTTCCTTCGCTTGTCTTTGCCTACTGCAGTACTGGGTCACAGGCTGTGTATATTTAGATGTAAGAGGCCATTATCCTTCATTCAAAGGCCCCTAGCCCCTGGCCTCCCTGTTAAGAGCCCCCTTGACACATGGCCCGGGGATGACCAGGCCTTCTCAGCTCCCTCCCCAGAGGATCAACTTCTGACTCAGCAGCTTTGCTGATGAAAGCAAGGCACAGCCCTGTGAAGCCGACTCAGGGCCAAGGGCTTAGGACACGGCTGCCTCTTCTGTGACATCTTCACAGGTGTCCAGGCAGAACCCTGTGGTCTGTCCGAGGCTCACCACATGTCTCTGACCACCGGCTTCTCACACCTGACTTGAAATTCTTGTGCTCACTCAGTATCCTTTGAGAAAACGTGACTCCCTTTGAATGGTCCAGCATTTGATGTTTATGACTGGCAGCATAGGCTTTGGAGTTGGGCAAAAGTGTCGTGCAAGACCTTGGACGAGCTGTGCCACCTTTCTATGCCTCTGTTTTCTCCATTTCGTGTAGGAGTAGCGCGGCAGACACTGTTGGCATAGCTCCCTATCTACAACCCTGCCTTACTGCTCTTCCCCATGCCCACCTCTCACCACAGAGGTTGGAAAACCCAGTCGTGTGCCCAGCTCCTTCACAGTCAAGGGTCATCACACGATGACATTTTGCCCAAAAAGAGGAAAGGGAAGTTATCTTAGAGGATTCTGGAACTATTTTTCTCCAGTATAGGAAAGAGAAATACCTAGGAGAAAACTCTTGCTACCTTTCCTTTATTCTGTAAGGTTGTGATGTCTGGATTCATGGTAGCCATCGTGTGATCTTGAGGCAAAACACCTGTGAATGAAAGACTATTACAGTGAGGATGATGGAACAGAAGGATATAAGAACCTGGATTCCTTTTCTTTTTTTAAATTTATTTTTAATTTTTATTTTTATTTGACAGAGTTAGTGTGAGAGAGAAACAGAGAGAAAGGTCTTCCTTCCATTGGTTCACTCCCCAAATGGCCACTACAGCCGGTGCTGTGCCGATCCAAAGCCAGGAGCCAGGTCTCTCATGTGGGAGCAGGGGCCCAAGCACTCGGGCCATCCTCCACTGCCCTCCTGGGCCACAGCAGAGAGCTAGACTGAAAGAGGAGCAACCGGGACTAGAACCCGGCACCCATATGGGATGCCAACGCTGCAGGCAGAGGATTAACCAAAGGAACCACGGTGCCGGCCCCCCTGGATTCCTTTTTAAAAAACTTATTTCAGGCTGGTGCCGTGGCTCAACAGGCTAATCCTCTGCCTTGCAGCGCCGGCACACCGGGTTCTAGTCCCAGTTGGGGCGCTGGATTCTATCCCGGTTGCCCCTCTTCCAGGCCAGCTCTCTGCTATGGCCCGGGAAGGCAGTGGAGGATGGCCCAAGTGCTTGGGCCCTGCACCCCATGGGAGACCAGGAGAAGCACCTGGCTCCTGGCTTCAGATCAGCGAGATGCACCGGCCACAGTGGCCATTGGAGGGTGAACCAACGGCAAAAAGGAAGACCTTTCTCTCTGTCTGTCTCTCTCTCACTATCCACTCTGCCTGTCAAAAAACAAAAAACAAAACAAAAAACCACACACACACATAAAAAACTTATTTCAGAGTCAGAGTTGTTGAGGAAGGAATAGAGATGAGAGAGAGAGATCTTCCATCTGCTGGTTCATTCCCCGGATGAATGCATCAGCCAAGGCTGGGCTAGGCCTAAGCCAGGAGCCAGGAGCTTTATCTGGATCTCCCACATAGGTGGCAGGGGCCCAAACACATGGACCATCCTCTGCTTTTGTTGGGCTGTTAGCAGGGAGCTGGGTGAGAAGTGGAGCAGATGGGACATGAACAGGTGCCCATGTGGAGTGCCAGTGTACCCACTAGGCTACAGTGTAAGCCCTAAGAACCTGGATTTTTGATGTAATCATTGAAGTTCTTAACTAACAGTGGAGTACCTAATTTCCTTGTTAATATTTTCATTATAGCTCAAGCCATTGATGAAGTTTCTTGTGATTGGCAGCTGCAAACATTTTTAAATGCTATGTTAAACCCAAGCTCACAGGTTACTACAAGGAATAAGGTAATGCCTGAGGAATCGTCTGCACAGTCCTAAGAACATAACGAGCATACAATAGAAGCGGCAGTTATTATTGGCATGAATAGTTTTGCCCAGACATTAGCCACAGGTTGAGATGTGAGGAAGCATTGGAAAATTTATGTGTAAAATTTGGCCCTATTCTACCCTCCCTCCCTACCTGAATAGCTATTGGAATGCCATACTGTTAGCCCCAGGAGGGAATCTTTGATCTTAGAGTCAGCTTAAACCCTCCCGTTTTATAGACCAGGAAATTGGCCCTCAGAGTGGGGAAGAGACTCTTCAAAGTTAGAGTAACAGGTTGGTGGCAAAACCAGGCCTAGAGCTTGCCGTCTTGGATTTAGAAGCCAAAGTTCTTTGAGGAGCACTCAGTTGCCTACCACTCCCAATCCAACAAGGTCAAAGTTAGGGTAGTTCACCCTCTCTGTGCTTCAGACGTCTGAGAAAATGTTGCAGAGATTAAACTGGATGCTGTGTTTAGAGTTCTTTGTATAGTAGTTATTTTTTTTTGACAGAGTTAGACAGTGAGAGAGAGAGAGAGAAAGGTCTTCCTTCCATTGGTTCACCCCCCAAAATGGCCGCCACAGCCGGCGCGCTGCGTCGATCCGAAGCCAGGAGCCAGGTGCTTCTCCTGGTCTCCCACGTGGGTGCAGGGCCCAAGGACTTGAGCCATCCTCCACTGCACTCCCGGGCCCATAGCAGAGAGCTGGACTGGAAGAGGAGCAACCGGGACAGAATCCAGTGCCCCGACCAGGACTAGAACCCGGTGTGCTGGTGTCGCAGGTTGAGGATTAGCCTAGTAAGACGTGGCGCCGGCCTCTATAGTAGTTATGAAGATTGGAGTGCAGTGTTTTATTTAGGAGATGATCCCAAGAACTACAAAGGAAAGGATAAAGGCCAATAAAGGGTCGTTACTGAATAAGTGACCACTGCAGATGGCCACAGCTCAGTGTCCCTGGGGGCTTCTGGGAGATACTGTAGGATTACCCTCAGGATTACCTTGCTCAAGAGGGAAAGAAGCTGGAGTATTTAACCTCCAACTCCAATGCGATGTTGGTTAAGTGCTGCCACTGGGCACCTACTCCCCAGACTTCCAGTATGTCCTGAGTGAGCAGGGGAAGCCCGCAGGTGGACATTTGCAGTGCCTGCAATAGAATGATCTCATTCCTGGAGCAGTGAGTACCAAGGAGACACAGATAGACTGGTCTGAGTTCAAAGCCATGTTATTTATTCTATTTTTTTCGACAGGCAGAGTGGACAGTGAGAGAGAGAGACAGAGAGAAAGGTCTTCCTTTTTGCCGTCGGTTCACCCCCCAATGGCCACTGTGGCCAGCGCACTGTGGCCAGCACACCACACTGATCCGAAGCCAGGAGCCAGGTGCTTCTCCTGGTCTCCCATGCGGGTGCAGGGCCCAAGCACTTTGGCCATCCTCCACTGCCTTCCCGGGCCACAGTAGAGAGCTGAACTGGAAGAGGGGCAACTGGGACAGAATCCGGTGCCCCAAACGGGACTAGAACCTGGGGTGCCAGTGCTGCAGGTGGAGGATTAGCCTATTGAGCCACAGCACTGGCCTAAAGCCATGTTATTATCAGTTACTTTTTTTTTTTTGAGAGCAAATCACGTGCCCTGACTACTCAGTGTTGACAGTGGGCTCATGGATAGCACCAGGGAGCTTTTAGAAATGCACATTTTTAGGCCTCATCTCAGGTTTTTGGGCCCCATCCAGGATGCATGGATTATCTGTTGCTATACAACAAATTACCCTGAACCTTGGCATCTAACCAACATCTACTGTCTTGGCCACAGTCAGCTTTCTTTCATTGACAGGCATGGGAACTGCTGATTCATAGTTAAAGAGAAGGGAGATTTGGAGCCTGGCAGACTGGGAAGAAGGCACAGAGATAAAGAACAGTGTATCTGTTGCTCCCCTGACCAATGCCCACCTCCACGTGTAGTCTAATTGTTCACTTCAACGAAGAAAGTATTCAAGATCAAAAGTCAAGGCTGTGTAGTTCAAGCAAGAGATTTTGGAGGTTTTGGACTCAAGTAGGACTTCATGGAGATGAAGTAGGAGCTTGACTTAATCTCTCCACTCTGTCAGAGGCTTCGGTACCCAAGGTTCTAGTCTGGTGGATCTGACCAAGGGGCGAGGGTGATAGAGCTATGGACAACTATGAGGCCCAGCTTTCTTCTCTCTGCACTTTGTCTAGTCAGTGGCATAGCACCTGTTCAGCATATTGAGACTCCAAGTGCTCACTATACTTACAGGACTATTTTTTTTTTTTGACAGGCAGAGTGGACAGAGAGAGAGAGAGACAGAGAGAGAAAGGTCTTCCTTTGCCATTGGTTCACCCTCCAATGGTCGCTGCGGCCGGCACATCGCGCTGATCCGAAGCCAGGAGCCAAGCACCTGGTCTCCTATGGGGTGCAGGGCCCAAGCACTTGGGCCATCCTCCACTGCACTCCTGGGCCACAGCAGAGAGCTGGCCTGGAAGAGGGGCAACCGGGACAGAATCTGGCACCCTGATGACTAGAACCCGGGTTGCTGGCGCCGCAGGCGGAGGATTAGCCTATTGAGCTACGGCGCCGGCCTAATTTTAAGCTCACTAAGTATATTAAGTCAATTAGTTCCCCCAGTAACTACATGCAGTAGGAATCTATTATTATCCCTATATTCTATATGAGGAAACCATAGCACAGAGTGGTAAAGCAAGTTGCCCAAGGTCACGTTAACTAGGAAGTAGTAGAGTCAGGAAGTGAGTGGGACCCTGGATGACTGACAGTCAGGCTTCGTACCTGTAGACTGTCAAGAATCTGAGTTTCTACTACAGGCATGTTTATCTTACAGTGGTTTTCATACCTTCACTACCCTGACCTTTACCCCTTCCAGCTATCTTTATTTAGTAAAACACATTTTTGGACTCTGCTGATTTATCGTTCATTTATTTAGCAAATATTTATTTATTCATACTTACTATATGCCAGACACCATTTAAGAGGTGAGGGACACAGCAGGGAATGGAATAGATAAAAATATCTTTTTGTGGTACTTGCATACTTGTGAGGATGGAGAGATAATAGAAGATGACAAGTGTTACAGCAAAAATTCAGTCAAGATCATGGTGATTGACAGTATGTGTTGCAACTTTAAATAAGGATGTCAGAAGGTAAGGGGATGAGACCTGTGGATTCCTGGGAAAAGAACACTCCAGTCACAGGGAACAGCCAGTGCAAAGCAAATGGTCAAAGCATGCTGTGTGTTTTGAAGGATAAGCAAGCAAAGGAGTGTGTCTGAAATGGATTAAGCAAGGAGGAGAAGGAAGTGATGTTATCAGAGAGATGGTTGTGGCTAAACAGTGCCATTAGCTATTCCTCTGAGTGACATGGGAAACCTGCAGAGGGTTCTCAAGAGTGACCTGATTTGATCTCTATTTCTTTTTTTTTTTTTCTTTTCAACTTTTATTTAATAAATATAAATTTTCAAAGTAAAACTTTTGAATTATAGCAGCTTCCCCCCCATAACCTCCCTCCCTCCCACCTGCAACCATCCCATCTCCCACTCCCTCTCCCATCCCATTCTTCAACATGATTCATTTTCAATTATCTTTATATACAGAAGATCAACTTAGTATATACTAAGTAAAGATTTCAACAGACTGAACCCACAAAGACACACAAAGTATAGAGCACTGTTTGAGTAGTAGTTTTACCATTAATTCTCATAGTACAACATGTTAAGGGCAGAAGTCTTATATGGGGAGCAGGTGCACAGTGACTCCTGTTGTTGATTTAACAATTGACACTCTTATTTATGACGTCAGTAATCACCCGAGGCTCTTGTCATGAGCTGCCAAGGTTATGGAAGCTTCTTCAGTTCACCAACTCCAATCTTATTTCGACAAGGCCATAATCAAAGTGGAAGTTCCTTTCTTCCTTCAGAGAAAAGCATTGCATTCTTTGATGGCCCATTCTTTCTGCTGGGATCTCACTCACAGAGATCTTTCATTTTGCTCCAGTGTTGTAATGAGAATGGGCTGTAGAAAGGCGAGTATGGAATCAGAGATCAGTGAGGAGGCTGCAGCAACATTCCAGGTAAAAGATGGCAGGAGTTTGGCCCAGGTGAGAGGTGGTGAGCAGAAGCCAGATTCTGGATGCAGACTAAGGATTTATTTAATCTGTCTTTTGCAGCTGTCCATGTTGGGGTAGTTTTGTGGTTGGGATCCTTTGGCATTGAAGGCAGCTTCTAAGACCTCTGGCATCTCCACAGAGTGGCACACTTCAGACGTCGGCACCAGGAATTATGGCTGGCAATGTCTTTAGTCTCTCCGACAGGGATATCAGTGGAAGCTTTTATCTTAATTAAGTTACATAGGGCACCATCATCCATCCGTCTTCCTCGATTAACTTGGGGGAGAATATGAGGGTGATGGTGGAAAGGAAGACAGCCACAGCTGATAAATATGGATCAGAACAGACTGGTTGGAGTCTCTGAGGACTCATCAGGAAGGAGCAGGTTGGGGAGAGAGAATTTGTCAAAGATGTTTCGGTGAAGGGAGTTCAGGCTGTCTTGGGGTGGGGAATTGAATCATTGCAACAGGCTGAACTGTGCCTCCTGTTTCAGTGGGAGAATGCCACCTGCCTTCCGGAGACTTGGGGCATTGCTTGTGCTCCCACACTGGTCAGAGTGTGAAAACCTGGAAACTCTACATATGTCTGCAGTTGAAGTGGCTTGTGTGGGCTGCACAGCTGGGTATGAGGCAATAACATGTCATCTTGGTTATATGTTAGATTCATCAGTGGAGAGACAGAAAGAAGGAAGGAAAGAATTCATTAATTTAGACTTTTATCTCAGATTTACAAAATTGCAATCTGTGGCCCAGCCTGGGAGAAAACTGGGAATGGGCAGTGGGACTCTGTCCAAGGTGCTGAATCCTCCAGGTACTCTCTTCCTTTGATGCCTACATTCTTCTTCCTACATTCAAATTTCAACCAATATTTCTTGAACACCTCTCACGCCTTACCACACCTCACCCAGGCTCTGTAATGACTTCCAATTCAACATGAACAAAACAGACAAAAACATCTGCATCTTAAAAGCTTAATGAGTGGAGCTGGTGAGGGTGGGGGCACTGGTAAATGATCTGTTGGAAGGGGAAGTACTTTGGGGAAAAGTAAAGCAGAGAAGTAGAACAGGTAGGGGAGTTTCATTGCAGCTATAAATAGGGTGGTCAGCTAAGACGTTGGTGAAATGACTGCATCTGAATAAACATTTGAACAAAGTGAGGGAGTGGGGCCGACGCCGTGGCTCACTTGGTTAATCCTCTGCCTGTGGTGCCAAAATCCCACATGGGCACTGGGTTCTAGTCCTGGTTGCTCCTCTTCCAGTCCAGCTCTCTGCTGTGGCCCAGGAAGGCAGTGGAGGATGGCCCAAGTCCTTAGGCCCTGCACCCGCATGGGAGACCAGGAGAAGCACCTGGCTCCTGGCTTCAGATCGGTGTAGCTCTGGCCATAGCAGCCATTTGGGGGGTGAACCAATGGAAGGTAGACCTTTCTCTCTGTCTCTCTCTCTCACTGTCTAACTCTATATGTCAAAAAAAAAAAAAAGGTGAGGGAGTGAGCTGTTCAGGTTTGCTTATATTTTCATACAAGCCACAGGGTGTTACATGTGTCATGAAATCTATGCTTTTTCCTATATCAGTGATTTTACTCCTTCTGCAGTCCTCTTACCCCAGTTCCCATCACTACATATTCAAACACTATGATTTTCTAAAAGATTCTCTATAAATATCACCTTCCCCAGGAAGCCTACCTTGATTGCCCTTTGACAGAAAGCAATATACCTTCCCCATTAGCTTGCATAGCACTTGACTTTTTATTTTCTATTGTGTTACTATTGTGGTCTAGATCTCCAGCTTGGTTCCTCCATCAGTCTGGCATTCCACAAGAGTAGAAACTGAACTTCCATAGCTAAGATCATGGTGTCTGGAATCAGACACTGATTCCTGTACTTGCTCGTTGTTAAACCTTACATAAGTCACTTCACTGCTGTGGACTTTAGCTTCCTGATCTGTTATATGGAGGTAATAATACCACCCGGCTTCACAGGTTGTTGAGGTAGCTAAACATGAGTGGAAGTAGGGCATTTAGCAAGGTTCCCGGGAAGTGGTCAGCATTCAGCAAGTGACAGCCACATTCTACTTACTGCTTCTCCCTGTGTCTATCCCAGGTTCTGCAGTGTAGTTTTAATCATGCAAATGGATGAATGATAGCATCTTACTGTAAACTTTTCTTAAAAAGTGGTTCTTAAGAAACAAGCAAGGGAGCTTGTTAAGATGCAGGTTCTTGAACCCTCTGGTTCATCCCTCCTGGACTCAAAGGACAGGGACTCAGGAATCTGGATTTTCAGCAATCTCCAGGGTGATTGAGGTCCACACTCCTGTTTGAGAATCAGTGAATGTAAATTCAGTGTAGAGGTGGACAGGGCTGGAAATGGACTTCCTGGGCTTTCATCCTGTGTGGCCTTTGGTGGGCTGCTTAACTGGACCCTGGTTTTCCTTTGGAAAATATGTCATGATAATAATAGTAGTTATGGCATAGAGATGTTTTAAGATATATCTGCATCTATGTCTTTGGGATTAAGTATATATGTATTTCTGTGATTTTATAAATATGTATATACATGCATGCATGAGGGCACTTGAAGTGTGTGGAAATGGAATTAGATGATAGGTTTATTTTGGTGCAAAATGTTTTGAAATCCATGTGTGGCGTCTTCAAAATGTTTATGGAAAATGCATGATAGAAAGTATGCATAGTTTTCAAAAATTTTTGTGCTTAAATAAATTTTGCTTTAAAGTTTTTTTTATTGCCATTTCATTTGAAAGAGAGACAGTGATAGAGATCCATAGGTCTTCCATCACTTGTTCACTCCTCCAAATGATCATGACCGTCAGGGATGAAGGAGGCCGAAGCCAGGAGCCTGGAACTCCATTTGGATCTCCCACATGGGTGGCAAGTAGCGCGTCTTAGTTATCATTTTCTGTTTGTAAGCAGCCTCTGTGAACAGTCTGTCTGCATGAATTTGACCAGAGGGCTCCTGTGCTTGCCTCGGAGGCCTCCTTGCTTTGCTGTGTGTGCACAGCTGTGCTGAAGACAGGAACCTCAGCCAGAAAGAGAACGGACCCCAAATGAGCCTCAAGCGCTAGCCCTGCTGCTGCGACTGCTGGTAGGAAAATTACGTCCTCTCTGCTCTTTAAAGAATTCCTCTGGCAGCTGCGCACACAGCTGTCCCACCTCCTCCCTGCAGGCTGAGAGCAGGCGGGTGCTCCCAAGAGTTCAGGAAACTGTGCTGTCACCGGCTCATGCAACTGAGTCTCCCCTTACCCCACTAGCGTCTCTTTCTCCTTCTTCAGCTCTCCCCAAGGAAGTTTGGGGTGAGAGGCGTGTCTCAGTTCTAGCTACCTCTAGAGGAAGAACTTGATCCGGAGAATCGCCAGAACGGTAGAAGGGAATAGAAAGGAAAGAATCTGAGTGGCTGCTGGGGGGCAGCAAGGTGACCCCAGAAATGTGCTCTTGCTGCATGACTTTGGGAAAGTCAGATGACTTCTCAGATCTTTGTCTCAAGACCATCAAAGTGCAGTAGAGTTAGCCCCACCTAAGTAGGCTGGAATCCTGGCTCCACCCACACCAGCAGTGAGGCCCTGGACAAGTCTCGTTTCTTCTTTCCATCTTTCTTTTTCTCTAAAGAAAGTGGTGTATGGGAATTTTCATCATCTGTGCCCAACAGGTTTATTTCAAGGATGAAATAACCCAATGGATGTCAAAACATAGGCTAAGATGTGAAATGCAGAGATGAGTGAAGTCTCATCCATTCTCCCTCATCTTTCAACTCAGGGCAGCTCCGTGTGGGAGCAGAGAGTGTGAGAAGACTCACCAGAGAGGGGTGGCTCTGCTGTGGGGGCTGCTAGCAGAATGATGGGGTTCTAACGTGCAGTTCACTCCATACATTAACAGCTCTGGGAGCTGGCAGAAGAGAAGAGCCTGGCTTTCATCCATCAAACGTAATGTTCCCGTTGTGGAGGGGGTTGGCAGCAGTTTAATGCAGTGGTTGAGCACAGAGAGTCTGATTCCCAATCCTCACTCTGTGACTTGGTGACCTGAGCGCCAGCTTTTTAATACCTTAAAATGGGCACAGATCCTCTCTACCTCTCAGCATTGTGAAGGATTAGAAAGGATAAAGTGTTCACGGGGTATTTTGCCCAGTGCCTGGTCCCTAATCAGTGCTCATTGGACAAAGGCTTGTTCTGATTTGTTTCCTTGTTTTTCCAGGGTGAGGGGAGGGAAGCCTTCTCAGGTTTGCTGAGGGAGCCTGCAGCCACTGAGGCCCAAGGTGCACCAGCATCACTGTGCACTCTGTTGGAAGAGCCTCAGATTTGGGAGTCACCATGGGTAGGGCCAGTGCTGTGTGAGTTCAGATGTGCACCTTCCCTCTCTGAAGGTTCATTTTCTCATCTGTGAATGGGGAATAAGTGACTTTAATCTGTCTGCCTCACAAGATCGTCATGGACTGAGCTGTGAATTCATGAGAAAATTTGTAATTACCATATATGAAGGTCCTTTTGAAAGTTTGTGGAAAATGGAATTGAAAGATAAGGTTTTTGTGTAGAGGATTTTTTAAAAAAATTCATGCAGTTTTTATAATATGCATCTTCTATAAACTCTTTTAAAAAAAGATTTATTTATTTGAAAGGCAGAGTTAGGGAGAGAGACAGAGAGAGACAAGGGAAGAGGGGGTGGGGAGGGAGGGAGGGAGAGAGAATCCTCTATCCACTGGTTCATTCCCCAGTTGACTGCAACAGCCAGAGATGGGCCAGTTGAAGCCAGGAGCAGGACTTCTTCCAGGTCTCCCATGTGGGTGCAGGGGCTAAACACTTGGGCCATCCTCCACTGCTTTCCCAGGCACATTAGCAGGGAGCTGGATCGGAAGTGGAGCAGCCAGGACTTGAACCGGCACCCATATGGAATGCTGATGTCACATGCGGTGGCTTTACCCACTAGACCACAACACTGGCCCTCTCCATAAACTTTTTAAAGAGCCTTCTATACATGGATTTCAAAAATAATTTGCACCAAAATACATTTATCTTTTAATTCCATTTCCCATGAACTTTTTTGGTGTGCCCTCATAGCTAATAGGATGGAGCAGTTGTGTGTGGGAGTACACAGCATCTCCCTGCCATACGCTTTCTACTCTTTACCATTCTAAAGCTCATGTGAGCCAAGCAGACTAGGCCCGATGGAACTTGGCTTTGCAAACCATGAACTTGGATAGAGGACTGCTGTGGCCACCAAGCTCCATTCCCTCTGATGACATCACTCAGCAGAGCCAATCACTGGAAGTTCCTTAAGGCTCCTCCTGTTGACTGTCTACCTGAGTAGTTGAGCCAAGACACTCCAGCTTCTTGAGGATGTATTAAACTGCCCCAACTGGCCGGCGCCGTGGCTCAATAGGCTAATCCTCTGCCTGCGGCACCGGCAACCCGGGTTCTAGTCCCGGTCGGGGTGTGGGATTCTGTCCCGGTTGCTCCTCTTCCAGGCCAGCTCTCTGCTGTGGCCCGGGAGGGCAGTGGAGGATGGCCCAGGTGCTTGGGCCCTGCACCCCATGGGAGACCAGGAGAAGCACCTGGCTCCTGGCTTCAGATCAGTGCAATGCGCCGCCTGCAGCACGCCAGCCGCGGCAGCCATTGGAGGGTGAACCAACAGCAAAAGGAAGACCTCTCTCTCTCTCTCTCACTGTCCACTCTGCCTGTCAAACAATATTTTTTTAAATATTTTTATTTTAAACTGCCCCCAACTCCCCATTCCACCTCCCATGCTCAGGGCTCCATGAGGGAAGAGAAAGCTGGGAACTTGAAGAAAATGTACCAAAGAGCAAGGCAGTTTGGGAGCACTGATGAGGGATGTTGAGGCACCCAGAGACTAGCAGTGGTTGGGAGCTGTTACCACCCCTAGGCATGAATATGCAAGGAGAGGAACGGGCTATCCAGGACCAGGTGAGGGGCCATGCCCAGGAAGGTGATCACAGGAGCTGTAATCTTAGAAGGACTTAGCCATAGCTAGAACTGCAACAGTGAGGCAAGGGAGATTAGTGGGGAGTGGGTAGAATTCCTTTGAAGTCTTTCTTCCAAGGTTTCAGTCACTCCTGGTGACTCCCGTTGGACAGACCCACAGAGAAGTTGAGGGACCAGGGGACCTGTTGATGCCACTCACACAGCTCGGCCTTCAGGAGCCTCAGGCAATGCTGTAAATAGCACAGGTGGATCTTGTTGGGTGAGGAGCACAGGCCCACTCCCAAACACCCCTTCTCACTTGCCCTGTTGGGCCTCCAGACTCTCACTCTGGTGAAAGGCAAGTTGTCCACTCTTCTGGAGTCATTTTCAGAGCACTGTTGTCTCCCTCTGGGACTCCCTTCTGGGACCAGGATTTCCACCGAGACCCCCTGAGAAAGGCCAGAATGTCAAAGGCAAAACGCAGGAGGAGCTACAGCCTGCACCACCAGCTGTAGGCTGGGCAGCAAACACGTAAGTCCAGCTCTTCCAGAACTGACCTTGCCTTCTTCCCATGTAGCTTGAGGGGCATTAAATATCCTTGGCTACAGCCTCGTGGTTCAGAACATGGCTTTGGGACTGACAAGACCTGGCCCTTCCAAACCCTGACTGTGTAAACATGGGCATGGTGCTGGCCTGCCTGAGCTCCAGTTCTCTCAGCCATAAAAGAATAAATCTACCTCGTGGAGTTGTTACCGGGATTCAGTGAGATGCTGAAATCAGAGAACCTGGTCACCCAGCAGACTGTCGGGAAGTGAGAGCTGGAATACTGCACTCTGGCTGGCGTATGACCTTGTCTGATGGGGCTTGCGCGGCTGGGGCACAGCCCCTTCTCGGCTCCCACTTCAGCACCCTTGCTTCCATTGGATGCACGTGGCTGGCCCAGTGCCCCCTGGGAAGGGCTGCTTGTCTGGCTTTGCCTGCAGAGCTCTGGGCAGGAGAGGCTGGGAGAATGCAAATGTGGCCTTATCTGAGTGTTTGCAGCTGTTCCCTTCCTTGAGTCCATCCCCGTGAACAAGGGCGCGCTCTGGGCCCCCCAGGATGCCGCCGGCTTTTCCTGGCCCTGCTGAGTCTATTCTTTGAGCAACGGCAGTAATATCCAGCCATGTGCTGGGCTTTTCCATTTACACAGTGCTTTGATTTTCCTCCCCTCATTGTAGCCTCACAATGACCCTGAATGCCGACTGCAGACCGCACAGTGTAGAGAAGGAAAGCCGAGGTCAGAAAGGTCAAGAGGCTTGCTCAAGGTCATGTGGCTAATTTTTGGAGGGAGGATTAGAACCCATACAGTTTAACAGCAGGATTTAAAGTTCACTGTGTTAGGGAGGCTGCTTCTGGCCGCACGTAATAGAAACCCGTGATTTAATGCACCAAAGAAAGACATGCACAGAGCGCGAGGCCGTCTGCAGGTCGTTTGGTTCTGTGGTTAATCAGCATGTCAGCGATGTCATCTGGGCTCACATTCTTTCTGGCTGTGAGCTTGTGGCAATTGTCCTCCCGCTGGCTCCTCTCAAGGTCACAAAATGCTGTGGTTCCAGGTGTCACATGTGTATGCAATATCCAGGGAGGGCAAGAGGCCGCCTCCTGACCATGTCTCTTCAAGACGAAGGAAACGTTTCTCGGAAGCCATTGTCCAGGGGCTTGTGTTGCTGCACACAGGCTTAAACTGCTGTTTGCAACAGGGGCATCCCAGTGCTGGAGTGCCAGTTCGAGTCCCGGCTGCTCTGCGTCCCATCCAGCTTCGTGCTTATGTACCAGGGAAGGCAGCAGATGGTGGCCCAGGTACTTGGGCTCCTGTATTCCATATGGGAGACTAGAATTGAGTTTCTGGCTGCTGGCCTCAGAGTGACTTGGACCTGGCTATTATAGGCATTGGGAGGCTAGAAGTGGAGAGAAGATCTCTCTTCCCTGTCCCTCTCACTTCTCTTCCTTCTGCACCCACCCCATGTTTGCTCTTTCAAATAAATAAATCTTGAAAAAATAGCCATTTGTCATTTCCCATTCTGGATCCAACACCTGACAAAAGAGTGAGGCTGCCTGAGACCATTGGATTTTTTTTTTTAAAGATTTATTTTATCTGTTTGAAATACAGAGTTACAGAGAGAGGTAGAGACAGAGAGATCTACCATCCGCTGGTTTCCTCCCCAGATGGCTGCAATGGCTGGAGCTGCGCCGATCTGAAGCCAGGAGCCAGGAGCTTCTTCCAGGTCTACCACGTGGGTGCAGGGGCCCAAAGACTTGAGCCATCTTCTACTGCTTTTCCAGGCCATAGCAGAGAGCTGGATTGAAACAGCAGCAGCCGGGACTAGAACCGGTGCCCATATGGGATGCTGGTGCTTCAGGCCAGGGCGTTAACCCACTGTGCCACAGCGCCAATCCCGAGACCATTGGATCTTACCTCTGAGTCAAGAAGGAGAGGGAGAAGTGACCATGACAAGCAACAAACTACCCTCTACTTCCCCCTCCATACGAGTGATGCGTGGTAATCCTGAGCCTGCGACTCACCCTCTGGCTGTGCCCATTTTAGTTGCAAAGAAGGTTTCATGTTGTTGAGGATTCTTCTGGGTGTTAGGATGCAGGCATTGTGGTTGTAGCTGTCTTTCCCAGGAGTGTAACCGGGGTGAGAAATGCCCCCTCTCTCGAGGGTGTATATTGACGTGGGTGGACTCTCTCCCTCTGGGTCAGCCGTGTGGCTCTGAGCAGCCCTTCCCGACCTTCATGCATCCTCACTACAGGGGGCCTGACGATGCCCCATGTCCCCAGACTGTAGGGGAAGCAGCACAAGGACACTCTGCCCAGTACCCAGTGCCTGATGGGTACTTAACAGAGACCAGCAAGGACTGCTCCAGGTGTTAAGTTTCCTCATTCTGAGAATTAGGGAGTTTGTAAAATGTCCCTTTGAGTCCGCTGACCTATGAGTCCTGTCTGGCCTGAGGAGCCCTCAGGCGTCTGTGTCCAGCCCTGTGGCCAGCCTAGACCTCATGGGCCCCTCTGGAAGAGAGAAGGCTGCTGCTCTCCCTTTTGGCTGCAGAGGGAAGCTTCCCACGCAGCCATGATGTCCAGCCCCATTCCTCTGCTTAGCTCCTCCAAAGTCAATGTGCTGTAGCTGACAGTTCTTAGGCCTTGTCAGTGCTGTCTGAAGCTGGCCCTGGAGAGGCCCAGAGACGGCAGTGTTCCCTGGGGAGCATGAGGAGGCTGGTGGCATTTCCCTTCCCCTCAGGAGGTTGGGGACAACAGGTAACACCTCCAGGGGCAGAGCCTCCCTGGAGAGCGGCTCACGCACCTGTCATCCTGTGGCTGGCACAGGAGCGGCAGAGTGGGAAGAGCTGGCTGTCGGAAGATTTCAGCGTCTCTGATCCAGGCTGCAAGTGTCCCCGGCACGTGAGCTGCACGCAGTCGGGAGGCAGAGGTCTGGTCGGGGTCCAGCCCTGCCCTTTGGCCCGGCGTGATTCCAGGTAAATCTCATCATTGCTCAGCCTCCGTGTTCCCAGTCTCAGCGTGTAGGTTCTAGGTGCTGTCTGGGTTCAGGTCACAGCCTCACCACGAACGTGTGACCTTTGGCCTTCGACTTGAGCAAAATCTGGGCTGCTTCTTTAAAGCTGGGCCCTTTCCTGACTTCCTATTCTTTAGCTTCGGCACATCTACAAAGCCTCCTTTTGCCATGCATGGTGATGTGTGCAGAGATTCTGGGTATATAGTACGTGGACTCTTTGGGGTCTTTACTGTTCTTATCACAACAGTGCTTGGTTCCATTTACATAGAGCTCAAAACAGGCCCAACTGTTGGATCATGGGAGTGACTGACCTTGGCGGGTTATGTGGTAGGGGCGGATCTGATGCTGATCTGATGCGGGCACTGATTACGCTGGTGTGTGTTCATTTAACTTTTGTGACCCTTTTCTCGGTAATGGGTGTTAAACAGTCGCTACCTAGTCAGGAGGTTATGAGGAGTTAAATACGGTGTGATGTGCTACATGCTCATTATTATAACACGGAACCGAATTACCAACCGCACGGCTTATTCTTTCGGCGAACACTTCATCGTGACAAAGATATTCCACAAACAAATGGGGTTCATTTTTCTCAATCTGAGGTTTTCATGAATCCCATCATTAAGGAAACTTTAAGGGAAACAAAGAAATTCTCGTTCCATTAAAATTGTTTTGTTTGTTGTGTGTTTACATAGGAACAAAACAAAGCTGATGAGAAACAGCTGATGAGCATGTGTTTTTTTTTTTTAAAAAAAGGTTGTGTAATAGGGGTGGGCATTAGAACAGCGGCAAAAACACTGCTTAGGAAGCCTGCATCCCAGGTGGGAGCGCCTGAGTTCAAGTCCCGCCCCAGCTTCTGATTCTAGCTCCCAGCCAATGTGCATCCTGGGAGACAGCAGGTGATGGAGCAAGTGCTTGGGTCCTTGCCCCCATGTTGGCGACTCAGATTGAGTTCTGGGCTCCTGGCCTTGTCTGACACAGCCCTGGCTTTTGGGGCCATTTTGGGAGTATATGGAAGATCTCTCTCTGACTCTTTCAAATAGTTTTTTTTTTAAATTTTAAAAGTTACATAATAAAAGAGAAAAGGAGAAAAAATTAAATAGGATGATGAATGTGGCAGTGAAATAGTCCAGGTCCTTCAGGTATTTAGCAAAAATCTATAAATGTTGACACTTGAGCAGTGAATTAGGGCCCGTTCGCAAGTACTTCCGTGTGGCAAGCACTTCACCAAATAACCTGTGACATTTTTAATCTTCAGAACAACCCTCCAGGGGAGGTATTTGCGTATGCTGATTCGACAGGGGGTGCTGGGGCTTTGAAGAGGTGGTGTGACTTACTCTGGATCCTTCAGCCAGAAGCTGCAGTGCTGTCTGAACTTTGGTCTCATTTCAAAGCCACATGCGCTTCACTTCACGGCTGGTGCAGCCTGCAGGACTCCCGCCCTGCACCTCCTACACCAGGCCTCCACTGCCAAGTTGAAGCGTTGCTCATTGACCGAGAGTCGACATTCCTCCCTCCGCAGCCCAGGCAAGCCCGCTCCTTCCTCAGTCTGGTTCGTCAAGCTCGGGGGCCTCTCTGGCTGTCCAGGTAGTCAATTCTGAGTCTTGTGGGAGCCTTTTGCGAGGGGCATCCATATTCCTGCTGGGGCTCAGCTGACTGTTCTGTACCCGTGAAAAATCCGATGTTTGGCTTCTTGTTTGTGCCTGACAAGCAGCGCCGACTCTGGTACTGAAGTCAGTGTGGGCTCCTAAGGGGTAGGGGTCCGTGCAGGAGATGAATCTGTAGGGAAGAAACTTCCTCTGACTACAGCGTTTGGAAAGGAGACAATAGCACTTGTTCCTACAGTGAGAGCTGAGCCTTCCCGAAATGCCAGGGACTGTGAGTGTAGCTTGAACATCAGATTCTTTTTTAAATATTTATTTATTTATTTGAAAGTCAGAGTTACACAAAGAGGAGGAGAGGCAGACAGAAAGAGAAAGAGAGAGAGAGAGGTCTTCCATCAGCTGATTCACTCCCCAATTGGCCACAACGGCCAGAGCTGCACTGATCCAAAACCAGGAGCCAGGAGCCAGGAGCTTCTTCCAGGTCTCCCACGTGGGTGCAGGGGCCCAAGGACTTGGGCCATCTTCCACTGCTTTCCCAGGCCATAGCAGGGAGCTGGATCAGAAGTGGAGCAGCTGGGACTCGAACAAGTGCCCATATGGGATGCCAGGACTGGAGGCGGCGGCCTTAACTGCTACACCACAGCACCGGCCCTGAACATCAGATTCTTAAAAGCTCCCTGAGAGATTCTAATGCAAGGACAGGATTGAGAACTGTGGGTCTGGGAGAATGGCACAGATTGGGGAAATGAGGTCACAGGTGGGTGGTGCCATGGAATAATGTCTTAAGACGGTCATGGTTCTAATTGACCCAACTTTTCATGCTTCCCCTCCCCCATCTCTTTCCTTGGTTCATCACCATCACCACCATAGGTATCTTCAATGCCACTTATAGCAACAGCCATCTACTTAGCACTTACTATGTCCCCTGTACCATGTAGAGCTTATCTTATGTTTTCGAATTTTATTTATTTGAGAGTCACACTCAGCAGAGACAGACATCGGACAGAACTGGTCTGGGCTGGAGCTGGGAGACAGGAACTCAGTCCAGCTCTCCCATATGACTGACGGAAATCCAGTCACTTTCGCTGGCTTCCAGGGGCTGCAGTAGCAGGAAGCTGGAGTCAGCAGCCAGAGCCAAGTCTCAAACCCGGGTGCCCTGGTGTGAGACGTGAGCGTTCTAACTGGCATTTTAACCACTAGGTTCAATGCTTGCCTCCATGTCTATTTTATCTTTAAAAAAACTTAAGGCTTAGCAGCTATTATCATTCCTATTTTGTAGAAGAAAATAATGAGACCTCAGGGAGGATAAGGAACATGTCCAGGATCACACGGCTGGTGGAGACAGGCTGGGGATTCAGGCTTAGTCTTCCTTACTGCTTCTCTTCTTCCCTGCCTTCCTTCCCGTCCTCCTCCCCCTCCCCTTTCTCTTTCTCCCTCTTTGCCCCTCCTCCTCTTGTTTTCTCTATTTCTTTCACATTTCCTTCCTTCCAATTTCCTTTCCTCTTGCCATTTCTCTTTCCTCTTGTCCCTTCTTGCCATCTTTCTTTCCTGTGTTCCTGTGAACTATGAAAGTTCATGGGAAATGCAACGCTCTAGGAGGTCAGGCTCATACGTCAGCCTCCACCTCTGTGGCAGGAGCACACATTGGTTTCTTCATTCATTTACTCAAGTTTTTTTTGTTGTTGTTTTTTAAATTAAACCATTTAGTCTTTTCCAGACACTATTCTGCATGCTAGGGCTATGGCAATGAAGGAAACAGACAAAATCTCTGCCCTCATGGACCTTATTTTCCAGTGAACCTGCTCATGGGAATGATGTGTATCATATTTCAAGAGCTGCCACAGGGCTGTGTGCAAGTGAAGACGAGAGGCACACAGGCTAAACTGAAGATGCTCGGAGGAAGAAAACCTGGGGGCGGGATTGCTGGGGCAGGGGTGAGGTCAGGCTGTGGAACGATCTCTGTGTGTACTGTGTGGCCACGCATTCTTCTCTGTTCTCAACAACTTCGCGAACTGGAGTCACGGCTGCCACTGGGGAGGCCTGTGGCTGTCACACTTGAGGTTTCTAATGCTTTGAGGCCTAGTCTTTCAGGAACGCTTTCTGGTAGCCCAGAGAATTTTTATGGAAGACCCTGGACTTACCAGATTACTTGAGCTTCATCACTTGCAGGCGGAAACACTGAGGGAGACCCAGAAAGCATGCACCTGTGCCCCAGTGTGTTTGTGCAGTTCATAGGCATGAGTGTAGGTGTGTACTATGACAACATGAGACACATGTGTGTGAATATGTGAGTGGTCCTAGGGGTGCTGTGTGTGTGTGTCTCTGCATGGGAACACATTAGATGTGTAGGTGTGTAGTATGACAATGTGAGACACATGTATGTGAATATGTGAGTGGTCCTAGGGGTGCTGTGTGTGTGTCTCTGCATGGGAACACATGAGATGTGTAGGTGTGTATGTGGTTATGTGTGTGTACTTTATGTCTATAGTGCTGATCTGTATATGAGAGTATTTGTGGGTACTTGATGTAATTGAAGATGGTGGATGATTGTGTGTGTCTGGGTGTTCATATGGGTCTGTTGTGGGTGTCTGTGGGTAAGTTTATGAGATGGAGCATGTGTACCTATAGGTGCATGGGAACAAAAATATACATGCATGTGAGAAAGTTCTCCTTTTTGTGTGTGTACATGTGAGTTAGCTTCTGCCACAGTGATGCTGTGTACCAAGCCACCCAGAACCCAGTGCTTCGTGACACCTGGCATCTATTCCTGGGATTGGAAATGTTTTCTGTACAGGGTCAGATGGTGTATGCTTTAGGCTTTGTTGGCCATACCATACCTCACGCAACAACTCTGTTTTACCTTGGTAGGGTGAAAGCACTATAGATACTACATGAATGATGGCCGTGACTGTATTCAATTAAACCTCTATTTAGGAAAATAGGCATAGGTCATAGGTGGCCCACAGGTATAGTGTTCTGACCTCTGCAGGCTTATAGGTCAACCACGGTATGGCTGATATGGGCTGGGCTCAGCTGGGTGGCTTTACCGTGGGCTGTGGGTCCAGCTGGGCTGAGCTACAGGCTGAATATGAAGTTTGTATCTGCTCCGTGCTTGTCCCTGATGGGTCCCTGACGGAAGAAGCATGTGTCCTCAGGCAGATCACTCTTGATCACTCTCAGAGAGAACAGTCCAGAGAAAACAGGCACATCTAAGCCCTCCTTGTCTCAGATCTTCCAGCACTCCACTAGTCAAAGCTAGTCATGTGGCCAAGTCCACCATCAATGGGTGGGGAAGTAAGTAAAGTCCATGCTGAGAATACAAAGGGTGTGGATGTGTGGGTTCAATAGGAGCAGCACAAGCAGCTGTGGAGTTTAAAACGGTGATTCCAGATCCTGCACATGCGTGAGACTATGTGTGCACAACAGAGTGTGTGTACAAGAGGGTGCTTTGTGCATTTGCAGTTCTCGGAGGATGCCTTTGTGGCTACACTGGGAGAGGGGATCTGAGAGAACATTTAAGACATGGCATAGGCATGACAGAGTGTGAAGGATGTGGACAAATGCATGTCTGGGTGTTTATCTGGGTCTATACGCATGGCTGTGAGTATCTCTGGGTGCCTTTTGGCAGGTGTGTGTTTTGGTCTGTGAGCCCCAGAGACGCATCTGGGCCTAGATCCATGGCTTCCATTGTATCTCTGAGTACACATGTTCGTAGAGCCATATGTATGTTGGGGTGTGTAGAAGGCAGGGGTACACACGGGAGCACCTGCGTGCTGCTCGGGAGTGGGTCTACCCATGTTGGTTGAAGGGAGTACAGAGAAAGGGGGTGGGAGTGAGGGATGGCACACACTCCCTTTCCTCTGGCACAGTCTCAAAACCACTCCAGTCTCCCAACGTGAGTTCTTTGTAGCTAAGATTAATTTTCTTATTTAGCATTTATGTGGCACTTTGGATCTGCAAAGTGCTTTACAATCAATTTTATTAGTTGTGCTTGCGCGTTATATATAGCAGCAACCTCAGCTGTACCCAGAGGCCCTCTCCAGAGATGTGAACCAAACAAGGCAGCCTTTACTCTCTTCTCAGGGTCTGCTCTTTTGTGCAGGGAAAACTGTCGAAGTAGTTGGTGGTGGTAGGGATGCTTGGAGGAGCCCGTGTGTACCTGTCCCCAAAGACTTTGCCTTGTTCACTGAGAAATTGGCCCAGACCGTTACATACCTGACCTGGTGGGTGAGGAGACAGGTTAAAAAATGTCTTCCAGTCTTAGGCACTTGTTTCTTGTATTTGTCCTGTCTTAAATGCTTGTAATATGGTCACTATTATGTGTTAGTGTGTCTTCTTCCCAAAGCAGACCATGGGATAAAGACGTGGGTGCAAATAATTTATTAGGGAGACTTCAGGAAGCATGTGTGAAGGAGTGGAAAAGTGAGTTGAAGAAGGAAGAAACCCTGATTAATACATGTTTGAGTGGATACAGCTGTGGGCAACTGGAATGGAAATCTGCTGAGAGCCATGCTTCAGAACCCTCTCCCTAAAGAACGGAGCAACTGGCTGCTATGGTTTGAACATGATTGGGCTCCTGAATTCATGGAGGACTTTAAACCCCAGTCTCATGGTACTGAGAGGGTACCTATTGGGTGGTCCTCAGGCCCCTGGAGGCCTGCCCTTGGGAGGTTGTTTTTGTGAGGGGATTGGTTATGGAAGCTGAGTTGGGCCCTGCCACTGCTTCCTGGCTCGCCCTGTGATCCTTTCTCTGCCCATATCCATCATTGTCCTCCGCCACCCTCATCAAATGTCAAACCAATGGGGCCACCCAATCACGGACTTGAACACCCAAAAACTATGACCTTTCCTCTTTGTAAAGTTAGTGTCCTCCGGTATTTCATGGTAGCAGAGAAAAGCTGGCTAACACCCTGATTATTCACCTGTCCACTCTCATGTCAGGTTGGTTGGGATTTCTCCCCCATGACGTGAACTCCCCAACACATTGGGTTAAGACTTTCTGAAGCCAAGCAAGGTCTTATGGAGTTGGAGAAAGTCCTTAGGTCAAGAGGCCCGACAGACACAGGTGTTTAGAGAGGGGAGCTTCCCCCCTGGAGGAACTGCCTGCCACAGCTGCAGGTGGGTGCATGTGGGACAAAGCCTATGGGGCCGGGATCAGCGATGTGTGCTACATAGCCTTGCACTCTAGTAAAACCATTTCCCAAGCTCACCACTAACCTTCAAGGTCACACATTCCATCAGCAAGTTCACGTCCTTTGCAGTATTACTGTCCTGTGACTCTCCACCACCTAGTTTCTCTCCATCTGCTCCTTCTGTGTTTCTCTTTTTCCTTCCCCCAAATTCCCCACATATTTGTTTCTTTTTTTTTTTTTAATTTTGGTACCCTTGTATTTGCATACTATTTCAGTATCTTGATGTTTTCAGAGATAGAAGATCTTTTTTTTTTTTTTTTTTTTTTTTGACAGGCAGAGTGGACAGTGAGAGAGAGAGAGACAGAGAGAAAGGTCTTCCTTTTGCCGTTGGTTCACCCTCCAATGGCTGCCGCGGCCTGGCACACTGCAGCCGGCGCACCGCGCTGATCTGAAGCCAGGAGCCAGGTGCTTCTCCTGGTCTCCCATGGGGTGCAGGTCCTAAGCACACTTGGGCCATCCTCCACTGCACTCCCAGGCCACAGCAGAGAGCTGGCCTGGAAGAGGGGCAACCGGGACAGAATCCGGCGCCCCGACCGGGACTAGAACCCGGTGTGCCGGCGCTGCAAGGCGGAGGATTAGCCTTGTTGAGCCATGGCGCCGGCCCACATATTTGTTTCTTCCTTGTCCACATACAAGCTTACCCACATCCTATATGATGTGTCACATCAGAAGCTGTGGTCCCCACCCCTCCCTCCAAATCCTAGCCTTGTGTTACAAGTGACTCATCGAAATATTGACTGGAGAATCACTTCAGCAACTCAAACTCAGCATTTCCAAATCTAGCTCATCATCTTTGACCTCGTGCTCAAGTCAGCTGCAACCTCGAGTGTCGCGTGCGCTCCAGGGTCAGCTGCCTCAGCATAACCTGCGAGCTTGTAGATGCTGATTTCAGGCCCTGGGCAGCCCAGTCGAATCAGGATGTGCATTTTTAATAACGCCCTGGGTGACTCATGTGCACACTAGTGTTTGGTAAGCACTGGTCTGTCTGTACACTCTATTCTATTAATTCTATTAATAGAATTCTATTAATGGCACTGGGGTGTTGTCACTCAGTCTTGAAATTCGACAAGTGTTTGAATCTTTGAAGTATCCACCAACTTCCTCTAAACCAGAATTTCTGTGGAACCTACATCTCAAGAAAATACTAATTATAGTTTGTATACATGTGATTGAGTTGAATAAATCCATGGCAATGCCATCATCCATATAATTTCATTTTAATAAATCTGTGTGGAGCTCCTGCTCTGTAGTTAGCTCCACACTAAGTGGCAATGATGTAAAGTTGAACAAGAGTCAGGCCTCTCACCCTCCAGGAGTTCACAGTTCACGGAAAGAGACACAGAGACAGTGAAAAATAGAGGAAGCCTCGGAGACCAGAGAAGGAGGTCCTGAAGAGGGGCGTCCAGCTTAGAAAGGGAACATGAAGGATGACTGGGCCTGGCCAGTCAAGGCAGGAGGAGGAAGGGTCTTCAGGGAGGAGAATGGCTCGTGGACACACTGCTTTGGAGTGGGGAGCATGTGCATTTGAGAACTCCTCCCTGCTCCCGGGTTTGTGACTTCAGGGGAAATCACCTTACCTCTCTTGTCTCATTTGCCTCAACTCTAAACTAGAAATGATAATAAATACTTTTTCAGGATCATTGTGAAAGTTAAATAAAAATCACTAAGTTTTAGAACCGCAGCTACTTGATGCTCATAAATATTGATTGAACATAAATTGTCAGCAACCACAGCTTGTGCCTTAATTATAGAAAAGAGCAATCATGGTTGTAGGTTGAATGGTGGTCCCCCAAATGATATGTCTATGTCAGATTCTTGAAACTAGTCAATTTGGAATGCAGGTGTAATTAAGGATTTCAAGATGAGACGAGGGGCAGGTGTTGTGGCACAGGGGGTTAGGTTGCTGCTTGGGAATACTGTACCCCTTCTCAGAGTGCCTGGGATTGATTCCTGTCCCCGCTTTGAATCAGCTTCCTGCTAATGTGCACCCTGGGAGACAGGAAGTGGTGGCTCAAGTGTTGGGCTCCTGCACCCACATGGGAGAGCCAAATGGAGTTACTGGCTGTTGGCTCCTGGCTTTGCCCTGGTTTGGCATTGGGCAGTTGTGGGCATTTGGAGAGGGAACCAGTGGATGGGAAATTTTCATTCATATTCTCTCTCCTCTCCCTCTCTTTCTCTCTCTCTCCCCTCTCTCTTTTCCTCCCCGCTCCCTTTTTCTCTCTCTTCAAATAAAGTAAAATATACAGTTAAAAATAATGTGAGCTGAGATCATTCTGTATTATCCAGGTGGTCCCCAGCTCTAATGACCAGTGTCCTTGTGAGAAGAGGGGATGGCACAGAGCAGGGGAGGCCGTGTGAAGATGGAGGCAGAGATGGAGGGAGGCAGCTGCAAGGCAAGGCATGCCTGGAGCTGCCAGATACCGCATGGGTCCTTTCTCAGAGCCTTGGGAGGGAGCCCGGCCCTGTTTTCATATTGGGTTTGGATTTCTGGCCTCCAGCGCTATGAGAGAGTAAATCTCTGGGACTTTAAGAGATATGTGTTAATTAGCTACAGCAGTTACAGGAGCCAGATGTCCATGTTTATGGATGTCTGCAGGTTTCCTGGGTCCCAGGTGTGGATTCCTCCTCAGTGGTTTTTGAAAGTAGTGCTGCTACTCTCACTTTATGGATGAGGACGACTAGGGCTCATGGAGGGGATGTCACTGCCTTGTTCACTCACTACCTATTGAATGGCCTCTTGAGGGATTGGGCCCTGAGCAGACATTTGTGGAGGTTGCAGAGCATACAAGTCTAGAGGAGGAAAGACCACACTTGCTGGTTCCAGTGGTGCTGCCTCCTCCCGGGTTCATGTCCACCTGGGACCTCAAATGTGGCCTTATTTGGAAATAGAGTCACTGCAGAAAGACTCAAGAATAGGTCATCATCCTCAGAACCAGCCCTTAAGGCATTCTGGTCTAAAAGCCCAGGAGAGCATTTCAGGCATGGAAAGCCAAGGCACTGTGGCAAAAAATGTCCTACATGAGGGATCTCTGTGGGTGAGACCCCAGTGGAAAGAAGTGGCCAAAGAAGGATGTACTTTCAGGGCCAGCGCCGTGGCTCACTTGGTTAATCATTCGCCTGCGGCGCTGGCATCTCATATGTACACTGGATTCTGTCCCGGTTGCTCCTCTTCCAGTCCAGCTCTCTGCTGTGGCCCGGGAAGGCAGTGGAGGATGGCCCAAGTGCTTGGGTGCCTGTACCCACAAGGGAGACCAGGAGGAAGCACCTGGCTCCTGGCTTTGGATTGGCGCAGTGCCAGCCATGGTGGCCATTTGAGGGGTGAACCAGCGGAAGGAAGACCTTTCTCTCTCTCTCTCACTGTCTAACTCTGCCTGTCAAAAAAAAAAAAAAAAAAAAAAAAAAAAGGATGTACTTTTCTCTGAAGGGAGGAGAGAACTTCCACTTTGCTTATGGCCTTGTCTAAATATTGCTGGAGATTGTTAATTCAAAAAGCTTCCATAGCCTTGGCAGCTCATGTCAAGAGCCTCGGGTGAACACTGACATCATACAAAAGTGTTAATTGTTAAACTAACAGCAGGAGTCCGTGTGTGCTTACTTCCCCGTGCAGGACCTCTGTCCTCAATGAGTTGTATTATGAGAATTAACTGTAAAACTTGTTCTCAAACAGGGGTGTGTGTGTGTGTGTGTGTGTAAAAATTGTTGAAGTCTTTACTTAGTATGGAGTTGGTCTTCTGAGTATAAAGTTAATTGAAACTGAATCTTAATGGAGAATGGGACTGGGAATGGGAGAGGGAGGAGGAGGAGAGGTAGTAGTAGGGGTGGGAGGGTGGGTATGGTGGGAAGATTCACTATATTCCTAAAGTTGTATTTATGAAATTTGTACTAATTAAGTAAAAGGCTTATTTGAGGAAAAAAAAAAGAACAGGTCATCTTGGCTAGGGTGGGTCCTAATCCAATATATAAGGAGGGGGACATTTGGACAGACAGGTAAGGATAGAAAGCCATGTGCCCATGGGGCAGAGACTAGAGCGATGTGTCTACAAGCCAAAGGTTGCCAGTAGCTTCCAGAAGCTGGGAGGAGGCAAGAAACGATCCTCCCAGGGAACCTGAAGCAAGGGTGTGGCTCTGCTTACACCTTGATTTCCAGCTTCCGATCAACGTCTGCTGTTTCAAGTTGCCCAGTTTTCTGTGGTGATCTGTTGCAGCAGCCCTTGAAGACAGGGCATTCAGACAGTGGAGAGCACAACACGTGGCCTCTGGGAATTGGAGAAAGGGGTGCAGGGCGGGGGGGGCCAGGAAGGACACTGGAGCTGGGACGTGAAGGCAGGTGGGAGAGGAAGGTGGCAAAGAGGAGCGGGAAGAGCTGGTGCAGAGGGAGCAGCATGTGCAAAGCTTCTGTGACTTGAGAAGGACCCACACTGTGCAGAAGTAGACCTACTGCCAGGGCCCACAGTGCTTAGCCAGTCCTGGTGGAGCCAGAGCTACTGCGCTAACCACTACAGCTCTGCATCCCCTGTTCTACTGGCCTTGGCTTCTCTCCTGGGGGCTGTTGGGGAAGAGTGTCTGTCCATCTACCACGCGCTCCCCCCACCCCTGACAGGCAGGGTGTCTGAGCAGGAGGTAGGAGATTCTGTTGTCCTTGAGCACTGCGGGGGTGTGCCAGGAAGAGGCACAAAGTGTGTGACTCCCCCAACAGCTGCTCCACCCAGGAGCCCACTGTGTGCGGCAAATGGGCTGCAGACAAAAGCATCCCGGTCTGAGTACCTGTAATTGGAGTGTCCACGTGCACAGGCGGGCACTGCGGCTGCCGACTGCCGAAATGCAGAGGACAAAAGGGAGATGAATGGTTGCGTCTTCTGGCTGCCCGTTGCTATGGATTCCGAGGGGCTGATGGGGAGGGTGGTTACCAGGCAACGAGAGAGGTATCAAGACAAAGGCAGCCTGTCTGGGGCAGGTATGAGTGTTTGTGAGGTGAGGTGAGGAAGACACAGGATGAGGGCGAGACAGAGGACTGAGGGAGACAGAGAGGGGAGAAACCCAACACACAGACAGGAGAAAGAGGCAGAAACACTGACATAAAGAGACAGGGAGATGTCAGAGGCACGTAGAGACAGACCTAGAGAAATGCAGAGACATTTATTCAGCCGTGGGCATTTACTGTGTGCCAGCCATGCGTAGCCTCTGGAGATAGGACTGTTAACGAGACAGACATCCTCCCTGCCTTTGGAGAGAGAAGCTGATGCTAAAGACGGAGCCAGAAGGAGAAGCCTGCCCATGTCCCATGAAGCAGATGTCTCCTGGGAGCTGGGCAAGCTGAAAGCCGCTGCACTCTTGTGTCTCTAAGCAGCATACACCAGCAGGTCCACTCCCAAGAACCTGTAGCAAGTGTCTACTGGTTGAACGATACTTGATCTCTCCCTAGAAGCTCTGTCCTTGGTTGCGTTCTGTGATGCCTGAATTTCACACCGTTGTGATGATCTTGGACAAGTTACGTCACTTAGTAATCATATAGTTACAGGAAGCGTCTACATAGGTTACTCAGTTGATTCTGCCACTGTATCCCCACTTTACAGAAGTAGAGACAGAGGTCCTGACCAGTGAAATGCTTTGTCACATAGGTACTTAGTTAAAGCCACTAAGAGCTTCTCATCTCTAGCCCAGTGTTTTCCCTTCTGTTTACATCCCCAAGTGGGTCAAGTCCTGTTTGTTTACAAGGAACAGAACCTACACAACTTAGCTCTAGAAATGGAGAAGAAGTGAAGGGACTCCCGAGACTCCAGGACAGGAACGGGGCTGCTCTCACAAGAGACTCCGCTGAGGCTGTGGACAGTGGTCAGGTCACGAAGACTACTCTGTCTCTCTCTGTGAAGCCATCCAGTGGCTCCTCTGCTTTTCTCTGTACACTGGGTCAGCTCACAGGACCCAGGAGTGAGCATCAAGGAAGTCTCCTTTCTTTTCCGGTTTAGATTCCCAAGAGAGAACTTGATTGGCTCACGTGCTCAGCCCTGGTCCAGTGAACTGTGGCTAAGAGTGAGGCTCTAGGGATATGTCACGAGTGACTTCTAGTGGTCGGGTGTATGGGGCAGGCACCTGAGTGTTCTACATATACACTCCACACTCGTCCACCCTGGGGATACCAAGAAAAGTCTTGCCTGGCTTTCAAGGCTGCCATAATGAGCTATGATTATTGAAGGAGTTTGCAAACTGTCAAGTGGTACAGAAGAGCAAGTCACTATTTAGGCCAATGGGAGTATCTGGCAGACAGAACACATCGCCCGCACCTCCTTTGCCAAGAGCACAGCCCTGAGACATGGGACAGTATGCAAGGAAATTGATACTGATGAGAGAGCCTAGGAAGAAGAGTCAGAGGGTGGGGTGGCTAAGGTGTGTACCATCACAGATTGAAGACGATAACGAGAATGTCTTTGCTTCCTTCCTTCACTCATTTAAGAAGCCCCTTGAGCCTATAATGGGCTAGGAACTGTACCAGGTGATGGGGGGGGGGGTACAACAGGAAAAAAATACATGATTTCTTTTTTTCTCAAGACTCACAGGGGCTAAGGTGACAAGCACACAACCTGTCAGTTACTATGAAAAAAATGAGATCATAGGAGCTGGCCCAACTCACCAAGGGGCACCAAGGAAGGCCAAGGGGAGGTGACTTTAGAAGGGTGTGGGGAGGAAGAGTAGGAGAGGCAGACCATGGTAGGGTTAGAGAGAGAGATGGGCAAGGTATCCTGCAGGAGCCACCAGGCAGGAGCAAACATGAAGAAGGCTAAGAGTTCCCCACGGTGGGGCTGCAGGGAGTATGACGGTGGTATTGGGAGCAGTGGCAGCAGTGGGGAGCCATTAAAAGTTTTCCTATGGGTATTGTTTCAGATCTGTCTTCTGGAAGGATCCTTCTGGGTATAATACAGAGTAGGTGGAATAGGGGAGACAGAGGAGTGGGGGTAGTGTTTTCTGATGGGAATGGAGGAATGTTGCTTCTCAAATATCCCTTCCAAGGAATTTGACTATGACTACTGATTATAGGGCCCTGCCTTCCAGAGATTAACATTGTACATCTGCAATGAAACTCATAGACCTTCATTTCTTAAAAAAGATTTATTTATTTTTTGTTTGAAAGTCAGAGGTACACAGAAAGAGGGAGAGAGAGAGATATCATCCATCCACTGATTCACTCCCCAGATGGCTGCAACAGCCAGGACTGGGCCAGGCTGAAGCCAAGAGCCAGGACCTTCTTCTGGGTCCCCCACATGTGTAGCGGGGGCCCAAGAATTCAGGCCATCAGCAGGGAGCCAGATTGGAAGGTATTTTTTGGGGGGAGAAAATACATCATGAGGATATAGTGTTTTAACTTTGATTTTATATTTGTAACATTTTAAGGCTGAAACCTTGACTGCTAATAAAAAGAAAGTAAGTGCTTATTTGATTTGTTTTGTAATAAAACATGTCATGTTTTAGAACCACGATAACAATATAATTGCTGACAATATGATTCCTGAAAGAGAATTTTTTAAAAAGGATACCAGCTTATTCAGGTTCTCGCTCAGGTGCCAGGCATGGTCCATTCATCCTATCACTTAATCAGAAAACAGTCCAGGAAGGGAGGGGATGCGATTATTATCCCTGTTTTGCTGATGAGAAAATTGAGGGTCTAGAGTTCAAATGTTGACAAGTCAGCAAGTGACAAAAGTGGCGTTTGAATCCCCAACCCTCTTTCTTTCTCTCTGCTGCTCAGCTTTCATCATTGATCCCTTTGCCTTTTGGAATTCACAGTGAGTACCTGCTCTCCAGGTGCGTGACCCACCTGGGTATTCAGCACTCCCAAAGATGACTTGACATTTATTATTTGGAAATGCTCAGAGGAGAGAGTGGGTGAGCTCTAGTTAGTTGGTTTACCATCCTGGTGTTATTTGCTCAAGAAAGGTTCTCAAGAAAAGTGTTGGCTCAGACTTTCCAAGAGACGGATTATTGCTTTCAGTTTTATTAGCTAATGGGTTCCGTTGAAAGGTGTTGAGTATTCCTTCTCTACTGCAGACTCTCTTCAGTGTGGGGAAGTAAAAGGGGGGGGGGGAGGGCGTAAGGACCTGAAGAAATGACATTGTCAGGCACAATCTTGAAGCTATAGGGGCCACTGGCTTCTTACCGTTGAGTGCTTGCTCAAGTAGTTTTCTCCAAATGCATTATCTTTTCTTTTTATTGTGTCTGTTCAAGGCATAATCAATCTCAGAAACTCGGTTTCTCTTTGGCTCTTCTTTGAGCATCCCAGCCTGCAATCCTGTTCCCATCGGTGAACTGGGCTGGGTTGAGGAGTGTTTTCCCCTTCCTCCAAATTCAGACTCACCTGGAAACCTCCAACAGTCACCTTATTTGGAACTGCGTCTTTGCAGATTTAAGCAAGAGGTTGTCCTCGATTTGGGTGAGCCCTCAGTCCAATGGCTGCTGTCCTTATTAAAAAGGCCGTGTGACGACACGGAGGCGTATAGAAGCGACACGTCATGAGAAGATGGGCAGAGATGAGACTAATGTGAAGATAAAGGCAGCGATTGGGATAATGCAGTTACAATTCAAGGAATGCCAAGGATTGAGAGCGACTGTCAGAAACTAGCGGAATAGGACAAAGCCCCGCTGACACCCCGATTTCATTCTGGCTCAACTACTGTGAGAGTTCACTTCCTATGGTTTTAAGTAACCAGTTTGTGGCCATTTGTTACAGTAGCCCTGGAAGACCAAGATGTTGCCTAAGCCAGCACTGGAGGAGAAAGGCAAGAATGAGAAGTCAAGGGAGAAACTTAAAGGATGAGGAGAGTCCCTGTGGAGAAAGTGGGTGCTGAGAGAGGACAGGAAAGGAACATTCCAGGGATGGGGGTAGATGGCACTGAGTCCAGGAGTGGAGGAACAGCTGGAGCCAGCAGGGAACTGGACACATGGGCAGCTTCTCTAGAGTCCACAGGACAGGTGTGAGATAGGGTTGGGGAGGTAGGCAGGGGCTAGACGGCTAGCTTGCATGCTGGTACACATGAGGTGCCCAAACAGGAAATGCAGCCATAACCAGTTGGCATTCTGGACATGTCTGGAGGGTGAGCTCTCCGCAGGACTTACTGCTTCCTACATTGGATTCAGTCCAGCACCTACAGGAGATGTGAAACTTCCTTCTTGAGTGGCACCCTGCCTCTGGGTCACCCTCAGGCGACTTTGCATGGGCCAGTGTGGCGTTAATAGAGACAGGTGTTCCTCCAGCTCCTGGCTTGACTCTATTAGCCTCTGCCTGGAAGTCTCTCCAGCCGGCAGCCTCCGACCTTTATTTTGTCATTTCAGAGAGTTCTGCTTTAATAAATCTTTCTAGTCAAGAAAGCCAAGGAGGGGCCTCCCTCTCCATCCTGCCATTCTCCAGCCTAGGTCCCCACTGATGGGGAAAGGAGGCAGGCGTGGAGAGCAGGGAGATTCGCTCTGTCTCCAAGGAGATGGAGGGATCTGTTTTTCCCTTCTATGTTACCTTTAATTGGCAGTTCCCTGGCCTCCAGGACACAGTTGGGATGGTCCTGGGTTCCTTCTGGTGAGGGTAGGGGAGGGAGGAACACCAAGGAGAGGGGAGAGCCAGCCCAGCCTCCAACTCTTGGTCTTGCTTTCTGTCCATCACATTTAGTCCCAGTATAGCCCCCTCCCCAGCTATCTTCTCAGCAAATCTACTCAGATGTCGGGCAAAAGGAATAAGAGGACCTGGGATTTTCATGCTAGGTCAAAAGATGTTTGTTGAGTAAATTCTGTAGTTCAACACAATACATCCCAGTGGTCAAGCGAGGCGGCTCTGGACAGAGCAGCTGCTTCCCTAGCCTCTCTCTGCCTCAGCTTCCTCCTGCACCTGTTGTAATAGGTCAACAGGTGGATGCCCACGACATGCTTAGCTTAGTGTCTTGAATATCTCCAGGGCCAAATAGACATTAATTAGGCTTAAGAAGAATGGCTGCTGCATTATTGGGAAGGAGGAGTGGTTGAATGCATGAAAGTAACACCAGGAGACTGACAAACCCAGGCCTGAATTCCCACTTTGCTGCTTTCTCGTTTGTCTTGAGGTTTGCTAACTTAACTCTCTGAGCTTCAGTCTCTTCATCTTTAAAATGGAAACAAGAATCTCTGACTCTCGGTGTTGCATCGGTAAGGATGAGATAACATTTAAAAACTGAGTGGCACTTAGCAGGGACTCAGTAACTGGTTGACTCATCCACTTACTATGACTGTGGGCAAATAACATTTTCCTTTCCTGCTTCAGTTTGCTCATCTAGAAAGTGAGGACAATACTAGTACCTGCTTCCTAAGCTTGCTCTGAGGGTTAAAGGCTTATTTTCAGCCTGGCTCTCAGAATGTGTTTGGCACTGTTAGATATTATTATTCCTTGTAGTAATAAAAGTTGATAGCCACTGCTTGTTAAACACCTGTTATGTTTCAGGCACTGTACATTCTTTTTTTATTTAAGAAAGTATTCATTTATTTAATTGAAATCCAGAGTGATGGAGCAAGAGACAAATCTTCCATCCACTGGGTCACTCTGCAAAAAAGCTGCAGCGGTCATGGCTGATCCAGGCCAAAAGCTGGAATCTGGAGTTCCTCTGGGTCTCCCATGTGGGTGCAGGGGCCAAGTACTTGGGTCACATTCTCTGCTGCTTTCACAGGCACATTTGCAGGGAGCTGGATTGGAAGCAGAGCAGCCGAGACTTGAACTGAACTCTATTATGGATGCCAGTGTTGTAGGCAGTGGCTTAGCCTACTGTGCCACAACCCCAGTCCCCAGGGCACTGTGCATTCAGTCCTATAAGTGAGGAGTTCATATCAGATCCACTTTACAGAAGACCAAACTGAGGCCTCGAGAGGTAAGGCCACTTGTGCAAGGCTACCGGCTTGTAAATGGCAGAATGACTCTCCCTAACTTCCCAGCAATGGGTACAGAAGTGTGGCTATGTGGGAACACAACACGTACAAGAGCCATCTTTGTAGTGCTGGCTGCAAACCAGCCCCACCCCCCATCCCAGCCCAGGGGACTCTGGACTGTGGGCGAAGCCTGCTTGGGATGATGGATGAGTGGCGACAGCTCCTGCTGCAGCGTAAACACACGGAAATATAGGTCAGTTCCAGCAACCGCTTGTTTTACCCCAAAGCCACTCTTGTCAACTTGATCTTCTGCCCTGAACTCCAGCTGTCCTCGGGATGTTCTCATGTTTCATGAATTATGCAAACTTAACAAAATGTGTGCTTCAAAGATTAAAGACTCTGTTCTCCTTCTTGAAAAGCCTTTCTTCCCCTTACTGGATTTTTTTTCCTTTCTCCTGCTCTTGCAGCCTATTTTTGAGCCACCCTGCAGAGCATCTTCTATCTTCTTGTTTTTAACAATTTAGCTGGAGATTCCAGTGCTTGGTGCTAGTTTTTTTTCTTTTAAGATTTATTGAGTTATTTGAAAGTCAGAGTTACACAGAGAGAGAATGTGAGCCATAGAGAGAGAGAGGTCTTCCATCCGCTGGTTCACTCCTCAGTTGGCCGCAATGACTGGCGCTGCCGATCCCAAGCCAAGAGCCAGGAGCTTCTTCTGGGTCTCCCATGTGGGTGCAGGGGCCCAAGGACTTAGGCCGTCTTCCACTGCTTTCCCAGGCCACAGAAGAGAGCTGGATTGGAAGTGGAGCAGCCAGGATTCAAATCGGCGCCCACAAGTGATGCTGGCACTACATGTGGTGGCCCCACCCACTGTGCCACAGCGCCTGCCCCAATCTAGTGCCAGTTTTACCATAGATTCATTCCCCGCATTAGAGAGTTGCTCGGCATCCTGCCCTTCGCTTCTGGGAATTTCTCTAAGTGGTGGATCAGAGCTCAATTTGACTGACTCTGATAATGTGGTCCAATGGGGCTAACATGGCAAACTAATTGCAATTTAAAAATCCCAACGTTGTAGCAAATATATCCTATGATATAAATACTCCCACCATGCTTGATTTCAAGATACCAGCATGACATCACAGCCCATGAACTTGATAAGGAAGGCCCAGATCTGCTCTCATGAGTTGGCTCCAGCACACTACTGAGTTCACTTCCCATAAGTAGAGCCACTTACTATTCTACCACTTGTTGGCCATGTGAACTTGAGCAGCTAACTGCTTACAGCCCGTTTCCGTACCTGTAGATGGATGTACAGATAGGATTTCTGCCTAGGGATGTGGGCAGGGTGAAATGAGTTGACATACAAGTGTGTAAGTGACTAGCACTTAGTCTGATAGTAAATGGCAACTGTACTACATCAAACAGGAAAGAGCCTATTCCGGTCAGGGTAGGCTAGGTGTTGCTATAGCAACAGATAACCCCAAATCTGAGTCTTAATATAACAAACTTTGATTTATCATTCATGAAGTGTGACAAGGGCATATTGGGCAGGGGTGGGGCATGTCTTTGCTCATGAAAGCTCTTCAGGAGAGCAGGCTAATGGAGGCTCCGTGATGACATGTTTTTATGATCCCCACAGCAGACAGAAAAGAAAGAAATATGCTAAACTGTAGGCTGTTTTAAAGCTTATTCCCACAAGTAGCACACATCATTTGCACTTTTTTAGCAAAAGCAAGCAAAGGGACATGCCTACAAGGATAAAGAAGAGTAACTCCTCCGTGTGTCCAGAAAGAAAACCAGAATTTCTGGACCAGAAGACTTGAAGATGACCACAATCTCCTAGATATCGTTTCTTCAGTGGCATTTTTATAAAGTGGCTTGTATTGACACTGAGCAGGAAGAATGGGTGGGGATTGTTCTCCTAGTCAATCCCACTGCTCCTGCTGAGGCCCATGATGGACACTTAGGATCTCAAGGAACTTACTGGAAACCCCCCAAATCTGATTCCACTTCTCGTATGAGAACACTGACAAAGTATCTAGTTCGCCTCCCCAAGCGGCCACAGCAGCTTGGGTTTGGTCAGCCCAAAGCCAGGAGCCCCAGAGCTCAGTCTGGGTTTTCCGTGTGGGTGGCACCCCGGGGTGTGCATTAGCAGGGAGCTGGAACTGGAAGTGGAACGGAGGCGTGAACCCAGGCACTCTGATGTGGGAGGCAGGTGTCCCAGGTGGCATGATACCTTCATTCTCAGGGTAATTGAAATTTCAGTGTTGCACCAGGATGTAGGCTGGTTTTATTCTAGCAGCAAATGGATATCACCCAGGGATCCCAGGACTTCATGTCTCCTTGGGCTCTGGGATCACATTTGGAATGGTTGCTATAGTTTTGCACACCATATTGTCTGAGAAGTGAGGGGACAGTTCCTGGTCGCCCTCACATAAAAGAGGTTTTTTCTTTCCAAAGACTCTCGGAAAACATCACCCAATGCCTCATAGATCTCTGTTGGTTACATGTTCCCATCCTTGAACCAGTCCTTGTGCCCAGGGGACAGGATATGCTGATTGGCTCAAATCAGTCTACCCATACCACGTGATTGCGAAGGGGGAGTGCTGGCTCCTGAAAGGATATTTAGGGCAGTGTTAAGGAAAGGGGACGTGGATGGGAGGAGACCCCCACATGTAAGTGTGGCCAGCACAGCTGTGTTGCCAGAGAAGCTGGACACTGAGTGTGTGTGTAAGGGGGAGGGGAGGGCTGTGTCCATCAGAACTTCCAGCAGGACTGCTGAGTCCTGGACACATCTCTATGTATGCCATTGTTTCCTTCTGGCAAATCTAGATCTAGGAGGCTTTGAAAGATCATCTTGGAGTATATCAACCATGCTGCTTCTTTTCTGTGTTTTGATGCTAACCCTTAAGGAACTGCTCCTCCCAGGGTTAGCCAATTCTGAATGGGAGTCAACAACTAGTCTAGGGGCCGGCGCTGTGACACAGTGGATTAATGCCCTGGCCTGAAGTGCCAGCATCCCATATGGGTGCCGGTTCAAGACCCAGTTGCTCTACTTCCTACCCAGCTCTCTGCTATGGCCTGGGAAAGCAGCAGAAGAGGCCCCAAGTCCTTGGGCCCCTGCACCCATGTGGGAGACCCAGAAGAAGCTCCTGGCTCCTGGTTTTGGATCAGTGCAGCTCCGGCCATTGTGGTCAGTTGGGGAGTGAACCAGTGGATGGAAGACCTCTCTCTGCCTCTCCTCTCTCTGTGTAACTCTGACTTTCAAATAAATAAATAAATCTTAAAAAAAAAAAAGAAAAAGAAAACTAGCCTAGCCCACTGAGTACACTTTTCAAGTGCAAACCAACCACCAGAGCTACATTCCAATCAGCTTCTTTACTGGGCTCTCATACTTGTAGCCAGGGCCCTCCCCACCCCAGGGACAGGTGCCAGACAACTCGAGACAGCCCCTGTGCCTCAGAGTCTGCTGAAGTCATTCACACAAGCCAGTCCTAATCCTGTACCCCGCCTGCCTTGATCCTCCCCATAGAAACCACAATAAAGACTTCTGTTCCCTCTGCTGACAGACCCTGGTGTATCTCCGCGTGTCCTCCCCTCCCCTCCCCGCCTCCCCTGACCCCCGACCCCCACCCCTCTGTCATCTGATGTGGCAGCATCCTCTCTCCTCTTGGGATCTGTGGGCCACAGACTAACTTTTTAATGGTAGTCATCTCCTAATCTGGCTTTAATACGCTATTTTAAAACATGGAGATGCTTGGTTTTCACTCACTGCATCTCTGTAGCTCAGCAATCCTCCCTGAATGCTACAGATGCTCTCGTATCCATGCATCCTGTCCACCATACTACAGCAGCTGTTCTTGCAGAATGGGGTTGAAGAAAACAGCAGTTTCCTCCATCTGAGTGGAGACTGAGATGCACAGGCCGGTGAGCCAGACAGTGTGAGGGAGAGACAGACAGAAAGGTCTTCCATCCACTGGTTCACTCCCCAACTGGCCACAACAGGTGGAGCTGTGCCAATCTGAAGCCAGGAGCCAGGAGCCAGGAGCTTCTTCCAGGTCTCCCATGTGGATGCAGGGGCCCAAGTGCTTGAGCCATCTTCTGCTTTCCCAGGCCATAGCAGAGAGCTGGATTGAAAGAGGAGCAGCCAGGACTAGAACTGGCGCCCATATGGGATGCTGGCACTGCAGGCAGAGGATTAATCTACTGTGCTACAGCGCCGGCCCCCATGATCAGTCTTAACCTGATTTTCTCGTGGTGGAATCCCCTCCTCCTCTATCCTTTGTGAGGCTGAGAAGCAGGCTCTGAGACTGGTTAGACCCACACAGTGAAGCATAGAAACTTCAGACTCCAAGTAGCACATCCTGGTTTGGGAAAATATATGGAAAGGTTGGGGGATTTAGAGGGAGAATCATAACAAATTAGTGCATCTGCTGGGCTGGTTCATGTCCACAGTTAATTATGCTGGAGGCTGCCATTCACTCCTGGTAACAGGGTAATGGAGGCAGGCCTGGGAGTCCAAGGTAAGCTCACAGGAAGCGGCTTCTGTGTTGTGGGAGATGAACGCCTTCTCACCCATTAGAACCAAACCCTCCAGCGGAGTGACAGGTGCAGCAAAATAGGAAATATGAATAGCTTATGCACATGTGAATTACAAATACAAACAGGTATTCATTTCTGCTCACCAAAGTGGCAAAGGTCAAAAACTAGATCATTCCTAGTGCTTGTGTGGGTGTAAAAAAAAATGTATACTCTCCTATATTGCTGATGAAAGGGCTGTTTATAATAAGGGAAGCATCAAAATATTCACACTATTTAAAATAGAAATTCTAAAAATTATTTGACAGAGAGGGGGACAGGTAGACAGAGACAGACAGACAGACAGAGATGTCCCACCTACCAATTCATTCCTAAAATGCCTGCACCAGCCAGGGCTGGGTCAGGGCTGGGTCACACGGGAGCTGGAAACCGGGAACTCAGTCCTGGTCTCTCACATGGGTAGTGGGCACTCAACTACTTGAGCCACTGCCTGCCACCTCCCAGGGTGCACTTCAGCAGGAAGCTGGAATTGGAAGTGGAGCCGGGACATTGGCTATAGAATGTGGACATCTGAAGCATCCAGTGCACAGCCCTAGAAATGCAACTTTTATGATTTTGTCATGGATCGTCATTGATATAGGCAAAAGCAAAACTATAAAGATAATCATTATTATTTATAATATTGAAAAACTAGAAGTACCCGGAATATATAGCGACAAGTGAGCAGTTAACTACATTTTATTTTGTCCATTGGACCAAGATTTATGAAGCTACTGAAGGGGCCCCATGGAAGAGGGTTTCCCAAACTGTGTTGGGAAAGAGGACATGGTCAGTGTCTCTCCCATATACTCTGCCTTATCACTTCATGCGTTTTCAACTGACAGTACCAGATTCCTTGCCTGAAGCCTTTCTCTAAGCATTAAGCTTTTGCTTTCTTCCATAACAATGTCCCTGTTTCCAGTATACCTCTCAACTAATGACTTGGTTTCCAACTAAGGGTGAAAGTTTGTAAATGTCTGAACAAGGTTTTAGTTGTCATGACTAGGGAGGGACTGGGGATACTGCTGGCATCTAGTGGGTAGGGGCTAAGGATGCTGCTAAGTCCCCAAAGGGACAGGCTTGGGCATAGTGGTTAAGACACCACTTGGGATGCCTGCATCCCTTATTGGAGTTCTTGGATTTGAATCCTGGCTCTGCTTCTGATTCCAGCTTCCTGCTGATGGGTACCCTGGAAGGCAGTAGGGAATAGCTCAAGAGATTTGAATCCCTTCCACCTACATGGGAGACCTAGATAGAGTTCTAGGTTCATGGCTTAGGTTGGCATTTAGGAGGTGAACCAGCACATGGAAGATCCCTCTGTCTCACAAATAAGTAAAAATTAAAGCAATACCCCATAGTGCACTGTAACAAAGAATCATGTAACTCCAGAGGTCCATAGCACTGGGGTTGGAGAGAACTCTGTTCTACAAATGTCCCAACTCAGTTCCACCCAGAGGGGATCATTTGATTTGTGCATCTTCCCCTAATTCTCCTGGATTAATCTGCCATTGCTCACAACAGTAGCCGAGTTGATAATGCACCCTCCCCTTGTCCCTGTCCCCACACTGCTGTTCCTTGTACCTCTCAAACCACTTCATCATCCATGCCTGTCTTGGGATTTATTTTTGGGAGAACGCAGGCTTAGCCAGTATGCTGCCAGAGGATTTGATGATCCCTTCCTTTGTCAACGAAGTTTGGAGATTGCCTCATGTACGCCATTTTCTGTTTTTCTTTTTGGAAATTCACACTGTACGTTTGCTGTGTTGAAGGCCCCTAGAATTTCCATAGCAGAAGCAAACAAACCTTTCTCCTCATTCTCATCCCTCTCTCCTTCCCCTCCCTCCCTTCCTTCATGTTTCTTTCAGTTTGAAGGACTTTGTCAACTCTTATCTATTGAATCTCATGGAACTAGTGGTCAATTCACCGACTATATCTACTATAAAAGATTAATTAATAACATAGAAAGTTGTTTGTGCCTCTTCCTCCAATCTTAGTCTTACTCACTAATGGACATTTTGATCTGGTCAGCTGCTGCCTCAGCACAGCCCTGCGTAGAGCTGGCTGGCACACGGTTGATGAATGCACGGAGTGAATGAAGAAGTATCAGACACCTGTCCCTCTGTTCTCTTCCACTTTGGCCCTCTCAGTGTCACTTCCCAGCTCTTCTCCAATCCTGGGACACCCTCACTCCTGGATTCTAGGGCCCCACAGTCCAGTTGTGGAAGAGGAGGTGTTACTGGAGAAACTGCAGGGTTCTTGTCTTCGCACAAGAAAGAATTCAGGTGTGAGACAGAGTAGTGGGAGGTAAAATAGCAAGGTTTATTAGGGTAGGGACATCCGTAAGGATGGATGGGCACCTCTCCAGACAGGACCTGGGAGAGAGTGCCATCGCTTGGAGTGGGGGGGGGGGCGGACGGGGAGAGCAAGGTTACATGGTTGAGTGGAGAGATTACACCTGGACAGGCAGGCAGCTCAGCAGAGAGGTAGAGGGCTGATCACGCAGTCCGGTTGAGACCGGGGGTTTTTGAGGAGATGGGTCTTGCTTCCCCACCTCTGCTCCTCTTGGAACAAAGGCTTTTTGGATGTAAATAGAAAAACTTCTGAGTTTTCCCCTGAAGGTATCAGACAGGAGGAAGCCTAGCTGGCACCATCCACCAGAGTTTACAGGAAGGGTGGGCAGGACCCCCTGGAGAATGGGGATCCTGGAGCAGGGTGTTTGAAATGCAGATACTGGGCTGCATCTGGGAGATTGTGGAATATTGTCAGGCAGAAGGGGCGGGGACCCCCACCTGGCAGGTTATCAGGTAGGAGGGGGCAGGGCAGGATGCGAAGGCCGGGCTGCCCCTGAAACATTGTCAGGATGACTTTGAGATGCAGATGCATATGCTGGACATAGATGTCTTCTCTTTAGGCCTTTATGTCACACACACACATAAGCTCATATCTGACTTCCTACCTAACAGAGGGAGTGGAGTCCTCACTGCCCAGCTGTGCCTGATCACATTTATTCAACATGGCAGCCCTGTGTCGCATCACTGCATTTACTGCTCATACCCAGGCACTACGATTGTTATCCCAGTTTGGGGGGGATGTGCTCCCCTGAGAGGAGAGGGCGCCTGCATAACGTCCCACGGCCACCAGCTGCACCCACCTTGCTGACTACGGAGTCCGTATCCTTAACCACTATTCTAAGCAAGGGTTTGGAAATGGGGTGAGGGTCTTGGAGAGTGGGATGCAGCATGCCCAGGGAAATGAGAGGCAGCATAGCAAAGTGGTTAGGCTTCCAGCCTGCAGCCAGGCTGCCAGGGCTTGAATCCTAACTCTGCTTATACCATGTGAGCCTGTGCAAGTTACCGAACATCTCTGTGTCTTGGTTTTCTAGTCTATACAATGGAGACAATAGCGTCTCTTGCCTCGTAAGGTTGTGGTGAAGACTAAGTGGACACTATCTACAGATGAGTTAGTAAGTACTTTGTGAGCACTGTTTACCAAGTGCTATGTGAGTGTTAAGGGAATAATGTATGCACCTCTGGATGTCAGACGTTGTCACCAATATTTTTCAAAGATTTTATTTATCTATTTGAGAGGTAGAATTACAGACAATGTGAGAGACAGAGAGAAAGGTCTTCCTTCCATTGGTTCACTCCCCAATGGCTGCAACAGCCGGAACTATGCCGATCCGAAGCCAGGAGCCAGGTGCCTCCTCCTGGTCTCCCATGCGGGTGCAGGGCCCAAGCACTTGGGCCATCCTCCACTGCTCTCCCAGGCCACAGCAGAGAGCTGGACTGGAAGAGGAGTAGCTGGGACTAGAACCAGTGCCCACATGGGATGCCAGCGCCGCAGGCAGAGGATTAACCTACTGCACCATGGCGCCGGCTCCACCAATATTGTCTTATGGAAGTAAACTGGATATAGAACCTGCACATGTGGGCTTTGCTATCAGACTGCCTCAGGTTGAGGCATGACTTATGAGCTGTGTGACCTTAGGCCAGTGACTGAATCTCAGTTTCCTGTCTGCATGTTGGAGATAAATGTCCTCACCTCTCAGGAGCACAGTGAGAATTACCTGGGCTACTGTGAATAGTCAAGTGCTGTGTTCATTATCAGCTGTCATTCGTACTTACAACAGCTCTACAGAGTTGGCGCTGTCATTGATGTAGGCAGGGAGGTAGCCAGTGAAGAGGAGCTGGGGATTGCCAGTGCTACCGCAGCCCATTTGTGTGCCAGCCCCACATGCAATTCCCATAATGGACCTGATGCTATGACACTTCTGAAATTTCCAAGAAATGACACAGAAATGGGCTCTACTCAAACCCTGCCCCAAACCCTGACTCTTAAATCTTCACCCACAACACCATCACCCACATTTTAGGGAATAGGAAACCAGGCTCAAAGGAATGATGTTATTTGCTCGGGGTCACATGGCTGGGGTTGGAGTTCCTGCCTGGTTGAGCCACTTTGGAGAGGTCTGGCACTTGTTTTGAGAGGGTACCACCAACCCCTCCCTTGCTTGCTGTGTGTATACTCAGCGGGCTATCATTGGCTGGACCTAGGGCATTCTTCAACAGACAGGGACTTCCTTACTAAACAAAGCAAAAAAAACAAACACTCATTAGAATGCAATTACTGTCTTGCTTAAAGCAAACGTCTCAATTAACAGAGAGACCTTTTTGGTTCTTCGCTGCAGGCAAGTTCTTTTTGGATCAATTAAATTGTTGACAGCACAAGAGGCTACATACAAATCAACAGCCAAGGTGCCTTTTGGTACAGGTGTGCATCTGAGTGAGCAATGGACCGGAGTCAGGTTCCAGTATTTTAGTGCAACCCTCAGTAAGCCAGTGTATCCACATGCATCATGCACTTTAGACTAGATTGTAGTTGCCTGACCTATGAGCTGGGACATGCGAATAAACGAAGCCAGTGCCATGCTGCCATGGTTTTAAGGACAGTTTTGTGCCCTGGAGTGAGACAGACCCTTGAACTAAGTGTCAGCTGCCTCTTACAAGCTGCCGCCTTCCTGTCCGCCCACCTCCACCACCATCCTCCTCCTCACTAGCTTCCTCCAGGTACCTGACCTCTTTGATCTTCCTAGGAGGCTGAGCATATTTGCACCTCAAAGACTTTGCACTCCACCACTCCTACTGCCTCCCAGGTCCCACTTCCCTCCCAGAGCCTCTGCAAAAAATGTCAGCTTATCAGCAACGCTCTGCTGTGCACTTGCCTCTGCGCAGTGGCAACCCCGCCATCATTTTTACCTTGCTTTAATTTGATTCTTAACAGTTATCACTATTTGTTGTTTAGTATTCTCCACTCAACACTAAGTTGCACAAAGGCAGGAAATTTGTTTCCTTCTTGAGGATGGCCATTCTATCAGGTGTGATATTTCATTGTTGCTTTAATTTGCATTTCCTTGATAATTAGTGATTTTAAGCATAAGCATTTTTTGCACACCTTTAACCATTTCCATGTTTCCTTTTTTTTTTTTTTCTTCAGGCAGAGTATACAGTGAGAGGGACAGAGAGAAAGGTCTTCCTTTTCCGTTGGTTCACTCCCCAATGGCTGCTGCAGTCCGGCGCACCGCGCTGATCGGAAGCCAGGAGCCAGGTGCTTCCTCCTGGTCTCCCATGCGGGTGCAGGGCCCAAACACTTGGGCCATCCTCCACTGCGATCCCGGGCCACAGCAGAGAGCTGGCCTGGAAGAGGAGCAACCGGGACAGAATCCGGAGCCCCGACCGGGAATAGAACCCCGGGGTGCTGGTGCCGCAGGCGGAGGATTAGCCTAGTGAGCCACAGCGCCGGCCTGCATGTTTTCTTTTGATAAATGTCTTCGAACCCCTTGTACGTATTTAAATCAGGTGATTTTCTTAGTGTTAAGTTCTTTGAATTCCGGATATGTTTTAGACAGTTTCATTTCTTTCAGTATGTCTGTCCTTATGCTGGGACCCACATTGTCTGGATCACTGTTGCTTTGTAGTGAAATTTGACATAGAAAAGTATAAGTCATCCAACTTTGTTCTTCTGTTTCAAAAATTGCCATGTAGTTAGATACATATATTGTCTTCACTGAATTAGACCATCTACATGACAATATAGCCTTCCTCCCTCACTTTAATGATCATTGCCAGGGATCCCACATTATCTGAGACTAATATCCCTGTTTTAAAAAATAGTAGTTATATAATGTCTACATATGAAGAGGATATGGCAAAATGTTAAAAATTGTTAAATTTTTAAATGTTAAAAATGGATTGTTTTGGCTATTGTAGATCTCTTGAAATTCTATATGAATTTTAAAATAAAATTTCCAATTTTGACAAATCAGTTGAGATTCTGATAGGAATTGCGTTCTGTTAGAAATTTGCAGAAATTATTGCCACACTAATGATGCTGTCATTCAATAAACAGGATATGCTTTTCCATTTATTTGCATCTTTTAAAATTTCTTCCAACAGTATCTTGTAGTTTCCAGAGTGTGTTTTATTCTTTTTATTAAATTTACTTCTGCATATTTTATTCTTTCTTGTGTTGTTAATATAAGTAGCAATTTTTTGTATATTCATCCTGTTTCCTACAACCTGCTGAACTCAGTTCTTATTTCCAAAAGGTTTTTTAAGTGGCGTGCTCAGAATGTTTTATATATAAGGCCATGTCATCTGCAAAAATGATAGTTTTACTTTCTTTTCATCTGAATGTGTTTAATTTCATTTTCTTGCCTAGCTGCCTTAGAATAGTCTCTAGTGTGACATTGAAAAGCAGTGGGAGGGGCCAGCGCTGTGGCGTACTAGGTTAATCCTCCACCTGCAGCACCGGCATCTCATATGGGCGCTGGGTTCTAGTCCCGGTTGCTCCTCTTCCAGTCCAGCTCTTTGCTATGGCCTGGGAAAGCAGTAGAAGATGGCCAAGTGCTTGGGCCCCTGCACCCACATGGGAGACCAGGAGGAAGCACCTGGCTCCTGGCTTCAGACTGACGCAGCTCCGGCCGTGGCAGCCACTTGGGTAGTGAACCAACGGAAGGAAGACCTTTCTCTCTGTCCCTCTCACTCACACTGTCTGTAACTCTGCCTGTCAAATAAATAAATAAAAGCTTCAAAAGAAAAAGAAAAGCAGTGGGAACAGGCGCCCTTGTCTTGTTCCTGATCTTAGGAGAGAACATTCAGTCTCTCACCGTTAAGGATGACGTCAGCTGTGAGCTATCTGTGGATGCTCTTTATCAGGTTGAGGATGTCCCCTTCATTTCCTCGTTTATGATTTTTTTTTAAAAATAATGAAAGAGTTTGGAATTTTTGTAGAATGCTTTTTCTGAATCTCCTGAGATTATCATATAGTGGTTTTTGTTTTTCATTCTGTTGATATGGTTTATTGCAATAATTGATTTTCAGATCTTAAACTAGCCTTGTATTCCTTGGATAAAATCCCTCTTAGGCATATAGTATAACGTTTCCTACGTGTTACTAGATTTGGTTCACTAGTATTTTATTGAGAATTTTTGTACCCATATTGATAGTAAATATTGGCCAATGATTTTCTTTGTTTAGTGTTGATATTACAGAATGAGTTGGGAAGTATTCCTTCCTTTTCTATGTTCTTCACGTGTATGACAGAATTGACCCACAAGTTATTCAGCGCTTAGTTTTCTTAGAGATTAGGTTTTATTATTATTATTATTCCTAAGTCTCATTACATATAAGTCTAATCAGATAGTCTATTTCTCCTTGAATCTGATTAGGTAGTTTACATCTTCACAGAATTTTTCATCTTATTTATCTAATTTATTGGCATACAGCTGTTCATGATACTCTTATGATTCATTCTGTGTTTTTTTTTTTTTTTTTTTTGACAGGCAGAGTGGACAGTGAGAGAGAGAGAGAGAGAAAGGTCTTCCTTTGCCATTGGTTCACCCTCCAATGGCCACCACGCTGATCCGATGGCAGGAGCCAGGTGCTTATCCTGGTCTCCCATGGGGTGCAGGGCCTAAGCACTTGGGCCATCCTCCACTGCACTCCCGCGCCACAGCAGAGAGCTGGACTGGAAGAGGGGCAACCGGGACAGAATCCGGTGCCCCAACCGGGACTAGAGCCCTGTGTGCCGGCGCCGCAGGCAGAGGATTAGCCTATTGAGCCGCGGCGCCAGCCAATGATTCATTTTTATTTCTGAACTGTTGGTAGTGTTACCTCTTTTATTTCCAAGACCAGTAATTAGAAACTCCTCTCTCTCTCTCCTTCTCCCCCTGCCCACACCACACATGCACAGGCTCTCTCTCTCACACACACACACACTCTTTCAATTTTGTTAATTTTATAAAGAACCATCGTTTGGTAGGATTTGTCTTTGATTCTTTTCCAATTCTCTCGTTAATCTTCATTTTAATCTTTATTATTTTTCTTGTTTGTCTTTGGCTTACTTTACTCTTTTTTTTTTTTCTTTCTGGTTTTGTACAGTAGAGGTTTAGGTCGTTGATGAGGTCTTTCCTCTGTTTTAGTGTAGTCATTCACAGCTACGAATTTGCCTCTAAACACTGTTTTGACAGCATATCATAATGGGGTCTTGTTTTGCCATGTCTACATTTTCAATGATTTCAAAGTATTTCCTATTTTTCCTTTGGATACTTTCTTTGAACGGTTGGTTGTTTGGGAGTGGCTTATTTAGCTTTGATGTACTTGTGAATTCTCCGCATTTCTTTTCTTTGGTTGATTCCTAATTTCATTTCATGTTGGCTGGATAACATACTTTGTAGTATTTCTATCCTTTTAACTTTGTTGAGGTTTGTAAGTTTTAACTTTGTTAAGGTTTGTAAGTTTTAACTTTGCTGAGTTTTATAAGTTTCAACTTTGCTGAGGTTTGTATCCTCTATGCTCCACGTGTGCTTGAGAAGAATGTACATTTGTTCTTTGGGGGTGGAGTAAGTACTCCACAGTGCTGGTTAGTTCTGGTTTATTTATGATGTTGGTCAGGTCTCCTGTTTTTTTACTTTCTTTTGCCTGGTTGTTCTATGCATTATCGTAAGTGAACTGTCAGTGTATTGAACTGCTGCTGTTGAATTGTCTGTTTATGCCTTCCTTTCTGTCATTTTGGCTTCAGGTACTGTGGTACTCCATTATTGTTAGATACATATATGGTTGTTATATCTTTCTCTATATATACACAACATATTTTGTTTTAGAGTCTAGTTTTTTGATATTTGTATAGTCGATTCCAATTTTTTTGTAATTCTGTTTGCATGATATATTTCCCTGTCCTTTTCCTTTCAATCAATTTGTATCTTTGAATCTAAAGATGTTTCCTGTTGACAACATATCAATGGATCTTGTTTTCTTATCCAGTGAGTCCCTCTGCCTGTTGATTGGATTGTTTAATTCATTTACAATTAATGTGGTCATTGATAGGGTTGAACTTATGTCTGCCATTTTACTTTTTGTTTTCTACACATTTCCTCTGTTTTGTTTCTCTTTTACTGCTTCCCTTTGCATTAAGTGAATATTTTCTAACATAGCACTTAAATTTCTATATTAACTTTCTTATTTATTACTCATGGTTCTCTTCATTTATTCCTGCAGATTCAAGTTGCCATCTGGAGTCTTTTTCTTAGCACAATACAGCTTTGCCTCCACCCACCTCCTTTATACTTTAGTGGCAAAGATGTTACATTTTTTTATAGTATAAACCCAATAATACATTCTTACATATAGAATTCCAGTGATTTATACAAATGATTCCATAACTAAGAATAATGATGAATAAATATCTATTTCTTTATAACTACATAATTGCCTTTATGATCTTTCTTTCATGTGGAATCAGATTGTCATCTGGGATCAATTGCTTTTAGCCTAAAGATCTTCCTTTAGTATTTCTTACAAGGATGGTCTACTGACAACAAATTCTCATATTTTTTTTTTGACAGGCAGAGTGGACAGTGAGAGAGACAGAGAGAAAAGTCTTCCTTTACAGTTGGTTCACCCCCCAATGGCCACTGCGGGGCGGGCAGCGCACCATGCTGACCAGGTGCTTCTCCTGGTCTCCCATGCAGGTGCAGGGCCCAAGCACTTGGGCCATCCTCCACTGCACTCCCGGGCCACAGCAGAGAGCTGGCCTGGAAAAGGAGCAACCGGGACAGAATCCGGCGCCTTGACTGGGACTAGAACCCAGGGTGCTGGCGCCGCAGGCAAAGGATTAACCTATTGAGCCACAGCATGAGCTTAAATTTTAGATTTTTGTTATCATTTTTGTTATCTGAGGATGTCTATATCAGCAAACAGGGAAGCCCCTGCCCTCCTTTGAGTACTTTAAATGTGATCTCATTGCCTTCTGGCCTCCAGTGTTTCTTACGAGAAGTCATCTGTTAATCTTACTGAGCTTCACTGGCAAGGAGGAGTTGTTTTTCTCTTGCTGTGTTCATGATTTTTCTCCTTGGGTTTCAGCACTTTAATTATGACACATTTGTGGATAACTTTGAATTTAACCTATTTGGGGTTTTTTGATCTTTGATGTGTAGATTCATGTTTTTAATGAATTTAAAGTTTAAACTGTCATTTCTTTGAACATCTTTTTTCTACTCCTTTTTCTCTCTCCATTCTGTCTAAATCCCCCATTATTTTCTTGGTACAATTAATGGTGATCCACGTTTCCCTGAATCTTTTTTCATTTTTCTTCATTCTGTTCTTCAGATTGCATAATTTCTGTTAATCTTCAATTTGATATTCTTTCTTCCACCATTAAGTCTATTGAGCCCCTCTGATAGGTTTTTCATTTCAATTATTGTATTTTTCAACTCTGCAATTTTCATTTAGTTTCTTTTTATAACTTTAATCTCTTTGTATTGTTTATTTGATGTGACATTGTCATCACATCTCCCTTTGCTTCTTCATCATGGTTTCCTTGGTTCTTTGGACATATTTACAATAATCCTTTGAAGTCTTTGCCTGTTCAGTATGACAGCTGATCTCTTGTATGGGCAATATCTACTGTCATCTTTTTACTCTCTGATATGTATGGGTCATTCTTTCCTGTTTATCTTTTTCCCCCTTTTTTGAAAATTGGACATTTAAAATAATATATGCAGTAGCTTTTGGTATTGTTCCCCTCTATAGGGCTCATTATAGTTATTTGCTTGTTTACTTCTTCAGTGCTTTGATGGATTATTATTTTTTTTTGACAGGCAGAGTGGACAGTGAGAGAGAGAGAGACAGAGAGAAAGGTCTTCCTTTGCCGTTGGTTCAATGGCCACTGTGGCCGGTGCACTGTGCTGATCCGAAGCCAGGAGCCAGGTGCTTCTCCTGGTCTCCCATGTGGATGCGGGGCCCAAGCACTTGGGCCATCCTCCACTGCCTTCCCGGGCCACAGCAGAGAGCTGGACTGGAAGAGGAGCATCCAGGACAGAATCCGGCACCCTGACCGGGACTAGAACCTCGAGTGCTGGCTCCACAGGTGGAGGATTAGCCTATTGAGACACAGTGCTGGCCTGATGGGTTATTTTAATAAAGTTTATTACCTGCCTGCATTTCAGGGAAGCCTATGATATTGCTCCTCAGGGAGCATAGCTTGAGCTGTGTCTGCAGTCATCCTCAGATATTTGTCAGGGCTCTCTTTGGCTGTTTCTTTTCCTGAACACACCCAATATCCAGCTCCATGTATTGTCCTATTGTCTTTGAAAATGCCCTGCAGTGTAAATTACCCCCCATAAACTTATTCAATCAGATTTGGGTTCATTTTAAGGGATACTTTCCCAAAGTCATTGTTTGAGATTTGTTATGAAAAATAAGAGTCCTCCTAGGATTTTATTTCCTCTCCTCTGTGGCAGACTAGCTGGCTTACCATCTCGCCTTTATCTACAGTGAATCTATCAGTTTCCTCTCCGCTGACCTTCACCACCATCAGCACTGTGTTTTAAAGCAGGCTTTGACCTGAAATTCCTTCACATCCTGTTGCAAAGAATCTTTGTTCCTTTGAGAAGAGATTAGGAGCCCTGTGTTCTTTGGTTTACTTCTTCCCCTGGGCAAGACCTCTGAGCCACCACTCTAGCACAGGAGGTGGATGGTGGCACATTTCTCTCTGAATGACACTCCCACCGTGGAACCCCCACATCCCATGCACCAGGGGAAGGGCACTTAGTGCTGCACTATTCTCAGCAGTTCCAGGTCCCAGGTGAAGCCACAGGGCTGGGCAGAAGAAGGGAGTCCCTGCCTCCAAGCTGCATTTGCCCAGAATTTAGCTTCAGCAGCAGGCACCTGGAATTCCCATCTTGTCAAGCTGAGATGGTGAAGGGAAGGTGCAAGATACCATCTAACTGTGAAGACTCACTTTTCTTTCCATATTTTAATAGAATTTCTTAAGTAAACCGTTTTTAAAAGATGTATTTATTTATTTAAAAGGCAGACTTGTTACGGGCTAACTTAAGCCAAAATTTAATATTTTGGATTCTTGCTGTTTACTTAGATAAGAATTCTAAGCACTGGATCAAACAAGACATGCAACACGGTAAGGTTTTGGGTTTATTTAGAGAGTGAGAGAAATACACAGGAACATGAGGTCTTTATTAAGGGAGAGTGGGTCTGAAAGAGTAAGCAGGGTCTTCATATCAGTCTTTCAGGGGTCTACCTGGGAGCAAGCCAGGGAGCACCAGAGGGCAAATGAGAGTGCAGGTGAGCTGTGGCAACCGAGCGGGCGCAGCACTCTCCAGGCCTCTTATTCACTTCCAAAAGCGGAGTGACTACATAGTCTGATTGACAGGTGGGTGGATACAGGCGAGATCCCATGAGGGCAAGTGGGTGTGGCCTCCAGTTTATGAACCTAATCCTGTCTCCTTGACTAATCCCATATCAGAGTGACAGACGAGGGAGGGGGGAAACAGAGAGGGAGAGATCTTGCATCCATTGATTCAGCTCCCCAAATGGTTGCAATAGCCAGGGCTGGGCCAGGCCGGAACCAGGAGCCAGAACTCCACCCTGGCCTCCCACAGGGGCGGCAGAGGCCCACAGACTTGGGCCATCTTCCATTGGTTTACCAGGAGCGATAGCAGAGAGCAGAACTGGAATCAGCTGGCGTCACAAACAGCAGCTTAACCCAGTGCACCACAACACTGGCCCCACGAAGCATTTTTTTTCATTTGGTATATGTATGTAGGAACATTTCTAAGGATTTTAAATGACAGGGTGTGCACGCACATGTGTGAATAATTTTCTCCAGTTCTGCAGGGCAGTGGATCCATGGAGCTCCTCACTGCCATACCAGTTTGGAACCCCCTAGGTTCAGTTTAAACCTTGCATCATTCTGTATGAAATCCCTTCTTCCCCAACCAACTAGAAAATGCTCACAATTTTTTAAGACTTCCTTTTCTTTCCTACCCCCTTTCTCTTGTGTTGTTATTACACCTGTCTGCCATATTGAATTTTGATTGCTTGAATTGTCTTTGCTTCCCCAATAGATTCTTTTTTTTTTGACAGGCAGAGGGGACAGTGAGAGAGAGAGAGAGAGAGAAAGGTCTTCCTTTGCTGTTGGTTCACCCTCCAATGGCCGCCGTGGTCGGTGCGCTCTGGCCGGTGCACCACGCTGATCCCATGGCAGGAGCCAGGTGCTTCTCCTGGTCTCCCATGGGGTGCAGGACCCAAGCACTTGGGCCATCCTCCACTGCACTCCCGGGCCACAGCAGAGAGCTGGCCTGGAAAAGGAGCAACCGGGACAGAATCCGGCACCTTGACTGGGACTAGAACCCAGTGTGCCAGCGCTGCAAGGCGGAGGATTAGCCTATTGAGCCACGGCACTGGCCCCCAATAGATTCTTTGCTCCTCAAGGAATCATACTATTCAAGTCTACACACCATTCTCACCATGGAGCTTGGCCTGTATTAGATGCTCAAATAATGAATATCAAGAGCATTCCGCATGACCTTTGTGGTGGCCATCCTTTCTCATCACTTTAAAGAGAAAGAGAGGGAGTGAGGGGGCACCATCTATGAGGGTAGAGTCACTAGCAAAAGCAGCTGTAGTGTATATATAGCAGTTGCTGTTATAAGCACTTTTTATATATATTCATAATGTAATCTTCACATAACTCTATTAGCATCACTTAATATACTTAACCCTGTTGTTCCTCATTTACAATGATAAAACTGAGACAGAGATTTTAAGTTGTTTGTGCAAGGTTACATGCTAATAAGTTGTAGGACCAGCATTTGCGTTCAGGCATCTGACTCCATAATTGCTCTGACAAACTGTCTAAATGGTGTACTAGGTGCTCAGTAGGTGCTGAATATATAGCAAATCAAATAAATGCTGGCATCAACAAACCCAGACTCCAATTAAATAAAGGTATATCTGATTTTATGTCTGGATTTCTTTCTTATGAGCCATTCTGCCTCTGATCACCACCCTCCTTTTGAATGATGAGATTTGAGACAGTGCCTTACAGTGTCACCTGCTTGCCACCTGGCCAATCGCCTTGCCTCTGGGAAGGTGGGCACCAGGCTGCACACCAGACCTTGGCAACCTTAGCCGTGGCTCACCACCAGCCAACCCCAAGTGTAGCTGCTTCCACAGTCAGTAATCACCATGTTACTTTCTTGGCATGTGTGCTCTCTTACTTTTTAACCGAAGTTTCCATTTTACTGTTCTGTGGGTGATAGGCGTTCCTGTAGTCAGCGCTCAGTTACCTGGCAGATGGTCACTTTCATGAACAATGATTAAAACGCTCAAGAAAAAAGCATCCCGGGATCTTGCTGTTTATTGTATACGAGACTGAAGCGCTCATATTTTGTAATTAAAATAGTGAGATGGAGTTGCTGTTATATTTATGATGATTTTAATAGAACGATAACGTATGTAATTAGAGTGTTCAAGTCTTGAGCATCCCTCCAGATGGGGAGGCTAGAACATTCGCAGTCCTCCAAGAGGCTCCTCATGCTTCTTCCCAGCAACACACCATCCCCAGAAGTGGTTAATTCTCCTGACTTCTGTCATTACAGATCGACTTTTGCTTGTTTCAGAGCCTCCTATAACACATGGAACCACACTGTGGCAGCGTGTCTGTCTGCTCTTACCCCGCATTTAGTCAGCGGTTCATGCCTTTTTATTGCTGTATACTTTTCCATTGTAGACATGCACCAGTTTATCCACTTTTTGTTGTTGTTGTTGATAAGTAACTAGGTTGTCTCCAGGTTTGGGCTGTTTTTAAAAAATCATGATCAAGTCTTTGTGTGAGCCTAAGCTTCCATGTCTCTAGGGCAAATTCCTAAGGATGAGTTATTTTTGTGTTATAGGGTAGATATATGTGTTTAATTTTATGAGACACTTCCAGATCTTTTCTGAAAATGATTGTACACTTTAAATCCCCACTTGGAATGTTGGAGACTTTTGGTTGCTCTATAGCTGAGCCAACAATTGATTTGTCAGGTTTTTAATAAATCATTTTGATGGTCATGTAATGTTTTCTCATCATGATTTTAATTTGGTTTCCCTGATGATTAATGACACGGGATACATTTTTATGTGCTAATTTGTCATTTGTATATCTTTGTGGAGTGTCTGTTCAAGATTTTGACCATTTTTATTGGGTTATTTTTCTTTTTGTTATTGAGTTATAGGACTTTCTTTTATATTCTGGATAAAGTACTTTTCAGATACATGTGTGGTTACTATTTTCTTCCAATTTGTAGTATCCCCCTTAATTTCCATAGTGATGTCTTTTGAATGAACAGAAGCTTTAAGTTTTTATGATATCCAATTTATGAATTAAAAAATTTTATGGTTAGTACTTTATGCGTTCTAGTAAATATTTGCCTTTTATAAGATATTCTTCCATGTTTTCTTGAAGCCTTATATTTTTTTAATTCTTATGTTTAGATGTAAGACTCAAATTAATTTCTGTATGGTGTGAAACAAGAAATAATATTTGCTTTTTTCATAGAAATACCTAATTATTCCAGCAAATGTGTTCAAAATTCTGTCCCCATAGAACACCCTTGGTGCTTTTGTCAAAAGTCAATTGACTGGCTGGGGCAGCGGCTCACTAGGCTAATCCTCCGCCTGCGGCGCCGGTGCACCGGGTTCTAGTCCCGGTCAGGGTACCGGATTTTGTCCCGGTTGCCCCTCTTCCAGGCCAGCTCTCTGCTGTGGCCCGGGAGTGCAGTGGAAGATGGCCCAGGTCCTTGGGCCCTGTTACCCGCATGGGAGACCAGGAGAAGCACCTGGCTCCTGGCTTTGGATAAGCGTGGTGCACCAGCCGCAGCGGCCATTTGGGGGGTGAACCAACGGAAAAGGAAGACCTTTCTCTCTGTCTTTCTGTCTCACTGTCCACTCTGCCTGTCAAAAAATAAAAATAAAAAAAAATTTTTTTTAAAGTCAATTGACTGCAACTTAGGGTCCTAGTTCCAGAATCTTTATCCTATTGCACGGATACATTTGTCTCTCTCTATGTCACCCTAGCATTCTACCCTGATTACTATAATTTTATAATAGTCAGTTGAGGTAAGTTCTTTTTCGAGACTGTTCTAGCCTTCCTAGGTGGCGATGTGTCCTCCAGAAACTCATACATTGGTCACAGGATTCAGGGGCTTCCTGGAGGTTAGTAAGTTAAAGCCGGGTCCTTAGGGTGGGGCCAAATCCAATGTGAGTTATGTCCTTTTACAGAGATAACCAGGGCATGGGTGTGCATACAGGGAGAGCTGTATGAACAGGAAGGCAGAGTTTGGGGTGATGCCTTTATAAATTGAGGGGTGCTATACCTTGCCAGCTCTAACCAGCAGAAAGTGGAAGGCAGGAAGCATTCCCTCTCTCATAGCCTTCAGGGGGTTCGAATCCTGGCAGCACCTTGACCATGGACTTGCAGCCTCCACAACTGGGTGACAATGAATTTTATAGTTCAAGTTCCCCAGAATGTGGCACTTGGTCATGGCAGCCCTACCAAATGAGCATGTATGGAAGTCTCTTGGTTTTTCAAGAAATTTTAAAGTCAGCCTATCAATATCTTCAGTCTAGGTTTTCATTTTGATTTCATTCAATTGGGGAAGAATAATCCCATTATGTCTTCACAACGCTGAGTCTTCTTTTTCTTTCTTTCTTTATTTATTGAGAGGGTTGGTGGAGGGAAAGAGACTGAGAGAGCATATAATTTGATTTATCCACTCCTTTAATTTCTCCCAGTATTCTCTTTAGGTTAGAGTATATAGGTCTTGCACATTTTTCGTTAAATTTATTATTATATATTATGTCTTCACTGATGCTTTTGTAAATTATGCTTTCTAACTTTGCTTGTCAATTATTTACTTCTAATAGAAGTAAATTTTTTTCATAGTGACATGAATACTGTGACCTTACTAAATTACTCTGATTTTCTTGATGACATCATTGGGATTTTTACATATGCAATCATGATGTTTGTTTCAAATAGTCTGTGGTAGGATATTGCAGTGACTCTTTCCACAACCTAGGTCAGGTATCTAGTCTCGGCTTTGCCGGTCCTCACATGGACTGGCCTTTGAGATTCCTTGCAGCTATAAGAGGCCTGGCTCCACCATTTGCTTGTTCTGTGACCCTGAACAGAATACTGCATCTCTCTGAGCCTCAGCTTACTCGTTTGTAAAATGGTCATAATAGCAAGATACTCATTATAAAGTAGTCAGTTCCATCTTGTGCTTCCCTAGGTAAAGACAGGCTGAGCTAGGGGAGTTTTATAAAGGCCATGCGAAGCATCTAAGGACATGATCACCAAGCGTACTCTGAGATCCAAGGCTGCTTCAAAAGTTCAAGCACATCAAATGAAAAGCTATGCAGGCAGGCTTTGTGGTGCAGCAGGGTGAGCCAGTGCTTGGAACACCCACATCTCATGGCAGTATTCCTGGGTCGAGTCCTGGCTATTCCATGATCTCCATCCAGTTTCCTGATAATGAGCGTGGGAGGCAGCAAATGATGGCCCAAGTAGTTGGGTCCTTGCCACCCACGTGGGAGACTTGAACAGAGTTCCTGGCTCCTGGCTTCAGCCTGGCCCAGTCCTGGCTGTTGTGGGCCTTTGAGGAATGAACCAGCAGATGGAAGATATCTTTCCCTCTTTCTGTCCTTGTACTCCATCCCCCTCCCACTCCTCCATCACTCTGCTTTTCAAATAAAGAAGACAATGCAGGGTGGGTATTTGACCGAGCTGTTGATGTACAGGATCCCTGCATCCCGTATTCATATACTTGGGTTTCAGTCCCAGTTCTGCTTCCAGGTCCAGCATCCTGCTGATGTGCACCCTGGACGGCAGCAGTGATGGCTGAGGTTGCTGGGCCCCTGCCACCTGCGAGAGTGACCTGGGTTGAGTTCCCGGCTCCTGGCTTTCCTGGCCCAGCCTGGCCATTGCAGGCATTTGGGGAATGAACCAGTGGATAAGAGTTCCCCTGTCTCTTTGCCTTTCAAATAACAATAATAAAAAAGGATAATAGGTATTTTCCATAAGCCTTTTGAAGACCATGTATCTGTTTGTATGTGTGTTGTTTTCCTAAACTCACAGTGGCTCTGAGACAAAGAGGCCTCAGAGTCCCCGGAAGAGCTTGTAAACATACAGTTGCTTGGGCCTCACACCTATAGGTCTGACTCTTAGCCCTGGAAGGACCCAGGAAACTTCATTTTGAATCAATGTCCTGAAGTAGTTCTGACAAAGCTCTCCCATTGACTGAACACCTTGCAGCATCCAGGCCTCTATTAAAAAAATCACTCGGGGATACCTGGTAACAGTCAGGAAGACTTTATTCAGGGCCATCTAAAGGCATGGCAACCACAATAGGGTTCTGCAGTGAGTGATTGAGATTGGGCTCGACTGCCAGTAGAGGATGGACAAGTGGGAATTTGTAGTCAAGGAGTAGAGTGGGGTCACTGGATGGAAACTCGGGTCAGGGCGGACTCTGGCTGAACCGACCTAGCAGGAAACTTGCTGAAGACCCCACCTTGGGCTCTGGGAGGATGAGGAATCTGACTGGATGTAGAGAGGGGGAGATTATTGCTAAACCACCTCTTTGCTAAAACTGGGTATCACAGTGGAAGTACACAGATGGGCTTAGGAAAAGGTTCAGGAATCCAACTAAAGCTTGGCCAAAGACATCTGTGTGGCCACATCAGAATGACTGGATCAGAATCTCGCCCAAGTGTGGAGAGCTCTCCAGGAAAGACTGGCCTGCAGGTTCACCTGCTTGTCTACAGCCTGCAATCCTCACACTAACCTCTCTGTCGCTCTGCAGAGCTCTTGTTTTGTGTATTTATCTCTCTTACTCCCCTGTGTTTCTTTCTGTGTCTCTTTCTGTGTTGGTCCTTCTTTGGTTGGTCTGTCTCTGTCTCTCTCACGCACACATTCTCTCTCTCTCATCTCGATTTCTCTGCATTTTTGTGTTGTCTCTCTGGATGGATGTCTCTGAATCTCTGCCTTCGTTTTCGTTTTCCTGAGTCAGTTTCTGTGTTCACCCCGATGAGTCTCTCAGTCTGACTTTGGGTCTCTTGTCCTGCCCACTCCGCTTTCCCATCGTGCGTCTCTCTCTGCACCTGAGCCTGTGTGTGCCGCGTGCATGTGTGTCTCCATTATTCCCCCTTTTCCCCCCTGGTGTGAGTCACCCCCTTCTCCAGCCCTGCAACTGTCCAGTTTGTCTGTGACATCCAGAAGACTCCCCTGTGGGGAAGCCAGGACCCCTGGCCCCTGCAGAACTCAGAGTGTTCAGCTTTAATCAGGAGTCCTGCTGTCCCACAGGGCTTCACTGCGGCCCCCAGCCTCCTGTGCTGCCCGTGATAAGTTCCCTGTGTGGCAGGGTCGACTCGGACATGACCCTCAAAAGACCGAATGAGAAGCACAGGCCCCCGAGATCCTGGAGAGGCCCCCTCCCCCAGGCTGAGCAATGACCCTTTAATCTCTGATCCAACCCGTGGCAGAGCACACTTGGGCTTCATCCCATCCAAACAGTCCTTAGGAAGAACAGATTAACTTCTTTCTTTGAGCTAATGTTAGTTCACCGTTAATTGGATAATTGATTCAATTACTATTTATTGAACAGCGCCATGTACCAGATTCTGTTCTGAGAATAAAGCAGCAGGGATAAAAGATGCACTATTTTAAATCTTGGCACTCATAACAACTATTGTGCCATTAGTTGAGCATCTACTGTGTCCTAGGAGCTTAACTTACATAAGGAATTTTACACCAGAATTCCTTGCAGGGCGAGAACTGCCCCATTAATGGAAAGAACTTTAATTAACTGCTTGTGATCATTATAGCTATTAATGATATCTACTAATATGTTGCATATTTAACACCTTATATTCAGGGATGATATTTAAAATGTTTAATAAATAGTACCTTATTACCATAAGTACATTTGCCCCATGTCTTTGTTCTATTGGCAATTAATTGTATAAGCATTAAATCTTGGGTCATTCTTTCATTCAAGCAATAACTGATATTTTTTTTTCTTCCATCAAATTGTTAAGGGACCACTAGATATTAGTGACTGTGTGAGGAACAGGGGATAAAATGAATAGGACATCATAAAAAAGCTGAGGAAGGGTGTAGAGAAACACACTGCCTAAGCCCATGGAACTCACTGTACATTAGAGGGTCCAACCTAGTTGGAGGAATCAGGGAAGCCTTGCGGGAGGAAGGAAAATTAATGCTGAGAGCTCTGGATGAGCTTGTGCTTTGCCGGTTCTGTCCACACCACAAGGTAGAGCATTGTACCCTGAACACAGCAGGGCTTCACCAAATCAGTAGATTAAAACACGATGACTCTGAAAGCCCCACTGTGGCTGACTTAGGGAAGCAGCAATGGACATGTTACCCTTCTCAGAATCATAGCTTGGGCCACTGGATCCACCTAGCACTTGGCCAAGAACCCTAGGCAGTTTTCATACACAATCCCTGGTGACATCAGAGTTTCCAACAAACTCCTTGCTCACTCTCCCAGACCAAGAAGACAGATTAGAACCCAGGACATCAGGCCTAGGACTGGACAACAGTTGGTGAGAGAGAACCTTAGATCCTAGGTTCTCAACCCCACACCTGCAGGGGGCTGTGGTGATCTGTTTCTTGAGCTTCTGTATTTTTAGGAGAAACCACGAGTCAACGAATTATCATGTTGCAATTATTTTTTAAGCAAAAGGTTCATTGCATATAACAAATCGAATATGTATGGGCTCTGGTTGACAACCATTGCTGATTTAAAATTTGTTTCCAACAAAATGGGAAGGGAATGACACTTAAATTTCCGTGCAGCCACATTGTTCTGAACAACCCTGCTCTAGTGTTCTACGGACCTATCTTATGAATATTCATTGCATGAAGATCCCCATTATCTTATTTAATCTTTGCAACAGCCTCATGGGGCAGGCTTTATAATCTCTGCTGAGGAAGGTTGCCACGTTGAGTCTGCATGGATTCAACATTAACCATAAGGAAGTTTAATAGTCCTACAGAATCGGAGGTGAACAGAGGAGAGGAGAATGGCTTTGAATTAGAGACCTGGTTTTGTAAAACTCTCAGGTGTGTCAGAGCCTTGACTAGCCAGGCACTTGTCCTGAAACTGTCCTTTTGCTGGTTGAGTGTCTTCACTAATTGCTTTAAATACCGTTTCCTGCAACTTTCTTGCCTAGAGAGTTTTAGCGTCCTGGGACAGGAAGACAATTCCTGTGTTAGGTAAAATGCACGTGACCTGTAAGGTGATTCTCTGTCAATTACTCCTGGCTGTGGCCTTTGAGATCCATTCAGGGAAGGAACACGACTGTGCCTGCTGCTCGTGAGCTCTGGGTGCTTCTGAAACAGTTAACTCCTTTGATCAGATTGTCCATAGGAATTGTTGCAGAGTAGAAAAGACAGTCAGAAAACATTTCCCTTTACCGTGGCCTTTGGGAATTTTCGCCACGGAAGTGAACATCTTGTACCTGTTGCGTACTGCAGGTTTCACTAAATGAGCTCCAAGGCTCCTCCGAGAGTCTCCAGGTGGGATTTAGCAAAGTCGTGGGTCTTCAAGCCATCCCTGTGGAGATGGTGTCTGTTCGGGGCTGGGAACCCTGCGGTCAATCAGATGAAAGGGCTTACCTCTCAGCGGCACGCGGGCGGTCAGGCTGCGTGGAGCAGCTGTGTCGCTTGGCAGTGAGGATTGCAATTCTGTTGTGCATGAAGCCATCAGGTTGCTTTTAATAATACAGATTCCTGACCCCATGCCTAGAGTCCAGTTCCTCAGGAGTATTTGTTGTGATAAACGGCTAAGCTATTGCAGGAAAGGTTCAATAATAACACAGCTCAGAGAACAAAGAACTTATTTTTCCCCACCTGCAGCACGATCCAAACTGAATGTTTTATAGGCAGACGTTACTGTGTCATGTGACGCGGTAGATTGAGGAGAGCCACGTATTATTTGACACTCATTATGAAATGTAGATGTCCCCTCCCCTTGGATCTGGGCAGACTGTGACTGTTTTAACCAACTGAATGTTGTGGAGGTGACACTGTGCCGGTGCCTGGGCCCAAGACTCGAGAGACGACATATAGGTGTCCACGTGTTTTCTCCTGGAACGCTGACTCTGAGAACCCAGCAGCCATGCACTTTGTGAAGAGGCACACGGGGAGCAGACGGGAGGTCCCGTCTGTGAGCCTTAGAAGAATTCTCAGTTGAAAGCCAGCAGTGACTTGCCGACAACGCGCATGCCTGTTTGGGAAATGGATCCTCCTACTCCAGTTGAGTCCCCCCAGCTGGTGCCATCCCCATTAATCCCTGCTTGAGTTGATATGGGCTAGCCTTATTAATCATTTTAGTATTAATTATTCTGTAGGTTCTTGCCATCTATTCAGATAAGAATTCTGAATGTCAGCTCAAAATAAACCAGGCTACATGGTAAGTTATCAATGGATTCAGTGAGAGAAACGCACAGGAAAGTGAGGGGAGAAGGAAGTCTAGGAGCATAAGTTGGGTCCATACCAGGCAGGGAGCAGACCAGGAGCCACGTAGAGCAAGGCGTTTGATTGTGAGCAGCCACGGGTAGCTTAGCATGGGCAGGAAAGCAGAGGCAGAGAGGCAGCCACAAGCCCACGCACCCGAAGGCTTGGGACAACAAGGGAGAGGCCCACCGGGCTCCAGGCCTTGTATTCACTCCCAAAGGGGAGTGGTTACGTAGTCTGATTGGCAGGTGGGTGCCCAGGTAAGATCAGATAGAGGCGTGAGATCACACAAGGAGCGTGGTCTTGCAGCTCACACACCTAAGGATTTCATCCTATCTGCCTGCCTTTATCAAGGTGATAGTCACAGACTCAGCCAGTGACTTTGATTTGAAGTGAATGAGATTTAGGATGGTTTATTGTGCCGCTCACATAGGCATTCAGGCATTGAGTTCCTTCCAGCTCTTGGTCAGAGACAGTCATCAGCTTCAGGAAGCCCAGGCCAAACTAACTCCAACCCACAGCTCCTAGCCAGCATGTCCACTCCAAACAGAACAGAGTGCAAGCACATTTTAACAAATATCTGCCAATGGACAAGAATCAGGTTTTGACAAAAACAGGTTGGAAAGGGCTCCATTAAGACTGTCCCTGCTTCATGATGGCCGATGTATAGCCACTACATTTGCTCTTTGGAGATGATGTGTTAAAGAAGCACAAATACACTTAGACTTTGGGACCTCAGCAGCTTGGTCTCTCTCCCTCTAGCAGCCCCTCATTTGCTCTGAGCTTCTCTGTCACCTTCTGTTTCCACTGTTGTGTCCGGTCTCGTAAATTCCCATCAACACCAGCACGCTGACCGGACTCATCTCAGCAGTTTTCCTTCAACAATCTGCTTACCTAAGGTTCTGTGATATCCAAGACATGGTCAGAGGGAGAGGGGAGAAAAGGCATGCCCGTGCCTTCTCCACCTTGGCTTACGGCTGGTCCCATCACTTCTGCTCATGTTCCATTGTTGAGAACCCCTCCATCACAGCCAACTGCACAGAGGGCAGAGAAGCAGGATCTGCAGGTTCGCAGCCATATCCCCCGCCCAGAAGCAGGCAAGGGATTTTGCTGGAAGTCTCTCAGCCTTTTCTGCCACTGAGTCGGGACTAGGGTGCAAAGATCTGCAGGTTTGCAAGTCCCCCAGGAGACTTTAATGAAGGTGGTCCAAGTGTTAACAGTGAAAAGTGTGAGTTTGGGAGTCAGCTGGATCCGACTTTAACACTAAATCCTATCATTACTAGCTGGGTGACACCTCTGAGTTTCCATTTCTTTGTGTATATAAAAATGCAGAAAATAGTAATTCCTGCCTTTGGGGGGAGTTGTGTGGTTTGGTGATGGCCTGCGTGAAAAGCACTAGCACAGAACGTGGTATGAAATAGAGTGTTTTTAAAAAGGCGGCGTGTGTGTGGAGTGGGGGGCAGGCATGTGGTGCAGTGGTTAAGTGCCACTTGGGACTCCCGCATCCCATGCTGGAGTGCCTGGGTTGAGTTCTGCCTCTCGTTTCCAGTCTAGCTTCCTGGGAAGCAGCAGGTGATGCTTCATGTACTTGGGTCCTTGCCACCCACTAGGGAGACCCAGATCGACTTGCTGGCTCCTGTCTTCAGCCTGGCCCAGCCCTGGCTCTTAGTGAACCAGCAGATAGCAGATATCTTTCTCCTACCCTCATTCTCTCCCTCTCTCACTCTCGCTCTCTTTCTTTCTTGCTCTCTCTCTCTCTTCCTCCCTCCCTCCCTCCTTGTCTCTCTGTCTTTCAAGTAAAATGAAAATAAGCAAATTTTCTTAAAAAGGATAGAAATAGGGGCCGGCGCCGTGGCTCACTTTGTTAATCCTCCACCTGTGGCACTGGCATCCCATATGGGCACCAGGTTCTAGTCCCAGTTGCTCCTCTTCCAGTCCAGCTCTCTGCTGTGGCCCGGGAGGGCAGTGGAGGATGGCCCAAGTGCTTGGGCCCCTGCACCCGCGTGGGAGACTGGGAGGAAGCACCTGACTCCTGGCTCCTGGCTTTGGATTGGCGCAGCGCTGCCCATAGCAACCATTTGGGGGGTGAACCAACGGAAAAGGAAGACCTTTCTCTCTGTCTCTCTTTCTCTCACTGTCTAACTCTACCTGTCAAATAAGTAAAAGAAAAAAAAAGGATAGAAGTAAAAATTAAGATGTTATTATTGATTGATACAACAGTCCCAGTCTATGTTTTAAAACAACTTATTGTACTTAAAGTATCTCACATCATGCCCAGAGTTATGCCCATTTCACAGATGAGAAAACTAGTTCAGAGAGGTTAAGTAAGAGGACCAAACACTCCTCTGTTAAGTGCTGGTGTCGAACTTTGAGCCACAGGGATTACTCTGTATCAGAGTGCTGGTTCTATTCCTAGCTGTTCTGCTTCAGTTCCCGCCCCCTGATAATGCACCTGAGAAAGCAGAAGATGATGGCCCAAGTGCTTGGGCCCCTGCCACCCACACGGGAGACCTTGATAGACTTCCCAGCTCCTGGCTTAATCTGGCCCAGACTTGGCTGTTGTCACCATTTGGAGAGTGAACTAGCACGTCCCCATAAGGAGGCAAACGTAGAAACAGCAAGCGGTCCTCTCTTCTCTCAAGAAGACCCCTGCAAAGCTGACCAGTCCACTCTTCTGCTCAGGTTGGGTGTGGCTTAAAATCTTCAACACTGGCTTCAGACCACAGAAAGCAGCTTTTCTGTGCTTCAGCGTACCCATTCGGAAAATGGGAACGGCAGTGCCAGCTCTGGCTATCTCATAGAGGTTTAACAGGGAAAGACGTAGGAATATAACTCTCAAAGCTGTAATCATCAGCCCGATGTGAAGGTTTAACTGAGCAAAACAAGACAGCAGGAAGCACTCACTGAAACTTCAATTTCATGATTGATTCGTTGTGTCTTAATTTTGTAAATTAAAAATTTCAGATATTAAAGTATGGGGTGGTAGGGAGAGAGATTAAAAGATAGATTCTCTCGCGTTGTTGTTTCCATGGTGACCGACTCCCAGGCATCAGCCCCTGGCTGACACACAGATAAATAAGAACAAGATGGCAAAGTGCTGTACACAGTGCCTTGCACGTAGAAAGCCGGCACCAACTAGGAGATCAGAGCCACTGGCCCTATCAGAGCAGCGTCTCGGGGAGAGCGCCCTGGCTGATCCCCTTCTCCCTGGGAATGCTTCAGTCGGCTCAGCTGTCTGAGATGTGGAGTGTTTCTAAGGCAGTATCACATGGCACCCCACACATGTCCATTTATAAAATGTACAGTGCTCTGTGCTTGTTAAAAATAAAAGTCAAATATTTAAAAATGTTGGCAAGGCAGTGAAGCTGTGAGGGCTGGGACTTAGATAAGGAGTTCAGTTGTGGACCTTCTTTGTACTGAACCAACTTCACAGTGGGGCTTCATTGGGCCCAGAGCTTCTTTGTGTTTTTTTTTTTTTAAATGATATTTATTTATTTATTTTAAAGATTTATTTATTTATTTGAAAGTCAGAGTTACACAGAGAAATAAGGAAAGGCAGAGAGAGAGAGAGGTCTTCCATCCGCTGGTTCACTCCCCAGATGGCCACAATGGCCAGAGCTTCGCCAATCCAAAGCCAGGAGCCAGGAGCTTCTTGTGAGTCTCCCATGCAGGTGCAGGGGCCCAAGCACTTGGGCCATCTTCCACTGCTTTCCCAGGCCATAGCAGAGAGCTGGATTGGAAGTGGAGCAGCCGGGTCTCGAGCCAGCACCCATATGGGATGCTGGCACTGCAGGTGGCGGCTTTACCTGCTACGCCACAGCGTTGGACCTGATATTTATTTATTTATTTTAAAGCATGCATGCGAGATCTTCCATCTGCTGGTTGACTCCCCAAATGGCTGTAATAGCCAGATCTGGATTAGGCCAAAGCCAGAAGCCAGCAACCCCATCCTGGTCTCCCAAATGGGTTGCAGGGGCCCAACCACTTGAGCTGTCTTCCACGGCCTTCCCAGGAGCATTAACAGGGAGCTGGATCAGAAGCAGAACAGCCAAGACTCAAACCAGCATTCCCATGTGGGATGATGGCAATGCACGTGGTGGCTTAACCTGTCGAACCACAGCGCTGGCCCCTGTGTCTGGTTTAGCACATCTTTGCCTGCTTTGAGGTCAGGATATCCTCCTACGTGTTGTCTTCCAGAAGCTTTATCGTGTTTCCTTTCATATTTAGATCTACAATCTGTCTGGAATTGATTTTTGTGTTTCATGTGAGGCAAAGTCCAACATCTCGATGGTTCCATGTGGATGGCTTCGTCGGAAAAGTCATTGTTTCCCCCTTGCTCTCTCGTGACGCTTGTGTCGTGAATCAGGCATCTTTATGCTCATGTGTGTGGATTTGCCTCTGAGCTCCCTGTGGTGTCCCTGTGGCCTGTTTATCTTTCCTGTATAAAGCATGCCCCCTTAATTACTCTGGCTTTGTAAATAACTCCTGATACCCAGTTGTGAAAGGCACCTGACTTTGTTCTTCTTTGTGTTAGTCTTGGCTCTTCGGTTCTCCATGTTAGATATTTTAGATTTATCTTGTAAATTTCCACCAAAACAAAAACTTGATGGGACTTTGATTGTGATTACAGTGCCTAGATCAGTTTTTGTTTGTTTGTTTGTTTCTTTTCCTGGGCAACAACCCTATGGAGTAGATTCTGTTGTTTACCTCTGTGACAGAGGTCCTTTGTAGCTGGGACACAGGGGCTGATGTAGCAGCTTCATCTGTCACCCTCAATGCCAGCATCCCGTATCAGAGATCCAGTTCGAGTTCTGACCTCACCTCTTTGATTCACCTAAGAAAAACGTCAGCTTAAGAGTGGGTGACGAAGGTAGGCAAGTACAGTGGCCTCTGTGTGTTGGTCCCAAAATGGCCTTCTTGTGTTGGCCCTCAGTGGTTTATTTCTTGGCTACAAACACACACCTGCTAGGTCAAAAGCCCAAGGAAACAAATTCACTTTTTCCCACTTCCAGTTGTTTAAAAAAATAACTGCCCAAACCAACAGATGTTTAGTCTCTTAGAGCCTATACTGGGAAAATTCAGCTCCTACCTCCTGATAGATAGACAGGGCCTTGAGGTCTAAGGCTCCAAATCACTGCTGCCCATTGGAGGTTTCTCAGAGACCCCTGGTTGCTTCTGTGCACTGTCATCTGGACTCAGGAGCCCCCCATGACTGATCCCACTCTCTCCCAGGAGTTCCCTCGCCCTCTTTCCCCTGGCTCATGGCCCCGGGCAGTCAGCTGTGGATGGCCTCATGCTGGGAGGAGTTTCCTTCTTAGACAGTGCTCCCACCTCTGGTTCCATCTTTTCCTTTCATCAGCCCTGCAGGGTGGTGTCTGAAGCAGATAAATGGAGCTATCTGTGACTTAGCTGCTGAAGTGCTGTAGTTCAGGTCTCATCCTGACAGTATTGCGAGTCTTTGACCCCTCATGGAGATACTGGGAACTTCTTGCTATCATTTTTTCAAATGTTCTTTTAAATTCAAACTTAGTAGAGGTGCTTTGATTATTGAAACAAAGGATACTCATACAAAGTTGCTGTTATTATTAGCTACACCTCCCCCATTCTGTTTAGAGCTGTCCGCCAGCCCAGACTTCCAGAAAACCAAATCTTGCCCATTCTACACCTGCAAGACACCTGCTCATCTGGAGCCAAGGATTAGACAAAGAGCAATTAAGACTTCATTGTGAAGCTGGATGGGAATGAATGGTGTCTCAGTAACCCCAGGTTAGGAATGACTCCCTGGGTTCAGGAGCCCTCTGACTACCCTCTGTTTGGTGATTGTTTCCAGACACCATGCATGTTGCTTTGCTTTCTAAAGGATCAATAAATCATGCTGTGGATGTGAGAAAATAGCAAGACCTTAGCCAAAATGGCATCCTAGTCTGAGGTACCATTAGTAATGCCGTAATTTGCAATCATAATAAAAATAAAAGTAATAGGAAAACCACGTAGAGGCAATTCCACTGCCTACTGGATTTTTAATTTTCTTGAGGATGCCAGAGGCAATCTTGAGCCCATTATGTCTAAATGAGGCACATTATAAAAGGCTTGCAAAGTCCAGACTGCTTTTATAGCCATTAATTAGCCAGACTTCTAAATAGGCCCATAAGACTAAGCCAGGGTACGTCTCTGGACTCCACTGGGGTATGAAGTGCTCAGAGAAGTCAAGTATCAGCTGTTTAGTTGTGATTGTTCTGCCCTTCTCTCTCATCCTGCTTCTAATCAGATGTCGCCTTTTTGAGGAGTGAAAGAGGGAGGATGCTACAAAACCGAGCCCCTAATGAGGATGCTTTGAACGTCCCTCCAAGGATGTGGACAACGGAGCTAGCAGTGTCTTACTGGTTCCTGTGCCCATAGTGTCTTGTGCACAGCAGGTGTATCAGCTAGCTTTCTTTGTGGCAGACAACAGATACCTAACTCTGATTTCCTTCAACTAAAAGAGAGATTATGTGAGAAGTATTGAGGGATGTATGGCATGAATGAGAGGCAGGAGAATCAGAAATGCAAGGGAATAAACATGAATTATCGCAAATATCCAGCAGCAAGAATGGTCTGGTTACGACTTTCATTCCAAAGCCACTGTCAATGGGAGGGTTCCCCAAATGAAGATCAGCATGCTAACAGGAAGAGGAGTTGGGTCCTGGATGGGCCGCAGTGACAAAGTCTAACGTGATAAGTAAATGTTCCATGTTGATCTAAATTTGCTCTCCACCCTCTGTGAGTAGAGGGAGGTATATCCTCAAGAAGGAAGAAACAAGACAGTGTGATTTCTCATCTGAGTATTGACCAGAGAGAGGCATATGATATCCCAGCAACTACGTCAGCCATTGCCCTTGTGTTCAATTACACTTAGAACCCATGAGGTGGGAACTCTTAGCATCTCCAGGGTACAAAGGAGGAAAATAAAGCACACATGTTCTACACAGTCTTCTGAACTTGGGAGGCAGTGGAAAGTAGTAGATAAGAGAATAGTAAGCTGTACAAATGGAGAAGTCAGGGATTGGAGCCCAGCTTTCCTGCCTTCCATCTGAGCGGCGATGAACAAGCCTGTGGCTTCAGTAAGCCTCAGTTGCTTCATCAGTAGAATGTGATGAACCCAGACTACATGCGCACACTGCTGTGAGGACTGAAGGAGCCAGTGAGGGCAGGATGAGCACAGAGTAACTGTGGTGTGAGGCACAGTGGTTGTTGTAGTAATGAGACTTATACATGGTGCCACTTGTAGGAGGAATTTAAAATAATTGAACTCATGGAAGCAGAGAATTGAATGGTTGTTGTCAGGAGCTGGAGGGGTGGTAAATTAGAAGGTGTTGGCCACAGGGTACAAAGTTTCAGAAGCACCAGAGGAGTGAGTTCTAGAGATCTGCTGTGTGCACAGGACTGTGTTGTGATCTTGAGAAAGTTGTTAAGAGGGTATACCTCATGGTAAGTGTTCTTGCATGCACATACAACAGTAAGCACGACAAAAGGCACAAGGAAACTTTGGGAGCGCTGAGAGTATTTGTTATCCTGATGGTGGTGATGGTATCACATGTATAGCCCTATATCCAGATTCACCACATTGTATACGTACATTGTTTCCGTATTGACCATGCCTTAATGAAGTTATTAATAACAGTAAGAATTATTGTTCTCAAGTGACATGTCTTCATGCAAATTGACCCCATGCCCTTAGTGTCCGTCTCATCAGGTATCATGTATATTGTAAATTAATAAACTAACAGTCTGTTTGTATTCATGAGCCTTGTAAACATGGCCAATATACATTCACAATTGAGGATTGGATTTCCATGCTGCAATTCCACAAGGTCAAGTTCTATCCCTGGACCATAAAGCACCTGCTGTGTATCCTGCATGGGTTGAAATGCTGGGTGTTGATATTTGAGCAGAGGCCTAAGGGGGTTATTCATGTGCCCAGGAGGAGTGTAGCCCATCTGTTCTTAAAGCTTTATAATAGCCCCACAGGTATGCGTTCTATTAGTATTCTTTAGACTTAAACATATTTTGTCAATATTCTTTTTCATCTCTTCAATATTTTTTAAAGATTTTATTTATTTGAGAGATATAGTTACAAACAATGAGGGGGATAGACGGAGAGAGAAGTCTTCCATTCACTGGTTCACTCCCCAAATGGCTGCAATGGCTGGAGCTGGGCTGATCTGAAGCCAAGAGCCAGGAGCTTCTTCCAGGTCCCCTACGTGGGTTCAGAGGCCGAAGGGCTTGGGCCATCTTCTGCTTTCCCAGGCCATCTGAGAGAGCTGGATGGGAAGAGGAGCAGCCGGGACTAGAACCAGTGCCCATATGGGATGCTGACGCCACAGGCAGAGGATTAACCTACTGTGCCAAAGGACCATCCCCCTCTCTTCAATATTTTAAAAATGATTTAAAGCAAGCTATTGCAGTCAGGGTGAATGTCAAGTGCAAAGATCTTGAAGCCAAAGCTGGGTTGGCCGACTGGAGGATGACCAAGGAAGCCGTGTTTCAGGGAAGTTGAGAGACAGAGGTGGAAGAAGAGGCAAGAGAGGAGGGGTCAGCAGGGCCCAGGTCGTGTGGGACACTGTAGGCTTGGGTGAGGATCTAGCGTCTCCTCTGGTATGGTGGGAGTCACCACGGACTTCTGAGTGGAGGAGGGGCACGATCTGCTGGTTTTTGAACAGGACCCCTCTGCATGGCTGTGCAGAATAGACTGAGAAGCAGAGGGCGGCAGGGAGGCCCGTGAGGAGGTCACTGCAGCGGCCCGGGTGGAGGTGATGGAGGAGTGGAACGGTGATCGCAGTGGACATGACGTGGTCAGATTCTAGCTCTCCTTTCCGAGTGGAGCCAACGTGACACTCTGATGGCTTGGTCCTGGAGAGGGAGAAGAGGATGCATTGCGCTGAAGTGGTAGCCCTCAGCACCCCAGCATGTGACCTGTTTGGAAATAGGACCCTTTTAGAGGTCATTGGTTAAGGAGAGGTTGTGCACATGACTCTGTGAGGAGACACCAAGTGGAGACTCCTGATTACGGAGGAATAGCAGGTAAAAGTGGAGCAGGGACTAGAGTGTTGCATCTGCAAACCAGAAACTCAGAAGGAACCAGTCCTGTGGGCCCTGTGATTTCAGACGGCTGGGCCCCAGAACTGAGACAGTGTCTGTTGCTTGTGGTACTTCGCCATAGCAGCTTTAGGGAAGTAGTAAACATGCTTTCAAGGTTTGGGCCTCAGCAGTTGGAAAAATATGGTTGTCATTGAGTGAAATGAGAAACGCTGGACAGGTTCTTCTGTAGAGATATTGAATGGGTGGAGTCTGGATTTAGCAGGCATATTGGGCTTATTTCCATAGAACAGCGCCTCCCAGTCTTGATATTACCTACAGGTGTGGGTAGATAACTCTTTGTCATGTGGATCTGTCCTATACATTGCACAATGTGTAGCAGCATTCCTGGTCCCTACTAAGCAGATGCCAGTGACACCAGTAGAACTAAATGACTCTCTAAAGTCATTCCAGTAGAAAACTCTTCAGCCAGTGACAAATGTCCCTTAGCAGGTGTCTGTTTGGGCCATTGTAACAGAATGCCTTAGATTGGATAATTTTTTTTTTAAAGACAGAGTTACAGAGAGAGGTAGAGACACACAGAGAGAGATCTTCCATGCGCTGGTTCACTCCCCAGATGGCTGCAATGGCCGGAGCTGCGCCGATCCAAAGCCAGGAGCCAGGAGCTTCTTACGGGTCTCCCAGGTGGGTGCAGGGGTCCAAGCACTTGGGCCATCTTCTACTGATGTTTTCCCAGGCCATAGCAGAGAGCTGGATTGGAAGAGGAGCAGCCAGGACTAGAACCAGCGCCCATATGGATGCCAACGCTTCAGGCCAGGGTGTTAACCCACTGTGCCACAGCGCCGGCCCCTAGACTGGGTAATTTATAAATGGAAATTTATTCCCCAAAGTTCTGGATACTAAGAAGTACAAGATCAAACACCAGCAGAGTTGGTGACTGGTGGCCATTAACAGACTACTCCCCCCCCTCCACACACACACCCAGCAAGAGCAAAAGGAGTCCTGGACTCTCAGGATCAGCCAGGGGAGCCTTTGATCCACACTGCTTAGTAGTGAAATCTCAGACAGGCGGGTGACTTCCTCTGGTTTCTATATCCTTACCTGTCCAATGCAGATGAGCGTGACCCTCAGGGTGGTCATGAAGATTGAATGGGATGGTGTAAGCTGGTGTGGACTATAGATTGCTGCACACATGGAAACTACTGGACATTTCTTGCCTGGTTCATTTCATTTATCCCTGAAACTAATTCAGGGAGGCTCTTTTGAATAACTCAGTTTTTAAAAATTACTATTTTGTATGTACACAAATAATATGTGACTATTTTCTCCTTTTAAGAAAGCATGACAGGGCCGGCATTGCGGTTCAGTAGGCGAAGCTGCATCCCGCGACAACTGTATCCCATATTGGAGTGCAGGTGTGAGTCCCTGATGCTCCGTTTGAGTCCCAGCTCCCTGCCCATATGCCTGGGAAAGCAGATGGCCAAAGTCCTTGCGCCCCTGCCACCCACATGGGAGACCCTGATGGAGTTGCAGACTCCTGGCTTCAGCCTGGCCCAGCCCTGGCTGTTGAGGCCATTTGGGGAGTGAATGAGAAAATAGAAGAGTTCTCTCTGTCTGTTCCTCTCTGTCTGTCTCTCTGTCTCTGTCTCTCTTTGTTTCTCTGCCTTCCAAATATTTTTTTAAGTAAAAAGATTAAAAAAAAAAAAAGCGAGCACATTACAAACAAAGCTAAATCTTCTTCTGAATACCCTCCTAATCTCTTTCCTTTTCTTCCTTCCTTCCTCTGGAGTACACCCTTTTACATCTTTCTCTGTGTTGTCAATAGAAAATGTGTACTTTTACTTTGTAACTGTGCATATATTCAAACATAAATCATCTCATATTGTGTGTATTATCTTGACACTTCTCTCTCTCTCTTTTTTTTAATAAAAAGGGGGAAAGTATACTGTTAAAAACCTTGAAGAGTAATATGTCTTTTAGAGCCACCCTAACCTTAGTTTGAACGCCCTGTTGTACTCACATGATCCTGGGTAAGTTATTTAACATCTCGACGTCTCAGTTGCCTTGTCATATACTCAGAGAAGCTCTGTAAGAACTGTTTTAAGGATTAAATGGTTTAATGTATGTAGACAAGTGTCTAGAACATTCAGAGCCCTGGACAGGTATGCATGGGTATTACTGTCCTTTCAGGGCTCTGACTGTACCTCCACAGTGGGAGTAGATCATGTCCTGTCCCGACCCGCGGGACAGCAACTGGGGTCGAGTACCTAGAAGGAGAAATGAGAGGGGCAGGAGACACAAGGATGGCAGCAAGACAAGTGCTGATCAAGCTGCAACTTTATTTTTTGAACTGCTCACTATATATCATTGAGGCATGGGAAAGAGGAAGGGCTTGTCTTCGCTACTGCAGTGCTGACGCAATCAAGAAAAACCCGCGGGGCCCTATTACGGGAAGGGGCCCTGTTACGGGAAGCTACAAGATTAGGGAAGGGGGGTAGGGCGGTTACAGGCGCATGGCTTCTACAAGATTAGGGAGGGGGGCAGGGCGGTTACAGGCGCATGGCTTATAGTACATTTTATCTGACACGCCAGGTTTTTCTATTACCAAGAGGTAAGGCCACCTACTGTATGGTCCCTGACATATCCCCCTTCTTTATCAATTTAAGAAGGATAGCTGTGGTTTAGGCCAAGTTTGACGAACGAGCAGTGCCTGTCTTAGGAATCGACCCGAAACCCTAACACCTCTTACCCGTCGCTGGATATCCTTGCCAGTCCCCAAGGACTCCTGTCTTAGGCGGGTGTGGGTACGGGAAGGTGCCCGTCATTGGCTTACTGCTCATTTTATTGATAGGCCTGGGGCCCTTCCTGGGCTCCCGACTGGACAGCAATGAACGGGGGAAGGTTAGCTGTTGAAAGGACCGTGACCTTATTGGCTATACTTTATTGGCCGGAGAGGGGATGATAAGTTTCCATGGGATCTTGCATGGCTAGACTCTGGTAATGTATTTGAATTGGCCTGGCTGCCAAATTGTCTACTTGTTGTTTGATGAAGGCCACGAGTCTATTGAAGAGACAAGGACCTACAGATAGTATAATAAGTATTCCAGCAAAGGGGCCTAGAAGTGGCAACAAATAGGGAAGCAGTCCATTCCATCCAGTCCAGAAGGGGTTTTCAGCCAGGGCACGTCGACGACGTTCCAGGTCTTCTTGAAGTGTTTTGATTTTATCACGAACAATGCCGGACTTGTTGGCGTAGAAGCAGCATGTTTCCTGTAAAGCCAAACAAATACCTCCCTGTTCGGCAGTAAGCAAGTCTAAGCCTCTACGGTTTTGGAGAACGACTTCCGCTAGGGAGTCAATTTGATCCTGAAGGTCCTGAATGGTGGTGGATAGGGTTTGTACATCATTAATAAGCTGTTGGGACAATTGTCTATATTTGTGGACCGCAATTCCTAGTCCTGTTGAACCTGTAACCATCGCTGAGGAGATTCCCAATGTAGCTATTAAAGGAATAAATTGAACAGCTCGTTTCGGTCGCCCCGCAATATAATCAAAGGAGGGGATGGGAACAGGGGTATCTCCCGAAATGATTTCAATATTGGGGAAAAGCGTAGCATGTGCGCAATTACCGCTCCAATTTGCTGGTAGGACAGTATAGGCTAAATTATCCTTGCATACAAATACGGTGGAATTGGGGGCGTAAAGAGGGAAATCTATTGTTTCATTATCTGTACAAAAGGGAGCGAGGCCTACATCAATATTAAAGGAATTATTAAGGGGAGGTTTATAAAGGCAAGTGATGTTTTCAGCTGGGTAAGGAAGAACAGGAAAGGGATGTGTAGGCTGAGCGTTAGAGGAATCATTAAACATAGAGGTACTATTAAGCGGTAAAAATACGGCAAGAGGAAGGGGGGGGTCCCTGGCGCAGACAGAGCCAACAGCTGTTTGCAAGGGAGGGGTTAGAGATATTAAGTAATTTATGGGACTCGGTGAGGATATCGGCGGTGTTGGCATCTAAGCCTTCCATTCCTCGAGATCGGATGTTAGCCAGAGGGTGGTATTGGAGAGAAGGATAAAGGCTTTCGAATGCGGTTTCGAGCATCTTTTGTGTTTTTAACCTGGTAAGTGTGTCCTGAGGGCCACCACCATCAGACACTCCCACAGGGGCTGCAGGGTACCAGCAGGCCACTTGTCCCTTAGGGGGGCAGGGAGGAGAGCTGAGGCGTGAAGACGATAAGTCTCCTCCAAATATTCCCCCATGATCTCCTGTTATAGTGGCAAACAATAAATGTTTACTCCCCTCATTACAGGTTTGATACTGAGTATAACAGGAGGAGTGCACAGAGTAGTGGATAGTACTATTGCATTCTGATGGGCATTGATCCTCAGGGCGGGAAGAGTCTAGTTTAGGTTTGAGAGTACACTGCCATTTGGAATCTGTGGCAGCCCGATATGCAGTTTTATCTCCACAGTCATGTGTAAAATGAGGCTTACGATTGAGGACTCGGGATCCATAGGAGGTTGATGTTTGTGGGAGTAATACTGTTATGCCCCCCGAGCAGGTACAAGGGTTATGCTGTTGAAGGAGTTTTTGAATGGCCTGAGGGTTGTCAAACCCTGCAAAGACTGGTGGAGCCCAATGGATGGTGTAGATTGCCATTATCAGGAGAGCAAGGAAGAGGGACATTTTGTTAGGGCCCTTCAGAGGGGTTAATCAGTGAGCCCTCAGGAAATGTGGTAGGGGAAGAGCGAATAGAGAGAAGATAAGATACACAAATAGCAACAATGGCAACAATACCGACAATAACAAGGAGTCCTGTAATGAGTCCCAGTAGAGTCCAGCCGGGTCTTTTTATTCCTGTAAACACAAGGGGAAAATATCCTCAGGGCCAGATGTAGGCTCTGGTGTAGGGTTAATATTAGAAGAGTTTGACGAATTAACTTGTTTAACTAATCTTTCAGGCAGCCATCTGGGTGCCGATTGCTTTTGATCCAGGATGCAGGCTGAGCCGCGGCCCCAGATAAGTACTGGATCTGGGCCATGCCAGCTGTTGGTGAGGGGGTCTCGCCACATCACCATAGGTGGAGCCGTATTAGGGGAAGGGTGCCAGTGACGGTCAGCAGCGGAATGACCATTATTATCCAAAGTTAAAAAATTTGTCACAAAAAGCGCATGATTTAAGCGATCGCGGGGAGAGGTAAAAGAGAAGGAAGTGGCTTTAAGCCGAGTGAGCCAAGTTTTTAATGTTTGGTGGGCTCTCTCAACTATTCCTTGTCCCTGTGGGTTATAGGGAATGCCTGTAGCATGGCTAACATGGAGCGCTTCACAGAATTGTTTAAACTTAGTGCTGACATAAGCAGGACCATTGTCTGTTTTAATTTTAGCAGGTTTTCCCAGGACAGAAAGGGCAGTGACAAAGTGTGAGATGACATCCCTAGCAGCTTCTCCTGAATGGGGGGAAGCAAAGATAAAACCACTATACGTGTCTATAGACACATGGAGATACTTTAATTTGCCAAATTCTGGGAAATGCGTGACATCCATTTGCCACAACTGATTAGGGAGAAGACCACGCGGATTGACTCCTAAATGCGGTACAGGGAGGCTTGTGATGCATGTGGGACATTGTTTTACTATTTCACGAGCCTGATCTTGTGAAATCTTACAAAGTAAACGGAGGGATTGAGCATTTAGGTGATGTAACTTATGTAATTTTTGAGCTTCTTGTACTGATCCCATAATTATGGGGAAGGCAAGCCTCGTAGCTGCATCTGCCTGGGCGTTACCTTCTGATAGTGGCCCTGGTAGGTTTGTGTGTGCCCTGATATGTCCCAAGTAGAAAGGCTGTTGTCTCTTGTGAATTAACTTTTGAATTTGTGCAAATAAGGGCGTAGCGTTAGAAGTTGTCTTAAGAAAAGGGGAAGTTTCGAGTAACGGGATAGATTGAGCCACATATGCACTATCAGTAAAGATATTTACAGGCTGATCGAAAAATTGTGTAAAGACTTGAAGTACGGCATACAGTTCAACCAACTGAGTTGACTGATAAGATGTTTTAAATACATGAGAACGGTTATTTGCCACGAAGGCGGCCATCCCATTGGAAGATCCATCTGTAAACACCGTGACAGCCTTTGGAATGGGGTTACTTTTTGTAATTTTTGGGAAAATGAAGGAATAGGACTGGGCAAACTGTAGTACCGGGTCATCAGGGAGGTGATTGTCAAGAATCCCCATAAAGCCTGACATGGCTATTCCCCAGTCGTCAGATGTTTGAAGAAGGAACTGGGTCTGTTCTTGAGTATATGGCACTATTATTATATCGGGATCCTTTCCAAAATACTGGCGGGAAAGGGAGCGAGCCTTAATGATTAATGAAGTGGTTTGGGAAGAATATACAGAAATTACCTTAGACGAGGAGGTGGGGAGATGGACCCAGAAAAGAGGTTGACCCTTTTTACCAGGTGTGAGGGCCTTTTGCCAAAACACTCCAGTGGGCGTGTGTGGCGTGGCTAAGACAATAAAAGTTAAAGGGAGGGTATACGAAATTTGAGAGACAAATTGTTGGCTGATGGCTTGTGTTACTTGGTTTAACGCCTCTCTCGCAGCCGGGGTGAGTTCACGGGGGGAAGAGGGATCTGAGTTTCCTCGAAGGATGTCGTAAAGGGGCAAGAGAGTGTTGTTAGGGACCTTTATATAGGGCCTGAGCCACTGAATATCTCCTAAAAGTTTTTGAAAGTCGTTAAGGGTATGGAGGCAGTCTAAGCGAAACTGGATGCGAGGCACGAAAACCTCGTTTTGTTGTAATTTTAAGCCTAAATAGGTAAAGGGGTCTTGTAACTGAACCTTATCAGGGGCAATTTGTAAACCAAGGGCGAGAAGGGTTTTAGTAAGGTCCGTGAAGCAACGAAGTAGGTTTGATTTATTTTGGGCTGCCAATAGAATATCATCCATATAATGTAAAATATAAAGATGTGGCCAGCGTAAACGAATTGGGTCTACTGCTTGTGCCACAAATTTTTGACAAAGGGTGGGGCTATTGGCCATTCCTTGGGGTAAGACCTTCCATTGAAATCTTTGCATTGGTCCCTGGAAGTTAACACGGGGAAGGCTAAAGGCGAAGAAAGGACGGTCATCAGGGTGTAAAGGAATAGTAAAAAAGCAATCCTTAAGATCTATAATTATTTTAAAATAACCATTTGGAATGGCTACAGGGGTGGGGATGCCAGGTTGGAGGGCACCCATGGGTGCCATGACCTTATTAACGGCACGCAAGTCCTGTAAAAGGCGCCATTTGCCAGATTTTTTCTTTATGACAAAAATGGGTGTATTCCAGGGAGAATTAGAAGGCTCTAAGTGTCCAGCCTCGAGCTGCTCCTGTACAAGCGCTGTAGCGGCATTTAGTTTTTCTTGAGTAAGCGGCCACTGGTCCACCCAAACAGGAGTTTGAGTATTCCATGTGATTTTATCTGCATGGGGTACAGGAAGGCCAGTGGCCGTTGCTAAAAATCCGAATATCCGAGCCCGTGTTTATCTGTTTTAGAGGGAGTTGTAATGGGTTGAGTTATGCCCTGTCTTGTTTTTCCAAGTCCCGTGCCAGGCACATAATCCATGCGCAGCATTTGTTGTGTGACCACGTTACTAGGGCTGCACAGGATAACTTCCATTTGGGAGAGAATGTCACGTCCCCACAGATTAACAGGAAGGCCTGGTAATACAAAAGGAGTTACAGTGCCCTGATTGCCTTCACTATCCTTCCAGTGTAATACCTTTGAGCTGACTTGGGGGTTATTAGATTGGCCTATACCTTGTAAGTCAGTAAAAGATGCGGTCAGCGGCCAGTGGGTGGGCCAATGATCTTGAGATATGACCGTGGCATCCGCCCCCGTATCTAGAATGCCCTTAAAATCCTTTCCTTCAATAGTAAGGGTTAGTGTAGGTCTATTTTTTGTGATTGGCTGGACCCAATAGGCATCCGAGGAGCCCAAAGGGGTAATGCCTCGGGGCCTGGAGGAAATTGAGGATGTATTTTTAGTAATTAAAGGCATAAGAATTAGTTGTGCTAGGCGGGTGCCCTGTGGAACGGCAGCCACTCCGTTAATAGCGGCTGCTAGAATCTTTATTTGTCCGGTAAAATCACCGTCAATAATGCCAGGAAAAACTTGAATGCCCTTAAGGGTGGCTGATGCTCTACCAAGAATAAGAGCACAGGTACCCGAAGGCAGAGGGCCCCACACCCCTGTAGGGATAATTTGTGGGCCCTGGGTGGAATCTAATATTGTATCGGAGGCGGCACAGAGGTCCAGTCCTGCGCTACCTGGGGTTGCTCGTTGGAGGGAAGTAATTGTTGAGGCATTTGAGGAACTTGTTGTTGGGCTTGGGCCTGAGGAGGGACAAACCGTATCGCCCCAGGGTTTGTCCTTGGATAATTTGGGGCCAGGGGCTGGCCCCTCTGGGAGTTTCCCGGCAGCCTAGGAGGGAGGGGCTGGCCTGAAGAATTAGTCTTTGACCTACATTCATTTGCCCAGTGATAACCCCTATGGCATCGAGGGCACAGGGTGGAAGGAAGTGGCCTACCTGGAGGGGATGGGGTTATATTTTGTGCCATAGGCCTGGTTGATGAGGCAGTGGGACAATCACGGGCAAAATGTCCAGGCTGTTTACAAGCATAGCAAGTGGAGGTTTTTGCGGAGGGGTTGTGAGCCGATTTAAATGCAGCTCCGATAGCCAGACCCATAGCGTGGGCTGATCCCACGCCAGCGCAGAGCCTCACGAATTCTGAAAGGTCATTTTTATGTTTATGAGGCCGAAGAACGTCCTTACAAACTGGATTGGCGTTTTCAAAGGCAAGGTGTGTAACGAACGCGCTTCCACTCTCTCCCGGGCCGACGAGTCTCTCAGCTGCCATATTAAGGCGCGAAACGAAATCACTATAAGGCTCGTCGGGCCCTTGTTGAACTTTAGCTAAAGAGGCGGTGACCGCTCCTCTCTGAGGGAGTTTTCTCCATGCCCCCATGCCGGCAGTGCTAATTTGTGTTAGTAACCCAGTAGGGAATTGGGCTTGTAAATTATTGGAGTTATACGGGGGATCTCCCAAAAGTTTTTTGAGGGTCCAATGTTTTGATGAGACTTTAGTAAGGTTTTATTGAGCTAACTCTTTACAAATTTGAACATAATCAGCCCTCCACAGGACGTAATCACCCCCGCTGAGAGTGGCTCGGGCAAGAAAATCCCAATCATTAGGCGTGAACCAGCGGGTTTTTTGGTTTTCTAATAAGGCCTGAGTGTACGGGGCGGTGGGGCCGTATTGGGTGCAAGCTGTTTTAAGTTTTTCAATAAATTTGAGACTAAGCCTTTTGTAAGATGACGGTTGTCCATCTCCCGGTCCCTGATGGGGGGCCTGATCCTCTCCCTCTGACCCCGGATCCTCACTGTCTTCCTCATGTTGGTGGGGTGAATTATCCTCATCCTCATCTTCCCCATCAGTGGTAGGGTCGGACTGGCCTTGGGCTTGTCTCCTGGTTACAGGGAAAGCCAGAAGGGGTTGGGTTTTGGGCTTGGTGTTATTTTGCTTAGATCGTGGAAGGGGTCGTTCCAAGGCGAGATGGCGGAGCTCATCATCGAGGGTTCTTAGTTCTTTAAGGAGCTGGATGTGCTCCCGCCTGGCTTGAAGTGACTGCCGCAGAGCCGACAAGTCAGGTATAGGTGGGTTAAGATCGTGGAAGGAGGGGGCGCAAACGGTAAGGGGTAGGTGAGGATTATATGGCGGGGGTTTAGGGGGATCTGGGGCACTATGGGCAGTCTCCTCTCTCTCTTCAAAGGCTGACCGGTCTCGAATAACAGGATATAATTGGCCCGTCTTGTTGGAGAGGGAAGGGGTGGGCTCCTCGATCACATCTGGGGGGTCATCTGGGGTGCCATTATCAGAAACAGGGGGCATATCTAGAATGACAGAAGGGCATCTAGAGGGGGGTTGGGAGCATCGCCGTAGCGTCTCCTCGCCTTCCCTCACCAGGGCGTCGACAGCTTTATCTGTATGCCGGGTTTTTATAATATCATTAATTAGATTCCAATATGAAAAGATGGTAATAGGCACCTTGGCAGGGCCAAAAGTCTCATGGAAATCTTTTAGACAACTTCCAACTCTATTCCACTTAACCTCGTCGATTGTGCCTTCCTTGGGAAACCAGGGACACAGTCTTTCTATATGATCAAAAAACACTTTTAAATCTTTCTTTTTAACCCGAACTCCTCGTGTCTTGAGAGTATCTTTGAGGCTTTTAATGAACATTTCCCGTGACGATAATGCCTGCCCCATGGCTGTCACTTACCTTGCGCCGTCTTCGCTCCTCAGCGTCGACCGATGCTGATGATCTCGGGTGGGCAGTTCCGAGCTGGTCGCACAATCACTTGGATCCAAGTTTTCCTCCTGGAAGGCGGCGTTTCTCCAATCTTACAGGCACTTCGAGCCCCAAGGGCCACACTCGAGCCCCACGTTGGGCGCCAGATGTCCCGACCCGCGGGACAGCAACTGGGGTCGAGTACCTAGAAGGAGAAATGAGAGGGGCAGGAGACACAAGGATGGCAGCAAGACAAGTGCTGATCAAGCTGCAACTTTATTTTTTGAACTGCTCACTATATATCATTGAGGCATGGGAAAGAGGAAGGGCTTGTCTTCGCTACTGCAGTGCTGACGCAATCAAGAAAAACCCACGGGGCCCTATTACGGGAAGGGGCCCTGTTACGGGAAGCTACAAGATTAGGGAAGGGGGGTAGGGCGGTTACAGGCGCATGGCTTCTACAAGATTAGGGAGGGGGGCAGGGCGGTTACAGGCGCATGGCTTATAGTACATTTTATCTGACACGCCAGGTTTTTCTATTACCAAGAGGTAAGGCCACCTACTGTATGGTCCCTGACAATGTCCCACTTTTTAGCTATTCTGAGCAGGTTAGTGTTGAAAATCGTCGTGCATCCCACGCTGTCCACAGCCACCTGCATTTTTCTACAGGATGTGTGCCAGGGGAAGATGTCTCTGTATCCTAGGGCATACGCCTTTTTTTTAGTTCTAATAAATACTGCCAAACAGCCCTCCAAAGGGGCTGAGCCGAGCTGCACTCTTCTTGGAGAGCGTGATGATCAAATTCTTACCTGGTGGGATCTGCCTTTTTGGACAAACCCAGCCAGTCTCGCTCTCATTAAGTCACATCTATTTTCAGAGCCCAGCTGACACCTCTGGCTGCTCCCGTCTTCATTATTCCCTCTTTACATCCTCAAGCAGTTCCTCGCTATTGTTTTCTTCCCCGATTCTTATTTAATATGGCCAAGCGCTTTTGGAATCCTGGGTAATAATGGCAGGCAAAGCGCCGCCGAATGGAATGTGGAATTGGAGGTGCTGAATGTGGCTTTTATAAAGAGTCCTTGGCAGGATTTCAGCCTGAAATGGAGCACTTTGCACTCAGCCTAAATTGCCTCCAGCGCACCTGGCATGCTGGGTGTGTGTGCAGCACGCAGGCAGGCTGAATGCCTCTCGGGAAGTGGACAGGCTGCCTTCCCTCGGCCCTGGAGGCATGGAAAGGACTTACACTCGGGTTTGGACTGGAAACCGCACCTGCGTTCCACACCCTGCAGATGGCATCCTGAGGGGCTTTTCTGGGTAACCTCAGGGGGTGATCATTCTTCAACATAAAGAAAACGGGGCCTTTGGTCATTTAGAGCCCACGTCGAGCATCATAAAATCCACTTCACGTATTTATTGTTATTAGTTATTATTATTTGGGGGTTATTGTAATATCTCCAAAACAGAATAAAAAGTTTCTCTAAAAATCCAAACGAACACCTTAGCAACTCCCTGGAGAAGAGGTGTTTAAAGCTGTCTTCTGTTTTCCTGCCCATAGTTGGCTCCCCGCCCCTCCTCGAAATTATTGTGTTTAGTCAGACCTGGGGCTGGGGTGACTATTCTATTTGCTTTCTCTGTCCAGAAAAAAAAGGCTTTGAAATAGATTTCTGGAATGGTGCTTTGCATTCAAATGCTAATGAGGTGGTGAGGTAAAGTGTTGGACACTAAATGTTTACATTAGAATGGAAATATGTAATCGATTTTTCCAATAGGGTCTCCTAGTCACTTTGAAAATGCACTTCATGAGACAAAAACCAAAACAAAACACTAAGTACTAGTGGCTGAGGCAGCATCTTCAGGTGAGCTACCGCCGGAACCAGGAATGGAGATCATTGTTTCCAGCAATGCATCAGTACACCATTGTCTTTATTACAATAAAAAGAATTTATTTCTTAACTAGGCACGGGATCATTATTTTAGGTACTTTTTTCTAATCATGGTGATTTCTGAATAAAATGATAGCTTCTCTTCAGGGGACAAATGAAAAACAAGTTGATATTTCCAAATGAGTAAAGTGGAAGTTCGATCAGTCTATTCACCGGACCACTGCTAAATGAATTTAGAAAACGTGAAATAGCGTTGGTGTTTTGGAGTCAGGGAGATGTGGCTTGGAACCCAGCTCTGCCATCTCCCAGCTGTGTGGCTTAGGGCGGCCTTGAGCCTCAGTTTCCACACCTAGAATGTGCTGCCCAGGCTGAGAAAAGAGCTGGGTTACCAGAAAACGTGGAGAAGAGAGCCCGCTTTAGATAACCTTCAAAATATCTTTCCAATATAGGCACAGCATGATATTAGGGATAAGATCAATAATCATCTAGGGCTCAGGATATGCCAGGCACCATTTAATAGCTTTATTTGCATTAATGTGGTTCTAATAACTTTCTTAAGTAGATACTATTGTTACGAGTTACTGATATTGTGTAGGTTTCAAAGATATTGGTTAAATTATTCACATGTATCTATTGCATGTATCCATATTTCTCAGCATGATTGGAACAGTCAATTTATTAATTTAAAACATTTATTGAGTACCTACTGTGTACCAAGTGCTGTATCACATTCTGGAGTGACACAGATCTTGCTCATATGGAAGTTAGAGTCTAGGTAGAAAGGCAAATATATTAATAAATTCCTTAAAAGAAAGTTTTCAAAAACCGAATTGTTACAAGTGGACACAATGTGAAGGATGGGAACTTGCTGCTGTAAGAGAGTCTAACGATGACTGAGTCTACACTCGACCGACCGGGGAGGTGACTGGGGTATTGAGAGCTCTGGGAGACGCTGGGATGGAGCAGCGGAACACGGGGTGGTTATGTTCCCAGGAGAGAGAACAGCCCTTGCAAAGTGCCCATGATGGGCGAAGTAAGGCAGAAGAGAGAGCCCTCTCTAACCTGTTTTCATCTCTTTCTGGTCCTGGAAAGCGATAAGGGCAGTAGTGTGCTTTGTGGCGATGATGAAAAGGTGTTATTACCGATGGAATTGTGATCATAAACCTCACTTTCCTTATAAAAGCTTCCCCTGGGAACCCTGTCAGTCTCTCATGCATCCTGAGAAACAAGACCAAGTTGAAGTAAAGAAGGAGCCACTTTGAGCGAACCCTCTAAGACCAATGGCAACCCAGCTGACCACTAGTGACTCGAAAGCCTGGAGGGAAGCGTTTTCCCAGCCTTGTCATATGTGAATAGCTGAGATTGGACCACATCATTGTCTGGGGATGTCCTGGGGTCTTCCGGCTTGCGCAGAAGCATCTCAGAATTGCAATTCCTTTCCAGGGAGTGAGAGTGTAGGCACCCATCAAGGAAAGAAAGTCTGCCAAGCATTTTAAACCTCCCGAAACAAAATGGAATAGAAGTGCCAGATTTTATAATTGTGGTTGTTATTGATACTCTGTTTCTCAATAGAGCCAGAAAATATTCTTGTTAAAATGCCTGGTGTTCTGTCAACAAGACCAGCAGCGTGTGTTGGGCCTCTCTCGGCTCTGTGTGCACGTGGGTCTGTGTATACATAAGGATAAATCTTAGATAAAGAGACAGGGAGAGTTTATCTGATTTGTAAAAGATTTCAAAACTTGTCACCAGGGCCTTTGTAATTGAGGAATCTCTTCATTGAGGAATAAACATGAAGTTGTTTTATTTTTCTCAGTGACCGTCGCCAGGACAGTCTCTGATACATTCCCTACTCCCCTCCTGCCTTTTTGCTACCCGATGAGTCAGTCGGGCTCATAATTTTGACTCTCCTTGGGATATTAAAATAGCCTAGTCACCAGTCCTTTTATTCTATTTTTTAAAATTATTACAAAATACTGATAACATACAATTTACCATCCTGTTTTAAGTGTACAGTTCTGTAGAATTTCATTCATTTAAAAAATATTTATTTATTTGAAAGGCAAAGTTACAGAGAGAGATAGAGATAGAGGTAGAGAGAGAGACTTCCATCTATTGGTTCACTCCCCAAATGACTGCAATGGCTGGGACTGGACCAGGCCCAAGCCAGGAAGTTTATCTGGGTTTCCCATGTGGATGGCAGAGGCCCAATACTTGAGCCATCTTCTGCTGTTTTCCCAGGAATATTAGTGGGGAGCTGGATCAGAAGTAGAGCATCTGGGACTTGAACTGATATTCGCATAGAGTGCTGACATCATAGATGGTGACTTAATCCATTGTTCTACAATGCTAGCCCCATATCATTCATTTTTAAAAATTTTTATTTGTTTTCAAAGATTTATTTTATTTATTTGAAAGAGTGACAGAGAGATGTAGAGCCAGAGAGAGGGAGAGAGAGAGAGGTCTTCCATCCGCTGGCTCACTCTCCAAATGGCTGCAACGCCCAGAGCTGAGCTGATCCAAAGCCAGGAGCCAGGAGCTTCTTCTAGGTCTCCCACGTGGGTGCAGAGGCCCAAGAACTTGGGCCATCTCCATTGCTTTCCCAGGCCACAGCAGAGAGCTGGATCAGAAGTGGAGCAGCTGGGACTCGAACCATCGCCCATATGGGATGCTGGCAGTGCAGGCGGCGGCTTCACCCGCTACGCCACAGGCTGGCCCCATATCATATCATTCATTTTTATGAAATCATCGTGATCCCTCTCCAGAATACTTCTTATCTGCAGACTTGAGTCTCTGTAGCCCATTGAGCACTAAACCTCCCTGCCTCTCTGCCCCCAGCTCCTGTAACCACCATTCTACTTTAGTCTTTGAGCTTGACTACTCTGTGTACCTCACATGAGTGGAATCCTGCTGTATGTATCTTTTTGTGTCTGACTTGTTTCATTTAGCATAATGTGCTCAAGGTTCATCCCTATGATAACGTTATCAGAGTGTCAAACCATTGTATGAGTACACATAATGTTCTGCTTATTTATCCATCCATCAATGGATACTTGAGTTGCTTCCAGCTTTTAGCTGTTGTGAATAATGCCGCTGTGAGCATGGAATATGCAAAATATCTCAAGAACCTCCTTTCAGTTCTCCTGGGAATATACCCAGACGTGGAATTGTAGATCATTTGGTAAGTCTAATTTTAAGCTTTTGAGAAACCACCATACTGCACATAGCTGCACTATTTGATATTCCCATCAATAGTGTGTCACGGTTCCAATATCCATTCTTAGTCCATCTTTAAATTTCAGTTAGGTAGGAAGTCAGATATGAGCTTATGTGTGTGTGACAGGCCTAAAGAGAAGACATCTATGTCCAGCATATGCATCTGCATCTCAAAGTCATCCCCATAATATTTCAGGGGCAACTTGGTATTCGTATCCTGCCCTGCCCCCTTCTACTTGATAACCTGCCAGGTGGGGGTCCCCACCCCTTCTGCCTGGCAATCTCCCACAATCTCCCAGATGCAGCCCAGTATCTGCATTTCAAACACCCTGCTCCGGATCCCCATTCTCTAGGGGGTCCTGCCCACCCTTCCTGTAAACTCAGGATGGTGTCAGCTAGGCTTCCTCCTGTCTGATACCTTCAGGGGAAAACTCAGATAGGAGCTTCTTAAAATTTACATCCATAAAATCCTTTGTTTCAGGAGGAGATGTGTGGAGACAAAGACCCATCTCCTTAAAAACCCCCAGCCTCAACCAGACTGTGCGCTCAGCCCTCTGCCTCTCTGCTGAGTCACCTGCCTGCCTGGCCAGGTGTAATCTCTACAACCATGTAACCTTGCTCCTTCCCCCTGTCCAAGCGACTGCACACTCTCTCTCAGGTCCTGTCTGGAGAGGTGCCCATCCGTTCTTGTGGATGTCCCTACCCTAATAAACTTTGCCACTTTTTACTTTCCACTACTCTGTCTCACGCCTGGATTCTTTCTTGTGCAAAGACAAGAACCCGGGCCGGCGCCATGGCTTAACAGGCTAATCCTCCGCCTTGTGGCGCCGGCACACCGGGTTCTAGTCCCGGTCGGGGCACCGATCCTGTCCCAGTTGCCCCTCTTCCAGGCCAGCTCTCTGCTGTGGCCAGGGAGTGCAGTGGAGGATGGCCCAAGTTCTTGGGCCCTGCACCCCATGGGAGACCAGGATAAGCACCCGGCTCCTGCCATCGGAACGGTGTGGTGCACCGGCCGCAGCGCGCCTACCGTGGCGGCCATTGGAGGGTGAACCAATGGCAAAAAGGAAGACCTTTCTCTCTGTCTCTCTCTCACTGTCCACTCTGCCTGTCAAAAATTAAAAAAAAAAAAAAAAGACAAGAACCCTGCCATTCTCCAGTAACACTTTATGTTTACTTTAAAGCTCCCCCTATCTCTTTGCCAGCGTTGTCTGGACTGTTGCGTAGTCTGCTCTCTCCCTGCTCTGCCCACTTTCTTGTCCCCTCTCTGCTGCGTTAGGAGGGGAAAGAAAGAAGAGAAGAGGACATTTCTTCATGACGCTGTCCCTGGAGAGCGGTCATTGTCTTCCCCACTGCACCTGTGTGGGATCAAGTTGTCCTCTTCCTCCCGGTCGTTTCAGCTGGTCTTGCTTATTGTCTGCCGACTCTCTGGCTGAGTGAAGCTGCCAACAGACCTTCCTGGCAATCGGTCCCATCTTCACACAATATTATTACCTTTTTTTTCCTACTGGGACTCAAGGACTATTTGTCCATTTCTGAGAATTTCTGTGAAATTCTGTGAAATTCTGAGAATTTCTATGTCATAGGGGGAGGACAAAAAATAGACACGCCTTCCCCGCCATGATGCGTGTATGCTTGGGGTGCCAGCTTCTTAGGCGAAGACTCCCCACCACTGCTGCTGTGCAGTGGGTTAAGTTGCCACTTCCGAACACCACATTACAGACTGCAGTGCCAGTTCGAGTCCTGGCTGCTCTGCTGCTGATCCAGCTCCCTGTTAATATGCCTAGGAAGGCAGCACAAAATGGCCCAAGTCCTTGCACCCCTGCCTCTTCCATGGGAGACCAGGGTAGAGTTCCTGGCATATTAACATATATATCAGCAGCAGAGCAGCCAAGACTCGAACTGGCGCTGCAGTCTGGTATGTGGTGTTGCAAGTGGCAACTTAACCCACTGCACAGCAACACTGGCCCCTCTGCTGTAAGACCCCTGTCACCAGGTGTCCTACAGAGCGACCCCCAGAAACACAGACTCCACTCCAATCGATGCAAAAAGCAAGAGGGAAGTTTATTTCATTTGCAAATGGGCCATCTCCGCCTCTGGTAAGGTGCAGAGAGAGAGAGCGGCCCAGACAAAAGGTTTACAGAGTATTTAAAGCTTAAAACCACAGCATTAGCATATTTAGTTATGTTACAATCCTATTGGGCAAGATAAAAGTTGTGTTACAATTTTATTGGATATGTTAATGGTTACTAGGTAAGGGGCTTGGGATGGGGGTCGCGGGCAGTTTCTTCTTATCAGCTAAGGCGAGCAGGGCGGGGGTGGTACGGGCTGTCCGTGCTGTGCGGTTTTTCTTAACTCTTTTTCGGACTCCTGCAAGTGTTATCGCGTGAGACAGTTACACAGAGCAGTTTCACAAGGCAGTTTCCCAAGGTTATTCTGCAGGCAGGTGGAGACACAGTTATCTTAAGGAATGGCTACTGTCAGCAGCCAAACTTTTTAACCCTTGCTAAAATTATTTTAATATTTACTTTTAGCAGGGGTCTTATATTCCCTCCTCTTTTTTTTGTACTAATTTTAATCTTAAAATTTTAGGGAACACTCGTGCTTTTGTAACCTGTCTCTGTAGTATTTTCTGTTTTTTTAGGCTCTGATATTGTTGGGTTAGCACTAGTGTCTGAGTGATAGACGACTTAACCTGATAGAGAAAAGCTGGGACTGCCTGAAGTTTGCAGAAGTAGGAATTTGCTGCATGGCCCATATCCTCTCTGGGGCTGGTTTTCTCTCCCCAGGGGAGAGGATAAGGGTTAAATAGTTAACACTTTAATGGACTAGCTATGCTTCGTTTTCCTCCAGATACCTAGTAGCTAATTTTGCTAGCAAGTTAAGCCAATGTACAAGACTAGAGTCTCAGGCTGGGAAAGGAGACAGACTACAAATTATTTACATTTAATGATTTACATTATGGATTATTGTGCACCCCCCTCAAGAGATAGTCCCTTTTAAGTCCTCAGTGAGGACCTGTCCAAATAGGTGTAGGACTATCTGAGCTAGCTGTTACTGAAAGCCCTGTTTTTAGGAACTGGCAGGGAGGACTTTTTTTAAGCTTAATACTATTGGATAGACGTTTAAGGCCTGGCTGGGTGTGTGAGGCCCAGACCTATTCAGGGGGTGCTGGAAGAGAATTGTAAGAGATGCGAATCTCCTTTAAGGGAGGCACCCTGTTGACTTGCATTACCTGGCTGGACTAGGAGAGCTTTAATAGGAGGGTGGTAGAAATAGGCAACTTGCGTTTCACTGACCCTAGGCCATCCCCTCAATAGCAGTGGCTGGAGCTAGAAGCTAGGCAGAGGCTGGGCAGAGCTAAAGGCTTTTTAGCTCGGGGCCACAAGGTCTGCGGTTCTGAACCAGGAGTCCTTCGACACCCAGGGCAGTTTCGTGTCCAGTGGCCATGCTCTTGGCAGAGCTGACAGAAGGCAGTTTCTGTTGCGGCAGCTGCTTGCCCAATGCCCTGGCTCCTTATATCAGCAACAGGTGCTGTTTGGGGTGCACTGGCCTTGCTGGGTCTCCTTGACGGCAGATCACCGTGCAGAAAGCCATAGATTGGCCTGTTGCCTATCCTCATATCGCTCCTGCTGCTAGCTTGCTCCTCGTTTTCCTGGTCTCTAATAAAGTAGACCAAGGAGGCAGCCTCTATGTCAGTCAAGGGGGTGCTCAACCCAACCCTGATTTCTTTAATATCAGGGTGAGCTAAAAAAACTATGGTCATGGGCAAATTCTGACATTTAGTATTTTTCTGCGAGTTAAGACCGTGCCCATGAGGAGAACTATGATCTTTTAGGTAAGATCAACTGTGGTGACCTGCTTGTATACTTTGAGGTTATTAGTACAACTCTTTATTTATTCCTTAATTTGGTTTAAAAGGGGAGTTCTGCCCATTTACTACATACACTGAAAAATCGATCTGGCTGTTACATTATTTTATAGTTTAACCTCTTATTTTGGCTATGCTGTTTGGCCAGGCATTATTACAGAGAAGGTCAACCATTTTTTACATAAGGTCTGGGGATCAAACCGTACATCACAGTGGAGAGTCCTGCAGAACTGTAGTAACTTTTTTTCTGGAAGAGAAAAGAGGAGAAGTGAGGCAACGAGTCGGGTCTCTAGACTGACTTCCTGGGCTTTTAGATTTAACTGGCGGTTTAACCAGTGCTTACTGCGTAGCCTGTCTTAGAGGAGAAATTGTGGCAGACATCTCTGCCATCCTTTGGCTTCTGGATTATTTACCGTGTAGCCAGTGGGCACTAGAGTTTTCTTGGGCTCCTGGAACCTGGTTCTCTAGCACCTGCCGCATAACCATTTTTCTTCGTTTTTAAGTCTCTTTTGGAGCACTTTTTCCCTGTTGGCTAGACCTCCCGTTTGATCCACATTTGAACTAGCAATGCCTGGTTGTTCAGCGTTAGCTGGACGGAGACTTCGTCAGTCCCTCTTTAAAGGATCTGGCTTCTGAGCCAGAGACTGGAGCAGCTAGAAAGAAACACGTTTATAGCTGAAGTTTAGCATCATTTTACATCTTGGCACCACTTTTAATTTAAACAGCCGATTGGTTAGAAAGTCTGTTAAAGGTGCCAAGAGAACTTAGAGTATTTGGTCAAAATAGAATTTTTTAACATTCTGAAATGATAGCCATTTATTAGTTAGGGTGATTTTTACTCTTTTAAACCAGATCTGATTATAATACTTAACAATGCTTTTCATTAATCTGAACTTAACAGATACAGTAGAGTACATAATAGATTATTTGGGCAGAACATGAATTCTATGTCTCTTGCTGTCGAATAAACCAGAAATAAAAAACCTTGCACATAAGGGTTTACATAATTTAGAACTATTTAACAAAGTCAAAAAGAGCTTACAGGACCTAAGTTTAGAAATGGCAGAGCAACCGATTAAGCAGACACTGTTAAAATAGACATTACAGTTTTTGCAAAAACAGATTTTAAAACTTAGACCATTTTTAGATATTTACTAACATTAGTGTACATTTTTTTAAAAAAAACCTTATTTTTGTAACAGAAGGTCAGACTTTATTAGCACTCAACTTAAAGAAAACTCTGTAAACAATTTTAAAGTTGTAAACCTTTTAAAATTTTTTATGACTTGCTCACACCTTTTGAAACTTTATACCTGTAGTTACTTTTACATAGTCTTGAATTGTTATGTATGGACAATCTATGAGAATACATGCTAACAAACTTAAACAGTCTCTCTTATCGAATTTAAGATGTGAAAAGTACAATACATTTTCCCACATTTTGCTTAGCATTGATGCCTAGATGGCTTAAGACACTGAGTTATTACTGAATACCACACCATTATCTGAATTAAAAGTCAAAATTACATTTCCATGCTTTTAAGTAACATAAGAATAACTCCTCCTGGACAGCAAACATGGACACAACTTTGAAAAGATCTTCATCGTTAAGAGAAACATGTTTAAAGCATATTAAAGACATGTAAAACCCGAGCAAGTGAGCTACCAAGCAAACTAAAGGGCTTTAGCATTAACTTAACATTTTTTTGAACCAATGTTAACAACATAAAGGCTTGTATACACAGAATTTACTCTTAATTTTATAAGACCACTTTAGCTGGAAAGCAAAAACATGAATACAGCATAGGTCTGACACTATTTACAACATTTTAATACATTTTACATAATCTGAATTGACTCAAGCAGCTGTTACTTTAACAAATTTTAGAGTCTCATCCTTTGAGAGTTCCAGGGATCCGACTGGAAGCCCAAAGTTGGAAGACTCGGTTTAGAATTTAAGCTGTTAGAGTCAAGCGGTTTAGCCAACAATTAGTACACTTCTGATCAGTTGGGTAATCACTCAAACACTGAAAACAGATAAACAACATAAACAACTTTGCGTTGCAGTTTTTCCAGTCAAGACTCATAATGGCAATAGAAAAACGCAAAACCTTCAAGGCACGTGAAGGAACACTCTCATCAGATAAGTCAGGGGCAACAGCACAGAAAAGAACTAGACATCAGCATATGAACCATTGCTTAGGCTTCCATTAACTGCAAAGAGAAAAACCCATCAGGTTGGAAAGGGTTAATGGATTAAGGTTCTGGCTCCCTCTCAAAGCCTCCAAGGACAAGGGTGGCTCATTGCCAAGATTTTAGGCAAGCAGTGCATCCCGTGAAGCATGCCCACCTGTTTATCAGAAACATTCCTTTATCCTCCTCCCAGGGAACTGGCCAGGCTCCCAAGGAGCAGGAGAAGGTCATTTGGCAACAAAGTTACTTGTCCGCCAGAGTTGAACCTAGATACAAGTCCTTTTATTTTAAAAATTTGTCCTTACATTTGGCCCTAAGGCTGCATTGAGAAGTAGACAAAATTAACACATTATAAGAATACAATACAAATTTTTTTATACAAGTATACATTTAGCAAACACAATAATATTTAAGGCATTTTAAGGATAAATTGAAACATATTTGAGGGGGAATTAGCTTCTTGGGCACCCATGTCAGGGACCTAAAAAACAGTACCATTTTAATACAACAACTCAAGCTGCTGCAGACAGCCTAAGAACTGGCTAGACAATCCCATGGCATGGAGATTTGAGGCACTGTTACTTGTTAAACAGACATGTTGAGGCGCACACAGTCCAATTAACAAATGCGCTAACATTTAACATCTTTTTTTTGATAAGACAACAAATTTTTTAGCGGATGGAACACGGTGGGTAACCATTTAGCCATAATGATAGTAGCCTATTACTATCTGTAATTGTTATATTCTTGTAGGTTTGTTTTTGTAAAGCAAACCAAGCATAATCTGTTCAAGCATTTCTATTAATAATAGGGTAGAGTTAATACATAATACAAAAATAGAATGGGTAGTCCGGACACTTTGTTACCACAATTTCTCAGACAATTAAAGTTTAGCAACAGTAATAGCTCACAAAAACTTTAAGAGGCACCAAAGCTACCATAAGCTGCAAAGACGGACAGCCTTCTACCAGATTGGAAAGGGTTAACTGGTAACAGCTTATCCCTAGGTGGAATTTCCTCCTACTCTCTCCTGGCCAGCAGTATAGGAATGGAGATGAAGAGAGCAAAGAGTGGGGGAGAGAGCCCCGGGAGAAGTGCGGAAAGTGACAGAGGACAAGATGTGAGTGACTGCCCTCACCTTTTCTCATCCAAAGGCAGTAACCTGAAAAATAACAGTCTCAAACTGAAAGCTTTTGGCGTAACAGCAATCACACTGCCACACAGATACAGATCGCAGGCGCGTTGGGCTGTCTTTGCCCGACCAGATGGACTACAATTTACACTGATAGTCCCAGATGGGGTCCGAGGAACGTCTCCCAACGGCCCCGCCGACAGTCCTATAGCGCGTCCGCCAGGACGTTTCGTCGGCCCAGATACAGAACCTATAGGCAACTCAGATAACACAGTCGACTACACAAAGACAATGCCGGCAAACTCACCTGGACCGGTCCTTCCACGACCCTTTAACAAGGTGTCTGGGGGGGGCTTCGCCAAAGCGAGCTCAGGGGGTCTCCAGGCTCTCAGGCAACTGCCCTTCCTAATCGCCCCCCCGTTCCTTACAATCCCTCTGGAGTTTCGGCCGTAGCTAAGCTGTGGCCGGGGGGACTCCGCGTTCTCGGAGAGCTGTGGGGTGCCGGACACTCAACGGTCACTTCCACAGATCCGGTCCCGCTTGAGGGAAGGAATACTGACCTCTGATGTCTTCTCAAAATTGCAGGGTTCTTGTCTTCGCACAAGAAAGAATTCAGGCGTGAGACAGAGAGCAGCGGGAGGCAAAACAGCAAGGTTTATTAGGAAGGAACATCTGTAAGGATGGATGGGCACCTCTCCAGACAGAGCCTGAGAGACTCGGGGGAGGAGGAAGGAGGGAGGCTCGAGCGGAGAGGCCACACCCGACCAGGCCAGGTGAGCGGCCCAGCAAAGACGCAGAGAGCTGAGCGCGCAGTCCAGCCGAGGCTTAAAGGTGTAGTTAGTCCTTGTCCCATGTTAAGGATAAAAGGCAAGTAAATTGTGACACAAAAGACAATCACAAGACTCACAAAGACACTGCGCGCAACAACCGAACAGGACAAAACTGAAACAAAAACTTCAGATGGGGTCGGCCGCTCTATCAGCCTTTCCCGGGGGAGGAGGGAGACAAAGTCCTTCCCTTCCTCCCAGTACACCGCTGGGGCGTCCCCCCACGGCTGAAGCCAGGGGTCCCGAACACGTCTGTTCCTGCCTACTACTGGCTTCCTACAGGTTCGGCGCTCTATCGCCCGGACGCTCTATCGCCCGCAAACACAAACACCCGTACACCAGGCGCCCGGGGAAGATAGACAATGGAACACACAAAAATACACAGAACAGAAAGTACTTACCTCCGATTGGGAGATGGAGGGTGAATCTGGGGTTTCAGTCTCGGTGGGACCTCCAAAATGTAAGACCCCTGTCACCAGGTGTCCTACAGAGCGACCCCCAGAAACACAGACTCCACTCCAATCGATGCAAAAAGCAAGAGGGAAGTTTATTTCATTTGCAAATGGGCCATCTCCGCCTCTGGTAAGGTGCAGAGAGAGAGAGCGGCCCAGACAAAAGGTTTACAGAGTATTTAAAGCTTAAAACCACAGCATTAGCATATTTAGTTATGTTACAATCCTATTGGGCAAGATAAAAGTTGTGTTACAATTTTATTGGATATGTTAATGGTTACTAGGTAAGGGGCTTGGGATGGGGGTCGCGGGCAGTTTCTTCTTATCAGCTAAGGCGAGCAGGGCGGGGGTGGTACGGGCTGTCCGTGCTGTGCGGTTTTTCTTAACTCTTTTTCGGACTCCTGCAAGTGTTATCGCGTGAGACAGTTACACAGAGCAGTTTCACAAGGCAGTTTCCCAAGGTTATTCTGCAGGCAGGTGGAGACACAGTTATCTTAAGGAATGGCTACTGTCAGCAGCCAAACTTTTTAACCCTTGCTAAAATTATTTTAATATTTACTTTTAGCAGGGGTCTTATACTGCAGGGTGGTTAGAATTGTGGCCACACAGGCTCTCAGAGGTCCCCAGCAGGACGAAGTCTCAGTTGAGCAGGGCAGCCAAGGCTATGCCTTCCCTTGTCCTGGTGACATTAGAATGCCAGCTCTTGGTCCCCTGGAGCCAGTGTTCTGCCTCTGAAAGTCTCCTGGCTTTCCCTGTTGTCTCAAGTTCATCCCCATCCTGTTTTGTTCTCTTACTTCTGACCCCTTGGAGTGTACTCTTATTTATTTGGAGTCTGGGTCCATATGGCTTATTTTTTTTTTTCTAATAACATGTTTGTGGCATAGAGATTATCTGTACGCAGTCAGTCCCTCACATTCCCATGAGTACTGTCCTTCTTGTCAGTAGTGTGGTCAGACACTTTGACTGTTTGGGGTGAGAGCAGTTTGAAAAGCAAATGTGCCTGCCCTCAAGGTACTTACCTTCTAGCCAGGGATACAAATCAGAATAAAAGGATGGGGCCAGAGCCGAGGCTCACTAGGCTAATCCTCTGCCTGTGGCACCGGTACCCCAGGTTCTAGTCCTGGTCGGGGCGCTGGTCCTATCCCGGTTGCTCCTCTTCCAGTCCAGCTCTCTGCTGTGGCCCAGGAAGGCAGTGGAGGATGGCCCAAGTGCTTGGGCCCTGCACCCACATGGGAGACCAGGAGGAAGCACCTGGCTCCTGGCTTCGGATCTGTGCAGCACCGGCTATAGCAGCCACTTGCGGGGTGAACCAATGGAAGGAAGACCTTTGTCTCTCTCTCTCTCTCTCACTGTCTAACTCTGCATGTCAAAAAAAAAAATGATAAAGGGATAGATATGGAATGTATAGGCCAGGTGATTCTGTGTGTGATGGAGACAGATAAAACAGAAAGGCAAGATGGAAGAGTGGGAGGGGAATGAAGCATTGCCCTTCTTCATAGGGTAGCCCGGGGCGTTCTCATTTACAAGGTGAGATTAGAGCGGAGACCTGAAAGATGTGGGGGAAGGATGCTGTGGCTTCCCGGGAAGAGCATTCCAAGTAGGGAAATAGCAGAAGCAAAGGCTGTGACGCAAACGTGTGCTTAGCTTCATCCAGGGACAGTCCACAGGCTGGCATGGAGTTGAATGAGGGCTGGGAGGAGGTGAGCTGGGGGTTGGGAAATGTGACAGGAGTGATAGTTAAGAGGCAACCGGAAGATAAAGGAAGATAAAGGAGGAGACGTTGAGTGAATATTAGAGAACATCTTTTAGTTGAAGGGAGCAGCCTGTGCAGAGGCTTCCAAGGAGGGAAGAGCGTTTTTCCAGTTTGGAACTGAAATATTTGTCTTACTCAAAGAAGACCGTGGTCGGGGGAGAGGGGGGATGCTCAGACTTTGGGGTGGATGATTTTGTGAGTACACTAGGGGATCACTGAACAGGTTTTTTTTTTTTTTTTTAAGATTTGTTTGTTTATTTGAAAGGCAGAGTTTACAGAGAGGGAGGGAGGGAGAGAGAGATCGATCGTCTTCCATGTGCTGGTTCACTCTCCAAATGACTGAATTGACGAAAGCTGGGCCAGACAAAAGCCAGGAGCCAGGAGCTTGTTCCGGTCCACTTGGGTAGCAGGGGTCCAAGCACTTGTGCCAATCTACTGCTTTCCCAGGTGTGTTAGCAGGGAGCTGGATTGGAAGTGGAGCAGCTGGGACTCGAACCAGCACCTGTGTGGGATGCCGGGATCGCAGGTCACAGCTTTACCTGCTACACCACAGCACCAGCCCCATCATTGAACAGTTTGAAGCAGAGAGCTGATGGGGTCAGGTTTAGCAAATACTCCCCCTCTGAAAAGACTTTCTCCTAGGAGGGTTTGGAGCCAAGTCCTGTGAGCTCATCTCCCTTGGGCCTGCCTTCTGTCCATCCTCATTAACTCCACTCCCACCCCCATCAGGCAGGCCACATCTAAGTGGGTCAGGCCAGGCAGAGCGATCCCTGTGGGGAATGATCTTCCCATGGGCAAGCCCAGACTCAGAGGGCGTAATGTGATGGACAGTCTGGCTTCCTGTGCTGAATTAGGCCAGACATCAAGGAGAAAGGCAGCCTCGAGGGACTTCCAGGGAAATTCAGAGTAATTTCTTTTTCTTGCTATCCATGAGTTTTCTTGAAAAACCTCAGGCTTTGGCAGGTAAGACTGCCGAAATGTAAGCCTCCAATTGGGTGATCTTGCCCTGGGCACTTTTTTTTTTTTGTCAGCAGATCAGGATAAATGCTGTAGCATGCAAGCATTTAAAAATGCATATTGTGGGGGCCAGCACTGTGGCACAGTGGGTTAAAGCCCTGGCCTGCAGATCCAACATTTCATTTAGATAACAGTTTGAATCCAGCCTGCTCCACTTCTGATCCAGCTCCCTCCTAATGTGCCTGGGAAAGCAGCAGAAGGTGGTCTTTTTGTTTTGTTTTGTTTTGTTTTAGATTTATTTATTTATTTGAAAGTCAGAGTTTCACAGAGAGAGGAGAGGCGGGGGCAGGGGTCTTCCATTTGATTATTCACTCCCCAATTGGCCGCAACAGCTGGAGCTACGATGATCTGAAGCCAGGATCTAGGAGCTTCTTCTGGGTCTCCCATGTTGGTGCAGGGGCCCAAGGACTTGGGCCATCTTCTACTGCTTTCCCAGGCCATAGCAGAGAGCGAGATTGGAAGTGGAATAGCTGGGACTCGAACTGGCGCCCATAAGGGATGTCAGCGCTTCAGGCCAGGGTGTTAACCCACTGTGCCATAGCGCCGGCTCCAAGCCCAAGTTTTTGGATCCCTGCACCTATGTAGGAGAGCCAGAAGAGGTTTCTGGCTCCTGGCTTCGGATTAGTTCAGCCCCGGGCACTGCGGCCATTTGGGAAATAAACCAGTGGATGAAAGATACCCGTCTCTCTCTCTGTCTGTGTGTCTCTGTCTCTATGTCTCTCTCTCTCTGTTTCTCTCTAACTCTTTCAAATAAATAAAATGAATCTTAAAAAAAATGCATGTGTGGGGCAGGTGTTTGATGCAGGAGTGAAGCCACTGCTTGGGATGCCCACATCCCATATTGGAGTGCCTGGATTCAAGTCCTGGCTCTGCTCTCCATTCCAGCTTCCTGCCAGTGTGCACCCTGGGTGACAGAAGATGATGGCTCAAGTGACTGGATCCTTACCACCCCTGTGGGAGACTCAGATTGAGCTCCTGAATCCTAGCGATGGCCTGGTTCAGCCCTGGCTGTTGTAGGCATTAGGGGAGTGAGCCAGCAGATGAAGAAGTTCTCTCTGTCTCTGCTTTTCAAAAAACAAACAAAAAAACTAAAAGAAATGCATGTGTATGTGCTTTCCACAAAGATTGTTAGAGCGTTTTCTTGAGGCTTTTGAAAGTCAGTTAAAGCTGCCTGTGGCAGATAGGAGCACGGGGCTGAACCCCTTGAAATCTGAGTTCTTGGACTTGATCTGTGAGTTACTATGTCATGTCTAAGCTTTATTTCTTTACATTTTAAAGGGGGTGGTCAAATTTGACAACTTAGATTAAATGCACAATTTAAAAAAAAAACACAACTTAAAAATCAACAGAAGAAATAGAAAATCTAAATAGCCCTGTGTCTGCTTATGAAACTGAATTCACAATTTTAAGTTTCTTCCTACATCTTCCACCTCACAATTTCAGGCCCATTTAATCAATTATGTAAGGACAGAATAATGACAATATTACATAAACTCTTTCAGAAAACAAAGAAGAGAATTGTCTTCAACTCATGTCATTTGGACAGTATGATTCCATTAGGAAATTCTGAAGAGGATATTCTAAAACATGAAAATAATAGACCAATGTCTCACTAACATAAATATAAAATTCTTTAAGAAAGCATCATCAAATAGAATTCAGTGACACGTAAAAATGATAAATGAGTTGAGATCGGAACAATGGGTAATTGCCTTCTACTGTCCATACCAGACCCTGACAGACATCACCAATCAATTGCATTGTTTTTTCCGGCTGAATCATTGTCAGCCTAACTCCCAGACAACCACCAGCAATCAATTACAGTTGGTATGTCAGAGGAAATCTATTTGACATCATTGAACTCAATGGATCCCACCAATTTAAGGCTGAAATATCATAATTCTATTATCCTATTAAAATGTTGAGGTCATTTTTCAAGGAAGCATTTTCTTCACTGTAGGGGGATTTACTCCAGATGCGATTTGGAAGAGCAAGAATCAGTAATTTTGAGCAACCTGCTCAAAGGAAGACCCAATCACATATTAAATGACAACAGAGCAAACATTGTTTCCATTTACTCTGCATCAGCAGCCCTCAAGGACAGAGTCTGACAGGCAAACGTCTACGATGTTGAATGAATGAATCCTGAGGCAAACAAGTAAGTGGTTCTATCTTCGTAGAACGGTTACGGCTGCAGCCGTGAAGTCAGGGAAAACCAGCGGTGAAAGATGAGACCAAGGAATGGGGTCCAGCACAAGGTCTTCTATGTGGGGTTCGTGCGTCTATAATCTGATTGTTCTTTATTTGGGTAACTTCAGCTTCATCTGACTGCCTCAAACACTTCTTAGGCTCATATTCTGTTACAGGTTACATTGTCTCCCTGCTTCCCTACCCCAAACCTGGTTCTTGCCCCCTCTTTTTTTTTTTTTTTAAGAGTTTATTTATTTGAGAGGTAGAGTTATAGATAGAGAGAGAGAGAGACAGAGAAAGAGAGAGAGGTCTTCTATCTGTTAGTTTGCTCCTCAAATGTCTGCAATGGCCAGAGCTGGGCCACTCTGAAGCCAGGAGACACAACCTTCTTCTGGGTCTCCCATGTAGGTACAGGGGCCCAAGGACTTGGGCCATCTTCTGCTGCTTTCCCAGGCCATAGCAGAGAGCTGGATTGGAAGAGGAGCAGCCGGTACTAGAACCAGCACCCACATGGGATGCCCACACTGCAGGTGGAGGCTTAGCCCACTATGCCACAGTGCCAGCCCTTCTCCTTTTTTCTTATCTCAGTGGAACCCATGGTCATCCATCCGGTTGTCCAGGCCAGAAGTTTAGAAGACAGCTTGAACACCTCTCTCTTCCTCACACGTTTCATCCTAATTATATTTCAGATATGTGCGCTTTTCTCTCCCTCCCCCAACACCGTCCTGTTCAAAGTTCCCATCATCTGACACCTGTAAGGCTGCAAGAGTCCACTGATGGTCTCCCTGCATCCACTCAGTCCTCTTCCACACCATCAGGGATCTGTTTGAAATGCAAAGTAGATTATCGGCTCCCAGCTTGAAACTTGCTGGTGGCTTCTCATTTCCCATTAGACAAAGACCTGTCTAAACTGGTTTACAAAATGTACCCTGTGCCACTTGTTCGCTGTTGGATTCATAAGCTGCATCACATACCATATACCCCTTACTTTCTGTGCCTCCCACTGATCTTTTAGACCTCCTGTCTTACTTCTCTGCCTAGAGCTCTCTTCTGCCCTCTCTTTAACAAGGTAGCTCCTATACACCATTCAGAATTCTTTTTTTTTTTTTATTTGACAGGTAGAGTTATAGACAGTGAGAGAGAGAGACAGAGAGAAAAAGGTCTTCCTTCTGTTGGTTCACTTCCCAGATGGCTGCCTCGGCCGGTACTGCACTGTACAGGTCCTTCTCCCTAGTCTCCCATGCAGGTGCAGGGGCCCAAGTACTTGGGCCATCCTCCACTGCCCTCCCAAGCCACAGCAGAGAGCCGGGCTGGAAGAGGAGCAACCAGGACTAGAACCCGGCGCCCATATGGGATGCTGGCGTCGCAGGCAGAGGATTAACCAAGAGAGCCACAGCGCCGGCCCCATACAGAATTCTTGTCACTTCCTTGGGAAAGGCTTACGTAACCTTCCACCTCCACCCTTTTCTCAAAGGATTGTTGGAGACTCCCATTTCTTTAATTATCTTTAGTTCATAATGAAACACCCAGTATGATAATTTGGTTAATGTTTGACTTCCCAAGTAGACTATAAACTCCATTGGAACAGATGCCATGTTTCTTTCAGCTTCTCTCGCATCTCCAGGGCCTAGCACAGCGCCTAGCCCTCAATACATCATCGATTTAATGATGAGTTTGTGAGTGAACGGGGGAGCATAGTTGCCTCTTGTGGTAGGTTAGGGTTTCACAGCCTCAGCACTATTGGCATTTTGGGTGAGATAATTCTTTGGTGTAAAGGACTGTCCTGTGCACTATAGGTTGACTGACAGCATCTCTTAGTCCCTAACCTTTGGGTGCCAGTAGTACCTCCGTAGTTAAGACAACCAAAAAATGCCTCCAAACATTACCAGTTGTTCCCTGGAAGGGGGAAGGATAAAACGGAGACTCACTGTGGTAGATTGTATTAAGTATTTGAATATTTGCTTGATAGTTTTGGCTGTGCAATTCTTTGTTGTTCTATGCATTGTAGGATGTTTAGCACCATCTCTGGTGTCTGCCTCTTGATGCTAGAATCCTAGCCTAGATGATCAACCATCCCTATGAGACCCCTTTCTGTTCCACCCTGTGTGTTGAGTGCTCTTCCTGCCCTATTGATGTCATGGTTGGCCACGTGACTTGCTTTGGCCCCTGGAATTCAGTACACATGAACGTCATTCCTTAGCCGACAGCCAACAGTGATTCTGGCACTGCGGTTTGCTGACTGGCTCAAGACCAAGAACGGGGCTGCCTTTCATCTAGCTTTGAAATAAGGAATCGGCCGGCGCCGCGGCTCACTAGGCTAATCCTCCGCCTGTGGCGCTGGCACCCGGGGTTCTAGTCCAGGTCGGGGCGCTGGATTCTGTCCCAGTTGCTCCTCTTCCAGTCCAGCTCTCTGCTGTGGCCCGGGAGTGCAGTGGAGGATGGCCCAAGTCCTTGGGCCCTGCACCTGCATGGGAGACCAGGAGGAAGTGTTGTGTTTGAATTTCCCAATCAGCGCACAAGGCACAGTCGCGGTTCATTTGTTACCCACACAGCCATTTAGCAGTGCGCAGGCAAAAGGCCCTCTCATTTGCATAAGAGAGGTTTTTATAGCCTCACACTTACAAGGGTGAAGGTCATCTCTCACGTAGGTTACCTTCTCACTCTCTATATGGCTGGGTATTGGGACCTAACATGTCCATTGGTTCCTCTAAATGTAAAGGCTATATACGTTATGTGGCGGGAAGGCCACACAAAGGAGATGGCACGGGGAAGAACTGGCGGGAAACATCGGGTCATAAATCCCAGGGGAGCTGGTGGGGGGCAGGAGGTCATAATTCCAGGGGAGCATGGCAGGCAAGCAAGCAGCCAGAGTACAGAGACTCCAACTCCTACAAAAGCACCTGGCTTCTGGCTCGGGATCGGCGCAGCACACTGGCCGTGGCGGCCATTGGAGGGTGAACCAACGGAAGGAAGACCTTTCTCTCTCTCTCTCTCTCTCTCTCTCTCTAGCTCTGCCTGTCAAAAGAAAAAGAAATAAGGAATGAAACACAGCTGAAATAAACACGCAGTTGATGAATGCATGAGCAATGCCTAAATGCCTTCTGTTACCAGCCCCAAACGTTGTGGGGCAGTGACCACAGCATAACTTAGTAGAAGCTGACTATTTAAAACTCTTAAGTGGTTCAGCCAAAACAGGCTCATCATTGCAAGCAATTGATCCAATTGTGCGCCCTCCTTTAGGGCCTATGAATGGTAAAGGAACAAAGGAAAGAAAGCTCTCACAGGTTCAGCCTTCAAGGCATTTATTCCAGTCCTTAATGGGACTGCAGGAGTTTTGGGCCCAGCATAATTGCCGACATAATTTTAGCTTGCCTTTCACTTCTCCATGTGTCCTTTTAATAACCTCCATCTCCAGATCTGAGCATGTTTTTTGTTTTTGTTTTTTTTTTTTTCAACCTCAAAGAGTGCAACAGAGCGGGAATGTGAATACTCAGTGGGTTGTGGGCAAAATTTGTCTTATTCACCGAGGTATCTCTAGTAACTGTGTACTGGTGATCAAAATAGCTCCTCAGTAAATGTTTAGTGGGTAATTGAATAACTGGCAGGGACAGATCGCCAAATATTTCTGGTGCTCTCCTCTCTTGTAAATTAGGTTGTGGCCAGTGGCTGATTACCATACACATCGTAGGACACTTTTGCATGTGCATAGCAGGAGGCAAAGAACTTTGAGATGATAGAGTTGCAGACAGAATTGTCTTTGATTCCTGCTGCTCTGTGGCAAGAGAACTGACAAGGAGAGTTGCTGATGAATTTTTAAGAATTTGGAAGTGAGTTATCAGAAACCAAAATTGTATTGTTCTAACCCAGCCGTTCTGAACTAGCGTACATTTGGCGATGTTAGGGACACTTTGGTTGTCACAAACAGGGAGATGCTATTGGCATTCGACGGGTAAAGGTCAGAGGTACTGGTAAACATACCACACTGTACAGTGTACAGATGACAAAGCATTAGCTAATGCAACATGACAATAATGCCGCAGCTGAGAGATTCCCTGCTAAGTCGATGAGATTCGGAGATTTTGTTGTTGTTGTTACTGTGACATAGCAGGCACTTTTTTCACTAATACAATGAATGGTTGAAATATGTCATGTGGCCTGTCTCTAGCAGGATCTGTGTGCTCTTCATAGTGGTAGAGCCTTCCAAGAAAGCACTAAAGGAACTGCAGGTGCATTTAATAAACTAAATGACTCCAGTAGGCGCCAATGCATGTTCTATGTGAAAAGAGTTTAAGTGGAGGAAGATGCAAAGGTGGAGAGAATTAACTGTTAATGGTAGAGAAAATGTGACCCCCTGTCTGTCTGTGTAAATAAAGTTTTATTGGCACACAGACATGCTTATTTGTATACTGATTGTCTGTGGTTGCTTTTGCATTACAGGAATAGAGGTGAATAGTTGTAACAGAGTCTTGTATGGCTTACAAAGCCTAAAATATTTATTACCTGGCTCTTCACATAGTTTGCTAACTCCTGTTAAGACCATGTGTTGTGTTCCAGCTCCAACATTTATTGGTGCTGTGATCTTATGAGAGTCATGTCACCTCTCTGAGTTTTAATTTTCCCATCTATCAAATGGAGAGACAGGACCTATATGATTATTTAAGAATTAAATGAACCCAGGTGCTTTGCACGTTGCCTGACACATGAGTGTGTTTAATAAATAGTAATAGCTATTATTGCTCAATTACTATAAACAATGAATAGTAATAATAAGACCACTGTGTGCCATACATGGAAATAGATACTTCCTGGGGGCTTGGCTGTAAGCGCTCTCCCTTCGTCACAGACACTCTGGCAGCCCATAAGGAAACGTGTTTATCTTGAAAGCACCTGGCACAGGCAGCGTGGATGGGGTTGAGCTGGTGGAAAGACCCCATTTCTCAAACCCTGCTTTCTACAGAGCATTATTCAAAGGGAAGCCTTATCAAGCAGCCTTCCAGCTTGGTGTCATCCATCTTCCAAAGGTAATTCCATAGCCCTTGGTAGCCGATGATTTATGGGGTGGGTGGCTGCAGGGAGGTTGCTCTTTGTGTAACAGCCTGTTTTTTTTTTTTTATCAATGACCAGCACCCCGCTGGCTAGGGCCAGAAGCAACAGGCTCTTGGTTAACCCAGTCCTTGGCTGCACCAGCTTCAGGCCAGCAGAGGGCTGCTGCCGGCCGCTTGGGCAGATGAGGGACTTTGATAGTTCTTAGAATTGAGAGCTCTGGTTGTTAAAGTGGGCTGCTACGTCTTCATGTCAGGGCAGTTCTGTCTTCCGTACAAAGCTGCCTTAAGCCTCCAAGCGTCAAGTGAGCAGTGCTACAGTCCGGAAAGGGAGAGAGTGCCATCTTCCCTTTACAGACGGGAGGCTGAAGCTGAGAGGGTTCCTCATCGCATGCCTAGATGAAGTGTGCAAAGGCAAGTGTCTGTGTCCCTGGTGAGGAAGCCACGGGTGGGGGCAGTGTCTGGCATCCTGGCCTTAGCTTCTTTCTCATTGCTGCCATGTTCTGAAAATGCCAAGGCAATCTTCACGAGGCCAGGAACTTGCTCTCTCACTCACCGCTTTATGCGCAGCACCTAGCACTAGGCGTGGCACATAGTAGGCGCTTAATAAATGTGTTTAAAGAATGAACAATGCCTGGGACTTTGTATAGATGAGGATACTTGTAAAAGTTTGTGGGAAAATTGGATAAAAAGATAAATTTATTTTGATGCTTTTTAAAAAAATTATGCACAATATTTTCATAATATGCATTTTCTATGAACTTGAACTTAATTTTTATAAGATTTATTTATTTTTTGAAAGTCAGAGTTACACAGAGAGAGGAGAAGCAGAGAGAGAGAGAGAGGTCTTCCATCCAATGGTTCACTCCCCAAATGGCCACAATGGCCAGAGCTGTGCCGATCTGAAGCCAGGAGCCAGGAGCTTCCTCTGGGTCTCCCATGCAGGTGCTGGGGCCCAAGCACTTGGGCCATCTTCTACTGCTTTCCCAGGCCATAGCAGAGAGCTGGATTGGAAGTGGAGCAGCTGGGTCTTGAACCAGCGCCCATATGGGATGCCAGCGCTTCAGGCCAGGGCATTAACCCGTTGTGCCTCTGCGAACTTGAACTTTTTAAAGACCCCCTGAATGCATGGATTTAAAAATTTCTTTACACCCAAATTGACATCTTTTAATGCTACTTTCCACAAACTTTTTGAAGTACCCACATGTTGTTTTCTGTTCCTGACTCACTGTTCATATCCCACTGCCTCACTACGTCCCAGTTGTCCTCAAGGTCATAGTTCATGCCAGTCAGTATCTAATCTGGAAAACGGAAGTTGTACCAGTTAATTATCAGATAATTTAATGTAGGGAGTTGGTTAAGGACCTTCTGGAAGATGAAAAGGAAGAGAGGGAACATTGAGGCTACAACTAGTAACTGGAGGGTCAGCGCTGTGGCGCAGCGGGTTAACACCCTACCTGAAGCGCTGGCATCCATATGGGTGCCGATTTGAGACCTGGCTGCTCCTCTTCCAATCCAGCTCTCTGCTGTGGCCTGGGAAAGCAGCAGAAGATGGCCCAAGTCCTTGGGCCCCTGCACCCATGTGGGGAGACCTGGAAGAAGCTCCTGGCTCCTGGCTTCGGATCGGCGCAGCTCCGGCTGTTGCGGTCATCTAGGGAGTGAACTAGCGGATGGAAGACCTCTCTCTCTTCTCTACCTCTCTCTGTAACTCTGTCTTTCAACTAAATAAAAAATAAATCTTATAAAAAGAAAAAAAAAAAACAAGTAGTAACTGGAATGGGTTAATTATCCATTTCTGCATAACAAGCCACCCCGCAACCAGCAGGGTAAAGCAGTGAGCACAGGGCCAGCACTGTGGTGTAGAAGATTAAGTTCCTGTCTGCAGCGCCAGCATCCTATGTGGGTGCTGGTTCAAGTCCCGGCTGCTCCACTTCTGATCCAGCTCTCTGACAATGTGCTGGGAAAGTAGTGGAGGATGGGCCAAGTGCTTGGACCCCTGCACCCAGTTGGGAGACCCGGAGGGAGCTCCTGGCTTCATCCTGGCCCAGCCGCTGGCCTCTGTGGCCATTTAGGGAGTGAACCAGCAGATGGAAGACCTCTCGCTCCCCCCTCCCCCGCCCATAATTCTGACTTTCAAATAAATAACTAAATCTTTAAAAAAACAAAATAACAAGTCTTCATTATCTCTCATTTGGGTGTGGAATTTGGAACTTGGGTGTGGCTTCATTGGGTCCTCTGTCTCAGGGTTTTTCTGTTTGTTTTTTTTTTTTCCCACTTGTTTAAATTTTTATTTATTTGAGAAGGAGGGAAAGAGGTATATGGTGTTCCCATCTGTTAGTTCACCCCCCCAATGCCTGCAATGGCCCTAGGCTGGAGGCTAAACCCGGATGCAGGAGCTCAGGTCCGGGTCTCTCACATGGCTGGTAAAGACACAACTACCTAGGCCTTCACTTCCTGTCTTCCAAAGTGTGTATTAGCAGGAAGCTGGAATTATGAATGGAGCGGGAAGTTGAACCCAGGCTCTCCAGTATGGGATGCAGGCAGCCCAAGCAGTGTGCAAAATGCCCACCCTCAGGGTTTCTCAAAGGCAACAATCTCATGAGAGCTTGACTGGGGAGGGAACCACTTCTAGGCTCACTCAAGTGGTTATTGGCAGGTCTGGGCTCTTGGTGGGCTGTTGGGCTGCAGACTGGTTTATCACTCTTGTTCCTTGCCAGTCTTACCACCCTCTGTTCCTTGCCTTGCGGGCCTCTCCATAGGGCACCACAACATGTGTGTATCTGTCAGAGTGAGTAACTTTCTATCACCACTGCCCTGAGACGTGAGGCAGGAAGTCCATCCTGTATTGCGTGGGAGGGGATTCCACAAGGGCATGAGTACCAGGGATACCAGGGACCGTTGGGGGTATTGAAAAGGCCAGAAGGAGCTAATGATAGCTTACGGCTCTAGGGACAGAGTGCAGAGGCTGGCCTCCCTATGGCCGAGATGGAGACATCAAGGAAGTGGCTGGGCTGGCTGATAATGGTAACCCTGAGGACTGCAGGGAGGCTGTTTGTAGGCGTGTAAGAAAAACACCTGCGACAGGAGCCAATAGCTGCTTCCTGGGGCATCCAGCATCGCCTCTTATGGTAGAAATGTATTTGGAAATAGGATCATTGTGGTTGTAGTTAGTTAAGCTGAGGTGCATTTAAGTGGTCTCTAAACCAGTGTGACTGGCATTAAAAAGAATTTTATTAATTTGAGAGGCAGAGTTACAGACAGAGAGGTCTTCCATCTGCTGGTTTGCTCCCCAAATGGTCATAATGACCAGAACTGGGCTGATCTGAAGCCAGGAGTTTCTTCCAGATCTCCCATGTGGGTGCAGTGGCCCAATCTTCCACTGCTTTCCCAGGCACAAGCAGAGAGCTGGATCAGACATGGAGCAGCTGGGACTCAAACCAGTGCCCATGTGGGATACAGATGCCACAGGCGGAGGCTTAATCTACTGGGCCACAGCACTGCTCCCACGACTGATGTTCTTATAAAGCAGGGAAACTGGGTCACACACATGGACACAGAGTGGGGGACATGGGAACAGGAGGGCAGAGATGAGGGTGGTGTTTCTGTAAGCCCAGGAACACCAGAAGCTAGGGGAGGGACCTGGACCAAGTCTTTCTCAGAACCCTGCAAAGGAGCCAGCCCTGCTGACACCTTGAGCTTGGACTCCAAGCCTCTGGAACTGTGAGATGATAAATTCTGTCACTTAAGTCATCCCGTCTGCAGCACTTTGTCACAGCCATGCTAGGAAACAGACACAGTGTCCTCCACCCTTGAAGTCATGTCTGGCCCTGCACAGCCTTCAGAACCTACCACGGACGCAGGTTGTACCCTTGTGCCCACTGTGGCCACATAGATGGAAGCCGAGTGATGCTACCCAAATGGCCAATGCACACCTCTTTGGGGGATGGCTTTGGTGACCGCCTCCTTCCCACTGCACAGGCCCTGGCTAGGTCTCCTGCCCTCCTTGATGTCCCCACAGCCCTTGTGACACCATCTGTCAAAGTGCTTCCCATTCTGTTCTTAGCTGATTATGTGTCTGTTTCTTTTTTTACATTGTGAACTTCCTGAGAGCAAGGGTTCCGTTGTGTTTGCTCCTCTCTGTCTCCTGTGCCAACCACGGTTTTGGATATACAGTAGGCAGTTACTATGGATCTGCTGAATCGAACAAATGAAGAGTGGTAGAAGCAGAGAAAGTGACGCTTGAAGACAGGAAGGCTGCGTTAGGTAGATGTGCACTGCTATCACATTATATTACCTCCTTTAGTCTTCCTAAGAATCCTGCAGTGTAGCTACATCTATCCCCATTGTGCTAATGAGACAAAGAGATAAAATGACCGGTACAAGGTAACGAGGCTGAAAGTAGCCGAGCCAGAGCCCTAAGCCCCTTTCTACAGTCGTCTCTGTTCCACTCCCCCCACCACATTTTAGAGTCATCCTGAATTACGGATTTAAGATATTTCAGGAGCTGGGTTCGATGCTATCTGCATGCCCTTATCTCTATTCCTACTGCTATTAGCTGCGTTATCATTTAATCCTCATTTCACAGCATAAGCAGTAGTGATGGATAGCTGGAAAGCAAACGGAATATTTCAGTTAAGTATAATTCCACTGTGCAGACAGCTGAAAATCAACCCATGTCCCTCCACTGAGAGTGGATTAATAGATTGTTGATACTTCTAATGGTTTGTTTAATTGATGGCTTCTGCCATTATTAGGGGAGAGTTTAGAGGGCTTTTTATGATTATAACACCCACATCAATTAGCTTGGGAAACAAGAATGTAAATACAAATGTTACTTGTCCTCTTGCCAAGTAAAATAAGCACCTATACTTGTAACTAAAGCTTTAAGAATTTATTCAGCAAATATTTGAGCATGAATTATGTGTTTGGCACCATTCACAGAGCTGTGTGGGATATAAAAGTGTAGGATACATTTCCTGTCTCCAGAGACCTTGCAATGTAGTTAAGGAAAAAAATAAATAAATGCACACTTGGGATACTAATTAACAAAACAAGGTCATGTAGTGTAAATATCAAATTAATGGAATAGACAATACGAAAATGGCACTTAGGAGGGTTTAGAAGAGGGAGTGCTAACAGTAATAAAGGTAGTCCATTTTATTGAGCACTTATGTTGTTCCAGGTGCAGTACTAAGTGCTTTATGTGTGTTACCATTTTTCAGATGAGAAAATGAAGGCTTAGAAAGTGTGAGGTCTTGCACGAGATCACACAGCTAGTGAGTCTTCAAGGGAGGTTTTGACCTTGGGTTCTGTCATGCAGTGATGAGCCCGGAATCACCGGCCATGCTGTGTCCCAACAGTGACCCCTGCTCTGCGCGTCCTGAGGCACCAGTGACTGTACTGGGCAGCTGGGGAAGATCGCGTAAAGTGTCTCAGCCTTGATGGCGTTTAAGCTGGGTCTGGAAGCAAGAGTGAGAGTTCAGTAGTTGGAGAAAGAGAGGAGACAGTCCGGGAAGAAAGAACAACTTATGCAAAGCATGCAGGTTTACCCACTATTTTTTTTTTTCCTCTTCTTTTAGCTATGCTTCCCACCCCCTACATTGTTTAAAAAAATACACCCTGAAAAGGGATATTTTTAAGGGAAGGTTTGGATGTGTGTCCTTTGCTGTGCTGGCTCTAGACCTGGTTCTCCGGGCGAGAGAGGCCTCTGTGACTCTGGAGTAGACGGGTGCCTGGTCCTTCACCGTAAGCGTTGGAAGAGGAGGTTGTGTGGCCCCTCCTCCATCAGTGCGCTCATCTACTAGGAATGCTGGGAGCAGGCTGTTGAGTGGACAATCCTTGGGAGGACTAAAGTGCTTATTGCCAATTTAAAAAGGCATTCCGAGAGAAAACTAAAGCCGATGGAAATAAATTGAATTTTCTGCCTTAGGAGATCTCGAGCTGCAAAACACATGTTAACTGACCTACTGGCTTTCAGAGCAGGGGGGGTGGGAATGAGCAGTGAGGCAGGCATGAGAGGTGGACCAGAGCTTGGTCACGTGTTCACTGACCACTGGGATTTCAGGGCAGGTGGGGTGGGCATGAGCCCCGAGGCATGGGAGGTGGAGGAGGAGCTGGGTGCAACATTTGTTTGCAGGAATGGATTGTTTTGCAGGAGGCCTGCAAACCGCTGGATGTCTGGTTTCTTTCCCAGAAACCAGAGGAAACTGGCCATAGCTAACAGAAGAGTACCACAGAGATTTTTGTGGAACAGTGTAATTTTTAAAATAAGCTAATTTTTTTGTGCAAAACGATGTTGAAATCCATGCATAGTTTTTTATTTTCCTGTTGCACATTTTCCATGGACTTTTTGAAGGACCCTCATACCCTTTTAGAACTTCTGTGACATGGAAGTAATGGTGCCGAACCTGTGGGATGATGTTCGATGAGGGGTTTGAGGAGTTGCCTGTCTTACAGAAGGAGCTCAGAATGTTAGCAGTCGGGGCCGGGTGTTGTATCACAGCAGCTTAAGCCATCGCTTGCCGTGTTGGCATCCTGGATCTGAGAGCCAGCTCACGTTCCAGCTGCTCTGCTTCTGATCTGCCTCCCTGGGAAAGCAGCGGCTTCAGTCTAGCCCAGCTCCAGCCATTGCAGCTGTTTGGGAATTGAACCAATAGGTGGAAAATCTCTCTCTCACACTCTTTCAAATAAAATAAATACATAATAAATCTTTACAAAATATTTATTTATTTGAAAGAGTTACACACAGAGAGAAGGAGAGTCAGAGAGAGAGAGAGAGAGAGAGAGAGAGAGAGGTCTTCCATCTGCTGGTTCACTCCCCAACTGGCTGCAATGGCCAGAGCTGCGCTGATCTGAAGCCAGGAGCCAGGAACTTCTTCTAGGTCCCCCATGTCGGTGCAGGGGCCCAAGGACTTGGGCCATCTTCTACTGCTTTCCCAGGCCATAGCAGAGAGCTTGTATTGGAAGTAGAGCAACTGAGAGTTGACTGGCACCCATATGGGATGCCAACACTGCAGGCAGCAGCTTTACCCGCCATGCCACAGCTCCGGCTCTAATAAATCTTTTTAAAAATGCTAGCTGTTGAGCCGGCGCTGTGATGCAGTGGGTTAAAGCCCCGGCCTGAAGCGCCGGCATCCTGTATGGGCGCCAGTTCTAATCCCGGCTGCTCCTCTTCTGATCCAGCTCTCTGCTATGGCCTGGGAAAGCAGTGGAAGATGGCCCAAGTGCTTGGGCCCCTGCACTCGCATGGGAGACCTGGAGGAAGCTTCTGGCTTTGGATCGGCGAAGCTCCGGCCGTTGCGGCCATTTGGGAAGTGAACCAGCAGATGGAAGACCTCTCTCTATGTCTCTACCTCTCTCTGTAACTCTGTCTTTCAAATAAATAAAAATAAATCTTTAAAAAAATGCTAGCTGTTACTATTAACAGTAGAGGGTTGGAGTGGAGAGGTAAGATTAATATTTGAGGTTGGGTTCTGCACACAAAGAATATGAGTCTGGGGTTCTCATGAGCAGGAGAAGGCAGCGGAAGAGCTAAGTAAGGGTCTGGGCTCCAGTGGAGACCACGGCCTCATCCCACAGGGAGCTCTGGAGGATGCGTTGTGCCGCAGCATGGCGCCTACTTTAGAGCCAGGGGCAGGCCTTTTAAACTCCAGGTCCCCGAGGTGGCTTGTGGGAGGAGTTGTACCCATGGTGAACTTCCTGGGTGAGAAAGCGCCTGTTTGGCTGAGGGTAATGCTCCCCGAGGCAGACCTAAGCCCCGCAGCAGGATACACAGCGTGGAGGGCGTGGATGCCTTGGCCTAGGGAAGTCCATCAGGCTTGGATGCAGCAACAGGGGCGGGCCATCTCGTTGTCGGGGTAAAGGACGGTGAGTGGAGACTGGGCAGAGTGAGGTGTCAGCACTATTTTTATCTAGTGTAGGAGGAAGATCTCGGCACAGCCACTCAGGGAAGACCCACCCTGATGTCACTCGGGAGATCTCATGATGCTGACAATGTCCCACAGCCCAGCTTCCCACAGAGCCTGTCCACCGTGCTGCTGTTGAAAAACCACCTGTCCTTCTCATCTGTGAGTTTTGAGACCCCACTTAGTCTTCAGGGGGTAGAAATGAGGTCTTTATCCGTGTCTCTCCTGGTGCCCAGCATGGGGACTTGTATACAGTTGGTGTTTAGCAGGTGTTCGTTGGCTGAAGAGTGTCTCCCCTGAACATCTTTAGAGTTCCCAGCTGCTATTCTGGGAGTGACTAGAGAATGCATGTCCAGAATTTTTTATCTTGAATTAAAAGTCCTCCTCTCCCCTGCCCTTGACCTGGCCTCCAGGGTAATTTCCACCACAAGCCACCACCACCTTTTGTCATACAGTGGTGTCATCCACTCAGCTGTGCAAGCCATTATCCTAGGTAATTTTTAATTCTTCTCCTTTCCTGTTCATTGTCGTATCTACCAGCAAGTTGGGGTCTATTATGCTTTGAACTATGCCCCAAGCTGGTCACTTTTATCATCCTTTCCTCTGCTACGATCCCAGTCTTTCTCTTTCCTGTCTCTCACCCAGGTTGCAACAACCTGCTTACAGGTATCCCTGCTCCATTTCCTGCTCAACCAAGCAGGGTGTGGCTAGCCCAGGACCTGGCACATAGAGGGCTCTCAAGAAATCCTTGTTGAATGAATAGATAAGGGAATGAGCATGTGGAACTTGTCTGAAATGAAAATTAAAAAAAAAAAATCCATGGATTCTTTTGGTAGCAAATTATATTCTTGCATACTTTGCTTGATGGGTCATTTGTTGACCAAACATATCAGTGAATTCAGAAATGCTTTTGAATGAATCCATCCGTGGACATTTTTTTTGACAGAGTTAGTGAGAGAGAGAGAGAGACAGAGAGAAAGGTCTTCCTTCCATTGGTTCACTCCCCCAATGGCCGCTATCCGAAGCCAGGAGCCAGGTGCAGGGCCCAAGGACCTGGGCCATCCTCCACTGCTTTGGGCCTCAGCAGAGAGCTGGACTGGAAGAGGAGCAATTGGGACAGAACCGGCACCCCAACCAGGACTAGAACCCAGGGTGCTGGCGCTGCAGGCGGAGGATTAGCCTAGTGAGCCACGGCGCCGGCCCATCTGTAGACATTTGAAAACCAGTTGTAGTAGGGATGACACATCTGCAGATATCTTGCAATACTGCCACCGTCCTCCAGGAGGCAGTGGTTCACAAGTTGGAATCCACTGTTCTCATTAAACCAGATCTGTTCTTTTCCTGCTGTCTGACTGATTCTGGGATTCTGTTCCCACTCCTGTGCCTTTGTGCCATCTCTGTCCTCCGCCTGGAGTGTCCTTTTAAATCCACTTCAAACTTTGTGGATGCAAAGCCCTCGCATCTTTAAAGTGCCAGTCCGAACGTCGACTCTTTTGAAGACTTCTGATTTTGCCCGAGCGAGAAAGCCTCTCGTCCTCCTTGCTGAGCTCCCGTGGAGCTTTGTCTGTGCAGTGGGTGCTGGGTTTTGAGATTTCATGAACCAATTTTACGTATATTAAAAGAGATTGGACGTAGATCGGGCAGCTTTTGATTTTTGTCCAAGTCTTTGAAACGAGTGCATCTTGTCACTGCCATGATTTCACCAAAGAAACATGTTAATTAAATATAAGAATGAGAAAGGAGGGAGAGAATGCATTCTTTCAATGCAAAAACATTTTAACTCAAGTTTGGTTCTTTGAAAAGTTCTTGTGAAAGTGGTTCTTAGGGTTTTCCCCCTATTTCTGAGTCCTAGTGAAAAACTCATCACGGACAGGTAAGCCTTGGGAATGTTGTGTCCTCCATCTGTACCCCAGCACCACTGTAGTCCGAGGCAGCACCATCCCCCCGACACAGCCTGGCTCATGCTGGGTGATGTGAGGCTGTGCAGTGGAGCGCCGTGAATCACAGAGTACCTGCTCCTTCTGTGCGGTAGCTTTGGTTCCTGATCCTCTGGCTTCTGTACCACTGACACCTAAAGAAAGCGCTTCTGGTTGAGTTACCTTTTCCTGCAAGGCGATGTCGTCGTAGAGCCCCTTGGGTTTTTCCTGCTAGCTCTGCATCCTTCCAGGGAGCTGTCCAGTGCGGGGACAAGACTCTATGATGTTCTTGCTTTACACTATCGTAGTCAGTGCTCAATAATCACATAAAATCTCCACGGACCCGCCTTGTATTCTGCAGTGTTCACTCCTGTTGTGCCGAGAGATCTCTCTGTTGAGTATGAGCCTCACTATGGTTGGGATTTTATTCTGGAACACACTTTTTCCTTTAAGTGATGATAAGATCTTTGGAGACCAAAGGAGCCTGGATTCTGGGTTCCTTCCAGGCACAGATCACAGGAAAGTCTTGTGGCTCACCCTGAGCTGTTTTTGATCACTACTCTTTTCACAGTCCTTAGGAGAACTGGGTTAAAGACACATGGTATCTTCCAGGGTCAAGGTGTCAACCACAGCCACCCAGGAATTTCGGAGACAGAACTGTCCCAAGGAGGCTGAATGTCTGGTACCCAAGACCCTCTGTCTGTGGAATAATGAATTCTCGTTTGATCATCTGCTGTGTAAATCACTGGCGATGGGGAGTTGATCATGCATAGGAAATGAATACTCTCTCTGAGTTAATGAGCACAGAGCTCAGAGCAGCATCTGTTTACTCCTTCCACTTTCAAATCTCTGGCAGTTTGAGCAATTAATTGTACCCGGTAATCTCTCTTTGCTTTTAAGCATTAGGGATAAAACCCCTGTTCTCCTCAAAACACATGCACCTACTGAGCAGTGTGAGGAGAAGTCTCTGCTCAGCATCTTTATCCATTTAAAAAAGGTTACAAGAATCAACTGGGGGGAGAGAGAGGGAGGGGGGGGGAGAGAGAAAGAGGAAGAGGGAGAAGGAGAGGGAGAGAGAGAGGGAGAGAGAGAAAGAGAGAGGGAGAAGGAGAGGGAGAGGGAGGGGGGAGAGGGAGAGAGGGAGGGAGAAAAAGGGAGAGAGAGAGGGAGGGAGAAAAAGGGAGAGAGAGAGGGAGGGAGAGAGAGAGAGAGAGAGAGGGAAGGAGGAGAGGGGGGAGGGAGGGAGGGAGAGGGAAAGGGAAGGGGGAGGGAGAGGGTGCGAAAGGGAGGGAGAGACAGAGGGAAGAGAAGGGAGAGAGAGGGGGAGGGGGAGAGAGAGAGAGAGGGAGGGAGAAAAAGGGAGAGAGAGAGAGAGAGAGAGAGAGGGAAAGAGAGGGAAAGAGGGGAAGGGGGAGGGAGAGGAAGAAGGTGGGAAAGGGAGAGAGAGAGAGAGAGGGAGAGAGAAGAAGGAAGAGAGAGAGAAGTGGGGAGGGGAGGAGTGGGGAAGAAAGGGAGGAGAGAAGAGAAGAAGAAGAAAGAAAACTGCTAGTTTCTGTTTTTATGAGCTTTGCCTGGTGCATCAGGCAGTGTACTGAGTGCTTCGCTGTAGGATTTTTTTCATCCTCAGAACACAACCGGACAGAGGTGTCGCTGTTCCCATTTTATGGAGAACACTGAGGTCCAGAGAGGTTCTGTCGCGTGCCCAAGCCCCTGGGCTAGGACGTGGCAAGAGAGCGATTGGAGCGCAGGTTCTTCCGACTCTGGCTCATATCTGGCCTTAGCGGTTCTACTCCACTTGCCCTCTCCTGCCAATGGGAAACCTTAGGCGCCTTCAGGTTCCTTCGAGCTGAGTCCTCTTGGATGACTGGCAGACAGAGGCTCCATCTCAGCTTCCACTTGGCAGCCCTGGAAAAGTCGCTTTACTTCTGAGCTTCCGTCTCCTCGTGTATCACCTGGGGACAGTCACAGTGCCTTCACCTGTGCTGTTGTGAGGATTAAGTGAGATATGCATCTAGATAGAGGGCACAGAATCCTGGGCCAGTACTGCTCTTACCATCCTTTGTGAAGCAGTGACTGTATCTCAGGCATGTGGCTGAGCTTTGTATGTACAGCGTCCGTCTCTAAGTCTCACAGCCTCCAAAAAAGTGAGTATTAATTACTCCATCATCAATCACTTAGCAAATATTTACTGAGCATCACCTGTGTGAAGGCATGCCTTGGTGTCTAGTTGGGTGGCAATAAGTAAAATTATATAATAAATAATTCTTTAAGTGAAATTATACAAATAAATAATGATAAGGTACTGTAACTGCACCCAGTGAGGGCAGGAGGGCCTGGCCTATTCTTGGGGAAGGAATTATCACAGATGTCTCTCTGGATAAAGAGATATTTCAGCTGAGCCCAGGAGGTGGAGCCCTGGGGGAAGTCAGACCAAGGAGAAGAGTGGGGGAGGGACATCCTGAATGGGAATGGAGTCAGGCTGTTCTTACTTCATCAGGATCTTTCTTATCTTAGTCCACAGGTGTGACCAGACTTGGCTGCCTTGGGCTCCGTGGCAGACCATCGGAGCTGGGGGAAGGGAGAAGCCTGAGAAGGGCAGGTCCTACGCAGACAACCTGCAGTATTCCCATGCGGGTGTCTAGGGTGTCATCAGCTGGTTTTATGCAGCGCAATTCCACTGTCAATAAACTGAGAAAGTCCAAACCGAAAGGAAGCTTTCAGGTCATCTGGGGACCAGAGGTTGCAAAGAGGTTGTACCTAGTTCTACAGATGTTATCCATGGGTGATGTCTACTTTGCTATAAGTAGCAAAGAGTAAAGAGATTAATTAGTGATGTCTGTTTTAGGTATGGCACTGGGCCTGCAGGTGTAACAGTAGGGGATCCAAAAGGTTGTTAACCAATATAGACTTTTGTCCCAGCAGTTAAGATGTCTATACCCCTTTATGAGAGTAGTTGCATTTGATTCATGGCTCTGGCTCCTGGTTCCAGCTTCCTGCTATTAGAGACCCTGCTTGTCCAGTGGTGATGGCTCAAGTAATTGGGTTCCTATTGCCCACATGGGAGTCCTGGATTGAGTGCCCTACTCCTGTCTTTGGCCAGATCCAGTCCTGGACATTGTGTGCATGTGGGGAGCCAATGAGAAGACAGGAAATGCTCTCTCTTCATCTGTTTTAGGTGTTAGTTTGTAAGCTGTTCTTGCTGTTAAATACAGGGTCTGAGAATATAAACTGCAAGAAAACAGTAAGACAAAGCAAGAGATAAAATGTTCTCCATAATTAATAAGAATTCAAGGTTGGGGGTACGCAGAAGAGAGGGTTGGAAGAGGGAGCTTGTTAGAGAGGAGAGACTGAGCCACCTGGCAGCAGCTTGAGCCTCACAGGGAAGGGGAGAGAACACAGGAAATTCTTGAGGACAGAGTGGCCAGAGAGCTTGAAGACCAGGTTATCCCATTTCCTGTCTTCAGTAGTTTGGATCACTGCAAGGTACAGTTTGTCAGCCCAAACCGACATTAAAAGTCTGTTTCTCACTTGGAGACTTGTGTTGGTGGCATTACAGAGAGGGAGGTGGGGGGAGAGAAGGCAGAGAGGCAGTGGCAGTGTCCACTATAACTGGGGGAAAGAGCGTGTGGGATGCTGCCGGGATGATGACCCCAACAGGACCAACCTTGCTGAACAGTGAGCCTGCTGATGGATGCATGCAAGCTCCGTCTCCACCCCCAAGGATCCCTGGACCACCCAGGGTGGAAGCTGGATCTTCTGCATGTGGGATGAGTCTCTGGGCTAGTATCTTTCTAACGTCCAAGAACACGATAGGACAAGATGACATATGTGTGAGAGAGATCTATCCACTTCCTCGTTCTAGCCTCTCTCCCGAATTTTACAGAAAGGGGAACTGAGACCCATTTGGGGGAGGAATCTAATGGAGGGCTCATTTCGTGGCTGCCCAATGAACCTTTTTCTCTGAGGCTGTGGTAGGAGACATTAGCCAAGGTTAATGAGCCGGCGCTTGTGTCTGCTGCTGTCATCCCTGGTCTGCAGCACCCAGCTCTGTTTGGGCAAAACGCCACAGACTCTGAGATGTGCTTTTCTTTCTAAAGGGAAAATTGTCAGAACTGGAATGAAGGCTGCTTCATCGTATGTGTGTGTGTGTTTACTGGGGTCTTTGGGCTTCAGCTGGGAACCTGGGGTTGACTTGAAGGGCAAAGGGAAAGGAAAAGGATTTCACTTGGTTCCGTCACTTGCTTTTTGCTCTTCCTCTACCCCTCTCCCCGTAGGGTCATTTCAGGAGAAATGCTTGAAACATTAGGTCTTACAGGTAAACAGTGGGTGATCGCTTAGGTAGCGGCTGTCTAAGCAAGCCCAATGGGCTGCCTGATGAAACACTGGCTCCCCCACTTGCCTCCCTGCCGAGTCTAACACTTCCACCATCAGTCACCCCTTTGGGATGGGGCATGCTATGCAAATGTCTCTGCTGAGAAGGGAGCAGACTCTGTAATATCTAGCAGTGACCTGGAAAAGGACTCATTAGTGACGATGTCTCAAAAGGTACTGATGTGTCTGTCGTCATGCAGACATTGCCACTCGAGCCTCCTCACACTTCTGCATCAGGCACAGAGGATGGCCCCATTTTTAAGAGGGATAAACTGAGTCTTGGTCCTAGAAGATTGTGACTCTCCTGGGGGCAGCCTAAGGAGGAGAGGTAAGAATCCAGGTCTCAGAGTATGCAGTGATTGGTGACTTAACCTCCAAACAGGATTTCATTGGAACTAGTTTCCAACTAGACTGTGATCACACAAGTGATAAATTTTCGTTGTGGAAAAATTAGAAAGCAGAGAAAAGCCAAAAAAGAGCCTGAACTTTAGTCATCATCTTGCAGTCCAAAGATGATCTCATTTTCATTTTGGGGGCATATCTGTATTATCTTTATCCCCTATAAGCACATGATCTTTTTTTTTTTTTTAAAAATAACAGATTAAGAACATGTAGAATTCCATGACATGAATGTATCATTATGTACTTAGCAGACTCTTTAGTAACAAGCATCTATTGAGCTTATTTGTTGCAAAGCAAGATTTCAGAATGATGAAGGACATCCTAGGCTGAAGCATAGTTCTTGTAATCCATATTAACACAGTGCTGAACGAAGCAGTGCCCGACGACACCCTCATTTGTATCTACTGTGTCTGTTTGTATCTGCACTGAGTATCTACTGTGTCCCAGGCACTGTCCCAGGCACCGTCGCAGGCAAGAGGAATGTGGCTGAGATCGGTCTAGGAAAGGTCCCATGAAGCTCATGTATTGCTGGATGGAGACTGATAATAGATAAACACGTGAGTGGACATGTGTGTGTGTTTGTGAGAATAATGAGACAGTACTAGGTAGACTGGAGGAAAATAAGACAGTCAGGAGAGGCTGTGAGGAATGGAAAGCCACAATTTTTAGATTTTATTTATTTGAAAGGCAGAGAGGGAGGGAGAGAGTGAGTAAGAGGGCTATCTTCCATCCAGTGGTTCACTCTCCAAATGTCTATAAGATCTGGGGCTGGGCCAGGCCAAAACCAGGACCCTGGAACCCAATTCAGTTCTCCTATGTGGGTGGCATGAATTACTTGAGCCATCACCTGCTACCTCCCAGGACGTGCGTTTGCAGGAAGCTGGAGTTCTAAGCGGAGCTAGTACTCAAACCCAGGCACTCTGATATGGAATATGAGCATCACAATTCACATCTTAACTGCTGCACCAAACACCCATCCCAAGACACTATTTTAATTTTTTGAAATTTTTTAAAATGTATTTATTTGACAGGTAGAGTTACAGACAGTGAGAGAGAAAAAGAGAGAGAGAGAGAGAGAGAGAGAGAGAGAGAAAGAGAGATCTTCCTTCCGTTGGTTCACTCCCCAAATGGCTTCTATGGTCAGTGCTGCGCCGATCCGAAGCCAGGAGCCAGCTGCTTCTTCCTGGTCTCTCATGTGGATGCAGGGCCCAAGCACTTGGACCATCCTCCACTGCCTTCCTGGGCCACAGCAGAGAGCGGGACTGGAAGAGGAGCAACCGGGACTAGAACCTGGCGCCCATATGGGATGCCGGTGCCGCAGGTGGAGGATTAACCTAGTGAGCCACGGCACCAGCCCCCAGAAGACACTGTTTTAAATACCCTCTGAGAAGGTGACATTTGAACACAGACCTATCGTGGGGAGTGGGCTCTGTGGGTATCGAGTGAAGGACAGGCCAGCAGTTAAGTTCAGCAACAGAAAATTGGGAAGAAGGTTGGTGTTGGAGACAGAAGTTCAGGAGCACCGTGAGCAGGGACAGTGTGAGGAATGTGGGTGAAGAGGGGACCTGGGTCCAGTTTGTGTAGGACCTTGAGGGCCACCGTGGGATCTCTGGGCGGTGAGTTTTGAGAGGGTCCTAAGCAGATGAACACTGCGAGCTGGTGCTTGTTTTTCAAAGGTTCACTTTGGCCCCTCTGGTATGAAGCAAGGAGAAGAGCTAGATGATGCATGTGGAGGGTGCTGGAATGAGAGGTGGGGAGGGAAGGAGATATGCTGGGCCAGGCGTGGAGGTCATGAAGCTGAGCTCTTGGGACTGGCTCAGGGAGCCGGAAAGGGGAGGAGCTCAAGAAGGACCACGTGATGCTGGTCCCACATCCCAGGGGAGAGCTGCTGGGGAGAAGAGCGGGTGAGAGTTTGAGGTCTGGTTGTAGGTAAATGTAACACCCCTGTTAGAGTCCCAAGAGGAGATTCTCATTGAAGGTGAGATGCACAAGCCTGGAGGGAAGGGGACAAATGGATGGAAGACACGGGCTTCAGAATCATCAGTGTGTATGTGCGGACTGGATGGGAAATGGCTGATTGGTGTGTAGTTGAAGAAGGAAAACTTGGTTCCCAATGGGGCTGGGGGGATAACGGAACTGTGGAGGCCACCTTTACTTAATAATGCACAGTTGTGCTGAAGACTGGCTGGATCTGTGCTCTTTATAAAAATTTATTTGAGAGAGATCGATCCCATCTACTAGTTCACTCCCCAAATGACTGCAATGGCTGGTTGGGAGTGTCATCCAGGTGGCAGGAACCTAACTTCTTGGGCCATCACCACCGCCTCCCAGGGTCTACATTGGAGGCAAACTGAAATTAAGGGCAAGAGTCAGGAATCAAACCCAGGCTTTCTGATGTGGGATGCAGGCATCTTAACTATTAAGCTAAACACTTGCTTGGGATCTGTACTCTTTTTTTTTTTTTTTTTTTGACAGGCAGAGTGGATAGTGAGAGAGAGAGAGAGAAACAGAGAGAAAGGTCTTCCTTTTTGCTGTTGGTTCACCCTCCAATGGCCGCTGCGGCCGGTGCATCTCGCTGATCCGAGGCCAGGAGCCAGGTGCTTCTCCTGGTCTCCTATGCGGGTGCAGGGCCCAAGGACTTGGGCCATCCTCCACTGCCTTCCCGGGCCATAGCAGAGAGCTGGCCTGGAAGAGGGGCAACCGGGATAGAATCTGGTGCCCCTACCGGGACTAGAACCCGGTGTGCCAGCGCCACAAGGCGGAGGATTAGCCTGTTAAGCCATGGCGCTGGCCGGGATCTGTACTCTTGATGATGAGAGAATGAGTCTTGATTAGAAGATGGTCTCATGTCAACCCTAAAGAAAGCAATGAGGAGCATTGGGACTTAAGGAGATGGTTCTAAGATCCCAGAGAACAAGGTGGAGAGGAAATCAAGAAAATGAAATAAGGAGGCCAGGTCAGATGGGGGAGTGGGAGAAGAAGGACTGGGTTATGTTCAGGTTGGCCTAATGAGGCCAGGGAGGCTTGCTCTCTGCAAATAGGCCATGGCTTTAGGTTAATACCAGACACCTAGGGAGCTCTTCATGCTGCTTGGCACAGATGCTGGCACAGTCCTTCCACCTCTGACAGCAGGATCAGGCTCCTCCCCCAGCCCCTGGCCCCTTCCTACTTTGTCCTTGGGTTGGCAGGTGTTTCAGAATGTCCTGGGGGTATAGGCTTCTTACCTGGCATTGCTCACTTGCTGAGTTAGGGCCCGTTATTTTGTATCTGTGATTCGGAAGAAAATGCTTCAGAGGACCCAGTGCAAGTCTGTTGGTAAGTGTTAAGCTCCAGGAGGCCCTGGGTTGATTCCTCCCTCCCTGCACGTGTGCGTGTGTCCATCCACCATCCCTTTCTCAATTCACTTAGCGAGTCTTATCAAGCCCTTGGTTTTTTGGCAGGTGTTGGATTAGGTGTCAAGGACATAAAGAAAATAAGATACAGCCACTCTTCAAGGGAAGTAAGAAGGACAGGGACTGTGCCGATCTCTCTAGACAAGGTGCTGACACCTCACTCTAATTCCCCAGAGCAGGTCAGTCCATGGCTGCTCACACTGTTGTTTTTTTGAGGCCCTTTAACAAAGTACATGCCCCTGGACACACTTCAGATTCAAAATCTTCAGGGAGTGTCCTTTGGAACCATCTCCTGTGATCCTGATGCTAAGATAGGTTTGGGAATTCCAGCTGACTGAGGTGTGAGCGGGCTGTGAACTTCAGTTCCTCAGATGGAAAACAGGCATAGGTTTGAACTCCACCCTACAGCACGGTCAGAGTTAGGCAGATGGGATCTCACTAGAGAAAACTCCCAGCAGGGAAGTGCTTCCTAAGGGGTCCGCTGGGCGGTATTTTATAAGCCACGGCCTCCTCTAGACTGCAAGGACCAGCAGCAGGAACACCATCTGCTGGGAGAGGCAGAGCCCTGAGCCAGAATCTCCCCAGCGACTCCATTCACACCGGAGCTGGGTATGCAGCAAGTCCTGCCCGTCCCTGGGAAAACCTGATGGTGATTTGCTGCTGTGCTGGACCGTGCAGGTGATTCAGCCCTCATCCCACAGCAAGGAAGCTTCACTGGGAAAACAGGGGCGCTAGAGAGGCTGTGTGGGCACTCCCGGCTCCCTGGAGGACGGGGCCCTCTTGTCTGTAATTCAGAGCACCCCCCCCCCCACTTCAGGGAAGGTTGCTGCTCTGTAGACCCCGTGAACACCAACCACAGCGGTCAGAGCTATGCTGGCTGTCTCCCCATAGCTGAAGCTGGTTCCACAGTGGTCAGAGCTATGCTGGCTGTCTCCCCACAGCTAAAGCTGGTTCCAGGGGACTCTCTGTATCTTTTTTTTCTTCACCCAAAAAGGACTTTCTATTTGTCACTATTAAAGTCTAAATTTTAAACAGATTTTTAGACTGGTGGTTCATATCCATCGGCTCGTTCAACTTTAGCACCTGTCTCATCCCCAGTGGCTTTTCCAGGACTACAAACTTCTCCATGAAGAGTTTTCCCAATTTAGACTTGGGCTTCTTCAGCATCTTTGCTTTTTTAAAGAAGACATCATGGAGAGGATAAGTAGACTGACAAGCCTTCTCTATGTCTTTTCCAATGCTGTCCGGGATCAATTTATTGACTGCTTCTCTCAAATCATTTGTTTTGCACCTCCCATGTCATGATTTCCATCACCTTCTTCTGGATTTGGCAGACCTGTTGGTGCTGAGCATAAAAAGTCTGCTATATCTGATTGTTGCATTTTTTCATAAAACCAGCACAGAACAGACAAAGCATAAGCATCAGTCGTCTTGACATCAACATGAGCTTCAGTCATGGTCTGCCATTTTTTGACCATGGAACATTTTGTCACGGGTAAGAGCCACGTCACGGGAGTTAGTCTAGCAGTTTTTGCCCTGCACATCCTCAGTGATCAGTTTGGATTTGCCAAATGCAACTTTATTGTTCTGCAGGCCAGTGAGACTCACTTCAAAAACACAACCCTTGAGACCATCAGTTGCAATTTTGGTTCCTTGGGTCCTCATGACCAGTGTTTTTCTAATATTTCATATGTTGAACATAGCAGGTGATTTCACATCCTACCAGTATGTCTTAGAAAATGAATTCACCACTTTCTTCTTGGCTCTCTTTTGCGGCCTTTTGTAAGGCGCTGGACTCTGTATCTTAGCACTTCCTGAATGTAAACAACTTGAGCATCCATGCAGGTTATCCAGGGAGCCTGGGAAAATGCAGTCAGACTCAGCAGCCTGGAGTGGCGCATTTCCAACCAGCTCCCAGCCGGTGCCAGTGCCGCAGATGCTGCTGCGCACGATGTGGGAGACACCAGCACGACTCAGGGGTCCTCAGGGAATGTTTCCTCCCGTTCGTGGCTTATTACACCAGAATTTCTGGAGGACCTGGGTGTTAGCAGTTTTCAGAATTCCATGTGTGATTCTGACATGGACTCAGGACGCAGAACTACAGATTTAGGAAATTCCTTTCCTGCTCACTTCCTCCTTTGCTCCCTTCCCCCCTCCCCTCCCCTCTCCTCCCCTCCTCTCCTCTCCTCTCTCCTCTTCTCTCCCCTCCTCTCCTCTCCTCTCTTTCATATTTTTTCTTCTTTTTCTTTTTAGATTAGCCGTGATCTAGAGCAGACAGCTGAATTAGGAAAGAGCTGTCTACCCCTGTTAAGGGGGTGATCACAGGAAGGCTGTTGACAGGAAGGGGACTCCCCCTCGTCGAGAAAGCCTCCCCAGGAATCTAGCTCGAGGCCCGTCTGCTGCGATTGCGTCGTGCCGTACTGTTATTTCTTCCCCCGTCCATGGAAGTCCTGGTTCTCCTGGTGCTTCTGCGGAAAGGGAGGCAGGCAGTGCCGGCATCACTTGGCATGATCGGCTTCCATCTGCTCCGTTTCCAGAGCTTGCTGAGATGAAATTTGCATGAGGGAGTTTGATGAGGAGGGAGAGGGCAGCTGTAAGAGCTGGGATGCTGGGCGGCAAGATGCAGAAACCGGATTCGAAGAGAACTGGGTAACAAAAATGGTTCTTGCTTCTCCCTGCGATGGAGCATTGGTGGTTCCAGCTGGGCACGTAACTCGGGGCACCCGCTTTCTGCTCCCGTCCTTTCCGCACTCCCCTTCTCAGCTCCTGGCTGCTGCACGCCGGCTGCGCTCTCAGCAGCACCGCCTGCCCACCCCACACCCTGCCCTTGTGAGGACCAGGAGACCTGCAGCAGCTCTGGGGTTGAAACCTTTGCTTTTACCAAACCCAGAAAGCAAAAAAGGAGGTATGCCTCTATACTGGCTTTTCCCCAAAATTCAAGAATATAGTCTCTTTGGTTCTTATTGGAACAAAACCCCATCACTCAGTGCACCAATGAAACCAGGGTCACACAAACCACCAGGCCTGGGCCATCCCTAGCCCTGGGGCCAGGTATGGAGTTAGCCCCACCCGAGCTAGAAGAAGGGGGCCTGGACACTGGGCATTCACAACAGGGCAAGCCCTGTGGCCTCCTAAACACTCGTGCCTGCAGCCCTGGAGCATCCCTCAGGCCTTGTCTAGCCCAGCATGTCCATTCTCTCCGGGGCTCCCCTGGCCCCCATGGTCTCTTCCTGGTGGTTTATTGTGTAATAGGCCCTTGATCACTTTGGTCTCTAGAGGGCGCAGCAGAGACTGATTTCCAGCAGCTGTGCAACTGGAAAGGGGTAGGAAGGGGAGCACGGCACACATTGATAGGTTTCTTCTTCCTCTCCTTGTGACCCCACATTAAATTTTTTTAAAATTATTTATTTATTTTTTTATTGACAGGCAGAGTTAGATAGTAAGAGAGAGACAGAGAGAAAGGTCTTCCTTTTTCCATTGGTTCACCCCCCAAATGGCTGCTACGGCCGGCGTGCTGTGCCGATCCGAAGCCAGAAGCCAGGTGCTTCCTCCTGGTCTCCCATGCGGGTTCAGGGACCAAGCACCTGGGCCATCCTCCACTGCCTTCCCGGGCCACAGCAGAGAGCTGGACTGGAAGAGGAGCAACTGGGATAGAACCGGCACCCCAGTTGGGACTAGAACCCGGGGTGCCGGCGCCACAGGCAGAGGATTAGCCAAGTGAGCCGTGGCACCGGCACCCACGTTAAATTTTGAAAGGGACCTTCTAGTCACCTGTTGGGAAAGGGAACCGAGGAGGGGGCTGGGGGCTGGAGGCCCAATCCTTGTCAAGTTTTTCTCCCACGATTCTGGAATAGAATGAGCTCTTCATTTTAGCAGAGTGGAGTCTTTGCTCTGTGGACATTGCATGACTAAATACTGCGGGGGTGGGAGGAGGCTCTGCAATGCTTTGGTAGATCCAGACGATGTCACTTTCTGCTTAAAACCCTACGCGGCCTCCTGTTGTTCCTGGGACCAAATCTGAGCTCCTAACACGCGCTAACCTGGCCTCACCCCGACCTGACCCTGCTTCTGTCATGTTCTCTACCTCACCAAAATGCCGCGGTTTCACCCACCTTCCTCCATCCCTTGGGACCGCTCCTCCTCCTGCCTTCGGGGCCCCCTTATGCTGCTCCTCTCCTTCCTGCCTCAGCTGAATTCTCAGCCCCGTCTCCCTCCCTGGTTGACTCCCAATCTTTCAGTTGACTACTCTCCAGCCACCTGCAGCCGGAATTAGGCCAGCCCCCATAGCCCTGTGCTTCTCCTTGGTAACTCGCTTGTTGGACCCCATGCATCTCCTGGACCGTGTATGGCACTTCCCTTGCCCCCACTTGACTCTGGGCTCCCTGAGGACAGGGGCCCTGTCTGTTTTTGTTTGTCGTATGACTCTAAGGCGTAGTTTGACCCTGGCACATAGTACATGCTCTGTAAGAACAATCATCCTCAGTATCCACAGGAAATGGGCTCCAAGACCACCAAAGATACCAAAAATCTGTGGTTGCTCAAGTCCCTGTGCTGTGGCACAGTGAATAAAGCCGCCGCTGCAGTGCAGGCATCCCATATGGGCGCCGGTTTGAGTCCCGGCTGCTCCACTTCTGATCCAGCTCTCTGCTATGGCCTGGGAAAGCAGTAGAAGATGGCCGGCGCCATGGCTCAACAGGCTAATCCTCTGCCTAGCGGTGCCGGCACACCGGGTTCTAGTCCCGCTCGGGGCGCCAGATTCTGTCCCGGTTGCCCCTCTTCCAGGCCAGCTCTCTGTTATGGCCTGGGAAGGCAGTGGAGGATGGCCCAAGTGCTTGGGCCCTGCACCCACATGGGAGACCAGCAGAAGCACCTGGCTCCTGCCTTCAGATCAGCACAATGCACCGGCCGTGGCGGCCATTGGAGGGTGAACCAACGGCAAAGGAAGACCTTTCTCTCTGTCTCTCTCTCTCACTGTCCACTCTGCCTGTCAAAAAAAAAAAAAAAAAAAAAAAAGATGGCCCAAGTCCTTGGGCCCCTGCACCCACAAGCCCACAAGGGATACCTAGAAGAAGGTCCTGGCTCCTGGCTTTGGATCAGCCCAGCTCTGACCATTCGGTCTTTTGGGAAGTGAAGCAATGGATGGAAGACCTCTCTTTTTCTCTCTGCCTTTGCTTCTCTGTAACTCTGCCTTTCAAATAAATAAATAAGCTTTTTTTTTTTTTAAAAAAAAGTCCTTTTTTTAAAAAAGATAGCATATTTACATATAACCTATAGAATCCCTCTGTGCACTCTAAATCATGTCTAGATTATTTACAATGTCTACTACAATGTAAGTGCCGTGTGAAGTTGTTTTACTCTATTGTTTAGGAAATAATGACAAGAAAAATGTATGTACCTGTTCAGTACAGGCACAGGTGTTTTCCAATATTTTTGATCCTCAGTTGAATTTGCAAAGGCAGAATGCATGGATACAGGGGCTATGATTGCTTGATGAATGGATGAATCTGCTGATGTTTCCTGAACAGCTCAGACCTGAGTTCCCACAAGAGTCAACTGGGGATTTCATTAAAAATGCAAGCTTCCTAAAACCTTTTCTCGGATATTTAGCCTCAAGATATCTGAATGGATCCTGAGAAAACCAATAGGTAATTTGGAACAAGTTTGGGTAAAACATAGTAATTTGTTTCCAGTTTCCACTGAAGCACAGGGGACTGAAGGGAGCGTGGGATTGACTCGGTAAGTGCTGGAAGGAGAGCGAGAGCGCTGCAAGGTCAAGGTCACCGGGCGCACTGCCAAGAGCACTAGCCAAGGAGAGTTCCTGCAAGACTGCTTGTCGCGAGTGTTTTTCTTCTGGATCTTGGTGGCCATTGGGTGGTTCTATTCCTTGATGGAGAACTGCTAAGTCCAATGGTGTGCTTTTGCCGGTAACGTCCCATTTCTGAACCCCTACCTCAGCGCCCAGGTGCCAAGCTTATAGTCTTAGAAGCTGATAGGTGGCCTCTCTGCTGGTCAGAATTCTCCCTGCTCAGTGATGGAATGGATTCAAGGAATTCAAACATGGTTAAGTTTTCTACTGTGTGAACATGGGTGATGGAAAGTTCACCAGCTTTCTATAGGAAGTGCATGCATTAGCTTGGTCTTTTTCTTGTCATATTCTGTTAGTTCACTCCTGAAAAATAACAACAGCAAAAAGACCACATTTTACCTCAACTATGGGACTGCTTGCCCCTTGAGGGGGGGCACTGTGTACCCTTTTCTCACACATTATCCGCACTAGAACCTTACACACATTCTGCATGTCTTCGGAAAACACAACTTGTCATTCACAGTCATGAAGAAATACTGTATTACCCTTTGCAGTTGATGATACAGCCCTTCATCATTTTAGGTATTTCTAACAAGTCACTCTGGGAAAGTGACTCCATAAAGGGTCTTCCAAGAAATCATGGGGGCCGGCGCTGTGGCATAGCGGGTAAGGCCACTGTCTGCAGTGCCAGCATCCCATATGGGTGCTGGTTTGAGTCCCAGCTGTGCCACTTCCAATCCAGCTCTCTGCTCTGGCCTGGGAAAGCAGGAGAAGATGGCCTGAGTCGTGGGAGACTCGGAGGAAGCTCCAAGCTCCTGGCTTCAGACTGGCGTAGCTCCACCCATTGCAGCCATCTGGGGAGTGAACCAGCAGATGGAAGACCTCTCTCTATCTCTCTGCCTCTGCCTCTCTGTAACTCTGCCTTTCAAATAAATAAGTAAATCTTTTTTTAAAAAAACGTGGAGAATGTGTATCATGAAAATACTGTGCATGGATTTCAAACGTGTTTTCAGCCATCCCTAGGACCTGTTCTAGGCCAGCTCTAAGAATGGAATCCGGAAGTCTGAGTGTTGAGCACTCTCCTGTAGTTAACTGGAAAGGAGATCTAACAGTGCTTATGGGGGCCTGTATGGGAGCCTGGGAGTTTGCCTGACCTGGGGTCACATCCCGGCCTCTCTGGGTCTATGCACACACATGCAGATTCCAGGCCGTATCTATAAAGTGGGGATGATGAGACCGAAACCAGGAGGATTAAATGAGATCCATGGGTAAGAAATGCGCACAGTAAGCAGCAGCCGCTACAAGGATTCATTTCTCCCTGTGGCAGTATTGAATAGCAGCCACAGGACCACATTCAGGGTTCAAACCTCGTCTCTTCCATTTATAACCTGAGTTCTCCTGAGCTGAGCCTCGATCTCCTTCTCTGTAAAATGGGAATGATAGCATGCCTGCCTCTCAGGATTATTTGAGGACTAAAGTAGTTAATGCTGAAAAGGGAAATTTCAGAGCAAGAACTGACAACCGCCGAACCAGGTTCAGGGCTCCTTAAATATCAGGTTAGATGTCACCCATTCCACAGAGGAAGATGGACATGGCTGCTATAGGGAAGAGGAAGTGCACAAAGCCCGTGTTCTGTCAAGGACTCCTTTACCAAGCTAGTTCTTTATTTCATTTTATTTCAAATTAAAATGAGAGAAAATGGATGGATGGATGGATAGATAGGGATCTTCCACTTCCTTGTTCATTCCCCAAATGCCCACAACAGCCAGGGCTGGATCAGGCCAAAAGCCAGGAGCTCATAATTCCATCTGGGGCTCCCATGTGGGTGGCAGGGACCTAAACACTTGGACCATCACCTGCTGCCTCCAGGTGCATTAGGAAGCTGGGATCAGGAGGGGAGCTCAGACTTGGGCCAGGCACTGATACAGGGTGCACGCATCCCAAGCCACGAATTAACCACTGAGCCAGATGCCTGCCCCTACAGAGGTCATTGACAGTATTTCCTGGGACTGAAAACCAGCTCACTTAATGCACACTTCTGTTTTTTCCCTTGAAGACAAAAGGGATCAACTCTTCCTCCGAACCCCATTGCCAGCTGCTCTCTCTGTTCTCTCATCCCAGAGCCAGGCCCCATCACCATTCTATAGAAAAGCCCTCTTCTGTGGGGGCCAGACTCAGAGGCCCTAAAAGGCAGAAATTTGATTTGGGATTCCTGTCTCATCCCCCATCTGTCTGCTGGAGTCTGTGCAGACCCAGCAGTGAGTCATCTAATTAGTGTCCTCGTCTCCTCTGAGGCTCAGGGCTGCTGGTGCATGGCCTCCACGTTTCCCAGGCAGAGCCAGGACGTCCCATCGGATAGGACCTCAGTGGAGGCTTCCCTGCAAATGCTGGGGTAGGGGAAGGAGCTTCTCAAACAGCATGGAGTCGGGAGCCTGGGCCCTGGAGAACCAGGACTGGAATTTACATGGATGTAGCTGCTGAGGAAGACAGCACCCCCTCTGTCTGAGCCCCACTGTCCTTATCTATCAGCTGGGACAGAAATCACACCAAGCTCACAGGCCTCCGGGGCTAGTCTCCCAAACGGTGATGTCACCATTCCCTGAACTCTGTCTTGTTCCCTTAATGTCCCTCTTACTTCTTTCTCTAAACTCTACGTTCCAGAGAGCACAATAGGGGGTATGAGCGTGCACACTGAAGTCCCCTGCTGGCTGTAGTTCCGGGCCCTGCGTTTCCTATCCCATCATTCTCTGAGGTCCAGTTTCCTCATCTGTAAATTGCAAGTGGTCATCCTGGGGTCGCCTTGTGTGAGTGTGGTGATTGCAAAGCGGGGTCAGATATGTTGGCACGAAGTAAGTTTTCAGTAAACACCTGGTATCAGTGTCGTGAAGCAAGTATGGAGGTGGGCTTGGAGTTCGTCCCAGTGTCCCTCTTCCCCCCTGTGTGTGACCAGCACTTGTCTCTCGGAGGGAACCTCATTGCCACCGTGCTTTGACAGCATTGGAACTCAAAGCTTCTGCGCCTGTTCTCCTAACCTGGATTCCGATTTTCCCCCCAGCCTCTGGAGCTGGCTTCATCACAGTGCTTTGCACGTGGTATTGTTTGCACCTGTCTTCTCTGCTGGACCTACATTTCTCAGGGACAGGGCTTGTGTGTTTATAGCTATGTTTTCAGTACCTGGGACAGCATCTTGCCTCTATAAGTATTTGGAACTTTGTTGAAAAATGAACCCTCCCAAGACCTTAAAGCAGTGTTTCTCAAGGCTTCTTTGGCCATAATTAATAGTAAGAAATTTATTTTACATGGCAAGCTGATGATGCATGTGTGCTTACACTCAGTGGGAAACAAATTTTTGTATTCAGTTGATATTTGTTTTACATTTCACTACACAACAATGCATTCTGATCATTTCCTTTCCTTTCTTTCCTTCCTCTTCTCCCCCCCCTTCTTCCTATCCTCTCCTTGTCCCACACATTTAATTTTTAAATGTCTATGATTTTTTAAAATTCATATCAGAGCTAATTGTGTCTGAGTTGGGAACCGGTAGCTTGTATTGCTAACAGCATGGACCATTGGAAGCACACAGTTCAGGGTTCAGGTTCCAAATCCACAGTTCGCTAGTGGGATAGCCTGGTAACATCACCTGAATTCCCTAAGCCACAGTGTATCCATCTGTAAGGCGGAGCTAATAGTTGTACCTACTTCTCCAGCTTCTTGTGAGATTTTACTGAGGAAATAGGAGTCGAGAGAGCAGCACAGAGCCTGGTGAGCTGTAAGTTCTTGGGGCATGGTGGTCCTTGTCAGAACCATTCTTGGACATCTTAACCCTCTGCCCCCACAGCCTTCCCAGGGCTCCTTATCTTATGATCTCTTCGCTCCACGTGCCTCCCAAAGCCTTTCTGACAGCGATCTCGCCCCTCTCAGAAGGCCAGGAATGAGCCACGGGCTCGCAGGTCATTCTAACCAAAGAAGGGGGTTGACGGGAGAAAGTCAGTAGAAGTCTTATTTCTCTGACGCAGTGAGTGAGGGAAATACCTATGTTGTGCACGGACAGTGTCCTCATTTCCTGTTTGAGGGCACTGGATGCACTAACAGCTTGAACTTGGGCCTGCCCAGAAGAAGGGGGGAGGTGTTTCCTTCTGGGTTCCAGACATTTGCTAACTGCTGCTGAGTTGGGCTGTTGTAGAAATAGTGGCTCAGGGAAGAAGTAACCTCGTTCCTTTTATATATTTTTTCCTCTATGGCCTCAAACTTTCCTCTTATCCCCTAAAATGGGCCTGTTTTTCCTCTTGCATTGTGAGTTTCTCAAGGCCAGATGATATCACTTCTTACTCTACCCCAAGGTGTAAGACAGTGTTCAGCACTTAGCAGAACCACACAGTGGCATTTATTTTTTCTCCTCCCCCACTGCCCACAACTCAGAGATACATTTTGTTTAATTAGTTTTAAGAGCAGAATTTTAGCAGCCTGCATACATTGTGTGTGTGTGTGTGTGTAGAGAGAGAGAGAGACTATATATATTCTCTATCTCTCTCCTTCTCTCCCTCTCTGTCTCTCTTGCTCAGTGTGTGTGTGTGTGTGAGTGTGTGTCTGTGCCTGTGTCTCTGTCTCTCTCTAACCAAATTTCAGCAGATTCAGAGATGGTTCCTTTATAAACTTCAAAGAAAAGCATCATTCCCTGATCTTCGTAAGGAATGAAGGGCCAGAGAGGGAGAAAATGCGATGACAAAAATACCAGCAATTTCAGCGTCTACCTAGCAAGGACTCGGAACAGAGAATGAAGCAGCCCCAAGGCTCTGGGAGCCCCTGTGTTCACCTCCTCCCTTCTCCCTGGGGTGAACAGTCATCTTGCCTTTTCATTGAAATCACTTCATCGCCTTTCCTCAGAGTCCTACCACTAACGTTTGCATCCCTAAAAGTACAGTTTAATTTTGCCTTTTTGGAAATTATAAGATGGAATCCTACTCCAGGTGTTCTTGTTCTTCCATTCAGTGTTCTAGTGTGAAAGATTTACCCGTGTTGTTGCATGTGGTACTTGGCGATTTATTTTCCCTGCTGTATAATTCATTGTATGAAAACACGCAAGGTGCCCATTTTTTTGTTGATGGGCAGTTTCATTATAAGGTTGTTAGTGACAATTTGGATGAATATAGACTTCCATAAAAATTTGTACCAGGTCAGATTCCTACATATAAACTTTTTTGAAGATTTTTTTTTATTTGAAAGTCAAAGTTACATAGAAAGAGGAGAGGCAGAGAGAGAGAGAAAGAGGTCTTATATCCGCTGATTCACTCCCTGATTGGCCGCAACAGTAGGAGCTGCACTGATCAGAAGCCAGGAGCCAGGAGCTTCTTCCAGGTCTCCCACGTGGGTGTAGGGGCCCAAGGACTTGGACCATCTTCTACTGCTTTCCCAGGCCATAGCAGAAAGCTGGGTTGGAAGTAGAGCAGCCAGGACTCGAACTGGCACCCATATGGGATGCCGGCACTGCAGGCAGTAGCTTTACTCACTATGCCACAGTGCCAGCCCCACATGTAAACTTTCTGGATCGAAGACTATGACCACCTTTTAGGCTTGCTCCATAATTGTACTGATTTTCCACCAGCAAAGTACATTCCTGACTGTGTCCTTAAGCTCTTGCCAATGTTAAGTTATTTGCATTTGTTCTAATTATGCCAATTTGATAGGAAAAAGATGTTCTCAAGATTGTAGAAATTTCTATTTCTTTGAAGACTAGTGAGGTTGAGCGTCCTCTCTCCACTACCTTTCCTGGCTATTTGTATTTATTCTTTTGCAGATTGCTTTTTCCTGTCATTTTGCCATTAAAAAATTGATGTGTGTGCATTTCAATAACAGTTCACAGTAGGGCTCAGCCCTGGCAAAGTGTCAGCTAGACACACTTCAGGCTGGAACATTTGGGGAGCCTGGGTTCCATGGGGGAGGAGAAGGCTCGTAGGTCTCTAGCAGATCTGCCAGGCGGAGAGTAATTTGGAAGCTTATTGTTCAGACACCAAAGAGGACAGGTGCATTCAGCCCCACGCTGGGGAGAAAACAATGCTTCCCAGACCCAAGGCCATTTGAGAACAAGGGGTCCTGCTCTAATTGAATCTGCCTTCTACCTCCTTTGTGCCCAAGGAGTCTCTTTACAATTATGATCCCCGGACTTCAGAAGTGAGAGGGGGCTGTGTAATAGGAGAGAATGCGTAGCTTGGCTTGAAGCTTGGGATCTGAATTACCAGCACCCCAAACTGAATTCGTGCTTTTCCGTCTTGTTCTCCCTGCCCTCGTGGCTTCTTTAACGGGTGTCTGTTGCCCTCCCGCCTTGCACCAGACACTGTACTGGTTGCCAGGAGTCTCCCGCCCTAACCAGCAGCGTTTTTACTTCTCAGCCATGGGCAGTTCCATCTTCCCAGTTGTTCAGGCTGAAATGCTTGGTGTTACCCACGGCTGCTTTTTCTGCAGAACGGTACAACAAATGCTTCTTCCAGCTCTGCTTTCAAGATCCAGCCTGAAGCTGGGAAGTATCTTAAATGTCCACCAACATGTAACTCTATAAACAAACTGTGGTACCCTCACACAACACACTACCACTCAATAATAAAAAGGAAAAAGTGTTGGTACGTGTAGCATCACTAGTGACTCTCAGAGTAATTACACTGAGTGATAGAAGGCAGATATGAAAGAGTACTGTGTGGTGACATTTCTAGAATTTTCTAGAAAATTTATACTAATTTATCAGAACAGAAAGCACACTGATGGAGGTAGAAGGATTACCAAGAGGCACAGGAGATTATCTGTGGGGTGGGAATATCATTATCTTGATTGTGGTGATGGCTTTATAGGTGTATGTGTATCAAAGTTTATCAAGCTGTATTTTCAGTATATACTGCTTATTTTGTGCCACTTTCACCTCAATAAAGCCATCAGAAATACATCCAGGGGCCGGCATTGTGGCACAGTGGGTAAAGCTACCACCTGCACAGCCAGCATCCCATATGGGCAGCGGTTCATGTCCCAGCTGCTCCATTTCCAATCCAACTCCCTGGAACGCCCTGAAAAAGCATCAGAAGATGGCCCAAGTGCTTGGGCCCCTGCTGCCCATGTGGGAGACCCAAATGAAGCTCCTTTTTCCTGGCCCAGCTCTGGCCATTGAGCCATTTGGGTAGTGGACCAGTGGATCAAGATTCATTCTCCCTCCCTTCCTCTCTCTCTCCCTCCCTCCCCCCCATTTTCTCTCCCTTCCTCCCCTCTCTCTCTCTCCGCTTCTCTCCCTCCCCGCCCCAGTCTCTCTGTGTATTTGTGTCATCTTTTCTCTGTAAGTCTGACCCCTGACTTTCAAATACAGAAATAAATATATCTTAAAAAAATCCAGAGTCTGATCACTGATCATCATCCCTACTGCTACTACTTTAACTAAGCCACCGTCCCCCCTCACCCTGCTTATTGAAAAATCCCTGTAACTGTGTCCTTCCGTACCTGCGCCGCCTCCCTACACCCTCTTGTTAACAGAGTCCAGAGGGATGCTTTTAGAAGGAAAGTCAGATCGTGCCACTCCTCTGATCCTAACTATCCAATGGCTTCTCATTTCTTCCCTTCTCACAGAGAGCACTTGCCTCTGACACGCTGTGTACTTTATGGGTTTATTGCCTACCCTTCCACCATGCGGCACTCCTGTATCCCCAATGCCTAGGACGCTGTGTGTCACACAGAGTTGACTGAGAGTTCTTCGTGGGATGAATCAATGGATATCATAGTAAATGCAAATGTCCCCAGGCTAATGAAGGAGCTGTATGTAAATATAAGACAGTAATTGCTATGATAAAGGGACTCCCAACTGAGGCACCCAAACCACCTTGGGGTGAAGTCAAGTGTGGCTACCTTGAGAAAATGTCATCTAAACTGAGATATGAAAGACACATGGGCCGCCATGGGAAGGGAGACATGTTTCTTACTTTCATGGAATTCTGTTAGGTGAGCAAATACTTGGATGCACATTCTACCATGTGCCAAGAGCTTTATGGGGGCAGGAAGGAGGCTCAGGAGTAGGGAGGAGGGGACCCAACCCAGCTTAGGGGAGGGTCTGGCAACACTGGCAGAGTTTCTTATAATGAAGCAAGTCCTGGTTGAGATGCACCCAAATCCTTCTACCCATTCTCAAGAAATCCACCTTCGGGAGACTGTCGCCTGGATACAGCCTTAAGAACCAAGGAATTAAGCCAAGATTTGGGAGATATTAAACCATCCCACTTCCCTATGGTGCTTGCTTTCTATGTAAATTCTGCTGTACCAGCATCCCTCTAGTCTAGCTGTTCTCCACCCTCTCTGTGCATCAGAATTAAGGGAACAAAAAAAAAAAAAAGAAAAGGAAGTGTCCGGGTTCCATCCCGGAATGATAGAACCTGAATCTCTGAAGGGGTAACCCAAACATGCGTATGTTTGAAGAACTCACTATGCAGTGAGTTTAAAAAGCTGACTGTATATCTGAGAACCAGGGTTTGAATATCAGGGTCCACTCAGTTATTCCTGCATTTCACTCCTGCCCAGGGCCTTGTCACTTTCCCTCTGCTGGAATGTTCTTATATGTTTTTGTTTCTTTGTATGCCAATCTTCTCCACAGTCTTTAAGTCTCCCGGACCATCTCCTCTTCCCATCTGGTCTGGTTCCCGTCCACGTCCACCTCCTCCACTCCGTTTCCTTCCTATCACATCCTGGTTTATGTCCTTCACGACACTTAATTTGACATGATCTCTAATGCTAAAGAAATGAGTCATTTCAGAAAAGAGTGAAACGATCTTATATAGAGGAAGCACTCATACAAGGTAAAGATTAGGGCACTGTTTCAATGCTTATGAACAGATCAGTGAACAATTATGATTGAGAGAATATATTCAAGGACTTTAAAGGTTTGTGGAAAATGGAATTAAGATATGTTTATTTTAGTGCAATTTTTTTTTTTTTGAAACCCATGCTTAGTTTTTCGTAACGCACATTTTTTTTTTTTTGACAGGCAGAGTGGACAGTGAGAGAGAGAGAGACAGAGAGAAAGGTCTTCCTTTTCCTTTGGTTCACCCCCCAATGGCCGCTGCAGCCAGCGCACCGCGCTGATCCGAAGCCAGGAACCAGGTGTCTCCTCCTCGTCTCCCTTGTGGGTGCAGGGTCCAAGGACTTGGGCCATCCTCCATTGCCCTACTGGGCCACAGCAGAGAGCTGGACTGGAAGAGGGGCAACCGGGACAGAACCCGGTGCCCCAACCGGGACTAGAACTTGGGGTGCCGGTGCCACAAGGCGGAGGATTAGCCTATTGAGCCGCTGTGCTGGCCTTAATGCACATTTTTTTTCTAAGTTTTCTGAAGACCCCGATACAGGCCTGTGATGAAAAGGGTTAGTTCTATGACAGCACAGAAAGTGTTGTGAGACAGGGAGGCACTGCTTTATTTATTTATTTTTCTTTAGTTCCTTGAAGGCAGAGTCTGTGTCTTATTTATTTTTATATATCCAGAGCTTAATACATGCCTGGCACAAAAGATGATCTGGTTTAAAAACTATTTGGTTGCGAATAACAGAATCCCACTAAAGCTAGACAAACAGAAAATGTGTTTATTGGATGAATAGGAAGGTCTCAGAGAACCCAAGTGTAGGAAGAGGGATTAAGCTCATAAGGAACTTGAGTCAAAAAAAATAAAATCCAGCAGTTTCTCTGTTTTTCCAAGGCTGTATGATCATTATTTCTTTCTCTTTTCAAACTGGTTTTCTCCACTCCATGGGCATGGATTTTCCCAGCCCAGGCTTGACCATACTTCCTCTTCTTAAATTTTTAAAAAATTATTAATATAAAGAGAGCAGATTTCATGTATTTCGTAGATACAATTCTAAGAACATAACTATACATTCCGCCTCCTTCCTTCCTTTATTTTCTTTTAATTTTTGTGATAAGATACTTTCGATTTATTTTACAGTCAGACTTAATGCTCAACTAAACATAGTGCTCAACAAGTAAAAAGTAGAAAGACCGCTGTTCCACGGGACTAAAGACAAGGGCTATAAACCAAACAGCCGATAGACATTAGTGTCTGGTTTCTGAATTCCCAGGGAAGAGTGAAATTTGATTGACTTTAGCTCCTATCAAGCATTTGCTCTTGGGTCAATAAATCAGAGAGCCAGGAAGGAGGGAGAATGTGATGATGTGAGTTACTATTAATTAGCAGAGATTGCGGAGGGGGGTGGTTATCCTTGAAAACATGGAGACCTTTGTTCATATTCTCCCCTGAAAGTAGAGCTCGGGAGGAAGGTTTGCATTCAAGTACTTCAGTTGGGAAAAGATGCCAGGAAAAACAAGAGGGGACTTGGAAGAATGAGCTAGGGAAGGAGGGAAGCCCATACAGAGTGTTATTCAACTAGTTGCTGATGTGGCCACTGGAGCTCGTGCTCAATAGAGACCCTCTGAGAACTGTTTGGAATGTACCCCGGAAACAGCCACCTGGGAACAGGAGGGGGAAGAATTTCCACATCACCTGTTTACTGCTGGTCAGGGGTTTCCCCAAGGGGTGTTAGCTCCATCACATGTCCAGTTTTGCACATGCATCACCATAGTTTTTGGATCAAACTCTGGGGCAGAAAGCAAGAGGCACAAGATGTGGTTGAAGCAAGGTGCTGTCAGAATACACCTGTGGGCAGGTGGTTTGCTGTAGCAATGGCTGGAGTCAGGTGGACCAAGAGGATGTGTGATGGAACAACAACAACAAAAAAAGATAGCTAATGTGGGAAACAAATTATCTCATGTGGGAGGTACAGATAGGTTTTTTAGGGATAGATCATGAGGGTAGGCAGAAATAAATCATATCCCTAGTATCTATCTGCTCAAAGAGTGTTTCCTGAATGAATAAGTGCATGAAAATGATGGGCCATTTCTTGGAGGAACCAAGACGTCCTGCAGTGTGTACAGACTGAGTGTGTGTGTGTGCATGTGTGTGTGTGTGTGTGAACTGGTGATCTGTTCACTGAGGATTATCAATTCATTAAGTGAAATTGTCGTGGGGAAGGTGGATGATATTTGCCCCATTTGGGCAAGAACAGACTTGGTGATGCTGAGAACTTTCAGTATCATGGAAAAGTTGAATTTTTCTGTCTGCTTTACCCTTCTGCAAGTTACATGGCTGCACTTGGACCTGACGCATTTGTGAGGTACCGACTTCACCTCTGTGTTCGTACTCTCTCCTCTGTGTATAATTCAGCACAGTGAATACCGGGGATGTTAAAATCGAACACAGTTTTCTAATTTTGTTTCATTATGAGTATGAATGCAGCCCTCAGGGTCCGTTCCTACAGCCTTAACTGCACTCAGTCTTCCAAGCTATGAAGAGGCGAGATAAAAATCTGAATGGAGACTTTCGTTGGTGGAGGGCTGGGCTGACTCAGCCCCGATAAACCTGCAGTCAAGAAATCAATAGAACCTTTTCAGAGTTGCCATTATCCAACAAGGAAAAAAATTCAAAAATAAATTGTGGCATGGCATAAAATCAGATTAAGCAGATAACAGGTTTTGCTGACTCCGGGGCCGTGTTAGGGGTGGCACAGGAGGGAGAGAATTAGCACTTTGATGAGCTCAGTTTTCCCCCTTCCTGTGCCCTGCAAGTTTGCTCTCTGGCTGAAGAAGAGAGGCAGGGCCAGGGTGAAAGAGGACATTTTCTAGTTTCTGGAGAATTTCAGCCCATCGCTGACCCTGCCCTTGAACTCTAGGTCAGCTCACCATTGTGTGGCAGTGGACTTGAAGAATAGTTGACTCTTCTGGCTTCGAAGACATGTGTTTTAAGTAGGCTTCACCACGCTGTGTATTTTTGGGAAAATTATTTCACTCGCCTATGAGCCTCAGGTTCCTTATCCTGAGTTGGGCTGCCCATTGATTGAGGCTGGAGGGGGGCTTCATTCCATAAAAAAAATCATTAGGATGTCAGAAGGGGGAATGGGTATTGGGCACGAACAAACCACAGTGTACACCACACACAAATCGAATTCGATCTTCCTGTCTTGTCTGCAGAACTTCTACAACCCTTAAAAATGCTCCCACTGTAGTGGAGTATGATTAATGTTGACAGAAGTATACCCAGAGTACACCTGTAGGGTGCGAATGACCAGGTGCTGCTGATTGGCAGGTGGCCTGGTAGGTTCCAGAGAGCAGTGAAAGGAGCACTGGCTTGCTTCTCTGCTCCCTTTTTAGCCCCAAAATTAATGTTGCACCTGCCGGTCTCAGGTGAGACTTCTTTGGACTTCACCCCTTGCCTGTCTGTTTTCCCAGATTCACCTGATTGTCCTTGCATAATCATGGCCCCTCCCTTCTGATTAGTTCAGTCTCATTACTAATGACCCTTTAATTGGTGTCCAAGATGTGGCTGCTCCTCAAATCAATACGAGATGCCTCCTAAGGGCTGAGGATCTATTCTAAGATTCGCTTCTCTTTGTCACCAGTCGTAGCTGGTGACATAGTAGGCGCATGTGGCTGGCTTTCAGGTAGGATCAGCCATTGCTCAGCTCAAGGGGGAACCATTCACATCATCATTCCTGTGGGTGGGCACTTGGAAATTGCACAGTGTGCAACTCCACAGACCACGTCCAGTGGTTCTGCTTTCATTGGTTTTTGTCCATCACTGAAAGCTGCTTTCGGCATTGTTTACTGGACATTGCCAAGTATGTTGGTCCCAAGGTCAAGTCTTGGCCAGTTATGATGTTTTATAGTGCAAGAATCCTCCACCTGCTGTGGTGGCTTCATAAAGTGTTCAACTTAGGGCCAGCACTGTGGCATAGTGGCTTAAGCTGCTGCCTGTGACACTAACATCCTATATGCGTGCTGGTTCGAGTCCTGGCTGCTCCACTTCTGATCCAGTTCCCTGCTAATGTGCCTGGGGAAGCAGTGGAAGATGGGCCAAGTGCTTGGGCCCCTGCACCCACCCACATGGGATATTCTGATGAAGCTCCTGGCTTAAGCCTGGTGCAACCCTGGCTGTTGTAGCAGCCATTTGGCGAGTGAACCAACAGATGAAAGATATTCTCTCTCTCTCTCTCTCTCTCTCTCTCTCTCTCTCTGTAACTCTGCCTTTCAAATACATAAAGTAAATTTTTTTTAAGTGTTCTACTGGCCCAGGATGAACTACATTCTCCAGGATCATCTTCTCTGTATGTTTCCGGAACCATGCGAGTGAGGTCTCTGTGAGATTTGAAGGTAGAAGTGCAGCAGCCAACATATTGCTTTTCATTTTGTGGGCCAGGGGAGGCACTTTTGTAGCTCAGACGTCCTTGCACTATTTCAGGCTTTTCACTGGAATGGGGCCACCTTCCCGTGGATCTGCCTTCAGCTTCTTTGACTCCTGGGCCAGGTCAGAGGCTGTGAAAGGTGGTCTGGTTGCAGTCTGTGTCCCAGTGGATTCCGGTTTGTGCTCACGGATTCCAGCCGGTCCTTGCTTCCCCAGCACCCATCTCGGCCATTCTTACCCTGCACACTGCGAACCCCAGGATTAGATGCAAAGGCACTGGCCTTGCAGAGACGATTTATTTCACTGTGCTCTCAATTGAGTGAGGTCACGTGCCAAAGTCACATCCTTTCGTACAAGGGTATTCCAAAAAGCTTGTGGAAAAAAAATCTGATTCAAAACAAGTTTATTCTGGTGCAAGAATTTCTGAAATTTATGCAATAGTTTTTCCATATGATACATTGTCCATGAAGTTGTTGAAGTCCCCTTGTTATATCCACGTACCTCTTAGTGAGTCTGCTTCTTTGACCGAATCCTGACTCACACCTACCATGGGAGTTCACTTCCTGAAACTACCAGGCTTGAAGGGTTAATTTGGATTCTGCCAGAACAGAACCCGATAGAAACGCTTGAGGGGTGGCTTTCCACGTAGCCCTTACTGAAGGCTGTAAAAGACCCCACCCACAGGCTAAAATCTGTGAGCTGATCTCAGGAAGCAAAGGCTCCCGGGAGATGAAATCAGGGAATGGTGAAGAGTCCATAAAGAATTCTTTTTTATTTTTAATTTTTAAAATTTTTAAAATTTTTTTATTTTTTTAAGGAATTCTTTCTTTGCACATTGCTGCTGTCAGCAGTGGGGCTCAGCCTGACCAGGGCATCTGAGAAGCGTGCAGAGGGCCTCCCAGGGTGGCTGTCGGGGCCTGGAAGGCAAGCAGAGGTTCTCTTTGCATTGGCTGTGGCCCCCTCACCACAGTCACGCTGGGGGTGTTAACTTGCTGAAACTTACGGAGATCACCTGCCTGAGGCTGCGTGGATTCTGGAGGTTCTAGAAGACCATCACTGGTGCAGAGCAGCAGACAGCTGGGTCCCGGGCGGTGCCTCAGTTGGACAGGGTCAGTCCCGGGCTGCGGACACTCGGGCACCGGAAGCACCACTTGCCCCTGGCAGAGTTGCTGCTTGCAAGTGCTTGTCTCGAGTTACTAGGTCAGGAGGAAGCAATGAAAATGGCATTAACGGTATGTTCGATAGCCGAAATAATGAAACATTCTGAGACGTTGGAAAGCTCAAGACCAGGTATGATAGCACGCACACGCTCATATTTAGTCATTTCCCAATCCTCCTCCCGCCCCCCACCTCCTCTCCTGGATTCGTTTCTTCCATTGCTCAGAAAAGGTTCTGCAGCCCCATGCTCTCATGGGGTGGGTGCTTCTAACGCTTTCCAAGTAGCCCTTAACGAAGACCCCACCCACAGGCTAAAATGAAAATAGTACTTCATTTTTTAAAAAATGGTATGCATACCTAAAAACAGCAAACTGGGCATCTTGGGAGCAAAGCTGTCTTTAGCAAGCAGTTATTGTATAAGGGGGTCTTCAAAAGGTCGATAGAAATGCGTGTCTTGAAAAAGCTATGCATGGATTTCAGATTTTTTTTTTGCAACAAAACAAACTTTATTTTTTCCATGAACTTTTTGAAGTACCCTCATCTGTTCATTCACGGGGAAGCATCAGAGGCCTGGGGGCTTGGGCCATGACAATTTTGTTCCTGCATTTGGTTATCAAAAGCTCCACTGCATTTTATCATTCCATTTTCTCCTCTCTGTGGACTTCAGGATTTGTTTCCTGCTCTGGGATCAGTGACAAATCAAATGATCTGTCTGCTCTTGGCTCAGGACTCCGATGGCCTGCTGCACTGGGATCGTGCTGCCTGCTAGGCATGCAAGTAACAGGAGAGATGGTGAGAGGTACAACCTCTGAGGTGCACGGAGTCTCCATTTTCCAAATGCACAGTTATTTGAATATTCAAATGAATACAGTGGTCATCAGCTGACACTCAGAACTTCTGTCATACATAAGAGCAGCTGTGATAACTCCCCACGTGACTGATGAGATTAGCTGAGACCCTGAGAGAGAAAAAAAAATTGACTTCAACCAAATCCTAACAAAGCATTCATGGCCAGGCACATAGTAGGTGCTCAATAATCATTTGGGTATTGTGAGACACGCCTGAATATTGTTGAAAGCACAGGGTCTAAGGTTGTACGGACAGCTGTCCCACCTTAAGTGCCTGCCTTTCAGTAGCTGAGTGTTTCTGGCCAGGGGACTTAACCTCTCTAAACCTCAGTGTTACCAACTATAAAATGGGAATTGGGAATAACAGCACTTGTGTGCAGGTTGTTAAGCGGTTTCAAGAGATTGTGATCTGTGTGTTGTGTTTGACAGACAGTAGAAGGCACTAATGGATGAAGGTGGTGCTGGTGGTAGAGACAGAGAATTAGCCAGACAGGCACCTGGCACCTGGCACCTCAGGTCCTTCCTCAGCCACCTGACCTCTGAGAGTTTAGCAATCTCTCCATCCACCAGCAGGTGCACAGAGGCAGTGGAATCCCAATGCTGTTTTCCTGGCTTGCTGATAATTGTTTCCTATTCAAGCCTGTGTTCTATTGATTCGCCATTGATCTGTGAATGGGGCCGGGAAAATTCTTGGGTCACGAAGACAAAGACCCCATTTTCCAGCTCAGAGGTCCTTGGTGGATGTCAGGGCCATCACCTGCCGCCTTGAATGACTGTCCTCTGCCTGGCTCGGGAACAGATTCTTCATCAGAACCAGCCGTTCCCAACGGCCCCCTCTCTCTTGTGTCCCTTTATTGCTTCCATCAACCCTTCCCCCACTGGCTCCATTTGACCTTTACTAAGCGTCGCTTTTGTGCAGAGCTGCTGTGAGTTATTGCCGCGTGAGAAGCTCCCCAGGGCAGGCCCCCTGCCCCAGCCCCTGGCCTCACCGCAGCTTGTAAGGAAAAATTACATTTTGATCTACATTCCCCGTTTCCATTTGCTGTCACCTGGCAAAAGAAAGAAAAGAATGTTTCCTGGTTCCCCCCTCTCTCCGCTTGCTGGGCTGTGCCTGTGGGCTCTCTCCCCCCTGCCCCTCTGTCTTTCTCTATTCTTTCTCCGTGGTCATTTGTGAAGAGAAAATGACCTGGTGGGGAGTTTTACCCAGGTCACCCACCTCTGGACACGTGGGTCATCGAAGCCCCGGAGCGCAGGGCAGGACCGCACTCAGGAGTCATCAGTGGTCCTTGAGAAGGAGAAAAGAAAAAGCCAGGCTTTTCATGACTGCCCTAGACCAAGCAAGCCTTGTTCTTAACACATCCATGCCCCACTTTCTCCTGCCCTTTTTTCATTGAGATAAAATTCACACAACACAAAATTCACCCCTTTAACCATTTTAAATGCAATTTGATGGTTTTGAGAATATTCACAATGTCATGCAACCATCACCACTATCCAATTCCAGAACATTCTTATTACCCTACGAGGAGACCCTAAGTAGTCACCCCCACTCTCCCCGCCACAGCCTCTGGGAGTCACTATTCCACTTTCTGTCTCTATGATTTGCATATTCTGGGTATTTCATATAAATGGAATCATACAATCTTGTGACTGATTTTTCTTCACTTAGCAAAATGTTTTCCATTTCATCCACATTGTATCTTGTGTTAGCACACCATTATATGGAAGTTCAGTATTCCACATTCCTCCATGGAGGATATGTTCCAGGATCCCCAGTGGGTTCCTAAAACCACGAGTGGCACTGAATTCTATAGAGATGACGTTTTCTCCTATATGAAGGTTGGTTTAGAAATCAATCACAATAAGAGATTTACAGCAATAGCTAAGAATGGAATAGAACAATTATAGTCATTTAATATGCTATAATAAAAATTACTGAAAATTGGGGATTTATTTCTGGAATTTTCCAAGTAATATTTTTGGGCTGTTGTTAATTTGTAGAAAGTGATATTATAAAGGGGGGAGACTGCAGTACCAAGGGTTTTTTTTTTTTTAATCTATTCATCCATTGATGAATATTTGGGTTATTTCTATTTTTTGGCCAGATTATGCTGCTGTGAATGTTTCTATACAAACTTTTACTTGAATGTATTTCCGATTCTCTTGGGTATATAGGAAGGAATGGAATTGCTGTGTCATGTGGTGGTTCCATGTTTAACTTCTTGAGGAACTGCTGCATTGTTTTTCGCAGTGGTAATCTCATTTTATATTACCACCAGCAGCATACAAGGATTCCAGTTTTTCCACATCCTCACACATACTTGGTAATTTCCATTTTTTTCTAATTATAACTATCCAAGTGGATATAAATTGGTATCTCTTATGGTTTTGATTTGCATTTCCTTTATGCTAATGATGTTGAGCATCTCTTCATGTGCTTACTGGCTGGAGAAATGTCTATTCAATTCCTTTTCACATGTTAAAATTGAGTTATTTGTTTTTGTTGAATTGTATGGTTCTTTATATAGTCTAAATTCTAGACTTTATTGGATGTATGATTTGCAAATGTATTACTCAATTCTATGAGTGGTCTTTTCACTTTCAAGATAGTGTCCTTTGATGCACAAAGTCTTTAATTTTAATGAAGCCTAATTTATCCATTTTTCTCTTGATATGTGTGAATTAGTTTTCTTATTTAAGCTCTTGTTTGCCTAATCCAAAGTTATAAACATTTACATGTAAGGTTTCCTTCTAGGAGTTTTATAGTTTATCTTACATTTAAGACTTCGATCCACTTTGAGTTAATTTGGTTCAGGTATTAGGTATGGTTTCAACTTCATTCTTTGGCATGTGGCTGTCCATTTATATTAGCATCATTTTCTGAAAGGGTTATTCTTTTCCTCCATCAAATAGTCTTAGTATTCTCGTTGAAGATCAGTTGACCATAGACACATGGGTTTCTTTCTTGAATCTCAACTCTATTCCATTGATCTATGTGGCCACTCTTGTTGGAACCACACCATTTTGATTGCCATAACTTTGTAGTAAAATTTTGAAATCAGGAAATGAGCATACTCCAAATTTGTTCTTTTTCAGATTTTTTAAAACCTATTTGAGGTCTCTTGCAGTTCCAAATGGATTTTAGGATCAACTTTACCTTCTCTGCAACAGAGGCGGTTGGGAATTTTGATAGGGATTTCATTGAATCTGCAGGTTAATTTGGGGAATATTGCTATATTGCTGTCTTAACAATATTAATATTCTAATCCATGGACATGGGGTACATTTTCATTTACTTAGGTCCTCTTTAATTTCTTTCAACGATGTTTTATAGTTCCAATGTACACATTTTTTCTAAAATACAAAGTCATCGCTAGAATATTAGTTGTGTGATCAGGAGTTCAGATCTGTCTCTGCAGATTACAAACTTCCACATTTCCTTTCTGTTTGCCGTGTGGCAGTTATGGAGGTGTACTCGATCTTACCCCAGGGAGGGGTTCACTGCCTTGTTTCAAAGGGTGAGGTTCGCTGCTAAGGTCTGGCCGTTAATTTCGTCAGGATCTGCCTCATTTTTACCAAAGTTACACTCTTCTCATGAGAACTTGGCCAGTTATCAAGCAAGGTGTGGGAGCTAAGGGCAGGCTGTTCTGAAAACAGCCTGACCCATGACTCAGAATGGCAGCGGATGGTAAAGGGCGGGTCATTTATGCCCAGTGAGTGGCTTCTGTAAAAGGCTGCCTTTATTCCATAATGCCATGTTGGGCTGGTAAAGACTTTGTAGGGTCTCATTTGTTCCTTGATGTGTTCTCCTGCCTGATACAGCTTCTCCCGTTTCCCTTTCGCATGTGTAACTCTGCAGTCACTCTTTGGAATTCCTAAATCTGTCCTATCTTCTGCTTCTTGGGGTACCCAGCTTGCACAAAGCTGTCTTACTCTTACTCTCAAAACCATTTGGCTTCCTGCTTGGTGCACCATGGAAGCTCTACAAATATTTCCAAATAGAAGAAAGGTACTCCTTTTTTTAAAAGATTTAAAAAAAATTATTTGGAAGGCAGAGTTACCGGGCGGGGGTTGGGGGTGGGAGAGAATCTTTCATCCACTGGTTCACCCTCCGAATGGCTGCAGTGGCCAGGGCTGCGCCAGGCTGAAGCCAGGAGCCAAGACCTTCCTCTGGGTCTCCCACATGGGTTCACAGCCCAAGGACCTGGACCATCTTCTGCTGCCTTCCTAGGCTCATTATCAGGGAGCTGGATCAGAAGTGGAGCAGCCAGGACACAAATCCATCCTATATGGATGCTGGCATTGCAGGTGGTGGCTTAACCAGTTACACCACAACACAGCACCAGAAAGGTGCTCTTGAGATGGATTTTTGGGTGTACAAGAAATCTGTCAACCCTTTTGATGTCATCATTATGTGATTTTTCATCATTGATACACATATCATGGTGTCTAGGGATAGAAATGATTGAGAGTACATCACTCTTTTCAAAAGTTTTGGGTACAGCCTGTTGCTAGTGAGCTGAGTTCAAATAGTGCAGGGCTTAGAATTGTCATCCAAGGAAAGAGAATGTTATTTTGGTGTGCTCAGAGCAGAGTGAGGTGATAGGAAAAGAAGACAGAGAGCTGCCTCCAGGTATTGGAAAGGTGGAGGTATTTTCTGTGCTGTTCTTCAAGAAAAATCTTGAATATTAAGTTATCTACTAGGACTTGTCTTAAATGTCACTTCCTCCAGGAAGCCTTCTCTGTACTTCCTCCTCTCTACCCCCAAGACTTGATAAAGTCATCAGGTGCACCTATCTGACTCTGCACTTTGGAAATATTCGGTGAAGATCACGGTGGTGTTTCTCCAGCACCAAGAGCAGTTCCGGGCTCACAGTGAGTGCCTCGTAAACCTTGAAAGAGAGAGGAAGCGAATGAAGTAGTAGGTGGAGGCTAAAGAAGGAGCAGATGTGGAGTCCATTAGCACCCTGAGCTGTGTCCAGCCATCATGAGATGGGCTGGCATAAAGAGCAAGCACACAAAGCCAAGGCTTATGCCCTCAGGTCGTACACGTTTCCATGACGCCAGAGCTTCCTTAGCTCGTGGCTCATCTTACTCTGCATCATTTTTACTTCTTTTGGCTTCTTCCTCCACCATGGGACATGAATTGTTCTCTAAATGGGGATGCCATGGAGTAGAATTCATTTTTACAACTGCTAAGAAAGCAAATGCAAGTCAGACTATTTAGGAGATATCCAGAGAAAAATAGATTTTGGGCTCTTCTCATGCCCTAATGCGTTTTCTCTATTTTTTAAAGATTTATTTATTTATTTATTCTAAAGGCAGAGTGAGAGAGAGGGAGAGAGAGAGGGAGGGAGTGGAGAGAAAGAGAGAGAGAGAGAGAGAGAGAGAGAGAGAGAGAATCTTTGATTTGCTGGTTTACTCCCCAAATGCCTGCCACAGTTAGGCTGAAACCAAGAGCCAAGAACTCCACTTGGGTCTCCCACGTGGGTGACAGGGAGCTGAGTGCTTGGGTCATTAGCTGCTGTCTCGCAGGGTGTTTATTAGCACAAAGCTAGAGAGGAAAAACGGCAGCCAGGACTTGAACCAGCTCTCCAATATGGGATTCTGGTGTCACAAGTAGCAGTTTATCCATTGCACCACAATGCTGGGTCCCCTCTAAGACATTTTTGTAATAACACCGCATACGAAGCACTTGGCACAGCTTGGCAAACATGGCATACAAGTCAAGAATCTTCAAATTCCACTGCAAGGTTGGGAATTGTTATCGCCCAAATATGGAAGCTCTGTGATTTTCTCCATCTGTACTGGAGCTCAGAGGTAATGTCCTACTGCTTAAAAGAGCCAATCAAGGCCTACAGCCAGCTCAGTGGAGGCAGCTTGCTCTATAATCAGTAGACAGACCCTAAACAATGGGACTGCAAATCCTCCTGCACCCTCAGCGTGACTCAGATGGTTCTGATAAACAGCCCAAAAAACTGGATGTGGCATTTATATCTGGACTTAGTCCCACAATAATGTAACACCCAGCAAGCTCTACTAAGCAAATGTAAGATTTTAATTTTATTATCTAGACTTTTTATAGTCTTGATAGAGGGGCATGGCATCCAGAAGCAACTCCTAAATCGTCAGATTCAGTTATGCTTGCTATCATTGTGTTAGCTGCACTTTGAAGAAGGCCGATTTTCTAAAAATTGGTTACCTGAGTATTTATATAGCTAGTCTCTCTGTAATCAAACAAGCGATAATTTCCTGAAAAAGCCCACTGGGGGGAACATTCAAGCCCTTGAAGCTCCAGAGTCCTTTCTGGGAAATTAGGTTATGTTGTATAGCGTCACAAATGTAAATATGAGAGCCCTGGTAAGTTTTCTTTTACATTTATAAAACAAAGCAAAAGGTAGTATCTAAACAAGGAAACCACTGAGGACAGTTTGTGCATATCAAATGATTGGTAATGGGTCACGTATCATCCTCAACTCCCAGAAAAGATGTGAGCCCGCTTTTGCAAAATTCCAGGCAATCAGCATGGTGGGCACAAATGCTATTCTTGAGGACACCCAGGCCCAGGATGGAGGCACATGGAAGCCACGGATGAGGCTAGGAGCTTGAGTCAGGACTCCTTTGACTGCTGTCAACAGAATCCCACTCAAGTGCGGTTGAGGCTTTGCTGAGGGGCTGAAGATCTCACAAGAACCGAGAGAAAGTACAACAGCAGGTCCCAGGAAGGGCAGGGGGTACTGGGAACAGCAGCTTGATGGTTGCAGACACAGACTCTTCCAGTTGCTTGCTGTGTGATCACAGGTGCATTGTGTTGCCTCCTGGTGCCCCAGTGTCCATAGTGGAGGTGGATATATACCGCTGTTGTCAGTATGAATGGGTCTGGGCTGTGCTGTGTTTAGCACATACTATATGCTTAGTCAGTGTTAGCTGTTGTTATTAGTATAAGCATGTTTCTAAGTTACCTTTGTCCAATTGCTCCATTTTTTCTTTGGCTTCCTTATGGGTTCAGCTTTTGTTGTGGTCTCTGAATCTGCCTGGTGCTCTAAGAAGCAGTGCCTGGAACCCCATGAAAACCATCCTTTGTCCCCATGTCAGGGGACAGAGTCCATACAGCGGGGCTGTGGGCAAGGAGCCTCCCCTTAGTGGGCATGGGTGGGCAGTAGACATCTGGACTGTGTTTAGAAGCACAGCTGAGGTCACTTCTGGCTGAGAAGTAAGGACAAGGCCTGCAATGGGCTGTGCGGACAGGATTATGTGTGGGGCAATAATTACAGTGTAAACCCAATGCAGTATTCAGGGATGAACTGTTATGGTGGTTACAACATACACATGGAATAGGAAAGGGGTGTGTGTGTGTCTAAGGGAAATAGGGCAAGAGAAACTTGATGAATTTTGAATGGTATGTTTACTAAACAATCTTTTTTTCAAATATATATATATTTCAAGCATATATATTTAAATATATATACATATATATATATATATATATATATATATATATATATATTTGAAAGGCAGAGCAACAGAAAGAGGAGGGGGGAGAGAGAGATCATCCATCTGCTGGTTCACTTTCCAAATGGCTTCAACACCCAGCTCTGGACCAGGCTGAAGCCAGGAGTCAGGAACTCTCTCTGGGTCTCCCACATGATGGCAGGGCCTCAAGCACTTGGACTGTCTTCCACTGTCTCCCCAGGCACATGAGCAGGAAGCTGGGCTGGAAGCAGAGCTGCCAGGGCTCCAACATGGGACGCTGGTGACACCAGTGGCGACTTAACCACAAGGCAGCACCAGTAAACTATTTTAGTTTTTGAAATTTGAAATGCTTGAAAATTAGGCCTTGGGGAAAATCCCAGTTAAGATGTTTACTAAATAAAGAGAATATATTCATAATAAAATCACAAAATAAGTAGTAATCGAGCCAGCTGAGGACTCTGCAGATCCCAGATCTTCTTACCTACACGGTGAGTGGTTCTCCTCTCTGAGCTTCCATCCGTGCACTTGTCATGTGGGCTCACATGACCCGTTCCCAGGCTATTGTGGGTTTCATCACTGATGGATATGTGACAAGGGCTACCATTCGGCCCAGTTGCTCTGACTGGTTGGGCTGTACCAGTTGTAAACTATGTTTGAATATTGTTCACGATGCTTGGTGTGGAGGTACATTGTGTTCATATCAGCAGCATCTTGCACATCTCCCTGAGCCCCCTTGTTCTCCCTAGGAACCTGTAAAGAATGAAGCTTTGGGAATAACTGCAGGACTGGGAAAAGAGATGTGACCTCAGCACTGGGTGTTTTAAGCACTGAGAGGAACCATGAGGTAGGTAGCGTTTTCAGTAGCAGTTCAGAGAGAGTGTTCTCCCTGCCTAGAAGCCATAAGCTCTCTTGACAAACAAATCACTGGTACAGGCTGGGAGAGGGAAGGAGCCCTCAGGATGTAGGGAGTGGAGGGGTGGATGCTGAGGCTTGCGGTGTGTGTGGCTGGGCTGGAAGGAGGTGTTGGATGTGGCACGTAGTGGGCTGGGAAAGGACCACGACACTTTCACATGTGGGCACGCAGGCGTAACTGGACTGAATGTAGACCGTGCTCAAGAGAGAATGCTGATGCCATTTAAACCTCTCATTTCTACTCTAGTGGACTGTTGCCTCAGGATCCTATAACATAAGCTTGAGACATGTTTGTTTAGGCCATAAAGAGGTGGTAAGTGGATGAGTGAGAGTGGACAGATTCAAGGGCTAGACACATGGACTGGGAGATAATGAGAAAATCACTGAAAAATGTAAGTAGAAAAAAAAAAGAAGAAAAAACAAAGAAAAGAAAAAAAAACAAATGAAAAAAGAAAAAACAAAAAAAGAAAAAAGAAAGACAAAAAAACAAAGAACAACAACAAAAAAAGAAAAATGTAAGTAGAGAGTATTTGCGTGAATGTACGACTGACATTACTGAGGAGAGATTGAGTTGATGAACTTGTTGAAGAATAAGCAATAGTTTCTAGCGAGGGTTCCCTAAGTACCAGATATTCTGTTAAGCAATTTACAGACATTACTCCATTAAATCATTACAACAGCGCTATAAAGGACACACTGTTGTCATTCTCATTTTAAAAAAAAAAGATTTATTTATCTGAAAGGCAGAGTTATGTGGGGGATCATCCATCAGCTAGACCAGGCCAGAACCGGGAGCTTCTTCTGGGTCTCCCACATGGGCACAGGGACCCCAGGACTTGGCCTATCCTCTTGCTGCTTGCCCAGGTGCATTAGCAGGGAGCTGGATTGAAAGTGGAGCAGCTGGGACTTGAACCGGCGCCCACATGGGATTCTAGCACTGCAGGAAGAGGCTTAACCTGCAAGGCCACAGTGCTGGCCCTGGAAAAGTTTCTTTTACATGAGCAACGGCCTTACAAATACACAGGAAAACAATTCAACATATAGGGCCAGCGTTGTGCCATAGCAGGTTAAGCCACCACCTGTGACCATGGTCTCCAACATGGGTGCTGGTTCAAGTCCTGACTACATCACAGTGCCAGCCTCCATTCTGTTCTCATTTTGTAGATGAGAAATTGAGGTGCAGAGAAGCCAACTTCTCTGTGTGGTCCAAGACCTCACATCTGGGAAGCCATGGGGCCAGCATCTCAATGGATGCTTTTGTCTCTGCCATAGGCCTTTATGGTACACCACTGTCTTAGCCCTTAATGGTTAGTAACAAAATACTGTAAACTTGGTAGCTTGTGAGCATAAGAAATTCATTTCTCACAGTTACTAAGACAAGCTCAAGGTGCCAGCACAGTTGGGTTCTGGTGAGGCTCTCTTCTGGACTATAGACAACCAGCTTCTTGCTGTGTCCTCATCTGGTGGGAGGTACAGTCTCCATGGGCTTCTTTGACAAGGGTACTTGTAATCACCTCCCAAAGGCCCACCTCTTTTTTTTTTTTTTTTTTTTTTTTTTTTTGCTTTTTAAAAGGTTCGTTTTATTTACTTGAATGGCAAAGTTACAGACAGACACAAAGCGATCTTTGTCCACTGGTTCACTCCCCAAATGGCCACAATGCCCAGGGCTGTTTCAAGCTGAAGACAGAGCTTCTTCTGGATCTCCCACGTGGGTGCAGAAGCCCAACCACTTGGGCTATCTTCTGGAGCTTTCCCAGGCACATTAGCAGGGAGCAGGATCAGAAGTAGAGCAGCCGGGACGTGAACTGGTGCCCACGTGGGATGTGGAGTCTCAGCCAGTGCCTTCATCAGCTACACAACAACACTGGCAAAGGCTTACCTCCTAATACTCTCACTGGGGAGTCACACTTCAACATGAATTTGGGCAGGGGGCCACGTTCAGATGATAGCATCAATGGGCCTTGATATGTGGACTTAAGAGTAACTTACTCCATTGATAGCTGATGGTACCAGTGCCTTCAGCCACCTTAGGGACTCATTCATTCATTCACTCCACAGATATGTAGTGAGTTCCTACTCTGTCTGAAGCATTGTTCTAGGCACCAGGGGATCCATCAATGAACAGCAGACATGGCTGCTTCATGCATAGTTTATACTCTGGTAGGAAAGCCTGACAATAAGCAAATGCATGAATAATTTCAGATGGAAGTCAGTGCCATGAAGGAAAACAAGGCACAAAAGTAGCCATAGGACGATAGGTTGGGGAGTGTGCAGAGGAGCTGTATTAGGATGGCCAGGGAAGACCTTTCATAGGGAGCAGAAAGACTTTTTTTTTTTTTTTAAAGATTTATTTATTTATCAGAGTTAGAGAAAGAGAGGGATAGAGAGAGAGAGAGATCTTCCATCCACTGGTTCACTCCCCAGATGGCTACAATGGCCAGCACTGGGCCAGGCCAAAGCCAGGAGCCAGGAGCTTCTTTCAGGTCTCCCCCATGGGCAGCAGGAGCCTGAGCAGTTGGGCCATCTTCCACTGTTTTTCCCAGGCCATTAGCAGGGAGCTGGATTGGAAGTGAGCAGCCAGGACATAAATTGGTGCCCATATGGGATGCCTGTGTCCCAGGGGGCAGCTTCACCAGCTACACCATGAGGCCGGCACCCACCGTTTAAGATGAATTAGATCGTTGTCCAAGGCTCCCACAGCTAGTACGATACAGAACAAATTGGGGCAACACTGGGATTCTTGACCCAGTAGCCATATGTTGAATCTGTGGTGCTTAAGTTTTCTATTTGAGGCAGTAGAAAGAAATTTAAAGTTTTTCTTCTTTGCTTTGAGTTTGACGAGAGCAACAGAAGGATAGGATTCTAGAAATACTCATCTACAGGCAGGATTGAGGATAGACTGGTGATCCCTGAACCTGAAAGGCGTTAAAGAGGAGGGGGGACCCCACAGCTTAGGGTGGAGAGGAGAGGGCCCACGGAAGCTTTGCCCAGGGAGAGAGGCCCTGCTGTGTTTTGAGGAGTAAATAGGAAGGACTGCAGGGAGCGTAAAACTGGGGAGAAAGAATGAAACTGGAGTTGAAAAAGCACTGGCCACACAAGGAAGGGAACACAAAGACTTAATCGGGAACTGCACGTTATACAAAGATCCAGCGGGTTGGGGGCATGCTGGGCAGAGGGAATAGCAAAGGCAAAGGTCCTGAGGCAGAAATGAGTATTGCGGAGTTAAAGATTAGCAAGGAGACTGGTGTGGGTAGACTGATGCGAGCAAAGGGGAGGGCGATAAGAGATACGGTCAGAGAGGGAGACAGGTGCCTGATCTTTGTCTTGGACTTCTTAGGGAGAAAGGCAATGGATTTGGTATAAGGGTGCTCAGAAGTCCACATTTAAAAATATCCTTCTGGGTGTGTAGTTGGTTCTGTCACTCTTGCCTTAAATCCAGTGAAACCATTGGGTCAGTTAGTGTCGAGAATAAAGAACATTTGCTTGTCCTCCTTTGAATGCTACCAACTGTCATTTCCCTCCCCTCTGCTCATCTCCTCCTCGGGAAGGCATCGGTCACTGGCTCTGCCACCTGTGGTCCCAGCACGTGTTCAGGAAACCATCCAGATTTCTTGTGCTTCCTTTTTTTTTGGGGGGGGGGATCCTTGATGTGAATATTCATCCCAGCACCCAACCAACAGAAGAGAAAATTGACAACAGCATGTGTGTCCACCAGGGGAGGACTGGCTAAGCAGATCCATTCACTGTGACATGTGTGGCCATCAGAAATGATGTTGGGGAGAAGTAATTGCTGATGTTATGTCAACAGCAGCAGCAGCAGCTCCTTGAATAATCTGTTGTGCGGCTGGCTCTGTGGCGTAGCAGGTAAAGCTGCCGCCTGCAGCACCAGCACCCCATGTGGACTCCGGTTCGAGTCTCTGCTGCTGTACTTCCAATCCAGCTCTCTGCTGTGGCCTAGGAAAGTAATAGAAGATGGCCCAAGTCCTTGGGGCCCTGCACCTGTGTGGGAGACCTGGAAAAAGCTCCTAGCTTCTGGCTCCTGGTCCAGCTCCGGCCATTGTGGCCATTTGGGGAATGAACTAGCAGATGGAAGACCTCTCTCTCTCTCTCTCTCTCTCTCTTCTGCTTCTGCCTCTCTGTAACTCTGCCTTTCAAATAAATTAATTAATCTTCAAACAATAATCTATTGCATACCAGGCTCAGTATTAATAACTACCATATCTGGGGGCCAGGTATTGGGACAAAACAGATTCAGCCGCTGTTTGGGACGCCCACATCCCATATTGGAGTGCTGTTTTAAGTCACTGCCACTCTACTTCTCATCCAGCTTCCTGCTAGTGCATCCTGGGAGGAAGCAGATGGTGGTCCAAGTACCTTGGGTACCTGAATGAAGCTCCAGGCTCCTGGCTTCTGCCTGGCCCCATGCTTACTGTTGTGGGCATTTGGGGAATAAAGGTGGAAGTGCCCTCCCTCTTTCTGTCTGTCTCCTCTCTCTCTCTCTCTCTCTCTCTCTCTCTCTCTCTCTCTCTCTCCGTACCTCCCTCTCTCCCCCTTCTTTTTTTTTTCTATCTCTCACACTCTTACTCTGCCTTGTAAGAAGATGAAAATAATTTAAAAAGAACCTTTTTTAAAAGGCCATGTTTTACTTCATTTAATCCTCTTGAAAAAGAACAACTGATTCCACTTTTGTCCCCAGTATACAGATGTGGAAATTATACTTTAGGAGTCTTGGCCAAAAATGGCTGAATTGGTACATAGTTTTTTTTTTTTTTTTTTTTTTTTAAGATTTATTTATTTACACAGAAAGGGAGAGGCAGAGAGAGAGAGAGAGAGAGAGGTCTTCCATCTGCTGGTTCACTCCCCAATTGGCCGCAATGGCTGGAGCTGCACTGATCTGAAGCCAGGAGCCAAGAACTTCTTCCGGGTCTCCCACGTGGGTGCAGGGGCCCAAAGACTTGGGCCATCCTCTACTGCTTTCCCAGGCCATAGCAGAAAGCTGGATTGGAAGTGGAGCAGCTGGGTCTTGAACCGGCACGCATAAGGGATGCTGGCACTGCAATCGACAGCTTTAACCACTACGCCAAGGCTCCGTCCCTGGTACATTGCTCTTTAAGAAGAAAGTACAGTCCACATTGTCAACAGATGCTCTCTGCCTGCCCCTGGAGCGCAAGAGTGCTGCAGCGTGCTGCATCGGCAGGTGCCAAGGCTGGCTCCATTTATTACCACTTATGTACCCATAGAGAACACAGTTTTCTTTCACCCTGTAGATTTTTTCTTTTGCTTCCATATACAAGAGAAGACATGTTCTTTGTCTTTCTGTGTCCAGATCATTTCACTTGGCAAAATGATTACCAGTTCTATCCAATTTATTGCAGCTGTCAGGATTCCATTCTTTTATGGCTAAGTAACATTTGTTTGGGTTTATCTACCACATTTTCTTTATCCATTCACCCATTAATGGGCATGTAGGTTGCTGTGTATCTGGGCTGTTGTGAATAGTGCTGCAATAATCATGGGAGTGCAGGTATCTCTTTCCTGTGAATGGGTATCTTACGTACAGCGTATGGTTGAGTTTGCTGTGGCATTTTGAAAATCATTTTATCTTAATAAAGATTTACTCTTATCTGAAAAAATGTAAAAGGGACAACCTCAAGCCCATCATTTTCAGTACCAAACGGGCATGTAGCTAAATGTTAAAAGTTGCTCTCTGTGGGTGGTTAATTAGGAGATATTTTTGCATGTGTTTATGATTTTTATAGAGTTAAGCAAAAGCAGTGAAAGGTCTCCATGTCCATTTCTCCCCTACACAGGGCCTCTCTCCTCCCTGGTGGCCTTCAGGCTGCTCTCGGGTCCTCTCTGGATATAAAGCTAGCGCAGCCTCTTCCCCTTGGCCTCCTAGCTTTGCAATTTCAACACAATTCTCTAGCTTGCTTCAAATTTTGTTTGTATTCTAGATGCTGAATTGGTTGCAACGTTGTCACCCCCAGAAACAGAAGTACTGTGTCTTAGCTAGAGGCTTAAATAGCACATTTGCAAAAGAGCCAGTCCCTAAAGTTTTCGCCATTTACGGTGTGGACTTGGGAATGGCTTCTGCTCCTGGAGCCTGGGTCATGGGTCTTTGGTGGTAAGAAAAGGACTTGACCTTCTAGTGAGAGGCTGGACCTTGAGAATAATGAGTAGGTGAGATTCTGTTGCCAACAGTGGGACTTGAATCTACCCATCTTCACGCTGAGGACCTGTGTGTTTCCTGTGTTTGAAAGTAGCGTCCATGGGAGACAGACCCTGGACTGTGCTATCCACGCACGCAGTTCTTCACAAAGGCAATAGTTGTTGAGCACTGACCCTCCCCAGCACTGTGCGAGGCGCTGGGGATTCAGGGTTCAGGAGGAAAGACCCGTTCCTGTCCTTGTGGAGCTCGCAAAGGGACTCAATGGGGACGACAGACACGGAGCAAAGGCTTCAGTGTAACAAAAGGTGGAGGTGCAGGATGATGTGGGGACAATGAGCGGGGCCTGATCCTGAGAGCATGGAAAGGCAGCCCCAGTGTGTGATGCTTAAGCTGAGAATGGAGGTGAAGGATGAGGAGGGAGAGTGTTTCAGTCTGGGGGGACCTGGGAGCAGGGAAGTCAGGGGGTGTCATCCTGCTGAAAGAACGTGTGATGCCCAGATGCAAGGTACAGAGGGGTTTGTATTGGGAGGACAGAGGTTAACTGGGGGTGAGGTTATACTAGAGATGATGAAAAGAAAGCTATTTGGCTAGAAAAAAAAAGAGTTTTATTTTTAAATGGCATCACCCAGTAAAGGCAGTTAGAACTGTGAATGAATTTGCTTCTCTGGAAGAGAGAGGATCCTTTGTGCCAGATGCAATGTCTGTGACAAAACAGGCAGAGCCCTGAACATGGGAGAAATGGACTGTATGGAGCTAAAAGTCCGGTAGGGAAAGGCAGGCCACAGACAACAGAACAGATAAGAGAGACTGTAATACTGGGTGGGTGTCACTCAGAGTCCTGGATAAAAGTAGAACAGGGTGAGGGGACGTGGAAATGCAAGGAGGTGCTCTAAGGAGTTCTTTGATGTTGACATTTGAGCAAGGATATAGCCAAGGTTATAAGGTGAAGGTCAGACCTGCTTCACTTGACCTCCATGAACTTCCTAGATGGCCAGGTAGCTTTCGGAGGTATCTGATGCTCTAGAGCAGGGAGGAAGTCTGACTCCCTTGGTCATTTGACCCATGACCTTGGCCCTTAATGTTCTAGCCTTCTTCTAACTGACCACAAATGAAGTGTCCGGCCATAGAGTTCACATCCCATTCTGATCTGTTCCTCCAGACTGTTTAACAGCTAGTTTAGCTTCTTCTCCCGACCACCAGCAGCTTTGCTAGGATGCACACACTGACTGACCTTGTCGTTTGAAAACAGAGACGAGACTGATGAAGTGCAGGGCAGAGTGGGCACTGATGCCCAGGAGCATTATGGTAGCATGAGATGGAAATCTCCTGGTGATGTAGCTGCCCATTGCATGCAAGGCACAAGTAGATGCTAGGAATATACAAAGGGAAATCTGACAGACAGCCCTCACAGAGCTTACAGTCTGGAAGAGGAGCATGTGGTCTTTGGAGAAAGTATTTTAGGTACAATTAAGTCACCTCCTGTAGCTCCCCTTCATGCAGCCTGTTCTGTAGCCTTATATTCAGAAATTATAGTGGGTGAGTGTAAGGGTTGGTATCTGATATCTTGTGTTTGCATCACAGCTCTTTAACATAGAGGCTGGGTATCCTTGGACAACTCACTTCACCTCCCTGAGCCTCAATGTCCCTTTCCATAACATGGGGACATTCATACCTACCTCCCTGGATAGCAGAGAACAATAAATTAAATGGTGAACTTGGCACTGCTTAGAAATGGTTCCCCATATGTTGCAGCTCGTAGAGATGACTTAGAGAGTTTTCTAGGATTCAGATGCGTGAGCCCTCCCATCAGATTCTGAGCCCTAGTCCAGGTATGGCCATTTCCAGGTGATTTTTTTTTTTACAAAGGATTCCTTGGAATGCATTTGGGAAAAACATTGCCTTATCCTTCTGTTGTGCCACGGGTGTTCTTCGATTTCTTTATTCCAAGTTGTACGATATTCAAATCTGCCCTTTGCTTTAAGACTCACCTTAAACATTTCCTCTTCTGTAATGCCTTCCCCAATTTCCCTGGATTTGAAAGCATTTTCTTCTGATGCCTGTTCACATGTTTCTCTCTCGCGCGTGTATGGTTCCTTTTGTCATAGCTTATAGGTTAAATATTATGGAATAAATGTTGTCTCATAGAACCATGGAAATTACGCAGGTGCACTATATTTATACATTGTCCACCATGTATTCCATCTGCAGTAAAGCAGATGGCATATAACATAATAGAGCTGGACAGGATATTTTGTAGATTTCTTCATGCATGCAGTCAGCCACACTTTGAGCGTCTACTGTGTGCTTGACATTTCTCTAGCTACTGGGGATATAATAGCAAGGTACTTTTAAGTTTCTAAACACATAGCCTAAAATTTACTTGTCTTTCCTTACCCAGACCGAAAGCTCTTCATAAAGTTCCTTGGCTTTTAGACCCCACAGCAATCCAGTCACCACTGAGAGGAATAACATCAAGATTTTAGAAGCACGTAAGCTGAAGCAGAGGCTACCCTTTCCCATCTGCACAATCTCGCGTGTGCCTGTGGAGATGGTGTAACGTTCTCTCCTTGAAATCAAGTTAAGTCTCACTTTGGATTTTCAGTTTTTGGCAGCCCAGTCATTACTCACTCACCGGGTAGTTTGCATTTGTCTGATTTGCAGCATGTGGGCTAATATCTTTGGGGTTTTGCTGTATATATGCGTCTCTTCTAGGTAATTTCCTTCAGGTTCGATGGCTTTTAAAATTCAAGTCACTCCAAAAAAGAAACACTCTGGATTCCTCAGTGTTTTTTTTTATGATATACAGACTTCCACTCATTCATCTATCCGTTGTTTCATTCATTTAACAATAATTCAGTGTACACCCATTTGTGTGCTGGCTTAAGCATTGCCTCGTAGGAGCCCAGTAAATGCTGGTGGAATTGATGTTGTATTGTCAGCACTCTCTGTGGCTTTTGGAGGTTTTGCTGTCTTTATTAGGTGGTGAGTGTGTGAGAGTGTCACTGGCCTAGTAGTTTCTGTCATCCAAGCTGATGTTACATTGACCCGCTTTGATGCCAGAGCCACCAAGGACAGTAGAGCCCTGTTATCTTCAGTGCACCAGGACGTGTTGTGCAAGACCACACAGGAAGAAAGGAATGCAGATTTTTTACATTTGCAATAAAACTCCCATCAATCACACCAATAAGACTCAGAGCAACTGAACTAATATCTTAGGCTGTGAGATTGTGCTTTCTCTGACTTTCCTGTCAGTGGGAAACGTTGGTGCATACCAAATTACTAGCTGATACAAATATTCAAATACAAGGGAGAAGGGAACATACGCAAGGAAACAGAATCATTTTGTCAACCTGACCAAAGCGTGATAATTAAGTGTGCTTTGGGTACCAATGTATCCTACCTGGCATGCTGCCCACCAATCAACACAGCCCAAAGATGGAGCAGATAGAGCATCAGTAATGGTGTCATAATCAGTGTCATCATTATTGCGGTCATCATAGAAACTACTCACTTTGGTCTATCATGAGCCTGAAAGAGAGCCTATGTTATCTTCAGTTTCTTAAACCCACTCTACAGGAGAAATACCATTACTGCCATCTTGTTAGAGATAAAGGAACTGAGACACAAAGAGGATAAGCAACGTTCCCAAGTATCAGAGCTAGGATTTTATCCAAATTCTGTTCTTGGATACCTAACGTTGGTCACCTGCCAATTGGATGGCCTGCTCACCAGAAACTCACAATGTAATAGACTTGAGGGTCGTTTGCTTTAGCCTGCTGCGTTTATGAAACCAAAGCTGGCAGTTGGTTGATCTTGGGGCATTGGTCTGGACCAAACCGGTGTTCAGACCCTCTCACGACTGTCAGCATCCAATGAGTTCTGAGTAGCAGCCAACACTGAAGCAAACACGATCCAGTCTGTGGCCTGGAGAAGTTCATAATCTGGTGGGGGGTTGCGGGTGGAAACAGACTGTGAGGGGAGCACCGAGTAAGGGTGCTAGAGGAACAGCCTATGAGTGGCAATGGTAGCAAAAACCCTCTTTTAGTGGTAATCTCACTCCAGGTCAGGACAGACACCTGTCTTCTTGCCGGTTGTGTATTCATTAATTGCTTCTTTTTATAAAGCAGACAGGGAAGGGTGCAGAACTGCAAGGGGCGGGAATCCATTAGAACTCCCTTTTCTACTCACAGTACCATTAAGTAGTACTCCGATATTACATCATCGGTTTCTCGGTTCTTTGCTCATGCCTCTCTTTAGACGACTTCAAAGATCCAACTGAAACTGGACTCCCATTTCCCATTTCCTGCTTAGGTCTTGGGAAAATGAGACAGAACACAACTCATCCAGGTCAAGCTCCTTGACTGCAGCCTGGCTACTACTTCACTGCTCCCTCTCCGGGAGTAGGAGGGGGGACCTACCCTCTATGTTGCACCAGGATGATTGGTGGGATGACATCAGATTGCTATCTTTTTCTACTGTTAGAACTTGTAGAGGCAGGCTTCTGTACTGTGACAGAAATAACAAGCAAGCATGCAAACAATTTTATGACCTAAAACAAAGTGGATTTAAAGAATGGGCTAATGATCTTGTTTCTTCCCTTGTTGCCACTCATAGAAATGATCTCCTGGGCGTGGAATGGCCCAAGCGTGATGGTGCTATGGTCCCCGAGTGACAGTTAGAGTCTGTGTTTACTCTGTGTGTACAGCAGAAGGAAATGGTGCAGCCAGCTCTGCGTCTATAGGAAAGGAAGCAGTGACACACAGAAAAGGATCAGGAATAACGCACCTGCTGGAACGGGGATTCCCTTGACCTTAATTTTTGGAGGAGGAGACATATAAAAAAACACATAAATGAAGAACTAAGAAGAGAAGGAGCTAGAATTTTCCAGATAGAGACAATGTGTCTGCAAAAGTTTGGAAAGAGGAGTTAATCTGGTGTTCCCTAAGGTGTACCAGTATCTGGAAGGTAAAATGCAGGAAGGGAAGTATAAGGAAATGAGTTTGGTGGGTGTAAGATGGGGCCAGAAGATGGAAAAATTGTCTTGTAATAAGAACTCTGATAATGTTGAGAATAGTAGATTGGAGATGGATTTGAAGAGGAAGAAGATTTTTGCTTTCAGGAAAGATTGCTGTCCCGGGAAACCCTCAAATATTTCTTCTTATGTGTTCAAATTCCCATTTCATGATCAATTTGATTGCTACTTTTATGTCAAAAAGAGTCTTATCTCAGACAACTCTACTTATATCCTAATATTTCCACAGGAATGCTAATAGATGCAATCTCTCTCTTTTTTAAAAAAAAAAGATTCACTTATTTATTTGAAAGTCAGTTACACACACACACAGAGAGAGAGAGAGAGAGAGAGAGAGAGAGAGAGAGACTGAGAGACAGAGAGAGAGGTCTTCCATCTGCTGGTTCACTCCCCAGATGGCCGCAATGGCTGGAACTGCACCGATCCGAAGCCAGGAGCCAGGAGCTTCTTCCAGGTCTCCCACAAGGGTGCAGGGGCCCAAAGACTTGGGCCATCTTCTACTGCTTTCCCAGGCCGTAGCAGAGAGTTGGATTGGAAGAAGAGCAGCCAGGATTAGAACCGGCACCCATATGGGATGCCGGCGCTTCAGGCCATGGCATTAACCCACTGCACCACAGCGCTGGCCCCATTAGATGCAATATTATATCCAACTCCAAGTCTTCTACATCACTATGCCATTTCCATCAGTTCATCTCCAGCACCAGCATTTAAAGTAACATGACTTACTGGTGTTTCTCTTTTTGGTCCCTAACCTTCCTACACGCTCCATCCATCCATGGAATCCAAGCCATGCTTGTCCTGGGGTGGGGGGAGGGACATTCATGAACAGATATTTGAGTTAGAATGTGTGTGTGTGAAGTTTACCACCAAGAACATACATGCTATTAGGAGAACATTTGGGTGCCTTCTTGAGCAACCATTTCCCCCTTCAAGTTCTGGGGCCCCTGTGAGTAACCTCCCTCGCCTCGCTCAGACAAGCAGGGAGAGCCTTTCCTCTGGGCATCCCTTTAGTTCTGTAGAAGTAAGGAGGAGGAGGTAGCACCTTTTTCCTGTTTTCGTGAGAAGGGAGGACAGATGGTTGGTAGAGGAGATTGAGAAGGAGGAGCATGAGGAAGATGATGATGAAGAAGAGGAAGAGGAGGGAGAATCTCTCTCTAGCACTCTGCTTTTCAAATGAGTAAACACAAATAAATACACAGAAAAAGGTAAGTGATTTGGAAATAACACGATTTTTAAAAAGATTTATTTATGTATTTGAAAGGCAAAGTGACAGAGACAGAGGGAGGAAGAGAGGGAAGGAGAGAGGGAGGAACACAGAGACATGTCTTCCGTTGGCTTGTTCACTCCTGATATGGCCACAACATCCAGGGCTGGACTATCCTGAAGTCAGGAGCAAGGGACTCCATCTGGATCTCCCACATGGGTGGCAATGACCGGAGTAATCGTGCCATCATCCATTGCTTTTCCAGGTGCATTAGTAGGGAGCGAGATCAGAAGTGGAGCAGCCAGGATTCTGCCTGGCACTCTGATATGGGATGTCAGCAGTGGCCCAGTGCTGGCCCCCATAACAAATATAGATTATTGCTTACTATTCTGCGGGTCACCTGGGCAGTACTACTGGCCTAGGGCAAGATGGGCAGGTGTCATCTGGGTTTTTTCATGAGTTTGTGGTCAGATTGTGGCTGCACTCACATGTCTAGAAGTCAGCTGGCTGTTGGATGGGATGACAGGTGATAACTGGGCCATGAGTCTCAGTATCCCATAGAGTAACTCAACCTTGTTTATAAGTGAGAGAGGAAGTGTGAAAAACATCAACCCCTTGAGCCCTAACTTTGAAACTGACATTCCTGCTGCATTCTTTGAGCCAAAGCAAGTCACAAGACCAGTTCATGTCAAGGGTTGAGAGTCTGTGCTACAAGGTCACGTTGCAAAAAGCTGCAGATACAGGGACGGGCAAAGAACTGTAGATAGTTCTGCAATTGGCCTACCATAGACACTGAGGAAGCAAAAAAGTGTCTGAGAGTTGTGAAAGCTGTGGAGGGGATTTTATAAGCTCTGTGATGAGCCCAGTGGATCTTTGACAGATCTCCCCGTTTCTGACCGTCCTGAGAGATCCCTCCCCTCTGGGAAAGCAGAGTAGGAGAACAGAGCACATCCTCCTTCCCCATCCTCCTCCCTGCCCAGCGCTGTGGAGGTGCCAGACACCTTTAATCCGTGTGTAATAGAGTCAATGGGATGCAGTCAACCAGATGGAAGGGAGACGCCAGGGTGTGTGTGAGGCAGCAGAGGAACAAACCCAGACTCTCGCTGCTTCCCGACTCTGCCAGCTGCTCCTTCGCCCTCCAGATGGATGAATCAGAGCCTTTCCAGAGAGCTCAGCCCAACTCCACCATTGCCGTGCAGGTATTTGATATGGGAACATTTTAATCACGTTTGTTTTCCCGTGTTTCGCCCTAGCGACAAATCATTTTTAATGGGAGACTAGGGGGTGGAAAAAAGATGTAGCAAATCTTGGCTGATGGTTTTATCACTAGTCTCAAATCTCTGGTCCCTGGGCTGGATTTGCAAATCATCCTGAGTGAGTGAGATGCACAAGAAATAGAATGAGGGGAGACCAATTAAAGCTCCCCCTGAAGGGCCCGTTTTACCTCTTGGTTCTCATTTGTCTCCTATCCCCTAGTAAGGATGTGGGGACAGCTATTATGTTCCAGGTATTGTAACATTTTCTTTTATTTAAAACTTTTAAACATGTATTTTACTTATTTGAAAAGCAGAGACAGAGAGAGAGGCAGAGACACAGACACACAGAGAGAGCTTCCATCTACTGGTTCACTTCCCGCATGCCTGCAACAGCTATGGCTTGGCCAGGCTGAAGCCAGGAACTGGGAACTCCCTGCAGGTTTCCCTCATGGATGGAAGAGACCCAAGTACTTGAGCCACCACCTGCAGCCACCTGGGGTATGAAGCTGGAATGGAGGGCAGATCTGGGACTTGAACCCAGGCACTGTGATAGGAGATGGCTCCAAACACCCATGCCTGTGGTCACATTTTAATTCTCTCCATAGTCTTACAGTGTAGGCAGTTGCTGCTTCCTTCTCGTGTTAGGGAAACTGACACTGAGCTCTCTAGGAAGTCTTGGAGCAGGGACTTAAACCCAGGTCCGCCTGACTCAAGGGCCTGTGTTCTTCATCAAGGCACCATGGGGCCTCCTTTTACAAATCACAAGACATTTCACATCCATTTCTTGGTAGCTGCAGTTTTCCTTGGAGAAGATTATTCTTCTCAAGTATACTTCCATGTACGGGGAAGCTCATGTCAGCATCTGTCAATATGCCATTGCAGGTGTTGTACCTGAGCGAGTGCAAACAAAGGAGCTCCACACATTGATAAAATTTGATGGTCCTTTATTGCTGGCAGTGGAGAGTGGGTTCATGCCCTAAAGAACTCTCGACCCTGAAGCCCAAAGCAACAGGGTTTATAAAGGCAAAAACCACAAAATCGGGAGGGGAATACATGGTTGCTAGGATTGGGGGGAATACATGGTTACTGGGGTCAAGCTGACCTAAAACCTATGCGAAACTAGTATCAATTATAATCTTGACAATACCAGTTACAATCTTAATAATTCCAATTATAATCTTGACATTAATCCAGGTATTGGTTTTAATCATATGTAGGACATAGACAAATTACATTTTTATCATTAACCCAGGTGTAGCCTATCCACTTCCAAGCTTGAGCGATCATGCTGGGGGTTTCTATGCTCTGCCAAGTGTGATGTAGTGTACTGCTATTGTTTAACTGTTTTCGATCATAGTTTCAGACCAGAGTCTCACGGCGTGGGGGGACACCTTCCTAGAATGGAGTCTCAGGTTCTCCAAAATGGAGTCCCTACTGTCAAGGTGCTACTTCACAGGCCTCACGTGCAGATCCTGCCAGAGCCAAGCCAGGAAGCCAGGTCCGCTGACATGTCCAGGTTTCCTGTCGTAACAGAGAATCCGTGGCCCCTTATAGTCCACAGACAAGGCAGAAACCACATGGGCCCTTGGCGCTGACTGAGCCTCGGCCTGAACCACCTGAGATTTTGTTGATCTTGTGATAAAAAGACCCCTGACCTTAGCACTCCAGAGGAGAGCTGGGTTTTATGTGGATGCACAGCGATGAGTCATATAACTGTTACTTACATGACTTTACAATTCTGTTTTTAATTATAAAGAGGATACTTGATTACAAACCACAAGACGTGGAGTATTTAGAAGTAGTCCCGAAGTGTCATATCGTTTCACTCAAAAATAATCTCCAGCAGCTGAAGGTTTTTAGTGAGGCCTATTCACACACTTGTGCCTCATTGTATGCTTTGTTTGTCAAATGGCACAAACACACCCATAAAGGTCAATAACGTGTGATAAATGAGACATCGCAGTCAAGGATGTAAGAGACCATCCGGGAAATATCAATGCATAAATCAAGGGCCAGGGAGGTTATAGGAAGAAGGCAGGTGGTCACCAGTATCAAATGTTGCGGGAAATCAAGTAGAATGGAAGCTAAAAGGTGACCATTGAGTTTACTGTTGAGAGTCCCAGGACTCACTAGAGCTACATTGGTGGAACTGTATGAATGGAAGCTCCGTGGGGAAAGAAAGAAATTAAAGGGTGAGAAAATTGAAACAGGGAGTATCAGTTATGTTTTCTAGGTATTTAACTGAACAATAGAAGATTGGGAGCAACCTTCTTACAATGCTCTTAGTGGAAGCAAGCAATGAGTGACTGTGTTGCTTAGGGTGGGGAACTGTGACTTTCCCTTATAAAGGAGGATATAGCTAAGGTAATGAGTTTGCATGTGCAAGAGAGGGAAGGGACAGCCGATGGAACAAGGTCTTGCTGAAGCAGGAAGAGTTGGTACCAGCAGCTTGAGGGGAAGAGTGGGCATTAGACAGAAGGAAGAGCTCTCCAGCCATTCAGCACATATTTATCAAGGTCTTCTTGTCTGTGCTGTACTGAATACCACGCAGGGCACAGGGTGGGGGAGTAATGCAAAACAAAGTCTGGCCTTCTCTTCAAGGTTTTCACAGTGGACTGGTTGCTAAGAGCTAACTAAACAGGCAATTATGGGTGGTATGATACACAGTATCGAAGCCAGTCCTGCAAAGAGAATCAGAGAATTTCCCCCAAAGAAAAGATCTGAGACTTCAAAGCTAAATAGAAGTTAGCCAAGTGAGAGAAATGCGGAAGGACTCTTTCTTCAGAACGAAGCCCAGCGTGCAAGGTCTGGAGACCAACGCAAACACGGTCACTCTTTCCCGCAGAAATGGGTGAGGATGGCTGAAGACGCTGGGAAGCTTGTAGGTGAGAGGCAGAGCTGGCAACGTGCGTAGTGCATGACGTAGGTTTTCTTGGAGAGTTTAAGGCTGGGAGGTAGTAAAGACAGGTTGAGTAAGAGTCTTGAGAATGGAGAGGCAATGGACTACTTTGTTCTGTTTCAAGGGCAGGGATTGACTTCCACCCTGCAGAAAGCTGGTCTGCTTCTCACCTCCACTGTCACCCAGTCATCCAAGTTATGCTCACTTTTCCCCAGGATCAGGAAGTAGCTTCCCTGTTAGTCTCTTCCCATCCATTCTTGCCTTCTTCGTTGTCTTCTCCATGGAGCAGCCTTATAAATATAGCACATAACTGCCCTTCTTAAAACCCTAACTTCTCATTGCACTTAGAAAAAAATGTAGACCCTTCGCCAAATCCTACAAAATCCTGCTTGATTTCCTGCCAGCGTCTGCAGCCCCAGGACCTCTTTGTTCCAGCAGCGCTGCCTTCTTCCCCTGTGAGCTGCCACTCTCCCTCTTGCCTCCTGGCCTTTGCACACACAACATCTGCGGCTGGGTCATTCTTATGTCTGCCCCCTTTTTAGTCATCTCCAACCCCACAAGCTCTTCCTCACTTCACAGTATAGGTCACAGCTCCCTCTTAATAGAACACACATCCTATAACCTCTTCATGTGGGTACTTAATTTAGAGGCAGTTTTACAGTTAATTGCCTAATCATTTGACGGACATCCCTGTCAGCGCCATGAAAGCAGGGATGGTGTATTTTGTCCCCCTCTGACCTTTACGATCCTAGGACACAACACAGGGTTCTGACACACAGTAGGCCCTCAATAAATACTTTGAATGAATGAATGAATGAATGAATGAATTCATGGATATTAGTCCTGCTTGGACAATCGTTGCCTCCCTTTAGCAAATCCTGTAGAGATCTTAGTTTAATCCAGTTCCAGCTGACCATGAGCAACCTTTTTCCTCCCAAATAAATCCCTGTGATGATTTTCATGTTTTTGTACAAATATATCAACTCTCCATTTGCCCATGCATGAATATGGGTGTGCACAACCCCAACCCAGTAAACACATCATGCAGACCAGAGAGCAGACGCCCTCTCATCAAATCCATGTCTGCGACCAGGAGGGAGAGCAGCTCTCGTTGCTTTCACACACATGTTTATTGATGATGCAGATTAAACTTTAATCATATTGCACAGTTTCAATTTCCAATTGAAATTGAAAGTCTGAGCCACGTTCACGTTTTTATTACCTTCCACTTACACTGCTGATGGAAGCGATCGGAGGGGAGCCATCTTCCCCGGGCCCCAGGTGGGGTGGCTGGGCCATAAATCAAATTAATACTGAAATGTAGTGGCAGTAGGAGACGATAGGGGTGAGGAGCAATTTGGCGGGAACAGGCCCTCGTCGTCAAGGTGGGATGGTGCACGGTGGGGTGGGGCTCCAAAGTGGAGAGGGGCCTCGCCTCCAGTTATCTCCCTGGCATGTGCCAGCAGCAGGTGTTTTTATAAGCAAAAGGAGAAGTGCTGCTTAACCACAGACCCGAGGAACAGATCTGTAAGAAAACACATCTATTCAGAGGGGCAAGACTGAGCCAACAACAGGCAAAGTCAGTGTAGGTGAAGCAGCAGGAGCAGGTGAGGGGTTTGCGGACCTGGAGGGGCAGGGTGCAGAGCTGTGGGGGTGGTGAAAACAGTTGCAATGGCTAAAGTTCTTCCTGAGAAAGATTAGGGTGGTGTGTGTGTATGTGTGTGTTTGTATGTGTGTGGTATGTGATTGTGGTGTGTATGCGTGTATGCACATGTGTATGTGTGTGGTGTGTGTATATGTATGTGTGGTTTATGTGTATGTGTGTGCACACGTGTGGTGTGTGTATGGTTTATGTGTATGTGTGTGTTTGTATGTGTGTGGTGTGTGTATGGTGTGTGTGTGGTGTGTGTATGTGTGTGTGTTTGTATGTGTGTGTATGTGTGTTTGTGTGTGGTGTGTGTGGTATGTGTGTGGTGTGTGTATGGTGTGTGTGTGGTATGTGTATGTGTGTGTGTGGTATGTGTATGTGTGTGTGTGTGGTGTGTGTATGTGTGTTTGTATGAGTGTGTATGTGCGTATGTGTGTGTATGTGTGTTTGTATGTGTGTGTATGTGTGTGGTGTGTGTACGTGTGTTTGTATGTGTATGTGTGTGTGTTTGTATGTGTGTGGTGTGTGTATGGTGTGTGTGGTATGTGTATGTGTGTGTGTGTGTGTGTGTTTGAAGATGTCAGTCCCTAAGGGCAGCAGACACTGCTGAAAGGGGTTACAGCCGGTATCAGACTGGCAGACATCTTTGCGTGTGTATTTTGTATTATTGTAATAACACCTGTTGCTAAAACTGTGGATATCTGTATCCCCCAAAGGCAGAGCTGGATGCACTTGGTTTGTTGCTGAGCTAAAAAGGTCAGGCATGTTCTGGGGGCAGATGGCAGTATGTGCAACATTCTCTTGGGTGTTCGGCTGCTACCAGAACAATAAGTAGAAGTTAAACAAGGCTTTGTGCCCCAGGAGAGAAGAATAGCAATAAGTAGCATTTATTGAGCATCTGCTGGGTGCCAATCTCTGTGTTGAACACTTGCCCAGTCTGCACCAAAGCCATAGGGGATCATAGCATTGATAATGAATGCATGTCAATCAGTCACTCAGCACTTGGCACGTGGCAAGTACCCAATATATATTAGCTCTTGTTTATTATGGCCACTGTGTTCCACTGTGTACTTGGAGATGGAAGGAGTTGCCCACGGTCATACAGCTAGCAGGTGGCATGCTGTGACTGACCTCAAGATACCTGACTTCGGTTCCTGTGTACTGCTTCCACCTCGTTTAGAACCCCACTCTGAAGAGCCGATCTGTGAGGGAACACACCTGTGTTTAGAGGGGCACGACTGAGCCGATAACTGGCAGTTACTATCAGTGGGAGGACTTGAGGGTTTGTAGGGCACTGGAGGCCAGAGCGCATAGTGCAGGGGTGGAGGGGGTCAGTGCCTGGAGAATCATTTGTAAGCGGCCCACTTTGTGGCAGATTTTTGGGATGCAGGGATGAAGAGACGCGACCTTGACCTCAGGAATCCTAGTCTAGAGGAAAACCAGCAGTTTCCCAAGGGTTCCACCCAGCACTGCCGTGCAGGTCCCTGCAGGCCCTTGGTTGGCTCACAGCCTTTGCCTAAGTGAGAACGTAGGGAGAGCAGCCTGGCTGCTTGCTGCAAGCCCTTCTCCTTGTGCGGCCCTGTTGTTGTTCAGCTCCATGAACACTACTGAGGGGGAGGCTGCTCGAGTTCCACCTGTGTGTCTTTCCAGACCCTCGCTCCCTCCCTTCACCTAAGATAAATGCTCAGCCACTCGGCACCAAACCCGCCCCCCCCCAACTCCTCCCCCACCAGCAGGCAGAGGAGGGAAATGAAGAGGGCACATCTGAATTCCCAGGAGGATGGTGAAAGGTGATGGCCCTGCTGGCTTCCGTGGTAAGATCATAGCCAAGTATTTCCCTGGGTGAACCGGATGAGCGTCCCATTGAATTGTAACGACAGCTCTCCAAAGGGGGTGGAAAAATCCCTGTCTCGCAGAAGAAACAGGCTCTGGAGAGTTAAGACACCTGCCCAGAACTGCACAGCTAGAACTTCAGGGCACAGATAGGTGTGCCTGATGCCCAAGTGCACGCTCTCACCCGGCACCACTGCCTGTTCTTTTTGTTACATCTTTCAGCTTCCCTTACCTTTTTGAACGAGTTAATCCAAAGGTGCGGTAGGGTAAACTGTGCTCCTTGATTCTCTCTCCTGGCCCCAAAGTTGGACTCCCACCCCAGAGAGGAAAGGGTGAGAGGTCCATGGAGCTGATCCTCTAAGAATTTGCAGGTCAGCTGAGTATCCAGTCAAAGCTCTTCAAAGGCAAATTGATTGTAATATAAAAACAAACGAACAAAAAATACCCAGGACAGTGTGCTAAGTGACTTCCAAGCTAGCTGTGCTCAAATATTTCTGGATATTAGAGAAGGAAAATTGTGGATGTCTGTACGGAGGAGGTGGTCTTATTTTTTATTTTTTGACAGGCAGAGTGGACAGTGAGAAAGAGAGACAGAGAAAAAGGTCTTCCTTTTCCGTTGGTTCACCCCCCAAGTGGCCGTTGCGGCCGGCGCGTTGCACTGATCCGAAGCCAGGAGCCAGGCACTTCCTCCTGGTCTCTCATGAGGGTGCAGGGCCTAAGCACTTGGGCCATCCTCCACTGCCCTCCCAGGCCACAGCAGAGAGCTGGACTGGAAAAGGAGCAACCGGGACAGAATTCGGCTCCCCAACCGGGACTAGAACCTGGGGTGCCGGTGCTGCAGGCGGAGGATTAACCTAGGCTGAGGAGGTGGTCTTTGACCTGCCATTTGAAGTATAGAAGACGTACAAGACACTACGGAGGGACATTTGGGAAGGATGGCATTAAGTTATGCCTTTTATGCCCCAGGGTCCTCCCAGGGACCTTTCCCATTTCTAGAAAGCTGCTTCCTTCTCTCTTGCTTATCCATTTCCTGTGTCCTTTTGGTCCCACCTGGAATGTCTCATCTTTAAGGAAACTTTTCCTGATAAGTCACACTAGGTCGAACGCCAGTTCAAAACCGGACTTGGATGTTCTTTCGTGGCATTTGGTGCATTTTTACTTTGGCACCTACCACGTTTTCAACTGTTTGGGCAATTCTGTGTCTCTCTCCTAGACCAGAAGTCACTTGTCAGCAGAGAATGTGTCTGTCTCGGTCACTGCTTCGTCTCTAAGCACCCAGCTAGAAATCAGTAAATACAACCAGGGTCCAGTGCTCCCTTGCCTCACGAGCTGAATGACCTTGAGCAAGTGAGTTAAACTTGCAGAGTGTCACACTGTTCTATTTTTTAAAAATATAATAACAGCAAACACTTTTATAACTCTTCCCGTATACCAGGTGCTAACTAAGTGCTTTTGCATGGGTTGTTACTCATTTAATAGACATAACAACCTTATGAAGTAGGTCCTACTATCCCCATTTCACAGATGCAAATACTGAGATCCAGGAAGGAGGGCAGACTTCTAAGATGCTCTCCAGTGATTTCTACCTCCTGGAACCCATGCTTTGTTGTTATCCCTTCCCCTTGAGTGTAGGCTGGACTAGTTACTCGCTTCCGACCAACAGAATCTGGCAAATTTCTTGAAGTTTCGCTTCCATGATTAGGTCACAAAAGATCATGATTTTTGTCTTGCAAGCAGACTCTTTGAGTTGCCTTCTCAGCTGGCTGGCTTCCATAAAACAAGCTGCCTTTTGGAGAGGCCCATGTTGTGAGGACCTCAGAGTGGCTTCCAAGCAACAACCCAGCAAGACCTCAGGCCCACTGTTCGGCAACCTCCAAGGAACTGAATGCTGCCCAGCTCAAGTGAGTTTGGGGGCAGATCCTTCCCTAGCCAACCACTGGGATCTCTGAAGCTCTTGCTGGCACCTGGAATTTAAACCTGAGTAAGAGGACCCAGCCAGTCCTGCTCGTGTTCCTGATGCCCAGAATCTGAGTTCATAAATGAGTTTTTTGTTTTGTTTTGTTTTTTGTTTGTTTGTTTGTTTGTTTTTGACAGGCAGAGTTATAGACAGTGAGAGAGAGACAGAGAGAAAGGTCTTCCTTTTGCCGTTGGTTCACCCTCCAATGGCCGCTGCGGCCTGCGCATCTCACTGATCTGAAGCCAGGAGCCAGGTGCTTCTCCTGGTCTCCCATGCGGGTGCAGGGCCCAAGGACTTAGGCCATCCTCCACTGCCTTCCCGGGCCATAGCAGAGAGCTGGCCTGGAAGAGGGGCAACAGGGACAGAATCCGGCGCCCTGACCGGGACTAGAACCCGGTGTTAAGCCACTAGGTTACACTGCTTTTGACTACTAACAAACCATAAAGAGTAAGTCACTTTACCTGAGCCTACACAGCTAGGAAGTACAGAACCTAGATTCAGATCTGGACTTCAAATCCAGGTCTGAGCTCATGGAGTTAAGCTGGGGGGGGGGGGGTTACACTTTTAAGGGCCACATGCTGTCATACAAGTACAGTAACTGGTACTGCTGGTATGTCCTGCAAAAGTGTTTCTAAAGAGTAGATGAGGCCATGAGTGCAAAGTGCTTAGCAAAGTATATGACAGAAAGGAAGTGGTCAGGAAACGTCAGCTGTAATTGATTAGCTGTTGCTCCAAGGCTTGGGCAGGGAGAGGGACAGTAAATACACACAAAGACTGGGAAGATGCTTCCAGTAGCTTTAAGAGAGTAGCTGTTTTCCCAGGTCAAGAACCATCCTGAGGCCCCAGCGCCATGACACAGTAGGTTAATCCTCCACCTGCGGTGCCGGCATCCCATATGGGCACCGGTTCTAGTCCTGGCTGCTCCTCTTCTGATCCAGCTCTCTGCTGTGGCCTGGGAAAGCAGCAGAAGATGGCCCAAGTGCTTGGGCCCCTGCACCCATGTGGGAGACCAGGAAGAAGCTCCTGGCTCCTGGCTTCGGATCGGCGCAGCTCCGGCCGTTGCAGCATTCTGGGGAGTGAACCATCGGATGGAAGACCTCTCTCTCTCTGTCTCTCCCTCTCACTGTCTGTAACTTTACCTCTCAAATAAATAAATAAAATCTTAAAAAAAAAAAATGAACCATCCCAGGGTACCACCTAAAGCAACTTACAGATTCATTACAATCCACATCAAAGTACCAATGGCATTCTCTAGAGTTAGGAAAAACAGTCCTAAAGGTCATATGGAATCACGAAAAACCCAGAATTGCCAAAGTGATCCTGAGCAAGAAAACCAAGCTGCAGGCATCACAATACCTGGTTTCAAAGCACACGACGAAGCTATAGTAGTTAAAACAGTGTGGTATCGGCATAAAAATCAGGAGATAGACAGATCAATGGAACAGAATAGAGGGTCCAAAATTGATCCACATACATATAGCTAACTGATTTTTGACTAAAATGCTTAGACTGTACAGTGCAGTAAGGATAATCTCTTCAACAAATGGTGCTGGCAAAACTGGATGTGTGTATGTGTGTGTATGTGTGTGTGTGTATATATATATATATGGATATGTATATATGACTGAAATTAGATTCAGACCTCTCACCATATGGAAAAATCAACTCAAGTGGATCAAAGGCCTAAATTTAAGACCTGAGATTATGAAGTTGCTGTAAGAAAATGTAGGGGAAGCAATCCAAGACATTGGTGTAGGAGACAACTTCTTGGACAAGACCCCCAAAGCACGGGCAGCAAAAGCAAAACTAAATAAATGGGGCTACATCAAACTCAGGAGCTTTTCCACAGCACAGGAAATGATTAATAGAGTGAAGAGACATTCAACAGGATGGGAAAAATGCTTGCAAACCACCTATCTGACAAAAGAATAATATCCCAAATATATCAGCAACTTAAAAAACTCAGCAATAAAAACAAAAACCCAACCAATCCAGTTGAGCAATGGGCAGAGGACTTAGAGTCATAAAAGAAGCAATGGAAATGGCCAACAAGTACATGAAAAAATGTTCAGCATCGCTAGCCATCAGGGAAATGCAAATCAAAACCACAATGAGCTTTCTCCTCACCCCTGACAGAATGGCCAAAACCCAAAAGACAGAGAGTAACAAATGCTGCTGAGGACGTGGAAAATGTAGAACACTGTAGAACGTTGTACACTGTTGGTAGGAACGTAAATTAGCACAGCCACTATGGAAAACAGTGTGGAGATTTCTTAAAAAACCAGAAATAGACTTGCCATGTGATCCAACAATTCCACTATTGTGTATATACCCAAAAGACTTGAAAACAATGTATCAAAGAGATACCTATGCCACCATGTGTATAGCAGCCCTGTTCACAATAATCAAAATTTGGAACCATCCCAAATGTCCGTCATCATATGAATGGATAGAAAAATATGGTATATATACACAATGGAATATTATTTAGCTCTACAAAAGAATGAAATTCTACCATTTGCAGCAAAATGGATGCAACTGGAGGACATCATGTTGCGTGAAGCAAGCAAGACCCAGAAAGACAAATATTTCATGTTCTCCCTTTTTGTAGGAGCTAAATTTTTTTAAAAAAACAAGAAAGAGGCCGGTGCCATGGCTCAATAGGCTAATCCTCCGCCTGCGGTGCCAGCACCTGGGGTTCTAGTCCCAGTCGGGGCGCTGGATTCTGTCCTGGTTGCTCCTCTTCCAGTCCAGCTCTCTGCTGTGGCCCGGGAAGGCAGTGGAGGATGGCCCAAGTGCTTGGGCCCTGCACCCGCATGGGAGACCAGGAGAAGCACCTGGCTCCTGGCTTTGCATTAGCACGGTGCGCCGGCCACAGTGACCATTGGGGGTGAACCAACGGCAAAGGAAGACCTTTCTCTCTGTCTCTCTTTCTCACTGTCTACTCTGACTGTCAAAAAAAAAAAAAAAAAAAAGAAAAGAAAAGAAAAGAAAGAAATGTCTGTGTTTATCAGTATTGCTGCAAATGTAGGTTTTTTTTTTTTTTTTTTTTTTTTTTTGGTTTTTTGACAGGCAGAGTGGATAGTGTGAGAGAGAGAGACAGAGAGAAAGGTCTTCCTTTTGCCATTGGTTCACCCTCCAATGGCCGCTGCAGCCGGCGCACCGCGCTGCTCCGATGGCAGGAGCCAGGTGCTTCTCCTGGTCTCCCATGGGGTGCAGGGCCCAAGCACTTGGGCCATCCTCCACTGCACTCCCGGGCCACAGCAGAGAGCTGGCCTGGAAGAGGAGCAACCGGGACAGAATCGGGCGCCCCGACTGGGACTAGAACCCAGTGTGCCAGAGCTGCAAGGCGGAGGATTAGCCTAGTGAGCCACGGCGCTGGCCTGCAAATGTAGTTTTGTAAACGTTTGTTTCATAACTTTGTCAAACCGGTGGCTAAGGATGGTATGCTACTATAGTTTTAAGATCTATGATTACTTTAAAATTTACTGTATATGAGTGAAATGGTCATTTTTTGCTCAGTTATTGTTTATAGCTATTGTCTATATTCCTACTAAACGAGAGTCTTTTTGTTTTTTGCTTGTTAAGCTTCTTATTTGGTGAAGTATTAAACTTGTTTACTATCCTGTAATTTTAAAATAAGCCATCTCAAAAACTAAAAAAAAAAAAAAAGAGAGAGAGAGAGAGGGAAAGAGAGTGGGAGGGAGAGAGGGTGAGGAAGGGAAGGGAATATCATTATATCATTATGTTCTCAGAATTGTATCCACAAATCACACTGAATCCGTTAAAAAATAATTAAAAATTAAAAACAAACAAAAACTGAAAAAAAATCCCAGAATCTCCCATGAGGAACAGGTGCTGGGAAATAATCATGAAAGCATGCAAGCACACACGTGCTCTGATGTGTGTTGTGTTAAAACATGAAGACCATCTTTTTTCCTGTGTAGGCAAAGGTGATAGCAGAAGATGATAGTTGTCACACAGATTGTTCATAAAATGGGAGGGGCTGTGCTTCTGAACCTGTTCACCTTACCTTCCACCACAGTACTACTTAGGCATCCTGGGATTGTCCCTGGAGACTGCCACCAGAGGGTTCCAATTAAAAAAACAAACAAATATGAAACCTATCCTTGGAACTAGGCCTAAAGGAAGTGTGACTTACTCATATACTCAGTGGACTACAGAGAGACCACAATCTATTATGTGTAATTACAATAGTTTGAACATAAACTCAGTTCCTTCCAGGCCAAACAAACAATAACGACAAACTCAAACCATCCTAAGAGGGCATAATAAAACATTCATGCGTTCATGAGCCACCGCTGCCCGGGAGGCTGAGATAGCAGCCCCCTGGGTGACCCACAACACAGGCAGATGTGTGTCTTATCCCCCGCCCCCCCACTCCTGTACGGTATCTCTAAGGAAATGTTCCAGAGTGAGGAGGAGAGGAATTATCTGGAACAACACCCGACACTGTAGCTGGACAGAAATAGGTTTGAGAAGTCTAAGCAACACTCCCAGGAGTCAGAGCACCATGAGCAGAACTGGCTAGGCTTTCACAGGGTGCTGCTTCCCCTCTCCTTTTAGGGACCCACAGAGGATGTTTCTGAAGGCCGTATCCTTGGGGAGACAGGCAGCATCATTCTGTGCCCTCCAACCATCCCTAGAGCTCAAGAACAAGAGGGCTCCATGGTCCGATAGTGGATGAGGACACCGCGTCTGATGATGCGTGCCTTGGGTACCCAACAGAGGAAGGAGACGAGGTGTCTGGCCTCGGGACTGTTCTTCATTTCCCCAAAAAGTGAGCTCAAATGATAGAAAAGTCATGCCTTTGTCAACAGGAAGGCCCAATATTCTAACGATTGGAATGCATCCTTCCAAGAGCAGAAAAATGTGGAATGTGTTCTGGCTCCTGCTCTACTTCCCTGACCAGGAAGTTGCATGCAGCTGAATTTTCCATGCTTACGTAACAGCCTGTGTTAGCTTTTCTCAGTTAAATTTTCAGCATATCTATCATCTCTTATCCTTCTTTTTTTGTCTTTCCTGATAGAGACCTAGTTTTCTTCTTGGTATGTATCTATACACTAAATAGTTTAAGATTCTTGACGTACGAAGTCTAGCCTTTAGGAAAACACAGTTACATTTACAACATTACGAGAATCCAAGAAAACTCAGGATGTCTGGAGACACTGATGACCGTTCCATTCATAGCATTGAAATGTCAAAACTTACATCCAAAGAAGATGATGTTTGAATTCTTCCCTTGTTATTGCTTCTGCTTTTTCATTCCTTAGTGTCTATTGTTACGGTGATGGGCAACTGGAACGTGGAGAGGCCCTTAGAGAAAATATGTTACTGGGATGATCTATTTTAAGTTAGGTTATGGGTAGCAGTAGTCTTTTTCTATGACCCCATCATAAGGTTAATAAAATATCCAAATACTACTTGAGGGGTAGGCATTTAACCTAGTGGCTAAGATACCAGTTAAGATATCTGTATCCTACATCACAGAACCTGGGTTTGAAACCCAGCTCTGGCTGCCAACTCCAGCTTCCTGCTAATACAGATCCTAGCAGGTGGTAGTGATATCTCAAGGGATTGGTTCGCTGTCACTCATGTGGGAGACCTGGATTAAGCTCCCAACTTCTGACTTTGGCCTGACCCAGCCCAGGCCATTGCATGTATCTGGGGAGTAAACTAGCAAATGTGAACTCTCTCTATCCATCTTGACTCTGCCCCCCCACTCCCTCAAATAAGCACATTTTTAAAATGCTACTTCACTTTCACTGCTTTGTCTTCTTGAAGTATTTGGGACTCTATGAAGTCATGGCTGTGGAGGGGAGATGGTCCTTTGGGTACTCAGGTATCAAGGAGGGGTTGGTCATGTTTTGTAAATAAAGTTTTATTGGAACATGTTGATGCCTATTTGTTTACATATTACCTAAGGTTGCTTTTATACTATAACAGGAGCATTGAGTAGATATGGCAGAGACCACATAGTGTACAAAGTTTAAAATATTTACCTTCTGGTTCTTGATGTAAAAGTTGGCCCACTGCTGATGGGATCATGGCTATGGGAGAGTCTGGGTCTTCTTGCAGTAGACATCCAAACAATGAGTTCAGAAGACCCAAGCGAATGTCTCCTGTCCTTGGCTGACTAGCCAGGTGGACTTGAACATACCTATGCCTTATCTTGGTCTGTTGCCTCATTTGTAAAATGCAGATCCTTCGTCCGCAGGCAGACCTCCTCCTATAAGGCAGGATCCACAAGTCTGCCTCCTTCCTTTCCTCCTTGCCTTTCATTTCCTAAGAATCTACTGATAAATACAGCAAGAGCTAAAAAAAAAAAAAAAAAAAAGTTTGTTGAATGACTATGTGTCCAACATCATCATCACACAGAGTTGTCATTCGACCTAAATATTACAATAGTGCACACAATGTGAGAGGTGTAAAACGCTGCGGCACAAAGAGGCTATTTTAGACAGATCCGCTTCTGCCCTGAGAGCTGGGGCCAGAGAAAAAAGGAATTGGTTCATTTGTTCTTCAACTTCGTCTTTGTGGGCTGATTCCCTTTGTTTCAGTTTAGTTCTTTCCGTGGCAAGAAACAGACTCTTTCAAGTTACCTAAAAAAATAGAGGTTTATTATTAGGACAACTGTGAGCTGTAATTAGAAGTGGAAAGCTGTCAGCCCCTAGAGCTGCTTCTAGGTGAGAATCTCCTTTATTCTCTCTCTCTCTTGTTCTCTCTCATTATTTATTCCATTCTCCTTTCTCTATAGTGGCGGGGCTATCCACACTGTCACTGTTCCTTTTTTTGCTCACACTGAAATTTGGTTTACTCATGGTTTTGTCTCCCATGCCTCAAGATGTCTCTTCGTTCTTAGCCCTTAAGTTATCTCATGTCCCCAGCCTTATGATTCTCAATCCTTCAGAGGGATCTGATTGGCCAACAATATCTTTTCATTCCAGATCACACAGATCATTGGCCATCTGTTCAGTCCCTCGTATTTGGGTCACATAATGCCCAACCAGATGGAAGGAAGCTGCAAAAGCAACGGGGGGTATAGGGCAGACCGTTTCCTGAAATGGGTGCGTGGGGGAAGGCACCTGATTGATACTCCCGATGTGATTCCCTCCTTCTCATTGCTTTTATAGACTCTGCCTAGAATTGGGTTCATAAAAAAGAACTTAATCCTACCTTTGGGCATTTTACTGATTTCAATTAAAGGCAGAAGAACTTTTTCAGAGGTCTGAGTTGTTTTCTGACTCATGGGCCGTTGGATGTCACATCCAACCTTCAGATGTCACATCTCCAGAGTGTCCCTGAGGTTTTCTCTCTTCGCAGCCTGGGATGTTGGAGGTGCCTGTAGGAATAAGGAGAGGGATTCATGGCTGAGCATCCAAGACTGTCCAGGAAAGGAGACAGAAAAGCTGGGTTCAAGAAGCAGAACTTGTACCAGGAAGGTCTCTTTAGTCCAGCCCATCTTGCAGAATCCCTAGCTGTCTTCCTGAGGCTAAATTGGTTAGAGTCTTTAATTTACTTGAGGCTTAAGACAAAATGGGCAATAGATGGTTTCCTTGGTCAGACCTCTTCTGTTGGCTTCTCACCACCACCAGGGCTGGCCATCCTCTTGATTCCACACTAATTTTCTTTCTCTTCCATTTCCTCACTAGGCATTAAATGAGTTTGTGTTCTTATCTTTGGAAGAATCCAACTAATAGAGGTGATAAATCAGCTGTGTCTCTGTGAGAGCATTCAGAATCCCAGGTGATACCTCAACCTCTAACTCTCCATCTCAGTTAGAGATCCTGGATTGTAAACTACAGAAACAGTTTCAGATTAATTTAAGCAGAAAATGAATTCAGTAGGTTATTATTGGATCATAGAATCGATGGGAGGGCTGGAGAGAGGTGAGGGATGCTGTGGTACCGGGTAGTATGAAGCGGGCAGAATTTTTGTAAAGGTTTGATTCTTGAAGTAGTGGTTCCCGTCACTTTTCCCTCCTTATGCCGCTCAAGGATCCACAGAAGTCCCAGCAGGAAGGGGCTGATTGGTCACACTTGGGTCATATACCCCAGGGTGGAGGAGGTAGATTGCCTGAACTTTTGATATCATTACGATGGACATACATCGAAGGAGAGGAAATCTACCAAAGGAAATGGAAGAGTTAGTGTTGAAGCTAAAGGGACTGGAGACTGGGCTACCTACCCAAGGCCAAGAAACGTCCTCTGCCTCCAAAGCAGAGACGATAACCGCAGAGATCTCACACAGCAGAGGAGATGAGGACCCCTTGCACAGAAGGCTGCCCCGTTCAGATTGTATCTTAGCAGAATCAGATCTCATTTTGTCAGACACTCACACACAGTGAGAATTGAGTGGTGTTCTCTGCTCCTAAGACAGTTTCTGTTCACTGAAGCCAGACCAGCATGTAATCAGAGCAGAGAGACCTCTACAAGCTGTGATTGCAGAAATTCTTGGAAGCTACCCCTCCCAACACGATCCCTTTTGCCTCTGGCCACTTTGTGATGCCTGGAATCACACCATGCCTGAGACATCTCTTCGGATTCTTTGTTGCTCTCTTCAATCCTCATATTCAAATGGCATACGCCTCCAGAAAGGCAGCATTTTGAGTGTGTAACATCCGAGATTGACCAAGTTTTTAGCTCACTTGCATACAATCAATTCAGAGAACAGACACTGAGCACCCACTGTGCACCAGACACTATGTGCTAGTGTTGGCATATCAAGGTAAACGGGATAGAAGCGATTTCTAGACTGATGGAGCTTATGGGGTGGCAGAAGGAACACGTGCACCCAAATGCAATGATGATAAAGTGGTAAGAGCTTTGGGAGCAATACACCCTTGGGGAAGAGAACAGAGGAGGCAGGAAAAGAAAAGGTTAGCTCTGTGAGTTTTTTGGCGTGTGCTTCCTCCACGTCCCACCTTCTGCTGAGCACTCTCTAAGGTGCTGAACCATCACAGAAAGACTGGCTTTCACCGCCTCCTCTCGCTGGAGCTGAGTGTGAGGCTCCCAGCGAAGACTGTCAGGGCCGGGGCCTGCAATTAGTGCTTCTGGCAGTTCCATGTGTTTGAAGAAAAGGAAGAAAACCCTTGGTTATTCCAGAGACTGCCACAGCGTGGGGTACAGTGACCCAGGCTGCTTAGCCCAGCCACTTGCTGTATCTCTTGGAGTCAGGTATTATTTCAGTGTGCCTTTTTCTAACAGATCATTAATTCTCATTATTTCAGCATCTAAACATTTTTTGCATGAATATCAGACAACTGGGTTTGGGAGCAAGTGGCTTCAAAGAGTGAATCTGTCAAGGCATATAATATATGAGTTTAGATATTTTCTTGCCTGTGTTTTTTTTTTAATTTTAAGGGGGTTATTTCCCCCTTTTCATACTCCTTCAAGCATGAGGCTAATGTGGTTACTATAACAAAATTAGCTCATCGCTTACTAACCGTTAATTTAATTTTTAATTGTCCATTAAATCAGGCACTGGGCTGTTTATATTTTAATTTTTTAATGTCAGGCCTTTAAATTGCTTTCCAAATGAAGGTTAACAAGGGAGGGCTCTCTGTGACTCTGGAAATCAGTGAAATCACGTGAGATCACAAACGTGATATGCTGTTTGCTGGGGGATGAGATGAAGTGTGGACACAACATGGGATTAGGGGAATTCTGTGTATTTGTTGCATCCTCACTGGGTGCTAGATTCTGCGCTAAGCGCTTTAGATAAGTTATCTCATCGATTCTTTAAAAATTCTATGATGAGGCTTCTGACTGCCAATTTATGTGGACAAACCGAGGCTCAGAGAGGGGTAGACAGCAAGCTCAAGGCTCGTGGCTGATCACTGGCTGAGCTCCCGTTCCAGCACTCTGAACTAAAAATGCAGAACCATCTTGTGTGACGGTTTGCAGTGAGGGGAGGGTGGGGAAGGACTGAGAAGTGTCGGATCCTGCAGGGTGGGATCCTGCAGGTTCCCCAAAGCCAACCCATTGGGCCTCTGATCAGAAATTCCCAGATAACCCCAGGTAGTGGGTCCTATGGGGCTGTTGACATCTCACCTGGAGCTAAGCGCTGCTAACACCTGAAGTGCGCAGGGCCAGAGTGGAGACTGAAGCTGTGGGCATCAGTGGAAGCCAGGAGCAATGAGGGGGGTGGAGAGATGCCTCCCCCGTGGGTCCTTTTCTGGTTCCTTTGTACGACAAGAAAGGATAGCAGGTGGTGAGGTCCCGTGACTTGACTTGTTGGGTAAGCAGTGTTCTGTAGGGAGCTGTATGTGTGTGTGTTGGTGTTGTTCAGCAGTAAATGGTGGATCTGGAAAGCAAGGATGAACTATTTCAGAGCCAGATGGGGCAAAACCACACCTGTTTTTGAAATTATTCTTTATAAATTAAAGAACAATTTTTAAAACATTTATTTATTTATGAGAGAGAGGGAGAAAGGGGGTTCTTCCACCTTCTGTTTCACTCCCCAAGTGCCCACGATGACTCTGGGCTGAGATGAATGTCAAAGCCGGGAGCTTGGTCCAGGTTTCCTGTGTGGATGGCAGGCACCCATTACTTGAGCCACCACCTGCCTCTCAGGGTTTCTGTTGGCGGAAAGCTGGAAGCAGGAGCCAGAGCTTGGTGTGGAGCTCCGATGCTCTGTCTTTAGGTGCAGGTATCTTTTTCTTTTTTTTTTTTTTTTTTTTTTTTTTTGACAGGCAGAGTGGACAGTGAGAGAGAGACAGAGAGAAAGGTCTTCCTTTTGCCGTTGGTTCACCCTCCAATGGCCGCTGCGGTATCGCGCTGCGGCCGGCGCACCGCGCTGATCCGATGGCAGGAGCCAGGTGCTTCTCCTGGTCTCCCATGGGGTGCAGGGCCCAAGCACTTGGGCCATCCTCCACTGCACTCCCTGGCCACAGCAGAGAGCTGGCCTGGAAGAGGGGCAACCGGGACAGGATCGGTGCCCCGACCGGGACTAGAACCCGGTGTGCCGGCGCCGCAAGGCGGAGGATTAGCCTAGTGAGCCGCGGCGCCGGCTAGGTGCAGGTGTCTTAACCAATAGGCCAAATACCTGATCTTGAAATTACTCCCTTAGAAGGTGACCTTTTTAGAGTATCTGTAAGTACCCAAGGAGGAGCAACACTTTAAGCTCTCACCGGTTAATTCTTCACTAGAGATTAGATGTTGGGCCGGCGCCACGGCTCACTAGGCTAATCCTCCACCTGTGGCGCTGGCACCCCGGGTTCTAGTCCCGGTTGGGGCGCCGGATTCTGTTCCAGTTGCTCCTCTTCCAGTCCAGCTCTCTGCTGTGGCCCAGGAAGGCAGTGGAGGATGGCCCAGGTCTTGGGCCCTGCAGCTGCATAGGAGACCAGGAGAAGCACCTGGCTCCTGGCTTTGGATCAACGCAGCACGCCAGCCGTAATGCGCCAGCTGTAGCGGCCACTTGGGGAGTGAACCAACGGAAAAAGGAAGACCTTTCTCTCTGTCTCTCTCCCCCTCTCACTGTCTAACTCTGCCTGTCAAAAAAAAAAAAAAAAAAAAAGAGAGAGAGAGAGATTAGGTGTTGGGTAACTGAGAGTTAGATAGCTCTCTCCTCCTTTCTTCTTCCCTCCTCCCTATTCTATCTCTTCCTTTCTTCCTTCCTCTAACAAACACTTATTGGACATTGTCTAATTTACATACTGCATTAGGTGCTGTGGGTACAACAGTGCACACAGCCGCCCTGTTCCCGCAAAGGGAGAGTTCATAATCTAGAAGTTTCTCAGGGACATGAAATATGGGAAACGTGTCTTGTGTTTCACCTCTTCCTTGGGGGAATAGAATCTTCCCCCTCTCAACCTGAGCAGAGTCACAGCTGAAAGAGAAAGTACGCCATTGCCAGAGATATCCCACGGCCAAGATCTGATTCTTCTGTGACTCCTGGAGGGGCTCCATGACCTGGAGGTAAGGAGCGTGGATTCGGGAGGCAGCATGCAGGGATGCAGTCCGGCCTTCCCTGGTCCTGGCGCTTCAGTATCAGACAAGTTACTTAGCTTCTCTGTCATTTAGCTTCTTCATCTGAAAAATAGGGTAAGAGGAGTTTCTACCTCAAGAGGGTCATTGTCAGTGTGAAATAAGTCAATGTTTACAAAGTGCTTAAAAAAGTACCTGGTGTGTGCTAAATACAGTAGAAACAAGTTCCTTTGCATGTTCCTACAAAGCTCTTGGATAAACAGCCATGTCCAGACTTCACTGACTCCCTGGTGTGCTTCCTGGCGCACAGTGCCGGGGGGGGGGGGGGGGGGGAGTGTCTCAAAGGGAGGCAGGGAGGCCTCCAAGATAACTCCTGCTTTTCTGACCCGGCCTCGTCGTGAGCAGGCTCAGCCAAACTCGGCACCAGGAGCGCCCAAGGGCGTTTATTTTGCAGAATTCTTGGAAACATTACTGGACAGTCAGGTTGCCTGGGTGACACAGACAATTTCCTTGTATGCTTGATAACCATGGCCTTGATGTTGGCTCCTGGGAATTAGATGTTTATGCTGTCAACTGTGCTGCAAAGAAATAAATTGTATGGTTGCAAAATGGACATGTTCAGAATGATTACTGGTGGCAAACCTGCCTGGGACCCTGGTGTCCCTCACTCTCTGTGTCCTAAGGAGGCCCTCAGAGAGGGTCCAGAAGAATGGGAGGAGGAAATAAAGCTAATATTCAGATCCCGTCCCTCTAGGGCACTTGCAGATCCAGCCAAGGGCTTATGAAAAACAATTGAGTCCTAAAAGAAACAAGAGGAGCAGTCAATGGGGCTTGGTGGTGTTGGCTAAATTCCCACTGTGATTAAATTTCATATTTTACCCTGGGCTGGGAAGGTTTCCAGAGACCAGTTTGTGAAAAAGGCTATATTGAGCCAACGCTGTTTTCCTAAATAACTGTGAAATTCAGAGCCCTTTTCTGACTTGGCAGGGGCTCAGAGAGGAAAGGGCTCTCATCGGTGAACAACACACCAGCTGGGAGTCTGACACCACTCAGTTCCCAAGATTCCTCTGGGATACGTGCAGAAAGAGATGTTTTCTTAAACCAGGATGATTTAGTAGAATGACCATGAATCAGGAGCTGAGACATTTGAGAGTCCTGGCTCTGCCACTTACAGGTGGGTGCTTTTTAGAAAACCATGCGTCTCTTTAAGCCTCAGTTGCCTCACCTATAAAATGGGTGTGTTAGTCAGTGGTGCTGTGGTAACAAGCAGCCTCCCCCTGTCTCCCCCCAGTCTTGGTGTCTTGCGGCAGCACAGGTTTATTTCTCACTCATCTTTTGGCTGTGGGTCAGCTCTCAGCAATGGCTCTGTGGCTCTTTTCCATGGATTCTTCTTTCTGAGCTCCGGACTAGAGAAATATCCAGCTACTTCCCTTGGTTTGCTTGGAGGAAGAAGAGGATGGCAGCATCATACTGCCTCTCGGGCTTTTGCTCAGAGGTTCTCTATGTTCAGTCATCCACAGAGAGGCAATGTGAGTCATGAGGCACTAAATACAGTCACATTTCTAACCCTCCTACAGAGAGGACACAAACAGCTTGAAGCAATCGTATAGCCAACCACAAGGAAGCCAATACTCCCTCCTTTACAGGGTGGTTATGAAGTCAGTTATTACAGTGGTTAAAGTTCTGTAATCATGCTACTTATCCCCTGTGCCGCCGAGTTCTCCATGGGTTTCACAGAAGTGGAATAGAAACATATTTATGCATCTCTCTATTTGTATGGAAATCTATTTATCTTCAAATATTCTCTTTATATACTTTGAGGTGATGCGTTCAGTGTCAGGTTCACTCCAGGCTTTTAATAGGATCCCAAATCCAAAGAGTTAGTTTTGCAAGCAGAGGAATGTCCAGCCAGTGTTTTGCAAAGTCATAATAGAGAATGTGTCATTGCCTAGCTGTGTGTCCCTGAGAGTGATGGGTTCTCCTGAAAGAAACTGAGCTTGGTCAGCTGAGATCTGGCTCCTAACTGTCAAATCCCAAAAGCTAACTGCTCATTGACTTCTTGTTCTTATGACCAGAGGGCAACTGCAGAATCGTAGATTCACAGAGAAATCCTTGAACAATTGATCAGAAAACCAGAGACCTGGAAACTGGACAAGTGGATGGAGAAACATGATAACATCAGAAAAAAGCTCATTTAGCTTATTAAAAGACTTCATTAGTTGATGAATTTACTCATTCTATTGAGTGCTTGTTATATGCAAGGCAGTTGACAATGAAATAATTTGCTTATTCACCTGTTCATTCACTTACTTGACAAATATTTGTTGGACAAACACTATGTGCCAGATACTGTTTTAGGCATTGGAAATAAATCAATGAGCAAAACACTCAAAATTCTTGCCATTAAGGAGTTGATCTGAAGATGAAGGACTCGGGAGGCACACAGTAAGTAAGCAAGAATAATATGTGGTAAAAGGCTCACTCTCACCAGCTATCAGAAAAATGCAAATCAAAACCACAGTGAGGTATCATCTCCATCCAGACAGAGTAACTATTATCAGAGAGACAAAAAGCAGCAAACACTGGTGAAGACATGCAGGAGAGGGAACTTGTATACACTGTTGGAAGGAATGCAAATTGGTACAGCCATTATGGTGAACAGTATGGAGGTTCTTCAAAAGAATAAAAGTAGAACTATCATACAACCCAGCCACTCCACTTCTGGGCACATATCCGAAGGAAATGAAATCAGTGCTGTTCACAACAGTCAACATATGAAATCAACCAAGGTGTCCATCAATGGCTGAATGCATAAAGACCCGGGGTGGGGGGTGGGGAAGAGACAAGGGGACGAGCTTTGTGGGAGAACAATCTAGGCAGAAGGAAAAATGAACATGTGCTCCGTGAGGTGGGAACTTGCCTGATACGCCTGAGGAACTTCCAGCGGTCGTGGGGGCAGGTGTGACATGAGCTAGGAGGGGAGGAGTAGAAAATAATGCCAGGCTGAAACAGGGGGCCAGGATGACACAAGGGTGCTTCAGAAAGTCTGTGGGAATGGACTTAAAAGATAAGTCTATTTTGGTGCAAAATTTCCTTAAGATCCATGCATATTTTTTTCCATAAATGCATTTTCTGTGAACTTTTTGAAGACCCCCTCATATAGGATCATGTAGGTCATTATAGGGACTTAAATCTTTTTATTCAAGCAAATGAGAAGCTAACTTGAAGATTTTGGGCAGAAAATTGAACTGAATTACATTTTTTAAAAGGTTCACTCTGGCTGTGATCTTGGCAGTGGATTGAAAAGTGATGAGGACAGAATCAAGGGAGACCTGTTAGAAGGTTAACGAGACAATAGGAATGAGAAATGGTGGGGATTCAGACCGAGGTAGTAGGTGATGATGACAACAGGTGGTTGGCTTCAGAATGTATTTTAAAGGTGGAGCTATCAAGATTTGGACATGAATTGGATGTGAGGCATCAAAGATAGAAGACAGGGTCCCTGATCTTATGGGGTAATAGACAACCAAGCATAATGTCATAATAGAGATAGAAGTGCGGTGACAGAGGTACACAAGAGTCCTTCTGGGGCACCTAACAAAAATGTAATTAAGATACTTTAGCTGGATTTTAATGGGTGAGTGGGATTTTCCCTAGAAGAAGAGGTTCTGAAAATGTTCTGAGTTTGTCTGCTCCCAAACTCGTGTGTTGAAACTTATCGAGAGCATCAGCAGGTGGGGCTTTTAAGAAGTGATTGGTCATGACGGTTCCTCCCTCATGAATAGGATTAGGTGTCCTTATAAAAGGCTTTGAGGCGGGGAGTTTTCTGTATTGCTCTCCCACCTTCCACCATGTGACACTGCAACAAGAAGCCCTCACCACGTGCCAGCACCTTGACCTTGAACCTCACAGCCTACAGAATTATGAGGAAGTAAATTCCTGTTCTTCTTAAATTACCCAGCCTGACATATTTTGATATAGCAGCACAAACAGGCTAAGACAATGGTACGTCCAGAGAAGTGGAAGGCGTCTAGTATTTGTGGAGTGCACCTTGTGAGGTAGGGAATGAGGCTGGAACAGTGGTCAGCAACCAAACTTTGGAGGGTCTCACAGGCTAGCAGAAGAAACAGGACCACTTTGCAAGGGGAAGCACTTTGGTTTTAGCAAGAAATTACCAGGTCAGACTTGAGCTCCCAAAGTGTCAGCCTCTATAGTATGAAGAATAGATCGGTGGTAGAGGCAACCATGGGGACAGAGATGCAAGTTAGGTCCTGAGAGAAGAGAAGGGGATGATGAACTGGACTGATGCACTTTGACTTCCAATCCTCCAAGGAGTCACAGCCATGAGAAGCGGCAGGACAGAGATGTGAGGCAGGGTCCGAAGACGGCTTGCTGGCTGCACCACTTCCTCCCGTATAAAACAGGCTTCAAATAAAACAGGCTTCCTGCCATCTTTGAGAACATTTAGGGAGGTTTGCAGCACTCAGGTCAATGTTAGAGAAAATGATCATTTCAGAGGGCAAGGGAAAGAAACCCAATCTTTTCTTAAGGATTTATTTATTTGAAAGTCAGAGTTACAGGGAGAAAGAAAGAGGGAGAGGGGGAGGGGGAGGGGGAGGAGAGAGAGAGAAAGATCTTCCATCTGTTGGTTCACTCCCCAGATGGCTGCAATGGCCAGAGCTGGGCTGAGCCAAAGCCAGGAGCCTCATCTGAGTCTCCCACGTAGGTGACAGGGGATGAAGAACTTGGGCCATCTTCTGCTGCTTTTCCCAGGCCAGTAGCAGGGAGCTGTATTGGAACTAGAGCAGCAGGGACTCAAACTGGCACTCATATGGGATGCCAGTGTGGCCATGGCTTTACCACAACACCAGCCCCCAGAAACTCAATCTAAGCAACAAAATCATGTAGCATGGAAGGATCCTGCAGCAGTCTCAAATCCGTATTTTCAGCTTCTTATCCATAGTAGGGAAAAAAATTAACTTCCTCCAAATATGTATAAAAAGCAAGATCAGGCACTGATTGGCTGTATTTGGATCACATGTTCACCCCTAGACCAATTACAATCATCGGGAAAATTTTAGAATGTGATTGGCTGAGGCGGGGTCATATGATAATCCTTGTGATCCTGGAAGAATTTGGCCTTCTCCTGAACTCAGCACAAATGCCTCCTCCGTGACGTGTTTCCGTTATCACCAAGGCAGATTGATGAAGCGTCTGCTCTGATTTCCTGTGGTGATTCATCCATACCTCTGCCACAGAAACTGGGAACTTACAGCAGATGTCGCCTTGTACTTCCCTGCTTCCTGTCTGCGTCTGCTCCTTGTTCACCAGGCTGTGAGCTTCTGGAAGATGGTGGCTGTGTCTCATTCATCTTTGTGTCCAAGTCCACCAGCAGCGACAGGCACAGAATAAACAGTCAAAAATGGCAACTCAGAAATAATAATTTCCTTTTTCTATGTTGCGACTGGGTTTGTACAAAATTGGTATTTCTTTTTATTTATTTATTTATTTTTGATAGGCAGAGTGGACAGTGAGAGAGAGAGAGAGAGAGAGAGAAAGGTCTTCTTTTTTTCCATTGGTTCACCCTCCAATGGCCGCCACGGCTGGTGCACTGCACTGATCCAAAGCCAGGAGCCAGGTGCTTCTCCTGGTCTCCCATGAGGGTGCAGGGCCCAAGGACTTGGGCCATCCTCCACTGCCATCCCGGGCCATAGCAGAGAGCTGGATTAGAAGAGGAGCAACTGGGACAGAATCCAGCACTCTGACCAGGACTAGAACCCGAGGTGCCGGCCCCACAGGCGGAGGATTAGCCTATAGAGCCATGGCGCCGGCCAAAATTGGTATTTCTTAAGTAACGCTTGCCCAATAAGATGGAATGCAAAATATTGAGAGTAGATCCATGGTTTTTGTCACCCCTTGAACTCTTCTGTGGAAATGTCTTCCTTCCTCTTCCTTGCTTATTTTATTTTCACCTGGCTCATCAGACCACTGCATACCCAAGACCACAGAGACAGAATCAGACATGGGCCGGTGATCTGAGATAGGCAAATTGGAGGGAAAATATTTTCTTGTTCTGTATCATTGATTGTAATCTAGAGACTGCCATGGAGCGATGTTGCTGTCAAAGGCAGGAGCCTAATAATGGAACCAGACAGAGAAATGATATTCCAATAGATGAGAAGAGAGGAGGAGGAAAGATGAGAGTTGGGGTGGGGAGGGGAGAGGAGAGACCATAGGGTATAATTTGGACCCCTGGATCCAGTGAACCCAACATATATGCAATCCTCAAACTTGAAAGTTACATGATCACATAAATTCTCTTTTTGTTTAAGCTAAATCCAAGTGAGTTTCTGCCATCTGCAACTGAAAATGTCATGACTAATACAATATTACATCTGCTTCTTAGAGAGGCACAAATCTTATTGGAATACAAAAGAGTCTGACAAGTCCTGAAGAGAGGAAATCGATTTCACTTTGTTTTTGTTTAATCAAGTGTCTCCCAAACTTACTTGATCACCGGCTCCTTGTTTTTTCCAGTAGCAAGTATTAATATCTGTGTGTCTGCAATTTTTACACTTCGTGCAATATCAGTTAAAACATTTTCTCTCTAAGGCTAGGAGAGCATCCATTTAAGATGCATGTGAGGTTAACTTCGTGAGCCCAGGGATTACACCCACAACCGAGGCCAGCTTCCTAGGGAGAGCTAATATTCTGAGCTAGCGGAACTGTGGCCCCGGAAGCATTTGCAGCACCTGAGTTTAGAATGCTAGTAGCAGGGTATTAGCAGTATTAGCAACGAGTTCTAATTACGACCACCGTCTGTAATTAGAATGACTGATACCTGTCCAACACTGAGTGGTGCAGCATATGTACCCCATGTCACCCTCACCTGCAAAAGCTGGTGCTATTCATAGTATTTTCTTTTTTTTAAAGATTTATTTTATTTATATGAAAGACAGAGTTACAGAGAGAGGGAGAGACGGAGAGAGAAGTCTTCCATCCGCTGGTTCACTCCCCAAGATGGCCGCAACGGCCGGAGCTGTGCCAATCCAAAGCCAGGAGCCAGGAGCTTCTTCCAGGTCTCCCACGTGGGTGCAGGAGCCCAAGGACTTGGGTCATCTTCTGCTGCTTTCCCAGGCCATAGCAGAGAGCTGGATTGGAAGTGGAGCAGCCGGGACTAGAACCGGTGTCCATATGGGATGCCGGCGTTTCAGGCCAGCGATTTAACCCGCTGCGCCACGGCGCCAGCCCCTATTCTTAGTATTTTCACAAGTGGAATAAGCAGGGGCTCAGAGAAGGTGAATGAGTTGCCCAGGGTCATAAAGCCAAGACGTGAAGGGACCAGAATTGTAATCAGACGTGGCTGACATTGGAAGCCACGGTTGGAGTTGGGGCAGACACCGAGACAAATCGCTCTCATCTCCCTTCCAGAAAGGACTCGCTGCCTCCTCTAAGTCGTGTGGTTAAGTTATTGCCTCCCACTGTTTACTCCTTCAGCTTTAAAACATTTATTTTTACTTGACAAATAATTGCATACATTTATGGGGTGCAACACGACTTTTCAATCCACGTATACATTATAGAAAGATTCAGTCAAGCTAATTAACATATTCAGCGCTTCACCAACTTATCACTCTTTTGTTGTGAGAATGTTAAAAATTATTCTTCCAGCAGTGTTGGACCACACCACACACAATTATTTACCGTCGCCACAAAAGATCGATACGATGCAATAGATCAGCAGTACTCGCACAATAGATCACTACAACTTACTCCTCCACTCCAACTGAAACCTGTGCCCTTCGGTCCCCAGCTTTCCTTCTCCAGGCCGCCACCCCCTGGCCTCCGTCCCCACGTTTCTACTCTCTGTTTCTATGAGATCAGCATTTAAATGACAGCATGCAGGGTTTGTTTTTCTGCGCCTGGCTTCGTTACACTGAGCACAGTGTCCTTTTGTTCCATCCCGGTTGTCACACTGCCAAATTTCCTCCTTTTTAAAGGCTGCGTAGTATTCTCTTGTGTATAGGTGGGGACTTCAAAACGCTTGTGGAAATGTAATTAAGAGACGGGGAATTTATGGGCCAGTGTTGTGGTGCAGTGGGCTAAGCTGCTGTGTGTGACATCGGCAGTTTGAATCCTGGCTGCTCTGCTTCTGATCCAGTTCCCTGCTAATGCATCTGGGAGGGTAGCAGACGATGACCCAAGTTCTTGGGCCCCTGCACCCATGTGTGAGACCCAGAAGGAATTCTTGGCTCCTGGCTTCAGCCTGGATCAGCCCTGGTGTCACAGCCATTTGGAAAGTGAACCAGTGGGTAGAAGATTGCTTGCTTGCTCTCTCTCTTTCAAATAAAATTAATCTTTTTTTTTTAAAAAAAAGATAAGGAATTTTGTGAGATATGATCTCAAGAAAGGGCTGGCCTTCTGCCAATTAGTGAAATATGTCTTTGACTCATTTTCTTAATTTCTTTCTGTCTCACTTTCTTTCTTTCTATCTCAGCATTACAGAGAGAGAAAGGCAGAGATCTGCTGGTTTACTCCCCAAATGGCTACAATGGTCAGGGGTGGGCCAGGCTGAAGCCAGGAGCTGGGAGCTTCATCTGGGTCTCCCACCTGAATAGCAGAGGCCCAAATACTTGGGCCATTTTCTGCTGCTTTCCCAGGGCATTAGCAGGGAGCTGAATTGGAAGTGGAGCAGCCAGGACTCAGACCAGCACCCACATGGGATGCCAGCTCTGCAGATGGCAGCTTTACCTGCTGTGCCACAGCGCCAGCCCCCTAAGTACCTTCTTATGCCAAGCCTGAATTTTCTGTCTGGACACCCTGTGTGGTCTTCCCAAGCTCCTTATCGGGGGCTCTCTCCCAATGCTTCTAGATCAGTCTGCACTCAGGAATTTTCTGTCCTCTGTCTGTATTCTCTCCCCATTCAAATCTTAACATTTTCTGTCTCCGTGTGCTCAGGGTCTGCAAGGTAACTGACCACCCTCGTAAACTCAGTATGGCTTAACTGCTCAGAGGTGTCAGTGGACACCTCGGGGAGTCCCTCATAAATGATTGGGTGCCCCCCTGTGTGTCTAGACTCCCCACATAGGATGACTCCCCCTTGGCTAAGTCCCCCTAACATCTTCTCCTACTGTACCTACAGAACTCATGCAGCAGGCTTTTTTTTTTTTTTTAATTGTTGGAAAGCAGAGAGGGGAGAGAGAAAGAGAGATCTCTCGTCTACCAGTTCACTACCCCAACGTCCTCAGCAGTCATGGGCCAGGATGAAGTCACGAGTCAGCAGGTTCACCCTGGTTTCCCAAATGGGTGGCAGAGACCCCAGGACTTGCGTCATCACCTGCTGCCTCCCAGGGTGTGCAGTAGCAGGAAGTGGGAATGGAGAGCAGAGTCAGGACTCAGACCAGGCACTCTGATACGGGATGTGGACGTCCCAAGTGACAGCTTAACTGTTGCAGCAAACACCTGCTTCTCATGCCCTCTGACGTCAGACAGAGCTCAGCTTGAATCTTGCTGGTTGTATAATCCTCTGAGCCTCATCTTCATCCATTAAACAGGAATGGCAGTTGCTGCCCCATGGGATTATTAAGACACTTAAATGCTGCCACAGAGCTGTGCTTAACTTAGTACCGGAAACATGTGAAGTGGTTTTGAAAATCACGCCATTATTACTGTTATGTCTATGCATGCATAAGAAGTGATATTTTAATAAATTATAAATACTGTATTAGACATTATGAACATTTATACATGGCAGATATGCTGGTGTGGTGCCCCAATTCTACTTTCAAGGAGAGACCAGCTGCTGGGGGTTGTTGTTGGCAGCTAGTTTCACCTGCCAGCCCCTCAGGGGCGACCTCAGCTGCAGAAATTTGCCATACTCTAAGATACCATGGTACTTCCAAAAGCTCAGGGAATGGAGTTAAAATATTGGTGCTGCCGTGAACTTAGGAATGCAGGTATGTCTTTCCCATGTGGCTTTCCCTTCCTTCAGATGTATCCCCAGAAGTGGGACAGCTGGGTCATATGGTAGCTATATTTTTAGTTTTCTGAGGAAGCTCCAAACTGTTCCTGTAATGGCTGTGCTAATTTGCATTCACACCAAACATGTATTAAGGTTAAGCAATTTTTTAAAAAATGAGTTCATTTTGGTACAAGAAAATGTTTAAATCCTTGCAGTTTTTTCATAATATACATTTTCCATGGACTTTCTGAAGACCCCTGCTCCTCTATGCCCCCTTCCCAAGCCAGCCCTAGGGGAGTTACACTTTGGGGAAGATAAAGACCCCAACCATTTTGACTCTACTTGGGGTGTTGATGAGCCATGGAGCTCCAGAGCATCCATGGGATCCGCCATGGCTGCTGCGAGGGCTGCCTCACCCCATCCCGCTTCAGTCTCCTCCTGTTCTTCGGTGTTGATCCCAAGAGTGCCCTGTGATCCCAAGAGTGCCCTGTGATAGACTGCCTGCATGCTGAAGTCAGAACCCAAGCTGTAGGACATGACAAATTACTATCAACTTTTATTTTGTTTTTAAAAAGGCTTATTTATTTTTTTGAAAGGCAGAGTTACAGAGAAAATAGAGAGAGACTGCTGGTTCATTCCACAAATGGCCACAACGGCCAGGACTGGGCCAGTCTGAAGCCAGGCGCTTCAACCAAGTCTCACGCATTTGTGGCAGGTGTCCAGGTTTGGCCATCTGCTGCTGCTCTCCTGGGAGCATTAGTAGGGAGCTGGACTGGAAGTGGAATAGCCAGCCTTGAACTGGTGCCCATCGGGGATACCAGCGTCACAGGCAGTGGAGTAATCCGCTGAGCCACAATGCTGCTTCTATTATCAACTTTTTAGATGGGGGTCCTCAGTCTCCACCAGAAAGCCTTGCCTGACCGCTCCGCACCTTGTATGGGACTCAGAACAAGCACCAGGTGGTATTGGGTTATCTGCTTTGTTTCTGTCGCTCTTGATTGGAATGTGAGCAGCTTACGGGCAAGGATGGGCTTTATTTGTATTTGCATTTACAGTTGAGGGTTTGGTGTGTGGTAGTAGTTGCACAGTAAATGCCTGAGGATAATTCTGAACCCTTACCTTACACGCATGCTTCCACAGACAGGGTTTTTGTTTTGTTTGTTTTTTAAAGATGACTGGAAGCTAGTTTTGGGGAATAAAAATGTACACGCTTATACCAATAAAAATTGTAGGTGAAAATAACCCCCAAGAGAGATGGCTGGAAGTAGAGGCCCGAATGAAATCACCCTCACTCTGTCTTTCTCTCCAGCCCTTAGCCCGATGTCACCCAGTGCCGTTCTCATTCTCAGGTGGGCTCTCCAAGGTCTCTGCTCCAAATGTACAGCCTGCCAGCCAGCAACCCCAAAGGAAAGAGAACAAATCTTTCTTGGAGGTCTCATTAAAATCCTCAAGTCACATCTCTCTGGACCAGCTTGAGTCTTGTGAGCATTTCTGAACCATTCACTGTGGCCAGAGAACTGTGCAGACTGGACACACCCGGGTCCTGTGCTCACCCTTGAAGGTCAAAGAGGAGTCCACAGCACCAAATGACACGGAAAGGGGGTGGGCCACCAAATGACAGGTGCTGCTGCCAAAAGGGGAAGCGGTACAGGCCAGGCCCTGCCTGGTGAACGTTCGGGTTCTGTGCTGACAACGCGAACAAAGAAAACAGAGGTGTCGCCCACTGAGGAGGGTGCTGTAGGCAAACCCTGGGGTCTAGAAACTGGATAAGGGAGGGATGAATCCTCTGTCCACAAAACTAATTCAGAAGTCTCCCCTTCTTCTCTTGGGCCGTGTTCTGTTTCTTCTTAGTGTTTGCCTCTGCGTATACAGGAAGCTCTGTGTGCACGTGCTTGGGAAAGTAGGTGAGGTATTAAGTGGCATTCCTTTGAAACTAAAGAAACAGTTGTATAACTACCGTGTCCTTTGTTTCCTGTCTGGCTTATTTAACAGGAATAATTCGGGGACATGAAAATGCCATGCCTTCCCCACCCCACCCCAGGCAGTGAGAGGATAATGGATTCCAGCACAGCAGGCTATTCTTGAGATGAACCAAGGGAGGATTTCTGTGATCAAAGTTCAGGAACATTGAGTTAAAGTTCAGTGGGTGTCTTTCCCTGGAGGACTTCTCAGAGCCTTTACTATGCAAATCACCCCACGAGGAGGACTAGAGATGGCAGAATTTCCTGGTCTCATTTTTATTTTTTTGAGTCCTTTTTGGGAGGTGCGTATCTCAGGACTGGTGTCGGGAAGAGCATGCTGGCTCTACAACACTACCTTTGAAAACGTTTTCAAGATTGTCATGGCGAAATCTGATTGTTATGTAGTGAGAGCTGTCCAAAACTGAAATTGGTTCCTGTATTTATTGGGAGATTATTGAACCTGCATAGGTATAGCTATCAAACAGCTTCTTTGTTTTAAGAGAAGCTTCATTGAGTTTGTACAGTCATCAACAGATCGGAAGGTCATTACGTCCCTTCTCCTCGCTAGAGTCCCTCCCCAAGACCATGGTGTTAAATCCCTTCACAATCATAGCCCAGCCCTGTGGAGTTCCTCTCCCCATCCTCCTTCCCATCCCAGCCACTGGTGCATCCATTGTCTGAACTCTCCAAGCCTGCTCTTGCCTCTGGGCCTTTGCGCCTTCATTCCCCGCCCCCTCCCTCCTCCACTGGAAGCTCATTGTGTCGCGCCAGGTTGTCTACCACGCACTCTTCTCTCCTCCCCAGCTGTGGGTCCTGTCTTCCAGAGCATAGTGGTGGAGGACACAGGTCCTGGAGAGAGGGGAAGAGAGTAACTGTATGAGTGTGTATGTGTGTGTATGTGTATGTTCGGAGGGTTGATGTTTGGAAGTCAAATGCAGTCGCAGAAAACTCAGGAAGAAGGTGACTCATGGGGCCCTGTTCACTCTGTCACACCCTGTTCTCTGGTCTGTGGAGATGTTGAAACAGCCTGGGAGTGCTGTGGGCTACAGGGGGAGTAGCAGGACTGCAAAGTAGGAGATCGCAAGTGTTGCTCTTCCATGCCACTTGTTGATGTGGACTTTGGGTGAATCGCTCTCCTCTCTCTGCCTGTTGCTTCCTCAGTAAAATGGCAGGATTGGAGATGGACCAGTTATTCCCATACCCAGCTGATCACTGGAATAGTTAGAAAGCCGGTTAAAAATATGTTTTTCTGGGCTCCAGTCTTTGGAGATTCATTTAGAACTTTGAGTAATGGCTGAGAACCTGATTTTTTTTTTTTAATATTCATTTGAGAGGCAGAGGGAGAACACCCATTTAGTTCACGCCCCAAATGTTTTCAACAGCTGGGAACAAGGAACTCAGTCCAGGTCCCCCATGTGGGTGGCAGGAACCCAACTACTTGAGCCAATACTGTTGCCTTCAATGGTTTGCATTAGCAGGAGCCAGACCCAGTATCAAACCAAGGTATTCTGATGCAGAGCCCAAGTGTCTTAGCTGCTAGGCTAAGCGTCTGATCCTGGGAATCTGAAGTTTAACACTGGGCCAGACTATTTGTAAGATTATTTCCCCCTAAAAAAAGCACTGGTAAATATCCTATCCATCCTGGGGTTGTGTGAGTCTCTCGGAATACCCTCTTACTAGTGTCGTTCTGATGAAGCTGTCAATCACAGAACTCCATGCGTGACCGCACTCCTCCAGTCACCAAGAAGGACTATGAGACTCGTGTGACCGAGCCAAGCCAATCAGAGCTCTTCCCTGGGACTCTACTTGGGGCTGAAGGAGATCTCTCCTGTTCTCTGAGGTCATGGAGTTGGAGGCATTAATCTAGATCTCTCAGGTACTGTTTGCCCAGACTCGTGGAGACGGCCTTTCTGCAGGGGAAAGAGTGGGACTGAGCAGCAAAAGGCTGAAGGGGGGTGGACAGGGTCAGGCAGGCTTAGTAGCCTCCAGTTTCTCACGTGCCTATTACAGCAGACCCTTCTGTGAGCTGGGCCTTCTTCCAGGAACCGTTGAAGACCCGTCTTGCTTAAACCACCCTCAGTTGGGTCTCTGTCATTTGCAACTTAAAATCCTGTGACAAATTCAGGATTCGGACCTGGGTCTGACTGCAGTCTGTGCTCCCCCCCCTTTGTCCAGCCTTGTCTTCTTCACTGGGAGCAGAGTTTTCCATCGACCTCCCTCTGTTCCTTGCTGGAAGTCCCTGCCCTCCAAACCAACTCCAACAGCGTTTAAAGCTTTAATCCTCTTGTGTGAACCTCTTTGTGCTGTTTTCCTCACCCTCTCTGCCCTTACGGTACTCCTCCTTTGCCCAGCTCATTTGCTAATGACCGTTTCCTGCCGTAGACTATAATTTTTCATATCTATTTTAAACCTTTGGGACTTCTTTGTTCTATGTCCACAATTAAATTATAATTTCCTTGAGGGAAGAGAACATGAGTTATGTTTGTAAAAACAGCTTCTCCATCATTATGGGCACAGGGTTGACCAAGAAGCTTGTGGAATAATAAAAACAGAAGGGCCCAGGTTGAGGCAGACGTTTGGCACAGCACTTAGGCCACCATCGAGACCCTGGCACCCCACATCGCAGTGGCTGGTTCAAGTTCTGGCTCTCCCACTTCCAATCCAGCCTCCAGATAATGTGTATTTAGGAGGCAGCAGGTGATGACTCACGTACTTGGGTCTCTGCCACCCATGTGGGAGACTTGGTTGCAGTTCCTGGCTCCTGGCTCCTGGCTCCTGGCTTCAGCCTGGCCCAGCTCTGGCTATTTTCGATGTTTGGAGACTGAACCACTAGATGGGAGCACGCTCGCTCGCTCTCTCGCTTGCACTCTCTCTCTCGCCACCTTTCAAATAAAATTAAATCAAATTAATATTTTTTTAAAAGGGTTCTAATTGCAGTTTTTCTAGTTTGGGAGATTCAAACCCCAGAAAGGAGGCTCAGGAACCCATGCTACCGTATATGATGTCATCAAAAGCCACTGATGTGATTTGTGTGCTGGATCCGGGGACCCAAGGAAAAAAGCCCAGGGAAACCCACCTGTCCATTCAGGACGATCCGGAGGAAGTCAGTGCTCTCTGCAAAAGCAGCCAGCCACATCTTCCCAGCAGCAGGCTGGTTCCCCAAAGGAACCAGAGACCTCATTTATAAATGCGGCAGACAAGATCTAAGTGGAAGTCATTAACCTCGATTCCCTCGCCTCCCTCCCTGGACCACCTGGAGTGACAGATGCTGCCCGGCCCAGATGCGGAGCTCAGGCCCCCCAGTGATGCGATGCTCACAGCTCTCCAGAGCCACTACCTAGGGAGAGTCGCACTCTCCCACGGATGAGCCCCTACCCGAGGGGCAGCACCTCCCACCCGGAGAGTCAGAAACAGAGACTCCCCCAGGCCAGCCGGGGACCAGTCCCTGCCCTCAGAGAGTCTGGAATCTGCTTGAGAACACAGCTCACGTCTGCCCAGGACGACTGGTTTGGAATAGTCAGGAAGCTGCTCGCTTCTTGCATACAACCTCAGTGCAGGCCACGTCCTGATAATACAGGTGCGCTTCGAGCAGGAAGGGACCTCGCCAAGTGGCTGCTCCATCGCTGAGTGGTGGCTCATGGGCTGAATTTGACCAGTAGTTGTGTGTGACTTGGAGCATTGTTTTATTTTTAATTTTTATTTTCTTTATGCCAACTTTCAAACTTGGGGGAGAACTTATACAGAATGCAAGTGTAGGCTTCTTCTGTGGAAGTCAGCCTGGCAGCCATGCAGCCTTGTGTATCCTACGTGATGAGGCCTGGGAAGCGCTAAGCAGAATACAGCTCTCAGGGAACGTTCTGCCAGAGTCTGCGCCAGGACCCGGTGCCTCCCCAGCTTTCAGTCCCAATGCCGTGGCTATGTACGCTGCAGTACCTGTGCCATTGTTTTCCCTGCAGTAGAAAAATCGCCCTCTATACTCACATCTTAGCCAAAAGAGGAAAACATTAAGTTCATCAAGAGGCCTACACTTAGCCTGCTTCTCTCGCTTAAGCTCCCGTGCGGATTAACCTTCTAAAACCATGGTCCCTACCTCTTCCCAACTCTCCTCTTAGTAATAGGGAGTCAGAAGAGATAACCCTACAAGAATTTAATGGATTGTAGAGTCCAGGGAACCACAACACCATGTCTGTCTGTACAGCCTACTGAATGTTCTTGTCTTCACATTTTGAATGTAATTTGGGCCTCAGGCCTTGCCATGGACTTGTCTAAATCTTCGCAGTTCTAGAAAGCATCTTCAGTGCCTTAGACTTCTACTTGTCTCCTCGGGTGATGGGGGTTCTCACTCAGGCTGTGTTCTTGGGCCTGCATCGCCTCTGCTGTAAGTGGTCTGTGGCTGCCTCTCCCAGGGCACATGTTTGCAGCCACACCTTCCTGCGTCCTGGGAGCAGAGCAAAGGATCTCGTTTCAGGGCCCAAAGTGATGATAAGAAGTGGTATTTCCCCAGCAGTTACCTGTGCGCCAGGCACGGTCTTAGGTAGACTGTGCATTGCCTCTGGCCTTTGTAGTGGCTACGTGAGGTGCGTGTCCCAGCTGGGCATTGCTAAGCAACAAATCACCCCAAAGTTTAGCATCTTAGAAATGATAATAAAGGTGGGGGTTTGGCCTTGAGGTTGAGACTCAGTACCTCGTTTGGAGTGCCTGGGACTAAATCCCAGCTCTGGCTCCTCATTCCAGTTCCCCAATAATGCAGACCCTCAGAGCGGTGGTGATGGCTCCACTCATGTGGGAGGGCTGGATTGAGTTCCTGGCTCTTGGCTTCAGGTGGCCCAGCCCCAGCTATTGAAGACATTTAGGGGAGTGATGCAGGGACGAGAGCTCTCTTTGCTCCCACCCCCTGCCTCTCAAGTAATAAAAAAAAAAAAAAAAAATGGTGATACATCCTTGCTACCTCGCAGAGTTTCTGTTGGTGGGGAACGTGGGAGGGTTTGGCTGAGAGATTCCCACTCAGGCTGTCTCATTTGATTGTCGCCATCTGGAGGCTTGACAGGAGCTGGGGGGTCCACTTCCAAGGTGTTTCACTCGCATGGCTGGCAAGGTCCCAGCTGGTGGCGGGAGGCTCAGCTCCTTGCCACGTGGACCTCTCCGTCGGTCTCCCCGAGCGTCCTCACGTTGCCTACTCCACGCTGAGTGATCTGGGAGACGAAGGCAGAGGTTGCAGCGTCCTTCATGGCAGGTCAGCAGGTGCTCTGCATCACATCCGAAACGTCCTATTGTCGCGTAGGTCAGTTCTATCGACTCAGCAAGGGCCCTCCTGTGAACGTGAGTGTCAGGAGCCAGGAATAATGGTGGCATCTTTGAGGCTGGCTGACACAATCTGGAATGCCCATATTTAAAAAGGGAGTCACCAAGGCTTAGAATAATTACATAAATCAGCCAGGATCACATGGATGGTATTGGCAGTGCTGGAATTCAAACCCCTATCTGTCTATTTGGAATCACCACCACTCAGCCATAGTATATCCCCAGTATTTTCAAAACTGCAGAGCACTGTGCAAATAACTATCTTATTTGGCACCAGCGCTGTGGCACAGCAGGTTAATCCTCCTCCTGTGGTGCCGGCATCCCATATGGGCGCCTGTTCTAGTCCTGGCTGCTCCTCTTCCAGTCCAGCTCTCTGCTATGGCCTGGGAAAGCAGTGGAAGAAGGCCCAAGTCCTTGGGCCCCTGCACTCATGTGGGAGACCTGGAAGAAGCTCCTGGCTCCTGGCTTCGGATCGGCATAGTTCTGGCCGTTGTGGCCATCTGGGGAATGAACCAACGGAAGTAAGACCTCTCTCTCTGTCTCTCCCTCTCACTGTTTGTAACTCTACCTCTCAAATAAATAAATAAAATCTTAAAAAATTATCTTATTTGGTAGAATATTCCAGGAAAAAGTATAATTTTACTGGTGATAAAGAGATCATTTACTCACCCACTCATTCATTTATTTATCCATTTAGCAAATACCCACAGGGGCCTGCATTGTGACACAGTAGGTTAAGCCACCCCTTGCAACATAGATGCCCCATATTGGAGCTCTAATTCAAGTCCCAGCTGCTCCTCTTCCATCCAGCTCCCCGCCGAAGAAATCAGTAGCTGCTGGCCCAAGTAGTTGGGCCCCTGACACCCATGTGGGAGACCAGGATAGAATTCCTGGCTCCCAGCTTCAGTCTGACCCAACCCTGGCTGTTGCAGCCATTTGGGGGCGTGAACCAGCAAATAGATCTTTTTCTCAATATCTCCCTGTCTTTCTGCCTTTCAAATGAATCTTAAAAAAAAAAAAAAAGAAAAGAAAGAAAGCCCATACAGACCTGGTGGGTCCTCTGCCGTTTCTTCATTCGGTGATTTTAGTCGTCATTTACTTTATATCCTACTGCAGTGCCCTTTCCACCACCTCTATTTTGTACATTTTCAAGGTAGGTAAGGGAAACTCAGCAAAGCGAAGTGGCTTCCCATGTCTAAGTCAGCGTCTGCTTCCTCCCGCAAAACGACTCTGGAGCTTGGAGCAGACACACATTCAGTCCTGCAACCAACGCTTAGCTGCAGCCACCATCCAGCTCCCTCAGGGTCGGCAGTTACAGGCACCCAGTCTGCACCCCAGCCGATTGCAGGCACTACCCGGGATGGCTAACAAGCCCACGGAAAGATGTTCCACATCCTTCATCCTGAGGGAAATGCAGATCAAAACCACAGTTAAATATCACCTCACATCCACTAGGGTGGCTCCTGTTTTTGTTTTTTTAAAAAAGCAAAAAATAAAATATTTTAGTATTTGTAAAGAAATAAGCAAAAAATAGCAAATGCTATGCAGAGATTGGAACACTTGCGTGCTGCTGGTAGGGCTGTAAAAGGGTACAGCTGCGTGGAAGACAGCAAGACAGTTCCTCAAATAATTGCAAAGAGAATTGCCATGCGACTCAGCGATTCCACTTCTGGGCATATACTCAAAAGAAATGAAATCAGGGTCTCAGGGAGCTATCTGGACCCCCGTGCTCATCGCAGCATTACTGATGATAGCTAAAATGTGGAAGCAGCCCAAGTGCCCATCGAAGACGAGTGAAGAAACACAATGCGATACGTACACACCAGCCAAGACGTCTCAGCTTTAAAATGGAGGGTGGTACTGACACCTGTTACAACGTGGTCGAGGGCACGATGCTAAGTGCAATCATAAGCCAGTCACAGAACAGCACTGTGTGATCCCATGCCTCCGAGGTGTCCCGAGGAGTCAGTTTTGCAGAGATAGAAGATAGAGTGGTGGCTGGCAGGAGGAGAGAATGGGGAGTTAGGGCTTAATGGGTGCACAGAGTCAGTTTTGCAAGACGAAAAAAGTTCTGGAGGTGGATAGCGATGCTTCCACAGTGTGAACATGCTTCATATCGCTGAGCCGTGCACTTGAAAATGGCTGAGATGGCACACTTTAGGTTGTGCAAATCGTACCACAGTTAAAAATATATATTGTGTCGTTTAATTGCACCTCAAGGATGACAGCCCCAGAAGACAACCCATCTTCCTGGTCGGAGGAGCAGGGGCTCAGAGATGCGAATTTCCTTGCTGAGAATCACGTAGCTTGGAAGAGGAGCTGGGGGAGGGGGTGGGGTTTAAATCCAAATTCCTCCTCCTAAAAACGCAGCCTTCTTTGCTCTGGCTTCTGGGTTTGCAGCCACGGGGAGGCCCAGCACCATTTCTCCATCGCCAGGGTAGCAATTTGCCAGTCACTGATGCCTCCAGGAAGTAATTGGCTTTTATGGTCTGAGACCACGCTGGGAGAAGGGAGAGCCTGGGCTCTGGGCTCCTTGACCAGGGGCAGCTGGAATCAGAGCCGAGGTGGCTCCTGAGCCCGTTGCCTTGAAAGCATCCCAGGTGGGCCGTGGCAGCACAGCTGGGATAATTGGCTAGCTTGGGAACACCGAGAAAAACATTTCCAGGCCCAACTGCAATTGTCAAGTATTTTCGTGCTCCAGCTGGGCCAGATACCCTCTGCTTTTAAAAAAATCCCTGAGATGCTGGGAATTATTTTTGTCTGACTTGCAGGTGGGAGGGGGTGGGGCAGAGGCAGTATGGTTGTGGGTGCAGGCAGGGAGCTGGAAACTGACTCGAGGCTGTCCCCTGCTCCCTCCGTTGCCTCCCATGCTTTGTGCTGGTACTTTTCAGCTGAAGCCTCTTGCTGGGGGAAAGTGACACTTTAATTCAGAGCAAGAGAAAAGGAGGCTACACTAAGCTTAATGAGAAGTGACCAGGGAACATGCTGGATTAACCAAGGGAGATTGTAAAGTGCTGGGTAAATATCAACTGCTGGACCAGTGGAGGTGGGGAGGCGACTGAGCCAGTCTGGAAGCAGCAGTGGCTTCCCGTGGGTGAGGCTGAGCCAGCACGTTTGCAACCTGCTGAAATTCAGCACTTGCCGGGTGCTGTGCACGACAGGCTGGTTCTGAAAAGAGCTGGGCCCAGCAGGAGCTTCTTACTGGTTTCCCTAGTGAAGAAAAAGACAATGAACATTTTATTTGGGGAAGACTGGGATCTGGGTCCTTGGGCTGAGTTCCGTTGCCACAGGTAGGTGGCTAGGAGCATGGCAGTTGCACCTGCCTGTCTTTGAACCTTGCACCTGTCCTTTATGAGGGACTGGAACTTGGATTTGCCACCTGACCTCTGAGCCTCTTGTTCTTCAGGTACAAAAGAGGTTAATAAAACCTACCTTTCGGGTTTGCTGGGAGAGCTGTGGAGGATCGGCCAGATGGCCCCAAGAGCCACTGCTCAACTCAAAAGCAGCCACCAGGGCTGTCACTGTGGCACAGCAGGTTAAGCCATCACTTGTGCCGCTGGCATCCCACATCAGAGCGCTAGTGTGAGTCCTGGCTGTTCGGCTTCTGCTCTGACTTACGCTAACGCGCCTGGCAAGGCAGCAGAAGATGGCTCAAGTACTTGGTCCACTGCCACCCATGTGGGTGACCTGGATGGAGTTCTGGGTTCCTGACTTTGGCCTGGACCAGTCCTGGCCCTTGTGGCCATTTGGGGAGTGAATCAATGGATAGAAGATCTATGTCTCTCCATCTTTCTCTGTCACTCTGCCTTTCAAATCAATCTATTTTTAAAAATTGACTTTTTTAAAAGCATCACATAGATAATATGTAAACAAATGAGGATGGCTTTGTGTTGGTAAAACTTGTTTTACACAAATTGGCAGCCTGTGGGATTTGGCCCATGGGCCACAGTTTCGCCCGTGCCTGTTGTATAGCAACATACCAGGTTCTTCTGTAATACCAGATCACTTTTCATCTGGTGTTACAGCCAGTGGTGGAGGTGCCTGATCTCTGCATGGGAACACAAGCTCCTTGGAGTCAGGACGCATTCTGGAATTGCCATCGGGTACCCCTAGTTCCCTCTAAGTGGGGGACTCCACAAATCTCTTCTTGCTGGATGGGCACCGTGGGAGGCTTCGGGACACAGATGCAAATGCTGAGGTCCATGTTCTGGAGACTTTGGTCAAGTGACTTCTCTTCAATTTCTCAGTCTCTCAACTATATAAATGGAGATGCACAGAATACCCACTGCGCTGGGTTATTGAGTCTTAGTGAAGTTCCTGGCAGGCAGCAGACACATCCTACATGTTAGCTGAAGGGACAGATCCCTCAGCCAGAACCAAGGTCTCCCAGAGACTCAGTGAGCCTTGTGCAATGCTGCTGATGAAGAGGAAACGAAAGTCTCTTCCTCTGGGCCTCCGTCTGCTTGCCTGGAGGATGGCAGTGAGAAGATGTGCTATGTGTCATCAAAGTCTAACAAGACGGGTTGAGAACAGTTGGGAGTCACGCAGGTTGTCTTAACCACAGAGGTGCTGTTGCCGTGTCATCGTCAGTGTTCTCATCTCCTTAGTGACTTCCCAGACGTCAGTTCTTCCTCCCCTATCCTCTTACATGAGGGTTTAGCCTCCCTGTCTCTGTTGACATTTGGGGACAGAGAATTCTCTGCTGTGTGAGGCTACCCTGGGCACTGTAGGACCTTGAGCAGCATCCCTGGCCTCTGTCCACTGGACGTCAGCACCCACTGTGCCTGCCAGTTGTGACAACAGAAATGTCTTCAGACACCATCAAACTTGATTCCCCCACCTTGGTTAAGAATCACAATGATATACACAATGAGGCAGAATTTTGGAGGAAGAAGAAGCTGTTGGAGGTGTCTAGGGCTGTGTTTGCTGCACAGACTCATGGGGAGATGCTTGCTCCATCTGCAGAGCCTCCAGTGTGCTCACACTTTGCTAAATGTGGCGTGGACCAGTGGCTTAACCTCTGCCAGCCTCAATGTTCATGCCTGTATGTTGGGGTAAAAATCCTACACCCTACAGTTGTAATGAGAACTGAAGGAAGTAGATCCACATTGCTAAGCACACAAATATTGAATAAATCATAACTATTCCTCTGTTTTTAAGATTTATTTATTTATTTGAAAGAGTGACCAAGACAGAGGGGAAGAAGAAGAGACCTTCCATCTGCTGGGTCACTCCCTAGATGGCCCCAATGGCTGGGACTGGGCCAGGTTGAAGCCAGGAGCCAAGAACTCCATCCAGGTCGCCTATGTGGGTGGCAGGGACCCAGGTATTTCCTTCACATCAGCATGGAGCTGGATTGCAAGCAGAGCAACTGGGACTTGCAACAGCACTCTTGTATAGGGTGCCAGTGTTGCAAACAGCAGCACCACTCCGTGTGTGTGTGTGTGCCCGCATGTGTGTGTAAAGGACAGAATGAAATTCCCTTTGCCTCTGGAATTCCAGGTTTCTTTTCCATACAGCACAGTTGGCAAACTGGAATGAAGGGACAGGATTCGATCTTCAGACATTTCATTTAGTCTTCAAGGTGATTAAAAAGTTTTGAACTCCTAGCTTATGTTTATGGGGAGGTTTCATCTGGAATTACCGATTCGAGGCTTTCCTTGGAAACTCGGTTGATGAGTCAGTAACGAGCTTCAGATCCAGCTGGCTGCAAGCTGGCAGCCGGCGCTGGTGGCTGCACCCCTAATGGCTGAGGTTTGTGCTTTCCCACTCCCCCAGTGCCTCGCCAGGCTCATCTCTACCTCACGTAATGGTGCTTTCTTCCCGCTGCCTGTAGGCATTTCAGTTTGCAGCCCCTGTATCTGGAATTCTTTATCAAGGCCGGCAGAGTGGATGATTCTCACCCAGATGTCTCAGCTCCTTACTTGGAGCATAACATTCATCCCAACCCGGGAGGGGGAGACCTCTTGCATGCCCACACCTCAATGCCAAGGCGCTGAGCAGGATCACCTCTGAACCATCAGTTCAGGTTGGGGTGCTGGGCAGGTCTGAAGCTCCGGCCCCACCCCTCCCCCCCTCCTGTTACCTATTCCCACTGCCTTGACCCATGCCCTCTCCCAATCCCATCTCCCCCAGCGAAACCAGTACTGGCAGCTTCTCGACAACCATTTATCAGACGCAAGGAAATAACAGCTTTTAACCACAGTTCTTATGCTTGAAGACTGTGATCAAATTCCGAGCCATTTCCAGAAGTGCCCCTTGGGGCCCAGGGGGAGACGTGGTTTCCATGATAACAAGTCCTGGCTGTCTCCCATCTGCAGAAGGAGAGTGGATCTTACCTCTCAATAGCATAGAGGAAATTTAACTTCGAAGCCTGGGCAGGAATGGCACATACAGGGACCACCATAATCAAGTGCAGGCCTGCAGCTGGCATGGAGAGAGACTTGTGGCACTGTTCCCTCCCACCTAGTCCATGATAGCACACGAGATCGAGAGATGGGGGAGGTCTGGGTGGGAGAAAGCCACAAGTTCTTCCCCTGTGGGCTTATCACCTCTTCCTCAGGCCATCTTGGGGCTTGCATCCTGTCCTGGGAGTGATAAACAAAACTAAGTAGACAGAAGAGAAAACACAGAGTTAAAGTGGGAAAGGCCAGCAAGGCAGGGAAGATCGTTATAGATATGGAAAAGATAGCACGTGTGAATTACGTAGAGGTCTTTGATATGGAGACACACTTCATGCTAGTGATTCTGTTTCTTATTATCTGATTGGCTCAGGCTCAGAGGCTACCGTGATAACCACAGTGGACATCTGCTGAGTATGTACTTTGCTCTGTGTCCATGATCAGATTGAATTTCCACAACCTTCTTACCTAGGTATCGTTACTGCTATGTTAGAGAGAAACGGGGCCTCAGACTGGTTAAATCACTTGTTCCAGACCCTTAGTGGTAGAACTTGAAGCCACCCCCAGATCTATCTGACCCATGGCTGTGTCTGCCACAGAACACTGGGACCCCGTGTGTCTGAGTCGAGGGCAGTGTTAAGTCTGTAAGAGGGACAGAGGAACCTGTGACCCTCTGAAGCCAATAGATATGTCTACCTTATCTATCACTTTATCCCTCATGCATAATGTAGCACCATCAGTATAGCGGGCACTCAGCAATAATATGTGTTGGATTAATGAGACAGCAGTGATTAATTCATTTTTATTTATTTTTTTTTTAATTTTTTTTTTTTTTTTATTTTTGACAGGCAGAGTGGACAGTGAGAGAGAGAGAGAGACAGAGAGAAAGGTCTTCCTTTGCCGTTGGTTCACCCTCCAGTGGCCGCCGCGGTAGCGCGCTGCGGCCGGCGCACCGTGCTGTTCCGATGGCAGGAGCCAGGTGCTTATCCTGGTCTCCCATGGGGTGCAGGGCCCAAACACTTGGGCCATCCTCCACTGCACTCCCTGGCCACGGCAGAGAGCTGGCCTGGAAGAGGGGCAACCGGGACAGGATCGGTGCCCCGACCGGGACTAGAACCCGGTGTGCCGGCGCCGCAAGGCGGAGGATTAGCCTGTTGAGCCACGGCACCGGCCAGCAGTGATTAATTCAAATGGGCATATCTGTATTGGTAGATTTTGGGCAAGGTGAAGAGATACGTTTGTATTTTAAGTGTCAGTTTAGTTGTCTTTCTCTGAATCATGAACACAGCCTGTCACCATGACTTTCCTGTTCACTTTTGTATCCCCAGAACTCCACAGATAATCTAGCACACAGTTAGGTAAGTGGATCTGATAATGGGTAAAAGAAGGAATAGGATGTGGAAGGGTGTGGGTGGGATGGGTGAATGGATAGTCATTTGGAGAGATTAGTAGATGGTTGGGTGTACAGTGAATAGGTAGATGGGTGTATACAGGTGGAATATGATGGTTCACCGCAGTGAGAGGTCTCCCTCTAAGATCTGACTAATGGACAGAGACCTGTGTTTGTATAACGTGATCTTCTATCCACATTTGAAATATATCTCTATCAGTGGTCTCTGCTTTGTTTTCCTCTTCAACACTAATCACCATCTGTTTTGGTCAGAATTCTCCAGAGACAGAATGGGAGAGGTGGATGATGGATGGACAGACAGACAGATGGGTGAGGAGGGCCTTGTTAGAGCTGGCTTACTCGGTCGTGAAGACTAAGAAGTCCTACAATAGACCACCTGCAAGCTGGAGAATCAGAGATGCTCACAACTTGGCCCAGTGCAAGGCTGAAGGCCTTAGAAGCAAGGGAGTCAGTGGTTTAGTCGCCATCCCGAGACCAAAGGCCTGGGAGCCCTTGGGGTCCATGGTGTGAGTCCTGTGGTGCAAAGGCCAGACGGCCTGAAGTGCTGACGTGTGAGGACAGGAGAATAAGGTTTCTTGGCTCTGGAAGAGAGAGAGAGAATTCACCTTTGTTCCATTGAGGCTCCCAGCTGGTTAGATGGTGCTCGTCCACATTGGTAAGGGCAGACATTCCCCATTCCACCCAGACTTACCCATCAGTGTCCTCTGGACATACCTTCACACACACATATATGGAACCCCGATCATCGTACTCAAAAACCAAGCTGGGGGCTGGCGCCATGCTCACTTGGTTAATCCTCCGCTTGCAGTGCTGGCATCCCATATGGGCACTGGGTTCTAGTCCTGGTTGCTCCTTTTCCAGTCCAGCTCTCTGCTGTGGCCCAGGAGCACAGTGGAGAATGGCCCAAGTTCTTGGGCCCCTGCACCCGCATGGGAGACCAGGAGGAGGCACCTGGCTCCTGGCTTCGGATCGGCGTAGTTCCAGCCATAGCGACCATTTGGGGAGTGAACCAACAGAAGGAAGATCTTTCTCTCTGTCTCTCTCAGGTCTATATCTCTACTTGTCAAAAAAAAAAAAAAAAAAAAAGCCAAGCTGTCTGGGTTTCCCTTGCAGTGCAATAGGGATGGGCTCAGTTACTACTGAAACACTGAAGATAATTTATGCTTCACCTGCTGCCTTGGATTCCCTTAATCCGGTCAAGCTGATGTGCAAAATCAGCCATTCCATATATTTTGTGTATTACTTGTCGTCCCCACCTGGATCCAGAGGACAGGAGGTTTCGTTTGTGTTGTTTTCTATTCTCAGAACAGAGGACAGAGCTGGTATGTGGTAGATGTGCAGGACATACTTGCTGGGTGAGTGCGTGAGTGCAGGAACCTCCTCCTCCTGGGCTCCTAGGTGGGAACTTCACGACCCAGCCGAAGGCTCTCCTGCTCTGTGAGCCTTTCCTGACCAAAGTTGCACTAATCCTCGGACTTCCCGGAGGGGAGCAGCTGCTAACTGTGGATCGCCAGTGTTAAATATGCCTCGATCAAGTGAGCCACTTCAGTAAAACAGCTTCCATATCTAGATGCACCCACTGAATCCACATCTTTGGGTGCAGGACCCTGGAGATCCCTACTCCACCACATTCTGCATTGTGTGGTCTTTGAATCAACTTGGAGAAACTGTAAAATTAAGCCCTGAGACCATAAATGCTTGGGAATCTATCACTGTCTTCTGTGTTTCTTGATGTCTCTCACACAGCCACCTAGTAACTTTCTCTCCGTTTGTCTCAAAAAAGTTTGATTTTCTTCTGATCAACCTGTGCTAACAGTGTCCCACAGAGACCTTTTCTGATGACTGGGGCTGGTCATGAGGAAGGGACTTGAGCCCCTGCAGGTTTTCTGAAGCCCAGAGCTCCGGTGCTTCTGTTAGAAGGTCCCAAGTGCTCCCAAGAAGTGGGCAGGAGAACTGGTTCTCAGGGCAAAGGTCCCAAACGCCAGCTGATTCATTTCCCTGCTTTGGTTCACCTGTCCCTCCCAGCTCCCCCCCCCCTGCCCCCGGCCTACCATGTGGGAGGCCGTGGTACTGTGGTGGGAAGCAGCCAAAGCTGGCAGGGATTAGGACAGCTCACTGGTTTGTGTCCTCTCGGTTGTCTGAGATGTGTTTGGAAGCCCAGTAGGAGCTCTTAATTCCCTCCTGCACCGTTTCTTCTCCTCCTGTCCCCTCTTCCTCCTCTTTGCCTCCCAACAGCTGCCACATATTGAACATTCCTGAAAGCCCAGCTCTGTATCAACAATTTTACAAGTGTTGCTCTGTGGAATCCTTCACCAGCCCTCTGGGGCACAACTCCTATCTTCCCTGCTTATGAGGGCACTGAGAGGCAAAGACACCTGTTCAAGGTCACACAGCTTGTTACGAGGCAGAGATGGGATTCGAACTCAGATTGTCTGATGGTAAACAGAGCCCATGCCCAGGACCATGGCATGGAGACAAACCAATGCAATGGTGGAGCCTGTGATAAACTGAAGAACCCCTGCCCCATGTGATGGAGGCTCTTCCTACTCACGCCATCTGAATACTGCCAGGTGGAAGTTTCTAGGTCTCTCAAGAGAAGCTGGAAATCCAAATCTTTATGTAGAATGTCTTGAATTTTAAAAAAGAGTCAGCAAATAATTATTTAACTGTAAGTCAAGCATGCCTACAGATTGTGTTTAGTTTGTGGATCACTAATATGTGACACCTGTGTTTGAAACAGCCCCACGGATGGAGCCACCCAAGGACGCGGAGCATCACGACCCCGGATTCTGTGAGTCAAATGGATCTCTGTTATTATTTATCAGTGTTATGAATAGCTAATATTTATTGGGTACCGATCATAAGCTAGACATATGCCATGACTTTACACATTTTATGTGGTTTAATCCTCAGCATGGCCTTAAGGTCCAACTGTTCTCATTTCTGGGCGAGGAAGCTGGAGCTTAAACAGAGTAAGGAACTTTTCCAGTTTACAGCAGCAAAGGAGTGAGTAGACTGAATGCCAGCCGAGGCAATCAGATTTCTGAACTTACAGTCTTAATACTGTGCTATACGATACGATACTATAATACCATGCTGTATCTTCAGACACAGGTGCTATGAAACACAGAATGGTTTTTGTTACACGTTTGTTATTTATTCTCATGTTATTTGAGAGAAAGAGATAGAGACTGACACAGGGACAAATAGAGAGAGATCTTCCATCTGCTAGTTCATTCCCCAAGTGCTGGGCCAGACTAAAGCCAGGGGCACTGAACTCAATGCAGCTGTCTCACATGGGTGACAGGGACCCAGGTGCCAGGCCGCTGCCTCCCATGCTGTGCATTGTAGAAAGCTGGGCAGTAAATGGGGTAACTGGGACTCGAACTAGGCACTCCAATAAGGAACTCTGGCATTCCAAGTGGCAACTTGACTGCTATACCAAGCATCCGCCCCCAGAATATTTTCCTACAACCATAGTCTGATGGCAAATTGCCTTATGTGAAGTTACTGGTACATTAAGCAGGTATACACAGTCAGTGTTCCACATCCGTGGATTTCCGTGGATTCAATAAACTATGATAGTAAATATATGGAAAAACATTGCATTTTTACTGAACACGTAGACTCTTTTCTTGTTAATATTCCCTCAACATTACAGTCCGGTAACTGTTTTTACAGCTGGGGCCTTGTCTTCCGTGTCGTAAGTTAAACTTTAGGAGAGGTGTGCATAGATTCGTGCAAACACTGTGCTATGGCATGTAAGTGATCCGAGGTCAGCAAGGACCTCTGTCTTCTTGTGTCTCACCCCACGGCGTCCAGAGACTCCCCAGATAATACCGTACAGAGCTCCATTGTTCAGTGCTGTAGCCATTAGTCACGTGTGGCCATTATATTTAAATTAATCAAAATAAAGTCATAATGAAATTCAGCCCCCTTGTCACGCTAATCATATTTCACATGGTTTGTGGCAACTTTTTTGGACAGCATACACCTAGGGCATTTCATCATCACAGATTGTTCTGTGTTTAAAAATGTTATTTACCTATTCATTTGAGAAGGAGCGAGAAGGGGGAGGGAGGGAGAGGAGAACATCTGCTGGTTAACTCCCCCAAAACCCAGAACAGCTGGTGCTGGGCTGAGTGAAGCCAAAGCCAGGAGCTGGGAATCCCATCCAGGGCTCCTACATGGGTGTCAGGAGCCCAATTACTTAAGCCGTCACTGCCGCCTCCCAGGACCTGCCGTATCAAGAAGCTGGATTCAGAAGCCAGAGGTGGCATTGGAACCCAGGTACTCCCATGTGGGGCACAGGCGTCTTAACCATTAGGCAAAATGCCCACTCCAGAATGTTCTACTGGACAGCTCGTTTGAGAATCAGACTCTGAATATGCCCCCCCTTTTCTCTGTTGCACCCCCTCTCCCACACGAGAGACTTCTGGGCTTCATCTCATGTGTGTGACTGGCAGGGAGCCAGCTGCTCAGCCCACGTTTCTGTCAGTAAATAGTGCATTATTCGTGCCCTACTTCCGGTTTACAGGACTGCCTGGGGTCTCTCCCGTTCCTCTTCCTTTTCCCAGGTTCCTCATTGCTATTTGGAAAAGTAATGCTTAGAAAATATTTCAAAACTAACAGAGGAGCAGCAAGTCCACGGGGCCAGCTGTCTACACCTGGGAACCCCTGTCCTGAAGTTGTATCTGCTGCTGCCTCGGCAAGGGCATTACCGGAGTAAGGGGCTCCCGAGTTAGTCCTAGCTCAGTGATGGGAAAGAAAACCAAATGAAGGTTTTCAAATGCATCAAGCAGGGAAAGAGTCCTCGGTGGGGAATGTAGGCCAGCTCATAAAAGAAAACTAGCTTGAAATTCACGATGATTCAAAAATGCCAGAGTTACCGAGTTTTTCTAAAGTACTCGGTGAGAAAGACAAAGTGGAAAAGTTGGAGCATTTACCAGACACGAAGAATTGCAAGACTAGTTACCAGCCAAGAGGTAATTAGCAAAGACTTGGATGAGCTGGGGCGTCTGCAGGGTTGGCAGCGGGCGAGGCATGGGTGTGAAGGGAATCTGCCAGATTGCCCCGTGACTCAGGACCTGGGTGGGTGGGGAGCCAGAATCCGAGCAGAGAAGAAAGCCCAAGGAAGAGCCATGTTTGCAGAAAGTTCGCTTAGGACAGCCATCTGGAGTCGTGACCAGAAGACTCAACGGAGAGCCGGAATGAGCAACATGAAAAGCGAGGAGCGAGCCTTTTCAGGGCGATAACAGAACTAATTGCAAGAGACATGAAAGAGTCGGGCAGATGGAGATCAAAGTGTCAGCTTTATTACCGATAAAAAGCTCTTTTGGAGGACATAGCTTGCTAATACTCTCCTGGATTGAATTTATCCCCCCACGCCGACTTAAGGCAAACTGATGAGAAAACCTGCTCCACGCAGTCCGAATCGTCCCTTGGCAAGCAGAGCCGAGCCCAAGAGAGCTGGCATAGACCGAGCTGAGCACGTTCAGTTCCTCCTCTGGAGGCGCCGGTCACGGTCACGGAGGGGAGAGGACCAGCAGTGGCACCTGCTGGAGGTGCCCAAGTGGAAATATGATGAGAGGGGAAAGAAGGGCCCCCTCCTGACCTGACCCCTCTCACACAAAATGTCAGGCTATGTCAGGAAAATGGAATATTGGTTTTAAGGATTTGAGGGAATCAAGATTGCAAGAGTATAAAATTTGAAGAAATTTTAGAGGTCCACCTGGGATTCCTCTCTCTCCCTCCCTCCCTCTCCCTTTTCCTCCCCCTTCCCCTCCCTCCCTCCTCTTCCCCCACCCCCCTCCCTCTCCCTCCCACTCAATTTCTCCTTTCCAGGTTCCTCGTTACTAGATTCTGTTATGTGATCGAGTCTCCCTCACTGCAGTGGCTTCCCTTGGATTATCACACTGTTTCTGCGCTCTTATCATCTCTCCATTTTAGTGATGTGAAAACAGAGGCTCGGAGACAGGATCTCAGGCCCGTGCCCTCGACCGCTGCCCTCGGCCACTGCGCCAGAACAGGCGAGAACCGGGCCGGCTCCGCCTCTTTCCTCTGCTTTTAAACCAGACCACAAGAGGTGTGTGTGGGCCGGAAACCCCTTCCTCCCAGCACTTCCACAGACATGACAGGCCTTGGGTAGGGAGAGAGCGGCTCTCGTGTCAGAGAGAAGCCCCCGCTCAGCCGGTGGGCGCTCTGTCCTGTCTCTGTCAGCCTCGTTTGTTTTCCCGCCTATACACAGGGGTTTTCCGTTTCACAGAAATGTACAAGAATTCTGTGGGATGCTGAAGATTACACACGACAGAGCAGAACTTGAATAAAACCAGATCGGTCTTTTTATCAGGGAGCAGTCAGAACAGGGAAAGGTCAGTGTTTTGCTGTTTATCCAGTATCACAGACCTTCGCATGTTGCTGGTCTTCGCCCTTGGCGTCTCTTTGGCCTGGGCTCACCTTCCCTACAACCTACCCACCTGCTTCAGTGTGATAACCTCCTCCTTGTCCTTTTTGGAGCCATCTTGGATTCTTACATGTATCCATCTCTACTAAGTCCTTCTTCCTCTCCCCATTGAAGTTCCTAAAACATGGCATTACGATGATACGGTAACTCCCTCTCCTCCCAACTCCCAGCTAGGCTAGAGCTTTTCCCATGCTCAACAAGCATGGAAATCTGGAATCAGGGCACTGGCTTGCCATTCCCAACTCTACCACTTGCCAGCTCGAGGCAGCCACTTGGATGAGTGACTTACATTCTCTGGGCCCCAGTTTTTTTCATCTGTACTGGAGAACCATGTCTGATTCGTCTCAGTGCCCCTCACTTCACACAGATACCATGGCAGACGCTCGACAAATGCTTGCGTTAGTGAACGCTTCATGTGTCTGCTGTCGATTGCTGATGGACCAGCCATCCTCTTAACACGATGTCCTCATTATCTTACGGTTCCCGTGGGTCAGGAATCCGAGCTTGGGTTAGCTACACCTCTCTCAAGGCTCAGCTGAGAAGGATCCATTTTGATGCGCACTCGTGTGGTTGTCGGCAGAACCCCGTTCCTTGTGGATTGAGATCTCAGTCCTCAGAAGCTGTCGACCAGAGGCCGGCCTTGATTCTTCATCACATGGGCCTCTCCGTCGAATATTTGGTGGCCTGGAAGCTGCCTTTCACAGAGTGAGCCAGAGAAGGGGCAAGAAAGAATGCCAGCCAGAGAGGGCTACCCAGGAGGGCATCACATAACCTAACCAAGGGGTGACGGCCTGCGCTTTGCTGTTTGCTGTTCACTGGGAGTCAGCAGGCATGCCCTGCAGCAGGGGAAAGATGGCACAAGACTGCAGACCCTCCTGTCAGTGGGCAGGGATCACCAAGAACCACTTCAGCATCTGCCTGCCGCACTTAAAAATGCAGAGGGGAGGGGGAAAGGAGAGGGGAGGAAATACCAAACAGTGCGGGGCAACATCTCACAGGTGAAGGACTTCTTGAGGAAAGTGGGCTCCAGGATACATGTCAGGGGAGAGTCCGCAGGTTACCCAAGGGGACTGGATGGAGGCCTTTGAGGGGTCTGGAGACCCCACAGGACAGTTTGAAGGAGGTTGAGGGGGTCGGTAGGGAGTAAGGTTAAGCATGGAAATCTGCAGTCAGGACACTGGCTTGCCATTCCCAGCTCTACCACTTGCCAGCTGGAGGCGGCCACTTGGACGGGAGACTTACATTCTCTGGGCCCCAGTTTTTTTCATCTGTACTGTGCTGATATCTCCCCCTGGGTCTGTTGTGATGATGTAATGAAATAATGAATGTGAGGTGCTTACCAGCTGCCTTCCACTTGGTGCACTCTCGGTAACAACAATCACTCTTATTATTACTGCTGTTATTGAGAGTGGGAAACCGGATTTCCTGAGAGACAGAATTTGTTGAAAGTCAAAATCTTCCTCTCGGTGGTGCAGCTTTCACAGGGCCCCTGCCCTTTGTCGCCTCCTGGTTGTGGACTAAGACAGATGAGCAGTGACAGCCATGTCCGTCTAGGATAGGACAAGAAGGGACAGGAGGCAGGGCTGACCGCACAGTGCCTGGAGCCACAGTCACGGCACTGCAGAAGTTTAGGGAACTATCTTTTTTTTTTTTTTTTTTTTGACAGGCAGAGTGGACAGTGAGAGAGAGAGAGAGACAGAGAGAAAGGTCTTCCTTTACCATTGGTTCACCCCTCAATGGCCGCTGTGGCCAGTGCACCGCGCTGATCCAAAGGCAGGAGCCAGGTGCTTCTCCTGGTTTCTCATGCGGGTCCAAGCACTTGGGCCATCCTCCACTGCCTTCCCGGGCCACAGCAGAGAGCTGGCCTGGAAGAGGGGCAACCGGGACAGAATCCGGTGCCCCAACCAGGACTAGAACCTGGGGTGCTGGTGCCACAGGCGGAGGATTAGCCTATTAAGCTGCGGTGCCAGCCTAAGGAACTATCTTTACAGAGAGGCTGAGTTCCTAGAATTTTCCTGGGGACCCTGGCATGGCAGCTCTCATTCAGAAGGAGGGACACACTCGGATTCCAAAGACAGGAGAGGCCTTGGGGGTCAATGAGATGAGCATCCCTCCTTGTACTGCATTGTTATTCTCTGAAAGGGGTGTCTGGCCCGAGCAGCTGAGGAAGGGACCATTGGAGGGCTTCAGACCAGGAAAATTAAGATCCTGGATTCTGTGATGATGAGGTTGTGTCCTAGGTAAGTTGGGTAGTAGGGAAAGTATTTTTTAACCCTTATTTTGCTCTCCCTCACTCCTTTAAGCTCTTTTGTTTAGATCAAATACACCTGAGCCATGCTAGATCTCTTTCCTCTCTACCTCTTCCCATCAAAATTTACCAACCCTGCATTACATTCCCTCCAATGCTGCTGTATTTCATTCTACCACATCATCAAGGGATGGTCTCACACTTCGGAATTTCAAGTGCTAGTGCCGTTTGCGTGTTGAAATTTTCATGTTGAGCTATGGGTACCGATACAGAGATATGGAAGTAGTCTCAATGTGGAGGTTTCCAACACTCCATTTTTTCAAATAAAGACCCTTAAAATTATTCCTTAAATGACCTATTTGTTCACTCTGACTAAAGAATAAATTACAGTCTCAAATAAAAGACAATCCTTTAAGTGGAACCCTGTTAGCTTTGTAAGAAACTCCCCTATGATCTTAGGTTTTGGGGTCACAGGCAACCATTTAAAGCTGCAGTCACAGATAGCTGACACTAAGGTGTCCATGGCTTGATAAATATTCACTTTGGAAATATCAATTTCCTATTTGTCAAGCCCTATGCCAAATATTAGACCCATGGAAATGAGCAAAATTTGGTATCTGGTGTCAAAAAGATTCGGTTTGGTTGGAAAAACATGGAAACAATGATGCTGATACCAATAGAAAACCTCAGAGTGAGGGGGCTCTCCCAGCAGCTCAGACACAGCTCTGGGATGCTCAGGAGAGGATGATGGAGAAAGCCTACAGCAGAGGAGTGGAGGGAGGGTCCTGCAGCAGAAGGAACCGTCTAACAGAGGGCACACAGTAAGAGTCACCATTGCTCTGCTGTTTGCCATCTCTTTCTTATCTCTACAACAACCATGAGAGGTGGAGACTAAGATTCTCATTTTAAAATAAAGGAGACCCCGTGATGGGGAATCGCTTGCTGGAGATCACATAGCAAGGTCAGGCATGGGGTTTCAATCAGGCCCTGTATGACATCCAAACCCTTGGATCAAACCACCCCGGTGACTTCCGCAGAGGCCGTCAGTGGCTCTCTGATCTCACTCTTACTCTTCCCTACTCCTCAGAAGGCAACGAGACAAGGGATGCAAGCTGGGGTTGTAGTGTCAACAGGTCAGATTCCAAATGAAGATCGCTGTTACATTTGAACTTCAGATAGATGATGAATAACTGTTTCAGGATAAATATGTCACAAATACTTCATGAGACATGCTGTAAACATAGTTGCTCAGCTGAAACCAAATGTAACTGGGCGTCCTGTATTTTTATTTGCTACATCTGTCCACCTTCTCAATACTTTTACACTTATATCCTAACTAGAACTTTCAGAGCTCAAGAGGGATTGAGTATTCTTACCTCCCCTGAGAAGCCATGTTCCCAACCTGCCAAGCTGGAGCTGGATTTCAGTGAAGCAAGATTGGGTTAGGCTAGCCCCCTTCCAGCTCTCCCAGAGCCTTCCGGAGCAGTCTGTTTGGCTCCAGAGTAAGATTCCTGGTATGGAGAAGGCCATGGAACAGAATGGTTTCAGATGTCACAGTGTCCCCAAAAGAAAGGGGTGAGGGAGCACCCGATCCTAGGTGGCCCCAATTTAATCCCATAATCCTATGGGAGCTTCTTTGGGCCTCCCACCCCCACCCCATTCTCTCTCCTGACTGGGGCAGCTGAAGTCCAGCTTTGCCTGCCATGTTGAGAATCCATGTGTAGACGTCAGTGCACCTAAGCCACTGGGAGCTGGGAGGGAGTATACTCCACAGCACTTCGCAGCGACAAGAGCTTCCTTTTCTTCTCATCTCCCTGCTATTTGACAAACAAGAGGGTTGTTTAATCACAGAAAGCAGACTGAAGTGGAGTTTTTATCTTGAGTCATTCACTAAAGGGATCAAATTTGGGTTGCCTTTGAAGAAATGAAAAAAGTGTGGCTTCATTCCCTTCTTCTTTTCTGTTCCACCAGCTTACAAAAAAAAAAAATGTGTCAGTTTGAAGGGAAAATGCTTACACCATGGAAAGGACAGAAAATTCCCTGTTGGTTAAAGATGCAGAATCAAACTTTTTGGGCTAATGCAACCTGATGCTGTTCTACGAGATTTTTTTTTTTCTTTTTTGTTCTACCATTTTTCTGCGAACTGACTGACTCAGAGCCTCATGTTATTTCACCCCCTCTACATGTCTGAGACTGCCTGGAATTTGGAGTGTGATACTATGTTCATCTAAAGTGTTCAGTTCATCCAAAGGTTGGACGTGTGGGCCAGCATCTGGGGAGGAGGAAATATACAGGCAGAAGTTATGCATATATTATCTCATGCCATACTCTTAACAACCCTGTAAGATAAATGCTATTATTTCCACTTTATGGATAAGGAAACTGAGGCTTGTAGAGACTCAGGCTAGAGGCAAGATGAAGACCTTGGGGAGCCAGATCATTGGGTGGGAGTGAGAACAAGGAGGTAGATGCTGCTAATTTGACATCCCTGAAAGACTTTGTTGACTCACCCTGGTTGCACTCCTTGCCTTCAGAATTACTCATCCTTACTCTAATAATACTAAGCCCAAAACAGCCATTGTAGTGTGTGTGTTTTTCTTCTCACCATGTGGGATGATGTAGAACAAATGACTCTTCCCACCTTCCTGACAGCTCAGAAGGACTAAGTCAAGGAAGACAACATGTTCATCGGAAAACAGATTTCAGGTTCTGAAAAACAAAACAAAATAGAAGTGAATGGCATGCTGGTGCTGGCCATTGGGAGCTCGTTAACCACTTGGAAAGGTCCTGGAATTCTGGCACACAAACATGAACTTGGACTTGCTCACTAAGTAACTAAAAACATCCGCTCAAGGCCATTGGCTTAGGCTCCAGAAACCTGGGTAGTACAGCAAATTCTCTGCTGTAACTTTTCCACCCTACCATGGACAGGGATCTACAAGTCAGCAAATGTCATAGCTTCAGGATGAAACATTGGGTGGGAGTTAGGGTTAGGATTGAGGGGGCTTCATTCAGGGGGTAGCCATCAGATAAGTGAATCCACTTGGTCATTCATTCATTCATTCAGATAGTCACAATCATTCAGTGATAGTTGTTGAATCCACATTATGTGGTAGGACCTGTTCTGAGTGTTAAGATTATAGCTACAAACAAGACAGATGGCACCGGCCCAGAAGGAGTGCTTGTTGTCGTAGACAGTGGTGCAGACAGCTTTGAATGACGAATTGCATCATTTGTTATGCGGTTGCAACATGTAGCAGTTGCTTCAGAGGATCCAGGTGTATGTGCAGTAGAAGGGGGCTGATGTCATGAGGAAGTCAGCTCAGTCTTTCTTGAGGGGATACAGATGTTGAGTAGCAACATGAAGACTGAATAAGAATAATTAAGTGAGGAGGAACGAATGGCAGCAGAGGTGAGAAGGAGCAGCCCAGGCACAGATGGATGCACAAAGATTCCAGGGGTAAGAAGGCAGTGTTTGCTGGCTTCTTCCTTCATCACTACAGCCAATAGGAGGGTTCGAGCCCATCAACAGCTGCCAGGAATTGTTACCTATTTGAAGATCTGGAACCCCCTGGGGCATCTGCTGATGACCCAATAGTCCTATCCCAGTGTAGTACAAAAAGACACGTACGTACAATCTTTGCAGAGAGCTTCAGAAGCCTCATGGACCCCCATGGACCCGTGGCTTCAAAAATGAGGATAAATGCCCACGTGGAGCATTCAAGGCCTTTTACACCTCCAGATTCTTGGCTGGCTGCATCCTTAGACTCAGCACTCCTGGACTTAGCTACTTCTGGGAAGAGGCTCTGATCTTTCCTGCTTCCTTGGTTTGGCCTGTGCTCTCCCCTTGGTCTGGGACCTCTCTGCTCCCATTCTTTGTCCAGAGATTCTTCTTTAAGCTTCAAGACTCAGCTCAGCCATCACTTACTCTACTTATTTTTAAAGATTTATTTATTTATTTGAAAGTGTTACAGAGACACAGAGATCTTCCACCCATGGGTTCACTCTCCAGAAGGCTGCAATCGCCAAGGCTGGGCCAGGCTGAAGTCAGGAGCCAGTAGCTTCATCCAGGTCTCCCATGTGGGTGACGGGGGACCAAACACTTGGGCCATCTTCTGAGGCTTTCCCCAGGCCATTAGCAGAGAGCTGGATTGGAAGTGGAGCAGCTGGGACTCGAACCGGCACCTATATGGGATGCCAGGGTCACAGGCAGCAGCTTTATCCACTATGCCACAACGTTGGCCTCCATCACTTATTCTAAGAATCTTTCCATACCTCTCTTGGACTGGTCCAAGGACCCCTTTGAGAAGTTTTCCCCCTTAGAGTTCTCTGAATTCTAGATTTGAATGGTTTGTCCCCTTCCTACTGGTCTGTGAGCTCCATAGGGCAGATTGTGGTTATAATAAGACTTCACACAAGCCCCAAGTCTAGAGAACAGCTTCATACTATAGTAGATGCTCAGTAAACATTTTTGAATAAATTAATAGCATCCTAACTTTATCTTCAAATGGTCTCATCCTAGTCCTGGAGTTTGGATTCCTGTGTGTCCTAAATCCCCATGCATGAACTGAGACTCCAGGAAGAAAACTCAGGTTCGTGATTCGTGTTACATTTGAGCTTCTGGCTCCCATCTCTGTCTGCAGAGGCTGCTGTAGAGCATTTTTCACTCCCAATAAAGCCCACGCCGAAGCAACAAGTGCTTTGCCTCCCTCTAGATTTGCTCCCATCCCTGAGTCACTCCACCTGACCCCAGCACCCAGAGAAGTGGCCTTACTTCTCAGCTGACACTTGCCGTGAACTTAACCTGGGTCAGACCGGGCCTGCGGTAGACCTTTTGCAACCTTGCCCCTCGGAGTGTGGTTTGGAGATCAGGATGAATGGCATCGCTTGGGAGCTGGTTAGAAGTGCAGAATCTACAGCCCCACCTCTCCCCTGCTGGAGACAGAACCCACGTTTTAATAAGATCCTGAGGTGATTCCTGAAACAAACAGGAGCACAATTTTTCTTAAGTTTGGTTGTCCAGTGATTGGAATCCCCTGGGGAGCTTACAAAATGATCCAACAAACAACAAAAAAAAAGGGACTTGGCACTGTCTCAGCCAAATTGAGTGAGAGTCTTTGGGGGTGTGGCCCTTGGCATACTTAAAGATGTGTCCCAGTGACTCCCTGGCTTTTTGTTTGTTTAGAAGGAAGGGTTTCTTTCCTAAGACCAGGCCAGAGTCCTGATGCTGTGATGTTCCTCTCCCAGCGCGTAGGTGCCTTCCCCCACGCATTTGAGCCAAAGCATTTTAGGTCAGTTCCTGTTCATTCCTGGCCTCATTCTGCCACACTGTGCTGTTCCCCCAGCCTCTAGGCTTATAGTTGTTGAGACTTGAATAGAGTTTGCCCTTGGCTCAGAGTGAGAAAATCTGACTTTAGAAGGGTGGACTTTTATACCCCAGGAATACCCAGCTCTGGTCACAGATCTCTGGTTTCTCCTCCCCCTTTGTTATATCATCTGGTACTGATAGAAACTCCTCTACCTCTGTGTGTGTGACCTCAGGTGGATTCCAAACACCCTGTGGACTTGAATTTCTTGACATGTAGGATGAGGGCGTAAATTCTCCCCCAAAAGTAAACAGAATTAAAACATATGGACCAGCAACTCCTGAAAGAATTGAAAACAGGGGCTCAGGCCGGTGCGTGGCTTAACAGGCTAATCCTCCGCCTTGCGGCGCCGGCACATCGGGTTCTAGTCCTGGTCGGGGCACTGATCCTGTCCCGGTTGCCCCTCTTCCAGGCCAGCTCTCTGCTGTGGCCAGGGAGTGCAATGGAGGATGGCCCAAGTGCTTGGGCCCTGCACCCCATGGGAGACCAGGAGAAGCACCTGGCTCCTGCCATCGGAACAGCGCGGTGCGCCGGCTGCAGCGCGCCTACCGCGGCGGCCATTGGAGGGTGAACCAACGGCAAAAAGGAAGACCTTTCTCTCTGTCTCTCTCTCTCACTATCCACTTTGCCTGTCAAAAAAAAAAAAAAAAAAGAATTGAAAACAGGGGTTCAGACATTTGTACATCAGTGTTCCTAATGGCTTTATTCATAATAGCCAAGAGGTGGACACAACCCAGACGTCTAACAACAGACCATGGATAGACAACATGTGATGTAGCCACACAATGGGATAGTATTCAGCCATAAAAAGGAATGAAATTCTCTTACATGGAATAGCACAGATGGGCCTTAAAGATGCTACACCAACTAAGCAGACACAAAAGCTTAAAAGTTGTGTGTGTCCATTTATACGAGGTTTCTGGAACAGGAAAATTCATGGCGGACAAAAATTACTGGGTTGGGGACATAGAAGAGAAGGGATTAATTGTTTAACGGTACAGAGTTGCTGTTTGGGATGATGGGAAGGTCTTGGAAATGGAGTCTTGTGATGGTTGCACAACACTGAATTTAACATCCCTGGATTTTATACTTAGAAATGGTTAAAGTTTATCTTACATATATTTTTGTGCAATTTTAAAAAATGCACAAAAAATGTAAGGAATTGGATGGATGGATCTGTAAGGGTAGTGATTCTCTGGGTTTGCTTTGACTTTCTCGGCTGGGGAAGAAACCACTGATTTTGCTATTAATTTATTTTTATTAATTTATTTTTAAAGATCTATCTACTTATTTGAAAGGCAGAATTACAGAGAGGCAGAGGCAGAGAGAGACAGACAGACAGACAGACAGAGAGGTCTTCCATCTGATGGCTCACTCCCCGAATGGCCAGCATGGCAGGAACAGAGCTGAGCCAATCCAGAGCCAAGAGCTTCCTCCAGGCCATCTTCCACTGCTTTCCCAGGCCATAGCAGAGAGCTGGATCAGAAGTGGAGCAGCCAGGATTCAAACCAGTGTCCATGTGGGATACCAGCACTGCAGGCGGCGACTTTACCTGCTACACCACAGCACCGGCCCCTATGCTTACTCTTGATCTAGTGTGGGTCTTTTCCACCAATCTGTGGTAAAATAAGGGGGAAAAATACAAGCTGCGCTATGAATTTCTCATCAAATAAGATTTAGTCAATTTAGGAGTAAATTCTTTATTCTGAGATAGTTTGTTTCTTTTTGAGTTATAGTATACTTTCTTTTGTGAGATGATTATGCTAATTTCTGATAGTTGATTCTTTATAAAACTATCTACAGTTAATAGAAAAATTGGCAGGATTTTTTTTTTATATTTCCATAGTTTTAATTGGTACTGACTTATTTATATTTGTGGGATACAATGTGTTTTTGCAATACATGGGTACAATGTGTGATGATCAATTCAAAGTAATGTGCAGATCCTTTGCCTACAAAATTGATCATTTCTTTGTGTTGGGAACACTCAGAGTCCTCTTCTCCAGCTATTTTGAAACATACAGTCAACTGTTGCTCACCATAGTTGCTGTACTGTGCTGTAGGACCCTAGGGCTGACTTCTCCCTGCTAACTCATTTAGAGCCCACTGACCAGTGTCTCTCCATTCCTACCCCCTTCCTAGTCTCCAGTGATCGCAATTCTACTCTTCTACGTGATCAGGTTTTAGCTTCTCCATATGAGTAAGAATATGCAGTGTTTGTAAAGTTATGCTTGTTTGTGAAAATCTAACATCTAGGATTTTTTTTTTTTAAGTTTTATTTATGGGGCCGGTGCTGTGGCGCAGTGGGTTAACACCCTGGCCTGAAGCTCCAGCATCCCATATAGGTGCCGGTTCGAGACCCGGCTGCTCCACTTCCGATCCAGCTCTCTGCTACGGCCTGGGATAGCAGTAGAGGATGGCCCAAGTCCTTGGGACCCTGCACCCACATGGGAGACCCAGAAGAAGCTCCTGGCTCCTGGCTTCAGATTGGCACAGCTCCGGCAGTTGTGGTCAATTGGGGAGTAAACCAGCAGATGGAAGACCACTCTCTCTATCTCTAGCTCTTTCTGTAACTCTTTCAAGTAAATAAAATAAATCTTAAAAAAAAAGTTTTATTTATTTGAAATAGAGACAAAGACAGGGAGACAGAGAGAGTGAGAGTCCATCTGCTGGTTCACTCCCCAAGTGCCCTCAACAGATGGGGCTGAGCCAAGCTGAAGCCAAGAGCCCAGAAGTCCATCCGAGCCTCCTGTGTGGGTGGAAGGGACACAAGTACTGGAGCCAGCACCTGCTGGCCCCCAGGGTGTGCATCAGCAGGAAGCTGGATCCAAAACAGAGCAGATGGCTGGCGCCATGGCTCACTAGGTTAATCCTCCGCCTGCGGCATCGGCAATCTGGGTTCTAGTCCCGGTTGGGGCACCAGTTCTGTTCTGGTTGCTTCTCTTCCAGTCCAGCTCTCTGCTATGGCCCGGGAGTGCAGTGGAGGATGGCCCAAGTGCTTGGGCCCTGCACCCACGTGGGAGACCAGGAGGAGGCACCTGGCTCCTGGCTTCGGATTGGCACAGCACACCGGCCGTAGCGGCCATTTTGGGGGGTGAACCAACGGAAGGAAGACCTTTCTCTCTGTCTCTCTCTCTCTCACTGTCTAACTCTGCCTGTGGGGGGAAAAAAAGAATCAAAACAGAGCAGAGGCTCAAACCCACACACTCCAATATGGAATATGTGTGTCCTGAGCAGTGTCTTAACCACTGTACCACAACACCTGGTGCAGGAACACTCATTTCTAACTTGGGAGGGCTCCAATGTCCTGAGTGGCATGGATGGACAGAGGGACAGAAGGCTCCGTGACACTGTGGGCAGCGGCTGGGAGAGGAGAGCTCCCCTATGATCTCTTCCTTCATGAATCTCCCTGGGGCCCTGTGCACCTGCCTTTCTGGTGCCCCTCCCCCATACACACACCTTCCTCCTTGTCCTCCGTGTCTGGTTGGCCTAGAACGTGTAATAGTACCAGGCCTTGCTGCCTTCAGCCTCCTTGTTTTGACTTCTGACCTCATTCTTCATCTTCCCCCTTAAGTGATTCCTCCCTTCCCCTTTTTCCCTCGCCTTACAGCCCTGAAGGAAATGCAAAGCCTGCCTCTCTCTGGAAGCCGTCTCAGGTGCCCACCTCAACCTGAGATCACTCCCCGGGGCTGCCTCTGGATCTGTGCATCCTGATGGCCATGTGGGAATTGTATGGTGGACGTGATGATGGGCTTCATGCTTCCCTAACTCACTGAGTTTAGCTGGTGAAAGGGCCTCCTGTATTCAGGGTACTGCACCTGCGCGGAGGGGTGGGGAGGGTGGAACACATGGAGCAACCTTTGAGTCAAGGGAGCCAGACAACAAGCATGTCGATACACAGCAGGATTCCAGGTGTGTGGGTAAGATCCTAAGAAAGGACCATGAACTGATGAGCGAGGGGAACAGAAGGATCCCACAAGGCATGTGAGCAGAGACCTGAGTAAAAAGAAGGAGTTCCTATTTTAAAATTTGGGGGTAGAATGTTGCAGGCAGATGCAACAACAAACACAAAGGCTTAGAAGCAGGAGCAAGCTCGGCAGTTCTGAGGCGCCCTGATGAGGATGAAAGGTGCGGTGTTGTGTTGCTGCTCTTAGTAACGTCCCCTGAGAGGTCCCTCCCCTAGAGACAAGACCCTGCTCCTGCAGGACCTCTGCCACCCTACACTCCAGTCCTTCTTAGCACTCGCTCAACCATGAGCTCCAGTACTCACTGTATCTCAGGCTTGAGTTGGAATCAGGGTCACCTGGAGAGCTTGTTAAAGTGCAGATCACTGTGTCCCACCTTCCAGAGCGTTCGAGTGAGCAAGTGTAGGCGAGAGCCTGAGGCTCTGCATTTTGTCCAGCTCCCAGGAGCTGCTGTTGCTGCTGCTGGTCCTGACTGCACTTTGAGAAACGCCAGGACACCATGAGCAGGGTGAGGTCAGTCCCACCTCTGCCTCGCTCGCCCTGCCGTGTCCTCGCCCTCGCCCTGTTTTCTTGGCCTGCATAAGTCATACTGTAGATCTCGGTTTTCCTTGCTTGCGGCAACACTGGGGGGGGGGGGGGAGTGCTCTTTCCAGGCACATCCACGGCCTGCTGAGTTGAGCCCGTGATGGCACAGATCACAGCACAGAATCGGCCAGCTGGCTTGCGTAGCCCCCCACCCACTGCTGGACTGTGAACCCACTGAAGGCAGAGGTATTTTCTTTTTAAGAGGCAGAGGCAGAGAGAGAACTCCTATCGGCTGATTCACTCCGAAAGTGCCCATAAGAGGCAGGGCAGGGCAGGGCTGGGGCTGGAGCCAGCAGCTGAAAATGTAGTCCAGGTCTTTTACTTGAGCCATCACTGCTGCCTCCCAGGGTCTGCGTTGGCATTAAACTGGAGTCACGAGCCAGAGCGTGGCGTAGAACCCAGGTACTCCAGTGTGGGATGCTGGTGTCTTAACCACTAGGCTAAATGCCCACTCCCGAGATCTTTTCCCACCACTTGTTGAAACCTCGACATCTGATACAATCCCTGGTGCTTCACCTGTACCCAGTATACTTCATAAATGTGTTAGACTAATTAGAACGGGCACATGACTTGAATTACGTTTCTAGCGGTTGGCCACATAGTCCGTGGTGTGGGACCAGAGCTGTATTAAGTGGTCCACTTACTATTCCCTCCAGCCTCATTTGACACATGTGGAAATCTAGAAACGGCCTCTCCAGGTCAGTGCAGCCTTCCTTCTGGACAGATGAGTGTCTGAGAGCACAGGGTCGGGCGGCTTCCTCTGAGATTCCTCACCGCCTCACCTCTCCCGAGACTCAGAACCACCGGCCATTGCTGCCGTCCAGTCAGCATTGTTCCTTGTGCTTCTCAAACCCAGGATCTAGGGAGGCCTCGGGGGCCCCTGTCATAGCAAAGCATGGGGTGACTGGGGTGGTCCAGAGTGACGGGCCACTCAGCCAGACAGCACAGTCCCAGCCACACACTGCTGTTTGCTCGGAGACGCTGCCGTTCGAATCTGTAGATAACTGCTTCTCCTATCCACCTGCAGAACCCAGGCTGTGCCCTGACCCAGCCACTACCACCGTTTCCCTGGGACATCATCTCATTAGCCAGCTCCGGGCCACACTAGCTGCCAACTATTTTTGGACATCACTCCTTGGTTAAGAGCATGAGCTTTGGGTTCAGAAAGACCTAGATTTATTATTTATTTGTTTAATTTATCTGAAAGGCTGGAGGAGGGGTCGGGGGGTGGGTGGGTTGCCCATCTGCTGCTGTTTCACTCCCCAAATATCTGCAACAGCCAGGGCTGGGCCAGGAGCCTGGTACTCAATCATGTGTCCCTCATGGGAGCGGCAGGGACACACGTACTTGAGCCATCGTCTGCGACCTCTCAGGATGTGTGTGAACAGGGAGCTGGAATGTGGAGTAGAGCCAGAACATGACCTTGGTGCTCCCGTGTGGGTTGAGGGCACCCCAAGTGGAATTTTCACTGCTACGCCACATGACCGCCCCAGGCCTAGAGTTAAATCTCAGCTTTTCCATATGCCACCATCTGCGTGTCCTCGGGCAAGACCTGTCCCCTCTGAGCTTCGTCTTTCTCATAGACAAAACATGGACTGTAAAAATAGCTTCCTCCCAGGGCTCAGCTGGTTAACGCCATGGCCTGAAGCGCCAGCATCCCATATGGGCACCGGTTCTAGTCCCGGCTGCTCCTCTTCCAATCCAGCTCTCTGCTATGCCCTGGGAAAGCAGTAGAAGATGGCCCAAGTCCTTGGGCCCTTGCATCCATGTGGGAGACCCAGAAGAAGCTCCTGGCTCCTGGCTTCAGATCGGCACATCTCCGGCCGTTGTGGCCATCTGAGGAGTGAACCAGTGGATAGAAGACCTCTCTCTCTGTCTCTACCTCTGTAACTCTGTCTTTCAAATAAATAGAAGAAATCTTAAAAAAAAATATCTTCCTCCCTAAACTGGTCCTGCAGGGAGAAAGGTGGCACCGGTAAAGAGCTTAGTCCAATGGAAGGCGTGTAGTAAGTGCTCAGCAAATGCTAACTTCTGTTATTAAAATGATGGTTATGAATGTTTTAAGAAAAACAGGAGGGGACTCTGAATTTTATGCCCAAGAGAGCCCTTGGAAACCCTCAGTGGAGTCATAACCTAATAAGGCGGCTGGATGAAGGATAGTTAGCAAAGGCGGGGTCCATGGCATGTGGGAGAAATTGCCTTACCTGCTGTCATTGCAGCTCTCTGTTTTTGAGTCGCTGTGGCCATCGACCTGCACACAGCTGCAGGATGTTCTCACCCCGTGAGTCACCAGTGTGAGATCTCTGAGAGCTAACCCTTGCTCAGAGTCAGGACTCAGAGCAGTGGCCTGAATTCATCGAGGACAGGGATCCTGGCCCTTCGGGCCCTCACGGCACTGCCCAACCTCATCTAAAGTCTCCTTTGAAGGAGCTGGAGCTGGAGGTCACAAGCTTTTCGCTCCAGTTCTTAGATAATGGACCCAGGAGAGTCTCCATAGAGTCTGGTTGGCGGAGATTTTTTTTTTTAAATAGCATTTGTCACCCTTCTAAAAACGTAGTTCTATGGCACCTTTATTATCATAGCCATCCCCCACCAAAGCAAAGCAAAAAGGGAAATGCACCCGTTGTGACATTCTGGCTGCACAACCTCAGAGGAGTCTGTTCCCTTCTAACGGAGCCTGCTTCAAAGGGCCACCGTGAGAATTAAACGTGGCGGTGTAGACGCAGCACCGTTGTACAGCGGAAAGATAAAAGATGAAACGCTCCAGAAGTTATTCTGGGCCTTGGGGTTGTCAGGAGCTTGCTTTGAATCCAGCCTGCCTGTAAGGCAAACTGAGTTTCCAGGAGAAAAATGATGCATTAACAACCGTGGTCACATCACAACACTGACCATCGATTTGTTTGCTAATTATTTCTGCAACCTCCAATCCAGGGGCGAGGCGAAGGGAGGCGCTGCGGCAGGGCGGTGTCCTCCCTGCCTCTGGCTGCAGAAGACTCCTGGCTTCCGACCTGCCCCCAGGTCTGCCATGCACAGGGCCACGGGAACAGCCTAGCTTCTCCTAGCTTCTCTCTTCCTTATCCTCTTTTTTTTCCCCCCAAACTGAAGGTCAGTTGCCTTTGTCTTCCGCTTCAAAGCATTCCAGGAGAGGAGTCTGTATTCCTTTCAGTAGGAAAGAAGTAGCGGACAAAACAAAGCAAGCCGCGTTCAGAAGTTGCAGCTTCTTTTTAAACGCAGAAGGCAGTGGAAGGGATAGAGAATGTATACGCACATCCCAACACACAAGCAGTGAATAAGGTGAGCCAAGGCATGCAGAGGGCTGCGTCGAGGTAAACGGGGTTCTCGAAGGCCAGCTCTCTTTCCACTTTCCTGATGCTGGCATATAGGGATGTACATCCACGTTGAGACAGCACATCGGCTTAGCACAACTGGTGAGGTGCCCGTGGTGCATTTATGCCAAATACGGATTGTGTGTGAGCAAAGGCGCTAGGCTACACAGCTCTGCACCACAAGGCTGTCGAGTCAGAAGCCAGAAAAACCGTGTGTGACCTTGGAAAAGGAACTATCAGGCTATCAATCAGATAGGTTAATGCAGTAATAACAGTCTGAATAGTACTTCAGGATTTTTGTTGCTTCTTTCTCTCACCTCTTATTTACTATTTGCACTTTTGAAAAAACAGCATGGGGTGGGCATTTGGTGAAATGTTTAAGTCACTGCCTGAGATGCGCATTCCCATGTGTGAGTGCCAGCTTTATTTCTTCTTTTACAGGTTTATTATTTATTTATTTACTTATTTACTTACTTATTCATTTGAAAGACAAAATGATAGGGTGGGGAGATGGGAGAGAGAGAGGAGTTATTCTACCCACTGGTTTGCTTCTCAAATGGCCTCAATGCTTGGAGCTGGGTCAGACTGAAGCCAGAGGGCCCAGAACTCTATCCTGGTCTCCTATGTGGGTGTCAGGGGCCCAGGTACTTGGGCCATTATCTGCTACCTTCTCAGGTGCATCAACAGGGAGCTGGACTGGAAGCAGGGCAGACAGGGCTTGTATCAGGCACTCTGATGTGGGATGCTGAGTTTGAATGCTGACATTAACCAGCTATACCATAACAGCAGCTGCCCCACCCCCACCCCCGACCTCCACTGTTGATCCAGTCTCTTGATAATGCACACTGTGGCAGCAGGTGGTGGCCCAAGTATTGGGTCACTTCCACCCACAGGATAGATTGAATTCCTGGCTTCTTGGTTTACCCTGGCCCAACCCTGGCCATTGTGGACATTTGAGGAGTAAACCAGCATATAGAACATCTCTTTCGGGGCTGGCGCTGTGGCACAGCAGGTTAACACCCTGGCCTGAAGCGCCGACATCCCATATGGGCGCTGGTTCAAGACCCAGCTGCTCTACTTCTGATCCAGCTCTCTGCTATGGCCTGGGAAAGCAGTATAAGATGGCCCAAGTCCTTGTGCCCCTGTACCCATGTGAGAGACCCAGAAGAAGCTCCTGGATCCTGGCTTCAGATCAGCGCAGCTCCGGCCATTGCAGCCAATTGGGGAGTGAACCAGCAGATGGAAGACCTTTCTCTTTCTCTCTCTCTGCCTCTCCTCTCTGTGTAACTCTGACTTTCAAATAAATAAATCTTCAAAAAAAGATGAAAGTACTGTGGAAGTAGACATATGTCCTACCTACCTTTTCCTGTATGTAACCTTAGAGCATATTATTTAAAAAAAAAAAAGAACATCTCTCCCTGTTTGTCTTCCTCTCAAATAAATAAATAAATAAAAAGTGGAGTAATTTTCAAATAAAAAAATCTAATGATAGGACAAACCCTAAAAACCGTTTAAAGTTACCTTTGGAGAGGAAGAGAACAGGGTAGACAGGACAAGGGTATCTAGACTTGGTAGTTTTGACTTTAGAGACAAATATTTTGCACAATTAAATAAAGTTATCTTAAAAACTAATTCCTAAGAAATCAATAGTAAAAGTAAATAAATAAACATTAATGTGATTCTATTCCAACTGACTTCAAGACATAGTCATTTGAGTATGTACATTCAGGTGACAAAGCTTGAGTTCAGTAATGAAGTGGAGTGTATCGCTTCTCGGCCTTTTGGCTAAGATCAAGTGTAATAAAGTGGTAGTGTAAATGTGGTCGCTCTGAATGTGTGTGTGTGTGTGTGGTCTGACAAAGGAGATGAGTAATTATATTATCACTGAATGTGGATTTTGGTGTGTTTACATGGAGACACAAATGTAGGGTTTACGAGGTTGAAGAATAACCTATAGTCATAGAAATGCAAATAGAAATTCATAATATATATTTGGTCTTTTTAAAAAAAATATTTATTTATTTATTTGAAAGGCAGAGTTACAGAGAGGCAGAGGTAGAGACAGAGAGAGAGAGAGAGAGAGAGAGAGAGAGAGAGTGAGAGAGAGAGAGAAAGGTCTTTCATCTGCTGGTTCACTCCCCAAATAGCCTCAAAGGCTGGAGCTATGCCGATCTGAAGCCAGGAGCCAGGAGATTCCTCCTGGTCTCCCACACGGGTGAAGGGGCCCAAGGACTTGGACCATCTTCCACTGCTTTCCCAGGCCATAGCAGAGAGCTGGATCAGAAGCAGAGCAGCCAGGACTTGAACCAGTGTCTATATGGGATGCCGGCACTGCAGGTGGCTGGTTTACCTGATATGCCACAGTGCCAGCCCCTATATTTAGTCTTAAGATAAAATCTCTTAGGACTATAGACTAGAAAAATCTTGAAAACAAAGACCAGCTACTTCAGTAGTGTTAAGAAATGCTGGCATCTCCTAACAGGAGCCAATGCCATTTGGAGAAATGGCCGACTCCAGGTGTGGTCAGCAAGTTTACAAGCTAAGCATGGAAAAAAATTTTTTTTTTTTGACAGGCAGAGTGGATAGTGAGAGAGAGAGACAGAGAGAAAGGTCTTCCTTTTTGCCGTTGGTTCACCCCCCAATGGCCGCTGTGGCTGGCGCATTGTGCTGATCCGAAGCCAGGAGCCAGGTGCTTCTCCTGGTCTCCCATGCGGGTGCAGGGCCCAAGCACTTGGGCCATCCTCCACTGCACTCCTGGGCCATAGCAGAGAGCTGGCCTGGAAGAGGGGCAACCGGGATAGAATCCGGCACCCCGACCGGGTCTAGAACCCGGTGTGCCGGCGCCGCAAGGCGGAGGATTAGCCTGTTAAGCCACGGCACCAGCCAGCATGGAACATCTTGACACATCAGAAAGCAGGAAAGCCATTAAAGGGCTTCTAGGCCATGCCAAAGGACCCAGGAGTCAATTGAATAGGCTCTGCTAAAGGTAAGACAAGTTATGCATTCATGAGGGTTATAACAGCAATTAATTAAAGCATATCAAATATATCTAAGTCAGTGAGTTCATCTGGAAGATTAAAACATGAACAATCAACTCAGTGGTACCTCACATGGATGCAAGTATCCCAACTTGTTATTTTATAAACTAGGAACTAAAGGCAAAGACTGAGCATTTATCCTGCTTTTCCTATACAAATGGTTTTCTGAGTTACACAAATAGTTGATGAGAGACAGTTCTTTATAGAAGTATTTGAGCAAATACATAAAAAATAAATGGTAGACTAGAATATCTCTACCATTTGCAGCCCCTAGTAAATACATAAATCAGGCAATGATCTTCAATGTCAGCTAACATCACCAGAAAAAGAAAACCATGTATTATTAACCTCCTGGTGGAATTTCTTTTGATTCTAAATCTGATGAAGGCTCTAGCTCTTACCACCACTCAACAGGAAATAGTGCAGAGAAACATGTTATCAATGCCACAGGCATGCAAAATCAGCAAAATACTGATTATGGAAAACTCAACGAGAGAGTCACTCAATGAGGAAGAAAGAAGATAGAGTTGGCCGGTGATGTAGCAGGCAAAGCGACTGCGTAGGATACCTGTGCCCTGTATCAGAGTGCCAGTTCAAGTCCCAGCGACTCTCTTCTGATCCAGCTTCCTGCTGATGTAGCCTGGGATGGATGCATTGCTTGATGGCCCAGTAAATGGGTTCCTGACATCCACTTGAGAGACCCGGATGGAGTTTATGGCCCCTGGCTTTGGCCTGGCCCAACCCTGGCTGTTGTTGGCATTTTGGAAGTAAACCAGTGATGGAAGATTTCCATCTTTCTGTGTTTCTTTCTGTCATGCTGCCCTTCAAGTAGATGAAAATAAATAGATAAACATAAAAATGTTCTCAATAATGGTGACCTAGAGGTGGAATGTTCACATGGGGTTGGCGGCAAGGGAAGCTTAGGTCAAAGGATACTTAAGGAGACAACCCCAACCACAATGCGTGGTCCATTTTTGAATCCCAGCTCAAACCAACCAACCAACAATACACAAACACTTCACAGACAGCTGGGAAAAGTAGACATTGCATATTTGATGATATTAAGAAAATCATTAATTTTGTCCAATATGATGAGACTGCAGTTATGCTAAAAAAGATTTTATATTTTAAAAATACATCCTGTAGTATTTACAACAAGACTAATACAATGTCTTAGACTTGCTTCAAAATAATTTAGTAGTGTGTAAAGTGGGTCAGGATCTAGATGAGCCAAAATTGATGATGTATTGATAATTGTCAAAATTGAACAATAGGTACACAGAGACTCGTTATGCTAGTCCCTTTACTTTTGGTAATGTTAGACTTTTTCTATAATTTTTACTTTTGGTAATGTTAGAATCTTCCTTTAAAAAGTGGCTCACTTATTTTTTAACAAATGTCCTTAAAGAGGACATTTTAGAAGTGACAAATCCATATTCTATCCAATATTGGAAGGTAAGAATGAAAATAAATCGAAAGCAAAGCTGTATTATTAAATTATAGTTTCCCAGCCTCTGAGACCTGTGTTCAGGATATTTTCAGAAAACCAAGGCATGGAGATTTATTTCTGGGAGTAACTTAATGGTGAGAAAGAGAATGGAAAAATGAGTAAGTTTCTCGTCTTAGACCACGTGTTCTGAGGTTGTTTGGTGCTCTGTCTTCCTGGATATCGCCTGCGTCATTCTTAGGAGTACCGCTAGGGTTCCACAGCACCTCACTTTGAGAAATGATGTCATGTCACCAAGTTTTTAAAGTATACATTGTTATGGCAATTACTTTTTTCAAAAAACTATTTCCTGTTTTAAAAAGGACTGGAAGGGGGGAAGTTTTGTTGAGAAACCAAGAACAGGACTCAAAGAGTCACATTTTGTTGTATGGGACACTCTTCCATCACTAACCCCGTATCCCCTACATCCCTCCGTCACCCTGTTTGCTGAGTGTCAGCCCCCTGCTTGCCTGCACCCAGTTTCCCAATGTGTGGTCTGTGGCATCCTGAACCCTCTCCCTGAAGTGCCATTGCCCCCATCCCCTGCCCTGGGCCTCTCATTCATCTTGAGTCTCAGCTTAATGCAACACTGCAATAGAGACTTTGTCTCCTAGGCTCAGACTAGTTAATTCCCCAACTACCCATCTTCACATCATTTCTCCTTTGAAGCATGGTTTTAAAAAATGATTTGTTAATTTAACAGAACCACCACCATCCCCACCTGTTCTGTAAGCTCCAGGGAAGCATGGCCCATTTTGTCCTCATCAGAGAGCTGTGCCCAGTACACACTGGCACATGGGCGGATGCTGTTTTTGTCCATAAATCGCACCAGAGGCAGTGTATATAAATGAATCAGTGGAGACTCTGCAAGTCAGATTGATTGGGTTTATGTGTTGGTGCTGCCTGTTTTGGAAGAGCTTTTTTTTTTTTTAATTACTCATTTGAAATGGGGAGAGAGAGACAGAGAGACAGACAGGGGTTCACGCCTCAGATGCCTACAACAGGTGGGGCTGGGCCAGGCTGAAACCCGGAGCCCGGAACTCAATCTACATCTCTTATACGTGTGGCAGAGACCCAAGGACTTGAGCTGTCACCTGCTGCCAGCCAGGGTTTGCATTAACCGGAAGCTGGAATTGGAAGCAGAGCCAGGTCTCAAACCCAGGCACTCGCATTATGTGATACGGGCATCCCCGTGGCGTCTTAACTGCTGCACAAAACACCTGCCTTTGGCTCCGCCTTTTACTGGCTCTGTATCCATGGACAAGTTATTTCAATTGTCTGTGTTTCAGGTTCCTTTTCTATAAAATATGGTTAATGGTAGGGCCTAGTCCTTAAGACTGTGTGAGCATTAAATGAGCCAATATTTGTGAGGTACAATACCGAGTACTGCACGTACTAAGTGTTAGCTATTAATACTACTGTATTACTATTATACATAGTGTATTGTTATGTATAATACACATATAATACACAGAAAATGTCTTTTTTTCTCATTAGTCCACAGTGTAATGAATACCCACAATACCAGTAAGTGCATTGTGAATGTTAGATAGTTACGTATAACATGTGAGTATAAAATCATGCCTGTTGCTGGTAAGGTAGGGTCATGTGAACATTGCTATAGACAAATACCATATTTACTTATTATACCAGTACTTATTGAACTCCTACTATGTGATAATCCAGTACCAGACATTGGTGATCCAAGCACAATTAGATATAAAGTATTCTTTTAAGGGTATAGCAAGTCAACATTATAACAAGTAACCCTAGGTAAATTAGAGACCTCCCACAGCTCCAGGGAGGCCCAAGATAGGGAATATTTTTGTTGTGAGCATGGAAGGGTAGGAATGGATCAGGTCAGACTTCTGAGATGATGTGACAACAGGTGTTGAGGGATAAATAGGAGTTTCTCAAGTGGATAGTCGTGAGGACATGATGAGTCATTTGGAGTGACTAGAGGGTGAAGTTCAAGGACAGAGATGTAGCAGATCATGAGAGCTTTGTGAGTAATGCAAAGGATTAGGCATGCACTGTGCTACTTTGGGGGTATCAGTGAAGAGTTAGCAGAAGAAAGTTATTAGGGGAAATTGGAGTAAAGTTGAATAAAAAAGTTTGTAAGTATGGGGAGTGTGTAAGCAGAAGTTGAACTTTCTGGAGGTCACTTAGATAGCTTAGATACCAGTTGTTCTGGGGAGGAACGGTCCCTTTATCCAGGACCTGCCATTGGATAGCTCCCAGTCCAGACTTCCTTCTTCTCCCAGCTGAAATTTGGCAGCTTGGTTACCTTCAACACATAGCAGTATGGTAGCCGTGGTGAGTCCTAGCCTGTCCTGCCAACTACCAATGAAATACCAGAGTGCTCTCCTCCTGGGGAAGAACCAGGCAAGTTGCTTTTGCTACTCCTCCAAGAACAGGGTGGAGAGGATGGAGGCTCTGAAGGAAGTGCCATAAATAGATATGTAGAATAACAGGCAACTGTGGGTGTGCACACAACCTGTAGATGGGGTGATCACAAGTGTGCACTCAGCTAATGTTACCCTCCTCATCCTGCTGCTGGAAGTCAGCAGAGCCTGGGCTGTAGGACGAGACAGATCTGGGTTTAGAACCGGACTCTACTGTTTGCTAGCTATGTAACTCTGGGCAAATAATTCGACCACTCTGAGACTCAGTTTCCAGGTCTGCAAAAAATAGGCGATAATTGTTCCTTTCTCGTAAGTTTGTTTCTCCGATGAACTGGGATCATATCTATCAAGGGTTTGGCACACATGGTGACTAGAACATAGAATATAGTAACATATATTTGATGAGTACCTAGTGTTATTACGCCAGACAGCAATGAACATATTTGTCTTGTGGAGTCTCTGGAACTAGGCAACCAGGGCAGGAGGATTCCTGGCTCACCCCTGGTAGTCCAGCGACATTTGCAGAAATGTATGTCCGTGTTCCAGAAGAGGAACAAACAATAAAGAGCAGGTGTGGGGTTCAAATTAGACACAAGGTAGAACTTTCAAAGAGTGATGACTGGTAAGTCCTGAGTAGTGCAGTCATTTTTTTCCTCCCTAAGTATTTATATGAAGAGATACAGAATCTTATCATTCAAATTGGGTTAGCGTGATCCTGTTGTTGGTCTCATTATCATATTTTCCATTGTCTCCATAATTGCTTGAATCTTTCACAATTCACTGGACATTTAGAAATGGGTGCAGACTGCCAAGTTTCCTGGTGTCCCCTGATGCTGGTGGATAATGATGATCCCCATTGCACTCAGAGATGTCCTGGACATGGGCAGATTAAGGGGTTTACCCAAAGTAACCTTTCTCGTAAGTTTGTTTCTCGGATGAACTGGGATCATATCTATCAAGTGCCCTTAGTGAGGTGGGATTTGAACTTCCCCCGGAGGAGGGGCAGCTATTTTTCTGATTAGGGGGAAGAATACCTAGGAATCCCATTAACTCCTGCTTTGGAGTGTTTGGATTTGCAAATCCTGGAATCACTTCTCCTAGACTCCTGCTTTTTAAATGAGAGAACGATACCAACCAGGTGAGGAAGTTCCCTATGAGTGTGGTTGGCAAAATGACTTCATCTGGGAGGCCAGTTCCCACTGATCAGTCATGGGTCTCTTGAGAAGGATTCTGAGGCTAGGTCCTAAAGAGTTCTGTGATGGATTAGTGATGTCTTCCACTGGCCGAGTACAGAGGAAAGCAGCATTTGTGCAATGTGTGTATAGTCACCAGCCGGCATGTTGATAGATCTCAGGTTATGCAGTGGGCTGGCTTGCACCTGACTAAATGAGAGAATTATCCTGAATGAGTGAGACACAAGATGGCTATATTTTCATCAAGAAATAGAGCAGATGGAATTTGAAGTTGTATTGGAGAAGCCAGACCTAAAATTTAAGTCACTGATAAGGTGGAAAGGGAACAAAAGGTAGGCAATGGAACACCAGAAAATGAGTCAGACCTGAGCTTCTTTGGGAGGGAACCCTGTCTCTGTTTACCTCTGGACTCTGTTTCTAATACTGAGACTGACCAAGATCCAAGACTGGACATCCGGGAATGATTACTGAACTGAACGTGCCTGACCCAAGATACTAACAGGTGACGATTCCGGCAGCATCCGCAGTAACAGCTGCCATTGAGTGGGTGCTTGGCATGGACCAGAAACAGTGCAGAGTATTACTGGTAATGTTTCATTTCATCCTCACAAAAACCGCAGGAAATGTGTACTCCTGTCTCCATTTTTCAGATGGGAAAACTGAGGCAGGGGTTAGTTACCAGGCCAAGATCACCCAGCTAACAAGAGCTGAGCATCCTACCGGAATTGTGTCTGACTCCAGGGGCCACGCTCTTAACTGATGATAGGTATTCCTGTGTTCTACAGCCTCACTCCTCCCACCCTCGCAGCTAGTCCGTTTAAACACAGGGTGTTATTTCTTATAGAAGCTTCACGTTCCCGATACAGAGACTGAGGCATAGACGAGTCTCTCCTCTGGAGTCACACAGCTAGGAAATGGCAGAGCAGGAATCTGAACCCAAGAAGCCTGACTTCCAGCCCTGAACTTAATCCTGGAGACTCCCAACTGAGAAGTCGCAACATGGTGTGCTTCTAAGTGTGTGTTCATTGGCATCTGAGAGTTTTCACACCGCCCCACCCTGGGATAGGCCTAATGTCCCAAAGATTCCCACTCCCGAGCAAAAACAGAAACTACTTTTTCACAAACTTCCTTTGTTCCCTGCAGAACCACCTTAGACAAGTCCCTTCAACCTCCTCATCCATTTTTTTAAAAAAGATTTATTTTATTTATTTGAAAGGCAGAGTGACATAGAGAGACAGAAAGGGAGGGAGAGACAAAGCCATCTTCCACCCACTGGTTCACTCCCCAAATGGACACAGCAGCGCAGGCAGAAGCCAAGCCTTTGGGATGTAACCCGAATCTCCCACGTGCCTGGCAGGGGTCCAAGTACCTGGACCATCTTCTACTACTTTCCCCGGGCACAGTAGCAGGGAGCTGGACCAGAAGTGGAGCACCCTGGGACTCAAACCTGAATTTCCATGGGATGTCAGCGGTGGGCAGCTTAAACCTGCTGTGCCACAGTGCTGGCCCCGACTCGCTCTTCTTTAAAAGAAGCAGCTTACTTGGCTGCTGTGGGGTTCAAAAGAATTGTGGTACAAATGGAAACTTTGTCAAGATTCTTGCAATTGGGCTTGGAGAGGCTGAGTGATCTTGTCAGGCAAGATCCCACCTACTGCAAGATGCTCAGTGCATACCCTAAGCATCAAGTAGCAACTGAGGATAGTTTAAAATATCCCAGGTCTCAACTGCATGTAAGCTATATCAGCTTCAGAGTGGGAAACAGGCCCTGAGTGAGGGATTTTTTTTTTTTTAAGCAAGGAGTCCGGGTTGAGGGAGGTGGGGAGGAAGGGAAGGTTATGGCGAGCCTGAACACCTCCAAGAATCCCAGCCCTGACCCTACCTCTCCAACAAAGCCAACAAATGCATCTCTAGTGGCTGGCCAGAAGGGGTCAGTGCAGAGCGGCGCGCTCAGGCACTCCACAAACCCTGAACACAGAGGAACCCAAACGCATGCTCTTCCAGACGAGCGCTAAGAATCGCCAGGGTTCTTTATCTTCCTCCTCGCCCCCTCCCCTTCCTCTTGCTCTTGCTCTTACTTGGCATCTATTTCCCTCTTCTCTTCCAAAGGATTGCCAAAGTCACCACTGGTGCCCCGGCAGGAAGCAAGGATTTTATTCACTGCTGTGGCTAGAACCAGGTGCCAGGGGCTTGGGCGCCTGCGAGACGCGAGACCTCCTTCCCAGAGTTTACAGCCTGGCGGGTGGGAGGAAGGAACAACTCGGCTGAGATCCAAAGGCTCAAGGGAAAGATGAGCTGAGGGGCTCCTGGAAAGACCTCCTTGTCTTCAGGAAACCCCTAAGGAAAATGAAGAAAAAAATTCTGCGCCGATCCCCTGTGGCTGGGGCTTATCCAGATCCTGGACCTCCGCTCGCTGGGCCCAGGTTCCAGGAGGAGGGGGTGGAAGATGGGGAGGAACGACGGAAAAGTAACTGTCTCCCCACCATCGCCAGGCTTCCCCTGAAAGCTTTCTTTTCCATAACGTGCTCCTTTCGCAAGACCACCCCCCCCCCGCGCCCCCCGCTTAAGAAAGTAGCAGCCGCCGAATTCCCCAGGAGCGCCCCCTCCCCCGAGGGTGGGAGGGGCACCGTCCCCTTTGCAGGGAGTTGTCAGCGGGGACTCTGGACAGGCTCCCTGCGAGGCACAAAAGATACAGCCTTGACCGCGCCGCAGGCACAGCTGTAGCGCCGCGCCCCTCCGCGGGCGGGGTCCCCACTCGGCAGATGGCGAGGAGCCGAGTCGCCGAGAGATTGTCCATCAAACGGCACTTTCTGGGTGGCGGGGACCTCGCGGCCCAGGCGCAGAGATAGCAGGGCTCTCCCTCCCCCTTTGCTGGCCTAGGCGGTGCCTCCTAGAAGCGTGGGGTGGGGTGGGGCCGGCAGGAGCGGGTAGGTTTAAGTTTTTTTTTACTTTCCCCTTCTTGGGTGGAGGATCCACTCCAGGACTCGGGGAGGGGCTGGGAAGGGAGGTGGCTGGCGCCGAGCGCACGCCAGGATGGGGGCTAGGGGGGAAGGCCCGTGGTGATGGAGGAGGAGGAAGGGCTGAGACGCGAAACCTGCCGCCTGGCTCGGGTCGCTGCGCCGGGACTGCTTCTCGGTGGGGTCAGCGCTGCAACTCTGTGGCCGCGGGGCCCTGGTGACAGGCGCACGCCCCGCCCTTTCTCCTCCCAAGACCTACGGGCTTTTGTTATGCAGATGGCGGCAGGAGGCTGAGCCAGAGAGAGGAGGGGGTTGGCGGAGAGGAGGAGAGGGGGGAGGAAAGTGCAGCTCGCGCGACCAGCCTCCTGGTCCAACGTCACATTGTGCGAGAGACAAAACCCGGGCGCGCCGGAGCTCACACGCGCACGCACACGCCGGCGACCCGGCCGCCTCTGCTCTCCTGGTGCTGCCTAGAGAGCCAGGCTTCCTGTCCCTTCCTGGGGTGCGCGGAGGCTCGCCAGCCCGGAGCAGCAGCCCGGCGCCAACGCGGAGGGCGAGAAGAGCCGGCAGACGAACCTTTCTTCCCCACCGCCTGCCCAGGCTGGGCGTCCCATCCCCCGCCCTGAACTCCCAGCTCTCCCACCCCACCCCTCTGGGTTTCAGGCGCACACCAAGCCGGGAGCCGGGCGTGCCCGCGTGGGGAAATCCACGTTTCAGCACTTCGGACAGCGCCCGGGTGCCCCGGCCTGCTTGGGGTTGGTTATGGCGAGCGTTCAGCAAGGCGAGAAGCAGCTTTTTGAGAAGTTCTGGCGAGGAACCTTCAAAGCGGTGGCCACCCCGCGTCCCGAGAGCATCATTGTCGCCAGTATCACGGCCCGCAAGCCACTGCCAAGGTAATGACCTCCTTCTTAAGATGGGGGGGGGACCCTGAAGGTCCCCCTTTCTTTCTGGTCTCTGGCCTGAGCCCTGGGGGCCCTGAGGGTGGACGCAGGCAGCTGGGCCGGGATGCCTGTCTTTTCATCACTATTGGGTATCCCCGCTGGAACACGGGAACTCATTGCTTGCGTGAGACGGAAGCTGGCGCGTCTCTGAGGGGAGCAACACTCAGTGGACCCATAGTCCCTATGCAAGGCGTTTTGCGTCTTACCGTGAGCAGTGCAGGTGGGGGTAGGACTTGACTGAGAAACTTTTCTTGATATCACAGAGCTCAACAGACCCCAGGGCAAAGGAACGGCAGATCTGAGGTGGTGGTGGGGTGTTGTAAAGATGTGAAAAACAAGGACTGAATCCGTTCAGGCAGTGTTCAGACACAGCAGCACATTTCCATCCTTAGCTCAGAAACTAGCGAGCTCCGATGTTTCGTCAAAAAGCCCATATGCTGTTCCTTCAAATACACCCCAAACAGCACCCTCCCCCACGCCTCTCCGGCTGCTGCTGAATTCTGTCCTCCCCAGCTTCCAAAACCAGGACTCTGAGCTCCAGAGTCAAGGAGGAGCCTTCCAAGATCGTGAAGATGATCCTGGGAGAATTTTATTTGGTTTCTCAAAAAGAATCTATTTGCACTGAGCTTAGGGGTGAGGACGAATCCTTGGGTGGTGGCAGAAAAGGTGTGATGGAGGGGGAAGCAGGCAGAAATGGAAGGAAGGCAGAAAGAGGGAGGAGGAGATGCAGAGTAGAAGAGAGAGAAGTTTAGGGGAGACAGAGGCATTCCAAGACAGAAACAACCTCAATTCTTTTCCTACATCATTCAATCTAGAGGAGTTTGGGGGTGGAAGGAAGAAGGCTGTGCCCTGTGTCAGGGAAAAATCAAGGTAGGACGAGAACTTGTCTTTTGCTGGTGTTGGTTGGACAAGCAGTTCAATGGAAGATAAAGAAGTGGTCCGGGATGGGGGAGGGGCTGCTTGGAAAATGTATTATTCCTGGCAGGCTGCATTGGGGAGTATATTGAGCACGTGTCTGGGAAAGTGTTTTGGACAGAATGCCTGTTCTGGCACAACTAAATCTGAACTTTCCAGTGGGCTGGGAGACTGATGTGGAGTTATGTCTGAAGGATCAAACCCACACTGGAGAACTTTTCCCAGGCCGATGGGGATGCTCACAGAGGTCTTTGGGAAAAATGGGTGTTCCATTTCAGGAAGGGGTGGGCAAGAAACACAGGCAGCAGCCAGTATTTATGGGTGGGAGGAAGGGGGCCCCCACTGAAACAGGCTTGAGGGGGGGACAGTAGCACCACATGCCATTAAAAGCAAGCGGATGCTTCTCTGCATGGAGGGAGGTTCTCCGTAGAGAGTTTTGACGTCAGCGGTTTTCTCCTCCTGGGTTCCTGCCATCCGTTCCACCTTTGGAGTGCACCGACTATTGGCAAATCAGAGGCTGCGTTGGCCAAAGAAAATGCCCTTGGCGAAGGGACTAGGGGAAATTTCATTGGAAACTAGAAGCGTGGCATTTGATTCAGAGTCATCCATCTATTTCAAGGTTCAGGGAGAGACGAGCAGATTCCCCGTGGTGTGTGAATTCAGAGGAGCGTGCCTCATGTCCACCCTCTCCCTTTGTTCCTCTATTGCTATCATCCCCCTTCCTTAGTGGTAGTCTCAACCCTGTGCATTGTCCACAAGATCTCCCAGCCCTTGTCCTTTGTGCTAATTCTGATTGAGTCTCTGACTTTTCCAATAGCCACCTGCCCTCTGCCCCTCCCCTGGTATCTTCACTTGGTGTCTTTTCAAGTCCTAGATCCCCTTGGAAACCATCCCTGAAATAAAAGTCTGAGCCCATAAGTCCCCAATTTATATCATGCTGGAAGGATGCTGTTCGATACTTCTGTAACAGGCGTGGCCTCTCTGTAGAGCACATTCCAGTTTTATAGCTGTTACTCCTGCCTGGGAGTAGAGAGTGAACAGGAAACATTTTCATCCAGGTCCTCCAAAAGAAAGAGAGCGGGGGTGGGTGGGAAGACTGTGTTTGAGTTGTCTTTTAACAAGCTAGCTATGAAACCTGAATCATCTCCATTGTCGCCTCAGTCAGCCACGTCCAGAGATGGCCAATTTCCACTTCCTTTGCAATGTTCTATACTTATTTCAGGATGAAAAGCACCGTGTTTCCACAGCAGAGTTCTTAGGAGGAATAAAGGACACAGGCACTGACACAGCGTCAGCAGAGCCCCCCGTGGCTTCCTCTAGACGCAATCCGGGGAGCTGGTCTCTTCTGAAATGTTGTTGAGTGAGTCAAGCGCAGCCCACATTCAGCAAGGCCAGCCTGAGTAGCTGTCTGCGGGAAGATGGGGGAGGGGAGGTGGTCCATCAGCCAGTTCTGTTGGTTGCACACCTAATATTGGTTTGCAGGTGAGAGCTATCCCCTGCCCCCAACCCCATACTGAACTTCCTCGGGATATTTTAAGTCTACCTCTAAAGATAATGCAGTACCAGGATAGAAGCCTACATTCAATTTGTTGATCTCATAGCAGTATGTATACATCATACAACTGTACTACAAGCAAAATCCATCACCCTGAAGTCTCACTCCCTCACCCCACCACAATGCCTCCTTGACAAGGCAGTAGCTTGATCATCAGATGGCAAGCACCAGTCTGACTCAGATGCCAGAGCAGTAGAGCAGAGGGGAAGACAGTATATTGTGGTGGTTAGGAGCTCAGACTGGAGCACGTGACACCTGCATTCCTGTTCTGGTTCTGTCATTTGCTAGCTGAGTCTCCTGAACAGGTGGCTCTCCCTAGCTGAGCCTCTTTGTGAGCTTGAAAATGGAAGTAATAACAGTAGCTACCTCAGACACTGAGCTGTGAAAATTGAATCAGGTAAAACACCACCACCACCCCCATCCCAAACTTCATTCTGTAATAAAGATTGGAATGCCCAAAAAGAAATTAATACTTCTTCAGTATTGTATTTCCCTACTTACCCATTTCTCCCACAAATTATAGCAACTATCAAAATTGTGGAATTTCAACCCCTGACGTCAGCTACATCGGAGTTACCCACTTTGGGTGGGGCAAGGGTGGTCCCACAGCTCCCATCCCTGAGGGGAATGTTACCTGCTTTCTGACCTCACTATCTCAGCTGGAGGAAGGGCTGGTCAAGAATTATCTGGAGTTAGAATTGATTGGAACAGGATCTTCACAGAGCATTCTTTTCGTTTCTGTAGAGAAGACCAGGTCCTGCCCGTCTAAAGGAAGCTCCAACTCCTTGAACAATCAGACTTTTAGTCCATTCGTTTCATCAAAACGATAGCCATGCTGCCATTTACAGTTCACATCAGGATGTCTTTAATAATGAAAGTGGGCTATGATTAGTAACTGTTCCAGGATGGAACTTCTAACAGGGAATATCCCAGGCAAACCAGTTGGAAGGGAACCAACACCGATCCCCACGACGCCCGAGGTGTAGAGACACCCCCTTTTTATGCCCACCTAGAGCGATTCATCGTAGTGCCTGGCATGAACCTAATTCCCTTTGTTAATTGCTTGGTCTAGAAAAAGTTTGTACCTCAGAAGTTTTCACCCAGTTAGTCTGAGGCCAGCTCAAACTTCAAGAATCTGATTGATTAACAATAATAGCTGGGGACTTAATGAACATGCAAAAATCATTTGAAATTAACCTGTCAGTTGTTTGTGCCAGGTATGTGAGTGTTGGTAAAGGGCTAGAACTGCAGCCCCTTAAATAAGCATTGTGCTTTATGATTCTTTTGGCAAGCAATTAATTTTCTTCGAAAACCTTTCCATGCAGAATCACCCAGAAGCAGACATCAGCCCAGTCCCTGTCCTAAGGATCATAAATTCCAATCTATTGGAGATTTTACTGCATAAGGGGAAAGATGGCCAAATTGTAAGGCAGGAAAAAAAAGGCTTTTGAACCATTTTAATTCAAGACTCCCCATGGTGCCACAAGATCAGATAGCACATTTGTGCTGACTCTGTCCCCAGGAGCAGGATGAAGGGCTGTTGTGAGGTGACTTTTGACGACCTGCGGTTGAGAGCCAGTGGACTGAGGGTCACAGAGGATGCTTGTCCTGACAATGAAAGAACATTTTCCTCTGGGAAGGGAATGTTACTGTTAAGTCAAACCTTTCTCCTTTAGAGAGGTGAAATCTGTTGAATGGGGTACAGAGGTCAACACAAGGGTCACGTCTGACATTCTGCTGTGTTCATTTGGCAAGCAGGTTACCTTAGAAGGCCAGGAGGTGATAGATGCTCAGGGAACATCGGATGCACTGAGTGAGGGGGCGTGGTCCAAACCCAGCAGCTGGTGAGCTTGCTCCCAGCCCCACCTGCAGTTCTGACATTATTGGGGATTCCAGGTAGTGCAGCCTGAAAGACACACACACACACACACACACGACTCTCCCTCTCAGAGGAGGGTCTCAAGATGTAGACGTCTGTCTCTGTAGCTGGACATGCTGGCATGTGGGGGCAGGAGTTTGCATTATATGCCCCCTGGAGGTGCCTACCATGCCTGAGTCTCTGCCAGCACCACCCTTCTCCAGGCCACTAGGAGGAGGAGGCACCCCTAAGGCCTAACTCCTGTTTTTTTTTTTTTTTTTTAAGATTTATTTATTTATTTGAAAGTCAGAGTTACACAGACAAGGAGAGGCAGAGAGAGAGGTCTTCCATCCGGTGGTTCACTCCCCAATTGGCCGCAACGGCTGGAACTGCACCGATCAGAAGCCAGGAGCTTCTTTCCGGTCTCCCACATGGGTGCAGGGGCCCAAGGACTTGGGCCATCTTCTACTGCTTTCCCAGGCCACAGCAGAGAGCTGGATGGGAAGTAGAGCAGCCGGGACTAGAACCAGTGCCCATATGGGATGCCAGTGCTTATGGTCAGGGGGTTAACCTGCTGAAAGATATTCTTTCTTGTGGAGTGGCTGGATCTGCCTTTCTGGGAAATAGGAAAATTTGCAGGGCTGAGCAAAACCAGAGCGCTTGCAAGGCTTGTTACTAAGACTTTCTCAGCGACCTGAGAGGGTATTTCTGAGATGTAGGTAGCCGAATGGTGAGTCTGTGCCCTGAAGTTGGGTCTACTCGGGCTCAAACCCCGCTTTGCCCCTTGCAAGCCATGGGACCTACTAGCTGCTGCACCTCCATGTGCCTCAGCCTCCTCTGTCCGTGAAATACAGGGGCTGTCACAAGGAGTGAGATAACTCACGCGAGGAGCGTGACCCAGTGCCCAGTGTACGTCCTCACGGCTGTGACGTGAGCCACCCGTGGGGACGCAGAGAGGAGGGGACACTGAGCCCTTCACCTCCCAGGCTGCAGGTGTCCAGAGCTGACGCACAAGGTCCCAGACCTTGCCTCCTGACCACGCCAGTGCCCCGCGTTCGGTTTTGAATACGCCTTGGTGTCCCCTAAAGGGTCCTCAGAGGTCTACGGAGCTATTTTAAGACCCTGACAGATTCTGCAGGCCAAACAAATGCTTCCTTTTGCTGTTTGCAAACGTTGACTGGCTACGTGACTCTTGGCAAGCAACTTGACCTTCTGCATCTTGGTTTTCTCATCCATAAAATGGGGCTAATAATAGCAGCCACCCCGCCAAGAGCTGTTGTGAGGGCTGAATGAACTAATTGATGCAGAGTGCTGTGTGGCACACAGTAAGGGCTCCATCAATGTTAGCTCTTACTGTTAATCATAAATTATGGCTTTTATTATCACTCCACGCCAGGCCCATCAGGGAGAAAACAATGAATGAGATGCAGCCTCTCCATTTGAAGGCCTCAGTATTTACTGGCAAAAGTAGACACAAATGCAAGCTCGTGTGACGTAAATGAGATGGTCTTTAATACTAGAATGCAGGTCGGGAAACAGATGGAATGGTGGAGGGATCCTTGTGGAGGCATGGTGTGCCTCGCTTACAGTCAACACAGTTATCCCTAGTTATCTGATCTGTGAAATGGACGTGATTCTTTTATTGAACCCATCTTACCTATATACATGCAAGGAATCATCAGAAAGAATAAATCCTTTGCTCTCTGTAGGCTCCCAAAGATATTTTCTCAGTAGGAAAAGCATTTTATACTTGTATTTATTTGCTTTTTAAATTTATTTGAAAGTCAGAGAAAGAGAGACAGAAACAGAGAGAGGGCTTCCATCCACTGATTCACTCCTCCCCAAATGTGTACAAGAGCTGGAGCTGGGCCAAGCCAAAGCCAGGAGCCCAGAACTCAATCTGAGTCTCCCACAGGGGTAGCCAGGACCCAAGTACTTGAGCCACCACCTGCTGCCTCCCAGAGTATGCAATAGCAGGGAACCAGATAGGAAGCAGAGCAAGACTTGAACCCAGGCACTCCAATATGGAATATGAATGTCCCAAACATCGCCTTAACTACCACTCCAAAGGGTTGCCCCAGAGAGAAAGCACTTTATTCTCTCCAGAGGGGCCGCGTCCTTCTGGAGAGCAGTGTGTGCTAACGCAGGGGAGCCGTGGAGTCCCCATCCCTTCTGTCATTGGCTCGAGGATACAGATTGCGGTGTGGGCCATTAGGTTTCCTGTCCTTCATGCTCCAGCTGCAGCTAATATGAATTCCAGTCTGCATTCTTTGAGCAGCCACCAACGATGGGGCATTCTAGTGAACCCACTAGTGTGGAAGACAAAATGAACCACAGGCAGGAGTGCCCAAAGTGGAGGGAGCTACATGTAGCTAAAAGGAAACAAAAAAACGAATGAGGCTGCGTTTCTCTGCATTTATTCACTCATTGAACAACTCTGTTAAGTTGCTGCCCAACACAGCGGAGGACAGCCAAGCGGAAGTCCCCGCTCTTGCTGGGGAGAAAGGCAATGCTGGGAGGACCACGTGAATAGATATGTGGTGCTTCAAGAACAGAAGGTTCTGTTGGATACAGTGGTCAGAGACCTGGATGAGGGAGGGAGCAGGCTGGGAGGGGGGTCACCAGGGGAAAAGGTCTGAGGCAGGGGGGGACAGCAAGTGCCAGGGCCTTAAGGAGGAACCAAGCCCGGTGCATGGGAGGAGCAGCAAGGAGGCCAGTGTTGCTGAGTGAGGGAGAGGGACAGGGAGGATGGCGGGAGAGCCTTCCAAGACGAGGACAGGAAACAGATGAGCCGAGCGGGGTGTCATCAGCCAGTTAAGGGCTTCTCAGGCTCCCAGCTCCTAGACCAGCGACAGAGGGTGGTCCCAGGGCAGCCCCCGCCTCCCCGGCAGGGTCCTACTTCTCTGAAGGCTCCTCTCTCCTGGTGCTGCTGCAGCCAGGGGTGCCTTTGAACAGCTTAGCTGTGTCAAAAGCTTAGCTGGGCCCCACCATGTGTTATGGGCAAGCATGAAATTTACAATCTGTCTGACTGTGATAAATCAGATTAGGAAACAGAAAAAAATACTTTTTAGACGTCCAAATAGCAGTGGTGAGTTTTGTCCCCACGGTTGCAGGGAGGGTGTAGTCGCTCTGTCTCATACCCATGCGTGCAAATGTGGGCTGTGGCTTGCACCTGTGGCAGCCCCCCTTCACAGCACACCCTTGACACTACAGTCTGCTCTCGCTCGCTCGCTCGCTCTCCCCACTCTCTCTTCCTCCCCCTACCTCCATTTGAAATTTTGCTGAGGGAGCTTCCATATGCCACAGCCTGTGTGCGGAACTCCGTGAAATAAAACATTGAATTAAGATGTCATAGAGACAAAGCCAAACCGAATACAGGAACAATGCCGAACCCTAAAACAGTCATTAAGGGATTCATCTCTAGGTGTGTCTGTTCAAAACAAATAGGAAGATCCTCTGGACACAAACGCGGCTCATCCAAAGAGCCGCCTTGCTGCGGGATTCCCAGGGCTGGGATCCCACCTACAGCAGAACACGTGGGTCAGTGTCCTTTGGCTTCATTAAAACTTACGCTCAGGCAGGTGAGCTGGAATTTCACAGGACAGTTACCACTCCTGGGGGAAGCGGAGTGCCATCTGGGCCCAAAGCGTGTGTGTCTATGGTGCGTGCGAGCACGGATTCGCGGTGGGGATGTGTGTGCCCAGCTCCTTACAGTGCTGCGTGCCCAGCTCAGGTCTGCCCTCCTGTGATAACTCCAGGATAGAGGCATCTTCAAGACCCCATCTGACAGGTGAGAAAGCCGGGGCTCGGAGTGATGTGCTTGAGGACAGGTGGCTGCGAAGAGTCAGAGCTCTGGACTCTACACTGACAGCGATCTGTGCACAGTGACAGTGACACCAGGAAGGTGAGCCGTGCCTTGTCCAAGGTCACCTAGGTTGGAAGGGACGAAACCAGGAACTGAACTCAGCTCTGCCCTGCTGGAAGTGGGCTCTCTCTACTGTCTGTACTTCCTGTCGCCAAGCTTTGGATCTTAAGGCGATGGGTGCTTTCTCTTTTGTTTCGTTCATCATTTCTTATGTCCATTCAGCTTAGGTGACTGCCGTTGGTATATCCCAATTTATACCACTCTGCTGTAAAACCATGTCAGGCCCTCTTGTCCATCCACAGAATACCAGAAGAACATCTTCGAAAAAGCAAGTCAGGCCATGTGAAGCTTCCGTCCCCATCTGAAGCCTTGCACCGCTTCCCTATAGTTTTTAGCACAGAGAACAAACTCCCCTAAGTCTCTTCCTGGTCCAGTCCCTCCCAGCCTTCCCAAGATCATTTCTGCTCCAGCTGCATCCCATTCCTTTCAGTCACTCGGATTTCCCACGTTCCTTCCCGGAGCAGGGCCTTTGCGCGTGCTGCAAGGGAAGTTCTCGCTCTCCTGGTACCTAGGTTATGCCTACTCCCGTCCAGATGTCAGCCCATGCTGAAGACTTCCTTCCCCAGGGCTGCAGATCAGACCACACCCACCCACCCCATTTACGGGCGTTCTTATCACTCTCCTCCATGTGCTTAAGTTAGGCTGTGCCTTTCCTGCCAGAGGAAGCATTGTGAAGACGGGGCTGTCTCTGTGCTCCTTCTTGTATCTCTTTCCCCTGACACACATCAGGGGACCAAACAAATGTTGGTTGAATGCGCACGTTGTAGCAGGCTCCGTGTAATACTTTCCGTGCCTAATCTTCTGAACCCTGTGGAATTGCTAATATTAAAAAACAGCAGTGTTATTTCTTTTTGGAGTCACGGGAGAACCATCTGAACCACCGAGGGTGGGGGACTGTGTCTGCCTCATTCCTCATGGTATCCCAGTACCTAGTGCAGTGGCCCATGGCTGGTGATCGTTAATATTTGTTGAATGAATAATTAATGAGGACAATAAAACCATAAGGACATTCTACAGACGAGTAAACTCAGAGTCATGGAGAGGTGCAGCATCAGGAGGGGAGAGCCATGGGGACCTGAGAGATCTCTCCATTTCTTCATTGTACACATGGGAGACTGAGAGAGATGTTTTGTGATGTGCGATATATGCGTGCATTGGAACAACAGTACCTATTCTTTTATGAGTAAATACATTCTCAACATTGCTTACTGAGAGAGAAATGAGTTTTAAAAACTTCGCTGTGCACTGATCTAGCTTAGCTCCTCTTTTTACTGATGGGGAGACCAAAATCCTCACAGGGGGAGAGATTTACCCAAGGTCTGTGATCTCCAAGTCCGCCAAGGTGAGCTGTGGGTTTAGTGAAGTGGCGTTTGCCTGATACCGTGGCTCCTGATGGCATCTGTCTGCTATGACCCAGTGAGCAGACACACACTCTCTCTTGCCCCTTTGGTGAGCTACAGCCCCCTGCCCCATCGGGGCCTCCTGTGGCACGTGCTGCCCACTGACTGGTCTGGGGATCCCAATGAGCTGTCCATCTGCACCCAGCCTGTGTCTGGCAGAGCAGGTGAGCAGCTCTTGCTGTTCCTGGGATCAGATTTCAGAGTTTCCAGTGGATAAGGGGCCATTGTTCCCTCAGCTTTCCTGCCCCAGCCTCCCTTCCACAGCCAGGTGGCAGGTGGATCTGCAGCTCAGCTCACTACCGGAGGAGGCAGGTGTCTGAGCTGTGGCACAGAACAGGTGCAAAGCCGCACTTGCCCTGTGGACAGTTGTCTGCAGCAGGGATAGGAGAGGCCACCATTGGCCCAGCACCGGTCAGTGGCCAGCTCCTTATAAACCAACTCAATGTGTCATTGTGTCGCCAGTCAGAATGGGAGGGCGGCCAGAGGGGATCTTCAGAGAACTTCATTTTATAGATGGGGTGGGAGGGTGGGCAAGGGCACAGAAAGAGCATGGGCACTCCATGGTGTACCAGAAAGCTAATGCTAGAGCCTTAGTGGGAACATGGGCCACTCGACACCCAGTCCTGAGACACTGCCCTGCTCAGAGAGCCTAGAGGAAGAAGATAGAAAACTGGACTTCTTCTCACTTTACATGTGGGGTAAATGAGACTCAGGGATGTGAAGTTTTTGGCCTCAATTCAGACCATGAAATAATAGCCTCTGGCTGTTATTATTGCTGTTAAACAACTTCAATTGATCTCATCAGTCCTCACAGCAAGATCAGTTTTAGGTCTGTTTACAGATTAAGAAATTTACAGATTGGGGTCGACGCCGTGGCTCACTTGGTTAATCCTTTGCTTGTGGTGCCGGCATCCCATATGGGCGCCGGGTTCTAGTCCCAGTTGCTCCTCTTCCAGCCCAGCTCTCTGCGGTGGCCCGGGAGGGCAGTGGAGGATGGCCCAAGCCCTTGGGCCCCTGCACCTGCATGGGAGATCAGGAGGAAGCTCCTGGCTTCAGATTGGTGCAGCGCTGGCCATGGCGGCCATTTGGGGGGTGAACCAACAGAAGGAAGACCTCCTTTCTCTCTGTCTCTCTGTCTCACTGTCTAACTCTGTCAAATAAATAAATAAAAATAAAAAATGTACAGATTAAGGTTAAGGTCTTATAACAAGGGGTCTGGAATAAGGGGCAGATATTTGGCATAGCAGGTAAGACAAAGCTTACAACGCCCACATCCCATATTGGAGTATCTGTGTTCCAGTCCCAGCTCCACTGATAATTACTGGCTCCTGTCTTTGTCCTGGACCACCCTTGGCCATTGTCAAAGTTTTGGAGTGAACCAACCAATGGCAGATTCCTCTCTCTCTCTCTCTCTCTCTCTCCCTCTCTCTCAAAATAAATAAACACAAAAATTATATTTTTAAAAGGAGACCTGGAATAGACTCCAAATCTCTTGACTTTGCATTTGGTGTCCATTCCACTGGGTGGCAACGTCTGATCTCAAGAGTTTGTGCACTGAGCCTGGATACTCCAGGCAAGGGAGGGAAAGGCATGAGCAAGTCTGGCCACTGACCTAGGCTGCACTGCCTCACACATCCCCACTAGGCCCCCCTCCTTTCCATGCCCCATACCATGGCAGGTGCCAACGTTACTCCCTCTCTGGCTGCCCCAGTGCATGCTGAACCTTCCTTCCTGAGTGGGGGTCTCTTAGACATCCCTTTTAGTGGCCTTGGGGGATGGAGGCCCCTGCCAAACTGAAGGGGGGACCCAGAGCTCAGAAGTCCTAGGAAGCAAACATCAAGCCTCCTGCCCATCACAGCAGGGGCCAGATTGAGGGAGAACAGGCCCCATGTAGCAGTGGGAGGGCTATGGTCAGGAAATTGTTCTCCCTGGGGGAGGGGTGGTCCTGGTTATGTACAACTCCAAAGAGAAAGTACAGGGTGGCTTCTGGGAGGTGTAGGACTGACCTAAAGAGTGTTTATCCTTGCCCTCCCTGAGGCCTCCTTTTGTAGAAGGAAACTAGCCCAGAGTGGTTCAGACACTTGCCTAACATCTCAAGCAATCAGTGCCACTGGCCATGAGTTTGCAGGAGAGCACTTGTGGGTTTTAGGAAAGAGAAAAAGAACTAAAATGATGGGTACCTAGTGGCCAAGCCCATCCACACCCCCAGAACACTGGCTATTCTGCTACGATCAATAGCATTTATGTCCTTTTAACAAATCAACTCTCACACAGTCCTCACTAAGTACACCTCGTTGCTCTTGTTTTCCGGGGAACTTGGGCTAATGCTGCCACCATTGGAACTCCCACCATGTGGCTTATGGAAGATAACATTCAAACAACCCTGATGGGGTGAGCATTTGACTTAACAGTTAAGTTGCCCATGTCCCAACTAAGAGTGCCTGGGTTTGATACCCACCGCATCTCCTGACTCCAGCTTCCTGGTCATGCAGATCCTGGGACACAGCAGTGATGGTTCAAGCCACTGGGCTCCTGCCACCCATGATGGAGACCTGCCTGGCTCTTGGCTTTGGCTCCAGCCCAGCCAAATGCCAGGATGTTACAGGCATTTGAAGCACCAGATGGGAGCTCACTCTGTCTCTCTGTCTACCTCTCAACAACAACAACAAAACTCCTTGGTGTTTACTACTCCCACTCTACTTCTAAAGAACCTGTGGCCTCCACTCCCTGGGGAATCCCCAGCTCTGCATCCCCATCCCACTGGTCCTCCAGCCTCAGGGAAGCCTTCACTCCCTTCACCACACAGATAGGAGCTGATACCGGTGCAAGACAGAGTGTTGTACGTGACAGTACCTCGGGCTCTCTGGTTCACGTGCTTCCACGTGAATTCCATCCCACCACCTGCTGGCTGTGTGACCTTGGGCAAGTCACTTCCCTTCCCTGAGCCTCAGTGCCCTCATCTGTAGTAGGGCACAAGTCCCTAACTGGAGTGACTTCTGATTCCTGATGTGACTTGACTATTTGGATTGGTTTCCTTGGCCACTTAGGCTTATATGCAAAAGAGAGGTGGTTAGTGGTAGTAGGGGGAGGGCTGTAAAACCCACAGGGATTGTAGGTCTGATCAAGAACCTAAACCTCAGACTCCATGGAGTCTACTATCTGTTGTGCAAATGGAGAAAGTAAGGTTCAGAGGAGGAAGGGCATTTGCTCAAAGCCACAGTCGCTGGGAATGTGGATTTCCTGATTCCCCAGCCCCACGTCTCTGCTTCTGTGACTGCATGAATTCCAATTTTACAAATTCTCCATCTTTCAACAGTCTTAGTCATACATTTGATAATAGCTTCCCGGCACTTACTAGGTGACTAGCAAAGTGCTTTATTGGCAATCTATCACTTCATCTACTCAAGCACTCTTTGAAGTAGTTGGATAGTATGACAATTTCTACTTTTTCAGATGAGAAAAATCAGGACCAGAGAGGTAAGTAATTTGCCTAAACTCATATAGCTAATGGATTTGAATCTGTTCTGGTAACTCTTACTTACTCTTATTGGGAACAACTGCTCTCCAGTCTCCTGATGTAGGAGGGAGAGACCAGAAAAATTAGGAGCACCATATGGGAACAAGGAAGCTCTTGCTAAGCTGTTTACATCTCCCAATAGGTGGCTCCATTCTGTCCATCCCAGTGCCCCAGGGGTGCACAGGAGAGAACATGGCCCAGAATATCTGTGCCTGGGCACTGCCCAATGGTTCTATTTTGAGACTTGCCTCTTTTTAAAATTTTTTAATTGTTTGTTTTCATTTTATTTGAGAGACAGAGACACACACTCCCATCTACTGTCACTCCTCAAATGCCAGGGATAGGCTAGGTTGAAGCCAGGAGCCCATAACTCTGTCTGGTATCCTGCATGGGTGGTGGGAGCCAGAGTACTTGAGCCATTATCTGCTGTCTCCCAGGATGCAGGAAGCTTGATTGGAAGTGGAGGAGCCGGAACTGGAACCAGGCGCTCCGCTGTGGAATGTGGGTGTCCCTAGCAGCAAGTTGCACCGAACACCTGCCCAGGGGACTTAGCATTTTGGCGCTGCATTAATGTGTCAGGCTTCCTAGGAAGGAAGGAGAGGTAAGGAAAGATAAGTCTTTCTTGAGTGAGAAATTCAGGACTGCTAATTGCAGCACTGACTCCAAGCTGACCCACTTAGGTGCAGCCACATGCATGCCAATTCTCAATTCAGAGAGCTTGGTTCACACATCCAAGTGCCTGTCCATTTATCTTGCACTCACTTGTAATCTATTCATGCCCCTATTTATTACCTACCCATCACCTAGTTATCCATCTGTTCACCCACCCACCCTTTATCCAACCATTGATTAAGGAGCCATTCTGCATTTATTATTTCATTCACCCATTAATTCAGTCGCTCAAGATTCATTTATTTATCCGTGCTTCAGCCATTTTCGTTTACCATTCGTTCATCTCCCACCCATCGACTGACATCTTTTGAGCACCTGCTTTGTGCCTTTCTTCAACTGCTGCCTTCTATTAATGGTAACGTGAGGTTTAGCTACTTCATTTAACTGATGATAGAAGTAGTTCAGGTCTTTTCTTTTGAAAGATTTATTTATTTATTTGAAAGAGTTACAGGAGAGGAGAGAAGAGGAGAGAAGAGGAGAGGAGAGGAGAGGAGAGGAGAGGAGAGGAGAGGAGAGGAGAGGAGAGAGAATATGAATAAGAATGAGAATGCATCTCTGCTGGTTCACTCCCCAGATGCCCTCAACAGCCAAGGCTAGACCAGGTCAGAGTCAGGAGCTCCTTCCACGTCCCCTACATGGGTAGCAGGAACCCAAACACTTGGGCCATTATCTGAGACATTTTCCAGATCATTAGCAGGGAGCTGGATCAGAAGTGGAAAAGCTGGGACATGAACCGGCGCCCATATGGGATGTCAGTGTCATAGGCGGTGGTTTTACCTGCTATGCCACTACACTGGCCCTAGATCATTTCTTTTTCTTGGCTGTACAAGCATGAAGCCTGGTTGCATTTAATTAGTTAATTATGTTTACTTGAGAGACAGAATCAGAGAGAGAGAGAGAGAGACAAAGAGTTCCCATCTGTTGGTTCACTCCCCAAGTATCTGCAATAGCCAGGACTGGGCCAGACCAAAGCCAGGAGCCATCAGGTCTCCCACGTGGGTGGCAGGGAGCCAACCTCTGCTGCCTCTCAAGGTGTTCATTAGCAGGGAACCAGAATGAGGACTGGAGACAGGATACAACCCCAGGCACTGCAGTGTGGGATGTGGATAGCCCAGCTGGCATCTTAACCACTAGACCCACCCCTAAGTCTTTTTTAAAATTTTTGAAATACATTTTATTTATTTATTTGAGAGGCAGTTACAGACAGTGAGAGGGAGAGACAGAGAGAAAGGTCTTCCATCCGCTGATTCATTCCCCAAATGACTTCAACCACTGGGGCTGAACCAATCTGAAGCCAGGAGCCAGGAACCTCCTCTGGGTCTCCCACATGGGTGTAGGAGCCCAAGAACTAGGGCATCTTCTGCTGCTTTCCCAGGCCATAGCAGAGAGCTGAATCAGAAGAGCAACATCCAGGACTAGAACCGGTGCCCATATGGGATGCTGGCACTGCAGGTGGAGGATGAACCTGCTGTACCATGGCACCAGCCCCAAACCCTATCTTTTAAAAGTTGATCTCCTCGTCCTGGTTCTTTCTGAAATACCAATAAGATTGTGATTCCAAAGATTACAGGCATCTTGTGTTTGCTTTTCTTCTCTGAGGTCTCTGGCCATGGAGATTTAAATGATCCTACATACGCATTCCCATCAGAGACAAAGAATCACAGCAATTGTCAGGACCCCTTTTTTCAACTTACACAGAGGGATTTCACATCTCCCTTCCAATTATTCATTCATGCCTTCATCCAGCCTTGAACTTTTAATATATGCAAAGCATAATAATCAATAACATTTTTTCCATTCTCAAGTTGTTTACATTCTAGTATGAGGGACATGTTTATAAGTAACAATTAAAAAGCAAAACAGGACCTTGATATTGTCAAGAAGATCATTAAAGCTGGTGTAGGTAGTGTCTTGCCCAAGATCATACAGGCAAGTAGTGATGCTATGCAATTTCCAATACATCGTATCCATAAACTAAACTCCATGTGAGGCGTTATAGGTTTATTTCACTGACTCCTCACCCCAGCTCTGTACAATAGATATCATTTTATAGATGGTGGAGTGGAAGCAACTTGGCAAAGCTTACCACAATTAGGAAAGCCCAGGTGTCCTTCCTGCCACAGCCTTCCTCCCAGCCAAAAACTTCCTCAGAGTGAAGGTGTGGATCACAAAATGTTACTGGTGGGGGGCAGCTGTTTGATCTCCTCAGTGGACTCTCATCCCCATCCCCAAACCAGGTTCTGGTACAAGAGATGAGACTGACTTTATGGGACCAGGTGAGGTGTTAGTGAGTGTTGATGGTTCCTTCCAACACTGGGCAGTCACTCAAAGGAGAACCAGGCGGCCAGAAAGTGCTTTATCGACAAGAGGGTTACGGAAGCATCCTTGAACAGGAATAACTCTTTAAGACAAGAAACACTGGCACTGGCATTGTGGTACAGTGGATAAAACCACTACTTGTAACACCGGCATCCCATATGGGTACTTGTTGGAGTTCCGGCTGCTCCACTTCTGATCCAGTTCCCTGCTAATGTGTCTGGGAAAGCAGCGCAAGATGGCCCAAGTGCTTGGGTCCCTGCATCCATGTGGGAGACCTAGAAGAAGCTCCTGGCTCCTGGCTCCCACCTGGCCTATCCCTAGCCATTGCAACCATTTGGGGAGTGAATCAATGGATGGAAGCTCCTCTCTCTCTCTCTCTCTCTCTCTCTCTCTCTCTGTATGTGTGTGTTTGTCTGTCTGTCTGCCTGTCTCTCCTCTCTGTAACTCTACCTTTCAAATAAATAAAATGAATCTAACAAAAAAGACAAAGAACACTAAGAGATATTAATTGTGAACCATGTGTCTTCTTGAGCTGAACTCAAAAATGACATCCCAGGGAACGTGAACTGAGTCACTGGTGTTGGGGAAGGTGCAGGGAGAGACGAGCAGACATGTGTTAGGCACCAGCCTGGTCCACTTCCCTTACGTTCACTGGTTGGGTGGCTAAAAAGAACCTGACATTGCAAATGAGAACGCAGTCCCTCCCAGAGAGGAAATTCTATCTGCTCAAGGTTTCCCCTCTTGGCAGAGCTCTGGCTGTTGGTCATCAGTCTGCAGCATTACCATGACAACATCCATTATCCCTGTCCATATGACGCCTTTCTGATCCTATAGGTCTCTCTCCCCTTTGCTCTTTCTCTCCTTTCTCCTCAGCCTGGAGGCAGTCTCTTTCTACTCTGGAGAGATCTTCCTGCCTTTTGTTTCTTCAACACTTTCTCCTAAGTCCGCAAATCCCCTTCTCCTAAGGGCTTTGACCTTTTCCAAAAAGCAGAAGCTAAAACATTCTTGTATCCTTCCTGTTCTCAGCTCTGACATGCCTCCCTGAGGCAATGCGGGTAGAAGTTATGATTTAAAAAAAAAAAAAAAACTGGGGGATGGAATATAGGGCGAAAAACAATCCATATAGACAAATATCTCAAAATATTATCTCACTGTGTGTGCAGTAGATCTTTGAATGCCTTATGGTTCTGTGATGGGTACCCGTATCTCTAGTTACAGATGAGGAAGCTTAAATCTGGGGATGTTGTGGGACTTTTCCAAGGTAATACAGCTAGCAAGGGATCCAGCATTCAAACTCAAGCTTGTGAGACACATGTCCTACTGACTCACAACCTGTGAGGGGGAAAAAGTGCACCAAAACTCTCCAGGAAGGGGAACTGCCCAGTATCTTTTAGCAAGTCATCAGAATGGGAGCTGAGTTTGCCAATCAGAGCACATCAATTGGTATCTGAATTTAGTGGGCACCTCCGGCATGCACCTGAGCCTATGGTTTGAATAGCTCAGTCTCTGAGTAGGTTGCATTGAATCCCCCAAAACAATGTTGAGAGAAGAAAGAGTATCTCTTTGAATCCTAACCAAGCTACAGAACGATGCGACTGAGCGTGGAAGGACAGGACGGCAGACAGTTCCACAGAGAATGTCAACAGCTATGATCACTTAGCAGCGGTTGCCTGAAACACTGTGTTGGGGTGAGGTCTGGCGCTGTATCTGCGATCAGTAGGCAATGCTGCTTTGATCAATTAATGGTGTCTATCATTGGCACAAGAAAGGGAGGTGACCATCCTGAGCTATGTGTTTTCTCTCTCCTGGGAAGGGGATGCTACCGTTTTCGAAGGGATCTGATCAAGTACGAACCACAGACCACTTACTATGCTCTGGGTGCCATGTTCTTTGCATGTGTTTTTTCATTTAATAGTAACCACAGGATCCCCTTTCCCTGCCTCTACACAATTGGCAGATGAGAAAAACAGCTTCAGAAAAGGTGGAGACACTTGCCCAAGGCAGAAGAAACTAGTCAGTGGCTAACCAGCATTGATAATTACCATTAAATACATAAATCACTAGGCTGATGAACAGAAATGTCAACAGAGAACAATCTGAAACCCGTTAATTAGTGTGTGAATGTATATATTTGACCAGAGGGCTTTGTCTTATTTATCTTTATTCTAGGACTCTGTGTTTTGCACAGCAACTAAGATGCCATATCTCCACACTCCTGGTAACCGTGATGCAGGGCTCATGACACAGCTGCTGCCGGATACAGTTTAATTAGGAGTCAGGCATTGTGCTAGACACCTTGGAGCAGCGGGTTTGGAGAGTGAAGAGATCTGGCAATACACATGATAGAAGTCAAGATTTGGCACAAACTAGTACTCAGAGAATACTTGTTGGATCAACGAGTGCCAGGAGGGTCGACCACTGGGTGGGATTTAGAAGACAAACCAGAGATGGTCTTGGTGAAGATGGGAAGGGGCATCTTTTACCCTTTCTTGGGGGGGCACAAGGATACAAGGAGCAGCCTGCCTACTGCTGATCCCCCAGATGCCAAGACACAAGGGCAAGTTTCAGGGTTCCTCTGAGGCAAGTCCCGTAGGGAGCACCTTGCATCCACAAAGCTATTTCTGGTTTTGTGTTCTGCCAGTAAGGGGCTGGGAGGCTTGGGGGAGCCAGATCCGCAGCTGGGGTTCTGGAGCTCAGAGTCAGGACAATGCCAACTTCCTCCTGCCTGGAGCACCTGAATGTCACGGCAGGAGCGGGGAGGCAGCAGGGAGAGACGGCCTTGGGGAGCCCAGTCTTCCCCCGCCACGTCTTTTCCCAGCTGTGTCCCTTCCGTGTTAACTTTGAGGGTGATTTATCTCATCTGCAGAGTTGGCGTATTGCAATTTTAAAAAGTCTCAAATTATGAAATCACTGCGAGATGGGGAGAGGTTTTTTTTTTTTTTTCCATTTCATAGATGAGAAAACTAAGACTAATGGAGTTATTTAGAAGAGCGGCAACAACAGTATGTGTTAGACATTATACTACGCATTTCAAATATACTAACTCATTACAGTCTCACAATGCCCTACAAGACGAGGAATATTCTTATCTCGACTTTCAGGCGAGGAAACTGAAGCCCAGGGAGTCCAGCAATTCCTCAGACCCAGTCCCATCTGATTCCAGAGCCCATGCTCCGGCCCCTCTGCTCGGCTACCTCCTTGTCAGTTAGTTAATTAGCACATTAATTAATAATTTGCATTTACATAATGCTTTACGTTTTCCAAATACATTATGCACTTTTGTGACTTTGAGTTGTGCTTGAACACTGTAAGATAAGAGGAACGGGTATTTTTCCATTGCATCCTTTGACACATCAAAAATTATGCCAGGAGTTGGAAGATACTTTCTGCTCTACTCTGGGCTGTATTTTGTACACATGATACTTTGCACTTCATACATTATGTATAGAGCATGATAACTTGCTTATTTATTTAGACACAAAAAGAGACAGACAGACAAAGCTCCCATCTGCTGCTTAACTTTCCAGATGCCTACAAGAGCCAGGGCTGGGCTGAGGCTGAAGCCAGGAGGCCGAAACCAAATCCAGGTCTTCCGTGGGTGGGTGGCAGGAACCCAATTACTTGAGCCATCACCACTGCCTCCCAGGATTTGCATTAGCAGGAAACTAGAGTCCAGAGCCAGAGCTAGGAATTTAACCCAAGTTCAAGTTCAAGGATACAAGTGTCTTGACCACTGGGCTATCCACCTGCCCTAAACAGGATACAGCAGAGCAAAGTAACCCATGTACTCTACTCTACTTCACTTTTCCAAGCCTCAATTTTGTCACTTATTAAATGGAGGAAATAACTTTATTCCAAGGCTACTGTGAGAACTGAAGATGACAAATCAGAAAAGAACCAAACACAGCTTGAACATCTGAAAAGCATGGTGCACGGGAGCCACCCCGCTACTCCCCTCAGAGTTTTTACAAGAGCGCACACATATTCTCTTGATAGTTCTCCGTAAGGACAGGAGTGAGCGATCTTGGGGTGACTGGCTGCAGTTAGCCTGGCCATCTGTACCTGAGGAGCAGTACATGTGTTGTTCTTAGTGGCCCCTTTTTATCCCCTGCACATCCGGGCACTGGAAAGGAAGGGACATAGACCAGAAGCTATGAAACCGTCAGTAGATCTGCTATCAGTGGGCTCTGAGTTTCCAGCCCTGGCCCTGTACCAAAGCCTTCAGCATTGTTGGACTCCACTTGGCAAGGCCAAGCCAGAGCATTAGCCGGGATTGGGTTAAACTACTTCTGGTACTACTTCTCTGAGGGAGAAAAAGAGACTCAGAGAACAGAGAAAATGTATTTACCGTTGGAACATAGATTTTGTGATTACAAGTTATCTAGCCATGCCCTATATCCTTGGGCTGTAATTATGCTTGCTCTGAGTTTTCTTAAGAAGCAGCTAGGAACAGATGCAATTTAACAGAACCTAACCTAAACGGAAGCTTAGTGCTATCCTTCACGGTGGGATGCTCCGGCCCCGGGGGGACCTGGAAGCGGGCGCTGCTGCAGATGCAGGAATCTCCTTTTGTCTCCCATCCTCTTCCTGATGAATCCCTCAGCCCCCTGGAATCAGTGCCCAGCTCTGCTCTTGTGTCAAGGAACGCGGTCTTTGACTTTGAGAGGGCGTCTCTGGCTGCACAGACCGTAGACTAGATACCATCCTGAATGGTGATAAGACGGCTCTTCCACAAAGGTAGTGCAGATGGGCAAGACGCACAGCTGTAACAGATAGGCCCTGGGATCGCAGAGTCTTGATACAATACATTCGTTTACTGACCGGATCTTAGTCTTGTATGGGCTGAAGGAAGCTCCACCTCATGTGGACCCACTTTCATCGTGGGGTTGCAGTCATGGTGCATGATGCAGCAGGAAAGTCCCACTCTTCCTAGCTCCCTCTTTCTGGCAGTGGCCCCGCGCTCCTATTGAGATTTCCCTGGCTAAAGCTCGTCACAAGGTCCCAGGTGGGTGCTAGGAGAACTGGGAAGTACAGTTGGGTGTCCTGTCTGAGTGGAAAGGTAAAGGGATTGGTAAGGCCAGCGCCATGGCTTAACAGGCTAATCCTCCGCCTTGCGGCACCGGCACACCGGGTTCTAGTCCCGGTTGGGGCGCCGGATTCTATCCCGGTTGCCCCTCTTCCAGGCCAGCTCTCTGCTATGGCCCGGGAAGGCAGTGGAGGATGGCCCAAGTGCTTGGGCCCTGCACCTGCATGGGAGACCAGGAGAAGCACCTGGCTCCTGGCTTTGGATCAGCAAGATGCGCCGGCCGCAGCGGTCATTGGAGGGTGAACCAACGGCAAAAAGGAAGACCTTTCTCTCTGTCTCTCTCTCTCACTATCCACTCTGCCTGTCAAAAAAAAAAGAAAGAAAGAAAGAAAGGTAAAGGGATTGGTGCCCCTGGAATCACAGACTGGGATGAGCACCTCAGACTTTCGTTGGGAAGTTCTTTCCTCCATTTCAATGGAAGAGGACAGGAAAAACACGTTACTGTCTTCTGAGCATTTTCTGTGGGCCAGGCACTAAAGTCTGCATCCCTATCATCGTTAACGTATGGAGTCTGCCCAGCGATTGGCAGTCCCCCATTTCCCAAGGGGAACATGTCCCAAGAGCACCAGTGGATACCTGAAACCACTGTCAGCAGGAAACCTTGTGTTGTGTCCTGTGCAGACCACAGCAGATTTGACACCAAGAGTGTATTATGCATGGTGGCCATGCCTTTTGCTTTTTGAAGAACAACAGCAAAACTAGTATGACCTTCCTTTTCTTCACAATTCTGTGGATGGCAGATTCATTCTTACTGTAGATCTTAGCAACTTCAACATTAGGCTTTGTTTTTTTTTTTTTTTTTTTTCTTTTGCCTAGAACTTTTTGCCTTTTCCCTTAAAGAAAGTCCTTTATGGCTTCTCTTTGGCATGTCCAAATTGCCAGCATCGCTGCTTTGGAGCACTGGGGCCATTATTGAGTAAAATAAGGGTTACCTGAACACAAACACTGAGATAACACAGCAGTCATTCTGACCTGGTGACTAGAGGGAGGGCAGTGAATACTCCCTGAGTACTCTGGACAAAGGGCTAACTCACATCTGTGGTGGGGTGGAGCAACTTGGTGTGAGATTTTCTCTCACTGCTCAGAAAGTCTTGTGCTTCAAAACTTATGAATTGTTTATTTCCGGAACCTGCCACTTAATATTTCAAGACAGCAGTAAATGGGTAAATGAACATGCAGAAAGCAAAACTGTGGATAAGGGGGAATGGATGCATGTTATTATTTCCATTTTATAGATAAGGAAAGCCTGTACATGAGCAACGGACTTGATCACCCAGCTAGAAAACTCTGGAACCAGGATCTGAACATGAATCTATGCTCTGAACTGTTAGACCACACTGCCCATAGGAAGTACAGCTTTCAAACCAAATGATAGACAAAGTGCTTCCATATTGTTAGTGCTTAGTAAATGTGCATTACAAAGCAGAAACCAGAAAAGCAGACATTCAGTTGTCAAAAAGTTTTCATTGATCTTTGGGGAGTTACCACCTCTGTTGGTTTTTTTTTTTTTTTTTTTTTTTTTTTTTGCAAACTGCCATCCCATTTATTCATGTGCACATTCAACTACCATTTATTGAGTGTGTTTTATGTGTTATTCGTAGTCTTGGGCACTTGAGCTGTGAAGAGGGACTGGATACAGTTCCTGCCCTCAAGCTGCAGAGTTAGGTATGGGATGGAGTCTTCCTTCCAAAATTGTAAGAGATCCTGCAAAAGGGCAGTAAGACTGTCAGAAGCTTGTAGTCTGATTGGCCAAGTGGGATGGGATGGAAACCGATTTAATCAGGTCTACTTTCCAGTCATGGGGGAAGCCATGTAAGTAGAAGAATGAAGGACAGTAATATTTTTAGTTGTATGTATCTAGAATTTTTTCTTCCTTTCCCTCATCATGACATGGCATTATCTGCATCTCATTTAGGACCACAAGAGACACAATTATAATCACCCTGGACACCATGGTTGGCCCAGGACTAGTTGATACTAGGAAAGCCAATCTCAGCTCTTTCTCAGAATCAAGTGCCCAGGAAGGTGACTCTCACTGGACTCTGGTATTTAAAAGAGGCCGTGCTGGACAGGAATAGGAATAGTAGCCCCCAGCGTCTGTTGAGTGTCTGCAGCAATGCCGGTGTTCACACTGTGCTGCTCAGTCCTACTGCTTACACCTCCCCAGTTCATCTTCACACCCAGATGACCAACACTAGGAGTGAAAACCCTGTAAAGGTGGGTGCGTGTTCCTCGTCCTCACTTGACAGATGAGAGACCTGGAGATCAGAGAGGTGACAGCACTCATCCAAGGTCACAAGGCTAATGAGGGATCAAACGGGGATTTGAGGCCGGCGCCGTGGCTCAATAGGCTAATCCTCTGCCTGTGGCGCCGGCACACCGGGTTCTAGTCCCGGTCGGGGCGCTGGATTTTGTCCCAGTTGCTCCTCTTCCAGGCCAGCTCTCTGCTGTGGCCAGGGAGTGCAATGGAGGATGGCCCAAGTGCTTGGGCCCTGCACCCACATGGGAGACCAGGAGAAGCACCTGGCTCCTGACTTCAGATCAGTGCAGCGCACCAGCCTCAGCGGCCATTGGAGGGTGAACCAACGGCAAAGGAAGACCTTTCTCTCTGTCTCTCTCTCTCACTGTCTACTCTGCCTGTCAAATAAACAAACAAACAAACAAACAAACAAAAAACAAAAAAACAAGGATTTGAATCCCAGGTCTTGCCCGCATAATTACTCTACTACCACATCTCTGGGTCCCAAGGCTAAGGATTGTGGGAAGATAGCTTGGCTTGGGGTACAGCCCCAGTCACCGTGGACTAGGGGCAAGTAGATTGGATCTGTCCATTGGCCTGGGCTCCCCCGCCTCCTGCTGACTCCCACCACCAGCCCCATCCAATCAGAGCCCAAAGCTGAGTGGCTATGAACCCTCACAGTTTCCTGCACCTCCTGCATCCCAGCCCCCAGGACTCTGGGGTATCCTTTATTCTGAGTTCATTCAGGGACATGCTGCAAAAGATTGAAGTCAGCAATTGCGTCGATTGCCAGCTGCCAAAAATGAGGGCAATTTTCTACATATTTTCTGTTCCTGTTCCCCCGTCTTGCATTCTCCCTAGGGTTTGAGATTGTTAAGCGGGTGAGATGGTAAAGGTGTGAGAGGGGGTCACCAGCTGAAAACGAGGTACCTCCTACACAGGGGTGTCGGGAGGTGGCCAAGACCCCACACCCAGAAGAGCTTCCAAAGGAAGCCCTCTTAACAGGCAGTGGGAGAGCAGGGGGACACTGGAAGGCTTTGTCCCCCCAAATTCCTGGCTGTAGTGAGTTGAGGTCACTCATTTTTATGGATGTACTTCCTCACTTCAGCAGAGCCTTAGGGCTCCTCAACTGCCTGCCCCCTTCCTCCTCCACGGCCCCCTAAGTGAACCATCCTAGAGAAAATGCCCAATTATCTTTCAGTTCTCTCTGTAGAGGACGATATTACAAAACTTCCACCTGAACAGGCGATCAGGGTATGCAGGCAAGAAGTACAGGGAATGAAATGTCACCCAGGCATTTCACACATCAGTCCTAAAAGACTGCGTTGTGTTCTGGATTGTGGACGTTGGTGGTTCCTCTCAACTTTGATAAGAATTTGTCCTGTATTATTGATCCTCTGATTTTAAATATTTACTTTGGTATCTGATTTTTGTGTTTGAGATTTTATATACTGTTTTCTGCTTTTAAGCTTTATTTATTTGAAAGGAAGAAAGAGAGACAGAGAGTTGGGGGAGTGGGGAGAGAGATCCTCCGACTGCTTGTTCACTCCCCGAATCCCTGCAGTGAGCCTCCAAACTTGTTTAAGCTGCAGGCTCTGTACGCCTGGTGATGTCCCTCATTCTCAGATTCTGAGATCCAAGTGTCTGTGGTTTTTATACTCCATGGACCCAAAATTCATCATCCTCCAAGCCTTTTGGGTCCCTCTCAACCACTCTGCCACCCACCCCGCTGCAGGGCCCCCACAGGGCCTTGTTCATGGACGTTGGACTCCCAGACGCCACTGTCCTGGAGCTCCCCACTTGTGTAACCCACACTGTGGACCAGGACAGTGTGCTCCGGGGGGGTTCAGCAAAGCGAGGCGGCTGCGCCTGAGGGAGGGGGCGGGGGCAGAGAGAGTGAAGCCCTGGGTTTCTTCAGATTTCCACGCTCAGCTGGGCTTCTGTTTTCCACGCTCAGCTCTCAGATGCTGCGAGAGGGCCAGCCTCCTCTTAGCCAAAGGTGGGTCCGAATGGGGAGGGGCCCCCAACACCCTTACTTTCCAGGCAGGGGAAGTGACCAGAGCCAGCCAGGACCCAAACCCTCTTCCCGCTGCCCTTTGCTCCCCCGGACTGAGAAAGCAGGGGAAGTGGAGGAGGCACGTTGCTCCCTGCGGAGGAGGAGGAAGTCGGGGTGACGTCAAAGGCAGGTTTCCCAGTGTCTGCCGGTCGCCCCCACCCACAGAACTCTGCTTCCCGGGCCCACTGGCCCTCGTCCCCTGGGCAGTACTGAGGCTCTTTGATTGTGTTCCTATGTTTTCAGGAACACCGGACTGGTTCACCCAGAAAGGACAAAAAACGCTGCCATCAGCAGCATCCCAGTCCCTGCTGGCTTCCGGTTCCAGTGTTTGCCCTGCACAAAAGCCTAATTCGAAATAAACATAGTAGAAGTTTTACAAGGGGCTCTCTGTGAACTCCCCAAACTCTGGACTCCAGAGGAGAGAGGGCAAGGGGTCAGTCTGGAGCAAATTCCCTGCTGGGGTTCACAGCTCCAAGCGCCTCTGATTAACCCTTCCCTGTACGGAGCCTGGAGGATGGACCCCCGTGTGTCAGAGCCGAAGGGGCCCCTTCTGACAGGCGGGTAAACTCAGCTGTCCCACCACTCTCCGAGATGATCAATGGGACGCTTCCCGAGGAACCAGCAGCGTGGTGGTTCCCAAACGTGGCTGCTCTGGGGACTCACCTGGTGATCTTAAAGAAATATTGATAACTGGACTCACCTCCTGATACTCTGATTTCATTGATCTGGGGAGAGAGCCCAGGGTATCAGAAATGCGTAAACTGTCCCTGGGTGACCCTGTCGTGGGTGGTGATGGTGCACAGAGGTGACCCTGTCGTGGGTGGTGATGGTGCACAGAGGTGACCCTGTCGTGGGTGGTGACGGGGCACAGAGGTGACCCTGTCGTGGGTGGTGACGGGGCACAGAGGTGACCCTGTCGTGGGCGGTGACGGGGCCCAGAGGTGACCCTGTCGTGGGCGGTGACGGGGCACAGAGGTGACCCTGTCATGGGTGGTGAAGGTGCACAGAGGTGACCCTGTCGTGGGCGGTGACGGTGCACAGAGGTGACCCTGTCATGGGCGGTGATGGTGCACAGAGGTGACCCTGTCGTGGGTGGTGACGGGGCACAGAGGTGACCCTGTCGTGGGCGGTGATGGTGCACAGAGGTGACCCTGTCATGGGTGGTGAAGGTGCACAGAGGTGACCCTGTCATGGGTGGTGAAGGTGCACAGAGGTGACCCTGTTGTGGGCGGTGATGGTGCACAGAGGTGACCCTGTCGTGGGTGGTGACGGTGCACAGAGGTGTGTATTTGAATCTGCTCCACTCTTTCGTAACTGTGTCCCTCAGCAAGTGACTTCAGCTCTTCCTCTGTGAATTAGCGCAAATGGGAACACCTACCTCATATGCAAAGTGGGAGTTAAATGAGTTAATGTACACACCAAGTGCTTAACGCAGTGCCTCTCGCAGGGCAAGTGATCCCTGAGTGTTAGTTTTATTGTTGTTTTTATTTTGTCACTAATAGATAGCATCATGCCAGGGACCCAGGCTGGGACATGACAGGTGGTTGCACTCCCCAGTGCACTGAGGGTTGCGTAAAGATCCAGGAGATCGGATTCTTTTCCTGACCATTCTGAGAACAAACGAGCTGTGTGACCTTGGGCAAAGCTCTTTGCCTCTCTGGGTTCGGCTGCCTCATCGCACCAGATGGTTCTCACAGTCCCTGCCTCTGGATTGTCCAGGGGAGTTGTGTGATTCCAATAAGATAATGGATTTGAATGAGCTTTGAAAATAGGAATGCACCGGAGGAATTTGAGATATTACGATTATGACGGCCATTTCATCCCCCTCGCGCCCTGGCTGGCCCATCTGTTCTGGGAGCGTTTCCTTCTCTCTCTGCCTCCCTTGGCCGCCAGTCCTGAGCTGCTCAGGCTGACATTTGGGTAGCTTCCAAGGAGGATTCGGTCCCTCTCCCATCTGCCCTCAACGAATCTCCTTTCTCTCCTCTCTCGCAAACGCCCTGCTGGCTTCTGGTGCCACAGTGGCCAGAAGAGTCACCACTCATCTCATTCATTCCCTGGGGTCAGAAAGTAGCCAACAATCTTGGATTTTCCATAGAGGAAGAGTTGGGAGGTCCCTGTGGATACCTTAGCCGATGCCAGAGAATGGCAGGTGGAGTTGAGATCCAGACTTACCTTCCTGGATCCCACTCCAGTCCTCCTGTGTCGCCCATCCCCCTACTCTGCCTGAATGACCTTGAGCTCCTGGCCATGGGCCCTGGGTATGACCCCCTGGAGCTCCTCAACTTCTCTTGATGGGGTTTTGCCTATGGGAGAAAATTCGGGTGGGGTTGGGGGAAGGCATGGTGCCTCCCTTAGGATCCCAGGCTGTTTCCCAAGGAGAATCTGTAGCTTTGGCTGAGCCATTGAACATCTTTGAGACTCAGTCATCCAGTGGGAAAAACACCACCTCTCCTGTGACCTGAAGTGGGGAGGGTGTAATCCCTGTTGCCTCAGATGCCAATGTTGTGGCCAAGGATGGGGACAGCGGTGTGATGACACCACCGGGCCAGATCCCCTGGCTGGACACGGGGCCAAGGCAGAGGCATCTGGGTGGCTCCAAGCTGTGTGGGCTGGGAGGAGCCTGGGAGAGGGCAGGGCCTGCCGGGATTGGCAGCTGCTCCTGGCTGGCAGATGGTCTCCTGCATGGGCCACCCCAGGGTCAGCTTTATGGATTCGCACATTAACCCTTTCCTCCCCAGCAGCCCCTTAGCCACTGGTTCTTTTTGCTGGGTCTGTAACTGAGCTGTGGACCAAACCCTGGCCCACGTTGCCACTCCAGAGACAGACTCTCCCTCGTGTGTGTGTGTGCACAGATGGGCCCTGGACCCCCCATAGCATGCAGAACTGGGCAAGCTCAAAGAGGGGCCATTCTCTTAGGATGCATCTCGTTGGCAAATACTAAGTTTTGTAAATACTGATGGAGAGAAAGTACTGCACAGGATATTTTGGGGTTTATGATTTTAGACTCACTAGCTCATTTTCTCTGTTCTCCCCCCCCCCCTCCAGTATAGGATAGTATTGGCCATATTGTTTTATTCCAGATGTTTTTAATTTTTGCTGTAGCATCTGAGTATCTTCCCATGTAAGCATCTACCCATCTCATCATCTTTAATCTGAGTAGTGTTCTGCTATGGGCTTGTGGCAGAGGAAATATACCCACCCTCCACTGCTGGATGACATCATAAGATAAAGAAGGAACAAATCCAGAGAGGCTCAGCGATGTGCCCAAGGTCACACAGCCCAGAAATTACAGGCTATGCCCGAATTTTGGTCTTGGGGCTTGAAATTCATTTTTCTTTTTCAGAGAAACCAGGTTGAGGGTTTAGAAGCACTTAGTGGAGAGGAACCCACTCTGAGGGCTCCAGACAAGCCTTGCTTTTCGGTTGTTTGTTCGGCTCAGCTCTGGGCTAGGATGCCAGCCCTTCATTGTCGTCTGTGTGACTCTGGTCAGCCTGACCTCCCCTCTCTCGGCCTCCGTTTCTCTGGCCCTAACACCAGATGGAAACCTATTAAGCTCTAACTTATCAGGCTGCTGTGTGTGTTGGGGGGAGGGGAGTTGAATAAGAAATGTCTCTCACAGGGGGCAAATGGCAGGTGCTCAGCAGTGAGGGGAGCAGGATTCCACTGCTAGGATTGTTCCACATCTGTCTGTATTAACTAATAGCTAATATTATTTCATGTCTAGTAGTATTTGAGTGATCATTGTAACGTTAGCCCCAGTCCAAGGGTTGTAAGACCTCAAGCAAGTGCCTTTTCCCGCCTGGGCCTAGCTCACCTACCTGTGAGAGCCTGGATGACTTCTGGGGGTGATCCTGTCCCCCCCCCCCCCCGCTCGAGCTCTTTATGCTCCTTAACCCCTTTCCGGGTTGACATCAGTGCCCTCTCTCTCCCCTCCCCCACCAGCCGGAGCCAACTGGCTGCCCTCCCCCCACCTCCCACCCCTACCCCCTCCAGCTCCTGGGGCCCTGTGACACTAATTGATACGGAGCTTCCCCTCTAATCCTGCCTCTGCCTCCGGGCCCTTGTTCCTCGGGCATCTGCTTGGTGCGAGGAGGAGGAGGAGGCAGGGCCAATCGCCACCCGCCTGTCTGCCATCTGGTCCCCGTCCCCTCCCTCCTCTCAGCCCTCCAAGAAGAATCTATAATGAATCGTGGCCCCCGCCCAAGGGGCTGGGGGGAAAAGGGCGCATGCTGGCCGCGGATGCACGCACGCACGCACGCGCAGGGCCTGCAGACACAATTATGTGCGGAGCTTTTGTGAGGCCCTCCCAGGCCCGCGCCGGCTGAGCAGCTGCCGGGAGGAGGCTTTAATTATCCCACCGAATGACATCTTTGGCAGCCCCCGGGGGACTGCACGAGATGAAGAGGGCAACGGGCAGGGGGAGGAGGACAATGAAACTGGAGAATCCAGGCCAAGCAAGGCAAGGCCCACACATGCTCCGGGGCAGGAATGCTGGGGACCTGCCTGGCCCCCAGCCTCAGAGCGCCGGACTTCCCAAATCTGGGGGCCCAATGAAACACTGATGGGGCTGTCCCACGTGACTTCCTTTCTCACCCAGCCAATCGATCGGGGCTGCTTCCTAACGCTGGTGACAAGAGCCAGGCCTTGAGCTCTGCACACCTGGGTTCTCATTTGACTGGGCTTCCTGCACGGCCCTGTACCACTGGGGCCAACTGCTGCACCTGTCTTAGCCTTGAGTTCTTTGTAAGAGAAGGATAACAGGAACAGCTACACACAGGGCTCTTGAATGAGGCTAAGAACACTCACGCTGGGCCGGGCCGGCGCTGTGGCATAGCAGGTTAAGCCTCCGCCTGCGGCACCGGCATCCTACAGGGGCACCGGTTTGAGTCCCGAGTGTTCCACTTTGATCCAGCTCCCTGCTAATGAGCCTGGGAAAGCAGTGGAAAATGGCCCAAGTGCTTAGGCCCCAGCACCCATGTGGGAGACCTGGCTTCTGGCTTCTCATTGGTCCAGCTCCAGCTGCTGTGGTCATTTGGGGAGTGAAACAGAGGATGGAAGACCTCTCTCTCTGTAATTCTGCCTCTCAATAAATAAATAAATCTTAAAAAGAAAAGATTGGGGCCGGCACCATGGTTCACTCAGTTAATCCTCTACCTGCGGCACCAGCATCCCGTGTGGGCATTGGGTTCTAGTCCCGGTTGCTCCTCTTCCAGTCCAGCTCTCTGCTGTGGCCCAAGAGGGCAGTGGAGGATGGCCCAAGTGCTTGGGCACCTGCACCCACATGGGAGACCAGGAGGAAGCACCTGGCTCCTGGCTTCAGATCGGCATAACGCAGGCCATGGCGGCCATTTGGGGAGTGAACCAACGGAAGGAAGACCTTTCTCTCTGTCTCTCTCTCTCTCACTGTCTATAACTCTACCTGTCAAATAAAAAAATAAATTAAAAAAAGAAAAGCTCATTCATGCAGATGGTAAACGCTCACTGAGCGCCTGCTGTATACCAGGCAGCGAAAGAGACCAGGCACTGTAGGAGGAGTCCCAGCTACAAGAGACTTGTAAGCCAGATGGACGGTGTAGACAGGAAACAAGGTTAAAATGACCAGAATCATGAGTCGGGCCAGCTCCGTATTGCTTCACGTGACTGTTCCAGGGGTTTCCACCGGCACCCGTGTTGGTCAAGACCTGTTTCCTTCTGTTCACTGCTGTAACTGTGGACTCCAGTATTGCAGGAGTCTTTGCCACAGGGAAGATATTTCCTGTGAATCAGAACAGCTTTAAACTCAGAGCGTGGTACCTAGCAGGTGCTCAGAGAATGTCTCCTGAAGCGCACAACTCAGTGGCTGGGGTGGAAAGGACCAGCCCTTATATGGGAGGCCACCAGGGGGGCTTGTCCACTCCACAAGTTCTCCTTGGTCCTTCAGGGTTGAAAACTAGACACTGTTTTTGTTTGTCTGTTGTCCAGGTTGGCTAAAACTCATGGTCTTGTCCCATTTTGAGGAAGATGTAAGGAGACATATATACCCAGATGTTGCTGCTGGGCTTATAAAGTGGCACAGCTATGGGCAAGTTTATTTCTTCACTTATCAAACTTTGTTATTTAAATCGCCAACTCGATGACTAGCTTTTGATGTCAGTTCTGGAGGGAAGAAGCAAGTGCAAAAGTGTTCATTGCAGCTGTATTATCAAGGAAAACCTGCAAATAGTCCAGATGTTCTTCCATAGGAGATGCTCAAAGAGACAGTGGAACATAGGTAGCCATGGAATCCAACTCAGCAGTAGTGAAGATGTGTGTTGACATGCTTGTAGGTCTCCAAGAGACAGAGAGGGAGAAAAGCAAGTTCCAGAGTGACACACAAACAGGAATAGGACTTTATACACCATGCATACCAGCAAGCAGTCTGGCCATCTATCTATTTATCTGTCTGGATATACAAAATACCACATACTGAATGTAAATCTGTATTGTAGAAAACTGTCTTAAGGGTGCACACCAAACTGCTGGTGACAGCATTCAATGAAAAAGAGGGGAAATATTTCCACTTTACTTCTGTGTCTTACAAATGAAAGTACTTCAGATATTTCAGGAAAATGAAATGAAATGATGAGTTTATTTTGGTGTAAATTTAAGAAAAATCCATGCATAAAGTTTTCTCTTAATATGCATTTTCTGTGAACATTTTGAAGAGCCCTTGTATGCATGGATTTCAGAATCTTTTGCACCAAAATAAACTTTTCATTCTATTTTCTCACATACTTTTTGAAGTAACCTCATATTGAATGACAATATTTTGTTTTATAAAGTTTTTAAATGTTGTATTTATTTGAAAGCCAGAGAGAGAGGGGGAGAGAGAGAGATCTTCCATCTGGTGGTTCAGTTCCCAAAAGGCCGCAATGGCTGGAGCTGGGCCAGGAACCAGGAATATGGATGGTGTCCTGGCACTCAAATATGGGATGCTGGCATCACAGGTGGCAGCTTAACCCTCTGCGCCACAACACTGGCCTCCGAATGAGAACATTTCCATGATTTGCAAGCTTTCCCCCATCTTCGTTATGTACACACACACACTGATTTGGAAAAAATCTAAGCAACTGTAGTAAGTGCAGGACACCTAAGTAGCAGACACAGAATCAGAGTCCCATGAAGAAGCTTAGATTTCTGTCGTCAAGTTTCTTAACCTTGGTGCGATTGGCGTTTGGGTCCAGATGGTTCCTCGTTGTGGACAGCTGTCCTGGGCACTGCAGGCCATTGAGCCGCTTCCCCTGCTCCTAGCTGGTAGTTGTCATCACTCCACTCTTTTTGTGGCCATCAAAAATATCTCCAGACCTTGCCACATGGGCCTTGGAAAGCAAAATTGCCATCAGTGGAGAACCACCGAGCTAGGACACGTTCCTGCCTCCCCACTCTAGAGGGTCCAGTTAGAGAAATCCCAAACCTTGCAAGATCATCAGACACCAAAAGATGCCTGAAGGCTTGGAAATGAAACAGAGAAGCCGAATGGAATCCTGCCTCCTGCCCGCCCCTGGGACTGGGGAGGGGCAGGGTCACGGGGTGGCAGGAGCGCTCGTCTGGGATCTGACAGAGCTTAGTCTGAGCTCGGGTTCTCTGAGGCTTACTCGTCTGTAAAGTGGAACCATAGTTGGTCACAGTCATCCTGGCGTGCAGAGCCTGGGCTTTGGGCCTGAACAGACCCCGTTTCCAGTCCTAGCCAAGCGAGCCTGGGCAGGTCCCTTCGCCTCTCTAAGCTCTGAGCTCATCTGTAAATGGGGACAATGATGGTACCCAGCTCACAGGGTGGATCTGAGGATTGAGTAAGCTCCGTATCAGCATGGCCCTGATACCTCATTAAGCTGTGATACCTCTGGTGGCAGTGAGGGTACGTTAGCCAATGTCCTGATGTAAGCCCATAGGATTTACCCGGGGCAAGGGGGTCAGGGTCTTCTTCACTTCCTTGGGATCGTGGTCTGGGAGGGTCGGATGTCTACCTGAAGCTCCTGGGTCCCCTCCTTCATTGGCACAGTGAGCGTTTACTGTGTACTCGCCGTGGGCCACTTCCTCGAGGCGGGGATGGATCAGAGCCAGTGCCAGCCGCGGGGAGCTCCAAGTGCTCCCCGTAACCTGGCCTCTGAGCTGATTCACCTGGGTGTCCCTTCCATCAGGGTTCCCATGCCATCACTCCCAGGAGGCCATCCCCGGCTCGGCAGCGCTCTGAATTCGGAGACGGGGCTTTCTGCGAGTCTTCCTGGCGGCCCCCCAGCTCAGCCTTTCCCCACGCTGGAATCGGGGGGCAGACTGGCCACAGCCAGAGAAACACGGCTCCTCTTGGCTTTCTCATTCTTTGACTTGCCCGTGCCTTTCTGTACCCACCGACGGCCTCCCCCAGGAGGGACTCTGCCCGCTGAGGCCTTACCTCCTCCTTCTGTGGCTTTGCTGCTTACAGAAGGGGCCGGCGCTCCATCCTGCAGCCCCGTTGTGGCCTCTGTCTCTGTTCTTCCACCGGTCGTTCTTGGATAATTCTCTACGAGCGTCCTTGACTGCACTCTGCCCGCTACCCCTCACCTAAGCACCTCGGTTTCCCTGTCCCCTGTTGACAATGCTCCCCTCGCACAGAGGTTTCCGCTCTGTGTTTACCGGTCTACTCCCACCCAAGGTGTGTTCTGACCCAATGACCCTTCTAAACTTCGGGGCAGTCTCCAGGGAACAAGCGTGCCGGTGCTTATGGTAGCCTGGGAAGAAATGCTGTCGGCAGCCAGCGAGCTCTCGGCCACGCGTGGAAGTACCAGGAGGAAAAGGGGAAATCGGGCCACCCTCCAGCACGTTCAGATGCACCCTCACGGTGGGGCGGCATCACCACTGTTTCCTTTTGCAAAGTGCCATGATCGGCAAGGGTCTCAGAGGGGTGCTTGTGTGTACGTCATAACCAAACAAGTTTCAGAGCCCAACAACCGGACTGTTTACTCTTCCGTGTTGAGTTCTGTATCCTTGGTTAGCAACACAGAAGTAAATAGATGACCTCAGCTACAAGAATGGCACCAACAAACCGGTAGCCTCTCCAATTTGGTGGTGAGAAAGTCAGGCCCACAGAGCTTGAACAGTTAACCTGAGGCTACACAGTCACACGTACAGCATGAGCCGGGGTTAAGGACTCAACTTGATTCCATTTCTGGAGTTTTCATCTTATACTGCATGATCTGCTTTTTGTTAAACATTTTGTCAACAAGTTTTAATCCTAAAAGTAACACATGTTATAAAGAGCCCAGGAGAGGGCACCAGCGCCGTGGCTCACTTGGTTAATCCTCCGCCTGCCTGCGGCGCCAACATCCCATATGGGCACCGGGTTCTAGTCCTGGTTGCTCCTCTTCCAGGCCAGCTCTCTGCTATGGCTCAGGAGGGCAGTGGAGGATGGCCCAAGTGCTTGGGCCCCTGCACCCGCATGGGAGACCAGGAGGAAGCACCTGGCTCCTGGCTTCAGATCAGCGTAGCTCTGGCCATAGTGGCCATTTGGTGGGTGAACCAACGGAAGGAAGACCTTTCTCTCATTGCCTAACTCTATCTGTCAAAAAAAAAAAAAAAAAAAAAAAAAAAAAAGCCCAGGAGGGGTGAGCGCTGTGGCACAACAGGTTAAATCCCAGCTTGGGGTACCTGCATTCCACGTCAGAGTGCCAGTCCAAGTCCCTGCTCCTCTGCTTCCCAGCCAGCTTCCTGCTGGTGCATCCTGGGAGGCAGCCGGTGATGGCTGCCCCTGCCACACACAAGGGAGACCTGGCTGGAGTTCCAGGCTCCTAGCTTTGGCCTGGACCAGCCTTGGCTACTGCAGTTGTCTTGGGGAGTGAGCCAGTGGATGGAAGAGCACACTCTCTCTCTCTCTCTCTCTCTCTCTCTCTCTGTTTTTGTCTCTGTCTGTCTTTGTCTCTCTCTCTCTGCCCAAGTACATGGAGCTCTAAGTTCCCTCACCTTAGTTTCTACTCCTGCCCTCCACTGGGACATTCGCCTTTTCCTCCTCACTTTGCATTGTGGATTTTGAACCTATCCATGACTACATTTAGGGCCACCTTACCCTTTTCTAGGAGCTTCCTTAAGTCTCACCGCATACACGTGTCTCCAGTTATTTAACCAGCATCCCATCAAACCACCCTCAGGTCCTTATCTGCAGTTTTGCCATAACAGACACAATGACAATAAGATTTTTGGCTCATTTCTGTTTGCCCACTTTGGGCAGGATGTCTCATACTGTGGGTTCCTGGAAATAGATGTTGTTGCTTAATTGACCACCCCAAAGTTACACTCTCACCCTTGCCTCAGGGTGTAAGAATCCTCTCCCCCTGCCCCATCACAAGATGGGATTATCCACTTGTACCTTTCCCATTCTGAGAGTTACAAAGTAGTAAATACTTGATTTAGTTTCCTTTTCTTTAATGATGAATAGTCGCACACCATTGCATGTTCTTTGGCCCTTTTGTGTTTTTCTGTGGTTACTTTACTTCTTCAAGTCTTTCATCCTTTTAATAGAATTGGTCTTTTTTTTTTTAATTTGTAAGAGCTCTTTGCATATTAAGGAAATTATTCTTTCAAGTTGTCTTGTGTGTTGACTCAAACCTTATTGGTAATTGTTTCTGGTAAAGTTAGAGATTCAGAGAAGACCAAAAAATACACTGTAGGTAGCCTTTGGAGCTGGGGTAGGAGGGAGAGTGCGATTCCGTCTCCTTGCCATCCCTCTCTCCCCTACTCTCCACCAGAAATGAATTGCTGTGACAGATGGAGAGCTGTGAGGCAGAACAGGTATGAGGCGCTAATCTCCTCTTCCCCTGCTGGACCTGGGTTCAAAGGAGGAAAGAAATATTATTTGCAAGGAGGGCTGGGCTGGTTCCCAGATCCAAGCTGCAGTTGGCAGCCTGGTCCCCAGTCTCAAAATGCCACTTCGTGTTTTTAAAGGCCAGACACAAGGGAGCATGTGGCCCACAAGAACCCTGCAATGTTTAAATTTAGGAAGGCTCAGGAAGTGAGGAGGTGGGAAGGGAGGGTGGGGGGCTCCTCTGGGCCTGTTCGGCTTCAGAGTGCGGGGACAGGACGGGCTGGATGTGATTAGTGAGAAGACAGAACAACCATGGCCACCGAAACTGTGGAGTGTGTTACAGCAATGCCCCCAGTCCCATTGGAATGAAAGATTCCTCCAACCCAGCCATAACCATTCTAGCCCAGAAAAGGCCTCAGACCTGCACCCAAATTCTGTTCAAGAACTTTGGTGAAGCGATGAGTTATGGGATTAATATTGCATAGATTTTTTTTTTTTTTTGAACGGCAGAGTTAGACAGTGAGAGAGAGAGAGAAAGAGAGAGAGAGAAAGGTCTTCCTTCCGTTGGTTCACCCCCTAAATGGCACGCTGTGCCGATCAGAAGCCAGGAGCCAGGTGCTTCTCCTGGTCTCCCATGCGGGTGCAGGGCCCAAGGACCTGGGCCATCCTCCACTGCACTCCCGGGCCACAGCAGAGAGCTGGACTAGAAGAGGAGCAACCGGGACAGAATCTGGTGCCCTAACCGGGACTAGACCCCGGGGTGCTGGCGCCGCAAGCGGAGGATTAGCCAAGTGAGCTGCGGCGCCAGCCTGCATAAATGTTTTATTGCGACATTGTTGTGACTGTAAGAAATTAGGAATACTCTAAATGCCCGGGCAGCAGAATTTGTGATTTAGCCAAAGCATGGACTGCAAGGAAGCAGTTAAAATCATACGAGGCTGAACTATACGTGTGGACATAGAAAAGGGACCAGGTGTTTGCTGAGTGGAAAATGGCAATCATAGATATATGTAGAGTATAGCCTGGAATGGCAGGATCATCCTCTGCCCGCCCCTCCCCCCCCCCCCCCCAGCAGCCGATCCATCAGCAAGTCTATCAGTGACCAGCATGGCCTGAATCCCTTCCTCTCCGTCTCCACTGCTGCTGAGCAAGTCGGAGCGGCTGTCTCTGATTGGGCCTGCAGGGTGTCTCTCAAATATCCCACGGCTGCTTGCATTGCATCTGCTGCTGCACGCTGCGCTGTGTGTGCTGGCCAGAGTGATCACTTATAAACCAAACCAGCTGTATCACTCCTCTGCGCAAAACCTGCACTGCTGGGGACTCCGACTGAGATCCCAAGCTCTTGGCAATGCCCCAGCCTCCCTCTGCCCCTCTTCTTCCCTTCTCCCACTCGCCCCTCCCCAGTGGTCCTGTTGCGGTTCCTCCTGCACACCATCCTCCGCCCAGACTGGGGTCCTCATGCCCCATCCTGGACTGTTCTTCCTCCACAGTTGTGCACGGCCAAGTACCCAGATGTTAGCAGAAATGCTCCCCACCCCACCCCAAGAGTGGTCTCCTCTGATCACCTACAGTGAATGAACACTTTCCCGTCACCAGTTCACATCCACCTGGAACCTTGAACGTGACTTTATTTGGAAATGGGGTTGTTACAGATTTAAATTAAAATGAGGTCATATTGGAGTAAGGTGGGCCTCTTAACCCAAGATGACTGATGTCCTTAACAGAGGAGAAGAGACACAGACTCAGAAAAGATAGCCGTAGGAAGACAAAAGCAGAGGTTAGGACAATGCTGTCACAATCCAGGGAATGCCATTGCCACTAGAGGCAGAAGAGGCTAGGCAAGGTTCTCTCCTGGCAGCTTTGTAAGAACCTGGGCCTCCTAACACCTTGCTTTTGAAGTTCTAGCCTCCAGCACAGGCGGAGAACCAATGTCCATGGTCTAAGCCACTCCATTAGTGGACCGTTGTTATGGCAGCCCCAGGAAACAGTGCAGTCTTCCCTCCCCCTACACGTGGGTTGGGTTGTAGCACCCTCGTGGGTGCCAGCACCCACAGGTACTCAAGTCCTTCTGTGCAGTGGGGCGGTATTGAATCCAGGCACATCCTCATGTATACTTTAAATCTTCAGAGATGACTTAACACTGCTTAACGCAAATGACAATTCTATGTAAATAACTGTTTACGCAGTGTGCACCCGTTTGGTTCAGACTGATCACTGTAGGCCTAAGTGTGCGTGTGTGGGACGTGTAGGAGGCTCGGGTTCATCCAGGTAGAGCTGGAGGAGGCGAGGACCGTGCAGCGGGGCAGGCACCGCAGGTTGTGGCTTCACTCCTCTTCGTTCACATGTTTGGCACATGGAAGCTTCAAGTTCTGCTTTTGGGAACTTCTTGAGTTTTTTCAAACATTTTCCATCCATGGTTGGTTGAATTGGAAGGCCTACTATACCACGTCCCTCCATCACCCCCAAAATCCTAAGCATTTTTCCCCTTACTTTCCTTTACTGCCCAGAGAGGAACAAAATGTGGTCTTTGCTTCCATGAGTTCAGGGTACACTGATATATGATCAAAACATTTTTATCTTTAAATTTCAGACAGAGAGCGCACACTGCCATTCCTGGTTCATTCCCCAAATGTCTGCAATAGCCAGGAGCAGGCTAGGCAGAAGCCGGGAGCTGGAAGCTGAATCCAGGCCTCCCACATGGAGGGGAGCTGTGACCAGTGCCCTGCAGGGTAGGGGGCCAGAGCTTGGTACTGAACACAAGCACTCTGCCATAGGATCTGTCTGGATCCTAACCAGCATCGGAACCACCGGGCCTGAGGCCCACCCTGGATCTGTCAAAGAAGACAACATACGCAGACTGTTGCATTTGCCCAGAGAACTAAGAATTGTGGGAGGAATGTAGCTTAGACTTTTTACCTTTCTCTTTGTCTGCTGTGAGGCTCGTACCCGAATTTGTGGCTTATCACTGGGAAAGGATCTGCCTTACAGATCTCTGTTCTGTTTTCCCTTCATCACCCTGGCTATGAAGCACTGGTTATTTTTTAATATTAATTCTGATTTTACTATCTTTATTGGAATGAGGAGTCCTCAAAAAGTTCACAGAAAGTGCACATTATGAACAAGCTATGGGCTTCAAAATTTCTTTGCATTGGCCGGCGCCGCGGCTCACTAGGCTAATCCTCCGCCTTGTGGCGCCGGCATACCGGGTTCTAGTCCCGGTTGCCCCTCTTCCAGGCCAGCTCTCTGCTGTGGCCAGGGAGTGCAGTGGAGGATGGCCCAAGTGCTTGGGCCCTGCACCCCATGGGAGACCAGGTTAAGCCCCTGGCTCCTGCCATCGGATCAGCGCAGTGCGCCGGCCGCAGTGCGCCAGCCACGGCGGCCATTGGAGGGTGAACCAATGGAAAAAGGAAGACCTTTCTCTCTGTCTCTCTCTCTCACTGTCTACTCTGCCTGTCCAAAAAAAAAAAAATTTTTTTTTCTTTGCATCAAAAACAAACTTACCTTTTAAATGTTGTTTATTATTTTATCTATTTGAAAGGCAGACAGAAACAGAGCCCTCTCTCATCTGCTGAAGTCAGGAGCTGGGAACTCAGTCCGTGTCTCTCACTTGGGTGGCAGGGACCCAAGTGCTTGAACCAACACCCACTGCCTCCCAAGATGTGCATGTCAGCAGGAAGCTGGAACTGGGCCTTGCACCCAAGGGCTCAATCCAGTATGGGATGCAAGTGCCCCCATCGCTGGCTTCACCACAGCACCCAACACTTAGCGTTAGCCTTCTCTTTTAATTCTGTTTACCCATGAACTCTGAAGTACCCTCCTGCATTTACATATTTTGCCGCATTTTGAGGAGCATATCGGTAGTTTATCTTCTCTCATTTACAACATCTGCCATGGAAATGCCTGAGAACAGCAAGGTGACAACATGCAGACAGCAGGGCTCGGTCTGAGTTCCAGCTCTGCCACGAACTGGCTGTGTGGATCCTCACATCTCTCGATCCCACTTTTCTCATCTGTATAATGGGGATAAAACAGTACTTATCTCGTAGCATTGCTGAGAGGATTAATAATACACTGTTTAAAATAGAGACAATACTTATAAATACTCTGGGATCTGGAACGTGGTATTTTTGCTTGTTAAGTAGCCTACTTTAATACTTTAAAAATCTCTTAAGGCAGAAGCCATACCATCTACAGCTTAAACTACAAGACCCCTTTGGTGTTTTATCCCTTTTTATTTTTAGCCCCAGCTTCTATGACTGGCATATGGTAGCTGTTTTGTGAATCCTGGTTAAATGAATGAATGAATGAATGAATGAAACATTCCTTCCACCCATCAGGTGCAAGGTGGCCGACAAGTCACTTTTCCTTTTTGCACTTCACTCTCCGCACCTTGAAACAGACACCTCTTCTATCTCAAGGTCCCTGATCCTGTATCCGAGCGGCACACTGGCATCCCATAGTCTTGGCTTAGGCATTGATGACTATATATATATATATATATATATATATATATATATTTACAGGCAGAGTTAGACAGTGAGAGAGAGAGACAGAGAGAAAGGTCTTCCTTCCGTTGGTTCACCCCCCAAATGGTCCCTATGCCGGCGCACTGCACTGATCTGAAGTCAGGAGCCAGGTGCTTCCTCCTGGTCTCCCATGCGGGTGCAGGGACCAAACACTTGGGCCATCCTCCAATGCCTTCCCAGGCCACAGCAGAGAGCTGGACTGGAAGGGGAGCAACCAGAACAGGACTGGTGCCCCAGCTGGGACTAGAACCCAGGGTGCCAGCACCACAGGCGGAGGATTAGCCTAGTGAGCCATGGTGCCAGCCGATGACCATATATTTTTTGGGAGATTTTACCAAAGCTTCCTCCAGGACTGTGGACTTCTGCGTCTGGGCTGAGGACTCAGAATATGCTTGGTGGGCAGGCAGCTGCTGCCTTCCCTGAGCTGGGGAAGATCAGTGGCAGCAGTGGAAGGGGGAGGAGGGACGAGTGGGTGTGGCTATGTAAATAGAACTGGGAGACTAGAGTCTTGTGAACTCGAAGATTCTCTCTTTTTTTAAAAAAAGTTTATTTATTTATTTGAAGATTTACAGAGAGAGAGAGAGAGACAGAGAGGCAGAGGGAAATGTCTTCCATCTGCTGGTTCACTCCCCAAATGGCTGCAACTGCCGGGACTGGGCCATGCTGGAGCCAGGAGCCAGGAGCTTCTTCCAGGTCTCCCACGTGGGTGAGGGGCCCAAGGACTCGGGCCAACTCGAAGATTCTTAAAAGCTACAACAAGGAGTAGAGTTCATTGAAGGAGAAGTTGGCTTGAAGGCTCCTGACCTCCTCTGGGGAGTGGTCCATCTCATCTTCACATACCTCAAACCCACCCCACCACCTTGTTCCATCCTCAGCAGGGTCAGTCAAGCCACAGTGAATTCATTCTGTCTCACTCCCCTCGCTCAGCCAGTCTCCTCTCTGCTCCCTGCAGACTGGCAGCTCCACTGTGTCTCAAGCTGTAGACACAAACTGACCCTCTGTGACCTTGGGCCGGCTACAGAACCCACCTGCCATGGCTTGGGTGTATCCCTCAAAGTTCATGTGATGGCAACATAAGCCCTGGTGCATGTCCCAGGGTTGCAAGGTGGGATCACCTTTAAGAAGTGATCAGGTCCCTAACATGGTCCTCCGGGGAGTGGGTTTGTTATAAAAGCCAGTCCTGACCTCTCTTAGTCTCTCCTGAGCCTCTTCTTTTGCCTTTCTGCCCTCCTGCCATGGGACGATGTGACAAGAAGGCCACCAGATGCCAGCTCCTCAGTGTTGGATCTCTCACCCTCCAGAACCATGAGAAATACGTTTCTGTGCTTTTAAAGTTACCTAGTCTCAGGTATTCTGTTATAGCCGCACAGGATAGAATAAGGCATCTTCCGAACCCCAATTTCCTGCTCGTCAACACAGGGGAGAATAACTTAGCAGGGCTGTTGTGCATATTAAATGTAATAAAGTCAAAGGCTTATCAAAGCATAAAGACGTGATATGAATTCAAAGTATCATAGCCACTAAAATTATCACAAGGACAGAGAGAAAGAGAGAGAGAGAGAGAGAGAGAGAGAGAGGCATTTCTTTACACACCTGAAAAATAATAAGTGGAATAAATTAATTTAACTGAAAGTGCTGGGTGGCCACTGGTCTTAAAAAGGAATTCCACAGCTGGTACTCTAGAAAATTGGAAAGAACCAATCTACCCATGTTGCTTTGCTGTAAGTTGGGAATTTTATACCCTGGATTCATGTAAAGAGGGTGCACCTCCCCTCAAGTACCCTTGGGGTTCTGGGACCCCTCCTGGGGATTCCAGGGAATCCACTCTGCCATCACTCACCCCTCAGTGGCAGGTGGTGCTTGTGTGTGTCCTCCAGGATGGGGTGGTTGAAAGAACCCAAAACTTACTCATGAAAGAAAGGGGGGGATCTCCCAGAACCCAAATGTTCTGAAACGACAGCTTCTGTCACAGATTCTCCGTAGCTGTCCAGATCTGCCCTCCACGGTGAGCACACTCGATTTCCCTGCCCCAGTTCCACATCCCCCACAGAAGGATCTGATTGGCAGAGGTGATGTGCAAATCACCTTGACGTAAATCAAATCTTAATTTAAATTCTCTGGGGAGCCAGCTACTTAAATATTTGATGGAGACTTAGAAAGCTGAACACAGAATCCTTTGTGCCGTGGGGATGATCACACCCTCGTGGAAGACACGCTGGCCATCCGTGGGCTGAAATAACAGGTGTTGTGCCAAGGCTGCTGTGTCCTTTCCCTCAGTCAGATCGGGTGAAATACAGGGGGCGTCATATGAGCCCAGAAGTTGGACTCCCCAGCATTTCCCCACCCACCCACCACAGCCAGAAACCCCACACGTTGGAAGTTTCTTGCCTTCTTTGTCAGCAGCTGCCTTTTCACCCTGTTGCTTCCCCAAGCAACACAGTTTGTTAGCTTTGCACCCCACCAGCAGAGCACCTTTCTCTGGCCCATGAACATTCAGGGCCAGTGTCCATGGGGTCAGACCGCTTCACTGAGAAACGGAACCATCGCTCTCCACCATCCCCTCTCCCGCTGTTGTATTGGAGGAGCGGGACTTCACGGTTTAGCCATCATTTCAGAGCTATGGGGAAGGGGATGGTTTGAAGAAGCAAGAAAATATCAGCAAATGTACAGAATTGCAGGGAATTAAGCGTGGGGAGACCACATAAGCTGGATCCTTCCAGGGGCTTGGATGACTTGGTAAGCTGGAAAGCCCTGAATAGTTTCCCCCAAAAAACAGCTTTCTGTCTAGAACCATGCAACACCTTTGTGTGACCAGTGAAGGAAGCCCTGGTCTTCGGGAGGCACAGCTGAACCACTGGAGCAGAGCTGAAGTCCAGCCCCCTCTTACTGCCCACAATAGGGTATCTGCAGGTGCAGCTTGCACAATGGAGGGTGGTGACCCCACATGGATGCCCCACTAGGGTCCCCCTTCCTGATTTAGCTCACAGCCCCCTTGGTTTTTATTGATGGGAAGCCCAGGGTGGGGAAGTGACGTTGGCAAGGTCACTCGGTGAGTTAGTCACCCAGGAGGAGAGTTTTGACACTTTGTCCTTATACCCTTATCCCCTACACCCGACAGACACAGACCCTCTGACCTCCCTCCTGATTGAACAGCCCATTGATTCTGCTCACTTTCTCAGAGGCAATGCAACCAGTGTGGCAGATAGAAATCTGTTGTCTAAATATCTAAATTAAATCCTTGTAGAAGATGCTTACATTGAAGTGTTGGTAAACCCAGTGGCCCCGGGCAGGGAAGAGCTATTCGTCTTATCAGTACTGTGTGGGTTGAATGATCCATTTCCAACAGTGCAAGGAATGGAATCATGAAAAGGATAAGTGCCCTGATGGAGGGGGAGTGAGTCTGGAGCTGGGAGCTGGTGGCATTGAAAAGGTGTAGCTCAGAGGGGGTGAGTTGTCCTGAAGAGGATCGTTCAGGTGTGTTCAAGACAGCCCCAGTGTGAAAGCGCAAATGAATCGCCCAAAATAGATGAGATTTCTCTCGGCGGTAATTGCAAGTGGAGCTGGCGAAAGGCTTTATATCGAGAGCCCGTGAAGGGAAGAGCTGCAGAAATAAAGAGGATTTTATTATGGAGCCAAGAATGAAGAGGGGCCTTAGAAACATAAAGGGAGATGGTGAGAGCGAGGTCAGAAAAGGGACATATGCTGTTGGCCCACAGAGGGCAGCCGAGAGGCAGCAGGAGAGGGATTTGTGGAGCCCTGGGCGGGGTGGGGGTGGTCAAGGTGGGTTCTCTGGCTTGTCTGGGTGGCCGAGAGCTTCCTGTTTGCAGCAGTATTGGTGGGTCTTACACACGTAGAGTGGAACCAGAGAAGACAGGCGCAAATATCACCTCTTGTGTGATCCAACTTAGATTCAGCACAAAACCAGACAATTCTCCTCCGGAAGGCAGAGAAGTTGGGAGAAGAGACGAGAGTCTTCAGAAGTGAGCCTGGTAGGGGGAGGTGCCCCTGAGCATTGGGACCAGTCTGCCTCTAGTCCAGTGGGAATTGATCTAGTCCCGCCTTGGCAGTCGGGGCTGTCCTCTGTAAGGATGTCACAGTTTATTTGAAAGTTTATCTAACAAAACAACAACAACAAAAGAGCTGAGCCCAGGCTCATAGTGTCTCAGAGGAGTGGGACGCTGTGGGAAAATGGCTGCCTGAAACTCCAGGAGGAAAGTAGAAGCAGCGTGGAAGAGGTGCAGAGACTCTTGGGAGAGATCACCCATGTGTAGCTGGGGGGAGCGCGTGGGTTCAGACAATGAAGACCTGCAGGGCACCTTTAAACCACTTTCTTGTGAAGGGAGGGAGGGAGAGGATGCTCCCAACCCGGGTCTTTGACATGGTGGCAGGGACCCAACCACTTGAAGAATCACCAATGCCTTCCAGGTTCTGCATTACCAGGAAGCTGGAGTCAGGAGCCAGAGCTTGGAATTGAACCCAGGTACACCCATGGGGGGCACAGGTGTGTGTTAACTACTAGGATAGACACTTGGCCTATGAGACAGCTTGAGACAGCTGAGCCTGATCAGACTAGAACGTCCCAAAGGCCTGTGTGTGTGTGTGTGTGTGTCTCCCACTGTACTACAGAGTACATGTACATGTACTACAGAGTACATGTAGAGGAGTCTCCATCTCACAGACTGCTAAGAATTCAAATTTTGTCCCAACCCACTAGGGACCCCCTGCCTGCACTGAACTTATCAGAAAGGATGTCTTTGTGATTCAGTCAGGAGAAGAGGATGTTTGTTTTCTCTCTGATAGCGAAGACCTCCACTCAACCTTCTGTTGAAAGCTTCATGTTTATTTATTTGCTTAAAAAAAAAAAAAAAAAAAAGCCTTTCTCGGGGCCAGCACTGTGGTGTAGCAGGTTGAGCCTCCGCCTGCAGTGCCGACATCCCATATGGGCACCAGTTCATGTCCCAGCTGTTCTACTTCCAATCCAGCTCCCTACTAATGTGCCTGGGAAAGCAGTGGAAGATGGCCCAAGTTCTTGGGCCCCTGCTGTACCCACATGGGAGACCCAGAAGAAGCTCCTGGCTTCAACCTGGCCCAGCCCCAGCCATTGCAGCCATGTGGGAAGTGAACCAGCAGATGGAAGATCTCTCTGTATCTCTCCTTCTCTCTCTGTATCCCTACCTTTCAAATAAATAAACAAATCTTTAAAAAACAAATAAACAGGTTTTCTCAAACCTGCTGTGTGTCAGGTACGGATTAGATGCTAAGGATGCAGCTACAACTTTGGTTGTTACCCCGTGGGGAGAAAACTCTGTAGGTGGTGATGTAAGGCAGAGAGATGATCTCCAAATGACTTCCTTCACTGGGACATAGTCCCTAAAGCAGCAGTAGGAATGCAACTCAGTTGCTAAGCAGGACTTCCTGACTGCAACGCTAGTTGAATGTCTGATACCAAGGACGGAAGATTCACTGGACGTAGACTTCACATCTCATGGAGATCAATTGCTGGGCGTGCCCTACCCAGGCATTGTGAACGTTCTAAAGCATCAGTACATACACTCCAACTGAGGCCCAGAGAACGGGGTACCAACCAGTTAAGGTGTCCTCAGCTTCAGATGGCCCAAACAGCCATTCAACCAGACCTCAGGTTTGGCTCTGCCATTCTCAGGGTGTTGACGATATGTCCTGTCAATGCTACGAGAGGGCTGCAGTGTCTCCAGCCATTGCATGCAGATCCTGTGAGACAAAGCATCCTTTTCTGTGTCCTTTCCCTTAAAGCCACACACCCCCAATTTGTACCACATGCTCATACCGGAGCCATCATTGTCAAGGATAATGGACTCTCAATGTCTGGCTTTGATCCGTAAGACTCATTCATTATTCCTTGGGGTTGAGTGGGGGAAGGCTCACCCTGCCGTGCCATGATGAGGCATGTTGTTTTCCCTCTGCAAATGCCTGAGCAGTAGCAGGATTCTGGGTAGCCGTTCCTGGCTCCCCTTGCCGAGGGGCGTGTCTGCTGGGTGGATGATGCTGTGTCTAGCTCAGTGAAGATCAGTCCCTAAGCCACAAACCGCAGAGGAGACCGGATGGCGTCGCTCAGAGTTGAGAACGTGTGTGGTGGGGTTATCTGTGTACCCTTCATTCCTCTTGGATCAATGATTCCCCTAATGGGGAGAACTGTGACAGCCAGAGTCCCAAACGACAGAGCGACTCCTTTGGTCCCCACTAAGCGTCCATTGATGGAGAAGGTCAGAGGTGTCAGGTCACCCAGGGGAGGGCTGCTTGTTGTGTCTCGGGTGCACAAAGCTGGTGCAGCCCCTGGCATCATCCTAAGAGAAGGCGATGGGAGTGAGTCCTTAGCGCACACCCAGCTCTGCTCTCCTGAAAGCAGCCGGCGTGAGCTTCCCAACATGCCAGTCAGATCACGTCTCGCAGCCGCTTAGCACTTCCAGCATCTCTCCCTTATTCCCAGAAAAAGAGTCAGAACCCTGACTTTGCCATCCAGGGTCCTGAGTGACCCAGCCCTGGCCTTCACCTTCCACATCAACTCATCCCTTCTCTCCCTCTCATCGCTCACTCCTGCCCCAATGGACTTATTCCATATCTTCATTGCTGCAGACCCCAACACATAATAGGCGTTCAATAAATATTTGCTGATTGGGTACATACCATTCCCTAGCTAAATAAATCACATTTCTCCTTTCCTCCCTTCTCCTAACGAACCCCAGCCCCTTGCTTCCTGCAGGTGACACCCAGACTATAATTCCTCATAGACGTGTTCACTCTTCTGCATAGTACTTACCACAGTTATTATGATTTATTTACATGGTTATTCATTTATTGCCTATTTTCACCATCTATCTATTCGTGCATTTCCAAAGGATGGTTTGTTTTTTGTCTTGTGCTCGACTATACACCCCATACCTGCAGCTCCTGGCCCGTCACAGGGGCTCAAAAATGCTGTCTGATGCCTCTGAGGAGGGGGCAGAAGTAGCGTGCACAGCACCCTTCACCGTGTCAGGGGCTGGCCCAGGTCAGGATTCCACTCTGCAGGCCTCCAGCCCCACGTGCTTTCCCCAGAGTCTGGCCCTTCCTCACCCATGCTTGGTGTGTCTTTGCGCAGTTACCAAAGCTCCCTTCTCTGGACTGTTGAATGTTGGCTAGGCAGAGCCTCCAGGGTTGTGGGGGGCACGGGAGCTGGGTGGCAGCCCCGGCAAGGCCCCCTAGGCTGGGGGCCTTTGTGTAACTCATCAACTGCATGCCCACGGAAGCCCTGCTCTTCATAAGCCCTCCTTTGTGTGTATTCTCGTCCAAACATCTCCTTGTATGTCCTAGCTGTCCCCCCTTCCCACAGGCAGCGTGTCAGCTTTGATCTTTTAATCCAGGATTCACCAAAGCATGATTGACGTGCGTTTAAACTGAGCCTCCCTGGGGCTGAGATCTGCTACTGTCTAAACCCAGGGTTGGACAAGCTGGCCAGCCAGGTCTCTAAGCCATAGGAACTTTCCAATCCCTCTACACAGAACAAGCAGGCTGATGTTGTGGGATGGGCTGTAGCATGCATGTCTTTTGGGGCTCTACCTGGGATTCTCTGTGTCCCCCCCACCTGGCTATGCACTGGGGTCGTGGGAGGAGAGGGGACTTTGGGTCATGAGCAGACTGCATGCTGGGTCCTGTTCTGGGTACTGGACAAGCAAGGGTAGTGAGACAACATGATTCTGTGCCACCTGCAATGTGGGAGGGCACCAGAGTCAAAAGCTGTGACACACACGGACCAGTGCTCTGAGAGAGGGCTGGAAGAGTGTTTTGGGCATCGCAGACGTATAACCCCAGGGAGTGTGTGTGTGTGTGCATGCGTGTGCATGTGCAAGGGGAGACACAATAAAGAATTCCAGGAGAATTCTACGCTGAGATGTTAGCCAGGCACGGAGCGGAGGAGGTGGTGGTGTTGGGGCAGAGGAGCAGCAGGTGCGAAGACCAGCAGATACGAGGCTGCTGTCTGCGTCCCAGGGTGGCTGGGGTCTCAGGGGGTCAGCAGCGGGAGCTGAGGCTGGAGAGATTGGCAGCGTGCAGCTCAGCAAGGTGTGTTAGACACAGAGGCCAAGGCAAAGGCAGTCACACGTGGCTTAACAACAGTGCCGCGTGCTGAGAAATGCATCTGTAGGCACTCCCGTCACCGTGCAAACATGGCTGCGCATATTTACACGAACTTAGGTGGTGTAGGTCAATCACTTGACTTGTCTGTTGATGTGGTCGAAAGAGTTGGAAAACACAGAGGTTTGAGGCTGCTGCCAGTGCAACATCGTGATGTTTTGTGATCAGCTTTTTCTTTTCTTTTCTTTTTTTTTTTTTGACAGGCAGAGTTAGACAATGAGAGAGAGAGAGAAAGGTCTTCCTTCCGTTGGTTCACCCCCTAAATGGCCACTATGGCCGGCGCGCTGCACCGATCTGAAGCCAGGAGCCAGGTGCTTCCTCCTGGTCTCCCATGCAGGTGCAGGGCCCAAGCACTTGGGCCATCCTCCATTGCCTTCCCAGGCCACAGCAGAGAGCTGGACTGGAAGAGGAACAACCTGGACAGCACCGGTGCCCCAACCGGGACTAGAACCCAGAGTACCGGCGCCGCAAGCGGAGGATTAGCCAAGTGAGCCGTGGTGTCGGCCAGCTTTTTCTTAATAAGTAGAGGAATACCTTATACAAAACTGATAGCAATATTGTAGACACACAAGCCAGTAGCACATTTATGATCACAGTCGAGTGTACCGTGTGTGATCGTGCCGTATCCTTACACCATCTGGCAGAGTGGCGGCTGGTTGACACCAGCATCACCACACACACAGTGACACACACGTGAGCGATGCACTGTGCTGTGACTGCGATGGCCAGAATGACACCAGGCAATAGGAATCATCTAGCCCATAGCAATCTTGTGGGACCGCCATGGTAAACACGGCTCAGCTTTGACCACAGGGTCCTCAGGCAGCACAAGACTATGAGGAATTTAGAAGGGGGATTGTCACTTCCTTGCAAGTGATCAGACCTTGAGCAGAGGAGAAAGGGGAAGAAGAAAGATGGAGTGGAAGCTTCTTACCCTGCCGTGCAGTCTGATGCGAGATTGGCGAGGCTCTCTGGGAGCCCGGGAGCCAGAGGCAGCCTCAGAGGAGTGCCGTGTTTCCCCGGTGAAGAGCGACCCACCGCAGCTATGACCTTCTGCAAAGTCAGGGCTTAGCCCGGAGGCCCTTGGTCAACTCTGCTTCCTGTGGTTGAAGGTCTGGGAGACAACGCTCTCGTGCCTCCCGCATTGGAGTTTGATCTTATTCTTAGAACAATAGGAAGCCACAGGAGGTTTTTCTGAGTTATTTATGTTATTAAAAAAAATAACTTTGGTGGTTGAAGAGAAGATGAGTCGGAAGAGATCAATAAAAAAATTAAGAGAGTGTGGGGTAGCACTATTGCAGGGTTCAGGAGAGACGATACCGACCTATGTTTGGAGGATGAGAGGGTCATATGGAGACATGGACACGTTTAAGTTGTATTATCGAGGAAGCATGCTTGGAACTTGATGACTAGACTTGAGACGTGAGCAGACGCTCTCAACGAGGAGGAGGCAGAGGATTAGGCTGACATCTGTGTCCCTTCTGTGCCAGACACTGTGTATGGTACAATGATCTCGTTTAACCACCACAACAGCCCTGCAGATCTGGTAGCCTTGATGAACTGGCAGTCCATCCCTGCCGCTCCAGATGATGAGCCCAGAACAAACGTAGTGATCCCATCCTCACACCTAGAGTTGTTTTAGGAGGCCGTTAGGAGGCATTCTCCTTCCCAGAGGAGTCCCGGTTAGATGTTTCCCTCCTTTCTCTGGATATTCTCGTGCCTGGGACTGATGTCTGGGACTGTGAACCATCTTGGAGCCAGGATAAGGGCACCCTGAGAGCACAGCCCTCCCATCAAGCATGGGAAAACAAAACAATGGGGAGAAGCTGGGCCCTGAATGACAGCACAGCACGGGGCTGTTGAATACACCAGCCACTGGAAGCTCCCTGAGATTAGGGATTTCCTTAGGGCTTGCAGCAGCCATTCTGTTTCCAAATTCACACAAAGAATCATCCCTCTTTTATCACTAAAGCAATGGAATCTCAAAGACACAGAACTGGTAGATGGCAGAGTAAGGACACAACCTCAGGTCTTCCCTTTGGCATTGGCAGTCCTCCTCTTTGATGTCAATTCACGTCACCTGACCATGAGAAAGAGAGCTTGATTCATACTAATATGTGGGCAATGACAGTCAAAGCTGTTAGCGTAACAACTCTAAAGGAGGGAAACTGACCACCAGTAGGCAGCTCATTTGCCCATGTCCGATAGTAGATGCCAGAGTCAGGGTTTGAACCTGATTCAGCCTCGCTCCAAAGTTCCTGCTGTATCTTGCACCATGATGCCTGCAGATATAAAGACACCTCACTCAGTTCAGGAGGAGATGACTGTGCTGGTGAGCTCAGGGAAGGCTTCCTGGAGGAAGAGGGGACCTTACAAGAAAATGAATTTGAACCAGTTACCCCAGGCTACAGGCATGGCCAGAGGAATGTTGGACCTGCCAGGTTGTAGCTGTGCCTTGGGAGCCCGCACAGTGCAAAGGGTTACTGATGAAGTCACACAGCCAGCATTGCTCCACAGAAGCAGGGTGTGGGCAGAAGTGTTTTCCCGAGTAGGAAATGGCAGGGATCTCAAAGTCAGGAGGACACGGATTAGGAACCTGACTCCCGCTGGGAATGGCACAGGAATGCTCTGCCCTCTATGCAAAGGTGAGAAGCGACAACACCTCTCACATGAGGGACACAGATGACACTGTGCCATCCCCACTCCAGCAAGTGAGACACACAGAAAATGGCTTGGATATGCTCCCAGCAGAACCTGCTCCCTTATTCCCATTCTAATTTCCTTAATCAAAGCAAAGGACAAGGACAGTGATTTCTCCTTTGTCACTGAGTGAAAAATGATACGATTCTAACAGTGATTGAAGGCACTGGGAGTGCTGAGCCCCCAGGAAACATTCAGTGAAACATGAAGACACGAGCGTCATGAGCAAACATTTCAAGAAGCTGGGTACAGAGGAGGGAAGGTTTATCCTGCATGGTTGTCAAGATTAGAAGTCGGACAATAGACGAAAATTCCAAACTAAGAAAGAACATGCATAATTCTTCGTGGCCTCTATTCATCTAGTCACTGAGTCATTCAACAACCATCCATTAGGAGCCCGCTGTATACCAGGGTCAGTCATCGGTGCTTGGTGATTCAAACAGAAATGGTTCCTGTCTCTCCGATTGGCTTAAATCCATCTTATTATAACTCGGGTTTAGTTCTGGAGTTGAAGTATTTTAAGAGCTTTCTCAGTGACAGAAAGCGTGGGTAGTCACCAACTAGCCTTTCTCCCACATACTTGCTTCTCCCTGCAGTGATAACACATGCTTTGATTGTAATGAAACTTGCCAGACATGCCAACATCACATCACTCAGAGCCCCTTCTTCTCCAGGGAGTGGGAGCTTTGCATTTCATGCAGACTCGACATCGTCCGGGTCACAGGGAGCTGACCGCACCAGGTAAACGTGGTGATGGCGCATTCTGATGTCAGCGCGTGTGTTTCTCCGAGAGCATGACCTCCCAGCTAATGGCTTCTCCCCCAGGGACCCACATGACTATCCCAGGGCATTTCTGGGATCTGAGAGAGAAAATCCATCCGTCATCTTCAGCTTTCTAGTGGGGTCATTAGCTGGGTGACAGATGAGACGGAACAGCAGCGGAAGGGCAGAGGTCACTGCAACACGAGAGGAGAAGGCACCGGGACTCCCCCACGGCCCTTCAGAACACTTGCTCTTCTCAGAAATCCCTCCCGCGGCCCAGCATCCTGCAACATCACAGGATGGGAAGAACCCGTCCATCAGGGAGGGTGGTAGCTCTCCGGAAAGCAGAGAACTAATCCCACGGCGCTGTTGGTGGCATCATAGCCACCTCCCCGTGCACTCTCGGTGATTCTGTGAGCCCGGGAAATCCGGCAGAATGGTTCTTGGGAAGCAAGGGACCGCGTTCTAAGCAGTAAGTTTGGTTCTGGCTTAGGGATTCATTGTGTTGTTGACTTGCACTAATTAGCCTTGCTTTCTGATTACCAAAAAAAAAAAAAAAAAATTCGTTGTGGAAAGTACAAGAGAAAAGAAAAATCACCTTAAATCTCATAATTTGAAGATAGATAGTTAACCTTTCATTGGTATACTTGTAGACTACTTTTCCAACGTGTAGCTCTACTCCTTCTCTTGCAAAAATTAAAATCACATTTTTAAAGTTGTACAAAATGTTTTTTCTCACTTAACAATGTACCATGAAATTTTCATGAGGTCTCCCCCATATTTTAAAGTATTTTCCATGAATGTCATTACTGTATAACTGCATAGGCTGAAACATAAAATCAGTGATAGTCAATCTTTTTAACCTACAAAATGATAATTTCAATAGTTCACTTGTATTATAATTGATTTCTGCAGCTTTGTGGTTGTTGACTTGTAAACCATTTCCAAATGTTCTCAAATAAGCAAACTTCACAGTGAGCTTCTTTGTGTCCAAATCTTTGCACACATGTGTGATTATTTCCTTGTAATAAATCCTTATACACTACTGGTGTACTACAAATTTCACAGCTTACACAACACACATTTAATTTTATTTTGAAGATTTATTTATTTTATTTGAAAGGCAGAGTCACAGAGAGGCTGAGGCAGAGAGAGACAGACAGAGGTCTTCCATCCACTGGTTCACTCCCCAGATGGCTGCAACGGCGAGAGCTGCACCAATTCAAAGCCAGGAGGAGCCAGGAGCCTCTTCCAGATCTCCCATGTGGGTGCAGGGGCCCAAGGACTTGGCCATCTTCTACTGCTTTCCCAGGCCATAGCAGAGAGCTGGATTAGAAGAGGAGCAGCCAGGACTGACTCGAACTGGCACCCACATGGGATGCCAGCACTGCAGATGGTGGCCCTACCTGCCACACCACAGCACCTGCCCCAACACAACACACATTTTAACCTTAACCAGGTTTGGCTGGCGCTTCTGCTCCTGGGTCTGTCACAAGACTGCAAACTAGGTGAGGGCCAGCACTGAGGCCTCATCTGAAAACTCAGCTGGTGAAGGACCAACCTCCAAGTGCACTTAGGAGGTTGCCGGCAGGACCGGTCCCTTGCTGCCTGTAGGACTCCTGCCTCAGCTCCTTGCTGGCTGTTGGCGAGGCCTCCCAAGGTCCCCTGCCACGTGGACTTCTCCACAGGATAGATCACAATCCGGCAGCTGTCTTCACTGGTGCCAGTGAGGAAAAGTCGGCTGGCGGGGCCAGCGCTGTGGCGTACCAGGTGCGGTGTGGTGTCAGCATTCCATGTGGGTGTTAGTTCGAGTCCTGGCTGCTCCACTTCTGATCCAGCTCTCTGCTATGGCCTGGGAAAGCAGTAGAAGATGGCCCATGTCCTTGGGCCCCCGCACCCAGGTGGGAGACCTGGAAGAAGCTCCTGGCTCCTGGTTTTGGATCAGCCCAGCTCCAGCCTTGCGGCCATTGGAGGAGTGAACCGAGATGGAAGACATCTCTGTCTATCTGTCTGTCTCTCTCTACCTCTGTAACTCTGCCTTTAAATAAACAAATAAATCTTAAAAACAGTGAAAGTCAGCTGGCAAGATGGAGGTCACAGCTGTACTAGCAGAGCCTCTGACGGGAGAGCACCCACCTGGGCTGTACTCTGTTGGCTAAAGGGAAGTTCCAGGTGCTACCTAGACGCAGGGGAGAGGACCACGCGAACTCACGCATACCAAGAGCTGTGCATCATTGGGGATTGACTTAGAGTATGTCTCACACATTCCAGAAGCATGATGGCAAGGCAAGGCATTGTGAGCGTGTGTAGGGTTTTGAGGTTCACTGATGAGCTGACCCCTGGAATAGTTGTGTGTGTCTTCCCATCATCATAGAGGAAGCAGCTACCTATGTGTGTGCCGTCTCACCAAGGCTACCACGATCAGTTTTTAAATCTTTTCATTGTGGTAGGAAAAGATAGTGTCCTTTTTTTTTTTTTTTAATGCAAACCAGAGAGAGAGAGAGAGAGAGAGAGAGAGAATCTCATCTGCTAGCTTACTCCCCAGATGCCTCTGCACCGAGACCAGGAGCTGAGAACTGAATACAAGTCCCCCATGTGGATGGCAGGGACTCAAGTCCTTGAACCATCGCTTGCTTCATCCCAGGTGGACATCAGCAGGAAGCTGCGGTCAGCAGCCACTGGAGCCTGGCCTCGGACCCAGCACTCTGTGGGCCACGAGTGTCTTAACAGACGTCCTAGCCACTAGGCTGAGCACCCACCCTGGCATCCTATCTGGATTTGCATTTCCTCAAGACCTAGTTCTTTTTAACCTATTAACTGTTTATTATATTTCCTCTTCTATAAATTCCAATTCATGTTCTTATCCGTTTGTTTAGATCATTCACTGTTTTACTTTTTTTTTAAGATAATTTTGTTTTGGTTTTATCATTTGGTTTAAAATCTTGCTTACAAAATTAACAAAAATATTTAGTTTTTTAGGTGATCAAATCCAATACTAATTTTTAAAAATTTAAAAATTTTATTTAAAGTTTACACATTTCATGTGCTTCATATTTACAGGTTTAGGAACATTGTGATACTTGCCATCCACGTCCCCGCCCTTCCTCCTTGTCCTTCCTCTCTCTTAATTTGTGCAGTGATCTACTTTCAGTTTACTTTATACTCACAAGAGTAACACTACACTAAGTAAAGAGTTCTTTACTTGATGAATTCTTTCGCTTTTATTCCTTAAAAGGCCCTACCCCCAAATCAGGTACATTATTATCTAAAATTGTTCTTTTTTTTTTTTAAGGTTTATTTATTTGAAACACTGATTAACTGGGACAGAGAGATTTTCCATCCTCTGGTTCACTCCCACAACAGCCAGGGCTGGGCCAGTCCTAAACCAGGAGCCTGGAACTCCATCTGGGTCTCCCACGTGGGTGGCAGGGCCCTAGCACCTGCATCCTCCTCCATTGCTTTCCGAGGTACATAAGCAGAGAGCTGGATCAGAAGCGGAGCTGCCGAGACTTGAACCAGCGCTCAAGGTGTGATGCTGCATCGCAAGTGGCAGGTTAACCTGCTGTAACACAATGGCCCCCAAAGTTCATTGTCAACAGTGATTTCATGGCTGTGTTGTCTGTAACTCTCCAGCCTGTGTTTAGTCATCTCACCACGCTCACCTGAGCGGTGGCATGGCAACATCTCTCCAGTGTGGGTTTCTGAGCTGGAATGAGGGCCCCATCCCAGTGAGGGCATTGGAGTCTCTCTTGTTGGGGCAGGGCAGATGGATGGAGAACGGAGATACTGATCCTGTTATTTAGGTCTCCTTCAGTAATTACAACTTCTGGGGGAGATTGTGAACTGAAAGATTTTCTTTGTCAAGATTGCTCCACGTTGGTGCTAGGGTTGTGGTGTAGTGATTAACACTGCCACCTGCGATGCCGGTATCCCATATGGGCACTGGTTCGTGCCCCAGCTGCTCCAGTTTCAATCCAGCTCCCTACTTAATGTCTCCCTCTCTCTCTCTCTCTCTCTTTCTCTCTAACTCTGCCTCTCAAAATAAATAAATAAATCTTGGTTTACTGTATATATTCTTTTTAAAAGATTTTTTTTTTTTTTTTGGGGACAGGCAGAGTGGATAGTAAGAGAGAGAGAGACAGAGAGAAAGATCTTCCTTTGCCGTTGGTTCACCCTCCAATGGCCGCCGCGGCCGGCACTCTGCGGCCGGCGCACCGTGCTGATCCGATGGCAGGAGCCAGGTGCTTCTCCTGGTCTCCCGTGGGATGCAGGGCCCAAGCACTTGGGCCATCCTCCACTGCACTCCCTGGCCACAGCAGAGAGCTGGCCTGGAAGAGGGGCAACTGGGACAGAATCCGGCGCCCCGACTGGGACTAGAACCCTGTGTGCCGGCGCCGCAAGGCGGAGGATTAGCCTAGTGAGCCGCGGCGCCGGCTTTTAAAAGATTTTATATATTTATTTAGGAGGTAGAGTTACAAACAGAGAGGGGGAGAGTCAGACATTTTCCATCCGCTGGTTCACTCCCTAAATGGCCTGTACAGCAGAGCTGGGCTAATCCAAAGCCAGGAGCCAGGATCTTCCTCTGGGTCTCCCATGTGGGTACAGTGGCACAAGAACTTGGGCCAGCTTCTACTGCTTTCCCAGGCCGTAAGCAGAGATCTGGATCGGAAGAGGAGCAGCCAGGACACGAACCAGTGCCCATATGGGATGCTGGCACTGCAAGTGGAGGCTTAGCCTATTATGCCACAGCGCTGGCCTGTGCAGTATATATTCTTAATCAAATTTATTCCAAGTGCAAAGCAGCTTCATGGAGGGCAGTCTTCATCTAAATGATCCTACTGTTTTTCTTATCCAGCTTACTGGGGTGAGTCCAGTTGGCTGTCGCACACTTATCTCTTAAAAAACTTCTGGTTTTCATTTGATTATATATTTAGTGTTTGTAGTGTTTATACTTAATGTGAAAGTGGTGGGTTATTTACTGGCATTAGGGTTATGCTAATCTCAAGTATTTTGGGATACCTCCTTTCAGTGTGTTTGGGTAAAATTTTTAAGGTATAGTGTTGATGGTTTTTGGAAGTTTAAAAGATCCCATTCCAGAATGGCCAAGGCTCAGGGGCTCAGACTGACTGTGTAACAGTTGTTCAGCTCCTGGGTCACCAATGGTATCATCAGTTCTTCTGCCTCTTGTGTTAACGTGACAATTTATATTCCCCCTAAAAGTTGGCTATCTTTTAGATTTTAAAATGTATCTGATAGTACTCTTATAATATTTAAATCTAACAGATCAGTAATTATATTCTTGATTATACAAAATATTTGTTCTTTCCTCCTCCTTGGCTATCTATGATGAATCGTTTATGTTATTGCTGTATTTTTTGAGATATAATTAAATTTTTTGAGATATATAAATTTACATATCAATTTCATTAGCTTTTAATTTTTTCTAATTCATTAATGTCTTCATTTATTTTTATTACTCTCATTATGTTTAACTTTTTAATGGTAAAAATATTGAAATACACTCAAAATCAGGGAGAACTGTATAACATATGCTTTCCCATCCACCTCTCTTATATAAAAATCGTCAAGATTTTGTCACATTTTCTTCTTATTTCCACCTTTTTTTTAAAGACTATTTGAGAGGCAGTGTTACAGAGAGAGGGAGAGATAGAGAAAGAGGTCTTCTGTCCACTGGTTCACTCCCCAAATGACTGCAATGACCAGAGCTGGGCCGATCCGAAGCCAGGAGCCAGGAGCCAGGCGCTTCCTCCGGGTCTCTCACATGGGTGCAGGGCCCCAGGACTCAGGCTATGTACTCCTGCTTTCCTAGGCCATAGCAGAGAGCTGGATCGGAAGTGGAGCAGCCGGGACTGGAAGTGGGGCTTTTTTGGGGATGTCAGTGCCAAAAATGGAGGCTTAACCTGCTATGCCACAAAGTGCCAGGCCCCTATCTTTTCTTTATTTGTTGAAATATCTTAAAAGAACGGGGACCAGTGCTGTGGTGCAGCGGGTTAAAGCCTCAGCCTGCAGTGCTGGCATCCCATATGGGCTCTAGTTCAAGTCCCGGCTACTCCTCTTCCAATCCAGCTCTCTGCCATGGCCTGGGAAAGCAGTGGAGGATGGCCCAAGTCCTTGGGCCCTGCACCCACATGGGAGACCTGGAAGAAGCTCCTGGCTTCTGGTTGGCACAGCTCCAGTCATTGTGGCCATTTGGGGAGTGAACCAGCAGATGGAAGACCTCTCGATCTTTTGCTCTCTCTCTGTGTAACTCTGACTTTCAAATAAATAAATAAATAAATAAACCTTTTAAAAATATTTTATTTATTTATTTGACAGGTAGAATTACAGACAGTGAGAGGGAGAGACAGAGAGAGAGAGGTCTTCCTTCCGTTGGTTCACTCCCCAGATGGCCGCAACGGCTGGAGCTGCGTCTATCCGAAGCCAGGAGCCAGGTGCTTCTTCCCAGTCTCTCATGCAGGTGCAGGGGCCCAAGGTCTTGGGCCATCTTCTACTGCTTCGTCAGGCCATTGCAGAGAGCTGGATTGGAAGAGGGGCAGCTGGGACTAGAACTGGTGCCCATATGGGATGCCGGCGATGCAGGTATAGGATTAACCTACAAGCCGGCCCCAATAAATAAACCTTAAAAAAAAAAAAAAAAAAGAGAAAGAAAGAAAAGAAAACCCTAGGAATCATGGCACTTTGCACGCTCTAGAATGCATATTTTTTTTTTAAGATTTATTTATTTATTTGAAAGAGTTTCACCGAGAGAGGAGAGGCAGAGAGAGAGAGAGAGAGAGAGAGAGAGAGAGAGAGAGAGAGAGAGATCTTCCATCCGATGGTTCACTCCCCAATTGGCCGCGATGGCCAGAGCTACGCCAATCTGAAGCCAGGAGCCAGGAGCTTCTTCCGGGTCTCCCATGCGGGTGCAGGGGTCCAAGGACCTGTACCATCTTCTGCTTTCCCAGGCCATAGCAGAGAGCTGGATCGGAAGTGGAGCAGCCGGGACCAGAACTGGCGCTTCAGGCCAGGGCGTTAACCCGCTGTGCCACAGCACTGGCCCCTCTAGAATACATCTTTAAAACACATTCTGCTACCTACTTATCTGTGTTTTGTGGTCCATTTCCTCCCTTATTGGCTTGATTTTTTCTTCTTTCTGTTTAATACGGGAATCATTTAATGCTATGAATTTATTTCTGATTAGGAATTAGCAGCATCTATGAGCACATTAGGTATGTCATCCTCTCAGTGCCCATGTGTTCAAAGTCAGCTGTAGCCGAAGTTTTCAGTCTTGGTCTGACAGCTTCGTGACTTTGGCATTTCTGTTTGATATGAGATTGGTTTTTTTTTATTGGTGTTAGAATCATGCTCATCTCAAATACTCTGGAGGACACAAGTATAGAACAGACACAAACATTCTTGTACATCCTTCTGGTCTTTAGAAGCAATCCTGACATTTTTTTTGCAACATAATGGGATGGTCTGCTTCACCCAGCTGGGTGGTTGGGCAGCAGCAGGATCTGGGGTGGACATTAGCCTGCAGGGGACTTCCCAGCAGGTGACCTTGAGGTCGCTGATGCTTGGGGGGGGGGGGGGGCGCAAGGCGAAGCTGAGCTGCAGAGGAGCCTGGGGGAGGCCTCAGACTTCCAACTCCTTCAGAGTTGTCTGGGGTTGGGGTAGAGGCTGAGACCCTCTCAGAGAATGCAGATGGCCTCAGGAGGGGGTCCTGGCTTTGGGCTGTGAGGTGGGGACAGTCCCTCGAGGGGCTCACGACTGGGTGCTGCCTGCCGGAAGGATTCCCAGGGGCTGGGAGAGTGCTCCACAGCCTCGACCGTGTTGGAGGATTTCCAAGTTTGGGGAGTTGTTTTGTTTTTTTTTTTTTAACAGAAAACTCAATGCTCAGGAATCATATTTCTTCTCTAGAAAACTAAAGATCAAATATATGCAGATTACTCAAACTGAACTAATTTTTACTTATTTGTTAAAGAATGTTAAAGTATTCTAATAAAATTATCATCTGGCCATTTCTTCTTGTATTTATGTGTGTATAGTGTTGCTTGACACCTTTTACAGCTGTGTCGTTCAATTCATAAACACCTGCAGTGTTCTCTTTGAAAAGGGTCTCCTCCTTCCTCGAATTCTCTGTTTATTGATATTTTCATCCCTAGTTCCCTTTGGTTTGTCTGACACATCTATTGTGTCATTTTTTAAGGTGCATCCTTTATTAAAAAACATGTAGTGGATTTGGGTATCTTAACATTTTTATTTATTTGAATGGGACCTAGATGTACATATCTTCCATTTATTGGATTAATCCCCAAATACCTGCAAGCACCACAGCTGGCCAGGCCAAAGCCAGAAGCCAGGAACCCAAGTGTTTGAGTTCTGTGATCTGCTACATCCTGGGGCGCACATTAGTGGGAAGCCGGATGCTAAGCAGAGCCACGGCTGCAACCCAGGGACTCCCATATGCCACGTGGATGTCTGAAGCCATAGCCTAACTGCTGTGCCAAAGGCCTGCACCCTGGATTTTATTTTTGGTCCGCAACTGAGAAGCTTGGTATTTTAGTAGTGGAATTCAGCCCCTGACAACAGCAGTCATAAATGATGTGACCTCTTCTTTCGTGAGGGTCAACTTTCACGTTCCTTGAACATTTAACTTCATTTCCTGTATGTTCCTATGTGAGCTATACCATTCTTTACTTTGATTAATCTCTTATTTGGCCACAGTATATTTTTGGATGTTATTTCTCCCACAGTGTATAAATTAAAAACAACCCACCTTGCCATTTAAAAAAGTGCGGGTCTTGTTCTCATCAACTGGAATCTTAGCTCCACTGAATAAATAATTCTCGCATCACAATTTCTTCCCCTCAAGGCTACGCTGTCACACAGGAGAGATTTGGGGCCTGCCTTGGTGCCTGTTTCTTAGACGTAGCCTTTCTCTTCTGCTCTGCTTACAGAATTGCTTCTTATCATTGAAATGGAAAAAAAAATTCACCACTGTATGTAGGTATTTGTCTCTTCTCATTATTTTCCCCTGGAACTTGCTATGTCTGTTTGGTTTGCAGATAGAAGTAATTTATTCAGCTCGGCAAAGTTTTCTTTGTGACTTCTTGATACTCTTGCCTCTTCTTCCCATTCTTCAGTGTTGGATGTGTGGGTACACTCTCAGTGTCTTATTTCATTTCTGTGTTTCTGAAGCAGGTGAGATTTTTCTTAAGCTTATCTTTGTGCGTCTTTTTAATCCTTCACACCATGCAGCCTACTTTTCAAGGCTTCTGTTGTAACTTTACTTTTAATTGGCCAACATGTTTTTCATTTCCATGGCATTCTCCAGATTTTATGGTTACCCCTCCCTGAGGATCTCGTTCACCTGGATGCAATGTCTTTTCTCATCTTCCCAAGGTTCCTCAACTTCTCTTCTTGTAGCTTCTCTCTCCTGAGCCCCTTCTGCAGAACCCTGAGTCTTTTCATTGGGCCAAACCTTGTTATCTGTTGGCTTCCAGAGCAACGCCCTTGCTTATCGCAGACTGGAAGCCCATCTGGGTTCTAAAGGGGATTTAGCTGATCTATGATTGGATCTTTCAGGCCAGATGAAGGGAAAAGGGAAATATTTAGATTTGTTATAATTTTCTTTTCCCTTTTTGGAGATTCAGCTGCTCAGAGAGATAAGAGAGGTAGCCAGAGCCAAAGATACCTTTGGCAAGGAATTTTGCCCATGTGAAAGAGTTTCTTATTTTTTTGTTCATTTGTTTGTGGGGAAGCCAGCAGTGGCCTCTGTCTTTGGTCGGAAACATCCAAACAGTGCCTCCAATGTTTTTTTTTTTCTTGCTCCACGTATTCTGTGAGCCAGTGCCACAGGCTCCACTTGGTAGGGCCATTGGCTCCACTTTACGAAGGTACCAGTGAGTTCCAAGGTTGTCCCTCGTGGCTTTGCAGCCCACCTTGGCTTCCAACTGAGTGTTGTCAAGGCTCAGCCAGGGTCTCTTCCATTGGCCTCCAGGCCCAGTGTTCTAGGCATTTGGCAGCTCACAGCTGAGCTTGGGCCTTCTCCCACGATCGCCTTGCCAACTCCATGCCCTGCTCATACGTCTAGCAGAAGCAAGATGTCTCTCGTTGAAAAAAGGGGCATCACAATTTTCCCTACGTGTGTAGATTCTGTGGATCGTCACTGTAGTACCCTAGGGACCACAGGAAGGGAGATGGACGATGCCCTCATTGCTAGTTTGGTTCTGACGAGTGCCCAAGGGAATCCCTGTGCACTATTAAGGATGGGAAAAAAGAAGCAGCTGCGTGCAGAGAGGGAAATAGGAAGAAGCACCAGGCAGAAAGGCTACAAGCTCCTACCGAATGGTGTGTGATGCTCACAGGGGCCTTACGGTAGCACCCCCTGGCCAGCAGTGTCCAGAGTTCCTAGGTTGGAGCATGGCGCCCATTCTCACTGATACTTCAGGAATACGGTGACAATTGGAGAGCTGCTCCAAGCAAGCACCTTCCCAGTCCACTTCACTTCTCAGCTCATTCTTCTGGGGAAAAGGGAACTCAAAGAACGAATGTTTTGTCTCATTCCTGATCTGGTTTAGAAACAGACGATGATGGTAGCAACAGGTGACCACAAGAGAGATCCATGCCCCCTACTGGTGAAAACAGGAAGCAACTCCATCTCTTTTCCTAGGTCCTCTGTCCCCAGTTCTTGGGTGGGTGGGTCTGTAGTCTGACCTGTATCACTCCAAGGGTGATGGGGGATAAAGACTCTGTTGCAGAGAGGGAGAAAGATCAGAATGAATGAATGAATGAATGCCACCTTGACTGCAAAATACCATACTGTGTGAGGGGAAAATGCCCCAAGAATCAAGGACCATTGTCTAGGATGCAAGACAGTGGGGACCCTTGTGGGTGAGACTGGAGGGGAGGCTGGGAGGCAGGAAGAGAGTCAGGCACCCCTATTCTTTCAGAATGAGGATTGGATTTCTGCTGAATATTTTATGGATGTCTGGGCGCCTCCCCAACACATTACAGTCTAGGTGAAAAATTATCCCGGGCTCAAAAGGAAAATAGATATACGTGAATCAAGATTGCACTGCCGAGGGCCACACCGCCACATGGAATTTCCTTATGGGTCAACAGGGATGATTTATGTATATGTGTACCCTGTGGGTGCCTCTGAGGCTTCCCAGACCATGATGATCCTGGGGACAGCTGGCTTATATATGTGCTGCTGCCTGGGCATGTGGTAAAAACCTATGCAACACATTCGCTGAAGAGAAAGGGTTAAAAAATAAAAGGCATGAAAATGTATCTGAGTTGCTTCTAAGCATATAAGGCCTGAGCCCAAATCTGGAAATTGAGAGCTGTGAATTCTCAGTTCCAGCTCCATCCATCGCTGGCTACATAAACTTGGCCGACAGCATCACTCACAGTCTCCTTACCTATACAGTAAGGATAGCAATAGTCCCTGCTGGCCCAAAAGGATGGTGAGGTCTGATTGCAGATAAAGTGCCACAGGAATGACCCACTTCAGTAGGAATAATACTATTATCTCTATTTGTTTATCCATCCTTGTTTGTTTGTTTTAAAGAAGTACTTATCCATTTATTTATTTGAAAGAGTTACAGAGAGAAAGAGAGGTCTTCCCTCTACTGGCTCACTCCCTAAATGGCCTCAATGCTGGTCCAAAGCTAGGAGCTCAGAGCTTCTTCCAAGTCTCCCATGCCATTGCAGGGGCCCAAGCACTTGAGCCATCTTCCACTGCTTTCCCAGGCACATCAGCAGGGAGCTGGATCAGAAGTGGAGCAGCTGGGTCTTGAACTGGTGCCCACAGAGGATGCCGGTGTTGCAGTAACCTGCTATGCCACAATACCAGCCCTGTTTGTTTCTACTGAGCCACTTACTATGGGCCATGCTGGGGACACAGGAGACATTAAGGGGGGATTGTGACTCCCTTCCCTGTGTTCTCAGTCTGGGCACTTCCCCCTGTGCCTTGCTAATAGACTGAGTTCTTTATCCTTGAAATTCAGAACTTTGACCGAGATTTCCAGGTGTTGACTTTTGCTCATTATTTGTTCCTGGGACTTAAGTCTATTTGATTTACTGAAGGAAGTTGTTCTTCAACTCAGCAATATTTTCTTCATTATTGCTGTGTGCTCTTTTTAAATCTCTTTGTTAGACAGTCCTGAATGTTCCAGATTCACATTTCATATTTCTTTTTTTTTTCCTTTGCCTTTTCACATCTTCATTGAATGACATGAGGGGGTGGTGTTCCCAGGAATTGGCTGATGGTTTTCCTAGTGCCTAATTAGAACCAATTTATTGGGGCTGAAGCTGAGGTGTAGCCGGTAGGTTCCAGCATCCCAGATGGGTGCCAGTTTGTGTTCCGGCTACTCCATTTCTAATCCAGCTCCTGCTTGTGTGCCTGGGAAAAAAGCTGTAGATGGCCCAAATATTTGGGCCCCCTTACCCACATGGGAGCCCTAAAAGAAGCTCCTGGCTCCTGGCTTCAGATCAGCCCAGCTCTAGCCATTATGGCCCTTTGGGGAGTGAACCAGCGGATGGAAGATCTCGCTCTCTGATTTTCTCTCTGTAATTCTGCCTTTCAAACAAATAAATAAATCTTTAAAAAAAAATAAAAGAACTGATTTATTATCAGCTCTTTGTGGAGAGCCACCATGGTCGCCCTTCTCCACTCCTCCACTTCCAGAGATATACAGTTAAGACAGGAGGCAAGAGGGTGTGGATGGGAAGCTGAGGGCGCCTCTAGGTACCCAGCTGACCCCTGGATGTGCAGCGCCACTGAGAGCTGGTCTGTCCATGTCAGTTTCACATCCCAGCACACTATAAACATGGGCTCTGAGCAGGAAGCTGGAACTACGAGGGGTCTCAGCAGTGGGACTGGGGTCCAACACAACCAGTCATTCCACCTGCTCGGGACCTTCCAACAGTTGAGTCAAATCAATTTTTATTGCCCCAAGACCATCACCAATGCCCTGTGTTCTGCCACAGAGTCTCCTTCTGCTCTCCATACAAGGCCAATGACGACACTACACAGTACAAAGGAGGCACCGGGTATGTTACAATCTGTGTTTGCAAATGGCATACCCTGAGCACTCAGAAGGGTGTCTCCTGGACACCCTTCTCACTGGGGTAGTCCCAAGTGATGGAATTATGGGTGGCATCAATGTTTTCTCCATGTTTTTGTTGTTGGGTAATTCAAGTGTCCTATTGTCTTCACATTTTATCATTAGTATTTCTATTAATGTTATTGCTTGTTTAAGCTGTTGGTATATCACTTATCCCTACCAAGTTAGAACCAATGTGCAGGGGGACCAACTGGTCTCAGTCTGTGTTGGACTGCCCCCAGTGTAGCACTGAAAGCTCCACATCCCTGGAGCCCGCCGTGTCCTGGGCAAGCCAGGACTGTAGGATACTCCACCACGGTGTCACATAAACTGTGTGGCAGGTTAAAACCCCAGTGAAAAGCAAAATCCAGACTTCAATATGCAGTGCTGGAGTTGGGAACGCTACCGTAGAAAATGTGACCTGGGTCCGAGGCTGAATGAGGACATTTGCTTCTGATACCTGAGCTAAATCCTGGGACTTGAGACTCGGGTTTCCAGATGGGCTGGGCTGCCAAGAGCAGGAGGCAGCAGGTGCATTGCCTTTGTGTGCAGTGATGCCCCCCATACACATACACACACACACACACACTCACTCACAGACACCAGTAAAACCTGCCCTGGGTAGTTCTGGTCCCTGACCAATTAGACTGCCCATTTCCACTTGGACAGGAGTGAATATGGGGAGGAGATAAAGCCAAATATGACCCCTGTCTATTTCCATATGTCCCCAGAATGGAGAGTGGTGGGGGAAGTCACCGGCCCTAAGGGACAAAGCATAAATGGGAGGAAAGGAACAAAAGAGGTCACCTGCCCAGCAGGAAGAACCATAACAACCGCGGTAACAGCAGCCCTCCTAGCAACAGCCGCCCTGTATTGGTTACTCACTGTGATCCAGGCACCATACTAAGTTTCTTACATATGTTAGCTTATTTGACCCTCATAATAATTCTACAAGAGATACTTACATCACCTCCACCACTCAAACAGGGGAAGTGAAGCCCAGAGGGGTGCAGCCATTTTCCTAAGATATCCAGCTAAGTGCAGAATGGGGGGATCAAATCCAGTTCTTCCTGGTTCTTATTAGGGGGAGTGGGTCCCAGTGTCGAACCTAAATCGATATGACTATGGCTGAGCCTGTAAACTTGCCTGTGTCTCAGTTTCCGTGTTTCTCAAGTGAAGATAATACATCCTGGCTCATCTTACAGTGATATGAAAGTCCAGTGACTGTAGATGTCAAAGAACTTCAATCACCTTACCCCAGTAAATGACTTCTGTAGAACTTCGGTAATGCCAGTGGCATTTCAACTTCAAGAATAAAACAGTGCACCCTAGTGGATCACAAGATAGGCCTGTGACACGGAGCCCATGGGCATCTAAGTTGCACTGTTTATTGACAAGCAGCGTAAGGAGCTCAGTCTATCCTCTCTGATTTCTTTGGCCGTTGTAGGATGTGTTTTCTGAGGGATTGCGATGTGATGGGTACAGATGTGATGGGCACAAACCAATACCTCGCTTGGTTCTTGATGGAAAGTCACCTCATATCGAGACCCTCATCTGAAGAATGGCAATAGTGGGACGGCAGGGTTGAGATGCTCCAGATGGGGTCAGAGGGTGAAGAGCATGCCGGAGTGAAGGCAGAGAGCAGATCGTGGGTATCAATAGCAGGGCGCGCTCTATCTGCTCAGCAGGGCGTGGCCCTACTGGGGGCCTTGCTTACAGACAAGGTGAAGACAAGTCGTCTCTCCAGGAGCCTCAAATTCTTGGAGCCTTCCATGTCATCTGGAGTGACGGATTCCAGGAGCTAAGAATGACCTTGGAAATTGCCTGGTCTTAGAAGGACTCCAGGATTTCCCCAAGAATGTGCAGTCCATCGGTGGACAAGCCAAAAGCAAGAACTTAAGTCTCCCGGGTCAGTGGTCATTCCTTCTGGAATTAGAATTGCAGCCTAGGGAAGCCATGGAGTGGGTGGGCCAAGGAGAGCTGCAAGAGGGCCTGGTGGGAGGGGCAAGGGGACAGGGTCAGAGGGTGGAGAGGGAGGAGGGGAGAGAAAGAAGAGATGGGGAGAGAACAGAGAAAACAACGAAAGAGAAGCGAGATTTGCAATAAATATGAGGGATGCTACGGAAATTACTCTTTGAATGGCATTTAATTGGTTTATTAGTGTAATTCAGTTGCAGTTTGATTTGATTCAGACCTCTGATGTGTGTGATCTACCGCCCACCAAGGACACTGCCAGCCTCTGCAAACACAGCAACAAATGGCAGATCTGAGAGTGACAGCCATGGGGTTGTCGAGGGGAGGGAGAGGGAGAAGAGGAGCCAGCTAGGGGGGCTGGATGGAGAGAGAGAGAGAGGGAGAGGAGAGATGGAGAGAAAGACAAAGAACCAGGAAGAGAGTGAGGATGGAGTGATGTGAGTGACTGCAAGAGGCATGAGAGGGACAGGAGAGGGAGAGAGATTGAGGAGAGGGGGCTGGGGGTGAAATAAATACAGCAGAGGACAAGGTGGGGTAGACCCGGGAGACCAAGGGACCCAGAGGGGCGCAGAGAGAGAAGTTTTGAGACAAGGACAGGAGGAGCGAAAACAAAGGGCAAAGGAGAGAGACTGTGGGCAGAGGAGGGGAAGCAGAGGGAAGAATGAGCGGGGCACACACATGCATACGGACAGACAGAGAGCGGCGCCATGTCCTGGCATCTCCGGGTGCTCTTGAGGATGCCCCAGCTGGACATTGTCTAGACTCCTGACACATGGGTGGCACTGGGCGCCTGCCACTCCCAGCTGTTTTGCAACCCCCTGAAAAGGAGGCTCCTCTATGTCAGCAGGGCTTGCCCCACCCCGATGATGGGAGCTCAGATGAGCATCTCCTGGGGGTATCAGGGAGACATGGAGGGTGGAGCTGGGGAGGCACAGATGGCAATATCCAGAGCTTTTCCTGATGCCAGGCCTTCCTTCACAGGTGGGGAGATGGGGGTCCAGAGAGGAGATTGGAGCCAGGGTCAGACTCCCAAAGCTGCTTGTCCTGTGCCTCCAAGAGCCCCCTCAAGGGCAGCCGGTCAGGATGGCGTCAGCTCGGCAGCCTCAGCCATGTCCTTTGGCCTTTGTGAGCCTCACTTTCTGCACCATTTAGATTGAGATAGTCCCTGTGTCACAGGGTTGCCATGAAGAACCAGGGAGATAACACATATGGGAAGTATCTAGAACATGCTCGATATGATTTTTATTATTAATATAAGATCTGGGACACCCAGCAGAGTTGGAGCAGGGCTGCTTCTTAGCTAGAATTTGAGAAGACCATTGTGACACCGTGGTCATGGACAGGAACCCTGTATATCAGAATGCAGAAGTTTGGATCCCAGTTCTGCCACCTCGAGGTCTTGGGTGAGTTAGTTACCTTCCTGTGCCTCGGTGTCTCATCTGTGAAATGGGAACGAAACTAGTTCCTACCTCGCTGGATTGTTCATAAGGATCAAAGGAAGACAGAGAATACTTAGAACAAGCTCTGGTCTATGGTAGGTGTTAGATACATAGCTCTTGCTATTCATATCATCACTGGGCTCAGCTATATGGAAGTAGGGACTGTAGGACCAAGTATGGGCACACTCAAAGTTGCATGCAATCGGTGCAGAGCTGGGACTTGAAGAACCCATCCCTGCCCTTAAAGGCTCAGGCCTTCCCAGGATTCCAGCGTCCTGTTCTTTGATGAAGACCCCGCCCCATCCCCTTCCCCACTGTCAGCACCACGTATCTTGTTCCTTTTGACTGACCTAACTCTAGCTTCATCTCTGACGGAGATGGGAGAGGGGCAGAGTGTCTCAGGCAAGACCTTGCATCTCCCAGGCCTCCGTCATCTCTCTCACATTGACATGCCCTGCTTCTCTGTCTGTGGTTAGGGGAGCCATGTGCACGTGGGTGGTGGTAATTGGCTGGGAACTCGGGCTGAGTTAGTCTCGAATGCTGATTCCAAGGGCTTATGATTCTCATTACCGCCACATGGCATTTTACGGAACCAAAAGATGCACACACAGCTAATGAGCTGTAATTCTGAAGAGCTCCTGCCTTGATTGGGACTAATTGTTTTTATAAAGGAAATAATTAACAATCCCGACGGGGAGAGAAGGTCTGCTTTGGGCACCGTAAATTATCCCAGGGCCAGGTTTCAGGGCCCCTTTATCCCATCATCTCAGCCTGGCCTGGGCAGAGCAAAAGGGAAGCGGAGGTCCTATCTTTACCCTTGTCCATGACCTTTGTCCATGGCCACTATAGGTGGGAGAAGGGAAAGCTGTGTCTGACCTCTCAGCCAAAGAAAGGAGATCTCTTGGTCTCCACCCTCGCTGATGCTCACCTGAGGCTCCCGGAGCTGGAAGGGGCCCCAGCACCCTGGAAGAAGTCTAGAAGTCTGGGTTTGAAGTGCAGCTGTCTTACCGTGCACAAGTTGCTTTAACTTCTCAGGTTGTCAGTGGACCCTGGGAACATCATTGGATGCAATGAGACACCAGGACTTGAAGGACACCTCACACATGGTTTTCCTAAGTGACTCAGAGTTCTGCCTCATTGTTGTGCAGTTAAGGCTCAGAGAAGGAAGAGAACTTGGCCAATATGGCAGTTTGCTGCAGCACTGGAACCAGAATCCAGGTCTCTTTTGGGACCTGTGTGTTACTGGTTGTGTTTGGTCATTTCTGTGGCTGTTTTTAAAGCACAGACACTTTGCATTATCCAACCTCTCTGGAGATGTCTGGATGGCTGATGATATGGTACGTCAGCCTGAATTACCTAGAGACAGTTTGATTTTCTGTTTCAGAGGTAGACGCAAGCCACAAAGCCCAGAGTGTAAGAATGTGCAGAGCCTGGACTCATGGGGGTCAGGGCTTTATGGCACAGTAATGCCATTTCCTTGCTGGGTGGCTTTGGGCCAATCTCTGAAGCCATTTTCCATTTCCTTATCTTTGACACAGGGATAACCATTAAGTCTATCACTCATCTCATGAGTTAATGCTCCTAAAGGGACATTTAGCAAGTATGTGTATCAGTCAGCTATTACCACAGGAACGCTGAGTAACAAACCAGAACCCAGTGTCTTAAAGCATTGGCCATTTATTGCACTTAGGCGTCCACAGTGTGATTGCAAGTTAGTATGTCTAGGTTGAGTCTGGGTGAGTTTGGGTTTAAATCAGTTTCACATGCATTCGTTTCTTTGGCCCACGACTCCCAGGGCAGGTTCTCATGTGATGGTAGAAGTGCAAGAGGCAAGCAGAAGCACACAATGCCTCTTGAGACCTAACCCTGGAACTAGCACACCTCTGCCCATACGCCATTGGCTAAAGCAAGTCACATGGTCAGCCCCAACAGTAACGAGTGGAGAAATAAACCTACCCCTAGTGGGAGGGACTATGAAGTCACGTGATGGAGTGCACAGTTACATGGAAACTGGAAAATCAGAGAACAGTAATACAATCTGCACACTACACAATAATTGCTATCAGTTCTTATGAGAGATAACGTTTGAACTCTGTGACTTGAAACATAAGCTGTCTTAAATGTGCATGGCACTACAGCTGGGGAAACCAAGTCTCAGGTTCATCAATGGAGTTCATCCCAAATCACAACTGGAGGGTATAGAAATGCCAGGATCCAAACACAAGTCTCCCTAAGGTAGCTCCAGGTCAGGGCTGGCCCCAGAGGCAGGGAGATACTTCCCAGCAGCCCTATCTTGTCTTTGTCCTAAGACCAAATCAAGAGGTATTCAGCCAGTGCATGTGATGGGGGTGAAGGAGCTGGACAGAGCAGCAAGAAGGAGCTCTGGGCAGTGTCTTCACTGCCTCCCCACAGTAGAGTTGTCCAAGCCCCCAATCCTGCTGCCAGCTCTCCTTCTATTTGATCTTGAACACGAGAATTAACTTCTCTGAGTCTGTTTCCTTGCTTGCAAAATGAGAAAAATAATAATAGCAATTGCATCAAGAGGTTGTGGGGACAGATTCATTCCATGCAAGAAATATTTATTGAGAGCTGATGTTGGCCAGGGACTCAACTGGGTGCTAGAGATGAAGCAGTAAATACAAGAGTTTAAATTTTCATGGAAGAGAGACCCTAGACACATGTACAGGTACATACACAATATGATGGATGACCTAATTGGCAAGGAGAGAAATAAGTCAGGGTAAGGGGGTTGGGCTGGTCAGGCATTGGACAAATGTTCCTGGTTCTCCTTTCCATCTTGTGTTTGAGAACCTCATTGATGAAGCGGCGCTTGAGCAAGATTCTAAGGAAGCATGGAGACAATGCAGGGGTGTGGAGGCATGGGGAAGCAGTCCAAGTGTGGAGTATGACAAGTGCAAATGGGCTTGAGGTAGGAACCCACTAGGCTAGAGCAATTCGAGAGAAGAGTGGTAAGGTGAAATTAGATAACAGGGGATACATTTGTTCAGGAATTTTGCAGGAGGTGATTATAAGGACTTTATTCTCAGAATGAAATGAGAAGCCCAAGTTGGAGAAGAGGAGGAATGTGTTCTGACTTCCATTTTAAAGGATCACTCTGGCTATGGGGTGGAGCATATATTTTAGGGGACCAGGGCAAGGTTTTAACAAGATCATGCAGAGCACTTAACATATAGCCTAGCGCATTTTGTATTAATTATTTTTATTTATTAGAGACAGATCTTTCATCTGCTTGTTCACTCCCTAAATGCCCACAACAGCAAGGACTGGGCCAGGTGGAAGCCAGGAGCCAGGAACTCCATCCGAGTCTCCCACATAGGTATTAGGAAATCAAACACGTGGGCCATTGTCTGCTGCTTCCCAGAGCTCTGGATCAAAAGTAGAGAGCCAGGACTTGAACGGACACCTGATATGAGCTGCAGGCATTTTAAGTGGCAGCGTAATCCACTGCACTGCAATGCCCACCCCAAGGGAGTATCTTTTGACATGCAAGCTCAAATCACACATTGCTTTGTACCCTAGCTTACTAGTTTGGTAAGAATAAGAGCCTTGGCTGTCATTTTTCACTATGTATCTAGTGTTTGGCCCCTTAACTGGCACGTGATAGGTGCTCTACAAATATTTGTGGAATGAATGGAGGGACCTCCAATTGTAGTATTATCTAGATTTGTGCTGCCCAAACTGGTAGCCACTAGTCACCCATGCCTGTTTCTATGAAAATTTAGAATGAAATTAAAATTTATGGCCAAGTGTATTATCTATTTAAAATTACATTTCTTATTAAAATTAAAAAATCAAGCTCTTCAGTCACCCTAGCCACATTTCAAGTGCTCAGCAGCTGTGTCGTGGCTGCCATACTGGACGACACAGCTGCAGCGTCCAGAGCAAATCCGTCATCACAGGAAGTGTCAGACCTAGGGTCGCTGTTCTCAGGGCATTTGGCAGTGTCTGGGGTATATTTGGTCATCACTACTGGGGAATTGCTACCTGTGTCTACTGGGTAGAGGCTAGGGATGATGCTAAACATCACGCAGTACACAGGGCAGGTCCCCAATGGTGCCAAGGTTGAGAAATGGTGGGTTAGGTGATCTGGCTCCAGGAGGGCTGGCCCCAGGGGTTCCTCCCTGCAGCAGCTTGGATTTACGTGAGGTTGGGATGCTGCTTTATGGAGGACAGCTCACCTGTCTACTCCCCTGTCCGCAGAGGCAAGTCATCCCATGGAATCTTCTCGGCCTGGGGGATGACTGGGTTCAGACCACTCCTGCTTTACAGGGGGCAAAAACCAAGGCTCAGAGCAATTGAGTGTCTCAGAGGGAACAGGAATGGAGCTCAAGTGCGCCTCCTGGGGGCGCTGTTTATTCTCAGGTAGGGAAGAAATGTCTAACCATCGGAGTTTTCTGCAAGTGCAAGGCGTGAGTGTTCTCTCCCTGGAAGTATTCCAGTTGGATTTGGGCCATGGAGCCCTGCTTCCCCAAGTGCTCTGTGGAGTAGGATCCCTCTAGACCACAGGACGAAGGTCCTGTGACCAAAAACCTTTGAGAAAGGCTGCCTGCCACATTCCCTTCTCAGGCCTTCGTAGTGCACCAGATACATTCGAGGCTCTGGCACATCCTGTGGCAACAAAAGCTGGATCTTTTCTGTGTAGCCCAGTGTTTCTCAGTACTGCCTGAGCACACGGCCCCATCCTCATGCCAAGAGAGCAGTGAGCAGCGCTTGATAATTTGGGGAGTGCTGCTTGGCCGCACAGTCAGACATGGAATGTAGCGTCAGATGAGCCCTCGGTCCCCTGGGTCTGTCTGCAGTGATCGTGGCTGGGCCTTGGTGTTTGGAGAGAGACAGTCAGAGTGTCTGCATTTGGACTAAGTGATTCATCCGTGGCTACACATCCGGTGGACCGTTTTAGAGCTTGGCCAGCATCTAATGATCATTTCTCTCTTTCTACGTCTTGGAAGTCTATTTGGATTAATGTGAAGACTTTGTCCTCAAGAGCCTGAATCAGGTGTCGTGCACCCAGTCTATCTGCTTGAGCCCACACCTCCCAAGGAGCATCACATCACCTGCTTCACAGGGACTAATCATCGTGGTCACTGCGGCTGCTCTGTTGTGTGCAGGTCGAGGGCTCTTGTGTCACAGTGGGTGTCCCTCAGTCAAAGGAAAGGGACAGGGCAGTGAGTTTTAGCTGCTAAGTTCCTATAGCCCTCATGTGTGCCTGTCTGGCAATAATTGGGCAGCTGTATATGTCAGCTTGCAATTTGGTATTTCCAGGATCACGTGGGAAAATATATGTGCCTTCGGTTCCTTCTTTAACCTTAGTTTATTCCAACCAAGTACCAACATGGAGATTTTCTTGGATTATCCTACATTTGGGGGTTAGGGGAGAGATGGATGGTGTGGCAGAGAAAGGGAGGGTCTGTAGGTAATAAATTGGAATTTGGAGATGCTCTGTAGGCCCCAAGTTTTGGACTGATGTTATTATTCACCTGAGAGATTTCTCAATGGCCCCACAGTCACAGAATAAAAGATCATGGAATCATACAGTGAGAAAGTGATTGCCTTTCCAATGCACTTGCTCTCCTTTGAATTGTCAAAGAGTTATCTCAGTTTGGAGCTGCTGTGTTTCTAACACCTCTCAACACTTGCTAAGCTTGCTTTCTTAGTAAAGGAGGGAGCAGGTGTCAGGCCGCAGAGCCTTAGGCAGGTGGCCAGGCTAGCTGGAACCTGACTGTGTTCCTGTGTTTCCATCTTCTCTGTCTTCCATGTGTGAACAGGACACCCATTCCCCACTTGTAGCTGTGGCATGAAGCTCCCTTTTTAATTCAGTGCATTGAGTTTAAAAGTAAGCCAATGTAAGAATAATAAGGCAATCATCGTGTAGGAAATATGTGCACAAATGGACAGGAATCTTTATTGGTCTCGTATGAGAAGCTGAGGTTTAGGAGACAGAGCTTGTGAGGGGTGTGGCTTAGAGAAGCAACCTGAGTTAAGTCCCAGCTCCATCATGGACGACTGGGTTGTCTCGAGCAAGATTTTGACTCTCTGAGTCTCAGTGAGGTGGGGATAATACTCATCCTCAGGGCCGGAAAGCCCAAAGGCCGTATAAGGGCCACAAAATCACCTGATCTGGTCCTGCCCCGGCCACAGCAGGCGGGACTGAAAATTCGATAGATCTACAGCAGGCTGATTTTTAAGTTGATGATTTTGTGTGGCCCCAAATGATGCTGTAAATATCCCAATGGCCCTCAGCTGAAACAAGGCTCCCCCCTGCTGTCGGATGTGAAGTAATCACACAAGCCACACAGTAGGGGCTCAGTATGCAGCCGCTGTAACTGTGCTTATTCTGCGATTGACATCCTAATGTGTACACTTGATGGCTCTGTGAGCCCCAAATGCGGGATAAAAAAAAGCCTTTGTGTTCAAATCCAAATAGTAACATCCCCTGATCATCATTATTATTATTATTACTATTATTAGAGGGATATTATTACCTCTCTCCAAGGATGAGAGGCAGGTGGGTGAAACAAGCTACACAGCTGGAAAGTGGAAAAGACGGGCCGCGAGCCCAGGCTGATTCCAGTGTGTGTTCTCTTAACAGTCGCCAGTAACAGAAAGAGGCTCTGCGTTTTGGTAGACCTACAGTAAAGCTCTGTGACTCATAATGCGAGTGATTGTGTTAGTTAGGAGTCCTCTGGTTACAGGACACATCAACCACACCAGGTTGGTTCCAGTTGTAAAGAGGATGTGGCCGGCGCCATGGCTCAATAGGCTAATCCTCCGCCTGCGGCACCGGCACCCCGGGTTCTAGTCCTGGTCGGGGCGCCATTTCTGTCCTGGTCGCCCCTCTTCCAGGCTAGCTCTCTGCTGTGGCCCGAGAGTGCAGTGGAGTATGGCTCAGTGCTTGGGCCCTGCACCCGCGTGGGAGACCAGGAGAAGCACCTGGCTCCTGCCTTCAGATCAGTGTGGTGCGCCGGCCACGGCAGCCATTGGAGGGTGAACCAACGGTAAAGGAAGACCTTTCTCTCTGTCTCTGTCTCTCATTGTCCACTCTGCCTGTCAAAAAACAAACAAACAAAAAAAAGAGGGTGTGTTGGTTTCCATACAAGAAAAGCACAATGGCTTCAGGTTCAGGCGGCCCCTCACTATTCATCTCACAATACGATTTCCCATGATTTCATTTTCATTCTTTGGCAGCTTCCTCTCTCAATTTGACAAGAAAGCTGTTAGAGTGCCACACTTGCATTTCATCCTTTTTTTTTTTTTCCTTTTAAGCAACCTCCAAAAGGAGTTCCTTCCCAATGGTTTCAATAGAAGTTCCAGAGTTGGGCCTCAGTGGATCTGATTGGTCTGGATTAGGTAGGGGCCCATCTCTGAACCAATCAGCATGACCAGCAGCCTGTGATGCTTTGAAGAGCCGGGAGTGAAGCCACTTCTGGCTGAATCAGAGGGACTGAGCACTATGGGGATGAGGGGAGTGGTCCCCCAGAGAAGACTCGATGGCTCATCACAGTGAGAGAGAATGGATGTCCAGCAGGGAAGCCCATAACCCACATGGAATCCTGTTTAGAACCTTCATTTAGAAGATGCATGGGCTGGAGGCCTCCACCGAGAGGGAGAGGCTCCCCCTGGTTCCTCTGTGACGATGCTCAGCCCCGTTCAGCCGAGCGGGTCTCAGGGCCCTCCTTGGTTGCACGGGGACATTAACTCCTTTCCCCACCCCATACACCCTTCAGGACTGTTCTAAAGACAACATGCCATAGTGTTATTTGTGAACGAAATTAGCTTTGTTGTTCTTTTTATTCATCATACAAGGTTTCTATTTTAAAATTTTTTTATTCCAGGATTCCCCCCCCCCCCCCGCAGTGGCCAGTTCTGCTCTCAAATCCCAGTTTAGCCAGTTCCTCCTGGATTTGAAAGACCACCCAACCCACTACCACCAAGAATGAAGTGCCACACAACTTTGGTGGGCACTCAGCAGCAGCTTCGAAGAGGGCATGCTACGTGCCAAGCACTGCACTGAGTGTTTTGCATGCACTACCTCATTTAGCTGTCCTGGTGGCCCCATTCCACCATGGACAAATGAGGGAAGAATAACACAGGACAACATCTTGGGAACTGGGTTCAAATCCTGACTCCGCTTCTGATGGCAGTGGGACCATAACGAGTCACTTAACCCTCTGAGCTACAGTCTCATCCTCTGTAAATTGCACAAAGCTACGTCCTGAGGTTGTGAGGACACAAGGAGCTAATGCAAGGGGGGTGCCTGGTACCATGCCTGTCACCCAGTGGGCACCTGCTCAAGGTCACACAATAGGCCTAGATGCCTGCCCAGTCTGCTTCCAGGGCCTGGGCTGTGCTGCCAGACTGCAGAACCCTGTTTCTTCTGGGGCTGTCCAGGGACATCCTGTGGCTTCCAGCAGTTGCAGGGTCTCTGGCCCTCCCCAGTCTCCTTTGCTCTGCAAATTGCCTGCTGCGATGTCCTGAGAGAACTCTTGCTGTTCCAGCCAGCCCCCCTCCCAATCTCCCTCCCACCAGGCCCAGAATAGCCACACACATCCTGGCTGCAAAGCAGCCTCCAGGATGCTCCCTCCCCTTTGATAATAGCTCAGCATTGTCTAAGTGCTGGCATAACCAGGGCCACAGTGCCTGGCGCAGCTACGACGGCACTTAGGCGTTCTGTGCTGTCATGCAGATTTGCCATTTGATGTCATTTTCAAGGAGATATTCCTTCACCATTATACCTAGGTGGGGGTGGCAGAAGATATCATCTCTCCTCATGTGGATGGAGAACCCAAAAGGCTCGTGGCAGCGTCACACTGACGGTTTTATGTAACACCCCTGTGGAGCTCCACCACTGATGGGAGAGCCCATGTCTCACTTGCAGTCTCTTTGCTGTGGCCTAGAAGTCTTTCAAGATCAGGTGCCTGGTCACATCTCTGACCTTGTCTTCTCCCTCTCTTCTGCAGTCCCCTGCTGCTCAAGTCCTTCTCACCTCTTTTCAGCCCTTGAGACCCAGGCACAGAAGTGTCCCCCAGTTTACAGACTGGGGGGGGGCAGACTGGGGCTTAAAGAGGTTGAATAGTCTTCTCAGATCACTCAGCCCACAGGTGGCAGAACTGGAAACAGAACCCAAGCAGTTCAAGTCAAAAGTCCAAGTTCAAAGCCCGTTGGTGACTTCATGCCTTCTATAGCTCTTCTGTGGAAAGAGAGTCCATGGCAATATAGATTTCCAGGGATAATGACGTGAGCATCCCTTTGAAAGATGTACTACTGCCACTCATCCTCCCCCCACCCTGCCCCAAACCACAGCTCATTCTGATGCTCCCTGGATTTGGAGGTTAGGCAGCCGCTGGCTCCTCTCCCAGGATCATGCCCTCCAGCCCCAGCCCCAGCCCAAGCCCCCTGCCTCTCCCTCTTTTCCCTTCACCCTCCTCTCCCAGAGACACTGTTCCCTTAGCACCCTTCACTCTCTCTCTCTGTCTCAAAGGGTTGTCCCTGCCCCTAGCAGGCACATTCAGCATACTTGCTCTGCCCTGCAGCTGTCTCTGACTCTCCAGGGGTGAGATCTGTGATCAGTCCCTCTCTCCTCCCTGAGCAGAGCCAGACAGAAAAAGTTGCCTGCAAATCCTGCAATTACTTCTCCTTAGATTGCAGCTATTTAGCTGGAGACACCTCCGCCCAGCCCTCCTCCGTGCCCAGCAAGCTCAAGGCCTGGTAACAACAGGCCAGTGATTCAGAGTCTCTTGGGAAGTCCTCAACCCTGAAACCACTTTTATTTGGGTCTCAGCTTAAGGAATGTCCCCTTCCCTTCCCACCCCTCTCCAATTCACATTCATCCCTTACCGACCCTGCAGAAGAGGCTCAGCGTGATGTCTGCTGACTTATTCATCCATGAACGCTTTCATTCGTTCTTCATGTCAGGCGCTGATCAGACCAGACAGAGGTTCCAGAAGAGAACTTCCCCATCTGTCTCTCTTTAGGCGATGGAGGACAGAAGATGCACACATATCAAGGATTAGAGAAGCCAGGGAAATCTTAGGGAAAAAAAAATACTGAGTAGGATAAAACTGAAGGAACAAGCAGGAGTTGTCAGGGAAGGAGGGAAGGAACAGTGGAAGGCATCCCCCAAATATGCGAAGACGAAGATGACAGCAGTCCTAGCCCACCCAGGGAAGTGCCACCATGGCTAGAGTGTAAAGTGCAAGTTGGGAGTGGAAGGGGGGAGGCAGAGATCATATACCGCTGTGCATCATAAGAGACATGAGCTTGGGGCTGGCACTGTGGTGTAGTGGGTAAAGCTGTCGCCTGTAGTGCCGGCATCCCATATGGGCACCGGTTTGAGTCCCAGCTGCTCCACTTCCCATCCAGCTCTCTGCTATAGCCTGGGAAAGCAGTAGAAGATGGCCCAAGTCCTTGAGCTCCTGCAGCCATGTGAGAGACCCAGAAGAAGCTCCTGGCTCCTGGCTTTGGTTTGGCGCAGCTCCAGTCCTTGTGGCCAATTGGGAAGTGAATCAGCAGATGGAAGACCCTTCTCTCTCTCTCTCTGCCTCTCCTTCTCTCTGTGTGTAACTCTGACTTTCAAATAAATAAATAAATCTTTTAAAAAGGAGGGGGGGAGAGATGAGCTCATATTAAAGGTGATAGGGAGCCACAGAAACTTTTAGGTAGTTTATTTTTCTCCATGTCTGAAGGCAGTTGTTCATCACAGGAGTCAGGTCTTTGTGAATGTTGCAGGAGTCAGTAGTCTTCATGTATTCTTTTATTTATTTATTTTTTAATTTTTGACAGCAGAGTAGACAGTGAGAGAGAGAGACAGAGAGAAAGGTCTTCCTTTGCCGTTGGTTCACCCTCCAATGGCCGCTGCGGCCGGCGCATCATGCTGATCCAAAGCCAGGAGCCAGGTTCTTCTCCTGGTCTCCCATGCGGGTGCAGGGCCCAAGCACTTGGGCCATCCTCCACTGCCTTCCCGGGCCATAGCAGAGAGCTGGCCTGGAAGGGGGGCAACCGGGACAGAATCCGGCACCCTGACCAGGACTAGAACCCAGTGTGCTGGTGCCACAAGGCAGAGGATTAGCCTATTGAGCCGTGGCACCAGCCGTATTATCTTAATTCTTTCATGAAACCCCTTTCTGAACATGATCCAAAGGTGCATAAGATCCAGGACAGGGACTTCAGCTGTGTATCACTCAGCTTCTCATCCCATCTCCAGCCTAGGAGAAGCACTCCCGTATGCTGGAGCCTTCATGCTTTACATTCCAAGTTTCTCAGCTTCCTTAAGGACATGATGACCTCCAAAGACAGGCTCCCGGGATGAGATCAGCTCACTCCTGCTATTATCAAACATTTTATCAACCTAACTCATAGTGTGAGATTGGAGAAAGGAACATAATGCCCTCTTGCCAATCAAGCCCTGCTCACCTGCTCTTTTGCCTTAAGAGTGGAGCACCACACTGTACTCCTGTATCTCCCTCCATCTCCCTCCCGCTGCCTCCTCCTTTAGGACCCTTACTTCCTGATTTTATCGGAGCATGCCTATTCCTCCCTGCAGCTCTCCACGTGGAGTTTGAGTGTGTGGTGGGGCTGCGTGCTCAGTGTCAGGGAAAGTCCTTGACGGTTGACAGAATGAATAATGGAAGGAAAACAATCGCCACCCTGTCAAGCCCCAGACCAAAAATTCTTCAAGATGGACATAAAAATAACAATGTTTCCTGCATGCTAATTAACATGTTCCCAGGGTAGGGGCAGTGTCCTTGAGATGTGGAGGTTAGAAAAGAAAAAAAAAAAAGGTGTAGCCCTGCATTTGTGCTTGGTTGGGTGTGTGGGCAGAATTTCCGCTCAAACCCGGGGGCTTTGCTGATTCATGTCTCTGAGAGCCAGGACAGGGGTTCAGCACCGAGGACAGCGATCGCTGATTAAACAGCTTGAGCTGCCGCAGTCCAACCTTGGAAACATTACCTGACTGCACTTCCAGCCATCCTTACCTACTGAACGTTAACAGTTGCATTGCTCTTCAAGTGTCTTTCACTTCATTGAGTATGTGTGCTCCTGGAAATTGTGTGTAAATCTATATTTCATAATGTGGTTTATCCAGAAGCCCATTTGCAATACACCTTTCAGGGGGATTTGAAGTAGGAATCTCGAAGCTTTTGTCTCCTGGTTTGTGAAAGGGCTGATGTTTCCAGAGACAGCGTAGCTGAGTGGTTAAGAGCATCACAGGGATATTTGGTGTTTCTCAGCCCTATTGGCATTTGGGGCCAGATAATTCATTATTTGGAGGGAATGCTTCCAGCTGCATTGAGAATCTATAGGATAGATACCCCTGGATTTGAATACTGGTTCTTCTACTTATGAATAACTCAGCACAATAGGTATACCTGGTCCATAACTCTACTTTCTCGTAAGCAAATTAAAGACAACCTTAATATTGCCTTGTGGGGTAACTGTAAAAACTGAATAAAATATTACATGTCAACTTACTTAGCATAGTGCTAGGCGTGTAGCAGGCCTTTAATAGATTCTAGTGCCATCAGTAAGGTTTTCATCATCATCACCTCAGTCACTTCACACAAAAGGTTTCACTTAGAAAATATTGCTTGTATTTACCAAGTACTTGGCACTCTGCTAGGCAATAGATGTTCAAATCAATCTCTTTCCCCAAATAACTAGAAGTCCTGAATTTGAAGCTGTGGTCATAAATGCATGTGACTCCCTTGGTAATGCATATATAAGACTTTATCCTGCATGTTTCTATAAGAACTAGTTTGTCTGTGCTATGGTAACAGCTCGCTAGTGGTCAGGGGATTAGCATCACTAAGGTTGTTTTCACGTTTGCGCTATGTGTTCATTATAGGTTAACCAGAGTTGCTCCATGCTGACCTCACTAAAGGAGCCAGACCGAATTCATTTCTGGATTATCTATAGTCACTATGGAAAGGGGGATGGAAAATGGTGAACCATACACTTGCCTTTTAAGCTTCTATCCAGAATTCATACACATGAATTACATTCATACTTCCTTAGCCAAAGAAAGTCATGCACCATACCTAAGTTCAAGAGGAAGAGTAGATACAATCCCTCCATATGCCCAGAGGGAGAAGTTGGGTATTAAATATCAGCGCTAATAACTACCACACAACCATTCACAAGTGCTAGCCCTCAGTCTCTGGGAGTAATTTGAGTAAGAGTGAAAGGTTTTGTCTGAAACCCTTCTCAAGCATAGAAAGAACTCAATGGTTCCATCCTCTGGTGATGAGTGAGGAGCATCACCACACGCAGAATGAAGATGAGAGATCGTATGTGTGTCATTAATGGAAGCCATGAATCTGGCCTCATATTTTATCAGCCATTCCCAAAACCTGGCTTTACAATACTATGATATTGGGCATCACAGGAAGAGCTCCAGAAGCAAAACAGTATCCACACACTGGGTTGGTCTGGTTGTCTTCTGAAAATAATTAACAGGGAAATTTTAATGAGAGCAAGGTGAGCCCAACTCCACTGATTGACAGCTCAAACAGGAATAACCCACACAGAGGCTCCATTGACCATTTCGTTTTGGCTTCCAGGGGTCCCATTATTAATTCATTTCTAAAGTGATCTCCCCCACCCCCAAGGAATGTATCCTAGTAACTGTGTGCTTACCATACTCTATTTGATTAAAATTTAACAAGCTATGTTATTGGCAAATAAACTATTTATTTCAGTGTTGTTGCCAATGCCGAAAGGAATGTTTCAAACAAAGGAGTGGAATTGACACACTAAAGAGATTGTCATTAATATTTTACAATAGCCAAAAATACATGCCTGTACAATTTTTTCCCAGTGATGGCATCAGAGTTTAAAAAGTCAGAGAAGTCAGCCAAAGTCCTCTGGTTTCCTGTTTATTAAAAGGGGGGAGGTGACCAAGAAATTGAAGTCAGGTTGTTGTGTGTGATGGAGAAAGCTAGCAATTGCTAGTGACTGCTAACTTTCTCCGTGACCGTAGGCAAAGCCACTTAGCCTCCTGAGGCCTGCATCATTCGTATTAAGATGAGGCTAAGGAAGTGTTACTTATTTAAAGCTTAGGATTTTTTTATGATAAAATGAGAGAGAAGACATAAATGTGCTTTGGAAATGCAGATAGTGCTTTATAGATATAAGTATTATATTGGTCAATGCTTCTTTACCTTGGTCCTCAAACAAGACACCCATTTGCCTGGCAGAAATTTGTGGAAATGGTTTTTTTTCCCCCTTTCTCAGGTGTATAGTCTCGGGGAAAACTTCAAAGTTTGGCTTCAGCTCATAATGAAAACATTGATCTGAGAAAATTGCCCCATCGACCCTTAAGTCTTCTGCTTCCCTAACAAGAATAATTGTTATGATTTGCTCAACTCTTAACTGACACATACTAAGAATCATGCGTGTACATGTGTGTGTGCATGTGTGTGTGTCTCATTGACTCATAACCACCCCAATGTGGTGGGTACTGTTAACACTCCCATTTTTTCTAGAAGAAAACTGAGGCTCCCCAAAGTAGGTTGCTTGTCCAAGGCCATCCAGTTAGTAACAGGTGGTGCCTCAGATCTCTCTGGATCCAGAACTTCAGCTCCTCTGATTCTCCTGTTGGTTGAGGACTCACTGTTCTGATCTGGCCACAACCCACTTCCACAGAAGGTGTGGGCAGTTCTGAGAGTCAGTTCCCCTGGTGGCAACATGGAAACACCAGCCAACGTGAATGCCAAAAGGGCACAAGTGCTAGGGACACATGACTGAGGGTTTTTTATTTTCATGGTGTCCAAGAGAGTTTATAGCTCAGACTGGAGTTTAGAAAAATCCATGGGTGTGTGGTTGAATGGATGGATGCATGAATGGAAGAGGAGTGAACAGATGCATCAGTGAAGGGATTTCCCATTTAATGCATGGGTAGGTGGGCAAGCTGATTTAGGGCAATGAAGAAAAACATCTGATTCCCATCTACCTGTAAAGTCTTGCTTGACAAAGAGTAACTCTTCTATACATATGCACCAAATTTTTGTTGTTGTTCACCAATATTAGCTACCCCTCATTTCAGCAGCCCCGAGCTTCAGGTGTTCATTCATATGGCATTTTTAGCCTCAAACCTGGTGTGTCATTGGCCAAGTGCTTGTTTAAGCTTTTCCTCTGATAAATGATAGCCATGGGTATTGTTGTTTGAGCCTTTTTTGTTTTTACATGCCAGATAATGTAATAAGCCTTTTACCTAACTTACTGTAAATACGCAACGTACTTACCATGTTGATGTTACTGGCCCCATTTTACAGATTTAAAGAAAACCTCTGGATGTTGGAGAGGGAATCCAATTCCACCCAGGTTAGAGACAGGACGCACATTCTGCTCTAAGTGAAAGTGGATGCACATTGGGTGCTTTTTGCACCACACAACTGGGTCTGAAAATGTGGTCCCCTTGTCAGCAGAGTCAGCACCTTCTGGGAGCTCGTTAGAAATGCAGATTCTTGGGTCCCAGCCCAGACATGTGGAATCAGAGACTCCACGGGAGTAGCCTGGCAATCTGTGGTATAATGAGCCTTCCCGGTGTTTCTGATGTTTACTCCGTTTTGAAAACCACCACTCTCATCTAGAAACGGGGCTTGCTTCCGGTTGCAGGCACGCACTTACACAAAATCACCCACACCCCTTCATCTGACGTTGCCTGGGACCAGCAGCCTGGACTGGAGTTAAGGAAGTGACTCTGCTGGGAACAGAGAGTCCCTCCTCCTTTGTCAGAGCCCCTGCTGGGCCTCCTACCTGCCTTCCTGCTCCTGGCCCCAGCCTCCACTCTACATTCTCCAATACACCCCTGCAATTCACACTCTGCATACAAATCCTGAAGCAAGAGGAGTCTTTCCAAAAGGTGCCCCTGGCCATGGCCCTCTCCCATCTAACAGCCACCAGAGGTTCCCCACTTCTCTCAGAATAAAGTCACCCCCAATGACCCATAGTCACCAGGCTCTGCTCAATGGCTCCCAGTCTCATCTCCCAACTTCTATTCCAGTCACACCTGCTGTGTGCTCACCCAGTGTGGTCCACTGTCCTCCCATGGTCCTCTTGTATAATCATACTCCTTTTGCGTCTCCCACCAGGCTGTACCTGCCACGAGGGTGTTGTATCTCCAGTGCCTAGTGCCATGTCTTGCACATAGTAACTGCTCAATTAGCCTCTGTACAGCTAAGATCTGGCCTTTTTTATTGGATGCCTTACTGTAGCCACTCTAGTATGGTTTGTGACCTTTTTGTGAGTCTGCCAGGCCAGAATTTGGGCTCTAGAAGCCTGGGGCCTATAGTTGAATCCCAGGTCCTTCACTCAACACACCAGGTGACCCTGGGTGTGTGATTCAGTCTCTCAGGACCTCAGTTTCCTTGTCTGTATAATGGAGATAACAGAGTAGTGGGAGGAATGAAATGAGCTCTTAGCATTGTGCCTAGCAGATTAGGGCTGATGATCTGTTTTTTGCTAAATCTGCTCCCCCCACCACCACCACCAACTATGCTGCAAATTCTTCAAGTGGTTGGTGGCACGCACCTTACCCGGCAGATGTCCACAGAAAGCGGGTCCACCAGGGGTATCCAAGTAGGGGCGGAGGCCACAATTGTGGCAGCCTAACCTGGTGTGTAAGTAGCAGGCTCCAGATTCATCCAGGGCACGGCCTAGCTTCTCCACCTCCTGGCTGTAAGAGCTCGGGCAAGTGTCCAACTTCCCCATGCCTCAATTTGCTCATCTGTAATCAAGCAATAGTACCATAGGGCTTGTGTCCTAGCTGTTGTGAGGATCAAGTGCCTGTGGAGCACATAGAACTGCACGTGGAGACTCTGAACACCTGTTCCTGTCATCAGCGTCATAGCCATCATCGTCCCCGTCGTGACCCAGCCGGGAGCCAGAGGACAAAAGCAGAGAGGACGCAGGCTCTGTGCAGACTGCCCCAGCAACAGCCACCTCTCCCATCCCACCCCTTTCTCCTTGTCTCCCCTTGCTACGCTAGCCCCCTGCAAGCACAGGGGAAGCTGGGTACCTGTGGTGAGGGTGGGAGGGGGCCTCGTCTGAACTCTACTTTCTTTTCCTTTTGTGTGTGCACAAAATCACCTTGAAGAGCTGCTGTTTCCATGGCTTTGGGAGTTTTAGATATTTATCTCCCATCCAGTGGACCCCTGGGCACCGTAATCCACACTCGGCATGCCCCAGAGCTTCTATCGCTCCTGCTCAGGACCGACTGTGTCCAAACCCCTGCCACGGAGGGGTCGGGAACAGCTGATGGGTTTCCAAAGCCCAGAGATAAAACGGCGCTTGTTCCCATTAATTGATCCTAAAAGGAAGGCGAGACTTAGAAATGGAGAGGAGTGGAATGCAGGGAGAAAGAAGCAAGACCTGGGGTCTGGGGGGATTCCCTGTGCACGGTGTGGGGGAGGGGAGAGCCATTTCTGGTAAGGGAGGGTAAGGTAAGGGGAGGTAAGAGCCATTTCTGGTAAGGGGTCCCTGTAATCATCCTTTTTGATGATTTTCTGTCATTTCCCCCAAGATACTACTCTGGGGGTGTCTTGTTTTGTTCCTGTGTAGCCCTAGGGGACTGGGAATCCAGGCGGGTGGGGAGGAGGGATCTGTACTAAGCCCAAAGGATGTAGTTCAGAGTGGCTAAGGGAGAAAATCAGGAAAAGAGCCACGAGGCGTGGGCAGATATCCTTGACAGAAGTTCAAGGTGAGGCAAAAATAAACAGGAGAGCCCCAAATAGTAGTCACCATTTAAGGGGACGGGGGTCAGAACAGGTAGAACCAAGTGATCTCCAGTCCCCACCGAGGCCAGGCACTAGGGTCAGCTAGAGAGCCCCTCCCTCTCCAGCAGGCCTACCAAGCCAGGAGACCGGAGATGGGGGCAAGGGGTGTGCTCATGGGAGGTGCTTTCCGTGGTTCTGAAGTAGCCCAGACAGCACCAGCTGTGGACACGCATTGGACAACCGTGCATTTCGATATTGAAATATAATCCCGGCAGCCAGAAGCCACAGCGTCAGCTTCACGGCACTCAGTGAACCTGGTTGGGGCTGAGCCCACACTTTGGCGCAGAGACCTGGTGTGAGAAAGGAGCCAGCGGTTGCCCAGGAGCGTCCACCCCACAGCCCGTGAAGGGCAAGAGGACAAAGGTGGCTGATGACCTGGGAGCAATTCCCAGAGCACCCCTAGCCACTGAGGTGCAAATTCACTCACTCGTGTCCCTGCTGGCAGTAAGGGAAAATGCCAGACCTCCTTTTCCTGGGAAAGCCTCCACGAGGCCAGTTCCATTCTTCGGTGGAAAGAGGAGTCAGAAAGTCCCCCACCCAGATTACACCCTGTCACTCATGTTATGGCTGAACGCAAGGCTGGACCCAGGCACGACTAACTCTGTGCGTTCCCAGCGCTTCTGAGGATAACAGAATGAACCAGCTTCCAAGGCAGGACTCACAGTGTTAAATACTTCTCAGGGCCCTGCAGGTGACTTACATGGATGAAGCGAACGAGGTAGAGATTCAGGTGAGTTATGGAGCCACTGCCACCCAGATCCACCTGACGGCTGCCTTGAGAGAGGAATATAGACCCCTTGTCACCGATCTCGATCTTTCTTAAAACTAGAATTTGTACAGGAAGTGCTTGCCTTTGGAATGTTGGCAGTGAACTGGAGTTTCAGCAAAGTGTTCTGCAGCGCAAGCAAAACGTGCGTGCCGGCACCTTCCTTCCAGGCGCTTCCTCCTGCAGGGAGCACACAGCCTGGCTGACTTCTGCCTGTGCAGCAAGTGGGACACTGGGCTTCCAGGTGCCTGTGCTCTCAGCTTCTCTCTCTCTCTCTCTCTCTCTCTCTCTCTGACAGGAAGAGTTAGACAGTGAGAGAGAAAGAGAGAGACAGAGAGAAAGTCTTCCTTCTGTTGGTTCACCCCCCAAATGGATGCTATGACCGGCACTGTGCTGATCTGAAGCCAGGAGCCAGGTGCTTCTCCTGGTCTCCCATGCGGGTGCAGGGCCCAAGCACTTGGGCCATCCTCCACTGCACTCCCGGGCCACAGCAGAGAGCTGGCCTGGAAGAGGAGCAACCGGGACAGAACCCGGTGCCCCGACCGGGACTAGAACCTGGGGTGCCGCCGCAAGCGGAGGATTAGCCAAGTGAGCCATGGCGCTGGCCAAGCACTCAGCTTCTCATAACTAGGCTAAGCACTGCCCTCTGCCTGAGGGATTCGATTGTGAGTGAACAGAGTGGACCACAGCCCTCGAAGTCATAAATTCCTCAGCCTCCAGGGCTGGGGGAACCCCAGCATCCACCTGCTTCTGCCGCTTCTAAGCCACCTTTAGTGGGGGCTATCAGGGCCCAGATGGAGCAGTGGGAGGAGGTTGAAGGGTCAGGTTTCCAAACCACCACCTCCCTGCCTCAAGCAGAAGTGCTCTGTGCTTATCTCTTCTATGTGGGGAGGTTTTAGGCGGCCACTAAGCTTACAGTCAGGGAAATGAAGGACCACAAAGAGGATGTGATACGTCCTACAGCACACATCAGTAGCTGGTCACCAACACAGCCTGAGAAGCCACAGGCGCTGGCTTCGTCGACCTGGCTGAGACAGACTGAGAAATTGCTGTCTTCGTGCCTGTTCTATCCATCTCTCTTTGTAGCCTGAAGCCCACCCTTGCCTCTGCCCCACTGGGGTCTGACTGTGCCAGGTCTCCCCCACACCTGGGATGAGAAGCAGATGGTGAGAGGGTCAGTGGTGAGAGCCTTGGCCCCCACTGGTCTGACGCTGGGGATAACAGAACCACCGTTGTCTACCCCACCCACCTCTCAAGGCCTCAGAGAGTAAGCAGAGGGGAGAGGAAGTGCAGTGAGCTCCGAGCTGCTGGACCAGAAGGCACCGCCTCCCCCAGGGCTCCAGGTGCCCCTCGCAGGACTCGGGTCCTCCGTGATGGAGTATCACATTGTGAGCAGTCACTTACAAGCCTGGCAGGGCCTTTGGCGCACAGCGTTTGCTGTGTCTTCATCACACAGCTCTGAACCTGGGCCTGGCACCTTGCATGCCAAACATGGATGGGCTGAGAGACAAGTAAGTAAGCACACATGAATGTATCCGGTGCAGGTCTGGATGGGGGTCCTGGTTCCAGCCTGTCCTAGCTGTGCAACCCTGGGCAAGTTGCTTCCCGCCCCGAGCCTCTCAGTCATGCTGTCGTAGGGATTGAATTTATCATCATTTGCAAAGACTCATGGCATGCCAGGTGTGCAAATGGCAGTGGCCGCCATGCTGGTTCCCATGCATGTTTCAATATTGGCAGTATTTTGTAAGGAGAATTCACACACAATGAAATGCACGGATCCAGGTGTACAGTTTTTTTCAAATGCACACACCCCATTGGGATGTGAAACATTTGCATCATCCCAGACCGTTCTCTGGGATATCTCCTAAGTCAGACTTCAGTCCCACACAGGTCAAAGCGTCCTGAGGATTTCCCGTGAGGCACGAGATCCCCTGTTCTAGAGTGCCCAGAAATGGAGTCAGTCTTCTGGCCTCTTTGTGCGGTGTGACAGCTGTGAGTCCTCCATGCTGTTGCCAACAGTGTTCCTTCTCTTCTTTTTCCTTTTAAGATTTATTTATCTATTTGAAAGGCAGAGTTAGAGAGAGGCAGGGGCAAAGAGAGAGAGAAGTCTTCCCAAAATGACTGCAACAGCCAGAGCTGTGCTGATCTGAATCCAGGAGCCAGGAGCTTCTTCTGGGTCTCCCATGCAGTGCAGGGGCTCAAGGACTTGGACCATCTTCTACTGTTTTCCCAGGCCATAGCAGAGAGCTGGATCAGAAGTGGAGCAGCTGGGACTTGAACTGGCACTCATATGGGATGCTGGCACTGCAGGCAGAGGCTTAGCCCACTATGCCACAGAGCAGGACCCAGTATTACTTTTCAAAGAGTCAGCACGCATCCCTCCCGTCACACTCAGGACGCCTTCAGGATGGCTCCCTGTGTTTACAGCTCTGCTCCCTGGCATCCAGCCAATGTCCCTAGCTGGTGTCTGGCACATAGTAGGTGCTCATAAAGTATCTGGTAAGCGAATGGCTGAGACATAAGAGGCCGAGGTTGTCACCAAGGTGTATTCTCAGCAAACCAAGAGAGGAGCGAATGTCCTCTCAAGCCAACCCAGCATTTCTGGTTGGGAAGGGGGCGGAGTCTGAGAGCTCATCAGCATCAGATCCTTGCTTTTGCCCCTCATGACTTAGGAAGCCTTCACCTGCAAGCCTCAGTTTCTCCATCTGTAGGATGGGTATAGTCATAGTACCTTCTTCATTGCGAGGGCACAAGGACACCAGTCCTTTGCAGACACAGTAGCAAGCATCCAGGGAATAAGGGTGTTAGGGTTGGTTCCCCCCTGGTTATTCACCTAACCAGCCAAACAGACTTACCAGTGGGGTAGGGAGTGGCAGCTGTCAGAGAATCCAAGAGGAAGCTGACCTAAAAATGAGCCCCTGTCGTGTCACCTGCTCTCACCTTCCCTCCCTCCTCCTCTGCTCCCCCAGCAGCCCAGACATCATCAGTCTCCATCGCTCACGCCAGCCAAGGATGAGCAAAGTGGGGCAGGGAGGGAGATGCGTCTGTCCCCCCAACTGTTGGGGGAGGGAGGGTGAGGTCGCTCTCTCCGAGTTGATTGATGTTGCGCTTGGGGATCTGAATTCTCTGATGTAATTACACTGTGTGCTCTGCGCGATAAGCAGATTAATCAGCCCCTTACGCAGGGGCTGTTTCACCCACAGATGGAGGTAATTGAACAGAGACGTCGGACACCACCAGGTCCTAGGCAGCCAGCCCGTCTGCTCCACTTACAGGCAGGTGGCTGGCCTCTGGGCAGCCACAGGCCCTCTTCTCCAAGTCGGAGCATCCATTGCTGTTGCCACCTCTTATGAGATTGTCTTGAGCCCCTCTTAGGATCAAGGCACTTTCCACGCATCAAGTCCCCCCATTTGCCCCGGGAGTGAGCCCTGGAGTGAGCCACGACTGCTTGCCCCATGGTGCAGAAGCGATAGCTGAGGCTTGGCTACTTTAAGATGTTTGCCCTGGGCCAGCACTGTGGTGTAGCGGGTAAAGCCGCCGCCTGCAGTGCCAGCATCCCATATGGGTGCCAGTTCGAGTCCCGGCTGCTCCACTTCCAATCCATCTCCCCACTATGGCCTGGGAAAGCAGTGGAAGGCGGCCCAAGTCCTTGGGCCCCTGCACCCACATGGGAGACCTGGAAGAAGCTCCTGGCTCCTGGCTTTGGATCAGCGCAGCTCCAGCCATTGCAGCCAATTAGAGAGTGAACCAATGGATAGAAGACCTCTCTCCTTCTCTCTTTCTGTCTCTTTCTCTCCTTCTTTCTCTGTGTAACTCTAACTTTCAAATAAATAAACAAATCTTAAAAAAATAAATGTTTGCCGGAAGATCACAGAGCCTGTCCTAACCTCAGATCTGAATCCAGCCAATCAGCATCATTGCTCCCTTCCCCCAGAAAAAGAAAGAAAACTGTGAACCAGGAGCAACAGCTAACAGTGAGTCTGTCCATCATCCAAGGCAAGAGATGCATGCCCCATTCAGTTAGACATGCAAAGAAGGAGAGAACGTGACATTCCAAGGGAAGAATTGCATCCAGGAGCTGGTTGACAAAATGAATTAATGATTTCTGAAAAATTAGGACATTCAGCAGCACGTGTGAGAGAGGTGGTTAACAACACTGGCAGTGACCCTGGCTGGCATCACCACCTCATTGCTGTGTGGCGTTGGACAAGTTAAGCTCTCAAAGTCTCTCTTGTCTCATCTGAAAGCAACGTTTCTAAGAGGCACCTGAGAGGGTTGTCGTTGGAGGTGACGTATGTAAATGTTGCTCAAAGGAGCCTGACAGAGTTCGGGGCACTGTTGCCCACGGTGGTGATGATCGCGAGGGCATGGCAGTTTCAGGGACTATGAAAATCTCCCGCTTAGACCAAGTGCTGCTGCTTATCTTCCCTTCCTCCGGCTGCTTGCCACGGGACCTAGGAAGAGAAATGGAGAAAAAATTCACATTTGCTTGTCGTTTCTTCACCATCATCTCATCAACGCTTTACCGCCAATAGCTCCAAGAAATAGATGCTCTTCTCACCCTTGCTGAAGAGAGAGAGAAACTGAGACTCCAGAGAGGTTAAATAGATCAGAAGCACCGTCCTCACAGCCAACACTGGTCATGGTGTTCAGTATGAAAGATTAGTACCGCCCAACTCAGCAAAGGTTTATTAAGTATCTGTTGACCCATAGGTTAAGGCTGTGAAGGCGAGTATACAACCTGAACCCAATGAGTTCCCAGATGAGCTAGAATGTGTGTGTGTGTGTGTGTGTGGTGTTATCACTACCTCTGGCTCTGTATTAGAATAAATTACCAGGACTGGCAGGGCTGGGGGTGCTTTTGAAAGGTACCAATGGCTGAGCTCTGCCCTGGAGATTCTGTCTCATTGATCTGAGATAAGCCTAGACAATGACATTTAAAAACAGTGGTGAATGAAGCCTCTGGTCTAGAGACTTAGCTGATGATTTAAAAGCCCTAAATAACCCTACAAATAAGCCGACTAACTCATCCCCTCAAATGTGTGTATCAGACTGTCCACAAGGCAATTTGTGGTCCTTGCCCTCATGATGTATGGGACACAAGGAGGATGACAATAATGATCTCCCGCATGAGATGAGAGAGAAAACGTTTCTCAAGGCTAAGCAGTGTGGGAGAAGTTCAGAGAAGATGGGGTTGAGGTTGCCAGGGGAGAAGGTCTTTGAATGGGTCCTGACAATGGGCAGACACAAAGGCCAATGTCCCCTCTGTAGGGACTGATGGCCCATGTGAAAGCTGAAAGAACCAACAGCCACCATCCTTAAGCTCCAGTTGAAATACGTGTCAAGTGGGTGAAAACTTCAAATGAGGTTAGCCATGTGGGTCTTCTTATTCATCCATGAACCAACTATTACAGATTTCCTGAGCACCTGCTCTGTGCCAGGCATTCTCATTTTAGTAACTGCTCATTGCATCAGGTGATGTGGGTTGCTTGATTATGATGGTGATAGTGGTAGTGGTGGTGGTGATGAGGGTGATCATAGTGATGATGGTGGTGATGACAGTGGTAGTGGTGGTGGTGATGAGGGTGATCATAGTGATGATGGTGGTGATGATGACGCTGGTGGTGGTGGTGATGAGGGTGATCATAGTGATGATGGTGGTGATGACAGTGGTAGTGGTGGTGGTGATGAGGGTGATCATAGTGATGATGGTGGTGATGACAGTGGTAGTGGTGGTGGTGATGAGGGTGATCATAGTGATGATGGTGGTGATGATGACGCTGGTGGTGGTGGCAGTGAGGATGGTGGTGATGAGAATGAGGATGGTGGTGGTGACACAGCTGCCATTTTTTGAGGGTATACTGCATACCCACCACTGTGCTACATTTTGCTGGGATTAACTCACTTAACTCCCACAGCAGTCCTTGGAAGTGGGCAGTTTTAGTATCCACACTTTACAGATGGGAAAACTGGCTTTGAGAGGTTTAGTAATTGGGGGGAGGTCACAAGCTGTAAGCGACACAAATCCACACGGCAGAGGGGCAGCCTGAACCCAGAGGCAGGACGCCTGGGTTCTGCCCTGCCACGCACACGCATGACCACTGCAGGCGGGGTACTGGCCTCCTCCCCATGCCTCCTCCTCTCAGAGTTACATTTTTGAAGTCTTTGGGTCTCAGGATCGTATCTAGGTTATAAAGTACAAAGCCATAATCAAAGTTTGGGAGGAAGCCAGCGGGCTGTTCTCTCTGGCTGCGAGGTTTATTTTGGGAAGTTGTGAGGGTCTGGTACTCAGCCACCCCAAGGAAGTGGAGGAGTGCAGCTGGCGCTTGGCTGGTTCAGAGGAACGTCTGGCGAGGGGTGGGAGGGACAACACGCCGAGAATCTGTGCAATCAGAGAAAACGTCTCTGTGTGATTTGCCATTATAATTCCTGATAACAAACTCTGGGGCTCCAACATCAATACCAGCAACTTCTCGAAGGAGGTTGGGGTTGGGAATGAATTAAAATTTTTGAGAATCGGCTTTTTGGTAAAGCACTGGGAAATGTTCTGGACTCCCAAATTTAAAGGGGTATTTTTAGCACCTGTAATCAACCCGCCTCGCGTAAACACATCTGCTGGAGTACCACATCAGACTGTCGTTGCTGTCTTCATTTTGTATCCGCCCGCAACCCTCTGGGGACCTAGGGAGAGGTTCACTGATTTCCTCCCTTTCCTTATGTTTCTCCAAGTTAGCTTAGCAGAGTGCTAGGCTTGTAATAAAGGATCTACCAATGTCCACTATTACCATCATTATGAATTAAAGCTAACTGGAAAGTTATTTGCCTTTCTGACTCCTGATCCTGCATCTACAGCATGGGGATAATTGGAACAATGCCTTAAAATCGATTTCTATCGTAATAAATGAAAAGGTCTGCGTAGCTCCTAGTCCACTGCCTGGCTCATAGCAAGTGCCTGGGAATATTTGTTCAGTGGGTGAGCAAACGGATGAACGGATTCAATGAGTGCTTCAGCAACTCGCCTTCCCTATGCTACAAATACCAAGAGCGATTTTAGGAAAACGTCCCCTCCCCCCAACACTATAAAAAGTGGACTTTAGCAGGTGCTTCATGTACAGGATTTTTGGTCTTGAGACTTTCACGTAAAGTTGTTTTGCTTCTCGCTCCCTATAATCCTGATGTTGCTCTAAACCTTCTCCATGCTCAAATGCATACACACTTACCCACTGGAGGAATGACTCTGGCTTGTTTGGTGGCACTGAAGACCCTGTCCTCCCCAGAGAGGGTATAGGCAACTCGAAGGAGCCATGTCGGGTTTATGTTGTTCCCTCGTCTCCTGGGTACCATCTTTGTGAGTCTGAGAAAGCCGTTGGCACCTCTGTGTGCCTCAGCCCCCTTCTCTGTAGAGAATAGATTCCTCCCCTACATCTTGATATCCCTATGAGCACTCATTCCCACACCTGTTGTGCATGGGGCTATGAGCTGTTGTGAAGCAGGTGCGCAGTTCAATGCCAGGCGATTGCGGGTGACTGAATGACTGCCCTACCAAATCCACGATGTTCATGTCAAGAGCCCTGGTCAGTGCTGCACAGGTCCTTGAAGAGCTAGAAGAATAAGAAGGCAGTGAGCTTGATCACACTCATTCCTAGTCAACAAAGCGGCTGGGAGAGATGACGTTACGAAAGCCTCATCTTGCAGGGGAGGCGGCGTATCACCCAGAAGATCACAAGCGTTGCTAGTAAATCTACACCCACTCATTCAACGGTCTTTGATCAGACACTCTGGGCTGGAAAGTGTGTTGGGTTCTATGGACATCACAAATCAACACACCCAAGTCTGTCTGCGTTGAGCTCGCAGACTATTATTATTCCAGGCAATGCTCGCCATGGTGGGAGAAAACACATCTACTCTGAATGCCTAGCAGAGGGGCTGCAAGCCAGCCAAATGAGGAAGCGATTGAGGAGGGTGCGGGGCAGGAGTTAGGGAGGCAGGGGGAACGGCACATACAGACGTGAAATCAAGAGAGCGAGAAAGGACAAGGGAATCGCCATGGGGTTGGTATGTTTGCAACCAAGGAAGGAGGGAGATACCAAGGACTGGGGAAATGATGGGTGAGCCTAGATCTCATCTGGCCTTCCGAGCCATGGCTTTCATCTCAAGAGGAACCCAGAGGGTCTTAAGGCAGTGGCTCAATGAGATGTGCTTTAGAAAGATGGTCCCTGCTGCAGCAGAGGAGAAAGATTGGAAGGGGAGAGCTGGGCGACAGGCGGGCCCACGAGGAGGCTATCATCCGCGGTCCGAGCGGCAGGGACACTTGTCAGCGCAATTCCTCTGAGGCATCTGGTGTCTGATTGCACGCGATCTTCCCTGGCCTCCTGCATTTGCCGTGACTGGAGCTGTGCAGAGAGGAAAGCCAGTGCATCACACTTAGCCCTGTCCGGGAGCCACAGTCTTTGTCCGGAGAATTCTGAGTTGCATTGCAAGGGATTGGGAACCCTGGGAGCGAGCTACCTCTCAACAAAGGCCCCACACACCCTGTGTTGTCATTTTTTAAAAAATTTTTTTGACAGGAAGAGTTATAGACAGTGAGATAGAGAAAGAAAGGTCTTCCTTCCATTGGTTCACTCCCCAGATGGCCACTATGGCCAGAGCTGTGCCGATCCGAAGCCAGGAGCCAGGTGCTTCCTCCTGGTCTCCCATGTGGGTGCAGGGGCCCAAGTGCTTGGGCCATCCTCCACTGCCCTCCCAGGCCACAGCAGAGAGCTAGACTGGAAGAGGAGCAACCGGGACTAGAACCCGGCACCCATATGGGATGCTGGTGCCACAGGCAGAGGATCAACCAAGTGAGCCACAGCGCTGGCCCTGTCTCATCTTTATAAAAGCTGTGGCTATCACTGTTGATGGTTTCTACCCAGGAACCGTCAGGATCGCCCAGTCAATTACTGCTCAAGTGGGGTAATGTTCGTTTCATTAGGCGCCTCTCATTTCAGACACACAAGGCCGAATATGAAATGAAATGTTCTGGAGTTGTTTTTTTATTTTTATTTTTTTGCCAGCCAGTGATTAGGTGCTGTAATTAAGAAGGCATTGTGCCTGATTTCCAATCTTTTCTTCTCTATTTAAATTTAATTGATTTTTTCTCCCTGATTTAATCAGTCTGAATTCAGCTGCCTGCTAGGATGCCCAGGAGAAAGCTGATGGTCCCTGCCTAGGAAGTGTGGGTGCTGGCCGGTCCGACGCCCCATCTTTGTTAGAGGTGTCAGACTAGCAGGGAGCTGGGTGGTTCTATTTAGGGCTAGATGGGGAGGAAGGAGAAAGGGCAGCTTTTTAAACTTTGGAAACCTGGCTCTGCTGTGTAACCTTAGGTGAATCAGTGAAGAGTTCTGTGGCTCAATTTCCTTACATTTAAAATAGGGGGGGGGGGGGGGGGAATACCATTGTCCGAATGAGCACTTAGCTTAGCAGTCCAGATGCCCGCCTCCAACACCAGAGGGCCCGGGTTCCATTCCCGGCTCTGCTCCCGACTCCTGCTCTCTGCCGTTGTAGACCCTTGGAAGGCAGCAGTGGTGGCTCGAGGAATCGGGTCTCTGTCACTCACTTGAGAGACTAGCGTTGAGTTCCTGGCTCCCGGCTTCAGCCCAGGTCCAGCTCTGGCTGTTGCAGGTATTTGGGGAGTGAGCCAGTAGATGGGCCCTCCTTCTGTCTGCCTCTTTGCCTTTCAAACAAACAAATAAATAAATAAATAAATGCTTTAAAGTAAAGCATAACAGAATCTGACCAAGGAATTGGACGATAGGAGGACTCTTGAATCCATTAATTTATGAGCTGGACAGATATTAACTGAGACCCTGCCACGAGCCAGGTGTTATTCAAGGATCTGAGGAAGCAGCTGTGGACAGAACAGATGAAAACCCCTGTGGCCACAAAATTTGGCTTGTGGGAAAGGGGGGAGCTCAGACGATGAGCCACAGAAATATGTCAGTGATTCGTTACATTACAGGGGAGTAAGTACCATACAGGAAAACGGGACACAAGGAGCAAAGAGTACCAGGAGGAGCTGTGATCTCAGGTGGGACTTGCGTGGGGTTGTGTGTAACTGAGAAGGCGACACGAGAGCAAAGCCTTGATGACTGTGAGGGAGGACGTCATGGATATGTGGAAGAAACGTACTGCAGGCAGCAGGGTTCCATGTGCAAAGGTCCTGAGGCAGGAGTGTGGCTGGCACATCAGAGGAACTGAGAGGAGATTCGCTGGGGGCCGGAGGGGAGTGGACAAGGATGAAGGAGAGGGGAGTGAGGTCAGAGTGGTAACAGGAGCCACACCATCTGGGCCTTCTGACTGGTTTCCATCAGAGGGCTTTGAAGAGAGGAGAGGAGTGCACGCTCTCCCTGTTGGTAGGCTCCCACCAGCTGCCTCTGAGGAAGAAGCCGTAGGGGACCCGTTCGGAGGCTCTTGCAATAACGCAGGTGGGAGGTGATGGGGCCTGGGCCAGTGTGGTGGCTCCAGAGGAGGAGTGAGGCGGTTGGACCCAGAGATGTCTGGAAGTGGTGTCTGGATCTGCTGACGGGTTCGTCCTGGGGTTTGAGAGAGAGAGAGAGAGAGAGAAGTTATGGGTGACTCAAGGTGAGCCCCGGAACGGCTGAGTGGAGCTGCCAATGGCTGAGAGGATAAAGATTCATGTATTTATTTCGCTTATTTTAATTGGAAACCAGCCCCAGATTTCAGCCCTTAATAATCATTAGTAACAAACCCACGAGGAGCTGGCAGCTGTCGGGTGAGGGATCCACGCGTCCCGCTGTGTGGCCGACAGCCGACAGCCGCTCTGCAGGGAGGCGCCGTCCCCTGCACTTGGTAGCATCCCTGACTCTGGCTCCGAGCAGGGTGGAGGGCAGGGTTCAGGGTGAGCTCCTCACTCTGCAGGAGTGGGCTGACCACCCAGTGGGGGTCTCCTAAGGGCTCTGCAGCTCCTGGCAACACAAGTCAAGCCCCTCCACCCAGAGAGGGAGCCCCGCCCTCACCGTCCAGCCTGGGTCCCTCCTGCTCCTGCGGGAGGCGTGGAGTCCGGCAGAAGAGGCCTCCACCCTCCCTGCTGGGTCACCCACCTCCACCCAGCCTCGATGCCTCGCTCTCCATCTCCCTTTTGCCCTTCAGCCGATGCAATTCGGGAAGACGGGGACCTGGAGAACTTTGGCTGCAAACCTTTGATTGATCAGATAAGCCAAGAGGCAGAATATGTTTGTGCTCCACCCCCACCCCCTGCCCTAAAGCAACAAAAGGCAAAGTCCCGTTTTCTTCCAGAGACCCTGCCATTGCAAAAGATGTGTCTGAAACCAGGAGCCACGCCCACATCACTGGTGATACAGCCGGGCAGGGTGAAGGCTCCTGCAGCCCAAGCTGACTTCCTGGTCCTTCCGAGCAAGGCAGAGGGCTCCCCAGGAACTGCCGAGCCTGCAGGGCAGCCTAAAGCTCAGGATGCCGAGGGACCAGGGACCTGCTTACCCCACGGCCACTGGTCATGCTGGCGCCATGACCCTGACCTTGTAGGGAGCAGGGTCTGGCCTGGGACCTTAGCATTCTGCCCGACCTCTGTACCCCTAAGAGTGCTTATTTCTTGAGCTTTTGCTCTGAGGAAGGAGGGGAAGAAGGTCGGGAGGAAGGAGGGGAAATTTGATCAGAGGAGTGGATTCTGGTGTTTCCCGGAGCTCAGGGTCCCTTTTTGCAGGTGGCAGGGAAGTCAGACGTTTGCTTTCGCCGGGACAGTGTGTGCTGCAGGCCCTGCAGATCCTACTCGGTGCAGCACAGCCAGAGTGGCCAGTGTAGCCTGATCTGTGTGTATCCCCTTGGCGCCCACTTCTGAGTGGGTCAGCCCGACTGTGGCTGATAGCACCTGTGGTCTCCTCACCCAAGGGTTCTCCCTGGCCGTCAGGTGCTCCGAGCCCACCCACAAGGCAGGAATGAAGGGCCCTTTGGGGCAGGCTCCCACCCAGAGCATAAATAGCCCTGCTGCTCCCTCGTGCTCAGGTGGAATCACTCTGAAGGGTGTGGTCTACACTGGCTCCTGGAGTTCCCCAGTGGGATTCAGCTCCAGTGTCCTCAGTGGTAGCTGGCTTTCCCCGCTGACCGCCTTCCTCACTAGTCCATCCTAGGCTCGTGTCACAGATACCTGACTTGCCCCTGAAGCCTCCTCTCTAAGGCCGGCTAGGGGACGGTCCTCTTTTCCACATGACCAGGAACACTGGCCAGTCAGCTGAGGCTGAGAGCGATGGTGCTCAGAGCTGGGCTGACAGTGCAGTGGGCCAGAACACCACCAGCTGTGCGCCGTGGGCCTGGCCCTGTGCTGGTGGAGGTAAGGACAGCGGGGGCATGGAGAGACCCCAAGAAGACCCCACAAGGAAGACCTGGCCAAGCAGAGCACAGGGGGAAGGCACTGGAAGTGGGCAGGCCCGCATGAACAAGACACGACGTTTGGGTTCGTTCTTTTCCTTGATTGATTTTATTCATTTGAAAGGCAGAGTTACGGGGAAGGGCACACACACACACACACACAGAGAGAGAGAGAGAGAGAGAGAGAGAGATCCATCCATCCGCTGGTTCACTCCCCAAATGGCCACAACAGCCAAGGCTGGGCCAGGCTGAAGCCAGGAACCAGGCGCTTCTTCCAGGTCTCCTTTGTGGATGCAGAGGCCCGAGCACTTGGGCCATCTTCTACTGCTTTCCCAGGCCATAGCAGGGAGCTGGATCAGAAGTAGAGCAGCTGGGACTCAAACCAGCACCCATATGGGATGCCGGCATCGCAGTGGGCAGCTCTAACGGCTACGCCACAATGCTGGCCCCTCGTTACTTTTGTGTAAAGTCTTGAGAGCACCGTTGAGCCCTTACCATGCACGTGCCATGCACATCAGAGACGCATCACCTCGCTGAGTCCTCGCCACAGCCCCGTGGAGTAGGCACGTAGATGCTTTCCATGTTGCTGGCGCAGAAACTGAGGCCCAGGGAGACCGCATGAGTGGTGCCTGGGGCTGCGGAGCTGGGGTTTGAACCCAGCTCTCTGAGTTCGGGGGGGGACTGACTGGTGAGGGAGGGCATTACCTGGAGGAGAGGAAAAGGAGATCCATGGTGGGAGAGGGGAGGGTCCCAAACAGCAAGCAGAGGGCTTCGGTCTGCAATCTGTGTTCTGGAAAGCGGGAGAACCGCCAGGCACTGCCGCAGGAAACCAGAGCGAGAGGCACGCTCCCCTCCTGCGCGCAGCACCCTCAGGGGGGCACCCGTCTGCCCGTCAGGCCCTGCCCGTCTTGGAGAAACACCTGTTAGATGCCAGCATCCCAGGGCTCGGGACTGGCCCTAGCCGGACGGCCGCCGCCTCTCTCTGCCCCTCACTGAACTTTCCCCTGGCTGGCCCGACGGGGCTGTGTGCCATCCCAGCAGTGTTAACTGAGGGCACACTGTGGGCCTGGCCCTTCCGAAGAGAAGGCGGGGGCCCTGCCCCAAGTGCTCGCACACTGCTGGAGGGAAGCAGGGAATCAAACAGACCGCTAACTGCCGTGGAGGAGGACGGCCCGTGTGGAGCAGGTCTAATAGTGAGGGAAGGCTTCGTGCTGGGGGTGATGTCCCAGTTAAGTCTGGGAAATGCACCGGAGGTGGTTAAGTTGAAGGAAGCAAAGCAAAGATGCCACTCCTTCATTCCTAAACACAGACACTTACTAGGTGCCTGACACCATTCCAAGACCTGTCCATACACTCACTGTTAATCTTCCCAGTTACCCTAGGAGATAGGACTGTTGTCACCCCCGCCTTAAAGGTGAACAACTGAAGCCCAGAGAGTGAAGGCATTTGTTCCAGGTCACAGGATGGCAGCCCTAGGGCTGGAACCTGCCGGTCTGGCTCCAGCCCGTGCCCTTGAGTTCCACCCTCCGGTGCACCTAGCAGGGAGAGCAAAGCCAGCCGAGGCCCAGCAGCCACTAGGGAGCCCTGCAAGGCCTTTGAACGGCTTGAGCACCATGAGGGAGATGCAGCCAGGAAAGATGGCTTTGGACCAGACCTTGAAGACCTCTGACAGCTGTGTTGAGGAGCTGGGACTTGCGTCTCGGGGGCTCCACAGGAGGGAACGCCATGATGGGCTCTGTGCTCTAGGAAGACAGCCTTGGCTCCTGTGCGGAGGGCATGGTGGGCGGGGCCTAGGCGAATGCCCGAAGCTGCTCTGGAGGCTGTGATGTCATCTGGGTGAAAGGTGGTGGCAGCTTGCGGCAGGAGGCGGCCGTGGAGATGGAGAGAAGGAGTCAAATGCTGGCATGCTTTGGGGTTAGCATGGGCAAGATTTGCTGAAGGGTGGGGTGGGAGAGTGAGAAGGAGGATGGAGGGGATGGCCAGGTGGAGAAGGCAGAGCCAGAGAGCAGGTGGTAGGGCAGGCAATTTGGTGAGGTTTAGACACTGTTTGGGCAGCCTGTGGGACTTCCACGAGGAGAAGGAGAGGAGCAGGGATTTAACCTCAAGGTCAGGAACGGCTCATGGCCGCAATGACCGCACACCCCTGAGGGCTTAGGGTCAGCATCTCGTTTGATCTCCCAAGTGGCCCAGTTTAGACAAAGCGTTGTGTGGCTGCCCTAGTCATAAAGATTTGCCCCCATGACACATGTGGTTCTGGAGAGCACCTGCCCCAGGCACCACCTCCCTCACGCACGCTCTCAGCTGGGAGAAAGTAAAACATGGCCACAAACATGCCGTCCTGGGAAGGGGGCGGGGTGCTTCCATTCTTCCACATCCCCAGCCTTGCTCCAGGCTGCAGCTCACATCCGGGTCTGAGAAAGGAACCAAAGCTCTGTCTCTCCCTCACCAGTGGCATCAGCAACTGATGGCATCAGGCTACCACCGTGGCTCGTTCTGAATGGGATGGGCCTTTTCTTCCCACTCAAACCATATCCCAGCACCATCAGAGTGGCCAATATTTTCATCCATGAAAACAAAGGTGCTCCTTTGTGTGCTGAGGCCAAAGAATGCCACGGGGCCTTTTTGCACAGCAGGGTCTGTGTGTAGCCTCCTGGTTGTGTGTTTCTCATCTCTACCACCAGCATAGAGCAAAATAGGAATAGGAAGAAACCAGAACTCTGGCTAAATGATGGGTCCCAAAGGTTAACCAATGCCCCTAAACAGGGTTTTGAATCTCAGAAAGATTCTCCTCAATTCCTCGTGATTGGCTTCTTTTGACGTGTCCGTGCCTGTCACTCAGCAGTGTCCATAGTGACTGAGGTCTGGAGGTAGGTTTAGCTATTGAGTTTCAAACCCTGGCTCTACACACTAGTTGCACAGACCTGGAAGGACACAAACCTGCCTTCCCCCATTACACAATCCTCTTGGAGGTTCACAGTGGGAGATGTGGAAGATTCACAAGTGGTCCCCAGCATTTAGGCACAACTCTGGTTGCTTCCTATTCCAGGTCTGCTCTGTGTTGGAAGGAGACATAAGAAACAAACCAACCAGGAAGCTGTGCACAGTCTTTGTCATGTGAAAAGGCCCTGTGGCATCTACCTTTTGGCAGAAGCCCGGAGTGGTCTTACCTTTGTGAATGTTCAATGGAGCATTTTCATTTTCATGGATGAAAGCACCAGCCCCTTGCATTGTTATTGGGTATGGCTTGAATGGAAAAGAAAGGCCATCCTTTCTAAGGCTTGGAGGAATCACAAGTGGTCCCCATGGTGCCCATCCAAGAGGCATGGTGGTGTAGGGCTCAGCCTCCTATCAGTGAGCTCACCCATCAGCTCGGTTTCTTTCCTGGTGGAATGTGGTTGATGAATGCATCAACAATAAATAATTGCAGTGAGGATTATGTTAGACCAAGCACTGCAAACCGTGTTTGGCGTTTGATTAGTGCTCTGCGCCTCTCCACTGTTATTACCAAGGTGCCAGCATTGATAATGGTGTCAATGAAATGGATGGATGCAGATGAAAGAGGTCAGGAGTCAGAGTTTGTGGACTCAAAAGGCTTCCATAGCCGAGGCGGCTCATGTCAAGGTCCTTGGGTGGTCACTGACGTCATACATAAGAGTGCTGATTGTTGGGGCCAGTGCTGTGGCACAGAGGGTTAACGCCCTGGCCTGGAGCGCCAGCATCCCAGGTGAGCGCTGGTTTGAGTCCCAGCTGCTCCACTTCTGATCCAGCTCTCTGCTGTGGCCTGGGAAAGCAGTAGAAGATGGCCCAAGTCCTTGGGCCCCTGCACCCGCATGGGAGACCCGGAAGAGGCTCCTGGCTCCTGGCTTCGGATTGGCGCAGCTCCAGCCGTTGTGGCCAATTGGGGAGTGAACCATCGGATGGAAGACCTCTCTCTCTGTCTCTGTCTCTGTCTCTCTTTCTCTCTTCCTCTCCTTCTCTCTCTCTGTAACTCTGATGTTCAAATAAATAAATAAATCTTTTTTTTTTTTTAAAAGAGTGTTGCTTGTTAAATTAACAACAGGACCCACTGTGCACCAACTCCCCATGCAGGACTTCTATCCTCAATGAGCTGTATTATGATAATTAGCTATAAAACAGTTCTCAAACAGCTGTGTGTATGTGCATTGTTGAAATCTTTACTTACTATAGAGTTGGTCTTCTGCGTGCAAAGTTAATTGAAAGTGAATCTTATTGGAGAATGGGTCTGGGAAGGGGAGAAGGAGGAGAAGGAGGGGTGAGAATTAGTGGGAAGAATCACTATATTCCTATAAAGTTGTACTTATGAAATTTATACTCCTTAAAAAATACATTTAAACTAAATAAATAAACGAATAGAGGTCGGGGGCAGGAGTGCAGAGGAGAGCAGTGAGGACAAGGACTTCGGGCTGCCAGGTCTCTGCTCCCGAGCCCCCAGCAGCCTGGGTGATAACACTTCATTCAGACTTTTTTTTTTTTTTCAAACCAAAATGAGAAATGTCGGTTCTGTGTCAGAAATCATTGCAGGTTCCAAATTAGTGAGGTTTCATGGTCTTCAGAAAGGCGCTGGAGGGAAAATTGGTGGACGGGGTGTTTTTTAGCTGTCAGAGCCAGCTGGCTGATTGATTGAATGTCTTGGTCAATAGGCTGCGCAGACAGCTGCCGGGGAACTGGGAGCAGGCAAGGACCTGATTTGGAGACCAAGCACCAGTCAGCCTGGGGGAGGTGGAGACACGGTCAGCCACGGACAGGGACACAGCTACACTAAAAGCTGTGTGCACACGGTCCATTGAGATTGTGGAGTCGTCTCCATCTGCAGGCTGGCGCACCCAGCCACAGTTGTCGGAAAGCTCCTGGCTGCCTCACTTACTGTGTGTCCGTCAGCAAGTCACTGTACCTCTCTGAGCCTCTATATCCCCATCTAAAAGCAACCCTTACAACACTCATCCCAGGAGTTTGTTACAGAACGCAAATGAAATAATGGGTTCTGGGCCCTACTATGCCACCCCTGAATGCGTTCACAAAGAGGTATAAGGAGGGGTGTCTTAGACCTCGAGAAGGAAGTGGCTCACAAAGATCTTGGAATTGGACAGGGTCTGCGGAGCGTAGGGGAGCCAGTCCCCCAACTTCAGGCCCCTCAGGAGATTCTGGGCAGAGTGGAAGTCATGCACTCCCCAAAGATGATTGCAAAAAAGATAATCGACGAGGCTGCTTGTCACGCAGAGTCTTTGTGCCACTGGCACTACCAAGCCTGTTTCCCTAAGAACTGCAGTAATTATAACAATAAGACAGTGTGCATTGCTTAACGCAGATATGTCTCTCACAGCCACTGCAATACATCCTTAAGGGATTCCAATCTCCATGTCTTAAAAGATTTATTTATTTATTTGAAAGTCAGAGTTACAAAGAGAGAGAGAAAGATCTTCCATCTGTTAACCACACCCCCAAGTGGCTGCAACAGCCAGGGCTGGGTCAGGCCAAAGGAGCCAGGAGGTTCCCCCAGGTCTCCCACATAGGTAGCAGGGGTCCAGGTATTTGGGCCATCTTCCACTGCTTTCCCAGGCCATTAGCAGAGAGCTGGATCAGAAGTGGAGCAGCTGGGACACGAACCAGTGCCCATGTGGGATGCTGGCATCGCAAGCAGTAGCTTTCCCTGCTGTGCCACAGTACCCGCCCCGCTATCTCCATTGTTAAGATGAGAAAACTGAGGCTTCAGTAAATGAGGAAGCTTCCCCCAAGGTCGTGCAGGAATATCCCGGAGGGCTCTACAGAGATGCTGGAGCATGGGGAGAACAGAATGTGTTCTTACAGGGGCAAGGGCAGTGCAGGGTCAGGACAGGGCAGTGTGGCGGTTGAGGTGAGGCTTGAAGGATGGGTGAGGCTCATCCTGGCAGGGGAGAGTGGAGTGGGCAGGCAGGGCAGAGGGATCTGCCAGAGCAGGGACAGAGAGGTTGGGACACTGTGTCCCCAAGGCTGTTTACAGCGACAGTGACAGCTCACACTGATTAAGTGCTTCCTCAGCGTCAGGGATGGAGTGAAGCGCTTGGCGTGTGTCTGTGAGCCGGACACCAGCATTATCTCCAGGCTGCAGAGGAGATGTGAAGTGAGTTGCCCAAGTTCCCAGCTGGGACACACGAGAGCCAGCCTCCCCGCTCACCTCTGCCCACGTCTGAAGGCCCTGGAGGCTCCTGATTGCTCAGTCCCCGTGCGTTGTTGTAGAGACATCAGGCAGCTTCGAGAGACCTCTGTCCATGTGGTGGGAGGGAGCTGTCCCGAGACATCCTGGCCTGTCCCCGCCACGACCCCCACCTCACCTCCCCTCGGAGCCAAGGGGAAGCCATCAAAGTTGGTGGAAGACAATCGTGCAGCCAGCTCCTAATAAAGATAAAGCTCTCTAATAAACCGGCAATCCTGCGGTAATGGGTTTGACTTTTAGAAAGCAGATAAAAGTCCCCACGGAGGGACAGACCTTTCTTCTCAACTTGCTCTCCAGAATCACCCCAGAGGAGCCATTTCCTACAGGTGGGGGACAGCCAGATGCCCGGGCCAGCGTTAAGAAGCAACTGCTTCCTTGAAAAGCCAGAGGTCTCCCACCTGCAGAGTTCCCCCTCCCCCAAGGGGTTCCTTGTCAGGGATGCAGAAGGGAAGCCATTGAGCCTGTGGGATGCACCTCAAGGAGGGTGAATGGGAGGGGCGTGGTTCGAGAGCTCGCTGGTGATTGGTGCCGGGGCTGCAGAGTCTTCTGAGAGCTTTCTGTTGATTGGTGATGTTGGTAGGAAGCAACCTCTCCACGCATCGTTCCATCATCATCACCATCATCATCATCATCAAATAACATACTCTGAGCATTTATTAGGCATCTAAGCATTTCACTTCCACTTTAAGAGGCAGGTGATATTCATGTCCCCATTAACATTTCCCATCCTCAAATGAAAAACTCCAAGGCTCTGTGATATTGAATAACTTCCCGTGGATCACACATGCAAGAAGCAGTGAAGAGGAGATCTGAACCCAAATCTGTCTGATCCAAGTTCGCACGATGCTTGACCATTATTTTGCATTCAGTAGTTTGGTAGAGGAAAACTTGGTCTGGGTCTTTGTCTTAGGCAGGATTCACAAAAAAAATAAAGCTTGGGACAGAGACTGGAGTGCCCATAGCTTATGGAGGATGCACTCTTAGGACAAAGGAAAGGAGGAAGCAGGGTGGGGAAGGGAAGAAAGCTATGGAAAGAGGTGGTTTCAACTGGAGTTGAACCTGAACTTGATCCCTGGCTGAACAAGACACACACACACACACACACGCACACACAGCTGTGTACCCTACAGTGGGTCCCTGCTTGAGCCAAGGGGGCAGGTCTTTTGTACTGCGATGTCAGTCATTGGCTGTGGGCTGTCCCCCGAACAGTGGTGGTATGTCCTTGTGGAAGGGGGTACCCACAAGGCATTGGCAGCCAACACTCACATCAACTTGGTCAAAAAGATATGGGATCTGGCCAAGAGCTGCAGAGGAACAGAGTGGAGGTCCCTGCTCAGCCCCTAAGTCATCCAGTGTCCTTGAGTGTCGTCCTTGTCCCCTCTGGGCAGCAGATTCTCCATGATCAGACTCGATGTCCTCCAGGGAACCGGGCTGGCCTGGTTCTAACAAGCTCTGACTCCGTGATCTGGCAGCACAGCCACGGAGTGCCCGAGCTGTAATCTTGGTTTCTGTAACCTGAGAGAAGTGAAGAGGGGGCCCCTCTGGGGCTCCAACAGCGTGAGGCGAGGTGTCTGACAGCTTCCCCCACTGAAGCCCTTTATCTCACTTCTCTGCCGTGTTATTTTAAAACTAACGAGCCCAGACCTCAGGAGCTCCCGCCTGCTCCTCATCTGCCATCGAGATTTGTGGCTGGGCTGGGCTGTCCTCTCTCCAGATCTCCGCAGAGGCTTCTCTCTGCTTGTTAGGAATTTTCTCCCAAGTGCCTGCCTTGGGTAGGAGCAGAGTGTGTGTGTGTGTGTGTGTGTCTGGGTCTGCAAGCGCACACAGTCCTAACTCCACCATGCTTTCAGAAGTGCCCCGTCTGCAGTTGCTGGGAGGAAAGGGGCAGCTGGTGGCTTTGGGTGGGGAGGCACACCTGCATCCCCGAGAAAAGCCGGAACAGTGAAGGGAGTGGGGAAGGGCCATTGCTAGGCTCTGAAGGAGTCACAGGGCTTGGGTAACCGAGCCTCCTGCGGGATCCTCAAGAGCACCACAACCCCCCCCACACACACACCCTGTCCCTTCCCAGAATCCTTTGGGGCTGTTTGGGGAAAGGCGATCAGAATCAGCAGCGAGACAGACTGTCAGGCTGGAAACAGGACGGCTGGGGTGGCGTGGCCGGTTTGCAGCAGCATCATGAGCCAGGTGCTACCTAAGCCCTGGGCATGCACCATCTCACCCCGTCCTCACAGCAGCCCTGTGGGATGAATGTGACTGGTGGCTTCACCAGGGAGGTGAAGGGACTTGCCCAAGATCACCAAGACAGTGAGTGGCCAGACGGAGTCTCACTCACTCTCCTGTGTCTCCAACCCTCCCAGGCTGGTGACCTGGCCCTTTCTGTGCAACCTGCCTTGCTGCTTCTAGCAACTGTGCCTTCTCCCTACTCACGACACCTCCATTCTCCGGCTCCTCCCCCACCCCTTTCTGGAGTTTCTTATGCACCTGCCTTGCCTCTCCCTCTGGACCGTGAACTTGAAGGAGGAACTCATGCCTGGATCATCTTGAAAGGAGCTTCCACCAGAAGCATGGTGCTCCACAGGTCCGGGAGTGGATGCATGGCTGAGGGACGAGTGGATGGAGGAGTGTCCAGACAGCAGACGATCACTGCCTGGAACCAATGAGTGTGAGCTGTCCACCTCCCCATGAGCATACTTTAGACACTCTATTAAGCCATTTTTTTTATTCTGAAATCCCTCTGCTACCATACCATCAGCGCTTCCCCCTCCCCAACCCAACCCAGCCAGGCACTCCCTCCTACTCCCACAAAGTCTCTTGGTTTTAAATACTGTCCAAGGGCTAACATCTCTCCAGCGCATCCCCCAGCTCCGATCTCTTCTCTGCACTCCCACCTGCTGTCCCCACAGGGATGACTAACTGGCACCCCAAAACCACTACATCCAACGCCGAGCTCTCACTTGCTTGGTCCTTGCCGTTATATCCAAGAAAATATAATCAGTAACTCACCCTCCCCAGAGAAATCCAAACCCTGTCTGCGATTGCAGCTGAGAGAAAGATCCAGAAGGAATCCTCAGCTGGGGTGGGAGATGTCAATGCTGCGATTCTGGTGGTGCCGCAGCAGAACCAGAGCTCAAACCCACCCACGTCAGTAGGACTCCAGGACCCAAGTGGATTCCCCGCTACGACCCAACAGACTACCTTTTGCAGCCTGTTCAAGTGGAAACTCGTGGCATTCTAGAATTCAGCCCATTCCCAAGTTGAGGACCGCCTGCATTTCAGGCAGGCCTAATCAAAACCAATCCTCTTCCCAGCAGTTTTATCCCTCACTGCAAATAGGCAGTTGACAGGCCAGCCTGTGTAGGGAGAAATGACTGGGTGGATTTGGGGTTGATTGGAGGGCAGTAGATGGATGTGTTCTGTGATGAGAGTTGGAAACCCATGCAGGCTGGGGGCCTGACCTACCTGGCAGAGCTGGGCGAGAAATGCTGGGCTGATTTTTCTCCATATGGTTCTATTGCTCTTTGACCTGAACTTGAGAACCAGGCAATTATTGATAGATGAGAATGTTTACCCCAAACACGCACATGCACACACACACTCACACATCCGCTCAGTCCCGAGAATCACTAAGCCTTCTCATCAGTTGCCTGAAGAGAGAGCATGGTGGAGGGCTGTAGGTCAACCTGTAAGATCAAGTCCAAATCTCTATTACAGCTACAGTCTGGCTACTCAACATGTGGTTTGTGGAGCAGCAGCATCACCTGGGAGTTGATGAGAAATACAGACCTCATCCAGAGCAGCTGACCCAGCGTCTGCAGTCACCGGACTCCCCAGTGAGTCATGTGAACACGCCGGCTTGAAAAGCACCTGCCCTCGGGGCCACAAGAGACCCGGCTCTTGCCCTCCTCCCCAGTCTCAACTTTTGCCTTCTACCTTCTACCCCAGCTCTCTGTTCTAACCTACCACGTCTTCTGCAGTTACACAGAGGTCTACTTCTGTGTTGTGGTGCCAGGCCTTTACACATCCTTTCTGCCCCACTTTCATGCATCTTTTTGAAAACTCTTCAAGGCTACCTGCCCACCCCAGGCTGGGTTAGATGCTCTCTCTGTGGATCCGTCGCCCTCCACGCTTCTCTGTATCCAAGAATTTACCATTCCACACTGTGGTTTCCAGTTTAGGGATCTGTCACCCATTCTTGGGGCAGAAATCCTTGAGCAACTCTTGGTTACTCTTGGTCACTATTGGGTCCTTGAATTCGATGCCAAGTAGGTGTTCAGTAGACAACTGTCGGATGATGGAGGGAATAAGGAGGGAAATGCCAGCCTCATAAAACTCCCTCTTGTTTCTCATCCAGTGCCCGCTAAAATGAGCACAACTTTCCCCCACATCTAAATCACGCCTCCCCCAGCAGCTCTGTAGAGTTCCCAGTCTTCCCCCTTTAGACTCTGATGCTTTGTCCTGCATATTAGCACAGATCGAAGGGTCGCAGCACCGCCAGATTACTCCGGAACAAACTCAATTAACTAGATTAACCTTGAAGAAGTCTTGGACTGGGGCCAGAGCTGTGGCACAGCAGGTTCAGCTGCTGCCTGCAATGCTGGCATCCCATATGGGTGCCAATTCAAGTCCAGGCCACTCTACTTCCAATGTAACTCCCTGCTAATGTGCTTGGGAAAGCAGCAGAAAATGGCCCAAGTCCTTGGGCTCCTGCCACCCATGTGGGATACCTAGGTGGTCCTCCTGGCTTCTGGCTTTGTCCCGACCCAGCCCCAGCCATTAGAGCCATTTAGGGAGTGAAGCAGAGAATTGAAGATCTCTCTCTCTTTCTCCCTCCCTCCCTCTCTCTTTCAAACTCTGTCTTTCAAATAAATAAATCTTTACAAAAAAAAAAAAAAGAAAGAAAGAAAAGCAAAAGTCTTGGACTGCCAAGATATCAGCCCAATTGAAGTCCTAGGATCCAGGGAAGAAATGAGCCCAATCTGTGTTGTCCCTGAGTTGTGTCACCCCAAGATGAATCTTGGAGTTTATAGTAAGATCGTGAGCATATGGGTCTGGATTTTCATTCTGTACCGAAACTTGCAGACTCTGACAAGTGCATGGACAAGAATGGATCGTTGAGAACCCTGGGTGCAGGTGTATCAGAAGAACACAGGGCAAAAGCCCTGTGTGGGAAGCAAGCCCCTTTGCCCTGCTAGGTCTCAGTGTCCTGAACTATGCAAAGGAAGCAAGTTCACCAGGCTGCATGCATTGGAACGCGTACCACCTGGAGCAGGCATTTAGGCTAGCAGTTAAGATGCTGGGGTGCCTCAGCTCGATCCCAGGCCCTGGTTCCTCATTCCAGCTTCCTGCTAATACAGACCCTGGGAGGCAACACTGATGGCTCTGTTGGCTGAGTTCCTGTCTACCCAGAGGTACATCAAACATCAGACATCTGGTTTGAGTCCCTGGCTCAGCCCCAGCCAATGCAGACGTCCGGGGAGTGAACTAGTGGATAGGAGTTCTGTCTGCCTCTCAAATAATAACATAAAATCTTGAAAGGAAGGGAGAAAAGGAGAGGGGGGAAAGAAAGAAGGGAGGGAAGGAGGAGAGAGGGATGGGAAGGGAACAAAGAGCACTCATGGGAGGAGCTTCTGATGGGGTGAAGCTGTCCTGGATCCGTGGCCACGTGTCACTTCTCTTTGTGGAGTACAAGACCCAGGCCAGGGCACTTTGGGGGTGGGGGGCAGTTGGCAGCTCAGCCTGGTGAGCAGACACCTTGATGGAGGAAGTGGGGGAAGCAGCCGGGGAGCCAGGCATCTTGGAGAGTTTCGCTGGAAGTTCAGCCCTGACTCTTATCAGAGGCTTGGAGTCTGCTGGTTGCCATGACGACAGACAGCTGCATCTAAGCTCCAGGTCGCTGATTAGCGGGGACGGGGATGGGGGTGGGGGGACGGGGATGGGGGTGGGGGGACGTGAGGAATCAGGCACTGGTGGCTCCTTCCACCGCTCTGTGAAGTGGAGTGCACAGGCCCTTGACTCCACTGCTCCAGCTGTCCCCTGAAGATCTCGCCTTCTTTTAAGTATTTTATTTTATGCAACACCGAAGAGCTATGTGGTGAACAACACGGGACTCCTTGGCAGAGATGGGACACGGGGTTCTTCCTAGGGAAAAATGCAGAGCAGAAGAGCGGGAAGGAGGCTGGCTGGGGGCATCCGATCCCACCGAGATGTTGTGTGCCCGCCTCCTGAGATCTCTGCTGCTGTATGTGTAAGAGGTTGGGTCTGCCCTGTGCTTCCCTCCCAGGATCCGTTGGCAGAGTGCATGTGCTCATTCACACACTCACTCATTCATCCATGCAACCAACACCTGTGGAGCCAAAGAGTGCATGGCGTCAGGCACTGTTCCTCCGAGGGTTTGGTGTGGGGACAGGAGGCCAGTCCCCGACTCACGCTGCCCAGAGGACAACAGACTGGCACACAAACATACAAAGCGAGCATTTCAGGGAGGAACAGGACAGGCCACTGTGGTTCCTACCAGAGGTGAAGAAGGGAGCAGGATGAGACGGGGGGTTGAGGGAGGCCTCCCCGAGAGGGTGACATTTGACTGAGAAGGAGCTGGCTGTGCACAGAGCAGCCTGCCAGGGGGAGGGAACAGCCAGAGCAAAGGGCCTGAGGCAGAGAAGTGTTTGACTCATTCGATGAACAACAAGAAGGCCCTGTGACTACAGCAGGGCAGGGGACAGAGAGAAAAGCAGGAGACAGGGCTGCGAGCAGGGCAGAGACCAGATCACGCAGCACCTTTTGGTCTTGGTAATCCGTTTGGATTTTATTCTTGATCCTATACAAGGCTGTTTTCGTTTTGTTTTGTTTTGTTTTTTAAGATGCAAGTTTCTGAGTTTTGCTCCTTTGAGACCCTGACTTGTAAGAGCTGGAACGGGATCTCACGAGTTCTTTGGGGGCCTCTGATACTGCGTCAGGTTTATGAAACCCTGAACTGCATTCTCCCCAAGTCGCTTTCAGTTTTAAGGAAGCCGAGAAGCAATGTGTTGGAACATCTTGGAAGAAGGCTCTTAAATATTCTATTGCATTAGGGAAGATTCCCTCCCTCCTCGCTCTGACACTTCCTGTCTGCCTGGTAGAATTCATTAGATTTCTGCTGTTTGATTATGAAATCCCAAGGGGGTACCCTGGACCAGAAAGGTGAAGCCAGTACTCTTATTAGAGAAAAAGGGCAATCTACTACTTCAAGGAGTGCACGGCTATATGAATTACAGCAACTCTTCCTCGACAAACCATTGTCAGTCTCTCCTCCCCATCTCTGATTCTGAGTCCTGCTGCTGGCAATGATGCATGAGGCCTTGGTCTCCCGTGCTGTGGGAGTGGCAGCCACCAGCTTCCCTTATGCTTGAGATAACCGATACCCCTACTCCCTCCATTAGACAAAGCACTGAGACCTCCTGCCCAAGACCCATTCTGCTCACCACATATCTGTGCCCTCTATCGGACTCTGTTTTTGTCTGCCATGAGGTTGCTGCTGGTATACATTTGTATCTGGGTTTCCCATAATGCTCCCAGGGAACCCCAAATCCTGCTTAAATGTGACTGCCATTCAAGGCTCTCTTGGGTACCACATGGTCGCTTTTCTAAATGTAAGAAAAAGACATTGGCTGAGGCATGGTCTGGGGCGGTTAGCGTCTCTGGGCCACCATTCCCACCAACTGTGATGTGAAAGAATCAGTCCAGAGCAACTCAGAAGCTCTGCCTAACTTTCTGAAATGAATGTTCTCTTTTGCTAATCCATCTGCTCTTCCGTGTACTCATTGGGCAAATACTACCCAGTGCTAACTAAGCGACAGCTCTGGAATAGTAAGACCTACACTCAGGGAGCTCATAGCCTGGTGTGAGACATGATGACTGAATGCCAGCAATATACATTGTTGGGGGCTTCAGGAAGAGTAGCAAAGGGACTGGTAAGTCCTAGAAAGGGAGTTAACTGGCCGGTGCCGTGGCTCACTAGGCTACTCCTCCACCTGCAGTGCCGGCACCCTGGGTTCTAGTCCCAGTTGGGGCACTGATTCTATCCCAGTTGCTCCTCTTCCAGTCCGGCTCTCTGCTGTGGCCCGGGAGTGCAGTGGAGGATGGCCCAAGCGCTTGGGCCCTGCACCCGCATGGTAGACCAGGAGGAAGCACCTGGCTCCTGGCTTTGGATCGGCGCAACGTGCCGGCTGCAATGCACCAGCCATAGCAGCCACTTAGGGGCTGAACTGGGGGATGAACCAACAGAAAAAGGAAGACCTTTCTCTCTGTCTCTCTCTCTCACTGTCTATCTCTGCTTGTCAAAAAAAAAGGGGGGGGGGTTAGCTAACCCCAAAGCTTTCTTCCTGCCCCACCATCTCCATCTAGTCAGTGTGACTCCCTCCATCCAGTTGATGGGGCTCAACCCCTTGGGGTCTCACCCACAGCTCCTCCCCGCCTCTGTGTCCTTACTTTTCCTCATTTAACCACAAGCAGTCAGCACCTTGAAGATGTGTTCATTTCCAGCCCCATCTCTTCGCCTCTGTTGCTGCAACGCTGATCTGAGTTGGAACCATTGCCACGGCGCCACTGTCTCTGCTCTTCCCCTCTCTCAGTCTAGGGTCCCTCAACCCCAAGAATGAGCTTTGTAAAATACAAGCCACACCTATCACTCCTCTGGTGGGCAGGCTTTGCATCCCGTGACCTACAATGCCCTGACCCCAGTCTCTCCTCTTTCTACTCTGGCCCTTGCTCGCTGCTCCTTGTACATGCTAACCGTCTTTGAACTTGCTCTTCCTCCTGCTTGACATACACTTCCCACTTCCTGCACAGAAGTTATATTTCACTGTGAATTCAATCACCCCCAAGCCTTTGTGACTGAAAACATCAATCAACAGTTCGGGTGTTTCCCAGTTTCTGGGAGTCAGGAATTTGGGTGGCTAACTCTGGCCCATCATCCCTCAAGGAGGCTGTGGCCTGATGTAGGTAGAAGCCACAGTCTCATCTGAAGGCTTGGGTGGAGCTGGAGGGCCCAGGTTCAAGGTGTTTCACAACCAGGGCTGGCAAGCTGGTGTTGGCTGTTGGCCGGAGGCTCCAGTTCTTCTGCACACAGGCCTCTCCGTAGGGCTGTCCAGGGCCTCACAACACGGTGACTGGCTTTCCCAGGGAAGAGAGCAAGGTGGTAGGTGCCTTTTTCTGACCTAGTCTTAAAAATTACATACCAGCCAGCGCCGAGGCTCAACAGGCTAATCCTCTGCCTGCGGCGCCAGCACACCGGGTTCTAATCCCAGTCGGGGCACTGGATTCTGTCCCAGTTGCCCCTCTTCCGGGCCAGCTCTCTGCTATGGCCAGGGAGTGCAGAGGAGGATGGCCCAAGTCCTTGGGCCCTGCACCCGCATGGGAGACCAGGAGAAGCACCTGGCTCCTGCCTTCGGATCAGCGCGATGCGCCGGCTGCAGCACGCTGGCTGCAGCGGCCATTGGAGGGTGAACCAACGGCAAAAGGAAGACCTTTCTCTCTGTCTCTTTCTCTCTCTCACTGTCCACTCTGCCTGTCAAAAAAAAAATGACATATTATCACATGTACAACATTCTGTCCATTAAGCCCATCCAGCATTCACCAGGAGAGAAGTCCAGTTCCATTTGCTGATGGCGGGGATGCTAAAGAACCTGCAGACGCATTTTAAGTCACCTGAAGGTCAAGATTAGTCCCAGATCCTTCAAACCTCCACTCCCTTGCACTCATAAAGTGCTTCCCTGATTCATATGTTTGAGAGAGCAACCACCTCCTCTCGTCTGCTGGTCCTACATGCTGTTTCGTTCTCACCATGATTTATCAGCATTAAGCAAGCTGTATTTTAACCTTATGTGTTTACAAGCCATATTGGTCTGTCCTTATGTATTTATTGTCTACTCTTCCATCTCAGATGTAAGCGCCGTGGTCATAGGAGACATCCCTGTCTTGCTCCCTGCATCTCCACACCTGGAACTGGTCTGGACACACTGTAGGCACCCGGGGAGAGGGGACTCATGAATGCGGCTGGGCCCAGGTCCAGGGCAGTGTGGGGAGATGCCCACCTGCCTTGCTGGGGGCTCAGCAGAATTGCAAGCTCTGAGTGGTCTGGTAACAGCCAGGAGAGCCTTCCACGTGGACAGATGGGCTGCCACAGAGGCATGGAAGCGGAGCCCTCAGAGTAGAGGAGTGGGTAGGGGAGTCTAGAGAAACCGAGGCTGAGCACAATGGAAAGGAGTTCTCGAGGCACGGAGTTGGCAGTGAGCAGGACCGGGAGCCCTGACTGGAGTCTCAGCCACTCCTGGCCTTACAGTGTCTCCCTGCTCCGCCTCTGAAGATGCTCCGAGAAGCGGCTGACAGAGATGGATGTGTTTTTCTGTCTTTCCTTTAGTATTGACTGGGCTTGGCTTGCCCTCCTGGAAGCCCTAAGGAGCAGGGGGCTTATCGGATGCATTCATCCTGAGTCATAAAACCAGTCCTGATGCACTGGCTGCATTGGAAATGCTAACGCCTTTGATCTGTGTTTGACCTGAGATCCCAAGGCAGGGTGGGCAGGGAGCCGCACTCTCTGGATGGGGCCACATACACCTGTGACCCTCAGAGGCCTGACTCCTCCAGGTTGGAATCTGGGAACGAGTGATGGGCTCTTCAAAGCCCTTCTCCTGCCACTGTGAGACAGAGAGAGCCAGGGCTCACAGGCGCCTGCAATAAGTGGTATTTTTTTTTTTTTTTTACAGGCAGAGTGGACAGTGAGAGAGAGAGAGACAGAGAGAAAGGTCTTCCTTTGCCGTTGGTTCACCCTCCAATGGCCGCCACGGCTGGTGCGCTGCGGCCAGCGCATTGCGCTGATCCGAAGCCAGGAGCCAGGTGCTTCTCCCAGTCTCCCATGCAGGTGCAGGGCCCAAGGACGTGGGCCATCCTCCACTGCATTCCTGGGCCATAGCAGAGAGCTGGCCTGGAAGAGGGGCAACCGGGACAGAATCCGGTGCCCCGACCGAGACTAGAACCTGGTGTGCTGGCGCCGCTAGGCCTATTGAGCCGTGGCGCCGGCAACAATAAGTGTTATTTGTATCCCCTGTCCGTGGCAGAGGAAGCAACTTCAAGCCTGCATAGGAACTGCTGTTCCCTGTTAATGACACCAGATCGGAGATTGGGTTCACAAAAAAATAAAATCAAAGCTAACTGACTCCCTCATCCACAGGGGACATGTGCCCCAGGGATTGCCTGAAACCAGATAGTACCACACTCTATATTTACTATGTGTCTTCCTATACATAAATACCTATGATAAGGTGTAATTTAAAAGGTAGACACAATAAGAGATTACCGGCAATAATAATACAATAGTACAATCATGTAACAATCTATTGTAATAAAACTTTTGTGAATGTGGACTCGCTCAAATATCTTAGTGTAATTGTGCGTTTCCACTTAGAGGAAGCAGTCCAGAGCTTCTCTGGGGCATTTCCGTCTGGCCAGCATCGCTGCGCTTGGACTTCGGGGCTGCTGTTCAGTAAAGTAAGCGCCCTTGAACAGGATCATGTGATGCCATGGCCATTGACCTAGAATGCTAATGACTGACGGGCGGGTAACGTGTGTCACCGGGATTCACTTGACAAACAGATGACCCACGTCCTAGACGGGATGGAGCCAGCCCAAGACGCCATGACGGTCCGCTCTTTAAAACTTAGGAATTGTCCTTTTCTGGTATTTTCCACTTAATACTTTGAAGCTGCCATTGACCGCAGGTATCTGAGACTGTGAACATTGAAAGCATGGATGGGGGATACGAAAGGGAGCACAGATAAAGCAGAGGAACCCAATACAAACGGCGAAGGGCAGAGTGAGCCGATTCTATCAGGCTGTGGTCTCCAATGGTCTGGAGAAAGGAAGTCAAATGCTGGTCCCAGCCTCTTCCTGTGATTTGGTGAGGCTGCAATGGGCGGGGCTGCGGGGACAAGCAAGCCCCTCCCTTTGCATGGCTCTGCTCTGTTTCTTTCCTGCAGAGTTTGATGTGGTTCCAGCACCTTTGCTCCTGCCTCAAGCAGCTTTGTCTTTCAGAATCTGTGCCTCCAAAGTCACTGTGACGAGGAAGGCACATGTATCCCAATTGCCTTGAACTTGGAAATGACAGACGTCACTCCCACTCCGAGACCGCCGGCCAGAGATCATCCCCTGATCTCACCTAACTGACGAGGAAGCAGTAGGACGTCTGCACGTGTTTAACGGACGTCAAGTGGCTCTGTGCATCCTAACGCTTTTGCTTCCTTTTTATTTCCCTGTAGGACAGAACCCCAGAGCGGCCCCACAGTCCCAGCCCAGGATGGGCCCCCGGAAAAGCTGGGTCAGCGTCTGGCCACGGAGGCCTTGGCCACCAACAGCTGGGAGAGAGACAAGGCCGTCCGGGATCTGGGGCCTGCGGGACCTCGCAGGTGAGATGCTGCCCCCTTTCCCCTCCAGTCCCGTGAGGATGTTCAGGCCGAAGCCACAGAAATGTAGTTCGCCTCTCTGACCACCTTCTCCCTCTCTTTTGCAAGTTCCTTGGTCAGGCCCTTAAACCGGTGCTTTTTTTTTTTTTTTTCTATAGAGGACCAGTGGGTACATGTCTTAGGTTTGGAGGCCCAATGGGACCCTGCTGTTGTAGCACAGAACTTGCTGTGAACGTAGGTATCCTTGTGTTCAGTAAAACTTTATCAAAGGCAGGCTGGATTCAGCCCACTGGCCACGGTCTGTTGACCTGCCTCCAAGTGATACAGTTCCTCTCTGTTTTAATAACTCCCAAATCTTGATTTCAGCCTAGACCTGTCTTGCAGGTTCCAGATCTTTGCAGTCCAGCTGTTCAGCTACCAAGGGTGTAGCAATTCACTGAGGCTCAGAGAGGTAGAGCTTCTTGCCTAAGATATGCCAGCCAGTAAGTAGCAGGGTCCCCAGCCCCTACTAACTCACTGCTCTCCCACTGCCAGGGGCCGAGTCTTTGTCCCAGGGACAGGTGGAAAATGAATCTGACCCCTTGTCAGTGAAACTCTCCAGACACAACTCCTCCCCCTGATTATGCTGAATCAGAGGGTGCCCAAGCCGCTCTGTAGTAGGGAAACTGAGGCTGGCGGGGAGCAGGGCCAGGGTTTTGGGAGAACCTCTGACCTGGTGCACATTTTCTCCTTATATCCTGGAGTTCTTGGCTCACTCAGGTGGACGTTCTAAGCCATGTGGGACACCTGTTCGAGCATTAGTTGGACACTATGTGTGCTGTCTCCAGGAGCAACAGATGGACTCTGAGAGCACTCTGGACATCCTGCGTCCCATTCCGTAAAGTGTATACGTCCCCGAGGCCCATGAACATGGACCCCTAGTGAAGAACCCCGACTCTGGGTTCTGACTCTCGAAGCAGTGGCTTGGGAAGCCAGAATAGCTTTCCCGAATGACGTCCGCCCCTCGCTGAGGCTGCAGGCTTTAGTTAGGTTGTGAATCCGGTGAGGGAGAGACAGCTAAGTTCTAGCAGCTTCACGAGTGAAGTGAAGTTCAACATCAGAGCCGGAGAGCTCTCTCCAGGAAACAGAAAGAAAATTGTCTCCATGAGAAGCTGAGGCAGACAGAGAGGGAAGTAGGGAGGAAGTGAGTTTTCATATTCTTAAAACACTATCTCCCAGACAGCCCAAGGGGAATCTGCGTGTTATAAAGGCTTATATTCAACTCTAAACCCCACCGCGGACCTGGGCCTCAGTTTGTACAATTATAAAATGGGAATATGGAAATCAACTTCCCGAGGTCAGGGTGAGGATGAAATTAGATCAGGCAGATAGAAACGCTGGAGGTGCGTCCAGAGCACAATGAGGTCCCAGGAGAATAATGACGGGGGCCTAGTGGTGCCGGGGAGGTTTGCTGCTGTGCCACCAAAGCAGCTGTGCCGTGTCCGGGCCTCTTGTTCCCTTCTGTCTATGGCTGGCTGTGACACTTTAGATCCACAGTGATGATGGTGATGACAATCATGGGGATAATAAAAGTCATAATTGTTACAGTTCAGCCACGAGTCACTTAATGGGGAACACATCCTGGGAGCTGCACCCTTGGCCATTTTGTTGCATCCCATATGGGTGCCAGGTTCTAGTCCTGGTTGCTCCTCTTCCAGTCCAGCTCTCTGCTGTGGCCTGGGAGTGCAGTGGAGGATGGCCCAAGTGCTTGGGCCCTGCACCCCATAGGAGACCAGGAGAAGCACCTGGCTCTTGGCTTCAGATCAGCACGGTGCGCCGGCCGCAGCGCACCAGCCGCAGCAGCCATTGGGGGGTGAACCAACGACAAAGGAAGACCTTTCTCTCTATCTCTCTCTCTCACTGTCCACTCTGCCTGTCAAAAAAAAAAAAGAAAGAAACAAGATAATTTAACAAGTGACTGACTCACTTGGTCACTTGACGAATGTATGTTAGACACCTGCCGTGGGTTAAGCACTCTTTAGCCCGGTTACTTCCTGGATACACACACTGCGCTTTGTTCTTTGTAACATGTAAGTGTAGTTAAGTAGTCAGGTGTGATGCTAAAAGAGACTCTCTTGAAAATATTATGAATGTAGCAGATGATTTTTATTTATTGGGGTCGTGACCTCAGCATGTTCTAATTAGCTTGCCATCCTTTCTACTCATCCTGATGGTCCAGATTCTCAATGCGGAGTTAAATAAGGCAGGGTTTAAGATGTTCTGGAAGGAGTTGGGTCATTCCCACATGATTGGCCACAAAACAAGTCTGAGAAGGCAGTCGCTGGGAATGTTCTCAGGGCAGGGGTCACATAGCCCTCACTTAAAACCCCACCTTGGCACAGGGCGTTTGGCACAGCGGGTAAGATGCCACTTGGGGCGCCTGCATCTCATATCTGAGTGCACGGGTACAAGTTCCAGCTTGGCTTCGGATTCCAGCCTCCTGCTAGCACACAACCCGGGGAGCAGCTGGTAATGGCTCAAGTACTGGGTTCCCTGCTACCCAGGTGGGAGACCCAGATTGGGTTTCTGGCTCCTGCTTGAGCCTTGGTCCAGCCTTGACTGGGGAGTGATCCGGCAGATGGAAGAATCTCTCGATAGATAGATAGATATAGATATATAGATATATCACTCTGATTTTCACATGGACGCAACTCAATATGTAATAAACATTAGAATCCAAGCTTGGATGCTTCCTGACTGTGTATGACAATAGACAAAAGCCTATCAACTTTTTGAGCCTCATGTGTTCACCTGTAAAATGAGACAACTAAAATCATATCACCCTCAAAGTGTTTCGTGGGTTTCAGAATATACAAACCCCCGCTATGGGACACGTGCTCAGATGTACGTTGTATAAATACGAAAGCAATGGCGTCGGTTTCTTCCCGGTAAAGCTCGCGTCGGTGGGCACGTCTCCCTTCCCAAGCACTCTCCACCCCAGCCCGTCCCTCGCTGCCAGGGGGTGGCCTATGCGAAAATCTCTGGAGCCTGCCCCAATTATAGAAGGAGATGACTTGACTTCATTTACCTGCAGCCCTAGCATTTGAATTTAATTGAACGGGAAATAATTACTCCTGTAGAGCGGAGGTCTTTGAGGTTCCACGAGGCGACGTGAGATAGGGATCTCGTTACATGAGACCTTGGCAAATAGACTTTTAATAATCAGCAGCTACTTTCCGTGCCTTCCACCTGCCATGAAATTCCAGCAGGAGCTACGGACGCCACAGTGTGGCGGGGGTGGGGGGGAAGGAGGGGAGCGAACTGCCAATTAATTATTTAAAAAGTGATTTATTTACCAAGGTGAGCCGTTTGCAAATTCAATAATAAATCTATTAAGGAGCAGTTAACCTCTATAACTCTGTTTTAAATAATCAATTGGTGTTTGGGTAGCATACAGCGTCTGTCTCATTAGGCCGGCAAAATGTCCTTATTTGAGGCCCTTAATCGGAAGTATGACCCAATCAGCCATGGGGCGGCAATTAGGGATTCACTGTGGGTCCATAGTCCTCCAAGGACCGGGCTCGTTCCCCGGCTGTAGCAGCGCTGGCGGGGGGCTACAGGAAGCCAGGGTCCTCTAACGCTCGACTCTCCACTCCCTGCAGCGCCTCCCCAGACAAAGACTTGACACCGCCACCTTCATCCAGGGGAAAGAAGAAAAAGAAGAAATCTACCCGGAAGAAGAGAAGGAGGTGAGGACCCCCAGGGGAGAGGAGGCTGTGCGATTGTGGAAGGGGAGACACAGATTTCAGAGTCCACCTGGTTTTGGTGACTCTCTGCTGGGTTCACATCCCCTCTCTGCCTCTCCGCCAGCTGGGTGACCTTGGACAAATCGCGTCACCTCTCTGTGCCTCAACATGATGCTGATACCTGCCTCTTACGGTTTTGTGAGGACCGGATGAGAAGCAAGCAGCCGTCACCAGGTCTGGCACATAGGAAATGGCCAGTTAATAGGCAGCATCGTCATGACCATGAACATGGGCCTATTCACTGTGGAGAACTCTGATAAGCACTGTCACCCCCATTACCTGTGTGCCCCTGACCACGATCTACAAGGCAGGCGTTCCTTCCGCAGTTTAGAGGTGAGAAGAGAAAGCCTCAGAGAGGTGCCGGCAGCATCACTGATCCCAGCCTTGTCAGCTGGTACTGCTACACCCACCTGCAAGTCAACTGTCCCCTATGATGGACTTTGTAGTACTGCCAGCTATGACTCTTTTGTACTCTATGCATTCATTTTTTTCTTAAATTTTATGTTTTCATCGTTTTCCAGGGTTTCATAGATTTTCTTGTAGGCTGTCAGTACGTGTGCTAAAAGCAGCCTTGTGTTCCAACCCCAGAGAGGTGGGCTGGAAGTTGAAACCCGCACCAAAGCTCCGAGGCAGTATTTACAGAAGCCTGCAGGGGGCAGCAGAGAGCAACATCAGACGACTTCCAGGTTTCCTGGCTGCCTTGTTTCCCCTGGTTCTCAAAGAATGGGCCCCAAGAGGACCCAGCAGGGAACAAGGGTGAAGACCCTGAGTTACAACCATTGTTGGGTAGGGAGTGGAACTGGGGGAAGTGGTTTGAGCTTCCTGACTGTTGGGGTGGACTAGAGAACACTTCAAAGAACAGAACTGCAGGCTTTAAGGTTCATTCATTCACTCATTCATTCATTCATAAATGTGCCCTTAGCACGAGCTTGGGGACAAGCATTGTGACTCCTTAAGAGTGGAGTTTCCCTCTGCCGTCTCCCTCTGCCATTAGGTTTTGTTTGATGTGCAAGGCGGTATTTTTATTTTCTTTTTAATTGAAGTTCACCATTTAAAAAAAATCCAGCAACTTCATAGGAAAATGTGGATGTCTGCATTCCCACACAAGACCCTTGGCTAATCTGAGAAGCAACCCCTCTGGTCTCTGGTCAGGCACTCGTTGGTTTGCACAGTGCCCACCCCTCTCTCCAGACCTCCACCCGGTCTGTGGCCTCCATGTAGGCTGTCCAGGGGCTCCTGTTGGCACCGCAATCTGTGATCTGTTTAACCCTGCTTTTCTTTGTCCTTGCAACCCAAAAGACTCAGAGATGAGCCGTGACATGCCCAAGGTGACGCTGTGAGTGGTGGCAGAGTCGAGATTGGAACTCAGGCCACCTGAGCCTCGCCCAGAGTCTCAGGGCACCCCTGTTCCTCAGGTCACCTTTTGACAGCGCCACCCACGCTGTGACCAACTGGCAAGATGGTCTCCAGGAGCCCAGGCTCAACCAGGATAGGGCAGACAAGAGACCCAAAGAATATGGGAGGGGCGTAACCTGCAGGGGGGCGGGGACAGCAGATAGAAAGAAACCCTCCTGGCCTGTTCAGGAGGGCAGTTAGGAGCCGATGTCTCACTGGGGGCACAGAGCCTTTTGTGTAAATCCCACCTTATCCACTGGGTGGTCACTTCACCGCTGTGGACTTCACTTGGTCTGAAAAGGGAGGGTAGCAGGTGCGCCTATGTAAGAAGTGTGGGAGGGTTAAGGAGATGATACTTAATGACACCCACGAGGACGTTTGGAAGAAATGCAAGCTGCTCTCAGTAGTGATGTTTTGTGAAAAGGTTTATTTTGTTTATTTGAAGGGCTGCCTTACTACCCCCTCTCCCCAAACAGCCACAAGGGCTCGGGCTGGGATAGACTAAAACCAGGAGCCTGGAGCTCCATCTGGGTCTCCATGTGGTTGGCAGGGGCCCAAGCACCTGGGCCACCCTCTGCTGCTTTCCCAGGTGCATTAGCAGGGAGCTGAATTGGAAGCAGAGCAGCAGGAACTCAAGCTGGTGTTCCGGTATGGGATGCCAGTGTTGCAGGCGGCAGCACAGCGCCAGCCCCTATCCATGTTATTGTCCCTGATGTGTGTTCCTGAAAGAGCTGAGACCCCGCCGAGAGGCTGGGGAAGGGACCCTTTGAGGCTGCACAAGAGCCTCCCTCTGAAGTGTGTCTCACCCGCCCGCAGGTCCCCGTCCTACAGCCCATCGCCTGTCAAGAAAAAGAAGAAGAAAAGTTCCAAGAAGCATAAGCGACGCAGGTATTGTCTTTCTTCCTCTGCAAGCAGGGATGCCCCAGGTGGGGTAGGGATCGAAAGGCCACGCGGAAGCCTCTCACGGCACTGGCGCGATGCAGTTATCCGCACGTTGTTACTCATTGGCCTCTCGAGTAAGCTGAGGCTCGGCCAGGAGGACCAGAGGCTCCATCTGGGTCTCCATGTGGGTGGCAGGGGCCCAAGTACCTGAGGCTCCCTACGGCTAACTCGGGCCGGGAGGGGACTGGACGAGAGAAGAAAGCAGGGGTGAAGGAGCAGCCAGGCCTGGGCGAGGGGTGAGGACTGAGGAGTAGACAGACCCCAGGCGACACCTGCGGTCACTTCCGCTTCCAGGTCCACATGGGGGTGTCTCGTTCCTATTCCAAATTCCCAAAGGAAAGCGTCTCTTGTCGGTCCAACTGTTTTCTACGGGGGGGGGGGGGGGGGCGAGGACGGTTTGAAACACATGACTCTGGGATGGTCCACATTTGTGGGTAGGGAGCAGGGACGGTAGTTAAAGGGCAGCTAAAGAACTGGACATGCTATGACCATGCGATCCAGACATGGCCCACCATACACACATGCGTGCATGTCCCCATTGGCACGTGCACACACGTGCATTTGTTCACGGGGGAGAGGAAAGACTGGGAGGGTATATACTGCACGGCTTGAATTTGTGGTTCTGAGCCAACAGGTTATTTTTTCCCCAAACTTCTTAAAAGTTTTTATTTATTTCTTTGAGAGAGAGAGCAAGTGGGCGAGAGTGCATTCCCATGCATGGTTGCACTCTGGTACCGCAGGAGCCACTCTCTGTGGCCAAAGCTGGGAGTCAGGGACCTAACTCAGGTCTCCCACACGGGAGGCAGGGACCCAGATACTGCAGCCGGGTCCACCGCTGGGTGGACTCTGACATAGGGCACAGGTGATCTCACTGGTGTCTGTACCAGGAGGCCAAACACCAGCCCCCAGGCCAATGTCTTATGATTGGAAGACTCTGCAGTAGAAGTTCCACTTCCCAGGTTCTCCATCAGGTCAGCGGCCCGGTTTCCCTGCCGGCAGCCAGCAGCCGGCGCTGCCGAGTTGCCGTGCGCTTGGACGCGGCCAGCGTGCCAGTTGGCCACAGTCCCTGTGCAGCCCGGTCCCATTGCCCACAAAGTCTGCAGTTGGCTGCGGATAACAGGAAGAGAACAGGTTATGTCTTGTTTTTGCCTCTCTGTGCCTTCCAATACTCCTGCGTCTCTGACGGATTTACTTGTGTGAGTCCACAAGAACAGAACAAAAGGTTAAGAGGTCATCTGGGTTTTCCCTCTGCATTTCGGGGGGTCGGTGCCCCATCCTAGCCTGGTTGCCAGAATGATCTCCTGCCCAGGTTGGTCCCACCAGCCTTGTCCTCCGGGTGCCCAGGTTCTTGGCCGCAGCTGGCTGGGGCTGATGGGAAGGCTGGTGGTTTGTCTGATTTTTGCTTTGATGGATGCTGAGTTTAGGCTTCATACAAGACGTGGGCAAAGCAGTTAGTGAGATGCGGGTCACTTGGTGCCACAAATCTCTCCCCACGTGGCCCGCCCCTGACTCGGGACTGACATCTTGTCAGCTTTCTACCCCGGGCAGCTCCTCCCCACGCGGGGATGGGAAGGGGAGAGCAGAAGCACCCATCTGCATCTGGAATCCTGGAGGCTGGGGTACCACTCCCGCTCCACTCCCACACCCGTCTTCATCTGGAATCCTGGAGGCTGGGGTACCACTCCCGCTCCACTCCCACACCCGTCTGCATCTGGAATCCTGGAGGCTGGGGTACCACTTCCACTCCCGCTCCCGCTCCCACTCCGGGGTTTCTTCTCCTGACAAAGAGACTGCGCAGCAAGGGTGTTCACAGGCATTTTCTACCGGCTTCCTTTGAGCGGGGAAGGGGGTGGGGGAGACCCTGCTGCTGATCCTCCCCTGATCCGCGCCTGCTCAGCACCGCCCTCCTCTGTCCCAGCGGCTCCGCTGCCTGAGGTGTTTGGTTGATGGTGATTGACTTTTGGGGAGGTGGGAGCTAGGGGTAACAAAAGCATTGCTGAGGTTTTTGTCTTTTTTCCTTTTCCTCTCCTCAACAAGACTTCAGAGTTTTCAAAAATCTCATTTTCAGCTTTTTTTTTTTTAATTGGGCACCCATTATATATCATGAATGAGGATTCCAGGCCCCAGAAACAGAATAGTGACCAAAACTCCATCCTGCCCTCGAATCACACCCATTCTAGCTGGGAATGTAGGCTATTTTAATATGCAGAAGCTCAGAGACCCCCAGAGCGAGGGGGGCAGAGAGGAGAGGCACCCACCGGCCTGAGGGGCTCCTCAGATACAAGGAGACGGCATCCAAGTGGGGCTCCGAGGAATGAGTAGGAGCTGCAGGTGCAGCCCTGGGCGGCCCTGGGTGGCTCCACTGCTTCTCTGAGCTTCAGGTCTTTGTTCATATAAGAAGCTTTGCAGCATTTGGAGGAAGACTGGGCAAGATTACATACACGTGACAGGTGCTCGGCACGGAGCCTGGGACTTACATGACAAGTTCTGCCTGTGGAAGCTGAGTGGCCCAGTGATGTGAGGAAGAGGAGGAGGAGGAGGAAGCTCAGCAGGAGACCAGGAGAAGGGAGGAGGCAGAGGGCTCTTATGTCCCCCCCATCCGGCCTCCTCCAGGACAGGTTTCGGACAGTGGGCGTGGTGGACTCTGACATGCAAATCCAGAGTGCAAGCCAGCATCTCCCGTGGTACCTTCTTCTTCTTTGGAACCTGAGGGAGGAGGAAGATTGGTTGGGTGCCCTGAGCTGCAAGGAACGGGGAGACAAACCCAGGGAGTACCTTCATCCCAGGTCAGAACCTAGACTCACCCATATCTGCTCTTTCTCCCCCTCCCCCTCCTGTCCTCCATCCCCCGCCCTGCTTCCTCTCCCTCCCCTCCTCCCCTTTCTTCCCGTTCACTAGGTCATTCTCCAAGAAGAGAAGGCACAGGTAAGCATGTGGCCTTCTGGCTGCCTGTTCCCCTCCCTGCTTCCCCGGGCCGTGGGATGTTTCTAGAGGCATCTCCCAGTCCCACCTCTGCGTTCCTGGGCACAATCCCTCCTTCTTCCCGGGTCCTGGTTCCTTCCAAAATGAGAGCCTGGGTTGATCCCCCCGAATGTGCCGAGCCAGCTGTCGGTTCCCATTTGGCCATGTGGTTCCCTGGGTACAGCCCCTGTTGCTGTTCCTCCCTCTGCCTCCCTCTGCCTGCCTGACTCTGTGTCATCGCTGGTTGAATCAGCAACCCCATCACTCCACCAACACCTTCCCAGATCTGGCCAAGGAGCAGAGAGGCCAAGCCCTAGTGTTCTGGAAACAGTTGGAGGAACGTACATGAAGTCCTCACCTGCGGGTTCTTCTCCATAAACAGGATCCTGTGTCAATCTCCTTCCATGTGCACATACTTGATTAATCCTAGCACCACCTGGTGTGGCGAACGTGGTCACTGCTCCCATTCTGCAGATGGAAAAACTGAGGCTAAGTCAGTAGGTGGGACGGGAACGTTCACAGACAGAGCTAGGAGGTATCAGAGCCAAAACCAAGCCCAAATGTATCAGAGGACCAGGGCAGGTGACAGTGGCTTCTCACATAACAGCAGCCACGTCTGGACCAAATTGCAGGATGCAAAACCCCCACACTGACTCGCTTAAGGAGTAGATGGTGATGGCCAATGCCGTCCATCCACTCGGCAGCACAGCCTGAGCACTGGTCCCAGCTCATGGTCGAGGAAGCCAGGTCTTCGAGAGGACATGCCCCTTGCCTGACATCACACAGCCACTGAGCAGCAGAGCCGGGAGTCGGACTTGAACCTTTCAGTGAGATCCTGGGCTCTTCCATTGCCCAGGCTGAGTCTCAATGGGGTGCTGGTTTCCGCAGCCAAGTTCAAGGTGTGATTCGGTTGGGTGAAGTTAATTTCCTCCTTCCGAAGATCCGAGCCAATGATGGATCCTTGGTGACCCTGGAAGCCAGTCTGGCTGGAATCACAGAACTGTGGTCACCCTTTTAGGCCTCTGTGTGATTACAGTGGGACCCTGAGTCATCACTGTCCATTGTACTCATATCCATCTTTGTTTAAAAGGCAGAGAGACAGACAGACAGAGGCTACCCATCTGCTGGTTCATTCCCCCAGTGCCCACAATGGCCAAGACTAGGCCAGGCTGAAGCTGGGAGCTGGGAACTCCGTCCAGGTCTCCCACCGCAGGGCAGGGACCCAGCTACCTGAACCTTCACCTGCGGCCTCCCAGGGGTGTGCATTGGCAGGCAGTGGGATCAGAAGTGGAGCTGGGACTCGAACCCAGGCCCTCTGCTGTGGAATGTGGGTGTCAAGCAGCATGTGAACTGCCAGGCCAAATGCCTGCCCCTGTGTAATTCTGTCTTCAACCACCTTCTGGTCAAGTACATCTTTCGGTTAATTGGCCGTTTCTTGTTTAGCTCCTCTAGCCCAAAAAGCAAAAGAAGGGAAGAGAAGAGGCACAAAAAACAGTAAGTAGATCCCACCTGGAACGCGCTGTCCTGTGTGGGGAGTCGGGGGACCCAGCCTCTTAATGGCCAGCGTATCAGAGTGACCAAGGAAACAGGGAAAGGGAGGAGAGGGGGGGTGGGGGTGAGAGGTAAGGAGGAAGGGAAGGAAGGAGAAAGGACTGCGTGTGTAGTTGTAGTTGTGGTTTAGGTGTGCATACATCACCAGGTCGCATACCTGATATGCTTATGTATGTGTGTGTGTATGCATGTGTGTTGATACGTGCACGAAAGTGTGCATGGATGTGCCTGTGGTGCCCTCGTGTGTGCCCATTGTAAACATATGTGTGTGTGTAGCTGTGTGATGTGCACATTGCTTGTGGATGCAAACACTCATGGACAGGGTGTGTACAAATGTGTCCAGTGTGGGTGCATAGTGGGTGTATGTAGTGTATGCGTGAATGCATGTGTGTGTGGGCATGAACGTGGACAGTATGTATGTGGGGGCACCATGCACCCACGTGTGTGAATGCTTTGGACTCTCCCTGAGCACTGTTCATGTGTCTGTGTGCATGACATGTGCAGGGTTGCGTGGTAGTCTGTACCTGGGCACATGCATGTGCTGTGCGTGTGTGAGGGAATCATGTGTGCACACGTGTGTGAATCTATGCCCAGGCTGCAGGTTTACAGTGCAGAGACACCAGGGAGGCTTCTGTCCTCTGTCTTGGGGCCCCAGCTGTTTCCTGGTTTTATAGCTGGTAGTAGAAATTCAAATTAGCCAGCACTGCCTGCAGAGTTCAGTTCCCAGCCAAATTAAAAGTAAATTTGGTTACAACCCACCTACTTTATATCCTGCAAATGTTACCGCATGTGTTTTCCTATCAACTAACATTTTATCTCCCACTAAGAAGCTTCTAAAGAGAGGATCGAAGGCAAAGCTTGGAAGGCAGCCGTCTGCTGGGGTGGGGAAAGAGGAGGCAGGGGTGTAGAGGGAGAAAGCCCAGCCCTGCCACCCCAAAGGGTCTCATCACCCAAGGCCGGTGCAAAGGAGGGCACTTTGGTCACCACCACGGGGGTCCAGGGACACTCGGGAAGAAGGCGGTAGAGCCTCGAGCTAGCGCAGGGAGTATTTCCCCATCACAGCTTGTCGGGGTCCAGACAAGAGGCTTTTACACCGAGCACCAACAGAGCCCCTGTTCTCGGAGATCTCAGCGTCACTTGTTCAGTGGAGCCACAGGATGAGCAGCCGCAGGGTCAGGGGCTGGGCCCAGACCTCCAGGATGGCGGGAGGGAGCATCCCACGAGGGCCAGCATCATGGCCACCTCCCCTAGGGCCAAGAGCTGAATGTGTCCCAGAAATTCCTATCAGGGCATCAGAAAGCTGGCACAAGCCAAAGACCAGAGGCGGGAGAGGGGAAGCAGCAGGGAGGACGGGGCGTCCCTAAGGTAAATGATGCTTCGTTCTGTCTGAGTGCCGGGGTCAGAGCTGCCCGCGAGCCCAGGACTGCTGGCCTGGGTCAGCCTCCTGGAGGCAGGCCCTCCTGTGTGGCAGGCCCCAGACAGAAATGAGCGGATGTGCCCTGGGTCTCTAGGAACTCCTAGCACAGCAGGTCCTGGAAATAGACCTGGGCCAGGCCAGGGCTCAGAGGTGGTGGATGGAAGCCTGGGGCACTCACAGGGGCGACACTGGTGCCGGAGAAAGGGCTCAGTGGGAGCGGGAATGGGCGGTAAGCGTTCTAGGCTGCAGATTAGGCATGCTAAGTGCTGTTTGCCTCCGTGTCTTCGTCTGTGAAATGGAAAGAATAAGAGACCCTGCCTCCTAGTTTACTGTGAGGAAGAGATGAGTCTGTTAAGGAAAATCACGGGTTCCCTGGCAACGGTGGCATCGTCATCCTCACCGCGGGGACTCTGTGGACTGGGGCATGTGCGAGTGGGGACAGAAGCAGTTCAGAGGTGCTTGTACCTGTCGGGCCAGGGCAGAAGGTGTCAAACAGCAAAGGCAGAGAGTGAAGGCAGGGACCAGCTCCTAAAGATGCCTGTGGCTCAGCACCACAGCCTAGACTTCCCCAGGGGCAACGGGGAGGGGTCCTCCAAATCCTTTGCCTCCCAGTAGAATCATCTCTAACTCCCACTTTCTCCCTGGCTTGGCCTAAGCCATTTTTTTGCACCTCCCTCACCACCACCCTGCCGCTGCTGCTGCTATTTCTGGGTTGTTACTATTGCTTAGAGACACTGCCGTCCTCTGTAGTAATGCCACTAGCCGTGGCCATTAGCGTTGTTGTACATTATTGTTGTTGATTGTGTGTGAAGCCCATTCCGAAAGGCGTTTGAATCCATGCTAAGACTCTGGACTCGGTTTCCAGGTCAGAGGTTCTAAACGGGCAGCCCACAGGCCTCATTTACTCTGCACGTGGGTTTTTTTGTTTGCCCCCAAAGATATCTTTTTGGTTTTTTTCAATGCGCTTCCATTTAAAATGGGACTCTTTTACATAAGTCTGTGTTTCTGCACGCACTTGAGATAAGGAGAGCCCAGCATCGTGCCAGGGATGGAGCCAGAGCAGAGACTTCGCTTTTAGCCCTCACCTCCCTTGCCATTTGTTAGTGCCGGGCTGGTCAGCACGTGTGTGGCACCTGCCTGGGCCTTGGGGCTGTGTGGAGTGGAGACCCCCACCCCAGGCGTGGCCTGCACTAGGCTTGCCTCCAGCAGAGGGGGAGGCTCCTGAGTCATGGATGCTTCCTCCTGCGGACCCCTTTCTGCTCACCTGTGTTCACCTGCTTAGAGACCCCCGAGGGCCCATTCTGGAAGCCGCGGCAATGCAAGGCGTGGTGGCAGTTGCATAACTTTGAGAGCAACGGTGACTTGGGTGCAGAGGGATGTGTGTCACAAGGTCAAATCTCTCTCTCTCCCCCTCTCTCTCTCCCCATTCCACTCTCCCCACTCCTCTCTCTCACTCTTGAACCCTTGAAGATCTCGAAGCCGGCCCCGAAAGTCTCACCGCCACCGCCATCACCGTTGCCCCTCCAGGTCCCAGAGCTCGGAGTCTCGCTCCTCTAGCTGTGAGAGCAGGTAAGCCCTCGCCCCACGGGGCCTCCTCCGCCCAGCGCCCAAAGCCCCGGCCGCCACTCTGTGGTCGTCTGCTTTGTCTCTTGAGCCCCCACCGCTTCCCCTGAAGGCAGAGGGCCTCACCACCCCTGTGTACGGGCGCGGCGGCAGCAGCACGAGCAGCAGTGGGCACACGTGCTCTCTAAGTGCCCGTGGCACCGCGCTCTGTGTGGCGACCTAACGTGATGCCCTCCCGAGCCCTGTGCAGCAGGCACTGCTGTCATCCCTGTTTCGAGGAAGGCACTTGCTAGTCACTTAGCCCTAAGGGACAGAACAAGGGTGGAAACCAAGGAGGTGGTTCTGGGCTTTGCACTCCCACTATGGGATGCTCTAAGCACAGAGAAGCTGAGCAACCTAGGAAAAAAACACACAGCACAAAGCACTAAGTTCCGAGGCCTTTCCAAGCCCGTTTTCTCCTAACCTGAACTGCCCCTACGACGACATATTGCCTGCCCCAGACTGAGATGGGAAAGAGGGGTTCTCTTGTGGATGAGAAAAGGAGGAAAGAGAAGGGAAAAAAAGAGCAGGAAGGAGGAGGAGAAGAGACCGAGGCTTTGTTGATGCTGATGTTTGCGGTATTGGTGTCCAGTGGGACTCCAAGGCCAGCCCCCCACAAGTGTGGCTTTTCTGATTCTCGGGTGCTTGTCTCGCTAGACTCTGTGCCCCCATCAGCTGGGGAGATGTAAAACCTCCTGCCCTGCTGCTGTGGCCGTGCAGCCACAGGCGAGCGGCAGCTGGGGAAGAGGGCCCCCCCATCTCCCGGTAGCAGGCTGTGACATCCCTGCCGGCCATGCACAGTTCCCAAGATGATCACCGTGACACGAGGTCTCTCCGTGATCTGACAGCTCAGGTCTGAGTCCGGGTGAAATGAGAAGTTTGTCCAAAACACAGGGCGGCCAAGGACCTCCCTCCCCCCGGCCAGGCTGACGGGCTGTTCAGAGTAGCCGCTCCTTGGGCAGTGATGGCCTTGGCCTGGATCTCGTCCTGCCTCTTTCTAGATAAGACCGATGCTGGTGCCCAGTCAGATGACTACCCCGGCACTTCCCAACAGTGTCCAGTGCACAGCCACACTCCTCTTCCCCAGGGCTCCCCCAAGCCCACCCCCTCGCCCAGAGACCTGCACAGCCTGTGCTGCAAGGAGCAGCAGACACACCTGTCCCACCACACGGGCTCTTGGTGGCCTCTCTCTGGAAGGCATAGGCCCACTGAGCTAAACTGCATTGCCGGTGGATGCAGACTGGGGAAGGGGAGCTGAGTGAGGTCCCTCAGCCAGGAAGCGACTGGTGGACATGGCACGGGGACCCAGGTCGGTGTGATCAGCCCAAGCTCTACACCGGGAGCCCAGGCTGCTTTAGCTCTCGGTGACAAAGCCCTGCTGGCCTGGGCCCCAGGATCCTGCAGGGCCTCCACAACTTACCTGCTGGGGAAATGGGCTAACGGCACAGACACCAGCCCTAGGCTTCCTGATGGCCCGTCTTGTGGTGCCACTGCCAGCTGAGGTCCCCAGTGCCTGTAGCAGGCCTGGGAACCAAACGAGAGCTGGCACCTTGCAAACACGGAGCCAGAAAATGATCTGCAGGCCTCAGAGCAGACAGGGACGCTCCAAAGCAAGAAGCAGAGTTCCAGTTCCTACGGGGCCGGGGAGCTGACCTGGATCAGTCACTTGCAAGCTGTGCGGCCTCAATTTCCTGAACATCTCTGAGCCTCAGCCTCTCATCTGTACAATGGGAACATGACACTCGCCCCTGTCTGCGTCTCCAGGCTGTAGAGAGGGCTTTGGAAAGGGCCCTGGGAATCTATAAGCTGTTGTTCTTATTGATAATATAAACGTCGTTGTGGCCCACTTAACAACCGGGCACCTACTGGAAGATGCACCGTGAGATGATTTATTGTCTTGTTGAGGGGCTGTGATAGAGTGCAGTTCACAGATCTAGACCACAGGGGTCGGTCACCCAACGTGGCCTCCTGATGCAATCAAGGGACGGGTAAACCCAAGGCGTATGAGGCTGCTGCATGGTATCAGTTTTACAGTAAACTTTTTTCTATGTGGCTGGAGCGCTCCCTCACATAACGACGAGAAGTGTCCCCTAGTACAGTACAGTCAACACATACACAGGAGCTTAGTCACTTGCTATCAGTGCCCAGTGCCACCTGGATAATTATGGGCGCTGTGCTGTCAGACTGGCAGAACACCAGGTTGGTCTGTACATGTCAGCATTGCCTGTGAGGCACAGATGAGCGGTGAGCTGTGCTGTGAGGCGTCACTAGGCAATGGGGAATCCTTTAGCTGCATCACGGCCTTCCAGGACCACCATCTCGCAGCAGCCTGTCGTTGGCTGAGACATCGTCACTCGGAAACACGACAGGATGCCCTCCCCAGGCAGTCAGATCTGTCCTTGGTTTTGGCTGCAAACAAGGCACCCAAACCTAGACCCGAAGAGCTTGCGGGAGGCGTCTCTGGGGTGCACCTCGGCCGTTTCTCCCCGAGAGTTTTGGATGACAGTCAATGGGATGCCTCTGTTTCACAGATGGGGAAGCCACACATACACAGAGATACGCAGAGATACACAGTTCTATTTACAGGCAAGCACATGGAAACACAGATGGACACAACCAGACGCACACGTGGTCATGGGACACCACAGAGGCCCGTGGAGAATACGAAAGGGACCCTTTTGGGTTTACAGCTTCAGTAGTGTAGGAGCTGTCACAGTGCCAGGTACATGAATGATCAGTTGCCAAATGAACAAATAGCTGAGTGGGTGGGTGGGTGAGTGGATGGCTAGATGAAGATACACACAGCCCAGCTGTCATGCACACACACAGAGATACACCCAGAAATAAAATCACATGTGAATGTATGCACACGTACCCAGACACAGAGCCTGATGGCCCCTCAACCATCTCTCAGGCTTCTCTCCCCTGCCCCCAGGCACCGAGGCCGGTCCCCCGAGGAAGGGCGGAAGTCTCGCCGGAGGCACTCCCGCCGCTGCGCCAAGACCCTCTGCAAGGCCAGCCCCGAGGCCCGGTCCAGCCACCCGCCCGCCCAGCCTCTCCAGATGCTTGGCTTGCTGTCTGCCAGAGGTGTAGTAAGTATTCCACACAGACTCCTCTGCCAGCCTTGGCCACAACACGTGGGGGAGGTGGAGGCACAGGTTCAGAGCAGTGTATGATACATTTTAATTCAGTTTTGGGCAAAATATCCCACTGGCTTCAGACCTCGTTATTGATTAACCAGATCAGCCTTTGGCAGCACTCAACTTGGGGGTTTCGGAGAGAAAAGATGAAATTAGCCAGGCTCTTTTATCAGAGGAATGTTGGAAAATACACGCAGGTCTCCGGAGTGACATCTACATGGATACCTGTGCGAGACATCATAGGAGGTATCTTTGGACAGGAAGGAAACGGAGGGGTATTTGACCTAACGGAGGAGCTCCAGCTTTTACACAGAACCTACATCTTTTATGCCAGCTGACTGGCAGTGCTGGTTGGTTGGCACCTGGAATCGGATTCCACCTATAAACATGACCTTGAATTTGTATGAGAATTTTTCCTTCAAGGAGCTGATAGCACTTGACCTGTGTCCTCTTGTGGGCTCACACAAGGTCTCGGGGAGCTGAGGATACAGCTGCTGTCTCGCTAGTCTCTTCCACAGATGAGACAGAAAAATGAAGGCTCCAAGGGGTTAAGGTCTAGGCTAAGGCCAGCGTAAGGCAAGAGCAAATCCGGTGTAGCAAGTAGGCATTGAATAGAATCATGCGGCGCTCTCCCAGGTTAACGAGAGGAGCTGGACTTGGGTCAGGCTGTGTGGCACCAGGAGCAAGAGATGCAGAGATGGGTGTGAACGGGAGTCCCAGTCTTGCCACTTCCTTGCTGTGTTTGTTGAACGAATTACTTAGCCTCGGTTATTTGTTTTGTTTTGTTTTTTTACTGATCAACTTTGAGAAATACCACTTCCATTTGTTGGGAATATACAGTAAGATAGAGTACGTGAAGGCCTTATGTAGATGCTAAAGGCACAGAGAGAATTACCATTGACACAGCCCATAAGTGCACCCCACTGCTCTGAAGGGACTGGTCCTCTGGCTGTGCGAATCTGAGCATTTCAAGGAAAAGATAAAGTGGGAACAATGACAAGCAAACAGGGAGCTCACAGGGAGGCCAGGAAAGAGAAGGCAGTGGTGAACAGCCGTGGTCCCGGTTGACACCACAGTCATCTGCAGTGCATTTTGGGAAATTCTTCTTTACCAGCCATGGTGCCTGGTGCCACCGATTTTGCCCACATTTCCATCTTCCTGGAACCACCGACCACTCTTCCTTGGACCCCCTCCTTTGTGGAGATGGCTATGGTTACCGAGTCCTTGCAAGTGGCAAATGCCTGCCTGCACCCTCTGCTCCTGAGATGTCCTGAGAAGGAGGCTTCCCAGTAGGGTCGAGGGACTGGAGGTCTGGGCTTGCGTCTTAGCTTGGCTGCCCCAGCTGGCCAGGCCCAGCTTCCTCAAGTGGGAAACGGGTGTGAGTCTCAGGGGGCACCGTGGAAAAGGTAAAAATAAATGTGAAATATGAGCAATCTGAGGTAGAAGCATATTTTTAACTCAGGAAAGGCCACTCAGGCTCCCTGCTGGTGGTATTTATAGTAGCCTATCTGGAGCCCCCATCTGACCCTAGCTAAAAAGTGCCATGGGGAGAAACTGACTTATACTTTCTCACCTGCCTGGGATGGCTTCCTAAGGAGCTCATGGCTGCAAATGTGTTACCAAAATCTGAGTCTCTCTTCCCACACTGGCTAGTGATGCTATCAGAACTGGCATTGTTTCCTAAAAGACACCGGTTCTTGATGGCTTTGGGGTGAGACACCTGGATGTCCCCCCATGAGCCCAGCTCTGCTCAGAAGAGCTGAAAGCCAAGCCAGACCTACCAAGGAGAGGCCTTAAGAGCTCATCCGACACAATGCTCTGATTATCAAGAGGTGGGGGAAACTGAGACTCACAGAAAAGAAATGACTTACATGGACCATGGCAAGGCGGTGTTGTTCAAAACCTGGGATTATGGTTTTGTGGTCAAATCCTGGCTCTGAGAAAAGAGTAATTATTTACTCATTTTGGCTTCAGTTTCCTAATATGTAAAAATAAAATAATGATAGATAATAACAGTCTCTTCCAAAGACAACTGTTGAGCCAAGGACTCGGCCCAGGAGCAAAACTCAGCAAATATTAGGTATGTTATGGTATCAACATTTCAAATCCTGGCTCTGCATTTACCACCTGTGAAACCTGGAGCAAGTTAAATAAACTCTGTGTATCTCAGCTCCCACAAAATCTGCTGAACAAGGATAATAAGCCCGACCTTATGAGATTATTGTGAGGATCCCATGGTGCGATGTAAGTAAAAGTTTTAGCATGTAATAGACAAGTGGTAAATGCCACATAAGGAGCATAGTGGTCACCATGCAGAGAGAAGTGGAATAGCAGTGGAGGCAGTAGTGGTAATTAGTCATGGTAATAGTAGTTATCAACAATAGCAGTAGCAGCAGTAGCAGCAGTAGCAGTAGTTACAGTAGAATAGTTCCTGACCCATGCCTGTCAACAGTTAAGCTCGGGTTAGACCCAGAGCCCCTACTTCCAAGACCAGTTTCTTTCTTTCTTAAACAGCATCTACAGCCCAAGTGGCTGGCCCACCACACACACAGTCGCCCAGTTCCTGGGGGCAGCAGCGGCCTCCACACTTGGCCTTTTATTATCATTCCTCTTACAAAGGCAGAGATGGAAGAAGGTTCCAAGTTGGACCAAAGATTTTCCCAGAGTCGGATCCCAAGGTTTTTCCATTAAAGAGAACCCTGAAGTCACCTACTCTGAACCACCCTTCCAAGCAGTCATTGAGATCCACATCCGTCGAGCATCTGTAGAAGTTCAGGTTCTGGCTTGGCTCTCGGAATCCAATGCATGAGAAAGTCTGTGATGGACAAGATGGAAATCTTAAAAAGCAAAGCACAGCGACTGATGCCCAGTTGGGGCAGAAAGTTAGCTGGCAGGGAAAGTGCTTAAGGCTAGGGTTAGGTAACAAAGGAGAACAAAAGTTAGTCAAAGAAGAGGAAAAATAAACATTAGTGTCCAAGACAGAGACAGAGATCTGGACGAGGGGACAGAGTCCTGAGTGTGGCCACAGCCCCTGCTGCTCCTCCCCGCAGGTGTTTCATATACATAGCTCCTTAAAAAGCCAAGGCTCTGTGCATTCCAGCAAGGGGCTCATTTGCATGTATTAATAGGGAAATTATGGGGCTGGATCTTAACTGGAATCCTTGTTGGTAACTGACCCGAGGCACCCTTGCGGGGTCAGAGGCCCAAATCCAAGTGGAGATCCCAAGGAGACGGCTTGGGGACCCTCCCCATCTCACCCATGGTCTTGATCTTCATGCCACCGCCTCTGTTCAAGGCACTGCAGAGACAGAGCGATGAATAAAACATTCCCTCTGAACTCCAGTAGTCCCCAGAACGCTGCAGCCTAGGGGGATGGAGTTGTGATTAGGGCTGCGATTGAGTCGGTGGACACCGGGACTCCCTATGCTGCTAAATATTCAGATACATGCACACCAGTCACAAAATAGACCCTGTCACCCCCGGACCCCACCCCTAGTCAATCCCGTCACCTCCTCCTCCCCTGGCATTTTCTAGACCATCTCACAATCCAGCAGCTGAGAAACATGGCACCCGGTCTCCTTCAGGGTCAAGGCCAGCATGCCTTCTGATGGGGCGGTACCCGCACCAAACCAGTTTGCTAAACATCTTGAGTGTTACCCGGCCGTGGTGGACACGGGCACAGTGTACGACAGGGCTCCAGGGAAGGGCCAGGCAGTGTTGATGTCTGAGAGGGCTTCATAGATAAGAGAACGTCAGGGCTGGGCTTTGAATGATGCCTTGGAGTTCGTCAGTTGGAGACGAGGGATGGGTGGAAGGAGGGGGCAGTGCCAGTGTGTGCCAGGAAGGGTCACAACCTCGGCAGCTTTGTCCTCATCTGGTACACAAGACTTTTTTTTTTTTTTTTGAGATAGGTTCAATCATCATCACCATTTTGAAGATGGGAACACTGAGGCTCTGAGTGGTGGAGTGACCTAGGAGGGTGACCCGAATGAGATGGTAGGAGTCGGGGCTTAGGCGTGGAAGCTTACTCCGACAGCCGGCATGGCGGGTGACTTGGCCATGGGAGGCTGGTGGCCTCAAGATTGGGCCAAGGCCTTTCCTGGTTGTAAGCGGTTCTTGAGCAAGGCTGTCAGAACTGGAGAGCAACTCTAGAAGGGAGGCCAACCCAGGAGAGGAGAGGATTCAATGTCCCTCCTCTCATCGTCTCCAGCTAGGGCCAGTGACAGCCACAGAGCCTCTGCAAAAACAAAAAACAAACAAAAAACAAAAAAACCCTGCAGAGATGCCAAAACCAAAAGAAAAAAGCTGAACTTACGGCCCTTAAATGAAGGCCTTTGAGCTGTGCCAATTCAGACCCAGGCTTTGCAATGGCTCCGGGAACTCTGAGATTCTTGATCTTGTCTGTCTGTGAGGTCCTGGCTGAGTGACAGCAGTGACGAAGGGCGGCTGACCACCTCCCGTGCTCCAGGGCCCGATCTGACCTGCCTATGTACCCATCGTCTCCTTTTCTTTTATAATAGCCCTTCAAGGGAGCTTCTGCTAGTATCTCCAGTTATAACAGTGAAAAAAACTATAGCCTGGAAAACACAGGCAAACGGCAGCTGTTCACTGGAGAACCCAGGATTTGAACCCAGAGCCCGTGTCCTTACTTACAGGACCTCCCTTCTGTCGCTTCACTCCTCTGGGCCTCAGCATCCTTGCCTGTATCTTGGGCTAATGATCGTACCTGCTCAGAAGGCGACTGTGAGGATGGAATGAGGTCAAGTACACAGTCACTTTAAAAGCAGGTGCTGGACACCTCCTGTGTGCTAAGCATGGCCCCAGGCACCAAAAAAAAAACAGCAATGAACAAAGGCAGTCGCTGGCATCCTGCAGCTTCTTTGGGAAAATCTTATCCCAGTCCTTGGGCCACTAACACTCAATCTACAATAGTGATTGACATGAGTTGATCATCACAGCAGCTTTATTGAGTGGGCTCTGCGTACCCCCAGATCTGAGCTTTTGGAACATCTCTGACCTCGGCAAAGATGGTTCATATCCAAGATCTAGGTGAAGCTAACAATTACTCTAGAAAAAAAATAAAGGGGGGGGGGGCAGATGGGGTTGTGCTTCCCATTTCGTTGATGGGTAGAATGAGGCTGAGAGCGAGCACAGGGATGGTCCTGACTTTTAAACCGCTGTCCTAGCAGCCCCGTCTTCTGCAGAAGCTCACGCCTCTCATCGCAAGGAGAAAAGGGCAGCAAAGTGCAGCAGAGGGGGAGGGAAGGGACTTGGGGACTTTGGGGACCAGTTTTTAATTAATTATTTTTTTAATGGGAAGTGGCAGCATAGTCAACTTTTACTGAGTAAGGACAGAAGGGGGGAAAAAAAACCCCACCATTTCTAGCACCAAAGGGCCATTCTGTCCTTAGAAGAGACAGGAAGGGCATGACCTCAAGAAAGAGGAGTCTGTAAACCGAATGGATTTAGCCCGATGAGAAACTCATCACACTGAACGTATTTTTCTCATTTCAATTTGGGCTCGGGGGAAAAAAAATTGTCTAATCAGGTTCATGTGGAGGTTTTTGAGAACCGGGAGGTAGGAGGCGTTGAAAAGAAGCTTCCAAGAAAGTGTGGAGCCTGACTCCACCATTCCTTGCAGACTCGCAGCACCTCCCCCTACCCAAGGTCAGCGGCAGGTGCACAGCCCCTTGGAATCGCCCCGGCCCTACAGGACTTCGTCATCTTCCCATAATCCCCAGCTGCTCTCCCTCTCTTTCCCCATCTCTCCCCTCCTCCCAAATGAACTCCCAACAGGTCAATGAATCTATTCTTCCGCTGTCTTCCTAATTAGTGTGCAAAGGAAGATGAACAACAGCGAGGAAAATAAACTTAATGTCTTTGTGAACCAAAAGGATTTTTTTAAAAAAGAAATAACCGGAACCCTCTAGCTAAAAGCTTTGCCAGGCAGCTCTGTACTCACACAAGAGTTTCCAGTTCCCATATGGCACAGAGGGAGAACAATTTATAGCCGTCTCTCTCCATGGGGCCATTTGAAGCCCCGTAAATGGACTTGTTCAGTTTAATTGAAATTCTCTTCTTGATTGTATTTTTGTAACCTATTAGGCCGAGCCGCCTCTTGATCTCAGAATTCAGCTGAAATTAAATTTTGAAGTGTAAGTGAGAGGTTGCCTTTTTCCCCCCCTGTTCTTGATTAAATAATGATTTGAAACAAAAACAATAAATAACAGTGCTGGCTTCCCTGGAGGGCTGAGAGAGACTCCCAGAGAAACGCCAGGGAGCTGGAGTTCGTGGTTGGGGGATTTAATTACTTATTAGAAAAACGCAAGTGTTAACACTGAGTGTATTAAGGAGCAAGGAGATGAGACAAGCTTATGAGTTAAAAGAAAAAAAAAAAACTTTGGAGCTTGACAGCGAGGGGGCTCAGGGAGGAGAGGGAAATATTTGCTTGCCTTTGCACACTGGCCATGAGTTCCTGAAAAGCAATTTATCCAAAAACATCTGAGCTCGGCCATACTGACCCAGCAGGGAAGAGCTTATAACAGCTCTGGGGTCTACCTGCGGCTTAATGGCTCTGGTCTCTTGGTTCCTTTCGTTGACAGTAGGGACAGTAGGGACTGAAGGAGTTAAGATGAGGAAGACAGAGTAGTTTGCTTCGTAGTTCCCAGAGAGAAGCATGACGTACACATGGGGTGTTCTGGTTATGTTGCTTACAGAGGGATCAGGGTAGCCATGAGCTATTAGAACTGAGGGCCTCACACATAGGTGTCTTGGGGGCAGATGGGGGGGTGGCCCAGGCAGGTGATAGATAAGAGGCACTGAGACCTTGCAGGACCTGGGGCCAGGAGAGCTCATGCCCCAGCCGAGAGGGGCAGCTGCAATTACTCTCAAACTGACCGTGGCCGGGCAGGAACATGGGCTGAGCATTGCCAGGTCGTATTTTCCAAGAGAAAGTGGTTGTTTTTTTGTTTTTATGTGAAACTTCACCATTCTTTAAACACTGGCAGATAATTTAAATCCATTTTGTAAATGTTTATTTATTTCTATCTCCTTGAGAGGAAGAACGATATTGAGAGAGAGTGACCGAATGAGCTTCCCACCACTAGTTCATTCTCCTAAGGGCTGGGCCAGGCTGAAGCCAGGATTCCAGAACACCATCCAGGGTCCCAACATGGGTGGCAGGTGCCCACATACCAGAGCCATCACCTGCCGCCTCCTAGGATGCATTAGCAGGAAGCTAGATCAGAAGCAGAGGAGCTGAGACTCAAACCAGCACTCCAGTATGGGATGTGGGAGTCCCAAGCTATGATTTAACACACTGTGCCACAACAGCCACCCCCAAGTTCATTTTCAAATATGCCAAGAGGGCTACAGAAAGCATTACCTAAAGCAAAGCACAGGTTGACTCGCCAGTTTTCCATTGTTAACTTGGGGGGGTTGAAACAGAGACTGTCCATATACACACCCTCACCCTTCCTACGTGGGACACAGAGTCAATGTCTGGCTTCCAGATGGTATTCCCTGGCTGCCAGGGCCCACCTCACCTGTGCGTGGGTCAGTCTGGACACACTAGAGAATTGGCAACTCCAGGGCACTATCTTCAACCCATGAGTGACGGGCGACTGGCGTAGAAATGCCCCAACTCCCTCACTCCTTGGTTGAGATTAACAGGTGCATGTTCTACCCTGGTTCCCAGAGTACACCCAGTGGGATTAAGCTCCAGGTCCAGACTGTGGCAGCTGGTTTGATAATGCAGTTTTAAGTGGTTCCCTCTCTCAGTTCCCCACTCCTCTGTGGAAGTTCCTTCCTCCTTCCAAATGATCTATTAGTAGTCAGATTCCTGTCTCAGTTTCTAGGCACCAGATTCGATAGGTGTTGTTTCACTTGGTAATCAGGCAGATCTTCCAAGGAGTGGGTTTTTATGCCACGTCTCAAAGGTAGGCATTCACGAAGACAGGACAGGAAGTTTAAGGGTTGAGATGGAAATGACTGAATCAGAGGAGAGATCCCTGGTGTGCGGGCTCCAGACAGGGAGTGGAGGTCCTGGTTATCGTGAGGGCTTCCTGCTGGGTGGCAGTGGGTCCAGGGTGGCTAATGCCGGGGACCATTTTCTAGCCGGTAGTAACAGGAGTAGACAGCAGCCACACTCGTAGGGAGAAAATCCCAGGGGCTGAAATAGAGCTTTCAGCAATGAATTCTGAGTTATCTACTGTCTGTCTAACCAAGGAGACAGAGGGGCAAGGAGGCATTGTCCTGGCGTGTCCATGTCCAGTGGGAGCTGTCTGCATCTTGTGTGCCACAGGGCGTCTCTGGCTAAGAAAGAGATGTCCAGAAATGGGAGGGCAAGGCGAGAGCCCAGGTGTCCATTGTCTCCATGACAACATGCATGACTCTGGGGTCTTCGCATGATCCATTGCTTCCTCCCCACCGATGCACACGCCTGCTACCTCTGGCTCCCCTCATGGTGTCTCTCCTCCTCTCTGTGTGGAGTGAGTAGAGAAGGTGGAATCTGGGGCTGTGGGGGTGGGGGCGGCATGAAACTGGCCAGACATAACCCAAGGATGAGTTTAGTAAAATGTCTCTGCCACCCGGAAGTTCTGAGCAGAGCCCATCAAGACTTGGAAAGACAAAACCAAATCGAGTTGAGCTAGAAAGATAGGCATGAACGTCTTCAGGATGCCCATGCTCTCTGCCAGAGTCGTCCTCCAGGCAGCTCAGCTAGGGAGAGGATACTCACTTGATGGGGACCTGCTATGGATGTTGTATGATATGGTTGTGCCCCACGCAAGGATCACTAGCGTCCAGGGCAAGTAGGAGGTCAACCCTCACCGAGCCATGAAGACTGTTGTGGGCTGCATCAGCCCAGAGAAAGGTCATTCTCTGTTCTAATTGTTCTGGCCCAAAGGGGCACCTTGTGCTAACTCCTGACCCAGAAGGAGAGCACCTTTTTGTGTCATCTGAACAGTGCTTCTGGGCAGGCTAGCCATCCTGCTGAGGGCAAGTGGCCAGACATAGTCCATTCTTCTACCTGGTCTCCCAGAGGAGCAGTGGGTGGAAAAGGGAGGAAGGAGACCCAGAGCAGCTTGTCCCTTCTGGAAGCCTTGGCAGCCAGGGTCTGAGGAGTTCCAGGAGGAAGGAGGAAGAGAGCAGAGGGGACTCCTGCCTGCCACGGGCCTGGACTTAGAACTTGCTTCTAGGAGTTCTTGCTTCTAGAATATCTCTGGTCTCAAGACTCCAGCTGCGGCCCCAGGCCCACCTAATTTGGTAGACCCTGTGGAGTACCATAGAGGACAGTTCTGTCTCCAAGAACCATCGAAGCACCAGTTCTAGCAACAGCCCAGCAGAGTCTGCCTGCCCTGTGGAGTTAGGAGGGGTTCACACAGACTGCCTCACACAGACTGCCAGGAAGCAGCTTTGGGCACTAGACAAGACATACGGTGGGTAAAGCACTGGTGGGTCCTAGTACAGCCTTGGACTTGTCGTGGCCCAGATGGAGAGATGGACCATAAAATAAACAAGTACCTCTAGTCCGTGCCAGTGCTGGCACTCATTTTGAGTGAGTGAATGAAAGATTTAATGAGTGAATGAATGAAGGAAATACAGAGAACTGTGCTCTCCTGGCCTGGGGGAATCCGAGAAGGCTTTCTAGGGGAAGTGACATGAAACTGGGAAGATGGAATTTAGCCACGTGCTGTAGGAGAGAAGGGAACAATGTCCTCAGAAGAGGAAACAGCACTTGTCAATGCCCAGGGGTTGGAAAACCGAGCCGTCGTGGCAGAACCTAGAAAACCCGCGTTGGTCTCCTTGGGTTATGGAGGTCAGGACGGGGAAGAAATAAGGACTAGGCTGTAAAGATCATGGTGAGCCAGGACAGAGGCTGCAGGTCCATCCGACAACAGGAGACTTCTAAGCGAGCAGGAGAGGTTGGTATCTGCCGACACCGCAGTGCATCGTACCTTGGCCTCTGTTTCCTGGTGATGAGGGGAAAGCATGGTGTCTCGTGAAGTCCTCAGCTCTGACCACACAAGTGACATGTGGCCAAGTCACAGGCAGGTGGAAACAACCTGAAAGCCCCCCGTGTGGGTGCAGAATGTGGGGTTGAGAAAGTGAACGTGGCAAGGTCCCTTTCTGGAAGCCACGAGCTCTGAGGGGCCCCCACACTCAGGATGTCCTTGCCAGTGGGGCGGATGCCCGTGTCCTTGCATGGAGGCTTTGAAATGGGTAGTCAGGACTGGAGAGAAAGGCCCGGCTGAATTCCTCCAGGTAGGGAGCCGGGAGGTACTGGAAAGAAATCGCCGCACTCCTAGACCGCTGCCCGTGAGCTCCGTTCCGGCCTCGTTCCTGCCAGGATGCGGTCACCCGACTGGCTTGTGACACACGGGCTGCCAAACACTCACCACTGCTGGATCAAACATTCCTTGATCCCAGCCCTACAGCTCAGACCCCAGGATCGAGCTGGCTGGTGTGACGCTTCCTCATGCCTGCCAGAAGTGCCAGGAGGACACGTGACCACTGAGCTCCAGAGGTGGGGAAACGGGAAGACAAGCTGAATGGGAACAGGGCCTATGCTTTAAAGGAAGTCTAATTTGAGAGAACTCCAGTTGGGCAACCTTGTTCTAAACCCTCTTCCCCCAAAGGCAGAGCTAGCCAGATCACCAGGCAGCTTAAGCAGCAGTTGCACTGGCTAGGACTTGGTGAAGCATCACCTTGGCGGTGTGCAAAGCCTCCTGAGAGAACCCTCCAGAAAGCCCTGCCTTCCCAGGCCATGGTGGTGTGGGGAGGACCTGCCCCAGAGCCTCAGTTCCTCCCTCTCACTTCCTGCCTCTGGCCCTGTCCAACACGGTCACGAGGCTGTCCCAGACATGCAGGTGGACACCTCAGCCTGATGATGTAGGTTGTCTCCAAGTGGCCACCCTTGGACCCAGGAGCTGGCACATTGGAAACATGATCTGCCCACAGGAGAACAGACCCATGGGTGAGACCTCTGGAGACCCCAGAAAGAGGCTTAGGGACCATTTAAGCAGAGAATTCTGGGATCTCAGCTACCCAGACAACGACTAGGGGGTGGGGAACGGTTTGGGGGCGGTACCCTCTTGGCCACACAGATTTCTCACCCCATCAAGATGGTCACTGCTGGAGGATACCCAGGGCTGGGACCCTCTTGTCCACAAAGGAGCATAGTACCATTGGCAGGGCCAGAACTGAACCCACTGTGTCATCCCCGCCATGATGCTGGTCTGAATGTTGCAAGGAAAACCCTCCGTGATGCTTGTAAACGCGCAGCTGCCCTCCTGGGTACAGGTTGCACACCTCCTTCCCCTGATCTGTCCCAGATCTGCCGTAAACAGCGTCCCGGAGTGGGAGGGCCCTTCCTCATCCCCAGTCACCCCAAAGCCAAATCTCCAAGCCCCTCCCAATGCCTTCGTCGAACACAGCCTCCCGCCCCCATGGCAAGACAGAGGAGTGCTCAACCCCTCCCCACCCCTTTGCATTCTCAGCAAATGTTTCCCCTCATGCAGCGTGGGCAATAAGGGATTGGCCAGGTTGAGTAGGCGAGGTCCCCTTCATGAGAAAACCAAACACCATGGATGCCCCCACCCCAGTCCACAGCACTTAAAAAAAAAAAAAAAAAACCCAAACGCAACTACGTTCAGGGCCAAGTGTGAGGATGTGCAGAGAGGTGTGTGTGTTTTCTTGTCATTTGCGACTCTAATGATGGACTCACTTGCCCGCTCTTCCCTTTCTCTTACACCTTACCTACCTACTAAAGGAGGAGTTCTTGCTTGGTAAGTGGATATGATCCGCAAAGACATGAGAGCATTTATTAGAAGCCACTCAAGAATCCTTAGATACCTTCTACCAGGGGAAAAGGACGCACACGAGTACCTGTAGAGACCTTTTTGTTTGTTTCTTTTCAGTCCGACTGTTTGACTTCCATTTTTTTTTTTGTCCCCTGCCCCACCCTTTTATTTTTCCTTTCGTTGAAAACTGCTAAAATGTCAGTTTGCGACCTTGACTTTAAAGCAGAACCAGAAACTCTCATCTTTATTTGGTTTCTTTTCCCCATGCGATATTTGTTGAGGGTTCTATTCAGGCAACTTTTTTCTATTAAAAAAAAAATTGTTTAACTGAGGATTTGGTTGAAGTTTAAAATTTTAGCTTTATCTCCAGTTTTCTTTTTTTTTTTTTTCTTTTTTATTTCCGAGATATATTTTTCCCCCTAGGCCCCGTAGTGCCCCCGTTTCTTTTGCCCTTTGCCCTTCCTTTGTTTTTATTATGGTTTTAGGTTAAGGGTGTCTACACCCCCTTTCTATTGAGTTGTCTCTTTTGTTTGAGTTCATTCCGTAGAGATTAAATTTTGTATAATTTCCTTTTTCTTTTCGTTTAATCTGGATCGCATGTGTTTTCTCTGCATGATACCTAAATCTTCCCGTTATTCTAGCAGGGGGTTAAAAAAAAAAAAAATAAGAGAGAGAGAGATCTCCTTTCTGTGGTACCCTTTGAGGAGTTTGTGCTTTTGTTTTTTGGCGTCTCTTCTTTCTTCTCCTCTCTCTCTTTCCTTTCGTTACAGTGCATCATCACGGTAAACATTTCTTGGTTATTTAAGCACAGCCCAGGCTGCCGCGCTCAGCAGGGTCCAATGGGTCTTTTTGCTTTCAGATCTCTGGGTCGGGGCCTGCTGCTGAACTCTTTACCAAAGCAGCCAGCCCGCTCGCCACCTCGCGGGGCCGCTCCCAGGAGTACGACTCCGGCAACGACACATCCTCGCCGCCTGCCAGGCACGCCAGCTCGGCCGGCTCCCGCGGCCAGGACAAGGGCAGCCCCGGCGGCGCTGGCCTCGCCAGGAGCCGAGAGCTCGCCAGCGGCAACACCTCCGATTCAGGGAACTCCTTCACCACCTCCTCGCCCCAGAACAAGGGGGCCGCTTTGGAGAACCTCTCCCCCACCAGCAGGGGCAGGGAGTCAAGGTCAGTGCACTTGGTTGGGCCTGGGAGGGTCCCTTGGAGCCCCACCTCTCCCTGCCCAGCCCCCATCACACAAGGAGTCTTTTATGCCCAGGAGAGAGAAAACTTGGCTCAAACTGGCGGTTTTTATTTTTAAGATTTTTTTTTTTTTTGGAAGACAGAAGGGGAGAGAGGGAAAGAGAGGGAGAGAGATTTTTCATCCACTGATTCACTCCTCAGGTGGCTGCAACAGTCAGGCCTGGGCCAGGCTGAAGCCAGAAGCCAGGAGCTTCTTCCTGATCTCCCAACATGAGTGCAGGGACCCAAGCACTTGGGCCATCTTCCGCTGCTTTCCCAGGTGCATTAGCAGGGAGCTGGATCAGAAGTGGAGCATCCAGGTCTTGAAATGGTGCCCATTTGGGGTGCCAGCTTTGCAGGTGCTGGCTCTACCTGCTACACCACAATGCCAGCCCCAAAACATCAGGTATGGCTGGATCCAGGGGCTCCAGGTACATCCCTGGGAATGTGTACTCCCCATTGCCTCTCTTGGCTCTGCTTCCCTGCTCTGTTGGCCTCGTGCCGAAAGCACTGGAAAATTTGCCACAGCTCCCATTCTATCAGGGTAGCCAGTCAATGGGATAAGTGCCTCTTTGCCCCAAATTTCAGCAAAACACCTGGGCTGGTGCCGCTGGCGTGGGCCGCGTGCCCATCTCTGGACTAGCCACTCTGTGCCCTTGGCTGGGATGTGTCACACGCCGCCCTCAGCGCCGATGCCCGGAGCTTTCCCTCACTCCTCTGCAGGAAAAGCCATTGAGAGCAGGAGAGGAGGGACAGAAGCTGGGCAGGCAAACACGTGCAGCGTTTCCCAGGAATCTCAGGAGAAAAGCTAAAGTCCGAGTCGTTATAAGTCACTGTCAGTTAAAAGCACGCCACAGGATTTAGCCAAATGAATGAAAAACGTAGACCCACACGGAAACCTGCACGCGGATGTTGACAGCAGCTTCATTCGTAGTTGCTCAAACTTGCAAGTAACCCAGAAGTCCTCGGCAGGTGAACAGGTAAATAAACTGTGGTCCAGCCAGACCGTGATGGACTGCTGAGCGCCACAGAGAAGTGCCCTCGTAAGACACAAAGAGCTGTGGAGGAGGGGCAGGCGTTGGACCTAGCCGTTAAGATGCCCACATCCCGAAGCCGGGTACGTGGGTTCAATTCCAGCTTTGCAGGTGACAGTGGCTCAAGTGCCTGGGTCCCTGCCACCCACGTGGGAGACCTGGGTTGAGTTCTTGCTCCTGGCTTTGGCTGGCTTCAATCCCAACTGTTGCAGGCATCTGGGGAGTGAATCAGTGATGAGAGTCCTCTCTCCACCCCCACCCCCACGCCTTTCCCCCACTTTCTCTCCCTTCCTCTCCCCCTCTCCGCTCCTCCCTCTGCTCCCTCTCTCAAGTTTAAAAAAAAAAAAAAAAAAAAGCTGTAGAGGAAATGGACATACATTTCACCCAGTGAAAGAAGCCAGTCTGAGAAGGCCACATGTACGGTTCCCACCTGATGGCCTCTGGTAAAGGCAGAGCCATTAAGACAGTGGACACCAGGGTTGAGGGGAGGGGGGGATGAGCAGACGGAGCACAGAGGGTTTTTAAAGCAGTGAGGCCGCTCTGTAGGACACAGCCCCAGTGGAGGGCGGTCACAGGAATGTACAACACGAAGGGTGAACCCAGTGTCCGCTGTGGACTTGGAGTGACAGTCATGCGTCAGGGTGGGCCACTCCAGCCGGGGACACCGGGGACACGGCCGTGCACGTGTGAAGGCAGCGGGGTACAGGGGAACTCCCTGTGCTCTCCACTCAGCTGTGCTGTAAAACTAAAACTCTTCTAGTTTAAACACACACACCCACACGTGTGACATATACACACATATACCAGATGATTGTCAGTAGAGGGAGATTAGGGTGTCACTGAACACCGAGACTCTTACCCTTTTTTCCCACCTTTTTTTTTTTTTTTTTTTTTTTTTGACAGGCAGAGTGGACAGTGAGAGAGAGAGACAGAGAGAAAGGTCTTTCTTTGCCATTGGTTCACCCTCCAATGGCCACTGCGGCCGGCGCACTGTGGCCGGCGCACCGCGCTGGTCCAAAGGCAGGAGCCAGGTGCTTCTCCTGGTCTCCCATGGGGTGCAGGGCCCAAGCACTTGGGCCACAGCAGAGAGCTGGCCTGGAAGAGGGGCAACCGGGACAGAATCCGGCGCCCCAACCGGGACTAGAACCCAGTGTGCTGGCACCTCTAGGCGGAGGATTAGCCTGTTGAGCCAAGGTGCCGGCCCCTTTTTTCCCATCTTAATACCCATGCAAGGTCCAGTTTCTCCGCAGAAAACACTTCCCTATCGTAACCAGTGACCTGTTGTAACGCTACTGCTTCATCCCCTCTCAACTCTCTCACAAATGCTAATCACCGAGGGCATTGGCACGGCAATAGCTACTACAATTTCCCGATCCTTTAGTCGGCCCCGTTCAGCTAGTTATTTATCCCACAACTGGGTACCAGACACCTTCTGCGTGGCAGACGCTTGGCATGGTCTCATACAGACCTGCTCCTTGGGAGCTTACAGTCAATGGGGCAGGTGCATGGGGGAGGGGAACGGGTTTGCGGGCTCACTCTACCATATGATCAGCGTGGTGGCTGCTTCTTCTAGGGGTGAGAGTCTGCCAGGCTTTCCAAACGATGGCCAAAGCCATAGCCCTGAAGCAGTGAACAGCTTCCTCAGGGACATAGAACTCTTCATCCCTAACACATTGCCCCCTTCAGTCCAGGACAAACCACTTGGCAGCCACATGCAGCCCTGGCCTTTGCTGTGCCTGCTCCAGGACATCCGTGGCCCCAGCTCACACCCAAGCCTGGCTGGGAGCCAGAGCAGGGTTAGAGCAAATGTCAGTGTGTCCAAGAACAGGCAGGAAAGTTCCTGGATGGGAGAGGGGAAGACGCGTGTCTGTGGGTCTACAGCTACTACACAAGGAAAAAGCCAAAAATAGCAATAACAACAACAATGATAACAACTGCTAATATCTACCTGGCTCTAACCACATGCTAGGTACCATGCCAAGTACTTTTCGAGAAAACTCTTCCTTAGTTCCCTTTAAAACCTTTGCAGATAGGTGCTATCTGTCCAGATAGAGATAGATTATATAACGGTTTTTTTGTTTTGTTTTGTTTTAGCTAATGGGGAAAGTGAGCCTCTGCGTGGCTGAGACACTCAGTTAATAAGTGGCAGTGCCAACATTCAAATACAGATCTGTCTCCATAATTAGAGCTAAAGCCCTCAAAACATCTAGAAGGTACCTGCTTCATTTGATCTATGTGGACAGACAGATTCACTAATTTAGACCCAACCTTTCACCTTGAAACATAAATGATGGTCAAATTTATGCCTACTTATGTCACTGCAGCTATGAGCAGAGGGTTCTATAAATATGGCTGTACATCAGAGAAACCACCCAAGGCTGGTGAGCTGGGGCGGTTTGGAGCTGGCCAGATCAGGGCTTGGGACTCTGAGTGTCCTTGCGCAAGTGACTCACCCTTCTGAGTCTTCACTGTAACTTGAGGATAGCAGTAGGGCCAGCTGCCGGAGGTTGTTGGGAAGACTAAAGAAACAGTGCTTACGAAGTCCCTAGGTCACTGAAGAGGTTCAGAATGCCCATCCCATGGCTACTTATTGATAGCCTGTGCTGTTAGGTACAAAGTCCTGCGCTGGGTGCTACGAAATACAGTGTCCAGAGAGACGTGAGTCCCGTCCTAAGGAGCTCAAAGTCTAGGACATTATGGTTACAAAGCTAAGTGGTCCATATAGGGATAGGGGAAACCTATGGTCTAGGGTCTATTTTAACACATTAGAGATCACTCAACACAGACCTGGGGGATGGGGGTAAGGCGAGGTCAAACTGAAGTCAGAACCATGACTAGAATGAGCCAAGTGAAGAGGGGAGAGAAGAGCGTTGCAGACAGCCAGAGTGCTCTAAGGTCTGTGGACAAGAGAAAGAACAAGGATATTCCAGGGGAACCAGTACTCTCTTGTAGCTGGAGTCAAGAGAAGAAAGAGTCAAGAGCTGCCCCTGGAGGGGTGAGCAGGGGCCAGGTCACAATGAGCTTGGAAACCAGTATGTAATTTGGACTTGACTTTTGGCCCAGTCTTTACTGAGAACCCAGAAGGACTGTGGTATGGCCCTGGACAGGATGAGAAGACAGCAGACAGAGCCCTGGCCTTTGGATGATTCTGAACAAGGTTTCACCCTTTTCTGGGTCTTACCTTCTCCATCTGCAAGGTGGGCCACACCAAAGTATCACAAACTCAAACCAACAGTAGATCACCTTCCTGATGTCTGCCATATCTGTGTACTACTTAAACTCTCACTTTACGGAAATCAGTTTTCATACAGTCAGGTACCACAATGTTTCAGTCATGACAGACAACGTACATGACAGCATACAGACAATATACAGACAACATACGTGACAGCAGTCCCATGGGATTAGAATACCCATCGTTACTTCATAGCACCATCTCGGCTATCTGTGGTGATGCTGGGGTAAACAAACCTACTGCACCTGCCAGTGGTAGAAAAGTATAGCACATGAAGCCAGCGCCGCGGCACAATAGGCTAATCCTTCACCTGCGGCGCTGGCACCCCGGGTTCTAGTCCCGATCGGGGCGCCGGATTCTGTCCTGGTTGCTTCTCTTCCAGTCCAGCTCTCTGCTGTGGCCCGGGAGTGCAGTGGAGGATGGCCCAAGTGCTTGGGCTCTGCACCTGCATGGGAGACCAGGAGGAAGCACCTGGCTCCTGGCTTCAGATCAGTGCAGTACACCAGCCGCAGCGGCCATTGGAGGGTGAACCAATGGCAAAAGGAAGACCTTTCTCTCTGTCTCTCTCTCTCTCACTATCCACTCTGCCTGTCAAAAAAAAAAAAAAAAGAAAGAAAAGAAAAGTATAGCACATGCAATTATACACGGTACATAATACTTAATAATAACTGGTTATGTTGCTGGCTTACGTATTTACTACACTATACTTTTCATCATTATTTTAGAGTATACTCCTTCTACTTATAAAAAAGTTTACTACAAAGCAGTATGTCATGTTATGCCAACGGCAGCCTCACTCTGTAGCTTGTGGTTTACCTATTCCATTTAGGTTGTGTAAGGTCACTCTATGATGTTCACATCAAACAACAAAGTCGCCTGGTGATACATTGCTCAGAAAGTACCCCAGTCGCTTCTCATTAAGCAACCATGACTGGGTATATAAACTCAAAAGAAAGGAATATGTATTGTTTAAAATAAAAACAAAAACGGTATCATCTGTCCCACAAAGAAGGCACCTGTAACCATACACTTAACTGTAGTTGGTTACATTTGCAGGCATGAGGCTCTGAGCCTGAGGTCTGCTTCCTCTCTGAGAGATGATGAAGTTCTAAGAGAAGTGTTAAAGACCCGCTAGCACCCCGCTGCGACTTGCTCATGAACGTGAGCAGGACTGAAAAGGACTTGACATGGAATAAATCTCTCCCTGTGTGATGTATGTCACTGAGCACCATGCCCATGCCCAGTGGCCTGGCGTGCGCTGAAGGGCCCCTGTGGGATGTGTCCCACACTCGGGGGACGCTGAACTGGCTCATCCACCTACTGTTAAGGTCTCTTCTCTCTCTACTCCTCTAACACCTCTGGCCTGGGAAGTCTTCCCAGAGGGGGTGGGATGGGAAAGGCAAAAGCACGGTCCTGTGAGAAAACGTCGCCGCCCAGGCAAAGGCAGGGAGGTGAGTCGTTGCCCAGGTGGCCCCCGGAGCAGCAGGCAGCCCAGGGCTCACGGACATTCTCCCTCCTGCAGAGGATTTCAGTCGCCCTGTCTGGAATGCACCGAGGTGAAGAAGTCCAGTCTGGTCCCGTCCACAGCCCGGAGCTCACCCGTGAGAGGGTGCTCCCGCAGCTCCTCCTACGCCAGCACCCGATCATCCAGCCAGTCCTCCCGCTCCCCAAACCCCAGGGACTCCTCCAGGTACACCCGGAGCAGATCCACCTCCTCTGAAAAAAGGTGAGTGCAATTTTGACTCTTGCTCTGCAACACTTTCCTCCTTAGGGAGTTAGTTAAGGCGACTAGAGATGCCCTTTGACCCATGAGGGAAAGGAATCAGACACAGCCACGTTTGCGTACCCGTTCTACCCACTACTAGCTGGTGTCCCGGGAAAGTCATGTAACCTCTGTGAGCCTCATTTGCACAATGAAAACATAAAGGATGCTCTGAGTGCTGTTAGCACATACGTGACATGACAGTATGTTAGCACTCAGAGCAGTGCTTGGGTATAGCAGGTGTGAGTTATTATCGCTGCTGTTAGCACCAGGAGCTAATGTGGATGAATTAGCTTCTGCTGCATAAAAAGTTACCCCAGAACATAGCATCCCCACACAATAGTTAGTCCCTGATTCTCTGGATCAGCACTTTGGGCTGGGCTCAGCTGGGTGGTTCTTCTGCTTTCACTGGGCTTACTCATGTGCCTTTGATCTCCTGGAGGCCTGGCTGACAGCTGCTTGGTGTGGATGACCCCATGACCCCAGCGGACTTACACCTGCCTCATGTGGTTTCTCATTTTCCAGCCAGTCTGACTTGGCTCATTCCCATGGTGATGGCAGCATTCCCAAGACAGCATTCCCAATACTGGGAAAGGTTCCTTTAGTCTTGGGCTTGGAAGTGACCTGCCTGGTCTTCTGCTATTCTGTTAGCCACACAAGTCACAAGACCCATCCAGAGACAAAGACGCGGAATCACACTGCAGAGGGTATAGCTATAGGGAGAAGAATCCTTGCCATTCTCACACTCCACCACCCAGTTCCAATAACCATTTCCAGCAATTGCCTGATTGTCTCATATGGAATGATGCTGTAGTAGAATGTACAGGCACAAGTCTCAGGAATTGGAAGATTGCATCCGATCTAATCAACCCATGGCCTCATGGTATCCTGCTTCCCTCTGCAAACAGAACTCCTCAATAGCCGTTGGTTTCTTTGTGCAGTCCTATAATAATCCTAATAAAACAGTTACTTGCTTAGTTGGTTATTTTAAGAACAGTCTATTCCAAGAAAGAAGGCAAGGCAGCTGACAAAAAAATTCAACGTGATAGAGTGATATAAATAGAAAAGCAAACCAAGCTAAAAGGAAAATTAAGGCGATAGATATAATATTAAGTCAGGAGAAAGGTTAGGTCCCCAAAGACATGTCCTGCTGTTCTGTATGGCTGCTGTGGAGGTGGGCTGCAATTGTGACCTCTGAGCTCCCTCACAAAGCAAAGAAGGAAAGCGTTCCATTAAGTGTTACATTATTGAAAATTTACTTTGCCATGACTGTCTAGGAGAGAGAGATGAGTACATGGAGCTCTGGAAGATGAAAATGAAGTCCAGGCTAGAATCTAGATCTCGGTAGGTCCAATGCCATTGTTAAGAGTCTGTATCTGGTAGCCTTGAGACATTATGAATTTGGCCTCTCTGATCATTGATGTGTTCAAGATCACCAAGCAAATTGTTTTCTTTTGAAAAAGTAGAAAGTCCTGAAGGTTCTTTAAAGAGCAGAAACATTAAATAAGTGATCAAAACACACTGAACTGCACCACCTTTTCAAGTTGTGGTTGACGTCCATGGTGCATCGCAGTTTGCTTCTCTTCCTACACCCAGAAGTACAGTTCAGGACATCAGGACTGTTTGTGATGTAGCCCAGCTGCCTAGCAGGCCTGGCACAAAGCATTCCTCAAGTATTTGTGGAGTAAAAATAATAATATAATAATAATAATAATAATAATAATACTGTGATGTTATTAAAGCAAAAAGAATTAAGCCACTTGCTTGGAAGAGCAGCTATTCCTGATTTTTCATAGAAGTCATGGAAAATGACTCCTGTGGGGAGCACTACAGCAGAAGTGCCCCCAGCATCCTCCCCACGTGACCCCGCATCATTCATTCTGGAGCTCTCTAATGGTATCTTTCCACGTGCAGCCAAAACCAAACCCTGCAGGCAGCGTAGCAGGACCCTGGGATGCTGAGATCGGAGGAGCTGTTCTTCCTGCGCTTCCTCTAAAAGTGGTGGGCATTATCGGAGAAGGAAAAGGACTGGGAGAAGGCGTCCGCGTAGGGGCTGGGAATTTGGGCGCACGACTGTAGTCTAAGGAAGGCAGAAGCGTTCTGGAGCCGCACCGACCTGGGTCCCGGGTGCCTGCGAGGCAGAGAGGCCCGGACTCACATCCTGCACCACCTGAGTGACCCTGAGCAAGCTGCATGGCCGCTCTGCACCCCTGTCTCTCCATCTTTAAGGTGGGACTGATAACGATCCCTGAACCTGGGGTGTTGAGGACTCAAGGAGGTAATGCACACGAAATATGAATTCCATGTCTGGCACACACAGAACGTCTCACAGTCATCACTGACACTAGCCACCTGCTGGCTCGCTGGCGACTGTGCCAGATGGCTTGCCCTAACTTAGTCAGCTGATGCCCCAGCTTTGTAGGAGCCGTCCCGTAACCGATGAGAAAAATGAGGCTCAGAGGAGCGAAGCTGTCCGCCTCAGGGTCGCACAGTGCAATAAGTAGCCCGGGTAGTGAGCACTCAGATAGAGGACGTTGTCCATCCTAGCCACCCAGCGGGGAAGGGGTTTTGTTCTCTGCTTAAGGTCCCAGGCCTCGGCCTGGGAACTCCCATGTACGAAGCGCTGGACGGCCGTCAACCCCAGTGGACGGATGCTGTACAGGCCCCTCAAGGGCTGTCCCCTCCTCCCCAGGTCCTACTCCCGCTCTCCCAGCTACTCCTCCAAGTCTGGCAAGAGGAGCCCACCGAGCAGAAGCTCGAGATCCCGCCGCAGCCCCAGCTACTCCCGCTACAGCCCCAGCAGGTACAGGCCCCGCCCCAGGGCTGGCCACGCCCAGGACAAAGCTCCGCCTCCCAGCCCCGCCCCTTCGCCCCAATCGTCCTCTTAAGCCCCGCCCTCGCCCTGGTATGGATGGAAGCAGTTGCCTTGGTCCAATCAGGAGTGGCACCCAGGCCCAGGTTCACCTGTGTCGTGATGTCCCCACCGCCAGCACCCCCACGGCCGCACCCCAGTACCCACGACCGCACCCATCAGCCTCCTCACCCGCATCCCTATTCTCACTCGCACTCTGGCCCCAGCGGCGCCTGCATCTGGTGGTGCCCACCCGCCAAGGCGGGTCCACACAGGCTCTTCCCCGAGGCCCCGGGCGACCCCAGCCCCAGCTCCCCAGTTACCCGCCGTACCCCTCCAGGGAGCGGGTCCCCAAGTACAGCGAGAAGGACTCGCAGCCGCGGGGGCACGAGCGCGCGCGTCGGAGACGGCGGTCCTACTCGCCCATGCGCAAGCGCCGGAGAGACTCCCCGAGCCACCTGGAGGCACGGAGGATAACCAGGTGAGGCCGCCCTGCCTCCCACCCGCGGTCCCGCCCGTTAGGGGTCCTGAGCCCTCCGCCTGGGCCCCCGGGAGGCCCTCATTTAGGGACCTGCACAGCTTTGAGACCTTCAGTTCTGCACCCCGGCCTCCTGGGGCCTGCAGAAGGGGGAGGGGGGTAGAGAAGGGATGGGGTCATCCTGGGAGTGAGTGTGGCCTGGAAGGTGTCTTGGAGTCTGAGGGTGGAGCCAGGGCCAGGCAGGCAGGGCTGGGGAAGGGAGAGGAGTCTGGCCAGGGAATGGGAGTGGAGAGCCGAATGCACAGCCGTGGACTCGGTATTGACCTGGTGATGGAGTCTGGCATTGGAGACAGACGGCACCGTCAGGCCCACCTCTGGGTCTACTGTCCCCACCCTGAACCAGATGTGCAGAGAGCTGCAGGGCTACCTGGGTGCTGGGGGCAACTTGGAGGGCGCCTTAGTGGCCAGCTCTGGATTTCGAGCCCAGTCCTAGCCGAGCCACTCCCTGGTGACCCGGGAAAGCCTCTCCACTTCTTCCAGTTGTAGGAAATAACTCTCCGGATAGGAGGAGGGCGAGATGAAAGGGAACACAGAGATGGGAGCCCGTGCCTTGTGCACTGAGACGCAGCGCGCACCGGGTGCCCTTGCAACTGGCCGCGTGGTCAGAGCAGGTGCAGGTGGCCGGCTGTGCCACGTGAGGTCTCAGAAGAGAAAGGCCCAGGGTCCGAGTGGAAATGAGTTTCTGTGGCCTTGGAAGCTGGGAGGATGACTGAGGTTGCTGTGCTAACTTTGGTTTGGGCTCTTCCTCAGCCGCTCACCCTCCGCCCCCGCAGAGGAGCCTGGCTGCCCAGTGAGCCCTCCCTGCAGATGGTGGACAAACTGGAGCCCGGGCCTGGAGCCCCCGCCTCAGCCCTCAGAAGCCCGGGGGGGGGGGGGGTTTCTGTTCCTCCTTCCTCGCCCAGAGCCATCACTGGGCTCGGCTTGGAGGAGGGCTGAGCTAGAGAGAGTGGCATTCCAGAGGCTGCTTGGTCTCCCTAGCCCCGAAAAATCCATGTTGTTAACCCGTCCTGCATTTGCCAGACCTCAGCCCTTCGGCTGTGTCTTCGCTTTTACCTTGTGTGCTCATGTAAGGAACTATGGGTGACTTGATTTTCCTTGAATAGATATGCCCCTCTTTATTTTTCTTTGTAGAGGCCCGTGCGTTTATGTCAAAAAAGAAACCCGATACAGTACAGTAAATGGAAAATCAGCTTCTCTCACCATAAATAGAAGGTTCTAGTAAAAGTAAAAATAGCAACAGAAAACCACAATTAAGCTTCGGTATGGATTCTGTTGCCAGCTGAAGGCTCTGAGCCCTGGGCTCGCTGCTTTTTTAAGTGAGATTATCAGTTTTCAAGATGATGTAGCACTAAGCCGACACTATCTCTTTGGTGTGTTGGGGTGGGGGTGGGGATGGCAAAGGAAGGGGAGAGGGGCTGGGTTGGGGCTGGGGGGAGTGTGGCCCTCACGCGTCCTCCTGTGGTCTCTGCAGTGCCCGGAAACGCCCTATCCCCTACTACCGGCCCAGCCCATCCTCTCCTAGCAGCCTCAGCAGCTCCTCCTCCTGGTACAGCAGCAGCAGCAGCAGCCGCTCCAGCAGCCGCAGCTACTCCCGGAGCCAGACTCGCAGCCGGAGCCGGAGCCGGAGCCGGAGCAGGACCCGCACTAGCAGCAGCTCGAGCTCCCGAAGTCCCAGCCTGGGCTCCCGGAGCCGGAGCCGGAGCTACAGCTCTGCGGGCAGCTACGGCAGCACGAGGCGCTAAGCACCGGGGCCTCTGAGAGCCAGCTGACCCTGGGGGCTCCTTTCGCTCCGCCAGCCTCCCCCTCCCGCCCGCCCTCCCCGCCTTCTCCTTGGTGACAGATCCTGAGGGCTCCTGGACCCTGCCCCTCCTGCTCCTCCGGGGAGGAGGCAAAGAGAATGCGAGGGTTCCACCCTCTACGACAGGCTGCTATGAGCCTCTACCAGCACCGTTCTGGGGCTCAGTCCAGGCCTGGGCAAATGGACAGACACATCCTCCTCGGGCACACAAGAAAAAACCAAAAACTCAAGGTTTTGTAAGAAGCAATGGGCCAGGACGGCCGAGACAGCTCTGTTCACCCACTGCTCATAGGATGCACCCGGAAGGCCATGGGAGACTCACCCCATCTGCCCTCATTCTCTCCTCATGCAGTCTCTTGGCTGCATGTTTATGGGACCCACCCCCCATGTTCAGGGGAGAGTCAAGAGAGGAGGCCCAGCCAAGTTCAAGTCTGAGACAAGGAGCCAGGCCTTCCACCACCTCCAACAGGCCAGAGCTCAGAAGCCCAGGATCCTGCGAGAGGGAAGACACAGGAGCAGGGCACATGGGCAGTGGAGTCGGTGGCAGGTGACGGGAGATGGGGGTGGGTTCTCCAGCGATAAGAGGAGAAAGGAAGGACTCCTCCATGGCTCCCAAGATCCCAGTGTGGTCACGGGAAGGAGCCTGGCAGGTCCCAGCCACGGAGAGGCTACCACTTGGCTGACCCAGAATGCCTCCTGGCTGGCCACAGGGGCCCTGAATGCCACAAGAAAGGAGACAGGGGAACGGTGGGGAGAGCTTGGACCACAGCACCACTTCCCAAATTTGCCTCAGCCCCACTGGCTGGCACCAACTTAATTCCACGGGACCATCTGCTGAACATTCCCCAGGGCCATGGCCACACGCCAGTCCCCAGCGCCAGCCAGTCTGGCCTTGCCCTGCAGTTGGCGCCTGCCCACCCTCTCCCCACCGCCCAGGCAGCCACACCCTGGATCCTACCCAGTGCAGCCTGGCTCCCTCCCACCCAGCCACCCTTCAGTCCCAGTCACCCCCCTTGCCGCTCAGGAATTTTGCCAGGATGGGGCACAGTGGCTCAGGTTTGGAGGCGAAGGACCCAATTACAGAGATGCCCTAGGGATGAGGGGCTTGGGTGCTGTGCAGCCTGGGTTCCTGCTGGCGTCAGAAGCTTCCTGTCAGCCTGAGGATGCCCCGCCTTCCCCTGCCCAGGGCTGGGCGGCAAGGGCAAGCTGAGCTCCATCCGACTCACAAATACCACCAGCTGCTTCACCCACAGAAGGCACGGAGCACGGGGAGCGAGGGACACGGTCCTTAAAATAAACCTCGGGCATCCCCCTCACCAGCTGCCTGCCTGTGGATGAGTGTCCAGTTTGTGGTGGCAACAGCAGCAGGACCGGGCATGGAGGGAGAGGAGGAGAGAAGAGAACTCCCAGCTTTGGCTACTGGAGCTGCAGGGGAAGCTAAGAGGAGACCGTCTCTTCACCACCTATCCCAGGGAAAACATTTGGGAAAAATTCCTCGTCCTTAGAAACGGGAGCATCCCCTCCGGCCAGTCTTCCCCCATCGTGTCCAGCCTGCAATCACCCCTCCCCAGAGTCCTTCCTCCATCAGCAGAGAGGAGCAAGGTGGCCCCTGGGCAGCAGTGGACAACCTGGCCTTTCCATGATGGCCTCTGGCCCAGGCCTAAGCCCCTCGCACAAAGACTGACAGATGCCAATGTTGTCACCGCAGAAGGCCAGATGGCAGGTGCCTGGGACGGGGGCAGGTGCCCCGGGAGGCCGTGTACAGCGACTGTAAATAGCCCTGTTTGTTCCCCCTGGACTCCCATCTCCATCATGGAGACCACAGCTTCCTAGAGCCACCAAACCTCCTTCGAGGGCAGCCAGGAGAGACCAAGGAGCCTCCTGGGCCGCCTGCATTCACACAACGCTAGGGGACCATTTTGCCTGGAACTCCTAGCAAGTCTTTTATTTATTTTATTTATTGACCTATTTATTTATTTATGTGATCTCTCCCTCTCAGTTAACAGTATTATTTATTTATTTATTTATAGGGAACGATTGTGTGTGTGTGTGTGTGTGTACGTATGTATGTACGTGTCTGTCTGGCAGGGGGTGCTGGAACTTCTACATTATTTTCGTGCATCTTTGTTTTCCTCATGCTTCCATGAATGTGGGCAGGGATGCTGACCTTTTCCCGGCAGGCCTCTGAGATCTGAACATCCCGAAGTTGACCCGGAAGCACACCAGTCCCAAGGCTCCCTACTCTGCCTGACGCCAGCAGGGCTCAGGCCCGTGCCGCAGACCCCCACCCACCAGCCAGCAGGTCAGAAAGATGAACACGCAGTGGCATCACAGCGTCTACACTGAGCAGGAAGGCACAGGCTGCAGCCAGTGGAAGTCCCCTTAGGGACAGAGGTGCCACCCCTCGGCACAGCCGTGAGGTTTGTGCTGAGGACCGAAATGAGGCAGCTGCCTTGTGTTGTGGAGCGAGGGACAGGCAGTGAACATAGCGTCTGGGGTAGCACGGGGGGTCGTACCACGAGATGGAGGCCGGGGAAGATGCAGGTTCCCATCGCGCCCGCACTGCAGGGCGGATGTGCGGGGCCAGGGCTACCCAGTGCAGCTGGCTCCCTGGGAGTCACACGTGCCCCAGCTCTGCTGTCCCTGACTTCTCCCCGAGGCTGCCCTGGAGGGGTTCTTACAGGGTTCTTACCCAGCAACCCCAGCAGAGGTCTTTCTCTGTGAGCTCTTCCAGCTGTTTCTAAAATTAGGGGAGAAATCAAGATGGACAAATAACCAGACGCTCCCCCAAGAAGGTCCCTCCCCAGCCCGTCCTGGGACCCAGAAATCAGAGGCATTTGTCAGGCTCGCCTTTCAAACCAGCGGCAGTGTCTTCCGGCTGCCAGCTAGCCAGCCAGGCCCCCTGTGTTGCCGGTCTCTCCCCGCTGCCTCCACACTGCCAGCCTGCCTGGGCAGCTTTGTGGTGGATGGGGTTTTTGCGATTTCCCTGGTTGTTTCCCTGGCAACGTGACAACCCTGCCCTGGCAAGGAGGGACCTCTGTTCTGGGAAAATTTGAAAGAAACTTGCTTAAACACCTCCTGGGGGAAATTCATTCCCCTCTCCCTCCCTCCTCCCCTCCCCCCCTCCCTCTCTCCCTCCCTAGCTTCCTTTATACTTTCTGAATTTCCACCCAAAACATAACTAAATAAACTCTTGTTGGGGCACCGGTAACCTTGAATAACCAGACCCCTCAATCATTGCTTGTCCTGTGCCTGCTTCAACCTCACTACCTTCTGCTCCAGGGGATATGGGGGATTGTCTGAAACCTGCTTATGGGGACAACTTGGCCAAAAGCCAACATCCAAAATGGGGGGTGGGTGTGGCTTGAGGTCAAACAACCTGCAACCTGCACCGTGACACCCCCCCACACACACACGCACGCGCTTACGCGGCTCCTGTGCAGTGCGGGAGTGACGCCTGGCAAAGCCCCGCCAGCAGGAAACTGAGAGAGAGGCCTCAGACAGTTCCAGGAGCCCCTCAATCGTGGGAGGGGAAACGGAGAGGAAGAAGGGAACCCCCTTCTGCCATGTCATCATCTCCCCTCTCCACAGATACTCAAAGTAGCCTCATGGGCATGGCTCTTGCTCTACTTTTGCCCTCAAGCCGAATGGAAAATGTAGAGTCCAAATAAAAACAGGATTCCTCAAAAACACACCTCCCCTCCCACTGGCCAGCTGAGCGCCGCTGAGCCGCTCCTGCTAGCTCGGTTACCGGCCCCGCGCACCTGCGTGCTGCTCACCCTAACCCCTGTCCTCTCGCCCCCCGCACCCCGGCACCGACGGTTTGGACGCCGCCGTCACTTCCTCTCTTTTTTTTTATTTGGGGCTGTGTCGGGGTTTTTTGTTTGTTTGTTTTTAGTTTTTGTTTGTTTGTTTGTGTTTTTTTGATGGATGTTGTTTTGCTTTGTGAATTCCATGTTGGGCTCCCTCATTAAAACACGGTTTATTTAACGATGTATTTTCCGTTTATTGAGTGCCACTGGGAACGGGACCACCTCTTCCCCAGAATCGATCCTGGAAATGCCAGGTCCCGGTGCCGCTGTCTGCACAGGGGGCATCGTCACCCAGGTAATGGGTGCTGGAATCGCCGGATAAATTGGAATTGGCAGAAACGGAGGCTTCTGTCAGGCCCATTAGGCTCAAATGGAACTAGAACACTGGTTATCTCCGGGAAAACCTCATTTAGATGGAAATTAATTGAGGAATAAAATGTCTGAACACAAACCAACTTATATGAAAAAAATCAGAACTTGTGAAAAAGAGAGAGGGAACGAGAGAGAGAGGAAGAGAGGGAATTTCAATCCCTTTTCTGTGGCTAAGAAAAGCGATGCCGCATCTTCTAACAAGCTGAGCCAAAGAGACTGGAATGGCATTCCTGTGTGTTTCTCTTGCCTGTGTGTCTGTGTGGGTGAAATGGACTGGATTCTGGGCCTCAGTGTTGTCATCTGTAAATGGGGCTTGGTCTAAGTGTTCTTGGCAGGGTGGGGGGCAGGGGTTTCCAGCTCCCTTGTGTCCTGTGCTGACTGTAGCTTGTCAGCCAAGAGGAAAGAAGAAGGTGGGACCTAGAATTCATTTGCCAAGTGAGGCCACAGGCGCTGTGTCTTGCCGTGAGGTACGGAGACCTCAAGGTGTCCCCCGAACAACTTGTGTAGCTTGGGTCAGAGCTGTTGATTGTCACCTGTTTCGTACAATCACCCAACAAGCCAGTGACATGGGTCACAGAGCCACTTTTCAGATGAGAAAACTGAGGCCCAGGAAGGGGAACTGACGCACCCAAATTTCTTCTAGCTCCGAGCCGCCTGACTCTGTGCCCCACACCCCGGGGGGCTGTTTCTCGGGGGGCTGGTGCTGTGAGGACTGCCCTCCATTCTGTATCTTGCAGTCACCAGCCAAGGGCCCAGCAGAATCCATCGCGTTGGCCTAGGGGCCTTGGTACACCCCCAAGGCCCGTTCTCTATGTTGGAGACCGGGACTCCCATCTGAAAAATCTCAAACCAGAGGATCCCACCACCAGCCGAGCCCCGTCTGGCCAGCCCGCCTCCGAGCAGAGCATCCACGTGAGAGGGAGAGAAGCTGCTGTGTCCCCCCAGCGTCCTGGGACCCCCTAACCTCTGCCCGGTGACACAAGGGCCCTGGCTCACTTGACTTCTGGTCTCCACAAGCTAAGCATAACCTTCCCGGGTTTCCGGTTTCTCAGCCTGTACGAAACATGTCTCTGTTCTAATTAAAGGTCCATGGTATGGTGTTCACAGACACGGCCCTGTGTCCTCTGTCCATCTGGGGTGCCTGGAAGCAGAGAGGAGGGAGGAGGCAGGGAGCACTTAAGCAGCACTTACTGTATGCCTTACATGTTCACGACACTCTGTTCACCTCCGTAATCTTCCTAATAAGCCTTATTACATTTTTTTTTTTGACAGGCAGAGTGGACAGTGAGAGAGAGACAGAGAGAAAGGTCTTCCTTTGCCGTTGGTTCACCCTCCAATGGCCGCCGCGGTAGGTGCGCTGTGGCCGGCGCACCGCGCTGATCCGAAGCCAGGAGCCAGGTGCTTCTCCTGGTCTCCCATGGGGTGCAGAGCCCAAACACTTGGGCCATCCTCCACTGCCTTCCCGGGCCACAGCAGAGAGCTGGCCTGGAAGAGGGGCAACCGGGACAGGATCGGTGCCCCTACCGGGACTAGAACCCGGTGTGCCGGCGCCGCAAGGCGGAGGATTAGCCTAGTGAGCCGCGGGGCCGGCTCGCCTTACATAGTTTGATCTTGGATCTACATTAGCACATCTGTGCAGTGTCTCAGACGTCCTTTCCCGAGCAGTTCTTTGGTGCTCTCCTTGGGCCTCAGTAGTCAACGTTCGCCATGAATAATAACAATAATAACCTTTTAGGGATCAGCGAGCAAGCGCCAAGCCAGGCCTGATGTGCTTCATTCTCTGACGACAGCTTCTGGCCCCACGTGGCCCCAAGAGGAGACCGTGTGGCTGGCTGGGTTTTGAGCCCCTTGGGCTGTTCCAGCTGCACTACTCCCCCCCGCCTCAGGCTGTCCACAGGGACCCTGGTGACTTTTCCCCAGAAAACGTGGCTGCCAGAGGCCGTGCCCGCGACCCCTGGGCCTCTCCTCGGTGCCTTGATCTGTTCTGTCTCCTGGGTCCCAGAATCCACGTTTGTTCTCCCCACATTGGCCAGGACAGGGCCCCTGGCCCTCCCAGCCCTGTTTCCAGAGAAGCGGCTGCCCAGGGATGGAGCGGAGGGCGGGTGAGGCCAGCACCCCACCTTCACAGCCCCAGGGGCACTCACAGACAGCACTGGGACAAGCACAAGACTGGGAGGAACATCGGAAAATCAAACTTCCCAAGCGGTCAGGGCCAGGACTGCCGGCCTAGCTTTGCTGCCCGATCCTGAGCAAACCAAGCTCCTCTCGGGGACTTGTTACTCTCCCAGCTACGAGGACTGGGGAGGGGGGGGGGCAGCTGGGGCAGTGGCTCTCAATCCTGGCTAAACATTAAAAGCACCCGTGAATTTTACAAAACCATACATGTTCCAATCCCGTTCTATTCCGAATCAGAAGCATCTTGGAAGATGGGAGCCAGAAAACTCAATGCCCCGTAAGGCCCTTCTTCTACGCAGCCAGTACTGAGCGCTAAGTTAGAAGGCACCCACAGTGTCATCCAGACATATCCCATGGCGAGCTGCAAGTAGCCACAGTGGTGACCACAAGCCCCACACCTGGGTGAGCATTTGGCACAGTGGTTAACTCACTACTTGGGGCACCCGCGTCACGTATCAGAGAGCTTGGGCTTCAGACACAGCTACCCTGCGTCTCGCCCAGCGCCCTGCCATTGTGCACCTGTAGAGGCAGCAGGCGATGGCCCAAGTGCCTGGGACTCCGCCACCCGTGTGGGACAGGAAGATGGGGTTCCAGGCTCCTGGCTTTGGCCTGGTCCAGCCCCAGCTGTTACAAGCATCTGGGGAGTAAAGCAGCAGGTAGAATCTCTCTTTTAAATAAAAAAAAGCAAAATTTAAAACATTTTAATTAAAATAAATGAAAACAGGCATAACAAGAACAGCCACCACTAATACAGCTAATACAGGGCTGCTACCTGCCAAGTATACGTCTAAGTTTTCCATGCGTATGAACGTGAAAAACTTACATATTCATCTTTCCACAACCTCTAAGGTAGATGCCACTGTCACTGCCTGTTTTACAGTGCAGAAACCTAGACAGACAGGGCACCTTGCTATTAAGTGGCACAGCTCGATGCGAGGTCCAAAGAGGCATTTGAAATAGCCTTGGAGAGTCAAGAAGGGCATCACAAGAAAAGTGACCTCCAGGGGCCCGAGTTGTGGCATACGGGCACCTGTTCAAAGTCCCAGCTGCTCCACTCCCAATCCAGCTCTCTGCTGTGGCCTGGGAAAGCAGTAGAAGATGGCCCAAGTCCCTGAGCCCCAGTACCCATGTAGGAGACCCAGATGAAGCTCCTGGCTCCTAGCTTCGGTCTGGCCTAGCCCTGGCCATTGCGGCCTTTTGGGGAGTGAACCAGTGGATGGAAGACTTCTCTCTCTCTATCTCTGCCTTTCAAATAAATAAATAAGACAGTGGATGAAAGCTGGGACTTGGTGGGCAGAAAAACGTGGGTTGGAGCCAGACTCTGCTGGTGCCTGGCAGCGTGTCTCTCTGTAAGTGATTTCACCTCTCTGAGACTCGGGTGCCTCATCTTTCCAATGGGGAGAGAGGGAGCATCAGCCTCAAAGGTGGCCATGCAGAGCAGAAGCGGTGCTAGGCGTAAAACACTCAGCAAAATGCACCATCGAGTTAGTGCCCTTGTTACTGACCATAAAGGGAGGTGGGGGCGGTCCAGTTGCCTGGGTAGGCACGTGATGAGTGTCTAGAGTTCCAGTCCCCTTGGCAAAAGGCCTCTTATACCTTTCATCACCCAGAGCACGCCCAGCTGCGTCCTCCCAGAAAACACCTCTTCTCCACGCGGAACAATCTAGAGTCTCCCGTGAACCTGGCAATGCTCCCACCCATGTCCCCACCCTGACACTTCATCAACATTTCCACTCCAGTGGTTCCAGGAGTGGGAAGACACGGCACGCCCGTCCACAGGCCAGCCACGCCCTCGGAATGCCATCTCTACCCACCCCACGGCCAGGGGAATGCTGTCTCCACCCACCCCAGGCCAGGGGAATGCCGTCTCTACCCACCTCACGGCCAGGGGAATGCCGTCTCTACCCACCCCACGGCCAGGGGAATGCTGTCTCTGGGGAATGCTGTCTCTACCCACCCCACGCCAGGTGATTCATGGAGTTTGTTTTCTTCTTGTCTTGTTCCCTTTCTCCTTTGTTGTGGAAACTTGTCCAATACCCTGTCAAGGTAGAACACTGGGTTCCTTTGATGCTCTTCCGAAGAGGCTCAAATCTAAAGCCAAGATAAACAACACCAACCACACCAGAGTCATATTTCCCATCGGAAAGGCGTTGGGGCAGGTGTACACACACTCACACATTCTCATTCACACGTGCTCTCTCACACACACACGCACACGCACACGCACACACACGGGTGCACACAGAGTTTGGACTTTGCCCCTGCAGCGTCCCTCGCCTCAAACCCAGTTGCTAGACGAAGGTGCCAAGCTACAGGACTCCACCACCACCCACCCTGCTGCCTGAGCGCCATAGAGTCCGAGGTGGGTTGTCTGGAATCGCCAGGAAGTTCTATGCAGGAAAATCTCACCCTTGGGTGGGAAGGAGACCGTATTTCCCACCAGTTTTCCAGAGGAACTTAGGCTCCTTCTTCCAAGTCCGTCTTCACTCTCCCAGCACAAGCTTTTCCAGACACCTCCCGGTCGTCACTCCGCCTCCACCCACAGGGGAAACCCTCCCCAGTTTAGCCAGGATACTGACGGCATTTCCCAGCCTCCTCTGCAAGCTGCTCTGACCACGTGACCAACTTCAGTCAATGACAGGTGGGCAGAAGTTTCGTGTGGCAGTTTCCACGCATTTCTTTTCTTTCTTCCTTTCTTTTTTTTTTTTTTAAGATGTATTTATTTACTTTGAAAGTCAGAATTAGAGAGGAAGAAAGAGAGAAATCGACTGATTCACTCCCCAAATGCCTACAGTGATCAGGGCTGGGCCAGGCTGGATCCAGAAGCTAAGAACTCAATCTAGGAATCCAGGTCTCTCACGGGGGTAGCAGGGACCCAACCTCTTGAACCACCAGCGCCCCGCTCCCCGCGGGCAGCTCAGGGAATGGTCATCTGCTGTTCCCTGAGGAGAGGTTCTGGGAGTTCTGGGAGGGACTCCACACCCAGGAGGCCCCCACCCAGCAATGTTCCAGAAAGGGTCAGCGGAAGAGACGCAGGGCCCACAGCCCACATCTGTCAAACCAGCGGTGAGCACGCAGGCCGGGCTCTCAGTCCTCTTCCTCGGCTCGGCTTGCGTGCCCGCCGGCTGCTCTGTCTCACGTCTGCACTCCTTCCTGTGTGAACACCAGCACCCCCAGGAACCGCTCGCAGCTAACAGAAGAGCCAGATTTTATTTCTCACGCACGCCTCCCGTGGGCCTGCAGGGACAGCCCTATTAGTGATGACAATGATGACGATGCTCACCACGGTGCCGAGGGCAAGTGAAACCACCCAAGGGGCCCGGCTGCGTGGAGCCAAGGTGCTCCCATTGGCAATGAAGGGCTTCTAAATGGCAGTGAATGACCGCCATCACTCACCACAGCCAGTGACGTGGCTCCTCCCGGTAGTGTAAGAGGCTGCATCACTGCCTCCCGTGTGCCCAGGAAGTGGAGGAGGAGGAGCTGGACACGTCTACAAACAACAGTAAAGACAGCCACACAGCACAACCTGTGCTGAAGCTTGCCTGTGGGCCCTGCGCCATCCTGGGTGTCAGGGATACAGCCAGGAGCAACAGGCACAGGTCCCCACCCCCTGCCCTGGTGAAGCTCACACGCTGATGGGCAGGAGGATAAGAATCAACTCTAGATGCAGGACATACCTCTGAGTTAGTGGTGGCGAGGGCTCTGAAAACACACCAGCCCCCCAGAAGGCACGGCCAGAGAAGGCAGCTGTGTCGGTGACAATGAAGCAGCCGTCCCCAGGCCCAGCACCTCTGCTCCTCCACTGAGCCATGCATGCCCGGGCTAGAGCCTGTCAGCCAGGAGCCTGGTGCAGACCAGGGTTTTGCCCGTGCCGCCACGTCTTGGTCGACTCTTCATCCCTACAGCAATGTCTTCCAGCTCCACAGTCCAACATCGACAGGGCCCCGGGGCAGTGCAGAGCGTCCCGTGGCAAGAGGGAGTAGACAGCTGTCCATCGTCCGCGCGGGCTCCTAGGAAGCCACCAGGATACAGCCCTGGGGGCTCCTCCCGAATGACCCAACCCCATCACCCCCCAAAGGCCCCACCTGCAAACATCATCACTGGGTTAATTGCCCACCCTCTTAGTGCCATGCACATGCAACTTCAGGGGCCAACGCTTTAACACATGGACCTTTGGCGGACACAGGACAAGCCCGCTGGTGCCCAGCCGCAGCAGCGACAGTGACCTCAGGCTGCTCTCCCTGGAGCTTCCCGGCACTCGGTGCTGTTCCGAGAGCTCTCCTTCTCCCATGGTTCCTCGGTGCACTCAGTGTAAGAAAAAGGGGTGCAGAACAGAGAGGAGATGGGGTACGAGCTCACAGCCAGACCAAATTTACTCCAAGAAAACAAATCCATAGGGATGCGTGACCTACTACCAGCGTGCACTGAGGGGCCCAGACCCCAGACCCCAGGGGTGGGCTTTTTCTATCTTAGGTGGGCTGGGGGTTCGCAGGGGGAGGGGCAGTAGGCAGAAGTGAATTCCTTCATACAGGTTCTTCAAGTTTGGCCCGGAAGAATGCAGGGGGTGGGGTAGTGAACAGTACAGGGTGTGAACTGAATTGGTATGCAGGGATAAGGGCTAAACTCCCAGACTTGGACTTCAAAGGATGTAGGGATGGGATAAGGAGCTGGAATGGCTCAGGCTTCTGTCTTTGCTCCAGCACTCAGAACAACGGCCAACATTCTTGCGGTCCACCCACCTTCCGGACCATTTCTGCTTCACAACCCGTGCTGGCAGGTGTGCTAAGAAACATAAACTTTTTTTTTTTTTGAGAATTATCTTATTTATTTGAAAGACAGAGTTAGAAGAGAGTCAGAGAGAGAGAGAGAGGTCTTCCATCCACTGGTTCACTCCCCAAATGACCACAAGGGCGAGAGCTGAGCTCATCTGAAGCCAGGAACCAGGAGCTTCTTCCAGGTCTCCCACATGGGTGTAGGGGCTCAAGCGTTTGGGCCATCCTGCTTTCCCAGGCCATAGCAGAGAGCTGGATGGGAAGTGGAGCAGCCGGGTCTCAAACCAGCTCCCATATGGGATGCCCGCACTGCAGCGCCACAGCCTCGGCCCCAGAAATAGGTACTTTTACAGTTCCCATTCTACAGATGACAAGACAAAGGTTCAGAGAGGCGAAGTCCTTTGCCCAGAGTATCAGAAGAATCAAGGCTCAAATCCAGATCTGTTCATGTTTCCCTCTCAGGCAGTAACTGCATGCTAGCACCGACATTCCTGGTTAGTTGAGATACTAGTCGCCTGGATGCAGGATAGCAGTTTGGACCAGGCAAGGAGACCTCAGATTCTCTGATAAAGCTCTGGAATAGGGAACCCCCCTGAGGCCCCTGGCAGGGGGTGTCCAGCCTGGAGGAGGAGTGTGGGGGTGATCCTCCCTGTCCCCTCTCCGGCTGACACTGGCTCCCTTCTCCTAGTGGTACATGCTCCGGCTCTGCACGGCTCTCCCTCCCGCTGACAGCGACGGCTCATCCCAGGTAGCCCCCAGCCTCCCAAACGCCCGTGTTTCCTGCTGGCACTTGTTCCACTGAGAGGCACTGACAGTGTCAGCAGAAGCTTCCAGAAGAGGCAGCTCAGTGAGAAGGTGGGGCGAGAGGTGGGCTGGCGACCTGGTCGGCTGGCCGGGCCTGGGCCTGGCTGGGCATACAGGGTGGGCCACTGGCAACGGCCACCCTGGGCAGCTCCGCATCTGGGCTTTGGAGCCAGTTGGCACAGATCCGTCTCTGCTCCTTGATCTTTCAGCTGTAAAACATGGTTAATGATAGTGCCACTGCCTCAGATGGTTGTTAGAGGATTAAAAGAGCGTGTGGGTATATGGAGTGTTTCACAGAGCCCGGCCCGGAAGGGTGCCCCAGCCATGGTGGCCACACTTGCCGTCAGGTTGCGGCTGCTCTTTCCAGACTCGCGCGGTAGTAGGAACCCAGATTCCTGGGTTCAAGTCCCAACTCTGCTGCTTGGTGGCTGTGTGACCTCGGCCAAGTCATTTAACTGCTCTGTGTCAATATCATTCTCCATGCATGGCGCTAACAGCACCCACCCTAGCGCAAAGCACTTACAACTGGTGTCAAAGAGTAAATAGGTGTTGGCTGCTATTTGTAGAGGATTCTGGAGAGAATCAGAACTCAGCAAACAAGCGTGACCTTCAGATGCTACAAGGGCACGAGCTTGTGGAGAGAGGGACCCTGTGGGGTGTTGTATTCCTTTGCTTTTGTAGGGGTGTGTGTGACGGAGCAGAGAGACCTGGGCGTGAAGTTCACACAGGCCTAGGCTGAAAAACTCACAAGCGGGGTTCCCCTGGGAAATGGATCTAATGAGAACAAACTTCCGGGGGCCCTGCTGGGAGAGCCTGCGGCTCGGTGCTCCCTCCCCCACCACAGACTCCAGACGTGTTAGCTGATGCTGCAGCATGTGTGTGCAGACTGCCATGCAGGAGCCAGCCATCCAGACACGGGGCCACCAGCTACTTGGCTGAGGGTGCCGGGCACCCTCTGAATGGGACCCCCGAGGGTTCTGCAGATCCCACTGGTGCTGTCCATGGGGGGTCCGGGGAAGAGGCAGGAAAGACGTGAGCCTGTTCACCTCCACTTCACTTTTGGGGCAGCCACGAGGGACTAACCTGGAGAGCCCGGGCTGTCTACCCCCCCAGCAGGAGGTCCCAGGCCCTGGAGTTGGAGAGAAAGCATCAGGCAGACAGGACCCCCAGCAAACCCTGCCATGGGGGCTTCACACAGGCCCTCCCTTCAGCCTTACAGATGGGGCGGTCCGGGGCTGGAAAGGCAGGCTGCTGGAGGAGGGGCTGGGGAGGGCTGGGGGCTGGGGGCGGCCCCCTCCTCTTCTCCCTACACAAAGAAAGGCAGTGTGACAGCTCCGGAGCCCTGCAGCCCGCATTGTTTCAGGAATGTAGGATCCTCACCTGCCCCAGGCTGCCTGATGGAGGATTAGCTGTGGTATTTCCGGAGTGAAAGCAACAGGGGCTTGGCGGCCCAGAGAACCAGAGGCTCCTGGGATCTAACGTGCGCCCTGGCCATGCCCACACAATCTACGCCCCTGCCTTCCCTGCCCTGGTGGAACCAGCCTGGAGCCTCCTCTCCTCTCTGGTCCCTCTGAGCCCACACTGTCACCTGGCTGTCAGCCCCTGGGGTTTAAGTGACCCGTGCTTACACGTTAGCTGCCTCCGGCCAAGGGGCTGGGTCAGCAGGACCAGCAGCCCAGTCCCTTAGCCCAACCCAGAAATGTAACAAGAGCCCCAGGAGCAGACACCCGGAAGCAGGGCAGGATCACGGGGCAGGAGCTCCATCTGGGTCTCCCATGCGGGTGCAGGGACCCAAACACTTGGGCCATCTTCCACTGCTTTCCCAGGTGCATTGGCAGGGAGCTGAATAAGGAATGGAGAAGCTGGGACTCCAACCAATGCTCACATGGGATGCTAAGCAGCTTCGCAGGCGGTGGCTTAACCCTCTGTGCCACAATACCCACCCCCCCAGCCTCCCTCCCCTCCCCCGTGGCCTCCACATGGGGAGGGACGTTAGGTCATCTGGTTCCCTTCCCCGCTCCCTGGCCAGGCTTCTGTCTTCTCTGTTCTCCTCATTCCAGCTGTGCCTTGTTCTAGGCAGAGGGGCCTTCTGGAAGCTTCCAGTGGGGCTTGCAGGAGGGAGGGGGAGGGGAAGCAGTATTTCCAGAACGCACTCCCCAGCAGACCCACCCTTCCATAAACACAGCTCTGACCCTCAACACACACTCCCACTCCCACTGCTCCCACCCGAACCCACTCCCAGCCTTGCTCTAGGCCAAGCCACTCCCACCCAGACCCCCCACACACACTCAGAGACCGCACCCCAGTCTTGCCCAGGTCCCAGGCGGGGCTGATGACTCCCGATTCTCCCCATAACTGGCTTCAAAGTCAGCTGGCCCTGCCCAGCTGCAATTACAGAGAGAGCCGAGGCAGTGACGTCAGCCTGAAGCTGCTAGGCTGATGAGCTCACCCCGTATCAAGTGGGGGCCCAGTCACTCTGGACGCTGCCTGCCGGCCTGGGGCTTGCCTCCCCTTCTTGGCGCGGGAGGAGGGCTGGGGGTCTCCATCAGGATCCGGCAGCTCAGCGACAGAGCTGGGAGTCAGGGCGACCCAGGTCCCACTGGCCCAGGCCCTGCTGCCCCATAGCCAAGGGTAAGAGGCAAGGGTCTGCGAGGGGGCGTGGACCACAACGACGCAGGAGGGAGGGTCTGACGCAGACTCCGCAGACCCGCCCCTCGGCGGCAGGTCCTGGGAGGCAGGAAACCGCCGGGATGGTCTATGGATTGTTATTTTTAGCAAACTGCCTAAGCAGGCACCGCTTACCATCCAACCGTTAACGACCTGTGACTCACTGAGTTCTTGAACACCCCCTCCCCACCCCACCCCCCCACGAAGAAGGAGAGGAAAAGACCTCTGCCACCTGTTGGGGACAGATCAAAGAGGAACCTAAGCCCAGGGGTTTTCGTTGTTGTTTTTAAGCCCAAGGAGGGTTTGTAAATTGATTCTTCCAGCCTCACAGGAGCAGCGGAGAAGCCTGGAAAACGCGTTCTTCCTGCGCTCAGAGCAGGCATCCTGCCTGGGCACAGAACTTTGCAATGATTGTGCAATCCTAAGGGACACTGTCATTCGGTAACACGGCCTGCGGCACTTTCCTTGCCTTACAAAATGTGGGCGGAGAATCCATTGAGTTAGTATTTGCGAAGTACCTGGGACGGGGGCGGGCACAGAGCAAGCATTGGCGTCACTGGTAACAAAACTGGAAGAACGAAAGTGCCGATGGGTGGGTGTCCTAAACGCTGGGCGAGAATCACCTGCCCCAGCCGCTCCTCGGACACAACCACGCGCAGGCTGCTCTGGCGCCCGCCTCACAGATGGGAAAGCAGCCGGCTCACAGGTGCCGAGGGGGATGCTAATGCTTTAGACTTAAATTGCCAGGTTCATCGCTTGGCCAACCCGTAGCCACGTTCCTGAGCCTTCTTTTGGGTGCATCTGCGCAGTTTTTCGTAAAATCCGGTTTCAGCAAAGAACCGCCTAAGTCAGTTAAGCAACAAGACCCACCCTGGACACCCGACCCCTCCTCCAGCCCCACCCCACCCCCCTAGGTGGAATCTGACCCCAGCCTGGCCTGAGTCCAAGCCAGAATCTCTGGTCCGGTTGGTTTAGCCAGAATCCCTTGGACTTAGAAGTTCCTCCCGGCAATGTTCCATCCCCTGGCCCTCTCCTGGCTGCTCCCTTAGGGATTCCGGTGTTTCCGGGGCCCTGCAGTCTTTCTCCTCCACTGCACAACGCGCGCGGCCCCTGCACCTGCCGCCAGAGCCCCCCCCCCTCCAAGTCCTCCCCACTGGAATCCTTGTCTACATAGAGAGTTACACCGTTTTGTTTTGTTTTTCTTTCCCTTTGCCACTCTATTCCAAAGACACGCAGAGCCTGGACTAGGTTGTAAATCAGGATTACAACCCAGAGCCGTCCACCTCCAAGCCCACCGGTGTATCCGGCCTCCCTCTCTCCTCCCCTTCTGCAGGTCCCCACGGGGACGCCTGCAGCCACACGCTCGGGGAAGGTATTTCCAGAGGGTGACCTGAGCCCTCGGCCGGGCAGAGGGTTATTAATAGCCAGGCGGCCGAGCCCTGCCGGGGCGGGGCGGGGGAGGCAGCGGGAGGGCGGAGCCGAGCGCCGCCGTCTGGGAGGAGAGAACGTCCGGAGAGGCCCCTCCCAGCCTCCCCCAGCCTCCCCCGGGCCGGTGCGGAGCCCAGCTGTCCCCTAGGCGGATTCTCTCGGGCTGCTTCATCACCTCCGAATACTCCGGTGACAGGAGGCCCCTGCGGCTCCACCCCCAGCCCCCAGCAGCGAATAAATAGCAGGCTCCCAGCCCAGAAGCCAGGAGAAGTTTCTAGGCGTGTGTTCCCCAGTTTATTAAGCCCCTGGCTCCACTCTCCAGCTCGGTGGTTCTGGCTGCGCGCCTGGACAGCTTCGGGAGGACCGTGGCTTGCTGATCTCCGGGTCCCTGGGTGGGGGAGGATTCCACTGGGCTCAGCCAGGGAGCACCTTTGGGGGCTGGGACCCCAGCCTGGTGTGCACGAGCCACCTTGGCTGTGGATGGTCCTGCTTCTCCCTGACCGAAGACCAGCATTTTCCTGAAGCTGAAGATAAGCCGGGAAGCCCAGCTCAGCTGTGTGACCTTGGGCAGGTGGTGCCTTCGCCCTGAGCCTCGGTTTCCCCTCTGAGCTCAGTAGCCGCCATGGCTGATGGGCAGATGCCGTTCTCCTGCCACTACCCGAGCCGCCTGCGCCGAGACCCCTTCCGGGACTCGTCCCTGTCCTCCCGCCTGCTGGACGATGGCTTTGGCATGGACCCCTTCGCCGACGACCTCACCGCCTCGTGGCCGGACTGGGCGCTGCCTCGGCTCTCGTCCCCGTGGCCCGGGACCCTGAGGTCGGGCATAGTGCCCCGGGGGCCCAACGCCGCGGCCAGGTTTGGGGTGCCCACCGAAGGCAGGAGCCCTCCACCCTTCCCCGGGGAGCCCTGGAAAGTGTGCGTCAATGTGCACAGCTTCAAGCCCGAGGAGCTGATGGTGAAAACCAAGGACGGCTACGTGGAGGTGTCCGGTGAGTCGGGGCTGGGGGCTCGGGGAAGCTGCGCCCGGGGCCTCGGGCTGTAGCCCACGAGGCTGTGTTTATGGAAAGTGCTCCTCTCCCAGCTCCCAGGAGGAAGTCACCCTGCCCCCGCTGCCAGGGCCCAGGCCAGGGACACAGCCGCCTGGATGTTTCAACAGACAGTTGAATGCAGAGGCCAGGCTAGGCCGACAGAGCAGGGAGACACGGACCCCTCATCCTGTCCTCTCGTGAGATGGGCTGGCCGTGACACCATGGACAGCCTCCCATGCCTGGAAGGAAAGAGCCAGGCCTGGATTTCAGAAGCTTTTTGCCCCAGAGTAAGCATGTCCTTTAACTCCATTTCACCACAAACGTGTTGATGTCGCCTTGCGTCTATAACTGGCACAGACTCCATGCCTCCCCTTCATCACAGATCAGGAAACAGGGGCTCCGTGGTGACTCCACGGATGCCAGTGGGTAACCTTGAGGGAGCGCTCGCCACCTCCTAGGCGCCGTGTCTAACGCTGCAGCGAACAGGACAGCCACAGAAGGTCTGCTCCTGTTTGTCTCCTCTTGTAGATGGAGAGCTTACAGTACCTTAGCCAAGGCTACCGGCGGCTCAGACCCAGGCTGTCTGGGGAGGGAAGGGCAGGGGACCGCAAAGGGAGTGGATTTACCGAGCCAGAGCCTGGCCTACAATGCTTGTATTCCTCCTCCAAAAGAATCCTCCAGCCCCGAGAAGCCAGCGCCTCGGCCCATTGTGCAGCCGAAGAGGCAGAGGCCCCGGCCGAGCGGGCCAAGGTCAGGCCGTGAGTCAGCAGCAGGGCCTGAGCCCAGTGTGTCCCGGATTCCAGGCCCAGGGCCTCGCAGCCGCTGCGCAGCCGGGGACGGGGGCATGCCGCGCAGGAGGAGACGGGCACTCCGGGCGCCTGCGCTTCTCCCCAGCGTGGCAGAAGAAAGCTTGTGTGTGTGTGTGTGTGTGTGTGTTTCCCTTCCAATTAATGTTCCATTAAAGAGAGTGTGTTCCTGGCACAGGCCTGCAGGCCAGAGAATCCATCAGAGCCTCCGCAGGCTCAGGCTGGGTGGGGACCAGCCCCAGCGGCACGGCACGGAGGGGTGGCTAGCGGCAGAGGCTGGGGTGGGCGTGGGGGGCCTGGGCCACGCTAGGGCCACGTGCTGACCGAGGGCACCGGCCGGGCTCCCAGAGCTGGCTGGGGACACAGGTACTGGCCACTGATCGGCAGCATGCAGAGACCACTGGAGTTCTGTGTGCTTTCCTTTTCCTGCCTGGAAATCGGGGTTCGGAAGGCTGCGCCACAAGGAGTGTGGCATGGGGTGGGGGTCATGCCTGTGATGTGGCCAGAACACAAGGCGTGGCTGCTGTCATTGAGAGACTGTGAGATGCTCACTGAGACCTGGGCTCCAATCCCAGTACCGCTGGTTACAAGCCTGGTGGACAAGGACGAGAAAGGCTTTTAGGAGCCTCAGTGTCCCCATCTGCAGAATGGGGTCGTCATCTGGAGAGTTTGAACACGAGTGTGAGTAACGCTGTCACAGCGTCCGCCCTGGCACTCCGTGAACACGTGACTGTTGTGACAGCTCCGCCAGTACGAACCTGAACCAGGGTCCTGGGGCTTTCAGGGTCCAGGGCTCTTCCCCGTCCCTGTGTTCCCTCCCGGAGCCCTGTGTCCAGCCCGGAAGGGCTTTTCTCCATCTGCTTTCGAAGGTGCCTTTTAGCAGGTGGGCAGCCCCCGGCTGAGATCCCCACTAAGCATCTTACAGAGCCAAAGGCTGTGCTGTGGAGCCTCAGTTTCCACATGTGTAAAATAGGCTCAGTGAGCTTAAATATGACAGAGGACAAAGCCGTTTCCATGTGCAGTTTACAGAATCCTCTGAGGGCACACCAGGCTTTCGTCCAAGAGGTTTTGAAAACAAGATTGACATCCGGGGCTTGGTATAAAGCAGCTTCCGGGGGAAGTCAGGAGTCAGGTCCGGTCTCCCATCCCACACCGCATGCTGACAAGCCGGCTCTCCCACAGCCACTTGGCCTGGGCCCTGGGCCAGCTGCCTGCCTGCCTCAGCTCACTGGCTCCTCCTAAGGACCTCCTGGGAAGTGGGGAGGAGGGAGGTCTAGCACTCAGCCCACTCTGCAGAGTGGGAAACTGAGGCCCAGAGAAAGCACCTCACCTGCGATCACCTGCTTCCTTGTGACAGTGCTCGAGACTCAGAGCCAGGCCCTCCTGGGAGGTGCTGGACTGGGCTGGCTGGGTCTGCCTCCGACGGGGTGGCCCCGGCCGGATCCAGCTGCTCGGAAGCCTCGGCTTTGCCATTGGTCTCACGAGGCTGTGGGCTGGGTCAGTATTGGCCAAGTGCTTTCAGGCCAGTGTCTGGGAGATGAAAAGGGGGAGGTTAGAGTTTTAGAAGGCACCGGATGAAACAAAATTAGAAACAGCTCCCTCTGCTGCAGGCCTTATCAGAGCCTTGAATGTTTGTTGGGTTGAGAGCCAGCCCCGTCTTATCTGACCACATGTGAGCGTCTCCTTCCAGCAAAACCTTTGGAAAATGCTGGGCTAGGTGATCTCCGTCGCGCCTCGCCCTCCCCCACCCTGTCGGAGCCACCAGCCAAGAAATGTTCTCTTCCTGGGACACTGGGCCAGAGCTGGCTAAGGAAGGACCTGGAAAACCCTGTGGCCTCGTTCCCGCCCCTCCTCCCTAATCCCAGGGCCCCTGGAAACAGCGCCTTCCTTCTTTAGCCCAGCCAATCGCGTTCCCTGGAGAGCGAACGCTGCCTGCTCGGGGCACCTGCTGTCCCACTAAGGCTCCGTGAGACAACGTTGGCCACCAGCGGCTGAGTTCTTTCTTTAAAACTCTGCAGGATTGCGCTCTTCGGCTTACAAACGTGGTAGAAAATCTAGATTAGGAGGCAAAATAAGAAATTCAAAACCACTTGTAATCCTTAACCAATCTCAGCGTGCAAACGGGCTGGCAGTGAAGCCTCAGGACCAGCCTCTTAGCCACGACGCCTTGGAAGCAGCCGAGCCCCCTGCTCAGTCCCTGCTTTGCTAGTCTTGGAGCTGCCCTTGCTTAGAGCCCCTCCCCTCCCTGACGCTCGGACCCCCTGTGGAGCGCCGACTGGGAGGAGCAGTCCTTTCTCCAAATAAACTACAGGTGTCCACCCTCACGCGTTTTCACAGCCCACAAGGTGATTCTGCGATTCCCTCTCAGTCGCTCCTCTCGGGTGCTCACCCCCATTTCAGAGAAGAAAACACTGAGGCCCCGGAGAAGGGTAGAGGTGTGCTGGGGAATGTCAGAGCAGGGACCCCAGGCCGCACCCCAGCGATCGGAAACCCACCTGCCGGCCTCTGAATCCTTGCTCCGATGCCTCCTGGCTGTGTGACCCCCGCTGCGTCCCTACACCTCTCTGAACTCGGCTTTCCCCATCCCTAAAGTGGCGACGACAGATGAGGCTGCTCTCTGTGGCTGCTGTGAAAGTTCCTGGAGTGCACAGAGGCAGAGCGCTTGGCAGAGTGGCTGACAGGGGGTCAGCACCCGGCTTACAACTAGGGGGCGTGCCCTGAGGAGCCCACAGCAAGCTGAAAACATCATTAAGTCCCAAATGCACTGAATCATTGAATCCAGCGAAACCACCAAACGTTGTGTCTTGGCCCAGCCTCCCGTGCGCATGCGCTCAGAACATTCCAGGGGCATACAGCTGTCAAGAGAATCTAGGGTCCAGCGCTGAGGTATAGCAGGTAAAGCTGCAGCCTGCAGTGCTGGCATCCCATATGGGCGCCGGTTCGAGTCCCAGCTGCTCCACTTCCGACCCAGCTCCCTGCTATGGCCTGGGAAAGCAGTAGAAGATGGCCCAAATGCTTGGGCCCCTGCACCCACGTGGGAGACCCAGAAGAAGTTCCTGGCTCCTGGCTTCAGATCGGCACAGCTCTGGCTGTTGGCAGCCATCTGGGGAGTGAACCAGCGGATGGAAGACCTCTATCTCTCTGTCTCTGTCTCTAGCTCTCTCTGTGACTCTTTAAAATAAATAAAATAAATCTTAAAAAAAAAAAAAAAAGACCAGAATCTAACACAAAGCCTGCTCTGCCACTGAGTGTGAGGATCGTGGAATTGATTGGATGCTGCACTGAAAAACAGAAAACCAGCAGCATCATGAAGCCGAGAAATTAAGTCAGGCACTGCCTGTGGAAATTTGCTGTGATCCTCCTCCTCCTCCTCCTCCTCCTCCTCTCCCCCAGCAGTTAGGATTCCAGGAGGCAAAAGGCCTGAGTCAGAGGCGTTGGCCTGTCCCCAGGGGAAGCAGGCCTCGGGAGGACCAGGCTCTGGGGGCGGGGATGCCCTGGCCAAGGGTTCCCCTGGCCGCAAGGCTGTGCTAGAGCGGGCGGCTGGTGGTCCCGGGGCAGCTTCAGCTGTGTGGGAGCAGCGGTGGGGTCACAGAAGAGCAGTTTAAAAATGAGCGCGTCCAGCTGTGACCCCGGCTAGTGGGAGAATAGATGGTGGTCCTTCCAGGGAGTGATTTAGCAATACAGATCCAGCCTTAGGAATGGTCGAGCTTGGGATCGGTCCTGCAGGAGTCACCGGGCCTGGCGGGAGGTCCGGCTGCTAGAATGTTCCGAGCAATGCGGTGTTTGCCAAGGTTGGAGCCCTACTTAGTGCCCAGCAGCAGCAGCAGCAGGCTGGGCGAGCTGTCACACACCACTGCAGTGGAATCTGTGCAAACCCTGGCAATCACTGGTCCAAGAATATTCGGTAATACGGGAAAATAAGTAAATTACCCAAAGAATAAAGCAGGCTGCAAGTGTAATATATAGAATGATTGGATTTGATAAGTATGTGATATAAATCTATATGACGTGTACACATGTCTAGGAAACATAGAAAGTTCTAGAACATAACCCAAGCCTGTTACTTCCTCTGAGCGACAGATTTTGTCTTCTGTATTTTCTCACGTATACATGCACTGTCTCTGCACTATAAAGAAGTCATTAATGAGGGCCTCACTTCTACATGGTCACCTTAGAGAGATCTGGGCTGCAACAATGCACTGTTTCCCACAGGCTGTTTAGGGTCTGGCCAAGACTGACAGTTGGTTGGCAACAGCCCCCAGTCACAGCCTCCCTTCCGGGTCATCCTCACAGCCAGCCTGGGAGGTGGTTTTAGGTGCGTCCACGGGGCACACGGGGGGCCGAGTGCTCGCACCACTGGAGTTTCTGGACCGACCCCTAAGCCACCCAATGAAGGCAGGTGCAGAGCAGGATTTAATCCAAGCCCCGAGCCCCAGGCAGTGCCCGTGGGCCACAGGTGCTGACATGTGCTGTTCCTCTCCCTTCCAGGCAAACACGAAGAGAAGCAGCATGAAGGCGGCATCGTCTCCAAGAACTTCACGAAGAAAATCCAGTGAGTAACCGGGCGTGTGGGTCTCGGTGGGGACCATGGAGGAAGAGGGCGCTCGCACTTTACAGATGTGTTTATCCACCTATTTATTGAGAGCCAGAGGTAGACAGGGATCTCACGTGCACTCATTCACTCCGCCAAATGCCAGGACGAAGCCAGGAGCCCAGAATTCAATCAGGGTCTCCCAGGTGGGTGGCAGAGACCCCGCCCCGCCGCTTGAGGATGCACCTGTTGCCTCCCACGCTCTACAATTGCAGGCAGCTGGAACTGGACACGGAGCTGGGATTCCGACCCCGAGTGGCATCGTAACCGCTGTGCCCAACGCCACTCCTGGGGCATCTCTTGGGAGACACCCTCTGTGGGGCAGGAAACTGAGCCCAAGAGAAGAAAGGGGAGAAGGTGCTGCAGCAAACCTGCGGCGGGGGCTAGGCAGGGGCCACACCTGGATGGTGCCGGCTCACCTGCTCAGCGCCCTGGGAGGCGGGCGTGAACAACCCCCTTCTGTGGATGAAGGAGCCAAGAGGGAGCGAGGCAGAATAACACACGCACACCAGGCCTAGCGCCAGGGCGTCAGCCTCCCACGGCACGTGGCTGACGGAGTCCTCCCTGCCACCAAGACAGACCCTCCCTTGAAGCCCTGCATGAACCAACAGAATCTTCTGAAAGCCAGGCCTCGGCCATGGCCGGGACAGAGGGCACCTCCGAGGGCAGCCCCCCAAAGTCTTGTTGGAAGGCGCCGTGCTATGGAGATGGGGAGATGGGCACAGAGGAAGGGAAGGGTGGAGCCCGGGGAATCAGGAGCGCAGTGAGACGGCCATCTGTGACTCAAAGCCACCTGGAGCCCCTAACTGAGACTCGGAGCACACTGATGGTGGTTGAACTCACAGGACAGCTGCCGGGTGCTCCACCCGCACCTGCTCCTGCCTCAGCGTCACTCCACTGGGTGCACCTGTGGCTGTGAGGTCTCTGCCCAGCCACCCTTGCATTTAGCCCTTGCAGCAAAGGCGCGTGTCATTGGGGAGAGAGGCCTTGTGTTAGCTGCCTCCTTGAATGAGGGGGAAATGGAGTGTGGCCCAGCGGAAGGCGCACAACCTGAGGCCGGAATCCCCTACTCTGTTGCGAAGCAGCAGGTGCAGCTCCCAGCCTTGCAGTTACCAGCTGAAAGTGAGCTGGGGCGGGGGCGGGGGGCGTTCGGATCACTGCTGCTGCTGGGGCTGAGGCTTCGCTCCATCCCCAGCACCAACACAGAGCCGAATCCTGCAGCAGCTGAATCTTGAGGCTTCGTTCAGCTTCGGGATCCCGTGCTCCGTTCTCCCCACCGCTCCTGCCCATTCCCGGCCCTCCGCACAGCTCTTGGCTGTCTGCGGACGCTTCCTGATAAGGCAAACACCAGGCTGTTTTTAATTCGCACTCGCTGGCTGGCGTGCCTGGTGACCCTCAGCCCTGAGTGGTTCAGCGACCAGATCCAGCACAGCTTGGGGGGGGGGGGGGGCGCGGCAGAGGGAGCAGCTGGAGCAGAGGAATCAAGACAGAGCCCCACGCAGAGCCCCGGGGCAGAGCGCGTGGGTGGTCCTTCCCCAAAGGCGGCTGTGTCCATGGGTTTTCCCAGCTCCAAGGTCGCGCTGGGAGTTCCCAGAGCAGTGAAGGCTCCCAGGTTGCTCAGGATAGGGCTACTACTCAGTTGGTGCTGGGCTGGTTGTTAAAATACAAAGGAGCCATTTGTAGCCTGCCCTGGCCTCTGTCAATCAGAGGGACTCCAGGCCCTCCATCCCCTCTGATTGGGCAGGGCTCAGCTGGCCCGGTTGTCCCATATTTTGTTTTTGTTTTTGTTTTAAGATAGCGGAAATAGGGTAAAGAGTTAGCGAGGAGGGGTTGAGTTAGAGAGAGAGACAGATCTTGCATCCACTGGTTCACTCCCCAAATCGGCCACAATGGCCATGGTTGGCCTCGGCCAAAGCCGGGAGCTAGAAACTCCATCTGGACCTCCCACATGGGTGGCAGGACCCAAGCACTTGGCCATCCTCTGCTGCCTTCCTGGTGCGTGGGGAGGAGGGGAGCTGGATGGGAAGCGGAGGAGCTGGGACTCTTTCGGGGCTCCCACATGGGGTGCCGGTGTCACAGGCTGTAATTTCACGTGCCTGGCAGGCTTGTTAAAGGTTTTCACCGTGGGCCCTGCTGTTGGGAGTCCTGGCTCCATGGTAAAGTAAGGGGGTGACTGAGCGGCTTCCGTGCCTGCTTCGAGCCTCTGTCCTCGCAGGCTGGAGTGTGGGGGCCAGCGACAGGGTGTGAGTGAGGCGTTTAGCCCAGGGCACAGTCATTTGGTCCATGGGAACTGGCATGACTCAAAGACTCCGCAGGCTGCAATCTCCCAGGAGTCCCGGGACCTCGGGGCTGTGTCCGCACTGGTGACGCTGGGGCGTCAGGCTGGCATCCGGGACAGCTCCGAGCCTGTCTCCGGAGGCCTCTCCCAGGAAAAGTGCTGGTCGCTTAGGGGGCCAGGCAGCTCCTTCAGCCAGGCAGGCGGGGATTCTTGGAGATTTCCCACAGCTGCTAGCCTTGGGCTGGGATGTTCTTCCCAAAGGCCCTGCTCTGGGAGGTCTTGGAATTTGCCTCTCAGATTGGGGGCAGGGCAAGGACTGCAGCCTGGCTCTTTCCCACTCCCAACTTGGATGAGCGACCAGGAAGGAGAGGATGCTCAGAGCTAAAGCATATCTCCTCCCTGTTGATCCTCTGCTGTGCCTGCTAAGAGGCTGTAGGTCTCCCCTTGCTGCATCTTTAAGGGAATCCCGTTGGGTCAGTGTTTGCAAGCCCGTCTTGTGGATAAAGAAACTGAGACTTGAGGCTGATGGGACTCAATGAAGGGCTCAGCCAGTAGAGAGCAGATCTGGGATATCATTCAGTCTTACAAAGGACAGGGAGGGGGAGGGCTGACATTTGCAATGTCAGGGATGGAGGTCCGGGACATTACACCAAGGGACACAAGCCAGGCAGGGGAAGGGAAACACTCGCTTTTACGTAGAATCTAAAGTCGTCAAACTCGCAGAAAGGGAAGGCGGCGGCGGCCAGGGGCTAGGGGAAGGGCGGTCAATGGGCTTAAGGAATTTTCAGGTGTGTAAGAGGGGTAGGTTCTGTAGATCCGAGCACAGCCAACAGACTGTAACATACAGCTGAAATCCGCCAAGAGGGTAGACCTTGGATCTCATGCACACACTTGTGCACACACAGAGCGGGAGCAATCTGGAAATGCACACTCAGTTTCCACAGTGCACAGTCTCCATGGCATTTCCCATAGACCCCCTCACCTGCATGGATTTCAACCTTTTTTTGCACAACATAAACTCATCTTTTAATTCCATTTTGCACAAGCTTTTTGAGGAGCCTCCTATACACAATTTGATGTGACCGTCACATTGTTTTAAGGCTAAGCTGTCTTTGTATTTTTTTATGAAAAGAGCAGATAAGGGATTGGAAGGAGGTGCAAAGCCCCTGTCTTCCTGGATGGTTAGTGTCGCGTGCAGAACAATCCCTTTGCTTGTTTTTTGCCTTCCGCACTCACACGCCTGTACCGTGCTTTGCTGCAGACGTATCTGTCTTAGATCAACTCGCTTTGGATGAAGTTAAATTCTCATCACTGCAGGAGGCGATCGGGAAGCCAGCCCAGTGACAGGCAGCTGGGGGTGAGCTCTGAGCCGACCCTGGTGACTGCCCGAGGGCCTGGTGCTAAGTGCAGCCCCTCTTTGTTAAAGGCACACAGTCACTCGGGCGAGCTGTCCGTCCCTTCAGATGTAAGTGCAAAGGTTGAAAAGCTTGGAAGAGGAATAACTTCCCAGCAGGCGGGGTCAGCCTGGAGGCCTGCAGCTGAGACACCGGGACAGGTCTGGTCCCGCCCCCTGGGCTCAGTTTCTCCCTGTGGACCTGCAGAGTCAGGAAGAGCCCTGCGGTGGCTCAGTGACACCGCCGCCTGTGCAGCGTCCTCACACCTGTCGGGATGCTGACTGCCCTGCTATTTTGACTTTTTAAGATTTATTTAGTAGAAAGAGTGACAGAGAGAGAGAGAGAGAAAGAGATCTTTCATCTGCTCGTTCATTCCCCAAATGGCCATAACAGCCAGCATTGGACCAGGACAGAGCCAGGAGCAAGGGGCTTTACCTGGGTCTCCCACATAGGTGGTAGGGACCCAAGTCCTTGGGCCATCATCCACTGCCTTCCCCAGGCACATTAGCAGGAAGCTGGATTGGAAGTAGAGCAGCTAGGACTCGAACCGGTGCTCAAATACGGGACATGGGCTCCCAAGCTGCAGCTTGACCAGCTGCGCCACAGTTCCAGCCCCTGCTACGCAGTGTTCACACCACCTCAAGCGTTAGGTCCTATGATTTTCCCCTCTGGCCTATCAGGAAGTAGCTGCAGGGGGGCAGGACCCCAGCCCCAAAGCTGACAGTCAGGAAGGGTCCACATTGGAAAGCTGCTCCACCGGCCTGCGAAGCCCATGCCTGGACGGTGGCCACCCTGGGACAGTGAACCGGGTGCCTGCTGGCTGGTGTGCAGATGATAAAGCAGAGCCAGCCCCGCCCTAGCAGCAGGAGGGAGGTCTGAACGTTTGGCCCCGGGTCCACGGCAAAGCTGGACATGCATTTCCGTGCAGCCCCATGGTTGGCCACTCCGAGCCTGGAGACCAGAATCCCAGCTGCCACTCCCACCTGCCGCTCACCGGCTGGGCGCGCTTGGGCCCCCTTTCTGGGCCTCGACTCAGTCCTCTGCAAATTCCGGATAGCAGTGGCACTGCCTGGTTAGCCGCTAAATCAGACGATCCAGGAAAAGCACCTGGCACACATAGGTGCTCAGACGTCAGAGTCTTCGCTAAGTTTTATCGACAGCTGCCTCCCCACGGGGTCATCCCGCATCCCTCACAGCTTCGATGGCGTGTTGAAGAACCCACGTCCCACTCAAAATAAGAATCCAAAATTCATAAAAAACATCAAAGCAAGAACCAATTTCGTGTGCAGCAGATCCCATCTTTGATGCTTTCGCACTATTGAGCTGGCAATTTGATTTTCCCCAAATCTTTGTTTAGTGATCTGTGAAATGGGCATATCAATGCTTCCCTATCGGGCACACTAGACACTAATGAAGCTCCAACCAAGCGATTCTACCAATGAATTTAGGGGGAAAAAAAAAACCAGTTATGAGCTGCTAGGAGATATTTAAGACTCACTCTTTTTTTTTTTTTTTTTGGAAAGATTTATTTATTTGAAAGAGTTAGAAAGAGAGAGGGAGAGACAGAGAAAGAGAGAGAGACCTTTCATCTGACAGTTCACTCCTCACATGGCCACAATGGCTGGGGCTGGGCCAGGCCGAAGCTGGGAGCCAGGAGCTCCTTCCAGGTCTCCCATGTGGGTGGCAGGGACCCAAGCACTTGAACCATCTTCCGCTGCTTTCCCAGACACACTAGCAGGGAGCTGGATCGGAAGTGGAACAGCCAGGACTGGAATCTGTGCTCGTATGGGAGGCTGGTGTTGCAGGCGGTGGTTAACCTTCTGCGCCACACGCCAGTCCCCCAAAATATTTTCTTTCAAAGCAGTGAAAGGATGCTTGCGCTGGGTTAAAGGCAGTGGCTGACGAACATCTCGTGCTTCTCCTAGGCTTCCGGCAGAAGTGGATCCCGTGACAGTGTTCGCCTCGCTCTCCCCGGAGGGGCTGCTGATCATCGAAGCCCCCCAGGTCCCGCCTTACGCGCCTTATGGAGAGAGCAGTTTCAACAGTGAGCTGCCCCAGGACAGCCAGGAAGTCACCTGTACCTGAAACACCAGCCTTGGTGCATCCCTGTTCCTCCCCCACCCCAGGCTTCTCTGATTGCGGGGTACCTAACTTTAGCTGAACTCCATTTTAGTGCATCCAACGTGTTGGGGGGTGGGGGAACGACCACAAACTCCCTGGATAGTGTAGTACTAGATCTCTCCACAAGTGGGCGCAATTGGCAAGTCGTGCTTGGTTGCGTTAGGTCAAACACTGGTTTTTCTTTGCCCTTGTTTTTTTTCTACTTTGATGACAATGTTGCACATTTTGTTGCTGCAAAACAAACAAATGGGGACTTAAGATTTCACATCGGATCTGACCTTGCTGCTAAGGCAAGGGTTGCTTCTCTCTGGGGGCCACCCCATCACCCAGATCCCTACACTGGCTTCCTGTTTCCGTGCCTGCTGAGTGGCTTGGTGGAGGGGAACCCGGGGCACCGTGTTGCTCCATCCCTGGCCTGCGAAAGGCTTTAGACAGATCCTGTTCCCCACCAACCACACGGAAAGCAGCAGTGCCTTCTGCCCTGCGCCCGGACGTTTGCAGCCCGTGCCTGAGGTCCCCCAGGACGCTGGCGGCCCCATGGCTCATTCTCTGGCTAAGCCCCACCCCCTTCTGTCCACATCTGGATTTTACAGAGGAACCCAGCAGAGGCCAGGCAGCCTGGCACACAGGCCAGTGGGGCTGTGAACGTGGGCGGGGCGTGCGTGTCCTGACTGTTTGAGTTGTGCTGTTGTTTAGGGGATAATAATGGTAAATAATTAATAATGATGATAATAATAAAGGAGCTGATGTTCTTAGCCTCGTGTGCTTCTTATGAGGCCCTGCATGCCACAGCGGCTCTCGTCCCGGACTCCCCGACCGTGCACACCCATAAATACCCACTTGGGGCTTAAGTCACTGTGAGTTTCCCGACACTTAGCACAGATTGAGTGCTCACTGATGCCCTGTGCCAACAGCCTTGCTCCCTGTCACTCTGCACAGTGCAGGGTCCTAGCCCTGGCCACCCCAGAAACTGCAACAGCCCCCTCGGCCGGTGTGGCCCTGTCCCCCTTCCTAACAGGGCCTTGTTTTGTTCAGACAGCATTGCCCCCGGCCTCAGAGGGTAACTCAGCATCGGTCTGAGTTCATCGTGGCCATTCTGTTCCCCACGGCAGGGGATTGGTCTCAGGGTAGACATGTGACACGGTTCTGACCAATGGTATAAAAAGTCCACTGGAAGTTTCTGGGAAGTATTTTGCTCAGTGATAAAAGAGAAAGTCGGATGAGAAGCCCTTTTTACCTCACCTCTCTTTCTGGACATCGTCACATGGTGATGAGATGCTTGGAGCTACTGCAGCCGTTTTGCAGTCACAGGGTGGGATCTGAGTTGTCGGAGATGCAGATGGAACTACACTGGATTCTTGATGGTGTCGTAGCTGAAAATCCAGCTCTGTCATCACTCAGCTCTAAACGCCGTGTTGAGATATTTTTGTCTAAGCCACTGCTCGTTGGGCACTGGTGCGTGTAGCCAGAGCATGTCTAGCCCACGTTGCTTATCCAGCTCCAGAGAAGGGTCCGGTCAGAAGAAAGGGCCTTTGTGCGCTGTTCCTCCGTTGCCGACAGCCCATCCTCTGCCCCGTGCCTGGCTGCCCCCTCCTCACCACCGTGTCCTCAGGTCTCCCCCAAATTCTACTTCCCCACCCTCCCCCCTGCTGGCTCAAGTCCTGCGGTGTGGCGAGAGAGGCCCCCCAGGCGGGAGCGCACCAGGGGCGAGAGCTATTTATCGAATGGATGAAGAAATGACTGACGGATGGGCGAAGGGAGACGAGTGTGAGTCACCTGGGGAAATCAGGCTGCAGGCATGACTCAGGCTCCAGCAACCTGGCCCGTGGACAGCTCTGGGAGCTTCCAGCTCAAAGGCACAAGACTTGGCATCAGAATAAATGACCGGACCCTTCTCTGGAGCTCTCCAGCCGGAGAACAAAGGAATATTGCCCCGAGCCCTCACTCGGACACTGCTGGGACAGGGGACGTCTGGAACCCACTTCCGCCCTCCCCCTCGGGCCAGCCCCCAGAGTTCTATCTGCAGCCCCCCCAGAGTTCTATCTGCAGCCCCCCCAGAGTTCTATCTGCAGCGCCCCCCCCCCCCCCCAGAGTTCTATCTACAGCTCACACCTCCGCCCCTCCCAATGCCAGCCAGCCGGCTGCCAGCGATGATTTATGGAGATGACTCGACTTGACCTTGAAGGGAAGAAACAAATTAACGAGTCTGGAAGTCAATTCCGGGAACCAGTGGCTGCTCTCTCCTCCACCCCCTCCCGTGGGGGCCCCTTGGGGTATGCATCATAATGTACACAATCAGTACCGTCTCTGAACCCAGACAACACCTGAAGCTGGCAGGTCCCCTCCCGCCCCACGCCCCAGGCTCTGGAGCTGGTGGAAGGTGGGGGGGTCTCTGGGCCTGACGTGGGTTTGGCTCTCTGGGTGCTGAGAGCTGACCGGGTCACCCGGGTCATGGGGAAGTCGGCCCACGCGCTCCAGCGCCAAGGTCTTCCTAGGGCAGTGGCTATGGGGGTGCTCAGTGGCTGCTGGGGTAAAGGTGAAGAGCGGCCGCACAGGACGTGAGAGCCACTGCTGCTCTCCAGGGGTGACTTGGGCCTGGGGGAGGGAGAAGATGCCAAGCCCCGCCTTCCGTGTGGGCGTGTTGAGGGTGCGTGCTCGGCCCCAGGCACCAAGGTGCAGGTGTCCAAACATTGATATACTCCAGTGCCGCTTGGGAAATAGCGCTGCCTGAGTCTTCAGCCCCCTCGCCCCCTCCCGCCCCAGCTGTAGTCTTTTCTAGAGACGTACAGGACTCACCTTTGAGTGTGCGTTCCTACGCAGAGCAAATCAACCCAGAGCCCACGCCAAGGAGCCAGGAGCTTCACCTGGGTCTCTCAGGCACTTGGGCCATCTGCTGCTTTCCCAGGAGCATCAGCAGGGAGCTGGATTGGAAGTGGGGCAGCTGGGACTAGAACCGGTGCACTGGGGACGGCGACTTAACCCACTGTGCCACATAACTGGCCACAGCAACAACTCGATTAGAGAGACCCCCAGGGCCCACATCAGAGCTCCGGGGTTCAGTTCCCAGCTCTGGCTCCTGACTCCAGCTTCCTGCTACTGTAGCCTGGAAGACAGCAGGGATGGAGGCTCAAGTCGTTGAGTTCCTGCTACCCATGGGGGAGACCTGAACTGTGTTCCTGGCTGATCCAGCCCGGGGCCACTGCAGGCCTTTGGAGAGTGAACCCATGGACAGGCATTTTGTCTCTCTTTCAAATACATTTAAAATAGAGAGGGGGAATCACAGTGGAAGGGAGAGGATCTGAGAACAGATTGGTAGAAGCATCTGGTCATCCTCTCTGGAAGACTTGAACTTGGAAAGCCGGGAGACACAGCCTGGCATGGCTACATGACCAACTCACGCCTTTCCCTGTTGGCCGTGGCCAGGTCCTGAACAAAGGGGTCCCGGGGCCCTTGTGGACCGAAGCCCAGCACCCCTCAGTGCCTGGTGTGGGGGCGGAGCTAAGGTGGGAGATGCCGGTGATGGAAATGAAATCTGTCCCCTCAGGAAACTGACCATGGTCCGCAGCCTCTGCGGGGATTCTGACGTCACTGGCCCTGCCCGAGGCCTGAGCACGGGTGCTGTTGGAGAGCTCCCCAGCAGATACTAAATTGTAGCCAAAATGAAAAGAATCCTTGGAAAACTAGGTGTGGGGTGGGGGCTGCATTAGTAGAACCTTCCCAGAGGAAGCCTGGACCCAGCCTGGGCGGGGCAGTCACTGGCGCCTTCTAGGAAGAAATGGGAGGCAAGGTGGCAAAGTAAAACCCTCTGTGTGTTTTCCAATAAATAAATAAATAAAACGAATGCTGTGGTCACCAGTCAGGGCCTCAGTTTCTTTATCTGTACAATGGGACTGATTCTTCGCCACCCTGAATCCCCTCAAAGACTTGCTGGGGGTGGCACCACGGCTCAATAAGCTAATCCTCCACCTGCGGCGCCAGCACACCGGGTTCTAGTCCCGGTCGGGGCGCCGGATTCTATCCCGGTTGCCCCTCTTCCAGGCCAGCTCTCTGCTATGGCCCGGGAGGGCAGTGGAGGATGGCCCAAGTGCTTGGGCCCTGCACCCGCATGGGAGACCAGGAGAAGCACCTGGCTCCTGGCTATGGATCAGCGCGGTGCACCGGCCGCAGTGCGCTGGCCACAGCGGCCACTGGGGGGTGAACCAACGGAAAAAGGAAGACCTTTCTCTCTGCCTCTCTCTCTCACTGTCCACTCTGCCTGTCAAAAAGAAAAAGAAAAAAAAAAAAAAAAAAGACTTGCTGGGCAGATTGGCGAAAGCGTGCGCAGACCGAACAGGACTCCTGCTTCGTTATCATCAGCACCCCAGCAGCCCCGGAGAGCGGGCAGGAGGGCGGCCGGATGGCAAGGAGCAGCTGTCTGGGAGGGAGTGCCCAGTGACCCGGCACCATGGGCTACGTCCCTTCTTCCTGCTCTTGTTGGTGCTCTGTCAGAGCTGCATGACGCGCTGGCTTGTTTGGGATGGTGAGTGACAGCTGACAACATCCGCAGCAGACACAATGACAGAGCTGTCAACAGGCACAGGTGCACGCACGGAGACACCCACGCCCACGCACATCTCCTATCTAAGCCGGTGTGCACATGGTTGTTGGAGGATGAAGAATGTCTTTACAGAGGCGACCGAAACAGACTTTCTGGGTGTGTCCACTAGATGAGCAGCACCCAGCGTGGGTTCTGAAAGAATGGTAAGGGGAGGGTTCTGCGGACCAGCACTTTCGGGGCGCGCTGGGTTAGACTGCTGTAAACCTTTTAGCTTTTTCATTCTGCCCGTGTGTGTTGTGAACATCCCGGAGGAAGCTGGAGCTGATAGCCATCACCCCGTAACAGTGTAGCGATATTATCATCCCAGTTTCTGAGTCAGTTCAGCTGAGGCCACCGCCAAGATGGTGGCCAGGACTACAGTCGCCTGCAGGCCTGCCTGGGGCTGAAGGGCCGGCCTAGACTCTCACTCTCACGGCCGTCAGCAGGAGGGAAGGTGCCTCCGTGGGACTGCTGGAGTGTCCCCTTGACATTGCAGGGTCTCCCCTGCAGCAAGTGATCCAAGAGCGAGCAGAGTGAGGCAGAAGCCAGTGAGTCTTTGTGACCGTGGAGCCCTGGTGGGTGGGTCTGGATTTGTCCTGAGCTGAGGCATGGGCGCAGGGCTTGACTGCTCTCGACACTGGACACTCACTGGCTCATGTCTTCCCTCGGGGTGGCGCAGGTAGACTGGCCCATAGGGACGTCAACATCAAGGACCTTGGCTCTGGGCACACGGTGGCTCTTGTAGCTCCTGGACAATGATCCCGAGAGCCACAAGTGCAAACCCCAACAGCGAGAGCGCCCAGGACACAGGGGAAGGAGCACCAGGGGTCTGTGCAGGCCACTGGCCGTGTCTGGCGGATAACGGGGAGTGCTGAAAATAGCCCTGTGCAGGGGATCAGCTGGACAATGGCTGGAGCCTCTGCAGCCGTAACTGTCCCGCTCCTGAAGACGATGGCTCATCACAGCAGCAGGAAGTGGGACAAGCCGGCCTCCAGCATTTAAATAAATACGAACTTGCATTTGTGTTTCATTTATTTTAAAATATCACTAATTTTTTTTTAAAAAGAAGCCAGGTGTCAAAGCTATTTTTCGTTTTTTTAATATTTGTAAAGGTGTTTTATTTTTGTGAAGGGCAGATGACACAGAGAGGGGGAGACTCAGAGAGATCTTCCATCCGCTGGTTTACTCCCCAGAAGGCTGCAACAGCCAGGGCTGGGCCAGGCCATAGCCAGGGGCCAGGCACTCCATGCGACAGGGGTCCGTGCACTTGGGCCATCTTCCGTTGCTTTCCCAGGAGCCTTAGCAAGGAGCGAGGTCAGAAGCTGAGCAGCAGAGACTTGAACCGGCGCCCATGCGGGCTTAACTCGCTGTGCCACAACAGCAGCCTCTCCTTTGTGCTTTCTCGCTAAGGACTGCATGCTTATTCCTCCTCGAACGTCAGCTGCTGAACCCTGGCCCCCAGGATGGTCTTAGGAGGTGAGGGCTTTGGGAGGTGATTAGGGCATGAGAGTGGAGCACTCATGAATGCAATTTGAGCCCTTGTGAAAGCGACCCCAGAGGGCGTGCTCAGCCTCCTTCGAGGGTACGGGAGAAGGGAAAAAGCAGCCACCTGTGGCCCCCTGGCGTCCTCTGCCATAGGAGCCCCCTTTATTTGCCCAGCAGTTGTCCCCTCACAGCACCCTTTCTTGTTGCCCAAGCTGGTTCCTGCGGGGCCTGCTCTGTCCAAGGTGCCCGAGCACCAGAGGAACAGGGCTGAGCCCGGCACTGAGGTCGCTGGAGCAAACAACACAGTGTTGTCATGAGCTCATCTGCTCCACCTTGCTCCACCCTGTTCCTAATCCGGGCTCCTGACCTCGGGAACTCATTTCCCAGGCAACCGGAGTGATGCAACAAACAGAGGCGGAGTTGCCAACTGGGAGCTGAGCCTGCCCCCGGCAGGACTGGCCAGGCGAGCCCAGGACAGTGGCTGACATCCACAGGGCTCCAGCCCAGAACGTTCCTTTTACGGAGTTAGCACCATGTTCCCTGATGAGCCATAGGAACCCAACACTCGTCCTGGTGGGGTCACCTGGAGCCGGAAGCCTTGGAAGAAGACAGTAACCTGCCCTGGCCATCAGACACCTGCTGCATGGACCCAGGTTCTGTGCGTGGCCCCGAGAATTACTAACTCGGCCCACGTTTCATCTTGAAGTCCTTCACTCCCGATGTGCCCAGTCTCTGACCCCTTCCCACTTCCTCCCATGCCTCCACATGGATCTGAGACTGTGTTACAGCACAGGCTGTTTTACCTGACCCCGCAGTCTTTATTCAATCATTGTTTATTTTTATTATGGTGCAAGATCTAAAATGTGCATCGCTTCTGCAGCTCAGCGGCATTAATAACATTCACAGTGTTGCACAACCCTCTCCACTGTCTCCAAAACTTGTCCTCATCCCAAACAGAAAGTGTAAACAACAAGCACTTACTGCCCGTTCCTCCCTCCCCCCAGGCTTCGCGACTTCTGCTTCCCGTCTCGGAATGCCCCCACTGTAGACATTCCCACCAAGTGGAATCCCACAGTCTTTGTCCCTTGTGTCTGGTTTCTTTCACTTAGCGTGCTGCTATCAAGGTTCGTGTTGGGACTTCATTCCATGGCTGGAATGGGGGACCATAGATCAGCTATGGGAGCGATGGACTCTCCACCTTCCATTCAAACCCAACAGCCAGAGTGGTCCCAGGGAATTACTATCCAGGGGCTGGCATGCTTTACTCAAACCCTCCCATGGCTCCTTAGTAGTCCAATGAGAGCAGAAGCTGCAGTTCTTGTAATGGCTACAGAACCCTACAGTCCTCCCACACAAGCACTGCCCACTGAGCCTCCCAGCCTCACCATCCCCCGCTCTCCCCACTCTATTCCTCCCTGTAGTGTGAGTGCCCCAGGCACACTGCACCCCAGGGCCTTGGCTCTCTCTGTCCCTTCTTCCCCCAGACACCTGCCTGGTCTGACCCTTCCCCTCCTTCAAGGTTTGCTCAAATGTCACCGCCTGAGGCTCTTCCTGAGCACCCTATTTAAACATACAAATCCCCCCCTCCAGCCTTGGTTCCCCCATCACATCTATTTTTTTTTTTTTTTTAGAGATTTTTATGTATTTGAAAGACAGAGTTACAAAGAGAGGTAGAGACAGAGAGATGTCTGCCATCTGCTGGTTCACTCCCCAGATGGCCACACCGGCCGGAGCTGCGCTGATCCGAAGCCAGGAGCCAGGAGCTTCCTCCGGGTCTCCCATGTGGGTGCAGGGGCCCAAAGACTTGGGCCATCTTCTCCTGCTTTTCCAGGCCATAGCAGAGAGCTGGATCGGAAGAGGAGCAGCCGGGATGCGAACCGGCATCCACACGGGATGCCGGCGCTTCAGGCCAGGGCTTTGACCCACTACGCCACAGTGCCAGTTTCGACATCTATTTTTTTCTATAGTATTTGTCCCTTCCTAAAATGTAACCTATCTATTATTTCCACTGTTTATCGCCTGCTTCCACCTATAGAGCATAAGTTGCGCAGGGGCAAGAACTGCCTCGCCAGTGCGGCTCTGCACTGGATCAGACGTACCCCAAACAGTGCCTGATGTGCAGTAGGCACTCAATAAATGCTCGCTGAGTGAATGCATACGTGTTGAGGTGAGTGGCTGTGCGTGTTGGGCCTCTGTTTCCTGATCCACGCATGAAGCATTGTGATCCTGATCCCGGTGTGGGGGGAGGCACCATGATGGGAACGCTACCAGGCAGTGATGGCTCCCGCCTGTGCACTCCCAGAGTGCTCTGCCAGCGAGAGGGAGGAGAAAGTGCTCTGCTCAGCGCTGGGGGTCAGAGCTCCCACCCGGCTCTCCGGCTGCTCCTGTAGTCACTTCCGGCTCCCATATCTCAGCAGCCTAAGAGAGATTCCTGCTTTTCCCAGGACCAGCTCTGAGCCTCGGGGAGTAATCTAAGGATGAAAACATGAAGAAGAGTTTCCTTGTATTAAGAACTTCCTACGTATGTCAGGCTCGCTTTACCGTGTGCCATCTGCTCTCCGCGTGCTAGCCTCGCCAAAAAGCAGGACCTAGGTGTTAGTGCTGTCTTCTAACTGATGGGGAGCCTCAGAGGTCAGGCCATTGGCTTGCAGCCACGTAAATAATAGCAGAGACGGAGTTTGAGCCCAGAGCAATCTGATGGCTGCAGTCTCTTGCACAGGTGCATGGTCACGGAGATGTGGTTTCTCTGATGCTACACAGGGCTCCGTCTCCAGGGCCCTCTCCAGGATTCCTCTCCCCTCAACCCAGAAAAGATCCAAGAGGGTGCTTCGTAGGTGGCTTGGCAAGCACCCCGCCAGCCCTCGCGCCTGTGCCCTCCGTGTGAGCAGCAAGAGACGGCAGGAATAAGGCCTCGGTGGAGGCCGCAGTGGAGATCCCGAGGGCTTGCATTGCCAACAAAGATAAATGAAGGAACCACTCGGCAAACCAGGGCACTTCCACCCCAGAGCAGAACTGTCACTGGTAAATAAATCATCGGAGCTCCACTCCGGCCTTGCCAATTTCAGCGGGAGAAGATGAGTGTGTTTATCTGCCTGGTGTCACGGCCTGTCTTCAGGCTGTGAGGGGGTGTGAACATATTCCCCAGCATGCACTCTGCTGGCTCCAGGGAGAGGGGCTTGTGCTGGGACTTTTGCCCTAGGCTTCCCATGGTCGCCCCTGATGCAGGGTCTTGGTGCTTTGTCTGCTTTTTTAGCATAATCGTGATCACAGGCAGTAGCGTGTACCAAGTGCTTACTGTGTATCACACACAGTGGGGAGTTTTTAGAATAGGGGCAGGCGTTTGCTGCAGCAGTGAGGGTACCGCTTGGGACATCTGCCTCCCCCATTGGAATGCCGGGGCTCAAGTCTCAGTTCTGCCCCTAATTCCTGCTTCCTGCTGATGTGCACCCTGGGAGGCAGCCGTGATGTCTCCACGTGGGAGACCTGGACTGAGGTCCCAGCCCTTGGCTTTGGTCTGACCCAGATCCAGCTGCTGTGGGCATCTGGGGAGTAACCAAGTGGAAGGAAGATCTCTCTCTCTGTCTCTGCCTCTCTCTCACCATCTCTCTCCCTCTCCGAAGAAAGTCATGCATTAATTAAAAATACATCATCTCACTAACCGAATAAAAATGAGTTGTTGTTAAAGATCCTCAGTGCACAGGAAAGTGACCCCTTCGAGGTGGTCTGTTGTTTTCAGCGATTCTCAAATGTTGGGTGATATCTGAGAGGGGGTGGGCCAGCGCCAGGATGCCCCGATTTCCCACCACCACCAGCAGGAACCACCGCTCCAAACCCTGCCTGCTTCATGTTTAGACAGCACAGGAGGCTGCGACCATACCAAACAGGAGGCAGCAAGGAAGGCTGGAGCCGGGACCGAGCTCCTGCCCCTCGGAGGAGCCCAGCCTGCCAAGTTCCGCTTGGGGAGCTGAAGCTGCTCAGTCCATCCTCTGCGCGGAGTTTGGAGCCCCTCCTCTGTCTCTGCAGATGTCTGGGCTGGGTGAACGGACCAGAGGAGGCAAAGCAGGAGACGCCAGGCAAGCCGTTGGCCTCTTTCATCCCGTTCTCACAACAGCCCCATTGGACAGAGGAGCCTCAGGTGAGCGCACGTGGCTACAGCCTCACAGTCCCGGCAGGAGGCATGGCCTTCCAGAATGTTCCCCATCAGCTGCCTCCTGTGTTCCCGCTGGAGGAGCTCTGGCCCCACAGCCAACACCCTAGTTAGCCACAAACCACCTCTCCACGCCCACTGCTGGGGAGACAGGAAATACATCACCAGAAATCTGCAGTTAGAAAAATCTTGCTGCAAAATCATCTTTCTGAATAAGATCACAGCTAATTTATCAGCCACGTCGATGCGGTGTGTGCCTCCCTTGAGTAATAAACACGAGAAAGGAGTTGTTTCCTCCTTTCGAACAGAAAGAAGGGAGGGAACGCTTTGGACACGTTGGCAAAGCTGCTGCCAGGAGACCGTGCAAACGTCGACGTCCGGGCCTGTGCGCTCTTCCACATTTCTTTGTGCTCCCTCTTTTTATATTTCCAGGAACATGATATAGTTGGATCTGAGCTCTGAGCCATCGTGTGACCATGGGACAAACAAACAGGCAGGGGGGTCAGCAGAATTTCCATGATATTTGTTCCTGCGCGGCCCAGGGAGAAGAATTAGGCCTGCCTTTGGACTCACCATCGCCTCCCCTGCTTTGCCTGGTTCCCCGACTAACCAAACGGAAGCCCAGCAAATTCTCTGATAGCCCCCTGCCATGCGTCTTCCCACCAAGTCCCCATCCTGCCGGTGCCCACTTGCCCGGCCCACCTGACCTCTCGCCGACACACTGAAGCTCACGGGAGGCCGTTTTTGGAGGGATAGAGGGCAGTCCCATAGCCAGGACTGCGGGCTCCGACTGCCTGAGGTCAGCTCCCCACTTGAGGTCAAGTCCCACTCTGCCCTTGGTAACAAGCCGCGCCCCCTGCCTGTTGCTACGTCCTCAGCAGTGGAGGGCGATAGAGCCAGCTCCGGTGTCTGGTGACGGGAAATGGTCCCAGTGTCTCCGGTGGTGTCTGGAAACCGCCATGAGCCCCTCCTCCACCTTCTCTTGTCCTCTGTGAATCCCAACACAACTCACGACCTTCTAGAAGGATTGTTCATCCCACCACGCCCACAGTCGCCGCAGGACGCTTGGCCACGGCCTGGCACACGAAGGCTCAAACCAAACCTGGCTGAAACCCAAGTCACCAACACACCGATTTGGTGAATTTATCAAAAATGTCCCTGGAGACCAGCCTTCTTGGGTATAGCCAGTGAGTATGGCTATAGTCTTCTTAATAAATTAGTCTTGAACCTGTTCAGTGAGTATATTCTTTTCAGCAATATTTTAAGCTCAATTTGTTGGAAGCCAACTGTCATGGGGGCTGTTTAGCTGTCTGATGAGTATTTTCCAGTGAAGAGCTGACTCCTGAATATCTTAAACAGAGCTCTGAATATAATTAAAATATCTTGAATACATTTTGGGATAATAGTATTCAAGAAGTATAAATTCATTGAGCACTATCACTGAACATTTAAAATAGCATATTACAAGAATATATTTATTGAATGTATTCACAAGTATATTCATATTCATTAACTATGTTCAATAAGAATTGCCCCTAAAATAAGGTTTTGGAAGATTGGCCTGCTGGACCAATTTGACCGGGTGGCAACCAGCCTGTCGTGGAATTGATTTTGGTGGGTTGGCCAGACCGGGGAAGACATCCCGAGCGCCCCCATGAGTTCTGGAGAGAAGCCCACCAAGCTCCAACGTCTCTCATTTGCAACGTTGGCCACAAGTTCCAGCTCTGCCCCCAAGCAGGAGCAGTCGCACCCTCTCTGTGCCGCGAGGCCCATTTTAAGAAGAGTTGAGTCAGTCTTTCCAACACCCAAGTGCTTGTTCACCTCCAGGAATATGGATAGTGGAGTAAGAGCCAGACTGCAAACACACCGCTCTGGGTTCGAATCCTGTTTCTGTCACAGACCTGCTATGTGATCTGAGCCTTAGTTTCTTCCTCTGGAAATAAAGGTCAAAACAGTCCCAGCTCCCAGAGTTGAGTCAAAGATTCCATGAGATAACCACATACAGTGCCGGGCCCAGTCTTGGCCTGTGGTAACAGCTCAATGTAAAGGAAGCTTTTTTTTTTTTTTTTTTTTTTTAAATCACTATTACTGTTGCGTGTTGTTGTCTCAGCAATTCACTTACAGTTTTCTGCAAGTCCATGCATGTCCCTAACCCTTAGTGTCCTCATCTATAAAATACAAACCAGGAGCAGACATTCAGCCTGGAGCCTGAGACGCCCAGGGTCCACACCACAGCGCCTGGGTTCAATTCCTGGCCCTCCGGGCTGGCTCAATGGCTCACCTGGATAATCCTTTGCCTGTGGTGCTGGCATCCCATATGAGCTCCGGGTTCTGTCCAGGTTGCTCCTCTTCCAGTCCAGCTCTCTGCTGTGGCCCGAGAGTGCAGTGAAGGATGGTCCAAGTGCTTGGGCCCCTGCACCTGCATGGGAGACCAGGAGGAAGGACCTGGCTCCTGGCTTCAGATCAGCGCAGCGCCGGCTGTAGCAGCCATGAGGGCAGTGAACCAACAGAAGGAAGACCTTTCTCTGTCTATCTCACTGTCTGTCACTCTACCTGTCAAAAAAAAAAAAAAAAAAAATTCCTGACCCTGGCTCCCGACTCCAGCTTCGGGCTAATGCAGCCCCTGGGGAGCAGTAGTGATGGCTCTGTTAGTTGGGTCCCTGCCGCTCCTATGGGAAAACAGAGTGACTTCCCTGCTCCCAGCTCTGGCCACTGCAGGATCTTTCTCTTGTCTGTGTGTGTGTGTGTGTGTGTCTGTCTCACAAATATATAAAGAATAATTTTCAAAACTGCATATGGCGTGGTGGAGGTAGACCAGATCTACGATTCTCAGAGTAGGTGCGTGGATCCCCCACCCCACTCGGGCACTGTTTCCGGTTCACCCTCTCCTGCCGTCGTGGACGGACAGAGGGGGATTCTGGAGCCTGGGTGCCCCGTGGTATCACAGCAGTTAAGGCAGAAGCAGCCATGCGAATCCAGCTATCGCCTGCTGTTGGACATTCAAGAGCTTGGTAAAAACATAAAACAACGCCCCTCTTCTCACTTAGGTTTTCATTTCGGAAAATGCAGGTTGTTTAATCAAAATGTCATCGTTGTTACCATTTCATGGGTCACCTGTTGTTTTCCAATAGATTTATAAATAAAATTTGGAAAATGTGTCCATTTTAATGTCTTATATCGTGACTAACGACGGCTATAACCAGGCAAATGCCCTCGTTGGGGCCCTCAGCAGTTCTGAAGCGTGTGAAGTGTCCAGGGATCGATAACTCTGAGAAGTGCTGGGTTAGATTACTGTATTTCAACAAGCCCTGGAGCCTGGAGTTGCTGCGTGCCAGACCCAGACGCTCGGTGGTGCCTGTCGCGCATTCGTTTTCATTCATTCTACCGGCGACACTGAGCGAGCACTTCCTGTGTGTGGGCGCTCTGTGAGATGCTGGGCTCCCAGCAAAGAGCATGGCACAGCCTGGTGGGGGGGGGGGGGGACAGAAAACTCACGCATCCACCAAGCCGCACAGGCACGCACACCTTAGGGCAGCCCTTAGGAGGCCAGAGGTGGGGGAGGACGTGTGGTATGGGAGGGGGGCTGGGAGGGGGGCCGAGAGGGGAGCTGGGGGGCTGGAGGGCTTGGGGGGACCAGGAAGGGGCTGGAGGGTGGGGGGGTCTTGGAGGGGGCCGGGAGGGGAGCTAGGGGGGCTAGGAGGAGTGCCCCCCCCCCCCCGCAGGGAGAGTCTGGTGTGAACAAAGCAGAGGAGCAGGAAGGCTGTGCTTGCGTTGCCAGGACACAGCTGGTAGGAAGAGGGCCACGCAGGCAAAGCCTCTAGCGGAGGGAGCGAGGAGCACGCGGGAGAGTCTCGCGCGTCTCAGACGTGGCTCAGGACTGAGGACCACCACCAGGTGAGATCAGAGCTGCAGAGAGAGAGAGGCAGGCAGGCAGGCAGGCACACTGCGGGACCCCAGGACACCGCTGCTCTCTAACGGCTGCTCACAGTGCCCGTCCTTCCGCTCGCAACACTAAGGCTTGCCCTCGATTTCCTCCTTTGGCTGACTCTTCTCATCCTTTGGTACTTTGTCCAGGGTCCCAGGGCAGACTCACCCATCAGACCACGGGCCACTGGGCCGGCCACCACACCCCAGGGCGTAGCTCAGGGCTCTGCCTAGGGGCCGGATCATCATCCCAATTAACACCATCATTTGCATAGCCATATTTCAGTTTATATATATACATATATATATATTTATTTGCAATTTTTTTTAGTTTATATGTATTTTTAAAAATATTTATTTATTTATTTGAAATTCAGAGCTACACAAAGAAGGAGAGACAGAGAGAGAGAGTCTTCCATCCGCTGGTTCACTCCCCAGTTGGCCGCAACGGCCAGAGCTGTGCCAATCTGAAGCCAGGAGCCAGGAGCTTCTTCCAGGTCTCCCACACCGGTGCAAGGGTCCAAGGACTTGGGCCATCTTCTACTGTTTTCCCAAGCCATAGCAGAGAGCTGGTTCAGAATTAGAGAAGCCGGGACTCAAACCGGCGTCCCTATGGGATGCCAGCACTGCAGGCAGCAGCTTTACCTGCTACGCCACAGCGCCGGCCCCTTCAGTTTATATTTTTTGCATTATTGCCACGTGCTCCACATTTCATAAGTCTTAACTCTTTTTATTTATTTATTTGAGAGAGAGAGAGAGAGAGAGGGATTGAGATTTGATGCCTTTTCTTATTGTAAGGTCACACGGCTCAGGGCCCCCACCTTATGACTTCATTTAACTGTAATTCCTTCCTTAGAGGACCATCTCCCAACACAGCCACCCAGGGATCGGAGCTGCAACCCGAGAACCCGGGGCCTCCTAAACACCCAGGCCGCCGCAGGTGCTTCCCCGCTCTGCCACCTCTCTCTCTCTCCCTGAATCCCCCCACCACACCCCACCCAGGAAGGAGCTGCTGGTGGAGAACACAGAAGCTCCCCCAGTCCTAAACGGGGCCGAGCAAAGGCCAACGAAGGAACCACCCACCCAGGCAGCCCACACTGGGGGACTTGGCAGAGCCCCCCTCTCCCGCCTCTGCCTCCCCGCACAGAGGCCGGAGGTTGCCAGAGGCTGCTGCTACCGCCACCTCGGGTCCTGGAGCTAAACATGTCTTCCCCGGAAACCAGAGGCTCGATGGGAATTTTCATTTTCTGCAGAAGTCATCCATGGATTAGAAACCCAAGGACATCTAAGGAAACACCAGAGAGGCTGCCTAAGCCAACAGCTTCTCCTCACTTCTGGGACGGGACCTGCCTCCGTTCCTTTGTTTTGTCCCCTTAGTCTTGTTAGTTTTTTAACAGCACAAAAACACTTTTTGGTGCGTGGAAAATCAGAAAACCCAGAGATAAAAAGTCACCCATATTCCTCCCCCTCCACTCAGAGGAGGAGACAGTTACTGTAATATTTGTTTCTCTCTCATCCGCATGTAACTGTCATTATTGTTGTTATTATTATTGTTGTTATTTTACAAAATGACACCAAGCCTGGCTTGTTTCCTCCTCTTTATACAGTACCTGGTGATTATCTTTCCGTGCCCATAAATACAGATTGAGCTCACGGTTAGCGCCTGCCTACTCTGCTACCCTGTTATGTGGATGTCTTATAATTTATCCAGGCATGCTTCCACGGGTGCACATTACGATTGTCTCTGACTTTTCCTTCTTACAAGCAAAGCTGCAGCAACCATACTGGTAGCTAAATATTTGCACTCACTCATGCTTTCTTTCTTAGGGTAAATCCCTAGAAGTAGAATTGCTGGGTTAATAGATGTACGGTTTTTGTGTCCATTAAACACACGCCCATATATTTCACTCTCCAAATGAAGGACTTTCTTGTCTCTCTTTCTTTTTCCCTTACTGGAGCTATCTTTGGTAAGACAGAGATAAAATATAATAACGCATCAACATTATGCCTTGAGAGTTAATTGATCATCAATCTAGAATTGCATCATGTATATTTAAGTAACTTTAATTCAAGTGCCTTTAAGTAAATGTAAAATATCATTGATATTAAGACACATCGTTATTTTCTGGAATGTTAAAGCAGAGAAAATGAAGCCCTTCCAAGTAAGCTATGACCCAGTACGGAACAGCGCTGGGGAACACGTTGGAGGTTCACAGCCTGCCTTGTTTGAAATTCCTTGCTCACTTCTTCTGAGATGTGGTGGTTTCTCTTGTTTCTGGTTGCCTGGCTTGGTATGCACGAAGACATCCTATCACACATATCTCAGTGGGAAAACATAACATAGCTTCGTCTGCTGGTGCTTTCTTCCTTTTCAGGGTTCAGTAAAGATTTTGTTGTTGCTTTGCAAGAAAATGTGAAACTGGAATATTCCCCCAAAGACAAGAATCTGCAACTAGTATCAAATTTCTAATGGGGGTCTTTCTGCATACATACAGACTTTCCATTTCAACATCAGATCCTATCATAACATAATCTTCTTGAAGACAATTTAAGTGGCAATTAAAATCAGCATCTGAAGTACCAGAAATGTGTATCACTCAGCTGAAGTGATGACAAATATGAACAGCTATGACCAAGTTTGCTTGGGCACAAGCAATGAAACTACATCATGACTGCTGGCTGGCAGAGGCGCTGTAAATTGTAAAACACATCTCAATTGCAGAGATGTTAAAATTGCATGTCTTAGAATCCTAGAAAAATTGTACGTCTTGGAATCAATGAAATATGATTAGTGGGAGTCTCAAAACTTAAGGTAAGAAAGAACATCAATACAAGGGTGCTATTAATTATGTCCCCTTATTTCACTCAGTAACCGTGTGCCCCTGAGTAGGTACTGGGCAGAAAATGGGCATCTGTTCTACTTTCAGCTGGTACATCTTCCATCTGCCTCTCAGAGAGAAGACACCTTTACCACTCAGGGTGGTTCCCGAGTTTAAAGATACAAGTAGATGCATATTAGATAGATAGATAGACAGATAGATAGGTAGATAATAGACAGAATCAGCTAGATAAATAAGCAATCAGGATAGATACATATACAGGCAAACGGATGGATGATGGATGATGGATGATGGATGATGGATGATGGATGGGTAGCCAGAGTCAGCTAGACATAAATATGTAGTCATATCAATAGATAGATATGCAGGCAAATGGATGGAAGGTTAATGGATAGATAGGGATAGTAGATAGAGATATGTGGTCAGATAGGTAGGTAGTAAGGTAGATATGCAGATAGATAGATACACAAATAGATAGATACACAGATGGATGGTAGACAGGTAGGTAGCCTCAACATGATCCCTAAACACAAAATCAAGAATCGGCTCCATTCTGGAGGAAGGTTTAGAGACAAGGTACAGTTCTCCAACAAGATGCCTCCCAAGGGATTTCCAAGGACAATTTTGAATCGTTAGGTTGTCTCCTTTTGTGGCGGTCCAGAATAGAGGGGTGGTAGGAGGGGAGAAGGGAGGGTAGAAAGAGGCAAGGGAATGAACCCAAGGGAGAGGAGATGGCAAAGAACCAGAGAGAAGGCACAGCCGTGGGGCCTCACCTGAATGGGATTCTTCACCTGAACGGGATTCCTCACCTGAACAGGATTCCAGAAGACGTGGACAGAGGCACGGGAAGAATCCTCTTTTTGCCTTCCTCTCTCTGGACTCCGCATTGGTTTCAGATCAAACACATGTATGATTGCTCTCTCTTGGTGGCCGCGTACCCTTACCGGCGCTGTGACATCCGACCACAAGATCTCTGTGTGCCCACAGCCACCATACCTGACACGCCCAGGCACTCTGCTGAGAGCGTCCTTTGCTTTTCCCACTCATTCCCCCACGCAACCTTTAGAATTAGGACTTGCTATGCTCTCCATTTTAGAGATGAAAAATCGGAGACCTTGGGAGATCAGGTAACTTGCCCAAGGCCACCCAGGCGGGAAGTAGAGAGGCAACACAGTGAGGAGGTGGGGACTGGCATTGAACCTTAACGTAAACTATGGACTGTGAGTGGTAGTGATTTGTGGACTGACTGCAGGAGTTTTTAGGGCAGTGAAATGATTTGAAACTGTAATGATGGGAGCGTGCCATTATAGATTTCCCAAAAACCCATAGAATCTACAAGACAAAGAGGGAAGGGAGGGAAGATGGTGCTCACCTGGGCTGCAGCGTCTGAGCCCCGTGCCTGGCGGCACCTGCAGGCTTCAATGGTAGAGATCCAAGGAGTAGAGGCCATGCCACGAGGGCCTGCAGTTAGGATGGCTGCCCTTTCTTCCCCTTCCTCAACCCAGCAGCTGCGTCCCCACTCCCTGCCCCATTGTCGTCTGCTCTAAGTGGCTTTGCAATGTGTCCTCTGTGTTGAAAAGTGTCTCCCGGAACGACCTTCCCCGCAGGCTGGGGCACACGGGAGGTGGCCAGAATGACTCCCCTTGGGTCGGAGCAGCACGTGTCCTGAGTCCCAACACAGTGGCTCTTCTCTTCATGCGTGAGTGGTGCTTTTCCAGTCTCCAAAGTGTGGGGAGATGGGCAGGGGCTGCTCTCCTCTGTTCAGCTTCTTCCCCAGCTCTCTACTGGGCGCGAAGTCGGCATTTAGACTCCTAGAGCTCCCCAGCTCCCGCGAGAGCCCTTTCTCTCCTCTCCATAGCAGATTATGTTGGTGCCCTGTCCATCCCCCTCATCAGACCCCCGCACGTGCCTCTGACAGCTGTGCCAAACACCTGCGACTCACCAGTGATGTTGTCACTGTAGCCTAGCTTCTGGGTGGAGTCTATCCTGCAATCTCACTGAATTCTGTCACCAAGGCACCTCCTTGGTTAGCATGACTGTTTTACACCTGCTATTGTTTCTGTACACATTCCTTCTTCCCCCCAAGACCCACAGGTCCACATCTACAGACTCAAAGAACCATAGGTCGACTGCTTTTTTATAAAAGATTTGTTTTTTATTTATTTGAAAGAGGAAGAGAGAGAGAGAGAGAGAGAGAGAGAGAGGTCTTCCATCCGCCAGTTCATTTCCCAAATAACTACAACAGCCGGAGCTGCGCCGATCTGAAGCCAGGAGCCAGGCACTTCTTCTGGGTCTTCCACATGGGTGCAGGGGCCTAAGGACTTGGGCCATTTTCTACTGCTATCCCAGGCCATAGCAGAGAGCTGGATTGGAAGTGGAGCATCCAGGACTAGAATCGGCGCCCATATGGGATGCCAGCACTTTGGGCCAGGGCGTTAACCCACTGTGCCACAGTGCTGGCCCCAAGACTGCTTTTTTAAAAAAAAAATTTCCAGAAGTTTCCAGGAAACAAAACTTGAATTTGTCACATGCTGAGCACGCCACTGAATCCACACCACGAAGTGAGGAGCGGGCACATCTTGCTGTAGGCCCAGTCTGTCTCCAGCACTTGTTATCTGAACACTGCACAGACCCTGGATCGTGTGCTAGGCAGTAGGCCTACGATGGTTGGTCCCTATTGAACATGTACAGACCACTTTCCTTGTCGTTATTCCCTAACAAATACGGTACAATAGCTATCCACATAGCACTGCCATTACATTAGGTATTGTAAGTATTCTAGATGATTTAAAACACGCAGGAGGGTGCACACAGGTTATGCATAAGTACTACATCATTTTGTATATGTTTTTTGAGCATCTGTGGAGTTGGGTACCAACAGGGAGTCCTGGAACCAACCCCTCACCAAATCCAAGGAACAGCTGTATTTACATACATATTCCTGCTGCCTGCATGTTTGATTCTGTACACACATGGGTTGCTGTTTCCTATGGTGCATGCTTTATGTCATTTGAAATACGTTGAGTGGCTGGCGCCGCGGCTCAATAGGCTAATCCTCTGCCTGCGGTGCCGGCACACCGGGTTCTAGTCCAAGTCGGGGCGCCGGATTCTGTCCCGGTTGCTCCTCTTCCAGGCCAGCTCTCTGCTATGGCCCGGGAAGGCAGTGGAGGATGGCCCAAGTGCTTGGGCCCTGCACCCCACGGGAGACCAGGAGAAGCACCTGGCTCCTGCCTTCGGATCAGCGCAGTGCGCCGGCCGTAGCAGCCATTGGAGGGTGAATCAACGGCAAAGGAAGACCTTTCTTTCTGTCTCTCTCTCTCACTGTCCACTCTGCCTGTCCAAAAAATAAAAATTAAAAAATTAAAAAAAAAAGAAATACATTGAGTATACAAAAAGGTACTTCAAAAAGTCCCTGGAAAATGGAATTAAGAGAGAAGTGGGGGGCTGTTTGGTCCAGTGCTAAGATGCTGGCTAGGATACCCGTGGCCCGTATTGGAGTGTCTAGGGTCAGTTCCCACTCTGGCAGATGCTGGGAGGGCTCACGTAGCTGGACCCCAACCGCCCACGCAGGACAGCTGGGTTGAGTCCCCGCCTCCTGTGTCTGGCCTTGGCTGTTGTGGGCATTTGGGAAAGGAACCAGCAGATGCAAATATATGCTCTTTTCCCCCTCTCTCTAACCATTCTAAAACAAAAAGCTTTGTTTATTTTGGTGCAAAGTTTTGAAATGCCAAGTTTTTTTTCATAAAACCTGTTCCCCACAAACTTTCGGGAAACTTCCTACGTGAGATGCCCTATGTACGTGGATGTGTCTTCCAGAGGATATTTCTACATTGAAGTCTTTTCTGTAGGCCTGAACCCTTGCAAGATGAGATCCTTGTGACCTCACGTAATTTATCCAAACATGGCATAGGTAGTGCTATCTGCATTTTATCACGAGACGTTGCAGGCGTAGAGGCCAAAGTGACACATGCAAACTCTAACTCATTCGTCACAGATGCTCTGGGTCCTACCCTCTTTCCACCCACATCTCCTTTGCCACAGCATCCATCACTCAACCTTTGCAAACAAATGTTGGTTGCTAATAGCTCACACCTGCACGCTTGGCTCATGACTGCCTGGAAAGTCACACCCCTTCCTGGGGGAGAATCCCGGCCAGGGGCATGGGGGTCTGAGCTGCCTTACTTACGACCTTCCAGCAGAAGAGTGAGGGAAACCTGCTAGGGAAGGGAAGGGAAGGGAAGGGAAGGGAAGGGGAGGGGAGGAGAGGGGAGGGGAGGGGAGGGGAGGGGAGGGGAGGGGAGGGGAGGGGAGGGGAAAGGAAGTTGCCTGGCGGATGTGATTTTAGGAGAAATCGAATCTTCCACTGTGCTTCTCAGGTTCCAAATCCAGACCTGGCAGAGGCGGCCCAGGAACCCCGCGTGTCTCAGCACGAGGCCTGGGGGTTTTCTCCCCACCCCACTGCATCCCGCGCCCCTTGATGTCTGTGCTCCAGCTCACGCTCTCGCGGGACTTCCTTACCCCTGTCTCCAGCACCAGCGGTGATCACGAACCGTTTGTGTCAAAGCAGAGGGGAAGCTCACTGCTTCAGACCGTGCGCGGCACCACCGACCCCGGGCCGTTACATTTCATTTTATGATTTTATAGCAATTACACTGCATGTTATGGTATCATAACATATTACTCTTTATGGATTAATATCAGCTTTAATACAGGACGCCGTGGCCCAGAATTTTAACCAGGGGAGGTGTCCCCTGGTGAGACGCCAATGGGCTTTCTGCAGGACCTCAGGCCTTCCAGCCAGGGGCCACGGAAGGCGGGGCCAGCAATCAGATGCCCCCCAAGCCCTGCCCCGCTCGGCCTACCCTGGCTTTCTCTCCAGGGCTCCCAGTGCGGACCCCTGGGACAGGTCCTGCCCTGCGCATCATCTCTGCCTCACCCCCACTCTCTTCTTTTCAAACCTGCGCATGCCGTGGCTCTGCCTACCACTTATCTGCAAGTTCCCACGGCCGGGGCTCACAGAGAGACTTCTGCGTTCTGATTCCCCCCCCCCTAGCTCATTTTTAACTCCCTCCCCGCCATGTGTCTTGTGCTGAAGCCACAGGGGGACGCCCACCTTTCCCAGATGTGCTGCGCCCTTTTTTTTTATTTTTTAAAGATTTATTTTATTTATTTGAAAGACAGAGTTGCAGAGAGAGGTAGAAACAGAGAGAGAGAGAGGTCTTCCATCCGCTGGTTCATGCCCCAAAAGGCCGCGACGGCAGAGCTGCGGCCGATCCAAAGCCAGGAGCCAGGAGCTTCTTCTGGGTCTCCCATGTGGGTGCAGGGGCCCAAAGACTTGGGCTGTCTTCTACTGCTTTCCCAGGCCATAGCAGAGAGCTGGATCAGAAGTGGAGCAGCAGGGTCTAGAACCGGCGCCCATATGGGATACCGGTGCTTCAGGCCAGGGCGTTAACTCACTGTGCCACAGTGCTGAACCCTTTTGTACCTCCACACCTGTGCACAGGCTATTCTCTCTGCCTAGAATCCTCTCCTATTCATTCAACAAATACTTACAGTATTTGTTACATTACAACATTTAGCATGGTCTGACTGGTAGGGATGCAGCAGCAAATGAAACACTCCAAGTCTCTCCTCTCCTGGAGTTCCCCTTCTGGGGGAGTGAGATGTTTGCTTGAACAATTCTATCTGAGCTCTTAGGAGTTGGCTGGAAAGGCCAGGACTTCAGGGGTCTGCCCATCTGTACGAGGAGATAAAAAAGGAGACAAGAAAGGAGGCTTTGCCGTGAGTTGCACCCTGGCTGAGCTCAGAAAATTGGTTGCATCTGTTGCCAACTACATTGACTAAAAACCATTGAAGATCCCAACGCTGCGAGAACCACTATAGGGGAATGAAAAGAGCTCTGGGTGAGGCAGCAGGTTCTAACCCCGACCCTGCTGCTGCCTTGCTGTGCAACTTCTGATGAGATCTGCAGCCTCTCTGGGCCTTACCTTCATGCAGTAGAAAGCAAGGAGGCTGAATTGGATAATATCAGGGCCTGTCGGGGGTCGACGGAGCTCAGTGGTTCAACTCCCAGCCCTAATGTCATCCACTGTGGCCTTGGGAAAACCCCAAGTTCTCTCATATATAAACTGGGGAGACATGCAAAAATTCCTCAGTGGATTGGTTTAACGACATAACACAATATGCAGTAAAAGTTAAAACAAATAAAGCAATTAGCGCCAAGATTGGGAGATTATAAGCACCTAATAAAAGTTATTGAATGAAACCAGGGTGAATCTCTGCAAACCACAGAAAACCAAAGCTGGAAAATGCTGTAGTAGAAATAGAGACAACAGCAGGGGCTCCGGGTGCACCAGGCACTGTGCCCCGGGCTGTATAAACAGCATCTTCTTACAGCGCCCCCTGGAGGTGGGTGTTGTTTCCTTCATACAACAATAAAGCTCAGAGCAGGTGAGCCATGTGCCCAAGTTCACAGAGATGGTGAATGGCATAGCCAGGGCTGGCACCAGGCTCCACCTGAAGCCAAAAGTTTCCATCCAAAATGGAAGTGTTCAGAAATTCTTTCAAAATTCTTTCTTCAATTTTTTTTTCTATTTCACTTATTTTCCTACTCTCCCTTAGAGACTCCAATTATTAGTATATTGGGTTGCTTGAGGGTGTTCTCACATCCCTGATACTCTGTTCTTTTAAATTTTTATTTATTTATTTTCATTTTTATTTGAAAAGTAGGGAGACAGAGAGAGGGAGATCTATCTACTGAGTCACTCCCCAAATGGCTGCAACACCTAGGCCTGGGCCAGGCCAAAGCCTGAAGCACAGAACTCAATCCAGTTCTCCCAAGTACTTGGCCATCCCCTGCTGCCTCCCAGGTTGGGCATTTGCAGGAAACTGGAACTGGGAGTGAAACCAGGACTGTTATGGGATTCCAGTGGCTCCAGCAGTGTCAACCCCTAGGCCAGACACCTGCCCCTCTACGTTTCCCTGAAATTGTGTTTTCCCTGTGTTGCACTCTGGAGGGTCTCATCACTAAGGAGTTGAGGGCACTGGTATTTTCTTCCATGACACCTAACCTGTAGCTAGTCCCCTTCAGTGTGTTTTTCATTTCACACATGGTACTTTCCATCTCTAGAAGTTTGGTGTGGGTCTTATGTCTACTGTATCTCCAGTTAGCATTTTTAAACGTCTGGACTATGGTCGGAGTGAGTGTCTCAGGGTCCTTGCTCAGCTGGGTCCCACCTACACGTCTACCTGAGCTCTTCCGGGTGAAGTGCTTTCTCCTCTTCATGAGTTGCGTTTCCCTCCTTTGCATATCTGATTGAATAACAATGAGGAGCAGTCATGTTACATAACTCTTTGTTTTTCAAAGTTTATATTGATGTGTTTTGGTCTTTTTTTTTTTAAGATTTATTCATTTGAAAGTCAGAGTTGAAGGGGGGGGGGAGAAAGAGAGAGAAAGAGAGAGAGAGAGGAAGAGAGAGGATTTTCATTCCCCAGCTGGCTGCAACGGCCAGGACTGGGCTGAAGCCAGGAGCCAGGAACTTCTTCCGGGTCTCCCACATGGGTGGCAGGGATCCAAGCACTTGCGTCATCTTCCACTGTCTTTCTCAGGCCGTTAGCAGGGAGCTGGATCAGCAGTGGGGCATCTGGGACACCAACCGGCACTCCTATGGGGTGCTGGCATTGCAGGCAGTGGCTTTACCTGCTATGCCACAGTGCTGGCTCCCATGTTAGATAATTCTGCCACTGAACCCATCAGTGCTCTGGCTCAACCATAGCAGTTCTATTCCTCTCACCAGTGATAGGCTTAGGAGTAAACATGTGACCTAATTCTGGCCAACGAACTCTGAGGGCACATCTGCTGGGAGACTTTCAGAAAAGCTTTCTGTGCGGCCGGTGCCGCGGCTCACTAGGCTAATCCTTCACCTGTGGCACTGGCACCCCGGGTTCTAATCCTGGTTGGGGCGCCAGGTACTAGTCCTGATTGCTCCTCTTCCTGTCCAGCTCTCTGCTGTGGCCCGGGAGGGCAGTGCAGGATGGCCCAAACCGGGAGGAGGTACCCGGCTCCTGGCTTCGGATCAGCGCAGTACCGGCCCCAGCGGCCATTTGAGGGGTGAACAAACAGAAGGAAGACCTTTCTCTCTGTCTCTCTCTCTCACTGTCTAATTCTGCCTGTCCAAAAAAAAAAAAAAAAAAGAAAGAAAAGAAAAGAAAAGAAAAGAAAAGCTTTCTGTGGTCTCTGGATTGCAGAATGGGTTTTGAAAAGCTGCTGCATTTATTGAGCACCTACTATACGTCAGGCCTTGTGGTAAATGCGTGAAGTAGCTGATTCTAATGGCGGCCTTTGAAAGGCCTATTATAATGACGGCTGCTGTGGTTTGGATGTGATTTGACCCTGTTTCCTGCAAGGGTTCATGTGTTGGAACCGAGTCCTCACTGTGAGACGTTAACACGTGGAAACAGCACCACCCATGATGCTTAGAGGTGAGGCTTTGGGTGTTAGGCAGGATTGGATAAGTTCAGTACTGTGCAGACCCATGATTAGCTACGGTTGGCTTCACAAGAAAGGAGAGAGGGAGGGAGGGAGAGAGACCAGAGGAGATGCACACAGCTGCCCCGTCTCTTGCCACGTGCTGCCCTGCTCTGTCTCGGGACCCTGCCAGCGAGAGGGCTGTGAACAGATGCAGGCTTTTGCCTCTGGAGCAGAATCGTCAGCCCAAACAACCTCTTTTTTTTTAAGATCTATTTATTTACTTGAAATTCAGAGTTACACAGAGAGAGAAGGGGAAGGAGAGAGAGAGAGAGAGAGAGAGAGAGAGAGAGAGAGAGATCTTCCATCTGCTGGTTCACTCCCCAGATGGCCGCAACTGCCAGAGCTGTGCTGATCTGAAGCCAGGAACCAGGAGCCAGGAGCTTCTTCCGGGTCTCCCTCATGGGTGCAGGGGCCCAAGGACCTGGGCCATCTTCCATTGCTTTCCCAGGCCATAGCAGAGAGCTGGATCGGAAGTAGAGCAGCCGGGACGCAAACCAGCGCCCATATGGGATGCTGGCACTGCAGGCTGCGGCTTGACCTGCTACGCCACAGTGTGGTCCCCAAGCTTCTTTTTGCAAAAAAGAAGTTGCATAGTCCCAGGTATTTATTTCATGGTGGTAAGGAAAACTGGACTCCGACAGGCCCCGTCCTGCAGGTACGGAAACGGACTCGGAGTGGTGAGTGCCCTTCCCCAAGTCTCTCCGGACGGAGGTGGGACACGAAGCCGGGTGCTCCTGACTCCGGAGCTTGTGGCCTCAGTCCGCTCCACTGCCTCCACGTCAAGCAAAGGGCATGCAGACGACCGCCCCCCCCCCCCCCGCCCCGCCCCGAGTTGGATCCCGGCGCGTGTAGCTCAGCGCCGGAGTAATTGGGGCTGCCCGCGGGTGCACAGAAGCCGCTCTAACGAGCTCGCCTGGCGCCTCCTCGGCGGCATTGCTCCTTGCAGGGCCCCGGGGGCCCCTCTGTCAATATTGATGTCTGAGACGCTCAGAGTCTGCCATGGCTGGAAGAGCAGCTGCTGTTGAGATTGAGAGAGAGAAAGGAAGCGGAGAAAAAGCCCAAATCCCCTCCACAAAGCTGCCGCGTGGTGTTGCAGATCCAGCAAGCCCTGTGCGTCTGGCAAAGGCAAGATCAGAGGCCAGTCCACCTTCAGGCGCCTGCTGGGCTCCCGCACCCAGGCCCTGCTCGCCTGCCCGCCCAGCAGCACCACGGAGAGCTGGCTCGGCTGGGCAGCGCTGCTCCTGCGAGGGCACAGTGCCTCCATCGAGGCGCACTCCTCAAAATGTTTCTTCGGCGCACAGTGGCCTGAATCCACGGAACTTTAAAGAATTCGTTTGGGCCGGCGCCATGGCTTAACAGGCTAATCCTCCGCCTTGCGGCGCCAGCACACCAGGTTCTAGTCCTGGTTGGGGCGCCGGATTCTATCCCGGTTGCCCCTCTTCCAGGCCAGCTCTCTGCTGTGGCCCGGGAAGGCAGCGGAGGATGGCCCAAGTCCTTGGGCCCTGCACCCGCATGGGAGACCAGGAGAAGCACCTGGCTCCTGGCTTCGGATCAGCGAGATGCGCCGGCCGCAGCGGTCATTGGAGGGTGAAGCAATGGCAAAAAGGAAGACCTTTCTCTCTGTCTCTCTCTCTCACTATCCACTCTGCCTGTCAAAAAATTAAAAAATAAATAAAAAAGAAAAGAATTCGTTTGAAACTCTCTGAATTCCAGCCTCCTCGCAGCCAGCAACAAATACCTGGCCCTGCCTAACGAGTTTTTGATTTTGAACGCCCGATGCAGCTGTAAACCCTTACAGCGCTGTGTGCGTCATCGAGTCCTTGGCAAACAGAAGAAAGCAGGGCTCTCAACCCAGAAGTCAATTCTGTTCCATGAACTTATGACTTCTGCGTTCCCACAAGTTCCACTAACCAAAGCCACAGGTCAGAGCAGATGCGCGGTGAGAATGGAGTTGGCAAACCCTGACATGTCTGATGGAAGTTAGAGATTTGTTAGTTGCCTCCCAACATCTGTATTAAGTTTTAAAAGGTTTATTTATTTGAAAAGCAGTCACACAGAGAAAGAGAGAGAGCAAGAGAGAGAGCAAGAGAGAGATCTTCCACCCTCTAGTTCACTCCCCAAATGGCCACAATAGCCAGGCCTGGGGACCAGGCCAAAGGTTGCATCTCTGTCTCTCTTCAAATAAACAAAATAAGAAAACTTAAAATCGCGTTTCTGTGAGTCAATCCTCATGACGAGCGGAAGTTTGTTCAATTATTAAACTAACAAATCCCCAGTTCGTGTTGGTATTTTGTTAGCTTAAGCCTTGACTTACTACAGTTGTGTGGCTTGTCTAATGGGATAGACTGAACCAGAGAGCTTGTCCTGCTGGGGATACAACGCCACAGCGTGGAGTGAGGTGGCAGGAATGCTTGCTGATTCTTCCAAGATATGAGACTTGGACAAAAGCAGTTCAGGTGGTATGGAGAGGCTGTGAAACCCTTGAGGTTTAGAATCCCAAGTGGCTTTGGGTCCCGGCATGTGAGACCTTGGGAAAAGTTACTTCAAATCCCCAAGCCTCAGCTTTCTCACCTCCGGGATGGGAGGAATGAGGACCGGCTTATGGCAAGGTTGGTGGAGGCATCCCTGGAGACACCCATGAGGCCCTGTGCCCGGCACACAGTGTATTGTGAGCCATTGTATGAAACACGGCAGGTGCTGGGAGTCTGAACATGCAACGCTACAGCCACCAGTGCTTCCACACTCTGATTGCAATTAGACCATGTCTGCCTTGATAGCCTGAATACATCGAGACGAGTTGGATGTTTGGAGTTTGGAGCTCTACCCTCCAAAGTGTGTGAGCTGTGGCATCAGCCCACAGATGAGTAAGAATCCACAGTGGCCTAATTTGTTTGATCCAAGCAGATAACAAGGACATGGGATTTGGCTCCCGTGTGGTTATCCGGGCCCCGAGTCGCTCAAATTATTGTGGTGTCGACGAAGTCTATGATCACAATTGCCCGGCTTCACATTCTCATCAAGGGACACTGTCCCCACCCCATTCCCTGCCTGGGAGATGGGCCAGACTAACCTTGACCCTAACCACTGCCGACGGGCTCATGCTACACCCGAGTAGACCCCATCCTCGTGATGGGGTGTGCTCCAGCTGGTGACACAGGCCTTGCCGGGCGGGGAGGAGCTGAGCTGGAGCACCCAGGGTTCCCTCCTGGAAATCTGGACCAAGCAAGAGCCCAGCAGCTGAGATCTCCCGGGAGACTGGAGTAGTCAGACCGTGACCCCGGCGCAGCAAGGGCAGGAGGTGGACGTGTGGCCGGTAGGTGAGGGGCAGGCAGCAGTCTGGAGGAAGCAGAACCCCGAGCAAACACAAGGCCCAGTGGGTGGAGAGAGCCTGGCTGAGCGCCAGTAGTAAGCCCAGCAAGTCCCTAAGCCACGCATTCACTCCCCAGATTCCACCTCCGGCTGCCATTCACGGGGATCTCTTTCGGAAAGAGTGGCAGAAAGAGTAACGCGTTGCCACTGGCCAAAGTCAGGACAGAAAAGCCAGCCTGGAGAGGAAGATAAAAATAACCCAGGTTCTCAGTTTCCCAGACTAGCACAGCCCATCTGTTTCTGCCGAACCCTGAGATCCTACTGTGTGGCATCCGATTGGTTCTCCACCGTTTAGCGGTGTCGCATTGACTTTCCCCCCAGGTCAGCAAGTCGTCCTCTCCCGTCCACTTGACAACGGTGCCGTAGGATTGTACCCTCAGGATACGCCCTCGGTAAGCCACCTAAGTCCTTGTCACCGGATGAGCAGGCTTTGCGAGGGCTATTTTTCCTTTGCTTTTATAAGTAATGTTGCCACGGACACTGCTGTAGCTAAAATCTTTGCACACGTAAGTGATTACCTGCTTACAATAAATTATTAAAAGGCCAATGGTTGAGTCAATGAGCACACGCATCTCCTAAATCTCTTGATACATGTCGTTAAATCCTGCGCCAGGAAGGCGGGAGCATTTGTGTTCCCGCCAGGAACGCAGGAAGGTGCCCGACCCAAGGCATTTTTTTTTTTTTTCATTGACTGCCAGACTTCGTAGGCTGCATCTCCACTGTGACGTCTGGTAAACAGCAGGCACTCAATGTGTGTGTGCTGACTCCAGCTGAAGTGGCTGAGCGGCCTCCCAGGAGCTCAAGGAGCCACCATGGAGTCCTCGGGCTCTTGAGCTAAGTGGCAGGTCCTGTGTTCCTTGCAGCTGCCTTGCGCTCTGCCTTGGGAAGACATCTCTAACCCCACCAGGGGACGCAGCAGCCTGGTGTGCCCACTCCCCAGCCAGAGACTCGCCCTTTGCACCCATGACCTCCAAGGGCGGAGTCTGTCTTTCCCTCTCCCTGAAACCCATGAGTGAGTGCAGAGAGAGACGGAAGAAACTGAGACAGACGGAGAGCTCATTAAGACCATCAGTTATTTCACGGCATTTGGATAGGACGCCGGTGCACCGGGGGTGTGCAGGGTTTTAATAAGGCCTGGGCCGGGGGAGCAGCCGCGGGGCCGGCTGTCTAGAAGGTTCCTAGCGCGATAATGTTACCTGCCATTTCTACTGTGATGGAAAACACACACACAATCAAAGAATGTTAAATCTGAGATAATGGGTTTTTTAATTGTTTTCAAATTTTGGATGAGCATTGTAATTGAAGTGGTGGGGAGGTTAATACAACTTTTGTATTTGATTATCTGGCAAGGAAGTGGGGGAAATAAAGATGAGTGGGGGAAATTGAGGTAATCTTTTATATTATTGTAAAAAAAAAAAAAACCTCTCCTTGCATGGGATTGATAAATTCCATTTCTGTATATCATTTTCATTATACATGGCAGAAGCAAAATGATTTCTGTGCATAATTAGTGCCAAGATCAGAAAAACGCTGACAGCCTGAGGCTCTAAGTTAACCCTCCGTGGGCTGAGAGGGAGGGAAGATTTTCATTCTTTTTTTTTTTTTTAAGATTTTATTTATTTATTTGAGAGGCAAAGTTATAGACAGAGAGAGGGAGAGACACAGAGAGAGGTGTTCCATCTGCTGGTTTACTCCCCAAATGGCCACAATGGCCTGAGAGCTTTTTCCGGGTTTCCCATGTGGGTGCAGGGACCCAAGCCCTTGGGCCATCTTCTGCTGCTTTCCCAGGCCACAGCAGAGAGCTGGATCAGAAGTGGAGCAGCCGGGACTTGAACCAGCGCCCACATGGGATGCCGGTGCTGCACACAGAGGCTTAACCTGCTACGCCACAGTGCCAGCCAGAGATTTTCATTCTTGCAATGCATTTCTACTAAGATTGAGGAGAAATCTCACATTTGGAGCACCCACTCTTGGCCAAGCCAGTGTCAAGTGTATTTTTCAGTCTTTTGACTTCACAACAACTCAGTGAGAAGTCTTATTATCCTTCTTTCTCAGATGAAAGGAGTAAGGCTGAGAGAGGCTAGGTGACTCACCCAAGGTCACCCAGCTGGGAGAAGGCTGGAGTTCCTACCCCAGCCTACAGGGCGTCCCACATACCTGGGTTCTAATGCCTCTGTTGGGGACTGGGGCTTATTATTTAACCTCTTTGAGCCTCAACTGGATCTTCTGTAAAATGGTAATACTAATTTTTAAAATAAATACATAGTAAAAATAAAAGCACTACATCTAATGGGCTGTTTTTGTGTTGTTCTTTGAGGAGTCACTGAAATCCTTATCAAATGGTTATCAAGCACGTAGCCTGTTTCCTGGCATAGCCCAAGCTCTCCGTGGACACACACGCTGTCAGTATTGACAAGGATCTGCCCCCAGGACAAGGCTGATTATTTTCCAGGGCCTAGAAAGAAAAGAAGTTTTGCCAGGTGTCTGCGCCGGCTTTGGGGAGTTTGCAGTCTACTGAGCTTGTGGACCAGGACCGCCCAAGTTCCAGCAGGTAGCTCCAGGCTGGTGAGCGGACAGAAAGCTGGTGACCAAATACCCCTCTTGGCTTTCCAAAACTTCAAGTGCTGCTCCATCGCATTGTCAGACACAGCTGCCGCCACCCCCGGCCCCACCGCCGATCTCCCTGCTTCATTTTATGAACCACGACCCTTTTACCCGGAAGAGCATCCACGGTTATCCGGAGACACTGCAGGCACGGGCAGGGAGAACAGGTCTCTCTGCCTTTAATGGAGGCTGTGCAGGTCTTGGGCGAACATGAAGGGTACTGCATTCCTGCTTTGGAGAAACTGGCAAAGAGCAAGGGAGCTGGTGGCTCCAGGAGCTCTGTTAACCCCTGGAGACCCAGGACACTGAGAGCGGCCCCTCTCCCCTCAAACCACGCTGCGGGCGAAGCGGCCTCGGGTAGAACCTTCCAGCTTGCTTTGCACCCAGGTGTCTCCCTCTGTCCAGCACCAAAGGGAGCCGAGGGGCCGTGTCCTGCCTGGTGATCACCCTTGAGCGAGGGATTTGGACCCCAGAGAACCTGCACCTGCAATGTTAATTTCCTGCTGTTGTTTCTACCACTCACAGCAGCAAATATTCAGACCCATTTCTGGCCCTGGCCCTTCCAAGGAGCCCCAAATTCTCTCCAAATGCCCAAAGTGAAAAAGGGCTGACCTCTTCATTGACTGTCCCACGCAGAGGCCTGATAGGTAGCTGGCATTCTGTAAATGTTTGTTGAATGAATGAATGAACGGCCACTACAGATGCAGCTGTAGTAGTCTAAGACTTTAAATACAAATGCTTGTATTTTGGAATTCCTGTGGAATTTTGTTTTTAAAGGGCCACTGAGAACCTGAGGTTTTCATGTTGGAGAGGGAAAGGGATGGTGTTGGGTTGCTTAACCCTTCTGAGCATCCATGGATTCACCAGAGCCCGGAACGCGGGCCGACTGCCTTCTTGCTGGCTTCTCCAGCTCTCTTTGGATTTCATGGAGTGCCTGCGCTCGGGACCTAATGGCCTCCAGGGCCTTCCCTCTGCTGTCGTCACCTTGGGGATAGGATCCCAACACTGGGGTTTCAGAGGGACCCAAACATCGAGTCCTCACTCAAGGAGCTGTTGCTTCTATTGGATGTTGCCTTGGTTGAAGTCGCTGTCGGGCATCTCGGCTCCAAGCCTCCCCCCGGCCCTCTCGGGCCCCCCTCCCCCTCGGCTCCCCCTGGTTCTCCCACCCTCCTCCACAGTCCCTATCAGCTCCTTGATTTTCCTCTGTTTCTGCCTCTGGGCCCCCACCTGCGCCTCAGCCAGGCCTCCCTCTCTTCCTAGAAGAATAAATCCTTGTGAATCTCTCTCTTCTTTTCTGGACCAAAGACCAAAAGCATCCTTGACAGCAGGCACCAGCTCTGTCTACCCACAGGCCCTTGCAGCTGGGACACGCTTCAAATCAATGCTTATTTCTTCCAGGTGAGGCCGAAAGTCGGCATGGTGACCCAGGAGGCCCTTGTGAGTCTCTTGCAAGAAATCGCTTTGGTTTCTCCTTTTCTGCTTAGATGAGCTCCAGTCTCTCTGTGAACTCTGATCTGTCTCCAAATAGTTCACAGCATCGAACGCTATCTGAAGGCAGAGCGGGGGAGGGGACCCATCCCCGTGCCCTGGCATCCTGCGACACAGCAGCACTCAGGAACAAAACTAAAAATAATAAAGGGACAATGACAATAATCACAGCCGCACAACCCCGGTGCCAGACTCCGGACAGGCCACAGCTTGTTTAATTCTCACCACGATTCCCTGCAGTGAGAGATTCCCCACGTCGTGGATGGGAGCCCGGGGCACAGGAGCTCTAAGGACTTGCCCAAGGTCGCACAGCCAGGGAGTAGGGGAGCCAGGGTTTCCATTCAGCAGTCTGAGGGCGGTGATGGGAAATGTGCCTCTGGCTGGACCCTGCCGGGTGCCGGGAATCCAGGCAGGAGCCGCAGAAGACCACGTCCCTGCCACGAGGAGCTACGGTCTCCTGCATGGAGGAGAGAAGGCCCCGGTCCGCCCAGGCTGTGCCTTCCCAGAGGTCTGTGGATCCCGCAAGCCGGGTAGTTTGAAAGCCAGGATTTCAGGAGATCGTGTGATAAAGTCTTGCATATTTAAATGAGCCGCCTTTCAGTGAGATGATCAGTATACACATTCGTCCACGTGTACAACCTCACATGCATGTACGTGTCTTCGTGCACGCACACACACACACTCACACACACTTTGGCTTTTCTGCATTATATGTACATTATATTTACAAAGTGGGGCGAGCCCAGCCATCCGCCTGCCCTTAAGCTGGAATTTAATGACCCATCTTCAACACCCCGGGGCTCCTCCAACCTCCTTCATAGAGCAATATTCCTCAGTGACCAACTGTTAATATTCCCACGAGGGATCCCCCTTAGCTGGAGATCCGTGTCTCACCGCCCAGGGTGCTCCCCTGCCCAGCTCAGCAGGGTGTGGCTGATAATACCACAATCTCTTCAGCTCCGGATCTCCTGCCTTTTCCGAGTGTACATTTCAATCAACAGAAGCCCCGGTGTTTCCAAGGCAGCTGTTTCCTGTCAGGGCAGTGTCCCAAACAGGTGGCCCTATTCAGCCTTTCTTTCTTTTTCTTTTTCTTTTTTTCTTTTTTTTTTTTTTTTTTTTTGACAGGCAGAGTGGACAGTGAGAGAGAGAGACAGAGATAAAGGTCTTCCTTTGCCGTTGGGTCACCCTCCAATGGCCGCTACGGCCGGCGCACCGCACTGATCTGAAGGCAGGAGCCAGATGCTTCTCCTGGTCTCCCATGTGGGTGCAGGGCCCAAGCACTTGGGCCATCCTCCACTGCACTCCCGTGCCACAGCAGAGAGCTGGCCTGGAAGAGGGGCAACCGGAACAGAACCGGCGCCCCGGCCGGGACTAGAACCCGGTGTGCCGGCGCTGCAGGCAGAGGATTAGCCTGTTGAGCCTTTCAATCCAGACTTTTATTCCCCTATCTGAGTGACAAGCAAAGGAGAGGGAATTCCAGCGTCAGAGCCGGCAGCCCGGAACCAGAACCGTGCCATCTACCATCTTCCATGCGCTTCCGGAATGACACCAAGGTGTGTCCCCTGCTGGGATGGGGTAGCCAGTTAGGAGCATGACAGGTGAGAGTCAGAGATGTGGGTTCCAGTCCCGCCTTCAGCATTTACTGCTTGGATGGCTTCTGGAGGAGCTACCACAGCACTAGGAGTGACAGCATCCTTACTTAGAAAATAGAGATACTAACGTTACCCAGCTCACGGGATGGTGGGGGAAATGAATAAATAAATCACCCCCAAGCACATAAAAGTCTTTTAGCTCAGGCCTTAGCAGCGAGTAAGCTCTCAGCAAGTGATCGCTCTGGCTTTGAGCACTGTCTGGGCTCCAGGGCACACTGCGGCTGCTCCAGGAACCCAGAGCTGAGTGGAGGCCGTGTGCTGGCGAAGCGGCCGTGTCACCGGGGAGGTGCAGCTCCGCTCAGCGCAGGCAGGCTGGCCAGTCTGTCTCTCCAATCTACGACAGCTAGGAATCGGAGAGGGCCATCTCTGCTTTGCATGGCTGTTGGAAGGTTCTAAATCATCGGCCCGTGGAAGACAGGGGCTCAGGGTGTACTGTTGTCTCTCACCAGATCCTGGAGATGGGCTCCAGGATCTCCAGTGGGGAGCAAAATTCAGGGTGCCCGATTCTCTCATCTAGCAGGTGTTTCCTCCCATGTAGTAAGTGGCGTAATATTTACACGTAACCCACCCACAGCCTCCCTTATACCTTATGTTATGTCTAGACTTCTTAGGATACATAATACAACGTAAGTGTGTAGATAGTTGTTGTTATACTGTTTAGGGAACAATGACAAGAAAAATACATGTACTAAGTACAGATGGATTTTTAAAAGTATTTTTGGTCCATGGAACTTGCAGGAGTAGAGGCCAAGGTGCTTTTGGCCAGTTCCAGGTACCACAGTGGGCGATTCTTATTCAGACGAACCGGAACCCTGGGAAGAGCAGGATAGGTGGGGAGTGATCACCATGGCGATTTGATTTGTGATGTGAGTGGCTGACTTGCCCACCTTAAACCTCAACAGACAAGTGTGTAGAACAGAAAAAAAAAAAGATTTGCTTCCACCCAGCCCCTTCCATGCCAGCATCAAAGGGAAATCCCATGCTCTCCGGACAGTGCCAAGGGCCAGCTGGTTTCCTGCATGCCTATTGTCCAGAGTTTGGGCTGTGTGTCCTCAATGGGCAGGGACAGGAAGTTCCAGGCTCAGAATGATCGGCAGTTTCCAGTGTTTTTCCAGGAACAGAGCTGATGGGTGAGCCCAAAGGCTGGTGGGAACATTTTTCAGCTTTCTAAGGAAGCCTAGTGTTCGTGGTACCAGATTTGAGGCACCTGAATGTCTTGTCCACCAGCCACAGTCTGTGTGGCTTTGGACATGCCTCTTAGCCCTTCTGAACCACTGTGCAATGGACCCTTTGGATTTTTCTTCCAGAACATTCTCCCCTTGCCCAGTGAGCACGCACTGACCCCCACCACCCTCAGCTCTGTTTTCAGTGGGACTGGTCCCACCCCAGCTCTGGAGTAGTCTCTGAGTGGTCAACCCTTCCTCCACTGTGATGGGTTGAGGGAGGGGCTCCTGCCTCAGTTCACAAACAGTAGACATGAACAGAGGGTTTCTGAAGTTCCCTGCCTCCCACAGCACCCATCAGAACTGCTCTCTGTGTCCCTCGAGGGTCGTGTGATAGGATAATGTAACAACAGGATTCTAGAGCCTCAGGTCAAGCCACGAGGGTCATCTGAAGAATCAACCAGAACAAATCTAGCCCCATAATGGTGGCATAGACCCCTGAAGCAAACCATTCTTGAATGTGGCTATCTCAGTTATACCAGCCATCCATCTTCCTATCTCCTCCCCTCCTTGTTTGTCCTTAAACTAATTCAGGCTGAATTTTCTGTTGGGCGTAACCAAAATACCCCTAACTAGTACATTCTGCTTCCTTTCTTTTGTTCTTTTTTTTTTTTTTTAAGATTTATTTATTTGAAGGAGTTACAGAGAGAGGTAGAGACAGAGAGAGAGAGGGAGAGAGAGATCTTCCATCTGCTGATTCACTCCCCAAATGGCCACAATGGCCAGAACTGGGCCGATGTGAAGCCAGGAGCCAGGAGCATCTTCCAGGTCTCCCACGTAGGTGTAGGAGCTCAAGAACTTGGGCCATCTTCCACTGCTTTCCCAGGCCATGGCAGGGAGCTGGATCGCAAGTGGAGCAGCCGGGACTCGAACTGGCACTCATGTGGGATACCAGTGCTGCAGGCCAGGGCTTTAACTCACTACACCACAGCACTCGCCCCTGCTTTCTCGTTCCTACTCCCTCTCCAAACCTCTAGAAGAATGGAACAGCATAGTAAGCTAAGTGCGAATGAGACAATTACCAGAAACAATCATTGCCGCCTCGAGGACTTCCTAACCCAGAACAATCCAATTTGCAGCAGACTTGGGATATTTCCTCCCATTCCTCTGAAACGTATTAGTTACATTACGTTGAAATGATCAGATCATGCATTGATAATGGTGCTTAATGGGGCTAATAGTATTATTCTCCTGTAAACAGAAATGCATGTAATTAATAACCCCGCTAAGGCTCCTCGAATTCACTCGTTCTAATTACCCTCCAGTGAGTCTCGACTGAGCAGTCTGGGTGCAAACAGACACGCGGCGTTCAAGGACAGCGGGGCCAGCGCCCGGCGTCTGCACTGACTCTGGCCTGGGAAGGAGAGCGTGGCTCGGCTCCAGGCTCCCTGGTTCCCTCTCTCTAAGGTGATGAGGTCAGCCTTAACTGTGAGAAGCTGAGGAAACCTCGAGATCAGGGGCCAGCATTGGGTTGTAGCGGGCTAAGCTGCCATCTCCAATGTTGCCATCGCATTTGGGCGCCGGTTGGAGTCCCAGCTCCTCCACTTCTGATCCAGCTCCCTGCTGCTGTGCCTGGGAATGCAGCGCAGGATGGCCCAAGTGTTTGGAGACTGGGATGAGGCTCGAGGCACCTGGCTTCGGCTTGATTCAGCCCTGGCTGTAGAGGCCATCTGGGGAGTGAACCTGAGGATGGAAGACCTCTCTCTGTCTGTAATTCTGCCTTTTAAATAAATACATCTCTAGAAAAAAATTAACAGAAATATCTAGATCCTCTCCCGAGAAGCATGCATGTATGTTTTGGAGATGTAATCATATCTACATGTGATTGGAAGGAGTCCATGCAAAACTCCATTTGCTTTTCCTTTTACATCAAGCCAAACCAACAGGAAATCCAAAATTAAACCATCTCTCAGTTCTCCTCCAGCCCTGTTTTCAGTGCCCATTGTGCTGTCGCACCCCAGAATGAACACAGCCATATTTGAGTTTTAGAAACCTGGAAACTGGGGCTGGTGCTGTGGCATAGCAGGGAAAGCCGCCACCTGCGGTTCTGGCATCCCATATGTTCACCGGTTCGCGTCCCGGCTGCTCCACTTCCAATCCAGCTCTCTGCTATGGCCTGGGAAAGCAGCGGAGGTTGGCCGAAGTGCTTGGGCCCCTGCACCTGCGTGGGAGACCTGGAAGAAGCTCCTGGCTCCTGGCTTTGGCTTGGCCCAGCCCAGACTGTTGCAGCCATTTGGGGAGTGAACCAGCAGATGGAAGATTGACTTCTCTCTCTGTCTCTCTCTCCAACTCTGCCTTTCAAATAAATAAATAAGTAAATCTTTTATTTAAGAAAAGAGAAAGTTGGGAACTCTCTGGGCAAGAGAGGCTGGAAACAGGCACTGGTGAGGAGGCTGTTCCAGGTTCCTTGGTGAAAGACGACGTGGAGCAGACAGGGTAGGGAAGCGGGCAGGGTGGAGGGCTGGGCAGCTGCAGGACCTGGTGTGAGAGCAGAGCCAGGGAGGCATTCCCAGGAGACTGCCTATTGCTTACGGCTAAGTTCAGCTTTGAGGAACAGAAAACCCAGTGACAGCGGCTTAAACAAGCCAACACGATCCTGTTTCTCAGCAGAAGACAGTCGGAAGTGGGCGGCAGTCCAAGAACCCGGTGCTTCCTATCTCTTCTACCACACGGCCACTTTAGGGTCCAGCATGGCTGCCAGGAATTCCAGCCATCGTACCTGTGCTCCCAGGTTATAAGAAGGAGAACAAATGGAGATGCAAAACAAAGCCTCCTGAAAGAACTTTCCCAGGAGCAAAGCTTGTGTGCGTATCTCCTTAGGCAGAACTCAGCCACACCTGGCGGTGGGAGAGCCTGGGAAGGGTACTGATGCAGCATCTTGCTAAGCATCTTGCCCAAGAGTCTGTCGCCAGGGAGACGGGAAAAGGCAGCTGCGACAAGCCTTCAGATGTCAGAAACGTGGAAGTCTCACCCCAGTTTTGCAAGAGGCAGAGTCAGTAATCAGACAAGCTCTCCCAGGGGCCGCCGCCTTCTCCCCGCTCAGCACAGGGGGCGAGGGGTGGAGGGAAGCCCCCGACGCTTGAAGAGCTGACTGCGAGACACTGCGGGGGCCTTAGTAGGTCAGCCCCGATGCAGGCCTGCCCCGCACCCCTGCCTCCCTGCCTCCCTGCCTCCCTGCCTCCCTGCCTCCCTGCCTCCCTGCCTCCCTGCCTCCCTGCCTCCCTGCCTGCTTTTCTGCCCACTTCCCAGAGGAACTGGATTAATCCATTAGGTCTAACCTCTCTTTAACTTCCTGATTAGTTACATTTGGAAACCCCGTTTGTTTTTGCCTTCTCATCAAGCCAAACTCACACCCCCAGAAAAAAAAAAAGGCCTATTTCCAGTGCCACTGATTTACTGCAATTTCTGAAAATCAGAGCGAGCCGAGGAGCGACGTGACGGGAATTTCAAAGCCTCCTTTTCACACTGCAAGTATGGATGAGAAGTGTGACCGAGATGGAGAGCGCTCACAGGCGAAAGAATCCGAGGTGCGGCCCAGGCCACGAAAACACCAGGCCTGCTAATAAAGCAGAGGGCTAAATTCTGTGATTTCCACCTCCTGGTTGAGCAACAAAGTTACAAAATACAACAATGGGCAAAGCTAAGGCTAAGAGGTTGTGTGTTTTTATTGGCAAGTGGAATTTTCAAAAGGATAATATTGGTTTCCTGGCTTCGGTCATCTCCCTACTGGCTGTGGTCCAGGACATTTAAAAATTATTATTTACTTTAACTTATTTATTTATTTGGAAGGCAGAGAGAGAGAGAGAGACAGACAGGCAGAGAGAGGTCTTCCATCCACTGGATCACTCCCCAAATGGCCGCAATGACCAGAACTGGGCCAATTTGAAGCCAGGAGCTTCTTCTGGGTCTCCCACGTGGGTGCAGGAGCCCAAGCACTTGGTCCATCTTCTGCTGCCTTTCCCAGGTTCTTTGGCAGGGAGTGGGATCGGAAGTGGAACAGCTGGGACTCAAACCAGTGCCACAGGCCATGGCTTTACCTGCTACATCACAGTGCCGGCTCCTAAATTTCTCTAACAAAAGTACTATGTGTGCAGAGTGAGGTCTTCGTGACAGCAGTTCAGCAGTCCCCTCTTTTTCCCCACCCAGCAGTACCCCCAGTCCTGCTCCACAGACCCAACCACGTTCAACAATTTGTGCTTTCTTTCCTGGGATCCAGCTCCGCATTTTCAGTCACATCCTCCTACAACTATTGGTTGCATTAGCAGTGAAAGCGTTGTCTATTGTATTCTATCATGGAAGGCAACCAGGTAACTCATGACCTCTTTCTCTCCCTCTCTCCCGGATTTTTTCCATCCCCATTCTTAAGTATACTATCTCAATTGTTTTTTTTTTTGTTTGTTTGTTTGTTTTTTTTTTGTGTTTTTTTTTTTTTTTTCTGACAGGCAGAGTGGACAGTGAGAGAGAGAGAGACAGAGAAAAAGGTCTTCCTTTGCCGTTGGTTCACCCTCCAATGGCCACCACAGCCAGCGCACTGCGGCCGGCGCACCACGCTGATCTGAAGCCAGGAGCCAGGTGCTTCTCCTGGTCTCCCTTGGGGTGCAGAGCCCAAGCACTTGGGCCATCCTCCACTGCACTCCTGGGCCACAGCAGAGAGCTGGACTGGAAGAGGGGCAACCAGGACTGAAGGACCCCAAATCTGGGAATCCAACACGCTCGGGTGGTCGCCCAAAGACCCAAAACTCCAGCCCAGTAGATGCAAAAGCAAGAGGATATTTATTAATACGTTTGCGCAAACGGGCCCCCCAGCACCTCAGGCAGTCCAGAGAGCGAGAGAGCCCCGATGTATGTGGGTCGTTTGGTGATTGGCTATTTTGAAGGGCAAACTCTTGTTACGATTTTAGTGAGGGAAGGGGTAAGTTTATACAATGGTCACAGAACCTTATTGCAACTCTTTTCCGGACTCCTGCAAGTGTTATCGCGTGAGACAGTTACACAGAGCAGTTTCCCAAGGTTATTCTGTAGGCAGGTGGAGACACAGTTATCTTAAGGAATGGCTACTGTCAGCAGCCAAACTTTTTAACCCTTGCTAAAATCATTTTAATATTTACTTTTAGCAGGGGTCTTACAGGACTAGAACCCGGCACCCCGACCGGGACTAGAACCCGGTGTGGCAGCGCTGCAGGCGGAGGATTAGCCTTTTGAGCCATGGCGCCGGCCCCCAGTTGTTCTTAAACTAGAGTCAATCTTATTAGAACCACATAAATACTCTTAATTTCCTAGTTAAGTATTGTTCTATAATTCCATGTTCTTTCTTATCAACGTTTTCATTTTCTTGGAGAAAACCTCTTATTTTTATTTGGTATGTATGTGGCATTAATTCCTTTTAAAACCTTCCATCCAAAAATCTTAATACCATTTTTCCACAGGCTCAAATACATTCTGCAATCTTCCAGCTCCTTCCTCCCCACCCCTTCTGTCTCCATCTCCTCCTCCCTCCCCCTCTTCCTCTCTCGCTCTCTCTTTCCTTCCTTCCTTCCTTCCCTCCTCCCCCTTCCTCTGTCCCACTCTCCCCTCCCCTCCCCTCCCCTCTCCTCCCCCCTCCTCCCCCTCCCCTCCCCCTCCCCTCCTCTCCCCTCCCCTCCCCGCTCCTCCTCCTCTACCCTTTTTCTCCATTCTCCGCCCTCCTGCAGCGGGGTGGGCTGATGTCTTTTCTGGCCTGCCGCCCCGGTTTTCCTTTGCAGTTATCCTGGGGGCCTCTCTCATTTCCTGGACCCCCTGGTCTCTTTTTTGGGGAATGCTCGCTCATTTGGCTGGAACACTTCCAGTGATGATATTTTGAGTTAGGTGCTTCGGAAATATTGGGTATTTTGCAGAGTTAAAAATGTCTTTCTTCCATTTTGTGCTTCATTGATAGTTTTGTTAGGAATGTAAAAAGATTGAAAACACTGCGGTGACTCATGGCGGTACTGGTGCATCCACTTCGGCCTTCTGACACGGCGGCTAGCTGATGGGTGCCGTCCAGTCTCACTTCGTGAGCGACCTAGGCTTCTTAAAGATTTCTCTGTGGTCTGCGCGTTTTTATGCTTTTCCCCCGACGCCTTCTGTTCTAGAACTATCGTGGGGCACCTCACACGGGAACTGCTTCCTGTCGCAGCGCAGGTGGCCCGGGAGCCCCCTCCTGGCCTGGACTCCCACGTCCCACAGCGCGTGAAGGTTCTCTCACACTTCTCAGTTTGGTTATCTCACTCTACTTTTTCCTAATTTTTTTTCTTTCCAGAACTCTAATTTTCTTATTTTCTCCATGGTATTTTCCATTGCTTCTTTTTTGCTTGTTTGTTTGTTTCTACTTTATGGAAGGCTTCTTCAACTATATAACCTTTCTATTGATTTTTTTGATAGTAGAATTCATTTTATCGTATTTTTTAAAAGATTTTTTATTTATTTATTTGCCAGAGTTACAGAGAGAGAGAGAGAGAGACAGAGAGAAAGGTCTTCCTTCCGTTGGTTCACCCCACAAATGGCCGTCACGGCCGGTGCTGCGCCTATCCGAAGCCAGGAGCCAGGTGCTTCCTCCTGGTCTCTCATGTGGGTGCAGGGTCCAAGCACTTGGGCCATCCTCCACTGCCTTCCCTGGCCACTGCAGAGAGCTGGACTGGAAGAGGAGCTACCAGGACTAGAACCTGGTGCCCATAGGGGATGCCGGCGCTGCAGGCGGAGGATTAACCAAGTGATCCATGGTGTTGAGCCCCCATTTTATTGTATTTTTAAAATTTGTAAATTATAAAATTTACATACATATTGAAAAGTGCAAAGAAAAAATATGTAACCTGGATTCTTTATCATAAAACAAAAACACTCATGTTCTTTTTATTGAAGATTTATTTATTTATTTATTTATTTATTTAAAAGGCAGAGCTACAGAGAGAGAAAGAGAGACAAAGAGAGAGGTCTTCCATCTGCTGGTTCACTCCCCACATGGCTGCAATGGCCATAACTGGGCCATTGCCAGGAGCCAGGAGCTTCTTCCAGGTCTCCCATGCGGGTGCAGGGTCCCAAGCACTTGGGCCATCTTCTACTGCCTTCCCAGGTGCATTAGCAGGGAGCTGGATCAGAAGTGGAGCAGCTGGGATGAGAACCGGCGCCTATACGGGATGCCAGCACTGCAGGAGGCGGCTTTACCCACTACGCCACAGTGCCAGTCCCACTTCTTTTAAATTATTTCAATAACTCAGTCTATTTTTTTCAAAAGATGTAAATATTTTATTTATTTATTTGAAAGGCAGAGTGAGAAGAGAGGAAGAGACAGAGAAAGAGAGCGTGAGAGAGAGAGAGAAAGAGAGAGAGAGAGCGTGCAAGAGAGAGGTCATATCTGCTCTTGTACTCTCCAAATGGCTGTAACAGCTGGGGCTGGGCCAGGCGACAGCCAGGAGCCAGGAATTCCCTCCTGGTGAATGGCAGGGACCCAGGTACTTGAGCCATTAACTGCTGCTTTGTCTAGCAGGGAGCTGGATGGGAAGTGGAGCAGCCAGGACTCAAACCAGCACTCAGAAAAGGGATGGGTGTGTCTCTAGCGGCGGCTTCCGCTTCTGCGCCACGATGTCCGCCCCTCATCCTTCGCGCTCTTCCTGTCTCCTTGGTGGCAGTGTATTCTTGTTTCAAGGCTGTGGCATCTTCCCTTGACTCTGTAAGGCTAACAAGTATCTCCTCTGTTTTGCTTTGTTTTCTGTTTCCATACCACTGTTATTTTCTGTTTTTAAAAATATTTATTTATTTATTGGAGAGGCAGAGTTGGAGAGAAAGAGAAAGGTCTTCCATCAGCTGGTTCACTCCCCAAATGGCTGCAATGGAGCTGGGCCAATCCGAAGCCAGGAGCCAGGAGCTTTTTCTGGGTCTCCCACGTGGGTGCAGGGGTCCAAGGACTTGAGCCATCTTCCACTGGCTTCTCAGGCCAATAGCAGGGAGCTGGAACAGAAGTGGAACAGCCAGGACTCGAACCAGCACCCATATGGGATGCCAGCACTGCAGGCGGCGGCGGCGGCACCCACTACGCCACAGCACCAAGCCTTCCTTCCAGCTTTCTGCTTATGAACTTTGTTATCTGGTTTTTCACAATAGAGGTTTTCCTTAAATGCTGGCCAAACAAGATGTGCTTAAACATACTTCTAAGTTAGAACTCTAGAAAAGCGAACTTGAAGTTGTTCTTCCTGAGCAGGATTTCTCAGCCAGGAGATCTTACCGAAGGTGCCTGGAGAGCCACCTGCACCGTCCGCACCAACGTGCCCTGTGCACAGCTAATTCTCGACACTTACCAACTGGACTGGGATCCATGACTGCACTGCTTGCACAGGGAAAAACTGGAGCTAGGAAGCTTCTCTAACTTGTTAACACGAAGCTACCAAGCACAGAAGGGCAGAATGAACCCCATGCTCCCAGCAGACTTGGCCAAGCTTGCTTCGCCCACATCTCCCACCCTGGAGTGTTTTAAAGTAAATCCCTGGCCTCAGGTCACTTCCTCTGAGCACAGGAAGCCCTTTGTGGCCCTGGCCTTTGTGCGTGAGAGAAATGCCTCTGGCTGGAGTCCGAGACTGTGGGGATCGACAGTCTCCAGCCAACCTTGGTTCCAGGAGTAGCTTTTGGTGTCCCTCCCAGCGGTTGGGGCCCTACCCATGGAACATTCTCTGCACTCTCAGCCTACGGGAAATACGTTTTATGAGGCCCAGGAGCTGTCCCCACCAGCTCTCGTCCCTTGAGGAAGAAGGACAAAGGGCAGTGCCGCCTGCAGAGCCATGGGGAACCTCACTGTGGGCTGGAAAACCACGGGGAGCATGACCGCAGGCCATGAGATGCTCAGAGCTCAGTTCCCAGGAGGAAAGGAAACCAAGGTTCACAAAACCACGGCTGCAATGCTGCTGCGCTCTCACCTTTACCTCCCCTGTCGCCGCCGACATCCCACACTAAGTAGTGAAGGCATTATCAGCAGATGCCAGAGGCCTGCAAACGCAGATCTCTCTGCAATCGCTCTCCATTCCTGGCTGTTTTCTCCTTGCTGTAGGTTCTTGGCACCTTGTGTTCGGTAGCTGCTGCCTGTTGCTGGCGTGGAGACATCTCCGGTTGAATCAGGAGGCTTTTAATATCCCAGAATCAGGCCAATTCACATCTGAGTTCCCCATTGTCCTGTACCCAATGGTGTTGTATAAATCTGAGGAATCTCAGTTCAGACCATTTTTTTTTTATATCTATATCCCAACTACAAGAGTCTAAGACAAAAGTAGTGAATAGATTCTCAGCAAGAAGCCAGAGTCTCAGATCCCCCATTCCACAGCCATCAACTCTCATCAACTCTCCCACCTCTGCCTACAGCTCAGGGAGATCCCTCGGCCACCTAACAAGGCTACAGTGTTCGTTCCATTTTTCAGAGGGAAAAATGGAGGCAGAAACATTCCAAGGACTTTTGCCAATGTGGCACAGCTGAGAAATGTTGGAAGTGAGATTTGAACTTGAATGTGATTTCAAAGCCTTCACGTTCAGTTACTACACTGTACAGGGCCTGGATTTGTGGGCTGTGAGGATCGCAATTTCTAAGTCAATGTGGCTATTATTGCTATTCTGAGCCCACCTTTCAATCAGATGCACGCTTAGGCCTATCCCAGCTGGATATGGGAACCGACCTGTTAACATGGACGACCCCCAAGGCGTGGTTTCTGAATCTGTACTTGACAGATTTTCTACCACGAAGACAAACTCTTTTTCCCAAGGTTTCGTGATCTATAGCTTGTTCAACAAGGTCGTGAACTCATCGCACACGTGTATATATTGTACACATGTTAACACCTCTGTAAGTGTCTAAGCCCTCACCCTCAATGTCTGTTCTCATCTCATCCCAGAAAATGGCAAAGGTTTCCTGAGTCGGTCTGGCCCCGTCAATGTCGCCTGTCACTCATGGGCGGAGGGGGGTCTCATTTCACAGCCTGGGAAAGGCGGCCCTGTGGCTGCAGGCGTGGGACCTGTGACAGAGGAGAAGCCAGTCGGTGGACTCCAGTCTTCCGCTCTTAGTGATGGGTTCCCGGGTTAGTATGTGATTCGGAATGGCCCACTTGGATTGAATCTCAAAACTTTTCCGTGCGATGTCAGGGGTAAGACACTCTCTCCCTGGAATGGTGGCGTGTGAGGCTGTGACCCAGTTCTGCAGTAACTAATTTTGCTACCATGAGGTGAGTTGTCCCCCGAGCCCCTACAGGCAAAGAAACAAAGGATGATAAACCAGAGGAAATTATAAATAAATAAAATGATAGCCTAGATGACATCATGACATCTGAACCAAAACATGCCACAGCTATCCCTCTCTCTCTCTCTCTCTCTCTCTCACTCTCTCTCTCCCTCTCTCCCTCCCCCACAACCTCCTCATTAAGGACTTATTTGATTAGGACCTCCTGTCAATGGAAACTAAGAGCTTCCTTTTCTGTGCCTGGGCTACCTGCATTTCTTCCGCAAGCACGGATTAAGCTCCTACCTCGCAGAAAGCGCTGTGCTAGGTCTGGGAAGGGCGTCTTTCCCCAGGGAATTCCGTGAGGAGGAGTGCCTGATGCAGTCAGAAGTGACCATAGAGGCCGGTGCTGTGGCCCACTTGGTTCATCCTCCGCCTGTGGTGCCGGCATCCCATATGAGCTCCGGGTTCTAGTCCCGGTGGCTCCTCTTCCAGTCCAGTTCTCTGCTGTGGCCAGGGAGTGCAGTGGAGGATGGCCCAAGTGCTTGGGCCCTGCACCCCGTGGGAGACCAGGAGGAGGCACCTGGCTCCTGGCTTCGGATCAGCGCAGTGCACCAGCCGTAGCGGCCATTTGTGGGGTGAACCAACCGAAGGAAGACCTTTCTGTCTCTCTCTCTCACTAACTCTGCCTGTCAAATAAGTTATAAAAAAAAAGACGAAGAATAAGTGACCATGCATATCAACCGGCTCACTTCAAGACAGCCTGATGTCATTTTAAGACAACATTTCAAAACGGATGTTTGCCACTTATTTACAAATTTTAATTTTCACAAGCAAAACATGGAGTGGCCTTAAGGTTTGCCCTAGGAGAAGGACAGCCTGACTTCCTGGAATGACAGTATCCCTGCCAGCGTCACAGCATTTGCCATTTTTGTGTACTGCCTATTCATTTTTGTTTAGTATTATTAAATGAATTAACTTTCAGCAATTCAATACCTGTATTTCAAGAGGAACTATAATGGAAAGCCAGTAGCCCTGTACATAAGTAGAAGGTAAAGGTAAAATAAATACAACAGGGGCTGGCCCTGTGGCATAGCAGGTAAAGCCACCACCTGCAGCGCCAGCATCCCATATGGGCGCCGGTTCGAGTCCCGGCTACTCCACTTCTGATCCAGCTCTCTGCTATGGCCTGGGAAAAGCAGTAGAAGATGGCCCAGGTCCTTGGGCCCCTGCACCCGTGTGGGAGACCTGGATGGAGCTCCTGGCTCCTGGCTTCAGATCAGCCCAGCTCCGGCTGTTTTGGCCAACTGAGGAGTTGAGGAGTGAACCAGAGGATGAAGACCTCTCTCTGCCTCTGCCTCTAACTCTATTTCTCTGTAACTCTTCCTTTCAAATAAATAAATCTTTAAAAAAATAAATACAACGAAACTATAGAACATGCCTGCATCTGAATATGGTGACCCCACAGAGACCCTGGTCCTCGGGACCCTCCTGTCTCTCATGAAAGGGGACATCAACGAAGGCTGTAAGGTCAAGTCACGCTGGCCCCGTAACGGAGGCTTTCTCCTTGTTGTGTTTAGAGCCATTAGCAGAAAACCGAAAGGGGAGGACCGATTTCTCACGGAGGATTTCAGTCTTATTTAATGCTGCCCCTGGTACCACCACAAATGATCTCTTTGGCACACAGTATGTTACTTTCTCATTCGCGGAGGAATGTGATTCTGGCCAAATCTCATTTTATAGCTGAGCACATTTTAGCCCCGAGAGATAATGAGGCTCTCCAGCCTGCTCAGCGTCCCCAAATCCAATCCCGTTTGATGCCTTTCATTGGCTCTATGTCATGATTACCTTCTCATTAAGGCAAGTGACTCGGGTTTTTATTTCTGATAATGATGCCAGGCTTCCTTTTGAAATAAGCATTGGTGGCTCTTTCACCTTCCCCCCTGTTGAGACTCACTTGAAACAAAGCCTCAACCATGCCTGCCGGCCCCCTGTTCCCCACTGCCACCGCCACCTCACCCCCAAGGCCAGGCAGGCCCAGGGCCTTGCCCTGTGCTGGAGCCCAGGGGATGCCCCACGACGTGGGTCCTTCCTCCCCGCCAAGGAGGCAAAACTAGCAAGTAAGGTACAGCACCTGCTCGAATTCCAACACAGGGCTTCTCAATGAGCGTGCGCTATCTGGGGCGCAGGTGGGGCTTCCCTGAGTGCCGTAGGATGCTTGGCGCCCGAGGGCGTTTCCGACAGCCAGAAACTTCTCCAGGCACCTTTGAGTGTCCCCTGGGGACACAGCCCCCCCCCCCCCCCCAGGTCAAGAACTAAGGGGCGGCCAAGGCTGACATGTTCCCATCCTAGCCCTTCCGGTTTTCACAGTGAACCTGAGGTATACAGAGCATTCCTTTGCTCTAAGTCTAAAAGATGGGAGCAATTAAAGGTCACTTTTTTAAAAAAAAGAGTAGGAAATGTCATAAGCAGATAGTCAACGAGATCACCGGCCCGCCCATCATAAGGTTCACTCCCTCGGCACAGTCCTCACGCCCGCCCCCTCCGGGTCCTGCTGTCTGGTGCTGAAGTGCGTGCTCCACTTTGTCACAGCCCCTTTGCCTCAGGACTTTGGAAACCTAAAAGCTGGGCCGCCTCCGTGCCTCATTTCGACATCTGGAGCTGGCCCGTGGCACGAGGTGTTGTAAAGGCACCTGTCCTTCTTAAAGGGGCCATCGATGCTAAAACGCTGGGGGTGGGGCCAGGCATTTGGCACAGCAGTGAAGATGCCACCTGAGACATTCAGCTCAGCCCCACTCACTTGTCGCTTCCTGGCAGTGCGGACCCCGAGAGGCGGCAGGTGATGGCTCAAGTGCCTGGGTCCCTGTCACGCATGTGGGACACAGTATTGGGCACTCCCTTCCCTCAAGCCTATCATCGAGGTCCATGGGGTCTCTGGGAGGGGACAGGGAGACCAAGATAGAAACCGAAGATCCTGCTACTGTGTGTGCCCAGGAAGCTGCCATAGATGGAACACGTCCCCAGGCACATTCCACAGACAGTCGGTTATTTGAGGATTAAGTCTGTCTGGCCTGGAGTTGCTTAACAGAGAGTCAGGGATGGGACACAGGGCTACCAAGTTTGGAAAGAAAATCTCTCTTGATGGATGCAACGGGTAGCACATGGGACTAGCACTGTGGCGTGGGCAGGTTAAGCTGCTGTTTGCAATGCCAGTATCCCATAGGAGTGCAGGTTAGAGTCCTGGCTGTTCTGTTTCCAGTCCAGCTCTCTGCTATGGCCTGAGAAAGCAGTGGAAGATGGCCCAAGGGCTTGGACCCCTGCACCTGCGTGGGAGACCCAGATGGAGTTCCTGGTCCAGCCCCTGCCATTGCAGCCATTTGGGGAGTGCATCAGTAGATGGGAGCTCTCTCTCTCTCTCCCCCTGTATGTGTGTGTCTCTGTGTGTGTGTGTCCCCTCACCCCGCAACTCTGCCTTTCAAATCAATCAATCAATCAATCAATCAATCTTTAACAACAGCAACAAAACCTGAAGTAGGTAGCACATGGCCCTGGGAGCAGGAGGAAGAAGACAGACAGACAAAGAGAAGACGTAGTTGCATGTGGCAGCCTCTGCAGGGAGCATCTGTGGTCCCCGTCCAGGCCCCTGGGAGCTGCCGGGCCTAGCAGGATGCACAGAGCTCCGTCCATGGGGCCTCAGAGGCGTCTGGGCAGCTCCTGGGGGCTGGCAACAGTGCACTGGGGTGAGGGGCTGGGATTCGTGCGGGCAGAAGGGTTTAATTATGCAGGAGCCATTTCCTGTTTACATAAAAATATCTTGAGTAATCAGTGGTGATGAGCAAAAGAAGTGAAGAGGCTGTCTGAGAGTCTGAGGATGCTGCCATCAGTTAAATGCCAACTTCCCAAACACGTGCAGAGGCGAATGTTAAGGTGGAACTGACTTTAACGGGACAAAGACGATCTGCAATGATTTTCCTTGGGGGTCCAGGATACGCGCCTCACCTGTGTCCCTGTCTTCACAGGGGGATTTGGCTATGTCCCCTGCATGTTCTCACCCCCGTAGTTTTAGAATGCGGAAAACAAAGCAAAAAAAAAAAAAACAAAAAAAAAAAAACAAAAAAAAACAAAAAACCCTCTAAATTACTCTGTATCGGGTGTGTTGTAAATCTTATTTCTGGCTGGCACCACGGCTCACTAGGCTAATCCTCTGCCTGCGGCGCCAGCACTCTGGGTTCTAGTCCCGGTCTGGGTGCTAGATTCTGTCCCGGTTGCTCCTCTTCCAGTCCAGCTCTCTGCTGTGGCCCAGGAAGGCAGTGGAGGATGGCCCAAGTGCTTGGGCCCTGCACCCGCAAGGGAGACCAGGAGAAGCACCTGGCTCCTGGCTTCGGATTGGTGCAGCACACCGGCTGCGGCAGCCATTAGCGGGGTGAACCAACGGAAGGAAGATCTTTTTTTTTTTTAAGGGAAAGGGTTTATTGGGGAACACCCTACAGACCGGAGTGAAGGGATAGCGAAGGAAAAAGAGAGAAAGAGAATATAAGAGAGAAACAGAGAGGAGAGGAGCTAGCAAGGAGAGAAGATAGAGCAGAGAAGAGGAGAGAGGAGAGCAGAGGAGAGAGAAGAACCAAGAGCCGAGAGAGCATGTATGCAGGAACAGGCCCTTTTAAAACTTTGCCTGAGGGCGGGCAGGGAAGCAGGAGCAGCGAATCCTGTTAGGATGGGGGTGGAGCCTGGCTCAGGTAGCTGGGCCATGCGGCCACCTGGCTAAAACTGCGCCAGTTTCCTAACATTCCCCCCTTTTGTTTTTTATAAAGCAGGAGTTGTATGGGATTACATTAGTCCCAAAAGTCCAGGAGGGGTAGAGGGACGATGATCTGTCTTTAGAGCTACTTCCTGATGACACAGGGCAATGAGGTACTCTTTGCTGGCATGGGGGCCATGTCTCAGGCCGCTGTCTCCTGGGTGGGGAGCCAAGTACATTCCCGTAGCAGCATTTGGTTGACCGAGGAAGACCTTTTTCTCTGTCTCTTTCTCTCACTGTCTAACTCTACCTGTAAAAAAAAAATCTTATTTCTAACCTGTTATCTCTACTTTTTGGTAAGGATGTTGAGGCTTTGAGAAGCCTAAGGCTACCCAGCCAGATGGAGCTGGAGGGTCTGGCTCACAACCACGCAAAGCTGGTGCCACTTCCCTGTTGGAGAGCTCGAATTCGCCGCTGTCCCAGAGGACAGAGCTGAGCCTGGAGGAAGGCCGGGGCCAGGCCGGGGCAGCTTGGGCCCCCCGTATCCCCAAGCAGAATGCCAGGATCTCAGTCCTGGCTCTGCCTCTGATTCCGGCTTCCTGCTGATGTCACCCTGGGAGGCAGCAGGTGATGGCTCAGGGTGGAAGGGTCCCTGCCACCCACATGGGAGACCTGGGTGGAGTTGTTGACTCTAAGCCCTGGCTCCCAGCTCAGCCTGGCCCGGCTCTAGCTGTTGCATGTATAAGGGGAGTGAACCAGTGGATGGAAGGTCTCTCTCTCTCTTTCAAATAAATATTAATTTTAAGAAAAAAATTTAAGAGACCTCCACTTCCTACAGGTGAAAGGTGCTAGGCCAGCGATATAAACAGGCCCCTGCACATCCTGCAGCCCCTGCTCATCAGCGGCTTCGTCTGTGGCCTTGTCACTAAGGAGGAGAAGGAAACACTCCGGGCAATGGAACAAGGTGGAGAATCCGTGCACTGTGGGGCCGGACAGGCTTCACCTGCAGGCTGTGTGGCCTTGAGAAAGGCGTGCAACCTCTCCGGGCTCCAGTTGGCACATGTGTGAGGCGGTGGTAATATTTGTTCTTATCAGTGCAGGATGAGTGTGATGATGTCAAGTGAATGCCTGGCACCGAGTGAGTGTTCGTCAAAGTCGGTAAACTTCCTTCTGCATCATTCGTTCAAGGTCAGCCCTGTGCGTGGGGTCCTCACCTCCCCCATGCAGTCCCACCTGCCACGTGGAGCTAGTGTGTTCAGGAAGGGCTCAGCGCAGTCACCCGCACAGCTCAGAGCAAGAACACGATGAGCAGTCACAGCTGCAGTCAGAATTATTCCAGCCTTTGGTATTTAAAATATATGCCCCATTGTCTAAAGATAAGCCCCCGTGAGCATTTCCATGTATGCTCACAGATATATAGTGTGTGAGAGAGAGCTTTCCTCGCTTTGTCCATCATCATGTGTATTGTGAACCTTTTTCTGTGTCCACAAATACCTACAGCATTACTTGAAAAAGCCATATAGCAATCCAGTGCATTTCCACACCCAAGTCCTTCTTGTTGGATGTTTCGGTTCCCATTCTTTTCATGCTTCCTTAGAGAAGTGTGCGATCAACAGCACCGTAGCTAAGCCACTGTGCACATCTCTCTGCGCAATGCTCAAAGACACTGCTTTAATGCCCAGAACACAGGAATGTCATCATTTATTTACCAGTCTGTTCATTTATTGAAGCCAATGTCTGCCTCTTAGGTATTTAGATTATGTTCAATTTTTTGCTCCGATAAATAATAATATGACTGTCTGGATACCACGTCTTACCTAATGATTTCCTTGGGATAGATTCTTCGGGAGGGGAATGAACGGGATCTTGGGGGAACTTAGGTTTTTAAGGCTTTTGACACTCTCAGAAATTTGCCAATTTATTCACTCACCATCTTCCCAGTCGCTTGGGTTCATTCAACAAACACGCGCTTTGTTAGGAAGGGCTGCTGGTCCTCTCTCTCCTCAGCACAGTCGTGCGAAGATGCCCCTGGGACTCAGCCAGACCTGCACTGGAATGCCAGCTCCGTCCTTTCTAGCCGGGTGACTGTAGACATGTTCCAGCAGCCTCCAGTCGGATGACGATTATCCCGTGAGATGCTGAGTTATTTTAAAGTTTTATTTATTTACTTTTATTTATTTGAAAGGAAGAGCAACAGAGAGAGACAGGCAAACAGACAGACAGACAGACAGAGATCTCTCATTCTCTGGTTCATTCCAGAAGAGCCAGGGCCAGGCCAGGCCAAAACTGGGAGCCTAGAACTCAATCCAGGTTTCCCATACAGATGGCAGGGGCCCAAGTACTTAAGCGACCGCCTCTTGCCTCCCAGGGTGAGAAACTAGATTTGAGAGAGCTTGGAGGGCTGAACAAAGAGAAAAGACTTATTGCTAACACAAGGAGAATTTCTTATGCAGCATTCTCATTATTTTGGCTTTTTTTTTTTTTTCCCACAAAACTGTATGTTTGCCATGAGACTCCTTTTCAAATTTTCTTAACTCTCGCCTGCTGTGGTTTCCAAGACACAGATTGAAAATAATGTCTCAAGGAGGAAACAGGTCTGGAGAGACCCAGTGACGTTCCCTGGCCCCCATGAGCCTCAGGCCGGCTAAGACGTCCATCATCAGCCTGCTGTCTGGGCCGTGTTTCTTTCTCTTGCAGGTCATCAGCCTGCAAACAGATACTACCCCAAAGAGATGCACCTGTATTCATAACGAATCTCATGGCGCCAGCAATGTAAGATGTAAAGACAATCTACTGTTGAGAACTTTGTAGCCAAGTAAAATCCAGTGACCCTTTGCTTCTCTTTCCGGAAGCTTGGGGGTGATCACTGAGGATTGGAAGGAAGAGGGAGAGGGGGTAAGACGGCAGATTCCGTGAGCACTGAGATCACCGCTTGTTTCTGTATTCACTGGGCTCTCAGCACAGCGCTAGGCCCTCTGCAGAGGCAGCCGCTGAGCCATAGAATAAACATTCGTTTGGAAGCTGCCAACCCAGGCTTGAATCATAGCTCTGTCCCTTTGTCGCTGATCCATCAACACAGAGCGTGCCGGTTGCCCGTGTGAAGTCAGACACTGCCAGGGGCTTTCAGCACGTTTGACAGCTTCTCTGAGCCTTCGTTTGCTGCTCTGGGTAACAAGAATTGTGATTGCTACCCAGGATGAATTAGAAGGGAAAACCTGAGAGGGAGGCCTGCACCCGTGATGGGGTTCAATGGCAGAATGAACTGTGCAACATGACCAAACGACACAGCAGCATTTCTTAGTTCAAATGTATAACCACAGGTGTCTACCTGGAGACACCATGGGGTCCATCTCAGAAACCCAACAAATGGAAGTGTGACTGCCCCCCTAGAGTAACCCCTCAAAGCCCATAAAAGAGGCCATGTCCGTGATTCACATCACACATGCCTCTAGCTCCCTTCCCTTGTCCACAGCAGACATTGCTAATCAAACACAGCAGACATTGCTAATCAAACACATAGATCATTGCTGAAATGCTTCCGAATTACAAATTCTAGCCAGTTGCCACTGACAGACCAGGCTTGACTAATGTGATGAGACCCAGACAATCCCAAATTTAGTTGACAAGCGCACTGTTACATTAAATAAGCCTCCTTGAGATTTTCTTCCTGCAGTTGCAAAAACACAATCTCTTAAGACCACGCTGGAGAAGAACCAGTTCTGTGCACTGAAGACCATCAAAGCAACCCCTCCAAGAATGACCTTGTACCCAGTGGGCTGCAGCAGTAGCGTCTTACAAAAACAGGGAATGCCGGAAACTCCCCAAGCCAGGAGCACTTGGGGTTGTCAAAGGTTAGGTTGTGGCGCCAGCTCAACCAAAGCGATCCCCTGTTCTGTCCTCCCAGCCTATAGAGAAACCAGCCTTCCCACTAGATATTTGACCTTCGAGTCACTTAGCCCCGCGTCTCAGTTTCCAAGCTGTGAAATGGAGGCATTTGACAATAGCTACCTGCAGGTTTGATTAGAACATTCCAGAGATAATGTGTAGTGTGTGTGCATACGCTCTATGTATTATGAGCTTCTATTAATAAGCCCTTAACAAGTGCTAGGCATCACTGAGCATTATCTTGTGCCTCTAAAACAGTCCTGTGAGGCAGGTTTCCCATTGTTAAATTTTTTAAGCTAATCGTTGTTGATTGATTTGCACAGGCATATGGTGTTTGTTGAGATAAGGCGTTTAATGAGGAGCTGGTTTCGTTCCGTGCCCACGCTTTCTTCCTTGGCAGCCCTGGCCCAGGGTGAGGAGATTTCTATGTGGAAGCAAGAACGACCTTCATTGTGCATAGCTTTCAACAGGTGATGCAACAATTACGTGTGGAGGCGAGGTTTTGAACCCACGGTGCTTTGGCTCTGTGGGCCCTGAAGCTTGCTTTGGTCTTTTTCCACTGCCCGTCTGCTGTGTCCAGTTGTCACCCTGGATACATGCACAAGCTTAGTCCCTCTGTTAATGATATTAAAAGAGTGGAAAACTTCATCCAGCGATGGTGTTTAGAGATGAGGCCTTGGGGGAAGTGATCATATCAGACTGGATTGGATTGGATTGAACTGGATTAGGTTGAGCTGGAGCCCCTGTGATTGAATCCAGGTGACTTTATAAGGACAGAGAGAGACCAGACAGACGCACGCACTCCCAGTGTGATGTGAAGCAGCCCGGGGGCCCTCATCAGAGCCTGCACTGTGCTGTTGGCACCTGTGCCTCCAGAACCAACACGAACCTCTTTCTCTCTCTCTCTCTCTCAAGCAGCCTGCCTCTGGATCTCATTATTGCCATGGAAAGGCGACTAATACACACCCCACCCCTTCCCACACGCTTTTTGAACAAACAGACGTCAACAAAAATAAATCAAAGAGAAATGGACACCGGTGCCACACAACCTCTTAGGTTGACTTTCTCTGCTCTACGCCATCATCACAGTAGTCCCACTAAGTGGGGATGGTTGGTATTCCTGTTATCCGGGAGTCCTGAAGACTCTCAGAGCACTGAACGGAGGAGTGATGGCCTTGAAAAGCGCACTGCTGGCCTGAAGACCCCCACCCCACCCTGTGGGAAGCTGAGCCAGTTAAGGAACTTCCATCTCCATTTCTTTCTTTCTTTCTTTCTTTCTTTTTTTTTTTTTTGACAGAGTGGACAGTGAGAGAGAGACAGAGAGAAAGGTCTTCCTTTTTGCCGTTGGTTCACCCTCCAATGGCCGCTGCGGCCGGCGCATCTCGCTGATCCGAAGCCAGGAGCCAGGTGCTTCTCCTGGTCTCCCATGCAGGTGCAGGGCCCAAGCACTTGGGCCATCCTCCACTGCACTCCCGGGCCATAGCAGAGAGCTGGCCTGGAAGAGGGGCAACCGGGATAGAATCCGGTGCCCCAACCGGGACTAGAACCCGGTGTGCCGGCACCACAAGGTGGAGGATTAACCTATTAAGCCATGGCACTGGCCCATCTCCATTTCTTAAAGATGGGAATAATTACCTCGCCTCCTAGAATTTTCCTCTTTTTTTTTTTTTACTAGACATTCATGAAACATCTAATGCCAAAAACGGTGCCACACACACAATAGATTCTGCAAAACAAAGTGGGCGTCATTGACTCTAAGGAACTTCCTGTCTGGGGTTAAATGCAATTACTTATATAAAACCCAGAGCTTGGCAAATAAAGCATGCTGCACAGCAAGCTGACATCATGTTTACTGCTGTTATTAAGACCAAGGCAGGATTTGAATAAAAGTTTTTTTGACTCCAAAATGTTTTCCATAAAGATGGGGCTGCTTCATCAGATAGAAACAGACAGAGACTTAGGGATATACAGAAAAAAAAAAAAAAAGACTTCAGATATGACGTTTTTTTTTTTTTTTTAATTTATTTATTTATTTTGACAGGCAGAGTGGATAGTGAGAGAGAGAGACAGAGAGAAAGGTCTTCCTTTTTGCCGTTGGTTCACCCTCCAATGGCCGCTGCGGCCGGCGCATCTCGCTGATCCGAAGCCAGGAGCCAGGTGCTTCTCCTGGTCTCCCATGGGGTGCAGGGCCCAAGGACTTGGGCCATCCTCCACTGCCCTCCCGGGCCACAGCAGAGAGCTGGCCTGGAAGAGGGGCAACCGGGATAGAATCCGGCGCCCCAACCGGGACTAGAACCCGGTGTGCTGGCGCCACAAGGCAGAGGATTAGCCTGTTAAGCCACGGCGCCGGCCCAGATATGACGTTTTTAATATGGGCAACGGAAACCTGCAGGAGTCCTCATATTTGCAAGCGCTTTTAGATCTTCTCATCACCCACCCCAGCTGGATGGACCCGTGTCTTCAGATTTCCATAAACCCACCTCTCTCTGTGGAAGTAAATCTATTTCTCCCTTGAATGTGGACCTCATGTGTTTTAATTGCCTGGAAAGGTGTGGAAACCACCCAGACATGGTGCTAATGGGATATGACAGAGCTCACAGCTTCCCAGGGCCTGGAAGGAAGAATGTTGACGAAGGGAGCTTAATGAGCTTCCACCCACATTTCAATTACCCTAGCAATCTGCCAAGGGAAGCCCTGTTTGCTGTGCTGCATTCTGGAAAGTTTTGACAAGCCCAGGAGGAATCTGTCCAGGATGAAGCCGAGAGTACCTAAGAAGGGAAAACAGTCTTTGTCCGGAAGGGGTTTGTAAGGATGACAGGGCCAACCTAGGCGTCAGCCTTGTCATCTGATATTCGGAAGGGCCTCCTCTCCTCAGACACCACTCCCGCGTTAGCTATCCCCATACACTGTGTCCATTGTCCAGGGCCATCTCAATGCTGCATCTCAAACAACCACAAAGCCACACTCTGGCTGACCCATTGCCTCGCAAGCCCGTAGGTCGGCTGGGCTGTGCTGATCCGTGGAGCTGGGCTTGGTGGAGCTCACACCTGCCTCTGCTCAGCTGGATGGCTTTGCTGGTCTTGGATGGGCGCCCTCACACATCGGAGACCAGCAGGCTGCTTCAGCTCGTACCCACGCTGTCCTTCATCCTAGCCCCGGGATTGTTCACAGGGCAGCAGGAGGGTTCTTAAAGAAAGACCCGAATCATGCGAGCCCTCTTGATCCCAGGCTCAGAAAAGGCACAGTGCCATTTGTAGCTTGTGCTGTCGGTCAAAGCACTCACAAGGCTAAGACTTCATTCCTTGATGGGAGGCTGCTGCTAGGCACGTGGGAAAGGGCGTGGACACAGATGCCACCGACTGGCTCTGTCCTCAAAGGATGTCTCCCACAGCAGTGTAAACAAAACAAACACACTGCGTCGGACAGGAACAGCATGCCTGTGTCATGTATGTGATGCACCTGTTGGTTTCAGCTGAGGGCTCCGGCCAAGAGTAGGAAGAGATGCTCAAATACCTGACATTGGCCTTGCAAAGGGTCTAGGTGACTTCTCACTCAGCACCAACCTCCAGGTCTACAGAAGGCTGACGCTGGACACTGGGGAGGGGAGTGTTCAGAGCGCCTAGTCCAGGCTGAAGAGAGTCTGTTCCTCGGGGGAGGAGGGAAGCAATGACTCCTGACCGCAGCCTCGCCCCGAGAGGAGCTTCAAGGAGATGCCTCTGGTTTGCTACAAAGTCCCTGCAGCCTGGGGAGCCCAGAGGTACAGGTTTGTCCAGCTGTGACCGGTGCCTCCAGACCTCGGGTAGCTGTGAAGCAGACACTATGTCCCTGGCCCAGGCGCCAAGGTTGTGTGAAGCCATCGTGAGCCAAGCAGGTGTGTAGGGGCTGGACTAGCGGCTGTCTTAAGAGCACTGCACAAAAGGAGCGAAAGGAGGCAGTGGGATCTCTCCCGACACAGAGCTGAGAAAGGGGCCTCACGGAGGGGAACTGAAGAACCCCCACCTGAATACAGTCCTCAGCTGAAGAGTCGGGGGCTGTGCAGGGGGGAAACCTGGAGAGGGCCCTCAAATAACCCACAGTGAGAGAGATCTTGCACCCTGTAGGTGGGAAAGTAAATTAGTACAACCCCTACGGAAGGCAGAACAGAGATCCTCAAAATATCAGAACTTCCATGGGATCCGCCAATCCCGCCATTGGGTATGTATATCCAAAGGGCATGCAATTAGTATGCTCATTGCATCACTGTTCACAATAGCCGAGACAGGGAATCGACCTAAACACCCATCGAGGGATGAATGGATAAAGAAAATGTAACACGGAATATTATACCTCCATAAGAAATGGCATCCCATCATTTGTGGCAACGCAGATGAACCTGTGACATGATATAAAGTGAAGTGAGCCAGTAAGAAAGACGAAATAATGAATGAAAAAATAAGTTTATTTTGGTGCAAAAAAATTTGGAATCCGTGCATATAGGTTTTCTCATAATATGCATTTTTCATACATTTTGAAGACCCCTCCCACTCATGGGGTGCCAGTCACAAGGCCCAGCCCAGAGGGAGGGGTTGGGTAGGGTGTGACTATCAGGAGATAATTAGGGCGTCCTCATGGAGGTTCCTATCCACATAACAAAACAGACTGAGTGTTCCAGCAAGACACCATGGCCGTTGGCCAAAGAACTGTTGTAATTAACACGTAGATCTACAATGTCTATATACGAGCAATGCCCACGAGTCGTACATGTTTTAAACCTGCCGATCACATCTGGATGCCAGGGGAATTAATAACATAAAGTAGTAAAGGAAGCAGGGCTCTTCTTGCTTCCTTTCTGTCCCAACTCTCTGCCTCCAAACCCACTAGTTGAGAAGTAAATCTTAGACATCACCTTATTTCATTTTCAGTAGCACAGGTGAGTCTCCGTATCACATGTGCCATCGCATAATTAATAAGTATCCCTTACTTTCATCTACCGTTCATCCAATGGTGTTCGCATTTCTCCAATTATTTCAGAAATCCCCCTCTCTCCTTCTCTTTTTGTTTTACAGTTGGTTTGCTTGAAAAAAACGTTTTAACCTTAAATGAAAACCGGAGTTTTAGTACTTAAAAGCAGGCATTTTAATTACCGAGACAGAACTACTCTGTGAGTAAGAATGACTGTAGAATGGTTAGTATCCAGGAATGACCAGTCAAGTAAGGGTGGCTGCCCAAGATTGGCCCAGGGGCGGAGAAAGCGCCAGCTCACCACAGCCTTGTCGGTGAGACGGTGGAGAAGAGACAGAGGCTGCTTTGTCGCACCTTATGGACTCCTGGTTGCTTTGGGTCAGCTGTTGTGATCCTCGTTTTTACCGATGCAGGAGAAAGAGTTCAGCTAAAGTCACACAGCTCTGTTTGAGGGAGCCGAGATTCCAACTCAGGTCTGCTGAGCCCAGGGGGCTCTGGAAGCCAGCTGCACCCTGACACTGCGATCATCGCAGTAGGTACTGGGGCTGTGTTTTCACTCAACGCCCTCTCTCTCCTCCTTGGGAAAGCCTTTTGATTTGCTACTGCCAAGAACCGAGCCATGGATGCCGTTGGCTGCTGTTTCCCAGTACTTGGTACAAAAATGGGTGCGTACCTGCCGCTTCTTCCTCAGCCTTGCGACGACCGTGGCACAGGACCTGATATGAGGAAGCCCCAGTTCTGACGGCCAAACAGCCGGTTGGAAAAGCGATGTCTCTCTACCACCCCAGCCACCATCAGCTGGATGGCAACTGTTGTCTCCTTGACGACAGTAGCAACAGTGGAGGCAGCATCCGGAGATGGGGGAGAGACAGATTCATGCAGACACTGACCCGTGAATATTCCATTTTCCTGAAAACCAGGTATGGAAAAGAGTCTGGCGGGGAGACTCCAGCAGGCTTTCTTTGGATGGGGCAGCTAAGGCCAAGCAAACGGCATTCTTCCATCCCACGAAACCTCTCAGAAGCCATTACCGCTGTCAGAAAATACCCATCCCCTTCTCTTTGCCTGACGAAGTCGTAATCCTTGAGGGCTCGGTACAAATCTCATTAGCTCGGTGAAGCCGTCTGTCTTCCCGGGTGAAGGTCCCTTCCTCTCCTAGAGACACCTATCACGTGCCCAGTCTGTCTTTCTCTTAAAACTAGACACCAGATAAGACAAAGACTGCTTCTGTCTTGAATCCAAAATATAGTAGCAGTCAATAATAGTTGCCGGCTGATTGATTCTTTAAAAAAAGAAAAAACAGAAAGCGCAATTGGAAAACTGCATTCCCTGGAGTCTCTTTGGAAATACGGAGCACAGGAGCATTCCATTCATAAAGTAGAGCAAAGCTGAAATTGGCTTCCTCTTCCCCGTTGTGTCCCGCCCAACTCATTCCAGCAGGTGCCTCGCCCCGGTTTTCCAAACTGCCTGAAATCAGCAGACCCGGCCAGGCCTCAGCTTTGTCCTCTCTCCTCTTCAGATGCAGCCCTTTCTCCTATGAATCGGCTTCACCGTTCGGTCTCCTTGGAGCACTTACCGATTCACCAGAATCTGGGCAATGAAGCCAGAGACTGCCTGAGAAGCTGGGAGAGGATCGGAAGCCCCAAAGGCACCGATTCCGGCTTGTTTTGTTCCCTGCTGCACTCTCGGTGTTTAGGGGAGTACCTCTGCCTGGCGTTGGTGCTCCATCAAGATGGATTGGTTGAATAATACATTTTCTTTTGAACGTGTCACATTTTTGTTATTCTTGTTGAGGAATAAATAACAAGAGGTATTTCAGCAGAGAAAGGAGGCCAGGGAAAGATTAACAAAAATATTTTCTCTGTTTGGAAGGCTAGGATGGGAAGTTTGCCTGCAGTACCAAGCGGCTGGACCGAGTGGAACACAGCCCCTGGTCATTCTCCAGCCAGGAGGGCCACATGCTGCTGAGTCAGCAGGAGACGGCACGGCTGGGGCAGCTCAGCAGTGTGACAGCAATTTGGCTGACAATTTCCTTCTATGTTTCAGCATAATTGAATTAGCATCCACGGAGACTGTCTCCCAGACATCAGCAAATGCGATACCGTGGCGCAGACACGACAATTCATCTGGCATTACGAGGGATTGAATTGCCATCCAATCCTGCACCTCTCCTCGTTGCTTTGTGTGTGCTCATTAGAGGAAATTAGGTGGATGTGACGGGCCTGGCAGCAATTAAAATCTTCCCACTTAGCCGGTTCCCAGCAGCGATGTCCAAGTTCTCCTGATGGGCACGCACGCACGCTTGTTCTACTAGCGCGTGTGACTTTCCAACTATGCTCTCAATGTTTGACCTATGGCTACAAACGTGCTGCACTCCCAATAAGGACATGAACTTACAGGGACAGCTAGAGTGTGGGGCCACCAGAACATCAACCCATATTGGGTAGCATCAACAGCCAGAGTCCCGGAGCTCAGTCCAAGAGGAAAGAATATTTCTCAAGGCAAGTCGAGGGTGTGGGGTCAAGGTTAAGGGCCAGGAAGACAGCAGGCGGCATTGAGTCCAAGCAGGTAATTGAGGCTAGAGCAAATGATGGCAGAATTGGGGTTGTGAACATCGAGAGAGTAGTGGATGACTCAGGTTGATGCCACGGCTGACCACTTAGAGGACTGGGTTTTACTGGCCGGAGGAAATGACCAGCAGCAGCTAGGGAGAAAACAAAGCAGATTTTTTGGAGTGATGTGGACCGAGGTTGAATCCCAGTGCTATCGTGTTGGATGGCTGAACCATGTCAGCCCTCAATTTTCTGCTTCTTCAACGTACTACCGTGCGAGACTGGGAGAAGCTGGGGCCCAGAGGGATAAGGATAACCGGACTTGGTCTTCATTTGGGCCCCAGCAGCAGGGTGCCCTGGGAGGAAGACTTGAGAGCAAGTGGCTTATTTGGGAGATGACGGAGGGGAGTGGGGGAAGTGAACAGAAGCACCGGCCCGTGAGCACTGCAGCCATCCGGCCCTTGTTCTGCTTAGATGAGACGACACGTGGACATGGCGGCCAAGAGAGGCCTACTTGTAACTTGCGAGAGTCAGCATCCCTCAGCCAAGCTGAGATCTGAAGGCAGGAGAGAGCTTTGTTCTAATTCTGATGAAGGTTTTGCTGTGTTTTGGAGCCTACAGAGTCCCAGTTCCCAAGCGCAAAGTAACTCCTGCAGAGCCACACTCACGGCACTCCCCGTGAAGGGAGGCCTCTCTCTGCCTCTTTCCTGGCCCCTCCGGGTCCTCGACAACATCGGGGGGAAGGGGCAGCCTGGTTGGGGAGGGGCTCGGGGGGCAGTATCAGCACCCACTTAGAGGAAGCTCCAGGAGCTGGTGCTGCCCACTTCCCACTGCAGCTTCTGCCTGTGGAGTCGTAGCAAATGAAGCCTAGAGGTCAGACCACCGCACAGGACTGGACATACAATCGCCCAGCTGAAGTGGTCCTGGGGGACTACAGACGGCAGCCTTTGTCACCTGTAAATAAGCAGGTGAACAACGAGGACCTGTCCAGTGTTTATCAGAGACTGTGAGGACCAGTCCTGCGATGACACAATTGGCCTCGGGTGGAGTAGGGGAGGGCGAAGGCAGCTTTATGGTCACCTCCCCCAAATCCTGCTCTTTCAATGCAACAGGCTATTTAGAGAAAGCATCCAACAGGCGTTGTATGTGGAAAGCACCAGAGAGGTAGACAATAGATGGTAACTCTTATCATGAGCTAGTTGTATAGGCAAAGGTTCCTCCAGAGTTTCAGAGCTAAACCCCAACCTATCTGTATTTGCTGATCAGTCCTGGGCTGCACAGCTCCTGGTCCAGTGGAAGGAAATGATAGCTGAGAGCAGGGTCCCACCGCCCCACCAGGAAGTTCTACATTGGCTGCATCCATGATGCCAGCTGGAAAATAATTGGAGAGAGAGAGAGAGAGAGAGAGAGAGAGAGAGAGGCTTGCTCACGTTTCTTCCTTCAGCTAGACCTCGGGGTGGGTTGGAGGGGGGCAGTGGGTGGAAATGGGACTGCTGACTGCTGGTGCAGAACGCACCAGACTGTAGAGCCAAGCTCCAGTACAGACATTGCGGGAACTCCTTTGGAGTTTAGGGAAAGTGCACCTGCAGGCTTCAGGCAGGTGCCAAGAAAAAATAAAACAGGACTAAGACCAAGGCACACGCACACACAGCCTGCACGCCGATGGCCCTCCTTCCTCGCGGCTGAGGGATGGAGACACACGGTTTTATTTATTAGGCGTGATTCATGGCTCAGCAGGGAGCGCTTTAGTGAGCCCCTTTTGTCTTCTGGAAGATGCACAGCTCCTTGAGGGCAGGGGCCGTGTCTTAACTCGCCTTTGAACTGCTGGGACCCAGCCCAGAGCCTGACATAACACAACAGAAGAGTGGGCTTTGCACACATGCAAATCTGGGTTTGAGCCTCCGCTCTGCCACGGATGAGCTGTGGGACCTCAGGCATGTTGCATGACTCCTCAGAAGCTCAGTGTCCCCATCTGAAATACGGAGATGAAGATACGAACCGCCCACCTGGGGGGAAGCAGAACCATGTCTAATGGCTGATCACAGCCACAGAACCCTGGAAACAAAGGGTAGTCGTCATTGTCATCATCGTTATCACCATCATCGTCGTTTCCCACTGGCCTCCCCTCCTGCCCTAAGCTCCGTTCAGATGGCCCTGGTTATCTTCCAGAACGCACTGCAAACGTGGCCGCATCTACTGAGAACACCTCCTCTCTGGGGCCCTAATCCTTGGCTTCGCAGTCTGTAGACGCCGGGACAGCTGGAAATACACTTTCGGTGTCGCAGGCAAAGACTTCCTTCCACAGCCTTCTCAAGGTCCAGCTCGGCCCCGGGGCCAGCCAGCGGGAAGCAAACCCAACATTTTCATCCATCCCCAAGGTACCAGAGGCTCGCCGCACCTTTTTTTTCTGGACAACTTCCTCCACGTCAGTTTGGGACTCAGCAATACACCTGTGCCTCAGATGCCCCATCCGTAAAGGTGGGGAGGGGGAGGTGTCTGCAAACTGCTCTCCTCGTCGTGTGACTGGGGAACGTGGCTTGTTCTCGCTGTCACTTCTTCTTCTTTTTTTTTTTTTTGACAGGCAGAGTTAGACAGTGAGAGAGAGAGACAGAGAGAAAGGTCTTCTTTCCGTTGGTTCACCCCCCTAATGGCTGCTAGGGCCGGCATGCTGCGCTGATCCAAAGCTAGGAGCCATGTGCTTTCTCCTGGTCTCCCATGCGGGTGCAGGGCCCAAGCTCTTGGGCCATCCTCCACTGCCTTCCTGGGCCACAGCAGAGAGCTGGCCTGGAAGAGGGGCAACCGGGACAGAATCCGGCGCCCTGACTAGGACTAGAACCCTGTGTGCTGGCGCCACAGGCGGAGGATTAGCCTAGTGAGCCGCAGCGCTGGCCATCGCTGTCACTTCTGTCAACTTCTGCTGGGCCAGTGGAGCAGCTCTGTGGCTCCAGTCTGCGGGCACTGTTTGCCAACAACGTCCTGGCTGCATTTGGGCAGACTGGCTCTCTCTTGAGCCAATCTGACCACCTGACACTTGTGGCAAATTCTGATCCAATACTCCATGCGGTGGGGCTGTGGGGTTCTGTTCCAGTTTGTTCATCTCAGGGCTCTGTAAGCTGGAGAGAGGACGGTGCCTTTGGGAGCTGGAGGCGCCTGCCGCAGGGTTTGGGGGTCGGGGCTGAGCAGGGCAGAGGTGAGTCAGGGGACGGGGAAAGTGAGAACAGGAAAAGATGTCTCTCTCCTGTCTGACTCAGCCACGTGCCTTTACACAGAAAGATGTGCGTGTGTTTGGTATCGGAAACCCCCAAAGAAAGAACAAGAGGAGGGGAGGTGGAATCAGAGCTGGGCTCCAGCTTCCCTTTGCACGCGGAGTGTTTGCAAACCGCAGAGTCACCGAGATGGCGGGTAGCGACCTCCTCTGCACATAGAGCTGCTCCTAGAAACCCAGAGCAGTGACTGCGGCAGGATGCCCCACTTCAATCTTTTCCGGCTGCCAGGTGGCTAGTGGTTCCGCCCCCTCCTCGATCTTCTGCTGGGTGGCAGGATCCTGGGCCAAGCACCAGGTGAGTGAGAATCAGGCGAGGCAAAGAGTTCCAGGGCCAAGAGGCCAGTGGAGCACAAAGAGCCCGAACCACCGACCGCCTGGAAGGTTCTGGAGTCAGGAGGGAACCCAGGCACAGCTGGAGAAAGCCGCAGGGCAGATCCTCCCATGGCCCCTCCCCACTGCCTGTCCCTTGTCACAGCACCTGGAACAGCTGTGAGATTCAGGAGCAAGCTTTGTTTTTTTTCCCAAGATGAAACAATTGTGTAGCAGCCTGGGGGCTGTGATCTAAGCCCACCAGGAAGAGTAACTCCAGGACAAGCAGTGACAGCCATCAGTAGGGCTTATTGAGCAATGTTTTCACTCGACTTCACCTGGATCCGCCCATTTTAGCCTCACCCTACAAGATAAGATAATGATCCCCATTTAACAGATGAGCTAATGGAGGCTCAGAGAGGTGCAGTCACTGTCCCCAGGATGCACAGTCCAGATATGGCAGAGCCAAGATTGGAGTCTAGATTTATTCAACGCTAAAGGCTTTGTCTAAACCACCATGCTCTACCACTCCTCCCATAGCCTGCAGCCTTGAGCTGCCCCGTGTCTCCCTGGACAAGGTGTGGCCCACTCCTAGGAGGGCTGCGGCAGCTAAGGGCTGACAGTAGGGAGAACAGCACAGGGGCCCTGCCCCTCACCAGCTGTGTGTGAGAGCTTGGGCACGTGCCTCAGTTCTCTCACCTGTCGAATGGGAACATACCATGGCGTTCTTGGGGGGACTCCACACAGGTCCTTGAACACAGGGAACGGGCACACTGGGCATGCCCCACCCTTCCCAGCAGTGTCACAGATGGGCTTCGCTGACCCAGAGGCAAAACAAAACCCACACAGGCCCAGGAATGGTGAAGGAGATGCTGCTGCCAATCACCATAAGCCTTAAAAGCATCACCTTCGGGGCCGGCACTGTGGCTCGGTAGCTTAATCCTCCGCCTGCAGTGCCGGCATCCACTATGGGCGCCGGTTCAAGTCCCAGCTGCTTCACTTCCAATCCAGCTCTCCGCTGAGGCCTGGGAGGGCAGTAGAAGATGACCCAAGTCCTTGGGCCCCTGCACCCACATGGGAGACCCAGAAGAAGCTCCTGGCTCTAGGCTTCAGATTGCCCAGCTATGGCCATTGTGGCCATTTGGGGAGTGAACCAGCGGATGGAGGATCTCTCTCTCTCTCTCTATGATTCTACCTCAAATAGATAAATAAATCTTTAACACACACACACACACACACACCCCTCAGCAAATAGTAGTGACGGATAGTGTAAAGCAGTTGTTAATAGGTTATTTGGGGGGTATTGTCTGCATAAACAGGCATCTCTCTAAGAATGATGAAAAATGAAACCTTGCCAAGTCTGTATCTTTCATGGTAAAAACGCATCTGAAAATGTAAGGCATGTTTGAAATAAAAATCTATTTATAACCTCAAATATAGAATTCACCCTTTGAATCTCTTTTTTTTCTTTGACAGGCAGAGTGGACAGTGAGAGAGAGAGAGAGACCAGAGAAAGATTTTCCTTTGCCGTTGGTTCACCCTCCAATGGCCACTGCGGCTGGCGCGCTGCGGCTGGTGCACCGCACTGATCCGAAGCCAGGAGCCATGTGCTTCTCCTGGTCTCCCAAGTGGATGCAGGGCCAAGCACTTGGGCCATCCTCCACTGCCTTCCCTGGCCACAGCAGAGAGCTGGCCTGGAAGAGGGGCAACTGGGACAGAATCCGGTGCCCCGACCGGGACTAGAACCCGGTGTGCCGGCGCCACAGGCGGAGGATTAGCCTATTGAGCCATGGCGCCGGCCTGAATCTCTTAATTTCAGCTGTTGGTAACAAGTTTCTGATTCTCTTAGAAGGTCAATGAAATATGGGCATTTCTTTATTTACTGAGAGACAGAGAGAGAGAAAAACGAGACCCAGAGAGAGACAGAGAGAGGGACAGAGAGCTCCCGCCCCAGCTCACTCCCTAAATGTGCACAGTGCCTGGGACCTGGCCTGGCTGGAGTCAGGAGCTGGGAACTTGAGCCGGATCTGCCGTGTGGGAGGCAGGAACCCAAGGACTCCAGCTGACACCACTGCCTCCCAGGGGCTGCATGAGCCGGAGGCTTGGACTGGGAGCAGGAGCAGGGACTCAGACCCAGGCGCTCCAATGTGGGACGCTGATGTCCCACTGGTGGCTTAACCAGCAACTTAGTGATTACACAAAACACCCACGTCAGAACATTTATCTTTTTATTTTTATTCATTTATTTATTTATTACACAGAGAAGGAGAGGCGGGGGGGGGGGTGGGCGGTGTCTTATATCTGCTGGTTCACTCCCCAGTTGGCTGCAATGGCTGGAGCTGTGCTGATCTGAAGCCAGGAGCCTGGAGCTTCCTCTGGGTCTCCCACACAGGTACAGGGGTCCAAGCACTTGGGCCATCTTCTACTGCTTTCCCAGGCCACAGCAGAGAGCTGGAACAGAAGTGGAGCAGCCGGGACTCAAACCAGCACCCATATGGGATGCCTGCACTGCCGGTGGTGGCTTTTACCCGCCACGCCACAACGCTGGCCCCTGGAATATTTATTTTGCACTTAACATTTATTTTCTTCTTTTTCTCTTCTGCCATAAAGCCTTCCTCACCAAGATGCCCTCCCACTCTCCAAAGGAGGGACTTGTCTCACGTGCAGCAGCGGCGCTGAGCTAATCTCTGTGTCTTGGGGAATTCGCCGGCCTGTTGACCCAGGCGCCCTACACATGCTGACAAAGCCCACCAGCCAAACTCCATTAGCCAGTTAGGCTGCAGTGGGGGCTGAGCTCAGTCGCTTCTTTTCTGGCATTAATTTGAAACATTTTCTCACCTCTGCAGGCATGCTTCCCCGCGTTAGAGGCTTAGAAAATGGATTGCAACGGATTTTGTCACAAATTGCCCAAAATCAAAATGTTTGGTTTCATTTCCTGTTTCGTTTCCACATGATTAGTAGTGGCTGCCGGTAGCACCTGCCAAGAAGGACCCAGAGACCACTTCCAGGCAAAAACAGCAGCGATCCAAAGGCACATAGCCTTTGTAAATTAATGTCTTCTGCTCCCGGACCGCTGACGCCTTCCATAGCAGGACACCCAGGGCTGTTGGCATATCTGACATCCCAACTCTAATACAGCGCTGTCCCAAGAAGCAAACTGGCAGGAACCTACTGGTGCAGTGTGGCAGTAGCAAAAGCTATGATTTATGGAGTGCAACTATGAGCTACGGGTTTTTCCGGACGTGACAGGTTTTATAGCACACCTCCCCCGCCCCCAATGATCATAACAGTTTTGGTTGCAGGTGTCAAACAGCTAAATCAGACTAGCTTAAGTAAAAAGGGAGTGTTTGGGTTCATATATCTGAGCCTGAGGTTGGAATCTTAGGAAGAGTTTCGGAAATCAGCATCCGAGGTTAGATCCGGAGATGTCCGTCTTCCCTCTCCCTCATCTCTCCTTGTCTCTAGATCGCCTGCTGATCCCATTTGCCCCTCTACAAACAGATCTGGCAGATGAAGAGGAACAGAACTGCATTTTCTCAACACATATAAAGTGCTACTCCGCCCGCCCCCCCCCCCCCCGCCACCGCCAACATATGTAAATAGCAAGACCAGGAAAGAATATGATTGGTCGGTTTGTGTCACATGCCTGTTCCTCTGCCCAGTCACTGCTTGTTGTGATGTTTTGGCCAGAACTGGCTTATACTTCCAATCTGTTGTCCGCAGGGTCTCTGTCTGCTAATAGACATGTTAAAACAATTTTAACAGGCAGATTAAAACAGAACCACCACGAACAGTTGTTCAGGTTGCACACTACACAAAGGCTCCAGTGGAAGGGCTACTAACATAAAATCCTGCTTGTGCCCTGCTCTGTAAACCATTAATCTGGCTTGCATGAACCCTCTGCTACAAAGGGAATGGCTGTTTCTAATTTACGCAAAGATGTTATATGGGGGCCAGTGCTGTGGCACAGCAGATTAAAGCCCTGGCCTGAAGCGCCGGCATTCCATATGGGCGCCGGTTCTAGTCCCGGCTGCTCCTCTTCCAATCCAGCTCTCTGCTATGGCCTGGGGAAGCAGAAGATGGCCCAAGTGCTTGGGCCCCTACACCCACATGGGAAGACCGGGAAGAAGCTCCTGGCTCCTGGCTTCCGATCAGTGCAGCTCTGGCCGTTGTGGCCATCTGGGGCGTGAACCAGCGGATGAAAGACCTCTCTCTCTGTCTCTACCTCTCTCTGTAACTCTTTTAAATAAATAAAATAAATCTTAAAAAAAAAAAGATGTTATATGGATTGGAAGGATTGTAGCAGCCTTGAGCAAAAGCGTAGGCCCATTTTCAAGAAGAGAAAATAGAGTTCCTAGAGGTAAAGCGATCTGCCCAAGGTTACACGATAGGAAGCAGTAGGGTCAGGATCTGAATCCAAAGCCCATGCGTTCATCCACCTGTGGAAGCGAGGCTCCCCTGACCCCCAAGAGCATGAAGAAGGAAGTGAAGTCCCCTGTGGGAGAGGCACCTGCTCTCCCAGGCTCCTCTGCTCACGAGAGCCGTGGCATGGAACCGACCCGAGCAAAGACAACGTGCTGTGTGGACTCAATGGAACACGACTCAGCCATGGGAAGGGTGAAATTTCGTCACTTTCAGCAACATGGATGGATCTGGAGATCACCATGTTAAGTGAAATAAGCCAGGCAAAGAAAAACAAGTGCCACACGCCCTCACTCGTGTGTGGAATCTAAAGAAGTTGATCTCACACACGTTGAGAGCAGAGCGGTGGGTACCAGGGGCAGGTGTGCACAGAGGGAGGCCTAAGGGAAGGCTGTTTAACAGGAGCACCGAGTTACAGCTGCAGAGGAGAAAGACGCCCGTTCTGAGGGTCTCCTGCATACTCGGGTGACTACTGTACAGGATAATATGTTTCGTTATTTCTCTTTGAAAAAAGCTATGTGAGGGGCCGGAGCTGTGGCGTGGAAGGTTAAGCCTCCTCCCAAGGTACCAGCATTTCATATGGGTGCCAGTGCAAGTCCCAACTGCTCTACTTCCGATCCAGCTCTCTGCTATGGCCTGGGAAAGCAGCAGAAGATGGCCCAGGTGCTTGGGTCCCTGCACCCGTGTGGAAGACCCAAAGGAAGCTCCTGGCTCCTGGCTTCAGATCAGCTCAGCTCCGGCTGTGGCGGCCATTTTGGGGGTGAACCAGTGGGTCCCTCCCTCTCTCTCTCTCTGTAACTCTGCCTCTCAAATAAATAAATAAATCTTATAAAAAGCTAAATGAAGGCCAGCGCCATGGCTTAACAGGCTAATCCTCTGCCTTGTGGCGCCGGCACACCGGGTTCTAGTCCCAGTCGGGGCGCCGGATTCTATCCCGGTTGCCCCTCTTCCAGGCCAGCTCTCTGCTGTGGCCCGGGAGTGCAGTGGAGGATGGCCCAAGTGCTTGGGCCCTGCACCTGCATGGGAGACCAGGAGAAGCACTGGCTCCTGACTTCGGATCAGCGAGATGCGCTGGCCGCAGCGGCCATTGGAGGGTGAACCAACGGCAAAAAGGAAGACCTTTCTCTCTGTCTCTCTCACTATCCACTCTGCCTGTCAAAAAAAAAAAAAAAAAGCTAAATGAAAAGACTTTGAATGTTTCACCACAAAGAAATGATGAATGTTTGAAGAGAGATCTGTTTACTCCAATATGAACATCACAAAATGTATCCATGTATCAGCATATTACATAGAACCCTATAATATGTACGATGGTTGTGTATCAGTTACAAATAAAATTCACAAGGAGTGAGAGATGTGTTCTTTGTGCTTTTTCTTTCTGAAAACCCAGGGGGATGGATAATCTACTAAAAAAAAACAATAATGAAACCAAAAAACAAACAAAAAACCAAGCCGATCCCTAAACAAGGCACTCCATAAAAACTGTGCTTGCAAACAGCTTGAAAGTCATGGTGTTTTGCTTAAAAAGGTAATTTCTTGCTTGGAACACTGAGAAATTAGACTCAATCTGGTTTGATTTCTTCCCAATTCAGGACACGCTTCACTGGCCCATCTGAGCACACGGCAGTGTCCTGCTGTCTCCAGGCCGCGCCGGCTTGGTTTATGTCTCTGTTCATCAAGGAGGCCCGACGCATCCCCCCAGCAGAGGGGCCCGGCGGAGGCACAACTGGCACAGAGCCGGGCTGAGCTGGCTCTTTCCGGATATTCTCACTGCTGAGAATCACAGTAACCCCCGCGTCCTGGGCAGTTCCTGTGGGTCAGGCCTGGGGCTACGGGCCTGCGTCAGCACGCAGCCAGCTGTTCAGCCTCAGGGTGGGGTTTGAGCAGCCTTGATGCTGGGGAGACTTCCCCTGCCCAGTGCTTGCTGGCGGGAGCTGCACCTGCTTCCTTCCACAGACGCAGAACAGGCCAGAGAGGCAGGAGCCTAACAGTGTCCTCCCTGGACATGCCGGCTCTAACAAATAGATGTGGTTCTCTTTTTTATTTGAAAATGAGAGAGAGAAAGAGAGAGAGAATCAGGGAGAGAGAGAGAGGGAGAGAGAGAATCAGAAAGAGAGAGAGAGAGAGAGGGAGAAAGAGAGTAAGAAAGAGAGAGAGAGAATCAGAGAGAGAGAGAGAGAGAGAGAAATCTCCCATCCACTGGTTCACTCCTCAAAGCCCACAACAGCTGGGGCTGGGCCAGGCGGAAGCCAGGGGCTGGCAACTCCATTTGGGTCTCCCACATGGGAAGCAGGGATCCTGGTGAAGCCAGGCCTGAAACCCAGGCCCTCAGCTACGGGATGCAGGCCTTCCAAGCAGCAACTTGACCGCTGTGCCAAATGCCCACCCCCCCACCCCCAAAATAGACAATTCTTTAGAGCAGGTTGAGGTTCACAGCCAAACTGAGTAGAAGCCACAGAGACATCATCCACTTCCCCATCTATTGGCTTTGCAAACTTTCTTTTTTTTTTTTTTAAGATTTATTTATTTATTTGAAAGTCAGAATTACACAGAGAGAGAAGGAAAGGCAGAGTGAGAGAGAGAGGTCTTCCATCTGCTGGTTCACTCCCCAGATGGCCACAACAGCCGGAGCTGCGCCAATCCAAAGCCAGGAGCAGGAGCTTCTTTCAGGTCTCCCACACGGGTGCAGGGGCCCAAGGACTTGGGCCATCTTCTACTGCTTTCCCAGGCCATAGTAGAGAGCTGGATTGGAAGTGGGGCAGCCAGGTCTTGAACCAGTGCACATACGGGATGCTGGCACTGCAGGCAGTGGCCTAGCCTGCTATGCCACAGCAATGACTCTGGCTTTGCAAACTTTATCGGCTCCCCCACCAGAGCTGTACATTTGTTACAACCGATGAGCCTATCACCCAAACTCTCTAGCCCCCACTAGCGTTCACTTTTGGCATTGCACGCTCTGTAGGAACTGATATGGAATGACACGTGTCCACCATGGAAGTGTCATACAGAGGGGGTTTACTGCCCTCAAAATCCCCCGGATGCCACCTACTCATCTCTCACTCCCCCCAAGCCCTTGGCAACCACTAAGCATTTGGCTGTCTCCGTGGTTTTGCCTCTCCCAGAATGCCACATAGAAGGAATCCTATGGTATGTAGCCTTCCCGGATTGTCCCCTCCCACCTGGTTTTATGCATTTAAAGTTTCCTCCGTGTTTTCGCATGGCTTGCTAGCTCCTTTCTGCATTCCATATTCACCAAATGATCCCTAGTCTGATTCCATCATCTACATCCAAGAGCCCAACTGCAGACATGCGTTATAGCCATTTTACAGATTAAAGAAATGAGACTCGGAGACTTGGTGAAGGGCTAACAAAGCTAGAAAGGGCAGAGCAAAGCTAATGAGAGCATGAAGAGGAGACACTGGGGTTGGGGCTGGTGCAGCTTTGTAGTCCGGTTGACTTGGAGATGGAAGCCAGCGTTGTCACTCACCCACTGAGGCCGGAGGGTGGGGAGACCTCTGGTTGATTATTCAAACTCTCCCTGGGTCTCCATTTCAAGATGCATAAAATGCAAGTAGTCGTGTCTATCATGTGGAATTCCTGGGAGCATTAAAAAAAATGACCCACACGATGCCCCCAACACGGTGGGCGTGGCACACAGAAGGCACTGAGCACACGCCCCGTAGCTATCCCATCTGTCACTGGTATGGGTGTTCATTAACTTTTTCTACTCTATCATGTTCTACGTGGGGGTTGTCTGACCGTCTAGGAGAATTCTGTTTGTCCTATTTTGTCTTTTCTCCAGCCCTCTTTCCCCAGCCGAGGGTAAGTACCAGCGTACTTCCAAAGTTTAGTAGAAGATGGAATTAAAAGACGGGTGAATGTGGCTGCCATTTCTTTAATCAAGCATAGTTTTTGCCTAACGTGCATTCCCACGACCCTTTGGAAGTCACCTCCTACACAGTGATTGCTCTGCCAGTGCGTCCCAGACTTGGGGGTGACTCTGAAACCAACCACACGTCCCCTGGGTTCTCCCCGCGTCTCTGGAGGACCCAGCACATCGCCACAGGATTCAGCCTGCGCTCACCAACCCCACTAATGACGAGGGATTTCCCCCTCTTTGCCACCTGATCACCAGCTGCCCAGGGCTTTATCCTCAGCTCCCAGGGCCCAGCAGGCCACCCCCAGCCCTGCCCAGGAGCCAGCTCGGCCTGTCTCACTAGTGTCACCCAGAACAGAGCCAATTAAATAACTCATTCGTCTCTCCACATTCCACCCCTTTAATTACAAACAGTGCAGAGCGCCGAATAACACTGAACAAAGGATAGGTTTATTTACCCTGGGATGTAAACAAGATTATCAGAAACAAGCACTGGCTCCTGGGAGAATTCTAATTTGCTGACCCCTGCCTTTCAGAAATCTTCAGTCTTTACACATAATTATAAAACCCCAAGAGTCGCGCCTGCTTGAGTTATTTGTTGGCACACATTCGCCCCCGGCCCCTCGCGCTCATTGGTCGGAATAAGCTTCTCTGCTGGGGCTTTGCTCTAAGCTTTTTGGAGACTATGCAGGAAGCCGGAAAGAAATTCTCTTTCCCTGGTGAAATTCTTTCTCCCTCGAGGCTGCTGGACCGCTGAGATCCATAACCAGGAGGGAGGAGGCGGCATAATTACACGGATTAGAACACCTCGCTACAAATCACTTAACCCCACATCGAAGTGGCATTCAGCCAAAAAGGGAATCTATTCTGAGTGAAAAGGCTACCTTTAAAGCTAACGTCAAGCGTGGCTCCAATCGCCTTCTGTGTCCCTCCTCCACTCTTCTGCCTTGGATTCTTTCTCAAGGGAAAGACGTGGCTTCTAGCACTCCCAAGTGTGCAACCCATCAGCTCAGAGACTCGAGTCTCGCTGGACTAGCTCTGATCAAGTGGCCATACTTAAACCAATCACCGTGGCTAGAGGATGAGATACTCACTGAGACTCAAGTCTCATTGGACCAGCTCTGATCATGTGCCCCTGCTTAAGCCAATCACGGTGCCCACATCCCATATTGGAGGGCCTGGTATGAGACCTGGTTACTGCCTGCTTCTGATCCAAGTTCCTGCTAAAGTGCCTGGGAGGCAACAAGTGGTAGCACAGGTCCTTGGGCCCCTGCAGTCCGTGCATGTGGGAGATCTGGAAGGAGTTCCTGGCTCCTGGCTTTGGCCTGGCCCCGCCATGGCTGTCACAGCCATCTGGGGAGTGAGCCAAAGGATGGAAAATCTCTCTCGCTCTCTCTCGCTCGCTCTCTCTCCCCCTCTGTATGGGTATGTGTGTGTACATCTCTCTCATTCTTTCTCCATCACTCTGCCTTTCAAGTAAACAAAAAATGTTTTAAAAGTAAGAAAGTGGATGCAGACTGCAAATGTGGGCGTGCTGGTTAATTTTACAAGTCAGCCCGGCTAGCCCATGGGGTACCCAGCTATGTGGCTGGACACTGTTTCTGGGTACCACTGTGACGGCATCTGATTCTGAACCGAGTCAAGCAGACCGGTCCCTGAGAATGTGCCGGATCCAATTCGTGGAAAGCTCTGAATAAAATAAAAATCTCAGTGGGGGAGAATTTTCCGTGTCTGCCTGAGCGTCTCTGAGCCGTCCCACGGGTCTTGTGCCTTCAGACTCAAGTTCAAGGCTGAATCTTATGCCGCTGACTCTCCGACCTTCTGACTCTGCTATGGTCTGCATGTTTGTCCAAAACTCACATGGAAATGTAATTGCCCTTGTAGCGGCATTAAGAGGTGTGGTCTGGGGGCCAGTGCTGTGGCGTAGTGGGCTAAGCCTCCTCCAGCGGTGCTGGCATCCCATATGGGCACTGGTTCAAGTCCCGACTGCTCCTCCTCTGATCCAGCTCTCTGCTATGGCCTGGGAAAGCAGTAGGAGATGGCCCAAGTCCTTGGGCCCCTTGCACACACGTGGGAGACTTGGAAGAAGCTCCTAGCTCCTGGTTTTGAATCGGCACAGCTCAGCCCATTGTGGCCAACTGGGGAGTGAACCAGCAGATGGAAGACCTCTCTCTCTCTCTCTCTGCTTCTCCTTCTCATGTGTAACTCTTTCAAGTAAATAAATTAATCTTTAAAAAAAAGAGAAGATGAAAAATGACATGATTCATATTTAAAAAATATGATAAGGCCATAAGGCCTCAACTCTCATGGGTGAAATTGGTGCCATAATTAAAAATAAATAAATAAATAGGTTCAGTCCCTCCTTGCTCCTCCCCCTTCTGCCATGGGATGATACGGCAAGAAGGCCCTCACCAAATGCAGGCTCCTTGATACTGAACTTGCCGACCTCCAGAACTGTGAGCGAGAAGTCTCTGTTCATTACAAATCACCCAGTGCTGGGTGTTCTCTTGTAGCAGCAGAGAACAAACTAGGACAGACTCTGCCCAGAACTTGACCATTGACTCCTGCGGGGCCGGAATTCTCGGCTCTGTGACCCTGGGAGCCAATTCCTTACAACAAATATGTATCAGCACAGGGCCTATCAGGCGAACCCCGACCAGCACACAGGGCCATGGGGCACCATGACTTCTTGGCGAGAGAAGGGGATTTTCCTTGAAGGGAGTGGAAACTCCCACTGCCGGTTGTCTGGGAATGAGGCCAGACACGAAGGAGGCAGAGGCCCACACCAGGCAGTGGTAGGCGACTGTGAATGCCGAGACTGGCAGTGCTCCCGGCCCACAGGCACCAACAGGATGGGGGCAGCTCTGGCACTCACAATTTCAAGCCAGGAGCCAAGAGCTTCTTCCACGTCTCCCACGTGGGTGCAAGGGGCCCAAGGACTTGGGCCATCTTCCACTGCTTTCCCAGGCCATAGCAGAGAGCTGGATTGGAGGAGGAGCAGCCGGGACTTGAACCAGCAGAGTGGGCTCCGCGGCTCTGAGCCATGGTCTCCAGAGCAGCTGGAAACAGCTCTTTGCCTTTGCTTCCCTTCTACCCGTCTGGAACTTCCAGTCGAGTTAGCGTAAGCATCTCCGCCTGTGGGTAGCCGCCTCCAGGGGCGAAGAGGAGAGACTGTGCTGGGCTTGAGGGGAGGCGCTCAGCACGCAGCCGCAGCCGGAGTTAGCAGGCAGGGAAGTGGAGGAGGGAGAGCGCGTGGGACACATGAGGCCGCGGTGCAGAGCCGCGCGTGCCGGGGTGACACGCCAGATGGACTTGTGCAACTCGCCGTGCTCCCAGCGAGGGACACCTGGTTCCAACAGGAAAAGAAACCGAAAAAGGGAAAGTAAAATAGGGGGAGAGAAGCTTCTAGAAATCAGTGGAAGACTTAAAAGGTAGCTCAGCACCACAGACTGGTACAATCTGGAGCCGACTGGTAGCGAAATACATAAAAGTCAAGATCTGTGCTTTGCAGCAGCACCGAGACCTATGTGGTTTTTCTTACTTTATAAATGAGCAGGGTGAGGCTCGGTTTAGATAAATGGCTCCCAGTCCCGAGGCTAGGAGTTAGTGCAGGGAGGGTTGAGCTTGGGCCCCTCTGACTCCAGATCAGCGGCTGAGGTCCTAAGGGGGCGTTTCTACAGATCAGCATGTCCCCAAATGTCTGCTGAAAATGGAGGGAGAGAGAGTTGGCTAAACTGGAACTGGACCACGGGGCATATTATCACCCTCCTGGGGCCTCACCACACAGCAGCCTCTGTAAGGGGCTGTTCCATTTATCTCCTCCTGCAGCAAGCCGGCCCGGTTACTTGGCTAGCCCATGGTACCAGATGTTTTGTCAAAGGCTAGTCTAGATGATGCTATGAAGTGGTTCTTCCCTTCTTTCTTTCTTTCTTTCTTCCTTTCTTCCTTTCTTCCTTTCTTCCTTCCTTCCTTCCTTCCTTCCTTCCTTCCTTCCTTCCTTCCTTCCTTTCTTTCTTTCTTTCTTTCTTTCTTTCTTTCTTTCTTTCTTTCTTTCTTTCTTTCTTAGATTGACACTTAATGCTATGGGTGATCCCACTGCAATAAGTTGAAGGTCTAAAGAGAAAAAAGACAGCCCTTCCTCAAAGAAGAGGAAAATCTGCCTGCAGTCTCCCTTTGAACTTGAACCACAATGTCAGCTCTTCTCTGGGTCTCTGGACCCCCGCCTGCCACCCCCCCGCCCCGGAAGAGAGTGGACTTGCCAGCCACCATAAGTGCATGAACCAGTTCCTTAAAGTCAACCTCTCTCTATATACACAGTTTCCAACTTTAACTGTCTGACGATGCTGCGGAAGCCGTAGGTAGTCCGCGGAAGCTGTGTTCGTAGGTAGTCTGCGGAAGCTGTGTTTCAGATTTTGAATTTTGATCTTTTCTTGAGCTAGAGATGTGTGCCCTGAGATGCCAGGCCATGGCAGCTGCCAGTCAGCCGGTTCCAAGTCAACCCCATGACCACGAGGGGAAGCGATCAGTGCTCCACACTGGACTGTGCTGCCAAGCTAATAGGCTCAGCAGGCCAGGCAGAATGTTACATTGTTGGTTTATGATGTTTCCAACATATGATGGGTTTGTCAGGATAGAACTTCATTGTAAGTCAAGGAGTGTGTGTGCGTGTGTGTGTGTGTGTAATGGTTCTCCGGAGAAACAGACCAATAGGAATGTGTATGTGTGCATCCTATGAAACATGCATTAACCTATGGAAATTGCACACACACACATTTCTGTGAACTTCCAAGGTAGCTTTCCTTTTGTTCTTGGCTCTTCTTAGAGCCATCTCCATGTCCCACCTGCGAGGGACTGCTCTGTACTGGAGCAGGGAAATGAGGAATTCAGCCGCTCGTGAATCTCCCCCAGGGTAATCCCTGCCGTGGGTGTGTGTGTGGATGGGCATCTCACCGTGCCCATTTATTTGTCACCCACCACTGTTTCTCTTTATGTGAACTTGGTCGCCTGGAGACTGCTCCGTCCTTGCCCATGTCAGTCCCCAGGGCAGGTGGCCATCTCCGGTTCCAGGGTGAACACCTGATCCAATCCTGGCCAATCAGAGCACTCCATTCCCCTTGGCCAAAGGCGGGCAAACAACCTTTGGCCATCAAAGGAGAGTTAGTAGTGGATCTTTTGGGGAAAAACACTATTGAGAATCAATACCTGAGAGTGAGGTCTACATAGAGAAAAGAGCTAGAAACAGACACCAAGTTTCAATGCCATTAGTCAAAGCCCACGTACACATACAAGGTGATTGGTGTATTCAATTTCACAAGCAAACAAACACCCTTAGCTTTTGTTTTCTTAATCCAATTTTAATTGTATTTCTATCACTTGCTTCTGAAAGAGATCTGACTCCCTGAAACCTTGAGCAGGTAGATGAATTTACATCACAACAATGCAAGTAACATGAATTCAATATTCTATATTCCTGCTTCTAAATGTTCTTGGCTTGTTTTGTTAATTCGGGTTCTGCCCGCCTCTCCCGCCATTTGGCCCAGCGCCCTGTATTCCTCATTGCTGTTTATTCTAAGTGTAGAGTGGTTCTGCTACTCCCCGCCCCCCACAGTAACACCCCTCAAATAAGCACTCTCAAAGGTATTTCCCTAAACAAAGAAAATGCCCTCCCCAAGCAGGATTGTGGAGCAGCTATGGAGAAAATAAAATATAACTCCTGTGCATATAAAATAAAGAGGCTGGGCAAGACCTTCCTCTATGATTCTGCACAAGTTAAAAACTCTGGTGCACAAAACATAATAAAGCCATTAAAACTGTAGCTTAGGAGACTGTTTTTCAAAATGCAAGTCACAGCCTATTAGTGGGTCATGAAACCAATTTACTGGGTCATAACCAACATTTTTACAATATGAAAGGGAATAAAACATGAAATAACAGAGTACCTCTTACATAATGGAGGTGAGTATTGGTTCAATTATAAATATATACGTACTGTATACACACTGTACTTGGTCATAGTTTAAAATGCATTTCTCACTGCGTGTCGTAGTACAAAAATTTTGAAAGCCACTGGCGTAAATCAGTACTCATTGAAAGGAAAGCTCTTGGTAAGCTAAAAAGTAATATATTTAATGCAATGCAATTTCATTTTTAAAAACAACAGAGGGGCCGGCATTGTGGCACAGTGGGCAAAGCAGCTGTTTGCAACACCAGCATCACTTATCAGAGAACAAGTTCAAGTCCTGGCTGCTCACTACACTGATCCAGCTCCTGCTAGTGCACCTGGGAAGGCAGCAAAAGATGGTGCACATGGGAGACCAGGATGGCGTTCTGGGCTCCGGGCTTTAGTCTGGCCCAGCCCCAGTTGGTGCAACCATTTGGGGAGTGAGTCAGTGGATGGGAGATTCTCTCTCCATCACTCTGTCTGTCAAATAAATAAAATAAAATTTTTTAAAGAACAAAAAAATAAGATATGGATATAGATGTAGATATAGGTAACAGATGAAGAGATATCTAAAAAACACGGAATGATATATACCAAAATGCTAAATTATTATCTTGGAGGTTAGAAGAATCATGGTGTTTTTCATTTTCAAATGTATACCATCATTTGGGGATGGCACCGTGGCGTAGCGGGTAAAGCTGCCACCTGCAGTGCCGGCATACCACACGGGTGCTGGTTTGAGTCCCGGCTGCTCCACTTCCGTTCCAGCTCTCTGCTATGGCCTGGGAAAGCAGTAGAAGATGGTTCAAGTCCTTGGGCCCCTGCACCCACATGGGAGAGCTGGAGGAAGCTCCTGGCACCTGGCTTCAGATCAACACAGCTTTGGCAATTGCAGCCATCTGGGGAGTGAACCAGCGGATGGAAGACCTCTCTCTCTCTGCCTCTCCTCTCTCTCTGTAACTCTAACTTTCAAATAAATAAATAAATGCATATTTTTAAAAATTTTTTTAAAAATAAAATGTACACCATCAGTATTATCTGTTTTTAAACATTTTACTTCTACAATCAAAAAAATTATGTTTATTCTTTATTTTGAGTGATAAATATACTTCCTAAAGGCTCCTAAGAAAAATATCTGGAAAAAATGTACCCAATATTAACAGTGCTGACGGTATTCATCTGTCTCCTGTTTCTATGTAAAGACAGAGTTTATGTAGCTTGCAGTTTTGAGGTGAAAAATCCAAACTTTGTGTTATCTGCTCTGGCAAGGGCCCCCTCGTCTGTGTCACCTCGTGGCACCTGGCATCCCAGTGGGACTCCGAGGACAAGGGAGAGACCAGGTGGTGCGACGGAACAGCAGAGTGATTCAGGATCAGACCCACTCTTGTAGAGCAACTCACCATGGAGAGAACCCGCTGGTGTCCCAAGAGACCTGCCTTGGTCTCTGAGGACAGCGCCCTAGCCATCCCACCACCTCCACCCGGCTCTCTCTTCTGGCTCCCACCTCCCCAGCAGCACGCTGGGGACCAGCCTTCCAGCATCTGGAACCCTGGGGTTTCATCAAAACCACAGCACCATTTATTGCATTTATTGACAAGGCAGGTGTTTTTGTTTGGTTGGTTGGTTGGTTTTGGTTTTTTGTTTTTTTGTTGTTGTTGTTGTTGTTTGTTTGTTTTGTATTTTCATTCTTTTCTGGTTTCTTTGTGTTTTATAAATTTCCCACATGCAAAAGCAAGAGGGAACATTTTGGGGGTTTGGCTTTGTTGTTTTGATTCTGTGGTTCTACGAGATGAGACAGAAGTTTGTAAATAAATCCTGAAAAATAAAAATTTAAAAAAAAAAAAGTCAAGGCAAAGAATGACTGGGTGGAGCCAAGTGGGGCATGGGGGGATATGCAAATGCTCTGCATTGATTTTCCACATCACTGAGCTCCTTTTGTTCTTTTAGCTTCGGTCTGATGAAGGTGTGTGTTAGAATGCACCTGTTAGATATTCCAAATGTCACATTTCTCAACATCTGTTTGAAGGAGCATGATTTATTGAGAAAGAAGTGTCAGCGAAGCTAAGAGAAAGAAAGACAGTTTCTATCCAAGTGCAAGAAGTCAGACGGCGGGGACTAGACAGGCAATGGCAGAGAGCCTCCAAGGCTGCCCTTGAAGGAGACACAGACAGTGGCAGAGGGCAGCGCCAAGGGGAAGACGACAGCGAATCTCCTCGAGGAGGACGCTGTCAGGGAGCTGAAACCTGGGCCACCCCGCCCCGTTGGTCTGCAAGAAGGCCAAGGTGGGACCCTTGCTCCCCAAGCGGCTGGTTGAATTGCGAGTTGAAATTGTAAGTTAGGGAAAGAAATCTTGGAGGGAGAGGGTCGTGGTGGGGAATGAGGGCGAGGGAAAAGAGAGGCAAAGGTAAACAGTAGCGATCAGCTAAACTCAGCTTTTCAGCAGAGCAAGGAGAAAAGTAGCTCGGGGAAGAGGTGCGCTGGGGGCAGACACACAGGAGTGTGAACGTCGCAAACCTGTCGTCCTGCTGCCCCCTCGGACCCGCTGCAGAGTCAGATCGAGGCCAGACCACTGCCGGCCTAACAACAAGGACTTAGTTGAACCACCGGTGGGCAGCCAGAAACTAGAACCCCATTTCAGCAAGCACCCTTTTTAAAAACACAATCAAAATGCATCCGTAGACATGAAAGAGGCTATGATCTTCTTCAGGGCGAAAGCAGCTTTCGAACAAAATCTGCAGCAGAGATTCTGTGTGCGAGACCTGTGTGCGAGAAACACCTGGACTTTCATTTTACGGAATCGAAAATGCAGTGGTGCCTACTATTTAATTTTAAGTAATCAACTCTGCAGAGCTCTTCCGCAGTCTTCCCCTGCTATTCCAAAACCTTCAATAAAACCCGGCCATATACGGCACTGGGACAATAGCATTGTGAAGGCAATAATAACTTGGGCTGGAAAGAAAGAGAAGCTACAGTCAAGAGGGGCGGCATATTACTTTCCTGGGACCGCTGTAACAAGCGACCACAACCGGTGTGGATCAAATGAACAGAAATGGATTACTTCAGCCCCGGGAGCTACCAGTCCAAAACCAAAGCACTTGTGGGACCAAGCTCGCTCGCTCTCTGTAAAGACTCTGGTGGTTGCTGGGCGGCCAAGGTTGGGGGGACCGGGGGAGGCTGGTGTCGGTGCTGTGGTGCAGCAGGTTAAGCCACTGTCTGC